>NC_086253.1:14469234-15793342 GCF_021018805.1 Prinia subflava | reverse complement strand
TTACCTGGTCTATCTACCTCAAACAAAGTAATACTAATATACTAATATAGGTATTTATTAGCTTAATTCACCATCAGCTCTTGGGCATGAATTCCCTCATAATTTGCAGGATGTGGTTAAAATATTTCTTTGGTAATTGAAAAAATTATGAAAAGTGGCGTAATTAAATTTATTTATATGATTTAGCCTAAAAATCAAAATGATAAATTTGAAAAGAATGTTTGACAAAAGTAATCAGCGCACTATCAAAGTGAAGCATAGTCCAAATGAAGCAAGATGTTTGAGACGTTTTCCCTTTGTTACGTCAAAGAATTATGGTCAACACTTGCTAGATAAAATTTGAGTTTGACAAAGAAACAATATTTTTCTTTGAATAGTTTTCAGCAATTCAATCATTGCTCCAAGCCAAGACAAAGTTATAGAAAGGCAGCTGTACCTCCTCTGAAAAGTAGCTAAATTTGTAACTTTTTGGGGAAAATAAATCAGCCCAGACTTCTGTGAACAGGAATTATAATTTGATATGGTTTTGTCACAAAATTGTTATAATCAGTCAGACCAGTACTGCTGTTAACAAACGCATTTGTAGAACCAGTTTCTTAGTTCACAACTACTTTGATTTACATGGACAGTGTAGCCCATACCATTTATAACCAATTTACATTCCAATAAATCCTTTGAACATAATAAAATTCATCAGTTTCTCCTAAGTATGTACATTCTTTAGTAGCAAAAATGTAATTCCTTGGGAAGAAATCCAGGCCACTATGCCTCCTGTATCTCAAACCCATGCTCATGTAACTCTCTCAAAGCTAGATGTCACCATCCAGGGAGACTTTCTTGGTTGAATATTGCTTATCAGAGCTATGCATTGCTGAAGTATAATCTTACAGTACAAAAACTGAATGTTCCACAGGAAAAGAAAAAGAAGTGGGGATAAACAGATCAGGCAAGGGACATTTTTTTCAGGAATAGAAAAAAACAGTTACAAATGCTCATCAATTAATTCTGTGAATCCAGAGTTCAGTCATTCTGATTTTTAGTTATATCCACCAGCATCAGTTTCACTCACATCAGTGGATAAGGGACAGTGTTTGAGCCAAGGGGAATCCTCTTCCTCAGTGATATTATCTACCCTGCCCACTGGACTCTACACACTGTGCCTTGGTGTGAAAAATATTTACAATATTTGAGTCAACAGATGTTCAATGCTCTGAACTGTCACACAGAGGAGTTGTGGTAAAAGGAGAAAAGGAAGGTGTAATAGGATGAGAAATAATAGGATTAACTAAGAACTAAAGTGAAAATAAAAGGAACAGAACCTTTCATATTAAATATAAAGCTGAATTCAGTGGCAAGGTATAACAAAGAGAGGCTGAAATGCAAGTATTTTTAAAAAGGGTTATAAGAAAAAGAACGGTAGAAGAAATGGAAGAGGAAATTAGAAATATAACCAGAAATGTCAGGTACAATAAATTAATGAATTCTATGTTTTGCAAAGTTCTAGAAAAATGTTGAGTTGTGTTCAAAATTCAAATTCCAAAGAACTAAATATTTTGGCAACAGTGAGAGGGTTCTTAGAATGAGAATGTGTCTAGACATTCAAAACTCAAAAACTGAACTAAAAGGAGTATTTAGCAAGATACAAAGAAAGCAGCATAGATCTATTTTCTACACCAACAGTGAAAGTATTTATAGGAAATTTGAATTTTAGATGAAAGTATTCAGAATAGTTATTGTTTAAGTGTCTAAACTTCTTTAAAATTAGTCTCTCAAACAAAATTACAATTCTGGTTTAGAAACTTAATAGTTTTTAAAAACATAAATTATTAAGATAACTTTTAGTGAAAAATTCTCTTCCCTCAATAAAATGCATGGAATTTTCAAGCAATAGGTTAAAATATATAGCGCTAGTGACTTACCTTCTTAATAGATAGGAATAAAGTAATTTTGTAGTCTAAAATCAACTTAAAATATTTTTAAATCTGAAAATCACATTTGCCAAAGTTTTTAAGTGCTGAGGGATATGGATAAGATTTTTCAAAAGCCTAATTTGGGTTAGACTACTAAAACATTGATTTTAAGACATTTTTCTCTCTGAAAATCTCAAGAGATTTATATTCTGATCATAACTTCCAATAAAACCTATTACAGTTTCAACTGTAGTTTTTAATTTTTATTTACCTGCTTTGAAAAATCTACTCCCAGAGTAAATTCTAGACACTCATCTAATGGTGAAGAAAATAAAATATGCATTCATAATAAAAATGTTAAAATTCTAATTATGTGCTTGATCTTTCAAAGTTTTTCACCATAGAAAAGTTTATTTCCAGAAAGCAAAACAAAGATGGTTACCTAATCAAATAAGCCCCTTTTTTAAGCTATAAAGGAATGGATTTTACCATTAATTTATATATATATTTGTATATATAATAATATATATATTTGACATTCTTTACTTTTTTTTTTTTTTCCCAGTGTTCATTTTGGTATAACTGTCATGTCACAGCTGCAAAAAGGCAAGTCTGGAGTCCTGGAGGCAAGCTCTTTGCAGGCAGAGCAGGTATGTTCTCTTTCAGATGGCAGGTAAGATTTCAGACTCCTAAGGACTATTAAACTTCATTTTGTCATATTGCCAGCGCTGTGCCCACTTAGGTAAATGAAAATGTTTCAGGCAGGCTCAGAGAGCCATGGGAAGGACTGTCATGTACAGAAAGCAGTGTCATTGCTAACCTCTAAGGTCACACTATTCTAGTATCCAAATGTCAGATAACAGTGTGCTGATAAGTAGATCTGAAGTATTACTTTATTATTATATGAACAAATAGTCTCATCTGAATAACTTTTACATTCGTTGTATCTTCCTCTTTTTTTCTGAAGCATCCTTCCTTCAAATCAACCAAGAATGTTAGAGAGAAAAAGAGAAACTTTTTTTTACTGTTACATGAACTAGTAAAATCGATCTCTCCTTTTATGCAGGATACAAGGTGGAAATCAATTGTATATATCCTGAAGTAATGGAATGCACTCAGAATCACAGAATCACAGAATCACAGAATCACAGAATCACAGAATCACAGAATTAGTAGGTTGGAAGAGACCTTCAAAATCATCGAGTCCAACCCATGCCCTAAAAACAATCCACTGAAACAGTATTGTACATTTATTGAATTTAATCTAGGATTAAATTACTATTATGTAAAAATAAAAAATCCCAATATAAATTATAGATATTTTATTCCCTTCAAGTCCTCTTATTCCTTGCACCAGGTGAAACCTCAAATGCATCCTTGAAAATGTAGGATAGCACATGCTATGTCGTAAATGTTCAAAGTCGTATTCTGGAAATTGTTTTTCTGGCTTCTGGTATCATTAGAAGAGCTTGCCATCCTTGTTCACAGTAATTTGTGCTACCACATTATATCCATTTATGGCAAAGGCTAAATGTGTAGAATTGCATTGTACTAGATTTACTACAATTATTTCTGCATTATGTACGTTATATACGTTATGACATTCACTTCCCCTGTAATTAGGGTAGGATAAGGACACTATGTGAGCACTTTATTGTGATATATCTGGGTTATAGAGGTATTTACCACCAAAATTAAACCTCCTAAAGGCAACAACCACATACAGGGAAACCGAATAGAAGCAAAATAAAATTTCATATACACCAAAAGATACAGAAACCTATGCTGAACAGTATAAGAGTTCGATTATACACAGACTGAAAACTTAAGTGTTCTTTCTGCTGATATAAGTGATCTTGGCCCATGTTCCAAGAGGTTATATCTCTAACTAGTAAAGTTGAGACAAAAGGCTAATACAGAGTGATTTTAATCAAACACCTCATAAATTTATCCTGACTGAAGTTTTTATGCCACCAAACACACACTCAGGTACCATGGATGCATTGACAACCAAGGGGACAGTGACACAATTTTCATCTCTTTTCTTCCAGAAAAGGATAACATCTGCTTTTATCTGGTGGCCATTGCTTCCTCTAGATCTATACTCTGTTGTGATGTAAGCCTGTGTCAGGGGACTTGAATAAATGTAGAGTAAAACCCAAAGCAGTTTCTACAGGACAAATTAATCAAAAGGGAAAAAAAAAAATCTTTGTTTTTCTACTTCTTATTAGTTTGAGATCAGATTATTACTTGATGGAAAAGGAGAAATAATGATAAAGTATTTAAGGGGACACTGTGGATTTACAGACTGATAAGAATGTGTCTGGTTCCATCTACCTGCCAAGGCTAAGTCAGACTATCCACCCAGATGGAAGTGGGCACCAAGGCCCTAAAGGTCAACCATCAAGAATAGTCACAAATTAGAGTAATCACATTACTTGTGTGATGTTTCTTCTGGAAAAAGGATTCTCTAGCCATCTTTTCTTAACTAGCCAACCAGCTTCAAGTAGATCTCTCTTTGCCTTATTTCCCTGCAGTAAAGGTACAGACCCATGCATTTTCTTCATATATAGGTTTTTACCTCTAACACTGTAATATCTTTTTCCTGTACTTTCGTATTTTTAACCCAATTTCAAATGAATCTTGAGTTAATGGGCATGTCTTTCTTTTCCCCCATCTAATTTACGTCAAAAGAAACATTTCTCTTCCCATGTACTCCTGCTCTAGAGTTCCATAAAAGAGGCATGATCAATGCAGGAAGGCAGATACATGGAACAAAAGCCCTAATAGAACACCTCCTTTTCATTTTAGTGAGGACTGAACTTCAGAAAACTCAAGATGAACTATAAAAAGCTTAAATTGCAGTGATTCCTATCTTTGACTTAAGGCTGCAAAGGAGAAACCAGCATATTTTAAATATCTTTGCCACATTCACACTCAAATCAGCATCTCACAGTTGCTTATACTTTTATTTTAGCTCCTGGGGCCCCTTATGGGTCCTGCACAGTTGGCAATAACCAGAAAGGAGGATAGCCTGTCCCGTCCCATCTAAGATACATTCTTTTTCTTTCCCAGTCATTCTGGAGAGCAGAAATTTTCCAGCTAGAAATATTTGTCAAATCCATACTCCAGTTCAGCCAGAGAGTACCTTTGTGCAGTAAGCAGGCAGTAGGTGTTCTTCTCATTTTGTAAAGATCCCTTATCTTCCTGGTACAAAATTACATTAGTTTAAATAAACAAGATTAGGACCTGCACAAATATATGTTTTTTTCTGCCTGAAACAAATGTATGGAGTCTGACTTTACTATTTGTATGACTACACATATATTTGATGAGTCAGTTTCTAGGGAGGTGATGAAAGGGAGAAAGGTGATGAAAGCTTGTGAAAAACACTCTGATGCCTACCACAGATAATTAGATTCATTACTACTCTGATTATTTCTGATGATTAAGCTTTTTGCCTACATTGTACGAGTCTTCTATTTCCAAACAAATTAACTCCCTAGTGGTAATCTGTTTATTTATTTATTTATTTTGAGGATTTTATTCATTAAACTTCCTCAGAGCTCTAATATAACAAATAACCTGTTTCCTCTTTGCTCTTTGGGAAGTGTATCCTGCCATTTCCTTTGATGAGAATGAGGGAATAGTTGTCTTTGAGACTTAGTTTCTGGCATCTTATCATAGTTTAAACTTTTGATCAATACGCCAGTACTAAGGAAAACACAGTACACACAAAAGTATCATTTCTGTAAAATCCAACCAGGAAAAAGGAAACTTATGTATTATGAAGGACAGACTGTACAAGACATTTTTTCCTAAATGTATTTTTTTCACGGACTCACAAAATTGTTAAGGTTAGAAGGGACCTTTGGAGTTAACCCTGTTAATCTTATCAATCTTATCTTGTCAAGGTCACCCAGAGAAGGAACTCATCCTCACAGGAACTCATCCAAGTGGGTTTTGAATGTCTCCAGAAAAGGAGACTCCACAACCTCCCTGGGCAGCCTCTTCCAGTCCTCTGCCACTCTCATTTTGTTGGAGTGGATCTTTTTGTTTCAGGCCATTGCTGACACCCATTAACTATCTATCCAGTCCTTTGAGGCAGTGATCAAAAAAAAATATCAGCTTCTCAGAATCTGGTACAGCAAAGATCTAAGGAAATGGACACAGGACACAAAGGGGGGTTTAGATTGCAGGAAGAAAATAGCTCACAATAAACAGATCTTCTAAAACTTAGAGGGCCTCTTCTGCTTTTTGGAAAATTGTGCTCTAAACAAGTATTAATTCAAAATAGTGTGCAGAATAATGAACAAAGACAACAAATAAAAGCAATTTTTTTGTTGTTTTAAAAGTGATCATTGTTATATATTTTTTTTAAAGTATCAGGTTTACTGTTTCTAATATTCAATTCCATAGAAATGGATCTTGTGGCTGACACATGAGCATCACAGATGACAATAACAAAACCACTGCTGTGACCTTCCCTGCAATGAAGAGAGGCCTCGTTTCATTGTAAAAGCTCTGCATGGGTTAACAGGAATCTAGTGTAGGTGGCTGGGCTGATCTCAAGCCTTTCCTGCCTTATGTGGCCTGTTACACAGGATGAAAGCTGTGAGAAAACTTCAAGACTTACAGAAATTTTTTAGTACAGTTTCATTATGACTATACAAAGCGACAACTTTGTTACCATGGAGTCTTTTAACTCTGACAGTTAAGATAGAGCACAACGTAATCTTAGTAAACTCTATTGCTGGGAAGAAAGAAAAGTAAAGCAATGCTTATCATCATAACTTCTTCCAATTAATGAAACCTGTCTGGAGTCAGGTTTCATTTTGTGAGCTATGGACCTTAAATACTCGCTGCACACATTTCAGCTCTCAAGGGTCCTTTTCAAAGAGTCAAAGTATGAATTTAGTCAAGCTATTCAAAGTTTTCAGATCAAGGTTTTTCACGTTGGTATTTCCTGTCTGGGGGCTGTGGTGCAAAGGATTTGATAAAAGAGTTTCACATTAGGACAATTTCCAAATATCAGTACTTGGGAGAAGACATACTTCTAGTCTAGACTATTGAGGAATGTTGCGAGAGCCAAACGTAAGCATAGTACCAAATTTTTCCCTTATAATCCAGGAAACATAAATCTAGGAAAAATTCATCATTTTGCCATATCATTCTGGTCACTGCTTTATTAAATACCTTACCAGAAATGTATATATTCCCCATCTGATGGAAAGAAAGGAGTAAAATCTAATATACCATAGCAAACAAAATCCACACCATTGCAATCCTAATCCTAAAAACTGCTGTTTTCCAGCTATATTTATGTTATCAGAACACTGAAAAGGTCAATGAGCATCACTGGACAACTGCACACAAAAATCCTTGTAGATGCAGACATGTAAATAAGCAGAATACCTTGCTGTTGAAGCCACCTGCTAACTAAGAAAAGTGAAGGTGTCTACATTAATTAACTCATCCCCACCATAATTTGTGGCTTCAGGGGGTTTCAGGAGCTTTTGGTTGGTTGGTTGGTTTGGTTTGGTTTTTAGTTTTCAGGTTTTGGGGTTTTGGTTTGCTTTTTGGTTTATGGTTTGTTTCGTTGTTTTGTCTTTTTTTTAATCAAATGCTGTTAGCCTCCCTTTATACAGTCACAAAATGAAGCACAAAGTAAGGACTTAACCAGAGAATCTTTGGCATCAGCCAGAACAGAGTCAATTTTCTAAATCCTTTGTAAGAGGAAAACTTGACCTATAAATATATCCAGCATATTTATAATAATTCCATGGGGGTTTTTTTTCTATTATGAAATTAACCAGATGTAGCACCTATGACATATATGATGTATGTAAAGGATGAGAGAAAAGGCAATCATGACAAAATGAGAGATGCTCATATTGCAAAGTTGTGAAATCACACCTCAGCATTATCTTCCCCAAAATTATTTTGGAATTTTGATATATTTGCACTCAAATGTTCACTGATCTTTGAAAACCAGATCTAATCTGATTCTGCACAAAGAAAAAACTCTAAAACATTGTAAGAAATTGCATATCAACTATACATTCTCCAATATATAATTCTTGGTGTCTCACCTGTGTTAGTCCTTACCAGTTCTCTCTCAAATTGCTGTTTTCCTACTTTGTATTGGCTTTTTCATACATTTCTTAGATTTAATTTTTTTGAGTGGATTATTTGAGTTTCAGAATTAATTTTTACTCTAGTAGAATATGGAAGGCTGGGAGCATAATGTATTTATTGCTGCCTATTCTCAGCCATGGGTTTCCACAGAGATACAGCATAGCATTAGCAAAGTTAAAACAACTTTTCTAAACAGTTATATTTCGTAATTTTCAAATTTAAAAACATCCATTTCTTAACAATAAGGATTTACAACTGATACTAAGCCCAATTAATGTTAGTGTATTCATGAGCAGAAGATAAATCAGGTCCTGGTACCATTTAGAAGGACAAGACACAGAAGGAATAAAAGTGGAAAGAGAACAGGGAAGTCAAGTGGCTTTATCAGGATCTCATGGTGCCAGGTTCAATGCTGTTTAAGGTGGACAACATGACAGCTCAGGGACTGCATTTCAGCATTTTCACGGTGTGTATTTGGGTTTACAGATTTCTTGTCTCATTTCTAAAGGCCAGTTCCTGAAATGTGTAGAAAACTTTCTCTGGGTTGAGGTCATTCAGCACCTTGTGAGACTGACCCTGATGTTCAGAGGTGCTGAGCACAACAGCTCCTGTCGACTCACAGTTCACTGTAGCTCTGAAAATCAATTCATGTCTAATGGCCTTTTCACCTGTCAGAAATAATTGCTGTTTCATAGAGGCATACTAACTCCATCACCATTTTGTTTTTAAAGGAGACTATTTATTCTTAGCCTCTTCAGAAACTGATCTGCTAAGGAGGAAGATCAGGAATAAATTGTGTCCCAAAAGGAAAATATGTTTTATATGAAACACTAATTCTTCCTGTAGTCAGTCATAAAAAATATGTATTTTAACAGTTCTTTCCCTTGCAGAAAAATCTGTTTAACTAATCTGATCGTATAAAAAATTATTTTTTCTAATGTTAGATGCTTAGTTGGATAGTCTCTGCTGGGATATATGTTTTACAGTCTGAGAAAATCCTTGATACCAGCAGAAGCAGCATTACATTTAACAGGGGGTCTTTTCTTCAGCTGGATCACTGCCCATGTGTTGGAGAGCCTTTTCACTAAAATGTATTATCTTCAGTCATACTCCTGACGCCTTCATGTCTTCAGTGTTCCAGAGGAGAACACCATGATGTAATTTTCTGTTGTTGTGAGACAGATTTGGAAATTAAAGGAAAGCTTTTACACAAGTAAAATGTATGCATCTAAAAGGATGGGCCAGCAGGGTCGGAAAGTGCAAGTCCTTTCAATGGAAACTAAAATGCACTTTAGGAAATGCTGAGCTGCATGCCTTGGCTGTAATAGTTAACAGAACAGCTCTACTGGGATAGCATAGTGTGTACAAACTCAACTGAAACTTCCAGATTTCATGTTCCTGCAAATCTTTCCTCACAAGGTTAAGTGTCTGCAGGATGAGAGGCCTCTCTTTTCAAGTGCAGCACAAAGAAGGCTTTTGTCTTGTCTTCAGATCACATCTTCAGTTCCCTTTTTTTTCTAAACCTGTTTTTTTCTATTACAAAATGAAATTTCACTTTGAGAATTTAACAAAGGCAGAGTTCTGAACACTTGATTTTTATTTAAAGCTTTCTAGTCCAATATGTCTTTGTATCTATTTATTTATTTATTTACACGTTCTGTGAACAATCTAAGTGATTTAGACAAAGTATGCAATTCAAAAGCCCTGAGTACACAGTTTTGATGCACAGAAAATATTTCCATCTGGACCTGCTTAAGATGTATCCCTGGGTAAATGCTATTGGTATTTAGATTCTAAAAAGCTAGCATGGTAAATCAATAATGTGCATATATCATAAGACTTATTAGCCCCTAATGTCTTCGAGCTGCCCAGGGATGTATTACGGCTCAATCCTATTTTCAGGGAAGCCAATGGCTAAATGATATCAAGGAGCAGAGCTCCCTCCCTCACGCAGGTGTTGGAGATGGAAATTAAAAATTACTGCACTTTGTACCCTAGAGGTTGGATGCCCCAGAGCCATAGGGCTGTATCCCAAGGAAAACAGCTGGAGGCTATTGTGATGAACACTGCAAGGGCAAAAGAGGAAACAACCTCTGTTGTCAGTGAAATAGCTTTTCTCATGATTGCTCTGTCACAGCTTGTCACCAACATTCTGCATAGGCATCTTTTCTAATTTAAGAGTCTGGAAGCCTCTGAAGAAAGAATACATTTCCCTTTTAATTTCTCACTTTGGCAAAAGTAATAAAAGATCACTTAGTCTCTGTAGCTCATCCTTTGCCATGGTTCAGTTTGGGAAAACTGCACTTAACAGTCTGCCCATCCATTTATTATGAATTGTAGATAGGTATTTCCCATGGCATATTTCAATTTTTTTTTTTTCTTTACAACCTGTTGTGTGGTTTGTTGTGGCTTTTTTTAGGTCTTTTTAAATTTCAGCCTACATAAGATTATAGTGTGTAGCTTTCTTTCCTGCACCTTGTCAATTTAATTCCCTTTTTTTTTTTCCTTCTGGACAGGAAAATTACATATTACTATGGAATCATGCTATCGTTTCTTCCTGATCTGTGCTCTTCATCTCACTGCCTTGGGGCCATTACTTTAATAGAATAGTCCTTCAAATGAATTAGATTACCTGTTTCATTGCTATTCTGTCTGGATGTCATTCTCATTGAAAATATTCATCTGCTTAGAAATTAACATTGAAAATGGCATTGACTAATTCTATTATGGACAAAGTGTATGTTAACAGATGTCATTTCAGTTTGTGGTTTAAACAGATGAACTTCTTGATACAGTAAAAAAAACATGTTCATAAAGGTCTCTTCACATGCATGCACTGCATTGCCACTTTTGCAGGTATGTTTATGTCACAGAACTTATGTATCTCTCCAGTATATATTATGAGAAATGAAAATATATATGAAAACACACATTTGTTGGTTTTAAAATCTATTTCCTACTTCCTTTTTTTCTTGTAAAATAAAGCTTAGCTGTATAAGGAACAAGTTAATAACTGTGGCAGACAGGTATGATGAAAGGGAAAAACAGTTGGTATAATTATATTATTTCATAATTTTTCTCAGCTGCACTGCTTCATCTTATTAACTTCCTCTTTGGGACATGTAAGGTGTGTCAATTTGTGTGATATGATAAGCCTTTGTAGTAAGGCTAAGTATTCCTTGGTGATATACCCTACCTCATCTTTTCATGTTACTTCAGAGCTGTAATGCAAGTCCACATAAAAGTCCCTTAAATACAAAAATTCCTTATATATATGTGGGAAATATAAGACTACAATATACTGCTAAACTTCAATCAAGTAAAAGAAATTAAACTAAGGGTGGGAAAAAAGTAAACATTCCCAGTAGTTATTCTTTGTCCTGTGGTCCTCAAATATCCTAACATAATAAAAAGCAACTATTTATCCCATGATCTTCATCATAGCATTTCAACAGAAGGTTAAAAACAGTTTTACAAGTAAATACTTATAACCACTTCATGTTCTCCACTTCATAACCACATGTTCCCCAAAATCCAGTTGAACTCTATGCTAAATAACATCAATAGCAAGCTGACTTCTACTGAAGATGCAGTGATCAGGCAACCATCTATGTTTCAGTTAATTGAAAACACCAAGTAGAAGTATTGCAGACTTTTGCTGCATTACATGAAGCTGAGAGATTCTCACTCCAGGTCAGAATTTACTGCATTCCATCTGTACAAAAAAGAGACAAATCACTGTAGCTGGGGAAGGCCTTCCCCTCCCAACAATGCATTGTGGATGTCAGTTGATTAATCTTGTATCTTGGAAAAATAAAGTTTTAGAAAATTAATTTCTGGCTTAAGAAAAACATCTATGTTTTTACAGGTTTTGCTGATTCTTTTTTGACCAATATAATGAAAAAAAAAAAAAGAGACAATGCTGTTCCAACTCAGTGTCTGTTCTTATTTTGATAAAGCCATGAAATATTGACTTTACAGGGATCTAAGGTTGTTTTGAAATGCAGCTTGTGTTAGAGAAGAAGGGTGTTCTGGATTTGGCAGGGATAGAGTTAATTTTGCTGCCAGAAAACAGGTGCACAAGAACCTGGGAGAGAGCGTGGCCAGGAGGGCTGTCCCAAACTGGGCAAAGTGAATTCCCTTCCATAGGATGCCATGACCAGTAAATATAAACTGGGAAAGTTGGTCAAGAGGAGCTACTCACTACTTGGGCTGTGTAATACTTGGGCATGTGACAAATACATGCTGTGTATTTGTCAGTGGATGGTGAGCAACTATAGTATGCATCTCTTGTTTCTCTTAGGTTTAATCCTCTTTTTCTTTTTCTTTTTCTTTTTCTTTTTCTTTTTCTTTTTCTTTTTCTTTTTCTTTTTCTTTTTCTTTTTCTTTTTCTTTTTCTTTTTCTTTTTCTTTTTCTTTTTCTTTTTCTTTTTCTTTTTCTTTTTCTTTTTCTTCTTCTTTTTCTTCTTCTTTTTCTTCTTCTTTTTCTTCTTCTTTTTCTTCTTCTTTTTCTTTTTCATCATCATCATCATCATCATCATCATCATCATCATCATCATCATCATCATAATTGTACTTTATTTATTTAGCTATTAAATTGTTCTTATGTCAGCACATGAGTTTTACCTTTTTGTGATTCTCCTCCCCATCACAGTGGAGGATAGAGAGAGAGCCCTGTTGTACGGAGTTGCCAGCTCAGGTTAACTCACAACAAGGGGCTGTGACTTGAAGATGCCTTCAATGAGAGGCATCTTCTGATAAATAAAATTAACTGAGATGGAATTATAATGCTAAAAGTACCTTATATTTTGGTGAAGGTCAAACACTGTAGACTTCAGTCTTCAAGTGGCAAAAAGATTGCAAAGCTGCAAAAGTAAAACCCTCAAGGATAAACCTCTGTAGACATGGGGAAAGAAAGAAGAAAATGAGAGAAGGAGAGAAGGAGAAAAGGAAAAAAAGAAAGAAAAAAGGGAAGGCGCGGGAAGGGAAGGCGCGGGAAGGGAAGGCGCGGGAAGGCGCGGGAAGGGAAGGCGCGGGAAGGGAAGGGAAGGGAAGGGAAGGCGCGGGAAGGGAAGGGAAGGCGCGGGAAGGCGCGGGAAGGCGCGGGAAGGCGCGGGAAGGGAAGGCGCGGGAAGGGAAGGGAAGGCGCGGGAAGGGAAGGCGCGGGAAGGGAAGGGAAGGGAAGGCGCGGGAAGGGAAGGCGCGGGAAGGGAAGGGAAGGGAAGGGAAGGGAAGGGAAGGGAAGGGAAGGGAAGGGAAGGGAAGGGAAGGGAAGGGAAGGGAAGGGAAGGGAAGGGAAGGGAAGGGAAGGGAAGGGAAGGGAAGGGAAGGGAAGGGAAGGGAAGGGAAGGGAAGGGAAGGGAAGGGAAGGGAAGGGAAGGGAAGGGAAGGGAAGGGAAGGGAAGGGAAGGGAAGGGAAGGGAAGGGAAGGGAAGGGAAGGGAAGGGAAGGGAAGGGAAGGGAAGGGAAGGGAAGGGAAGGGAAGGGAAGGGAAGGGAAGGGAAGGGAAGGGAAGGGAAGGGAAGGGAAGGGAAGGGAAGGGAAGGGAAGGGAAGGGAAGGGAAGGGAAGGGAAGGGAAGGGAAGGGAAGGGAAGGGAAGGGAAGGGAAGGGAAGGGAAGGGAAGGGAAGGGAAGGGCTAGCTCTTAGTAAAAGAAGCCTTCAGATATTCACCTCAAATTATTGTTATCTACTAGGAGCACTAAGGTGTGTTGTCTTTGTTTAAACTGTTTATAAGGAATGCAACCCACCCAGGAGAGGTTACATAAGAGGCCTTTCCTTAAGAAGACTGTTCAAGTGCAGAGTTCACTGAAATTCCACTCAGCACACAGAGGGAGGAAAGGAGGGAGAAACATTCTCTGAGAAGCCTGGAGTCACTTTTCCATGTCTTAAGGGTATAGCACAGACAAGGAAGGAAGCTTTGTGATGGTACTGCTAATCTGTTTCAGGGTAGGGACACTACAAAGCTCTTGACATCTTGTCTTAGCCCTGGGTATAAATGCCATTTCCTGCACTGAAATGTACAGCTGTGGTTCACCTAATAACTAATACAATTTTATAGTCCCATATTGTCCTCCAGCAGTGAACTTCGCCCTCAAAGGCAGCCCAGGTTCAAATGTCGTTCCTGACAGAAGCTCCTGATATTATTTAGACTCCTCTAAGCTATGGAATACAGAGGGCAGTGCAAACCATGCCCTCCTTGGAGCCTCGGACACAACTCTGCTGAGCTCACTGTGGAAGCAGTTCCTCAAACCATTCCGTGTCTTTTTAATGGAAGACCAATTGTCTAACTGTAACATACAGATGTGTGGGAGTGCTATAGATATCACTGGATTTGGATCTCCATGATGAAAATATTAAGTTGAGCTCGGTAGAGATGAAATCACCTGAGGTCCTCACAAACTTTCAGTTTGTACTTGGAAAAAAACAGAAAAATGATCTACTGCTTGAAGATCATTTTTCATTTGGCTCAGGATTGAAATGAGCAACATATGCAAAGATTTCATGAAAAGAACATAGCAGCACAATGCAGTCCAAAGCTTTCTTTATTCTGAAATGAAACTTTTCTATAAAAATCCAAATGTCTATTGATACAGAACTGTTTATTCCTTTATAAATCTCTGACTAATGTCAGTGAATAAATTCCTGAGAAAGGAAATCAATATAACTGGTAGTTATCTGTCCCCTTGTGTTATTTACAAAGATTATACCTGTTCTTAATAAGTGCCTATCTAAGTGTGAATTTAAATGTCACATGTATAATTCCATCTCTTCGTTTTTTGGTGATCCTTAAAAGTTGAAAGACTGAAAGACGAAAGCTGAAATAAAATAAAGATTTCAAGTTTTCATTTTCAGAAGTATTCAGGAACATTTTTACTTATAGAAAGGATCCATTCAGATGTTGCTATGTAATTCTGAATATAGATTTCATCATAGTAACTGGGGATAGATTTAGGTGCACACAATTATAACATTTTAACTTTGGACACATACCTTGATTTTTACCTTATTTTTAAACCAATGTAATTGTACACAATTAGGTAGAAAATATTTATTCAGTCTTTATTGAGAGGATTTCACTTTCCTACTCTTTCTCCATCTTGAAATATCATATGAAGTCTTCTCCGGAGATATTTCATAATACCTCTGTCATATAAGTGACAAATTAGAAAATACAGCAGTACAAAGCATAAGGTTAGTACAAAAATTAATATTTAATTTCCAAACTGTGTAGTGTTTCAGAAAAAGTCTTTCAATGGCTTAATTTATCCTACCTCATCTTAAAATACATTTTTACTCTGCATAACATTCAAAAATGGTGACATTTCTTAAGTCAAAGATAATTTTATGTTTTGCTGCTCAGAGACCTCTCACAGATTATTCCAATCTTTTTGCTGAGATGTATATATAGCAAGTGGGCAATTCCTTTTAAAAATAAGGGGTCATGGGATATGCCCTGGGCCTGTGTCCTTCTTGTCTTGGAACTGCTGCATTCACTTTCTTGTCCAACGTTATTATTCTTTATTATTCCTTATTATTCCTTATTATTCAGGTGCAATGATTCATTTATCATAATACAAAAGATAAATCAACCCACACTTCAAATTTAGCAACACTGAGCAGTTACAACCCTCACTGAAATTAATGGTACTTGGGAACACCCTGCCCACATAAAAGCTGATATTCTACCTGTGAAATCTCAAACTGCCATATCAAAATTAAAACTATTAATTTCTTTGAGTCTTTCCTATATCTACATATGTATTGTAGGCTCAAATGTTTACTTCTGACGGACATTAAATTGGTCATTAAATCAAAGGCTTGTGAAAACAGAAATGCAAGAAACATGATTTGTATGTTTACACAAACAATAAATCCAGAATGTTTGTTACACTCCCCCAGTGTGATGTCTTGAATACTGGGCTTTTTTAAACTAGTTCTTGTGATGTAGAAGATAACTCTTAAAAATATCCAAATTGTTTGGCTGGGGGATGGAGGGAGGTAAAAACAAAAACCAAAACAAAAAGACTTGAAATAAGGGAAAATGCACATCAAGATCTGGTGAATTATTTCAGTGGGCTACCTCCAATATCTCATTTCTGGCCTGAATGGATAGCTGCGATGCCTACAATGTTCTTTTCAATAACCAGTACAGCTCCTTCTATCAAGCTCGTGCTCTGCTTTAGTGGAGAAGCTGCACAACTTTATCTCCTACATAACAATTGCAGATAAGATGCCCAGATCCATCTCTTGCAATGTGATTTTGTCTATGCACCTCCTGCACTTGGACTGCAGATACCCCTACCCCAATTACCATGAGGGTCCTACTTAACTGTCACTGTTGAACTCAACATGTCTAGTTTCTCACAGTTCTCACTGCCAGGTACATTTTTTAAACTCTTAAATCATTTCTAGATCTTATCTAAAGGCTCTTTACCTTCAGAAGATATTTACTGGTCTCTTATGACCTGGGACAATTACTGTGGGAGAGGTCATACCTCAGTGTGAATATAGAAACAACATGACCCTATTTCATATATTTTAAAAATATTGAATTCACGTAAGAGTTTTAAACAATAGCAAGTAGCAGATTAACCTTACTTGTTTGGTTCAATTGTTTAAGCTAATAAACTGCTTCCAAGGATGGTACCTCCTCTCCAGCTGTCATGCTGCACTGGAAGCCTGCATTTCAATGTAGCTTTTCACTGTAGTCCTGAAATTACACAATTGCTTTTGAATCCCCAGCAACAACTGCATTCAAAGACTAATCTGTTTATTTGTAATCTGTTCAATGCCTGACATATTAATTTTTATTAGGTGAGTTGGACTACATGTGTGAAAGTATTTGGGACAAATTCACTCTATATTTGGTTCTTCAGGTCTTATTGATGAACACAGGCTTTTTTCTTCTGGTTTCTGCAGTCTTTTCCACTTGGGTTCCTTGTTTCAATGTACTTATTCCTGTAAGAGAGCCTTTTCAAGAGAAGAATCCTTAAAAAATTCCCAGATTCTTCTCAAGATACAATGTATGAACAAAATAAGTGAATAGACATTACAGACCGTGGAAAGAATGGCTGTGTGTTTGAAATGTATGCCAAAAACCCACATGATGATCCTTAGAGAAAATTCAGTGAAAGTAACAATTCATGAATGGCATTCCTATGGACTTACAGTTAACTTTCAGGTTGGAGTTAACCTACAACCTGGTTTTAACTGTCAAGAGAATTTTAATATTTTCAAATATTTCCCAATGATTCCATAAATTTATAATTCAAATCCAATGACAAAATAAAGAGATTTGGCTTGAAAACAGAGGGACAGAGTTCCTGTCTGACATTTGCATCATAAATCCAGCCAAGAATCAGAGTGCACTAGCCCACTGAAAGTCGGAGAAGTCTAATGATAAACAAGCACACTGGGAGGCACAGCATTATTGCTAAATGGATTATTTATGCTAGTTCTCAAAACAAGGAAGGGAGGTGAATAATCCTCTTCATATCTCAAGGCTGCTGATCAAATAAAAATTTCCAAGTACAATAAAAACTTTGGCTCCTAGGAATAAAATGGAACTATTTGAGCTCTTCTTCCCTCAGTTCAAGAGAGAAAATTGTTCCACAGCTGCAAAGAATCAATTTATGTTATTCCTGAATTAGGGTTTAAGTTCCCTGTGGGAATGCTTAAGCTTTCCATCCCCTTCAGCTCTCTGTGGGAGGCACCCATGGTTCTGAGGAAAAACACTTCTGAGGCCAGGCCAAGTTTGGAGCTAGAAAACACAGCCAGGTGTTGAAGCCAAGTCTGTGAACCTCGATGGCACAGTGGTCCTACAGACTCAGAAGTGGGGCAAGGCAGGGGAAGATTCACATCCTGCTTTTTTCTTCCCACTTTGTGGTGGATTTGGCAAGATTTTGTCTCAGGTATACAGGGGAAACCTGTTTTTAATTTACCTTTTGGTTATGTATAACCTTGAAAAAATAGCCTGGTAACAAACATGGTTTGCACAAGATTTAGAGATGAAATTAGCAGCACATGTACAGAGAGTGATCAAATGCCCAGTGGACTTGGTGGGCAATTTTCCACCGAGATCAACAGACTCTGGATTACACCCATAAAGGCTGATTAAAGAGGAGTTATGAGGATGAAAGCACAGGTTAAACTAGAAACTACAGTACTGTTGTGCCAATGGGATTCTGGATCCTTTGGCTTCCCATAGATGTAGGAATAAATAACACAAAGGGAACAGAAAGTCCTATGCAAAACTGTTGTGTACAGTCAGAGTCCAAGTTCTCACAGAGCCCATGGGCTCCAGGCCTGCAGGAATAAGTTTTCAGCTTGTAACCTCATGGAGAGTACTACAGTGTCAATTAAATTTCCAGTGTTTCATGAAGTGTAACCTTAACAGTGTGTATTTCCTTTTCTCCTCCTCTCTTATGTATTTTCATCTTGTGTATGGGAAGGAGAAATGATATCCATTCTATAACATTTATGTAGGTCTAAGGCAGGAAGAGAGAGAAAGCACTGTTAGGCATTTTGAAAAGATGAGTCAGTTACCAGAAAGTTTTGCAGAATGTACTTATGACCAGGCTGGTTTCAGCAGCCAGGTGTCTTGTAAAAGTCACCTAATGAGATGAGATGTGATAATCTATGGTAAAATGAATCTTACTGCTTTATATTTAAATTAATTTCTCATATTTTAAAAGGAATGCCACACCCTTTTTCTACAGATTTGCTATCAACAGCACTGCAAAGAGGCATTAGATAGTGGCTAAAATATTTATATACTTCTCATTATCAGTCTATCTCTGTAAATTTATGATTTGGGTCAGTCAGGGAACAAAAGTGATATTCTGCTGTCTGGGAACTGTAAGCTCTTTATCATTAGAAAAGATTTTAGCCTTATCAATGCAGTCAGAAACAATGATTACGCATCCAAAACTATCTTAATTCACAGAAATATAAAATACAAATTGTAGTGCAGATGAAGAAGAGGAAGGTGGGCACCCCCGCCAGCTACAAAGGAAAAGCATTGTCTTTCAGCTGTTCCCATTAAAGCCAGTACAGTCAGCATGAATCACAATCTTGCAAGAAGCAGATGATTTTCCTTTCCTGTGCAGGAGGTAGTAAATACTACATTGGCCTGCAGGGACTCAGAATTCTCACTTTAAAAAGTGAGTGACAGTAAGTTGCTGTTTTATATACTGTCCTAGACAGACTGCTGCTGCTGAGTCAGTTCTCATCATCTCCTTCCTGTCTTTCCTAACACAAAGCAGCTTGAATAGCTGCTACTTCACTTAAACTTATTAACCAAAGCTTTAAATGTTGTGTCAAAAAATTTTAATAAAATAAAAAACATCATATCTCTCAGCTAGGTAAGAAGTGAGAATGTGACTCTTAATATTTCAGTGTTTGTAGAGCAGTTGCATACGGATAATGCCATAATGTGCATCAAAGCACCAATCATCCACTGTCACCTTCACAACAGAGTATATAGAACATGACTGAAAAGCAGATGTGACAGAAGCACACATGATTGCACGAACCACAGAGTCATCAAGAACTAGGGACTGCATCTAAATTGATGGTTTGTATTTAAAGTATTTGAAGTTTGTATGTCTTTTCAGACCAGTCACAAAGATAAAACAACAACAAAAAAAGGCTGTAAGTACAACAAAACATCACAGGGATAAATGTAGCAGAACTTTGTTTATCCAAGCTGCAGTTCTGCCCTAAACAATATAAAATTTCTCTAGCTTCAATATTTTTGTAAATCTAAGCAACACAAGTCTATAGCATAAAGAGAAATGCTGATCAAAACACTGCTATTTTGTAGCCAGCAACTTAAACACATTAGACTGAAGAGGACTACCATCTGCATCTCTGAGTCTAGACCAAGCAATTAAAATCCTATTATATTCAACTATTCAAAAAGTGTTTGCAAATATTGCAGCATGGATTCAATGGAGACATTCATAAGTAACCCTGTAGCAAATGTTCTCAAGTTACTCAAGAGAGATAACTTATTTATAACATTGAACTTCACTTTTCTAATTTCATTGCAGTCACTGGTCACTTGTAATCAATATTGTGGAAAACCTGCAGAGAAAACCACTATTTGCAGTGTGCCTTGGCCTCTTTTCTACCGAGCAATGTGCCCCTGACCGTGTTCAGCATGGAGCATGGGAAAGTGTGGGCGTGCAATTCTCAGCCCTGAATTAGGAGCTGCCGCTGATCTTGGCAGGGACAGGGATCCAGCAGCAGCTGCTTCTCACGGAGGTCGTGCGATCCCTCCCGTGAGAGGCAAGACAACCTGCTCCTTCCCTCCCGCTGGGTGTTCAGTGGAGCAGAACCCGAGGGATCCCAGTGTGTGCAGAGAGAAAGCCCCACATCCCTGAAGGGGCAGATGCCTGCCCCGGTGCTGAGGTCAGAGCTGTGGCACAGGTCCTACTGCTCCTCCGAGCAGGCAGCACTCCCTGCTGAAGAGTGCCTGAAGAGGCTCCAGGGCTGGTGCCAGACACTCCCGTGGAAATGGCCGTGTCACTCAGCTGAACAAGATGAACAGGCAATACCGACCTTCTGGTAGGCAGGGTTGACTCTCACCTGGGGAACAGAGAGGTCCATTCCCACCAGAGCTTTACAAACCTCACTAAAATCTTTATTTATTCATCTCTCTTAATGGTTACATGCAGTTACAGTAAAAGGCATCAAGGTGTAGGAGAACAAAAGAACCAGTGTAAGTAACTTATTAAAATAAAACAATACAAAGAAGACAAGCCTGGTAATTTTTCAAACATTGAAAATCAGGGGGGGAAACCACATTTTTACATCATTCCATGCAAAGTTTCCCCATGCATTTGCTTTTGCAAATGCTTAAACACATTACAGAATTTCTCCACCTGTGCAATAGCCTCTCAGTGGGTTCATTGATTGTTGACTGGTTTGGAAAAACAGGTGTGTGGCTACTCAGAGTATAAAAAGGGCAATCCTGAGGAAGTTATAAGCTTCTTTAGAGAGCAATTATTCCTTTATCTGCAATCCTTGTTCTCAGTTTTGGCAGTGTATATGTATAAGCTCTACTCAATCGTAAGCAAGGATTTCTACTTCAAAATAAAGATATGAGAAGGGAGAAGTATGGCTAGGGCCATGCCCAGCACAGACAGGGCACTCAAATAAGCACCACTTCAGAGCTTAGTTATGGACAAACTTGTTCCAGGTTCTTGAATGCTTTAATCTGGAGTGAGCTCCAGGCCCAGATCAGTTTAATGCTTCTAATATATCTATACCCACTGGTTTTAAATGTTTAGCATTCTGTTGTCTTTCACATTAAATTATCATTGTCCACAAAAAACTTCTATTGCGGGGGCATTGAAAAAAAAATAGCAGATGTATCTGCTCAAGCAGATTGCAATTCCTGGTCTGAAAGTGAATAATTCTTTTTATTATTATTATTATTTAAACAACCTCCATGCATTCTCTAAGAAAAACATACTTAAGCTGTTTCTTTAAAAAAAAAAAAAAAAGTTAAAGCTTTGATGTGATGGATGCATTGAACATGTCAGGAAGAGTATTATCAAAAGGAGAAGTTTAAAGCCATTCCCTGGGGTATATATGTTTTGATGTCCTACTGTCCTTGTCATACATGAAAGTATTTGGTCTATCTAGAAATTCATTTGACCCAGAAAAACAAATTGTTCAGAGTTAACAGGGAAAAAAGCCCCACACACAGAACAAGGGCTGGGACTGTGATATGCTCACTATTACACTTCACTCTGTTTGAAGTAGATTAAGAAGAAACAGTAACAAGTAATTAAAGTGTGTCCCATTGGGCCTGTATTGCTGTCCAAACACTTCTGTAACAAAAAAAAAAATCCCAAACCCACAGCAAATGACTCTGGCTCCCAGATATTTTGAATGAGTTTCTTCAGGTCTCTACCTGAGGTTTCATTCATATGGCACAACCTTCCCAGGTGACAGCTTACCTGGAAAACTTTTTTTAATGGAGTGTAAAAGTGGTCTAAGGGAAGGATCAGCCTATACCTCATTGGTATGAAACTATAACCTCTAACACATGATGCAGATAATAGAAATGAAAAGATTTCACCAAATGTAATGACACTAGCCTCCCTGAGCTTATATACTATTAATTCTCTGATGTTAAATAAAATCTATTATTTGTACTTTTAATAAAATAAAATTTTAAATTACCCACGTCTTTGGTGGAGGTGTTTGCTCCAAAGACATCTTATAAAATGCAAGCTGAGAAATTCTTCCCTCAGCTTCAGAGTATTTGTTGAAAACACTGAAAACACAGACAGAGGAAAAACAAACTTGAGTGCAGTTTCCAGGACAGCTTCTGTGTCCTAACAGAGGGTAAGAAGAGTGCACAGTTATTTGCCACATGTTTCTGGAAGTCCTTGTTAAGTTCTCCTCATAGTTAGCAGACCAACTTCCATAGGCTTCAACAGAAGTTGAGTCACAATTTTATTTAGAAATTACACTTGCTGACTGCCATAAATTTCTTCAGGAATGAAAGACCATGAGTGTTAGAGCAAAGTGTTGCAAAACTCAGAAATTTAGGGATAAAATGGGCAGCAACTAGATTCATAACAGGGAGCTAGCAATAAACTTTTCAGAAAAATATTTTTTCTCTGCAAGAGTGAACAGCATTTTTGGCAAACTAGTAACTGGCCAAGGCTAAGAAGTATTACCAGTTCAATGATTTCAGAATCATTTTCTTGAAATAGCATAATAGCAAAAGGACATTCAAATTGTCTCCTGGGCTTCAATAAGCTCTCCCAATTTTTCTTTCAGCAGAATGATGATACAAGTGAAGAAGACTTGAAACTGAAGTAAATCATGGGGATGCTCCTAGAACTGATACATCACATGTCCAAGGAATGATGAATTACGGCCCTTTGGAAAGGTTCACTGAAATGAAAAAAGTGACCTTGAACAGTATTGATGACAGTCCACCCAGGAGTGACTACTCTGATCCAACAATGAGAGTCAGTCAGTTGTAACTTTTATCACCCTGAAATTCATGGCTCACTGATGGGAAGAATTTGAAAGAGACAGATCTGCCAACTTTAAAGTAGTCCCAAATCTGTTCCCTGGCTCTGGGTTCCCTGAGCACTTGCACATTCTCACATGCTAAAGCACAGTTTCAGAGAAGTGGAACCTGGCTGTTTCAAAGAGGTCTCACTTTTGGGATAAAAAGCAAGAATTAACACACATAGAAAATTCCACAAGACCATCACAGATGTGTCCTAGTTTGTACAAAATAAGCACTGACACCTTAGACAGAGTCTTTCCCACACTGTAAATATTTTCTTATTATATAGAGAAGTCCAAAAATCTAGATTTATTAGCATATGTACAAAACCAACACTCACATGAAAGTAACATTTTTAATGTTACAAATCTTGCCTTACTAAAGTAATTAATTCTTATTACCATTTTATGTTTATGTACAGATCACAGCTTAGCCAAAGACTTGAACATGAGGTGCACGGCTAAATGTTGAAAATTGTGGTAATATAAGAGTGTATTGCTGATGATAAAATGTTCTGACAAAGTATAAAATGCAAATTGTGTGTTATTGCCTTAAATTGTTCCAGTTCATTTACCTTGCTATGAGCATTCATTACAGCTAATTATTGAAACAGATTTTTATTATTCATAATTACTTTTCACATTGTAATGATCATAAATTTTTGAAAATTCTGGTCATCATCTGTCACCATTCATGCTTGTCAGATCTTTTTTTTGTACAGATCATTTTGCATACTTATTAATATATTTGTAGGCTGTTATTATTCAAAACTAGTAAAAATCTTTTAAAGGAAACGCAATACTGTTTCTTAAATACATCCTTTTAGCCCTAATGACAGATTGATGCTGAACCTAACTTAGAAAATAAAATGAAATGCCATTAATTAAATGTACAGTTTATTCCTTGCACTCACTTTGCCAGGCTCATGAATGCACCTACAGTTAGACAGAAATGATTTCCCTGTTATTATCATCCAGGCAGCTAGGCATTTTACAGTCCAATTTGTAAAATGGAAAGGTTGAAAACATAAAGCATTCCTTCCCAGCAAAAATGGAGAATGAGAGAAACAGCAAAAGAGAAAAAGAAAACTGCCTACACAGCTGTAAACAACAAAACGTTCACAGAACTGAGAAACACTGAATAACTTAATCTCATCAATCTGGTCCCATTTTATGAGGTAGCTGTAGATGTCAGATAGCCATTTGATCAGTCAGAATAAACACAGAGGTTTTATTGTTGAGACTACCACTGTTTTGCAGTTTCACTTGATTTTCTACTTCTGAATAGACCAAAATACAAAGTGAGTATTTCCCTCAGAAGGGACTCTGATTTACTCTTTCCAGAACAGCAGATATTACTGGATAATTTCATAAAACATAAAAAAAATAATTTAAGTGACCTGAACTGGCAGATGAAGCAAGTGCACAGAAATAAAATAATAAATCCCACTGATGAGACATCTTGATTCACAACATCATTCAGTGCCATCAGAACTTTTGAATTTATCCATTCGTAACTATGACACAGTAATAATGGTAGGTTGATAAAATATACTATGGCTGATAGAAAAAAAGGAAAAAATACAATGAGTATCAAAATCAGGTGGATCTTTTGTTAATATTTCTCAGGTCTCTGATGAACACACTGGGGACTGAAGGTCTCTAAATATGGTTACTATTCACTGACTAAATGACAGGAAAAAGAAAGCTATTACAAATTTCACTGTTTTCATTGAATCTGTGCAAAACATATGATGCCATCACACTCAGGGGAAGATATTTCTAAACCATTTGAACAGAACAGAGTCTGGCAACTTTAAAACCAAATAACTGCACATGTGTTGACCAAACCATTGTACCTCTGACACAAAAAGCAGAAGATAAGGAGGTTACTGGTCATGGTTGACTAAATAAAGCCTTCGACAGAACTTGACATTCGATGATCCAACTTGAAAGGTTATGGAACACATTCCAGGCTGATTAAATGGGTCAGAGCTTTTCCTATGGACCATAGCCAGCAGGTTAAAGTCAATTGTGTCCCCTCCAATTGGCAAGCGATTAATGGAGATGTCTCCCCCGGGCACTAAATTGGGACCTTTACTCTTTCTACTAATGATTAACGACCCGGTATTATACCATGCAGCAATAAAGAATGAGCACACGATGCTTCCCTCACACACTGTTTTCTAAATCACTTCATTACAGGTCTCAAACTTCAAGAAAAAATAACATACAATAAATAGCTGTGCATGATTTTAAGAGTTACTAACCAGTAAGAGCGGTACGCTCTGTTCTTAGCTGAGGAATACAAACACAGAATGAAACACACTAATTGCATTAATTTATTTGCTTTACATAGTACAGTTGAGATAATTATCTGTACTTTTTCCTCATATTTCTAGGAACATTTATGCAAAAACAATTAGGAATAGGTGAAAATACTCTTTTTTTCCCCTATTACAAAAAATTGCTTGGAAAAGTCAAGCTAAATTTCTGTCACCAAATAACTTAAGACATCTTTAAGGAGAAACTTAATCACTTTATGAAACTCTGGTACATTCAGGACCATTTTTTGAAAATTCACCACCCATGATTTGGACACAGTTCAGAAGGTAAAGTGATAAATAGAAAACTTTTCATTACAGTGAAGGAAAGAGAGCTGGAGGCAGCTAGATTATATGTTTCAAATGGAAACTAGCAGCAGTGTTTTAAAAGGAATTTAAATATTAATTAAAGGAAGGCAGAAGTATCTCATTCACACAATTATCTGAAGGCAGTTTGTTAAGCTGGTTCTTCATTAATTTTGTTCATAGTTAACTGTCTTCATTTCTCATAATGTTAGTGAAATTTGTCTTTATTTCTTTATATTCCTTCAAACTTCTGTAGTTTTTAAACCTATATATTGTGGGATAGGGAGGAGTTGGTCTCTTTTTTGTTGGTAGCAATAGAATTCGAATGATCTATTTTAAATAAAATGAGATATTTTGAAAAAGCTTCAGAAAAAAATTAGTCTGAGGTTTGATGTGAGTTCAAAGAACATCAGATTTAAAAATGTTCATCAATTTGGGGAGACATGAGAAGATAAGCTCATGGCTGACCCTGAGCTAATGTCTCCACTTTTTTAGGAACATCAAAAAGAAATCCCCACATATAAAATTTGTGGGAAGCCTCATCAAAAGAAAGAAAAGGAGAATAGATATATGGAAAATTTAATTGCTGTATTTTCAACTGAGATGTGAAAAGGGATCCCTTAACTAAATAAAAAAAAATAAATAAAAAGCAAACACTAATATTTTAAAAGATTGGTGAATAGAGATGTGAATAGTAAATAACTATCAAAAGATTATTTTTCTATTGAGGAATGTATGGTAAAGCCACTCAGATTTTTCTTGAGTGATATCTTTATCAATGAACAATAAAGAGAAATATCACATCACTGTTGAGAATGTCTGGAGAAAAATAATGAGTGAGAAAATACAAAGACTGAAGAGATATAGGCACTGTTGTGATTACCAGGCTTACAAGTTCACTGGAAATGTCATATCACATTTGGAAGTTTTTTCTCTAAATGATGTGTCTGGTTACACAAGTAATAACTTGGAAAGGCCCTGCAGTCAGGAGGTTAGATTAGGTGCTGACTGTCCTTTGCAGAATCACAATCTACGAATCTCTTAATCTAATACATTTATTTCTCCCTATTTGTAAAGCTGCAGTCAACAACAAATGAGAAGTTTTGTCCTTGTACTATGACATTACTCTGCAGAATGTTGAGAGAATAAGAAACTTGTCATCAGTATGTTAAAGCTCAGATTTTTAATATAGCCATCTAATAAAATATAATAAGGTAAAATTGTATTTAATTAAAATTTGTAAGCAGTATTTTAGTATAATTTTTTCTTAGAAGCCAGAAACATTAGTTGGAAGTGACCTATGGTAGCACTCTTTGTCACAGGAAGGCAACCTAAACATCTCAAAGTGCAGTCTGCAGCTGTTGCCCTTTCTGTCATCTGGTGCTACCAAGAGGGGTATGATTCTATCAGCTTGTGACTGCATTTTAAGCAGCTGTAAGCTCTCAGATCAGCCTTTAGCCTCCTCAGTATCCAGCCTTATCACTATTAGACACTTGTCAAACTGTAAAAACAATGCTGTCAAATACTGCAATTCATGTACCACTGAAAAAGGGCACTTCTACTCTTTTTCTTGGGAACAAAGAAAATAATTAGCTGGCAAATTTTCTCTTCTAGGGTGTATTGCAAGACACCACACCTCTCAAGCCTTTTTGAAAAAAAAAAAGCATCCCTCCAAAGTTGCCATGGCAAACTTTCCTGGTTCCTTGGAAGCACCATGCTGCTCTGAGGAAAATACTTTTCTTGTTTGCTGCTTCCTGGTTTAAATACCCAGTAATCTGGGGGTTTAATTCAGCTGTTAGATGCCCATTAGCTGCAAGCAAACAATACAAATGCCATATATGTGTAAAATATGCATTGAAGATATAAAAGGAAATATTTAATAGACTTTGATGTTCTTTCAGACTCTCAGCAGCTTTTAAAATTACCTTGACTACCTTTCATGACACATTCTGCTTCAGAGTGCAGCAAGTAGGAAAATGTGAGGCAAAAAAATGCCCACAATAGAATTAAACTTAACCATTATCCCTTTTTATTGTCAGAGTTCTCAATAAATAACAAAAAGGTATTTTTCAAACAAAGATAGAGTATTTTTCAAACAAAGACTATCACTTCACTAGTTCTCTGATATTAACCATCATCTGTCTTAGGAGACCTTTTGAAGGCTAGAAATCCAGGAATTGCCAGCTGGCTATTTTAATAAATGGCAGGAAAGAAAAAAACCAAACAACCTAGGGAGTGGCTTATCTCTTTCATCACTGTTGCTGGCAGGTATATTATGTGGAACTAAGATAACTTCTTTGACTAGACATTATTTTTATAACTAATATGCATATTCAGCTATGATGAATTGCATAGCATTTTTTGAGTATCTAGCCATAATATCTACCTTGAAGGCCAGGCTAGATTATTGTTATTCCAGATCACTCCATGCCTGAACTGTAGGGAAAATCATGTTATCCGAAATAATGACCCAAAGATTTAAAGTATCATGGTCCAATGTCTTAAACCTTTCAGGTAATGAATTAAAAAGTAGTGAACTGTGTGAGGCACAAATGGAGACACGAGACAAACACTAGTTCTCTGAACTAAGACTGCAATATGAAAATTAAATTAAGCTAAATGATTACTTAAACCAAAGTTACTTTTATACAAAGTAACTCTTTTCTCTGTAAGTTCACATGGAATAAGTTATTAGATTTTCCTATTTAAAAATATTGTTGTTTCTTTTGTACTGTTGGATCAAGCAGTGAAAAATAACACAGAACTTTCTTAAAACATCCAAGACAGCCTTGAAAGATGATCATTATTAGTCTTTACCATCCTATATTGTTTGTCTAATAATGCGAGCACATGTATTTTGCCAATACTGCAAGTTATGCACTGCATAAATATCAATTTTAGTCTTTCTGTCAGTTTGCACCCACAATGACCAGAATTCATAAGAGAATTCAATTAAAAAACCCATGAAAATACACAGATTGACAGGAAGAGTGTGCAAGGTGCTATAGACAAAAAAAGATCTCATAATCAAGAAACCAGGGCTGAAAGAAGGGTATCCCCAAAAGCTTGCACACAAATAAGGGCCTGATGGGGAATGTGCTCACACTTTCCCTGAGAAATCACCATCTGAAGTGCTTGTGCAATAATACAATCACAGAATGGTGAGTGAACAGGAGGAACCAGAGGTCTCCTTGCCCTTGCAGAGCCACAGGCTCATTAGGATCACAGACACACGGCAGGATGGCTCACAGAGCTGCAGTGTGATGAGGATAAATGGGTCAGAATGGCCAGGATGGGCACGTGCCTGCGAAGGGACAACGATGAGCCATCGAGAATTTACGGATTCACAAAGGATTTACAGCAACAGTGATGCTGTGATGAGTGCTACTGTAAATAAACCAGCTGACTTCATACAAGATAAAAGTTCTCCTGACAAACCTTGCCCCATGTATATCTTTAGACCATGCAACTGTTTTGAGTCTCCAATATATTTTCAGAATACTGTTAGGCATTACTTGCCAACTGCTTGACAATTAACACGGCAATCATGGAATGGTTCATTTTCTCGAGAAATCTAGTTTTTGTCTTGATAATAATTGTCCTGATAATTCTTGAAATCTTACTTTTTTTGCTTTTGAGGAACAAAATTCTCATTTTCTGAAGATGTACCAATAAATCTGGAATAGCCAGAAAATAAAACCATTTTTTGTTGATTGTTGGAGTGGAAAATTAACAAGACAACTAGCAAAGCCACCAAAATGAAAAGCTAAAAGGTACAAGGAGTTACATGCTGAAGATGATTAATTAGAAGTCTATTAAACATGTGCACTGGGAAAGGAAAGCTGGAATTTATTTCTTGGTTTAGGTTAAAAAGCATGAGAAGACTTAATGAATGATTTTTACCCTTAAAGTTAAGCTTATGACCAAATCTAGAGTTTAACTCCACTTGAACCTACTGAAGACTTCCTGCCCCTTCTAGAGTAAATAACGTGAGATGCCAAGGTTAGGATGGAGTCTATGTGCAGTGAGAATGTAATTAAATTAACTAACCTTGGATACTCTAGTTTATCTAACCTCTTTGTGAAGTATTTGAAGAATGCACAATTCTTGACTTGTTCTATTCCACAATGGCACAACGCACCTTCGAGTTTACCTGTGTTTCTTTGCCATTTAACAAGCCTTTGCATGTCACCTTAAGCATGAAATAGAAACAAAGCAGTGAATTATCATAATTAAGTTAAATTTGGAGCAGCTTTTCTCAAGCTGTACTCATTTAAATTTGCTGCTTCTGCTGCAGATGTGAAGTACTTCTGTGCATAATCGTGGTGGTGCATTCTCCCCTCCCCCCAGGCCACACTGTGATCTGAGAAAGATTCTAACAATTATTCCAACAACTGATACTTTTTCTCACTATTAATGGTTTGTTTGCCATTACATGATTAAAAATGAAAAGAAAGAGAAATAGAATGAAACCTGCAAAGAATTCTAAATGTTAGGAGACAGATGAAAATGAGCAGTGTTATAACCAATCATTAATTTCATTGTCTATTCCTAACTTCTCCCTAGATGTGGCCACAAACAGCTTTTCAGCATTTTTGCTTTGCACCTGAATTTCCCCTTTTCAGAGCAAACTGGAGATATAAATTCAGAGAGCAAATATTGTCTGAACATTGTCAAATAATATCTGAATTAGACAGTCAGAGTTCAAGACTTTATCCTGCTTCTTGAAAGATAAAGAGCCCATATACATAAAGAGGTTCTACGTGTAACTTCTATCCTTCCAGCATAGTATATACAGAGACTAAATACTTGAACTGACTCATTTTATGCAGGGAACACAACTTTGCTTGGGAACAGCCTGAAGCAAAATTTGGAGTCTTTTTATTATTTCAAGGAAGATGAGATGTTACAAACACTCTGGAGAAATAATTGAGGAAGAAATTGTGACTAAGTGCTTAGTAAAAGCAACTTGAAGGTGAGCAAGGGTCCAGAGCATTGCACCCTGAAGGCTGAAGTTATTACTGTAACTAGTTTTTGATAGTTGAGGTTGCGGTCTCCATTCTCTAACCTGCTGAGCAGGAGCGTTTTTGCCTGCCACTTTATTAGCAGCCATGATGTCAACTGATGCCCTAGCACCTCATTAAATCATCATTAGATAACCAGTGTAGCAGTTCAAACAAAGCTGAGGTGCTTCCAAATATTGTCAAGAAATGAAACATGAAAAGACACCTGTTTTCTTCACCAGAATATTTCATGCACGAATCTTAGGCATCTGTATCTTGATTTTACCTAGGCTCACAAAGATGCTGAGTATTTTTCTTATTACTGCCCCACATTCTGCCAGCTCCCATCAGACACTGACGTGCCAGAGCTCTAGCTATCACGTCTGATGGCACGAAACTCCGTGTGACACAATATAACTGGACAGCGGGTTGACACTGTCAGTGGGTCTGACAATGTTGCAAATACAACGACAATCCTTCCAAACCAATGAAAGGTCAGCACTAAAATTTTAGGTGAACTTTGAATTCAGATGCTTGTCAAAACTACCTGAAAGTCACATAAATGTGATTTTGGTTTTGTTCTCCTTCTCCAGATCACAGGTCAGCAATATTTCATTTCAGTTAGTCCTCAAAATAGTCAAATTCTTACTCTGAGGGGATAGAAATCACTTATATGTAATTTCTGTGAAATAAAAACAGATTTGAATCTTCACCTATTTTATCCTTTTACTAGGTATTTTTTCTTCCCTGAACCACAGTTTGCTGATACACTCCTACTCCTCTGCCCTGTCCTCAGCAATATAAGCCAGCTACGCACTCACATCTTTGGGGTCTGCCTAGCTCAGGGATGTATTTTTCAGACATTGCTACAACCATCAACCTCTCACTGATTCAGAGACAATTCAAAACCACAACATTTTGATGAGACAGAAATTACTATTGGTAAGTTTCTCATTTGGATTTCCATCATCTTGACCATTCTAACTTCCACCCCTGCCCCAATGAACATTAACTCCTTGCAAGACAGAGGAGCAGGAGCCCAGCCCAGGATCCAAAATGAGTGGCATACTGTGAAAACAGAACACAGAACTGCCTAACAATGAATCCAAATAACTGTGTGTTTGCAAAGGGTAGCCAGACGAGTGACCCACAGAGAACACACACAATATAATTCTGGTTCTGCCTACAGCAAAATGTCAGCTGCTCTAATTGTGGCACATCCCAGTAAATATTGAAGGTGAGATGATAAATACAGATCAGCTTGACATCAGCTGTCACAAGGAAAACAAATGAACTCACAGTGATGGAAAAGCTGGAGAATACTGATAGCACAGACAAATTGAAAGGAAATAAGAGTCAGATCTTGCCTGGCTGTTTTAATTGATAATTAGACAGAAATACCATGTTTAAAGAAGGAAATATAAGGCATTCAGGGGCAACCATAGCAAAGAAACCTTTCTCTGAAAACAGTAAATATACAGTGATATCTCTCCATCATCCGCTAACATACAACATATGCTTAAATTATATGTCATGTAATTAAAATACATGGAAGCTGTGTTTCCAGCCCCTGCTGACATTAATAAAGCACCAGTTCTTCAGGCTGTTTCAATAGAGGCTCCTCTGATGTTACCCACTCCTCTCTGTGCACCATATTAGCCTTTCAGTTCTTACAGGAAAACCACTTTTATGCCTCTGCTGAGAGCAAATCTGGGCAATTGCTCTGGCTTAAAGTATACTTGGGGGAAAAGAGAAGAGGGAGAGAGAGAAATGTGTTTCAGAGCCAAATCAGTTCACTGCAAGCTGACTGTGGGTGCAGAGACCTTTGTGCCAGCACAGCTAAGAGACCATTCATCACAGCACGATGAACTAGCAATTGAGAATGTTTCTACCTCTTGTGGTTGTTGACAAAACCTTGACAATGGAGGGAAAGAGGCTCAAGTTTGTTATTTTTTAAATCTTTCCCTTACAGATGAGGAGATGCCAGCTAACTCACAGGACAGGGGCTGTTGCAGGAGCTGGAAGTGCCAGTGAAGGAGGCAGTTTCAAAAGCCAAGGGAATTCTTAAAACAAAAGCTGCTGAAATAATTCCTTGCTGAAAATTGGAATGAGCACTTGTAACTGTGGACCCTTCTCATAGCAGCTGGTCTGGAACCACTTTTCTTACTTTTTATCAAACTTTTCAGGCCATCTTTACCATGTCTTTCCCTCACAATTGCTGAATGCTGCCTCAGTCATAAAACAGACACAAAGCAGGTATACTGCAGCACTCAAGCTGTGCCTGCTTTCAGTCTGTAGTTTTCAATTTTTCATACAATAAGTGAGTACCCCTTCCTACTGAGATACTTTCAGTTATAAATGCCTCCATTGTAGATGGTGCTCTGGAGGGAACTGGTTCAGATAATGCAATGCTGAAAGGCAGGGGAACATTTTTCCTAATTGGACTCTTGAGTTTGGAAAATCTTTCTTTACTGGCTAGAGGAAATACTTCAGACTCAATGTCAGGACAAGAGATGATATATAAGAAAGAGAGACAGAAGGAATCTAAGGTAGAGCCTAATTTATGACTCTTGAATAAATCTTTTCTGATTGATTGCATTCAGTCTGTTTCTGTGCTCAGTTCAAACTCCCTTAAACAGCAATTCTGCCTCTTTCACTTGCAAAGAATTTAGAAATATGCCTCTCTCTCTCTCTTATCTTTGGTGTTCAAATGACTGTAAGCATTTTTTCAGTCTAAGAGTACTGGTCCATATTAATTCCTAGTTTAATTCTGTGGCTTTGTGCCCAAGATCATTTTGACCCATTATATACAACATAACAAAAGGAGCACTGTAGAAGGAAAATAGATTTAAAGTTCATAGTGAAGACTTGCAGCAGTAGCAAAGGATAAAAATAGTTAGGTGAAAACAAAAAGGGAGAAAAAAGATCTTAAGACAATGTGAAGAAAACTGCAGGGGAACACCCCACCCCCCACCCCCTCCTTCCCCCTTGATTAGAACAGTGAACAAACATTCTAGCTTTCATTTGAAACCCTTAGCAAAAATTTCAGGGAAATAAACCAACAAAGCTCAAAAAAATAGATTAATTTTACACAAGAGAGTGGAACTAGCATCAGGCATAAGATATCTGCTCCTTCTCATTGCTTTTTGTCCTAACACATGGAATGTCTATGCCAACTTTAAACTTACCTGGATGTTCTTTAACTAAGTCTAAGCAAATGACCCAAGAAGTTCCTATTTGTGTGACCACCAGTCAGGAAAACTTAGAAGTCACAGTTGACATCTGTCTGAAAAATCCCTAATTGTCTAAATGGCATACCTGGATGTGCACATATTCCTGAGCTTTCAGCATTCTGAGCAAAGGAAGATGAAGTAGTCTGGACAAGTTAACTTGGGAAAGAGAGAATGGCAAAAGTAAAGTACACTGGCAGAGACTGACTAGGGAGTGATACCATACAGATAATAAGACATAATATTGACTCTGTGTTTCTTGCATTAAAAGAACAACAGACCACTTGGGTGAGAATACTGTGGGTGTATCCATCAAATCTAAAATTCATGTAGTTCAGCTGTAGAATTATTAAAAATTGGAATCACCCCTGCTGTCACATGTGGGGAGCTTTTTTATATCATGCGTGTAGATATTAAATATAATGCATGTAATGAATTGTTTCTATTCACTAATCTTATATTATCTCTATTCCTCACTTTTTTTATTGGAACATTGCTAAAACTTTACCAAAATCAACATCTTTATTTTCCAGATAATTATTCACATACAAATTTTGTATTTGCTACAAGAATATAGTAATTAAAAACTATTATCTTTACTATGTCACACAATATTATAATTATTCAGGTTCCATTGACACACAATAGCATTAACAATGCACATGGCTTTATTATTGTATTTCAGGGACTCCAAAAAGCTTGTAGTTCCAACCCATAGCCATGAGCACAAATGCCTTTCACTACCCCAGGTTGCTCAGGGCTACATTCAAACTGGCCTTGAACCCCTCCAGGGATGGGTCATCCACAGTTTCTCTGGGCAAGGTGTTCCAGCACCTCACCACCCCCACAGAAAATAATTTCTTCTTAATATTTGATGTAAACATACTTTCTTTTGGTTTAAAGCCATTCCTTCTTGTCCTGTCACTACATCCCTTTGTACATCCCTCTCCAGTTTTTCCCAGTTTGCCACTGGCAAGGATGTTAAACAGCACTGGTCTCTGGTCTGCACTGACAACCCCAGCTCCTTGGCCACGGCCAGCAGCAGCCAATTCCATATCCACTGCTGGTCAGTCCATCACACCCCTGTCTCCTCAGTTTAGAGACAGGGAAGCCATGCAGGTCACTGTCACACGCTTAGAAAGCAGTGACATGTGGGTCACTGTGGATAATTACATCAGCACAACGGTCAGCAAAGAAAGCTCATGCAGCACTTATGAGCATAACCTGAGGAATATCAAGCAGAATCAGGGGAAGTTTTACCCCTGATACAATTCAGCAACTGAATTCTACCTTTATACTTCGTTTTGTGGTCCACATTTGAAGAAGGATGTGGAAAACTCCAGTGAAAGGTCAGTGAGGAGGGGAGGGCAGGAAAATGAAGAGAAAACAAGCACTTCATAGCAGTTTTATGAAGTTATTGTAAAATGATAGGAGGAAAATCGACACTCTAGACTCATTCTAGAAAATATAGAAGGAAAATTTTGAGTATTTAATATGCACAGTGTTAGCTACATTAGGTTGGTGCTAACTTGACCAAAGTTACTGAAGTTTTCTGAGAATCAAATTTGTCTAGTTCTTTTGACACAGAAAGTCATCAGACAGATATTTCACAGAAATCAATATTTCACAAATATTTAAGACAATAAAAGTTTGCACATTTTGGACTCTAAGCTGAAGACAGTCAGAAATGCACTGACATGATCACTTTGGATGGAAAGGAGAGAAAGAATGTACTTAGGAGCTAAGATACAAAGACAACCCATATTTTAATGTGCTATACACCTACAGAGAATGATACCAGAAAATTTAAAAAATTAAAATAGGAGCTAACCAGAAAGTAAAGAAACCAATCATTGCACATTATCTGGTTTGGGAATTCTGCTTTGCTCCTGGTGAAATGGTAACCTTATTGACAAGAGGTCTAGAACAGTAAAATACACATTAATCTCATTTCTTTACAAAAATCTGTGAGTGTCTAGAATGACAAAATAAAGATGGAATTTAGTGTAAAATGTAGTGATAATGTCTTTCACTACCTTTTTGCTTCCTGCAGGAACTATTACAGCACCTAGAAAATCGTGTTTCATATTAGTGAATATCTGCAGTAAATAGGCAAGTATCTAGATCTGACAGGTGAAGTAGAGAAACACAATGTCAAACAGAACACAAAAATTTTAGCTAAATTCAGGCTGGAGAATAAAGAACCTAATATTATAGCAAAGGTGAAATGGTAGTTCTTCCATAATACCCTATAATCATAGAAAAGCAAATACAGTACAAAAAGACCTTTTTTAGAGGTGCCCTGCCTGCTATTTACTTTACTGGTACAACAACTAAGGCAGGTAACATTCCCCCCTCCTTCATAATTGACCTAGAGCTGTCACTTGTCAGTACTTGTACTGAATAAGACATTTCTAATGTAAACCCACCTAACAGTGTTCAGAAAATTGGTAAAAATATATTATTCTATGCAGTAGACTTGTCACACTGAAGTGCTGCTCCTAGAAATTCAAACTGAAGGCTTGCCTCACAACCTCTGGCTTGACTGAGCAGCAGAGCATCTTCAGCATCAACGAGAACAGAGTGGAACTACAGATACTGAGAGCAAAGGGTTCAAAGTTATATTTTCTTCTGTTTTAAACACATCCTCTTTCCAAATGTACATCATATGTACATTTACACATCTTAAACAAGCAGCTGTGACACGAATGTACTGTTTGACCTTCTAATTTTGTGTATTTCACAGACTTCTGATGAAATTCTCTGTAGTGCCATGATCATCAATGTGGAGCTTTGTAAGTTTACCAACTAGCAAAGAAGAAATATCAATATACCTTATGAATTTAATCTTTTAGGCCTTGTATCTTCCAAAATCAAAGCTTAGCACTCCAAAAGAGGTATTGCAGTCATTAGCAGTGTGCCATACTGGCTGTTGAAATACAGACACTGATACTGAGTCATCAGTGCAAGTGGAATTTAATATTTTAAAATGTTTCCTCTTGACCTTTTCTTGGATCAAATGGCCTACAATAATCCACATGCATTACTTCACATTCTTCTGGACAACATAATATTGTTGTCCAATAAAACTGAACCGATAAAACTATACTCTCTGACAAGGCATGAGCACTCTAACAAAATTGCTTGCATAGCAATGCTATTACAAGGAAGATGATGAATTTGGGAAGTTTTATTGTCTTAGACAATCAGCTTTGAGTTTAGATGCTACCTCAAGAGAAATTTGAATCAAAAGAACAGCAAGGAATGGAGTTAATCCAGCAAAGTCATAACTAGACAGTAGTTCAAGAGATTTGCCTATTTGCCCTAATGGGATGACATTGGTGTAGATGAAATTTTTCGAAAGAAAACTCTGATGGTATTAGAAGACCACACCTCCTCACAGAAATAGCACTTATTGGCATTATATAAGTTAAAATACAAAATTGACTCTGATCAGTCTTCTTGATTTTTCCATGAGAGCCGAGTTCAAATTACATTTGAAAATCCCCCACTGAGGCTGGAAACTTTATGTCCACTGCACCATTTCAGTAATGCAAAACAGGCCTGTAGCTGCACTGTCTTCGGCTGTGATCCTGTCAGATTTCATAAGGTGAGCAATACCAGGCATTGGAGAGGAGACCTCTTCAAAGCAAAACCAGACAGAACAAGAGGTGGAGCTGGCAACCCAGTAATTGATGAGTGAGGCTCCAAGTCACAGCTCAGCTGAAGATTCCATTGCCCAACGTGGTGCTAGGGGTGCTGTCAAGAATCCTGTCTTTCAGATTCAATGTGAATCAGGATCTGTGACTATTTCCCCTCCTTAAAGGTACTGCTTTAAAATATCTGGGGGCTGTCAGTAGAGTACAGGAATTAGTTTTTTAACATTTATCACCTTAGGGAACTGATTTCATGGGTGGGTATTAGTGTATATCTGATGGGGCTCCATACACAACGTGCAAGTCTGAAGGCACAGGGATTTTGCAGAAAATATAAAATGTGAGTTTCCATAAATAAAATAACCTGGTTCTACCAGTAACTGTTCTCTAGTAGAATTACCATATTTCTATCCAAGTTATTCCATTCCATTTCCAATGCCCCTTTGTCTTACATCACCCATCTTCAGTCTGAAGCCACTTTTAATGTGGTTCAAACAACTCATCATTAGGAATTCACTAGCATAGGCATATCCATTCACAGACAATGCATTTATCTGTTAAAGGCATATATTATAAATACTGCAAATGTTTTCCTCAGTGATCTATCATTGTTTTGTAACTACTGCTAAAGGTAGTTAGCCCTGCAAAGCAATGATGAGTCTGGCTTTCAGAACACTGGTAACGAAGTCTTTCCTTTTCAGCTTCCTAAAGTGTGCTTTTCCTGAACCACAAAGAAGCAGCATGAATGAAATAGTGGTGATAGACGCACTGAAATTTTCTCTGGAATTGTCAGACTTCTTTTATTTCCATTATCCCTGCTTTGCATATGTGTCTCAACTGTGTATTGAGCAGAAAATTATTCCTACCTAGAGAGCTAGTCCTATTAGACTTCTAAATTGTTTGCTATAACAGTTTGTTTTCTTTCCTCTATGCTCACAAGAGTCTAACAAGCCATGCAGTTTAATCACATGGTGATTATAATCAGTGTATGACTGGAAATGCAGTATGAGTAAATGCATCGTGTTCTGTGTTAAACAAATTTTCTATTGAAAAGTAGAAGAAAATTATATCCCAAATATTAAAAAGAAGGAAAATCTTAGGAGATTAATTTATGGCAGTTTAAATCTCACCTGCTGTTAGCTGATTCACTCCTGATTCTTATCTTATGAAAGGCACACACTCTTTTATTCAACAATTTTTAGTCTGACACAGTGATGTTTCTGGTTTCCATGGACTTTCATTTTATTAGAAACACAAGGAAACAAATGCTGCCTGAATGATAAAGAGATGGAAAAAATGCCAACAAAGTATTCAATCTGAAAGCACGTTTTATAAATTTCTCTTCTGAATATCAAAATCTGGAACAGGGATGAGTTTTATATCTTTTGAATTGCTCTTTGACCATCACTGCTTTTGGACTACATGTGTAGTACACTATATATCAGTGTATGTGGCTTTCATAGGGTTTTGTTCTTCTTACAGTAGCCTGTTTATAGTCATTCCTTAATTTTCCTTTGTCTCTCCACTGTGGCCATTGACAGAACATTGCCTTTGTATTACACATAATTTCTTAAACTTCAAAAGGGAGGGCAGATGGAGTAGAAGTAATTTAAAATTAAGTCTTTAACATCTTTAATACTTCCTACTTCTGATTTATTAGTCAAACATATTAATGTTTTCCATTATATAATTCCGTTAATATTAATGTTGTCATGTGCTATGACTGAGAAATGATCCTCACATCAAAATATGATCTATTCAATAAACTCTCAATATACTGATATAAAACCTTTTTCCATTCACCTCAAATCCACTAATCTCCACAATTTGGGACTTAATTGTCACTCACATTAAAAGACGAATAAAGCCATGACCAATTTAGGTCCACAGATATTTCCAGAGAAAGTAAACATAACATGAACGAAAGAAAAATTAGGCATTTAATTTTCAATTACAAACAATTAATTTTTGAATTTCATAGAAAATGTGAAATTTATCTGTGATTTTTATTTATCTGTTCATTCTGCTAATACATTAGCAGAGCAAAAATAGGAAGTTATTTCCAATAAACCTCTCCATGCAACAAATATTTTGTCTCGCCAGTTGACTGCTCAGCATGCCTGCCTTTTGTTAACATCATTGACAAAGGAATAGACACACGTCTGGGGTACCCAACTGTGTATTATCTACACTACAAATCACCTGTCTTCACTCGTTAGCTCCTGCATTGAAACACACGAGGGAGCTCAGGTGTTCATATCACCAAGGCATGAATTCTTAAAACTGTTTTTTCTTAAACTGACTGGTGAACCATCACGGATGAATGGGAAAGCAAAAATAAGAACTGGTGCATTTGAAACAAAAGTTGACACTTTCATAAAAACAGAGACTGAAAGCCTAGCCACAGTGCTGTTGCTCTGTATCTGGAGTCATAGCAAAGTCAGAATGTAAGATGACATCTTCACTCCATTTATGCTTAAGGGCAGAGGACAACCCCTTCTTTTTTTTGATCCCATCATCTTGGGGAAGCTCTGCAGGACTTCGGATATATCTCTATCTACAACGTGTATGTGCCTTCAGTTTTAGCTATGCTGCATTGAAAATCCATCCTGTAATTTCAGTAAATGTAATGACACCAGCATTCCCTCTTAACAGTTCAGGAACACTTGGACAAAGCACTATTAATTTCTCTTTCAATTGTAACAATGTTCTGTGTCTTTTCTGTGTAGTGTATACCATAGCCAAGTAAGGCTCATGATCATCCTGCAAGCCTTGACTTCACGTGTGACTTATTCAAACTAGAAGGCTATGTTTACTGAATTCCTCAAATGACTACTGTTAGGTAATTGCCTTCCTCACAATACCTATATCCTGTCATTTCTCAAGTAATTGTAAATGGTCAGTAATAACAGAGCTCCTATCACTGCCCACAGTGGTCAGCCAAGGTTTAGATACAGTTGAACAACATACACCACAACTGCATTTGATGTATCCTATCTGATGCTTTGTAATCTCAATATTTTGAAGCTTTTTCTATCAAAATCAATGACAAAAGAATCAAGTCCAGTATTTTTAAAATATAACATTGTTAATATGCTGAAAATTAGTAATATCAGCTCACAGCACATACCTGATTATTTGTAGATCATATATTAACTTAACGAATAAATTAATTACCCCTATGTCTTGCATATTAGTTTCTATTGTTTTAAAACTATATACACAGACGTAAAGCAATCCTACTTGTGTGTGAAATCCAAGTGACTTTTCCCTGGGCTGCAGTGGAAAGTGAGAGGAAGTTTATGGCATTGCATGACCAAACTAATTCTGTTTGGAAACTGCTTTAGTCCACCTGTGCAGTGCAGCTCTCACAAGCACCGTAATCAGCTCTTTTCCTCCATAAAAGCCACAGACAGAAACTCACACCACGTTGTGGAATATCTTATTAGCTTAAATCATTCTCTGTCTCAGCATATGGGTTTTCCTGGATGTCATCTACAGGGCAATACTCAACCACAAAAAAATATCTTTGAGCTTAAACATGCATGTGGTTCTGATTAAGCCTTCCAAATCACTCACATTTAAACTGAAGTAACTGTCTAACAGCTTCATTTGTGGGAAGCCAAAAGAATCCATTTTCTTTCTTATATCTGATGGTCTTCCACGCAGATAGAAAAGAAAACAAAACAAAAAAATCAAATCAAAACCAAACAAAAAAAAAAGCAGAAAGTAATCATCCTCATATAACCATAAAAATCTAGGGACCATAGAAATTCAGTTTGGGTTTGTTTGTTTTGCAAGGGTTTTTTTTATTCACAGTTTGTTACTGAAATTATTTCAGTTCATTTCTGCCTTTCTAGCTCTAAAAGTTCAGTTAAAGTCTCTGCTTCTTTGTTTGCTTGTTTTCAAAAAATTCTTTAAACTGGTAATCCAGCTGTTAGGAGTTTACATTGTCACATAAACTCATCCATACAGATCCCAGTTTGGAAGTTACAGATCCACTATGCTGTATATGGATTGAAATCACATACTGTAATTTTACTCAGGAGGAAGACAATGGTTACTTGTCATGCAGTTTTTCAATACTTTCTCTGTGCTTTTGAATATGTATCTCTGGGTCTTATTTATTGGGCAGTATTCAAAACCTCCTTGTGGGCCCAATCACTCATTTTCTCAGGGGCTCTTCAGTCAGGGTCTCAGTACTCTAGAATCTGAATACTTTCCAAACCTTAATTAATGTATTGTTGCAGAGTCCTGTGAGAAAAGAGGATTATACTGTCCAATTAACAAATAGGGAAATGAGAAAATGTAAGGTAAAAGCCTCCATTACACTAAATACCTATTCTAGTATACATATATCTGTTTTTCTCACAGTAGTGAACTTTAGGTAACATTATATACTTTTAAGGCAGAAGTTTCTTGGATTTAGCTGTAGTTAAGAACACAAGATTAAATGTTTTCCAAACAAAAATTATGTGTTCTAGAAAAAGATAATTAATATGGATTAATTGGCTCACTTGTCATTGAAAAAATTCAGAGATAGTTAGATTTTTTTTTCACGGCAGCATATTGATTTTCTTCAACTGTGAAGGTTTTGTTTCTGTTTCAGAAGGATTTCTCCTTCAGCCATGGCAAATCTACACATATCTGCAGCAAATCAGATAGACAGTATACAGACAAGAGCTCCTTTCTTATTAAGCTGCAGAGAATCTTTATCCAGTGAAGCAGGGAGGAAAATATTAATGAAGTCAACTGATGATGAGACAAAGTGTGTAACATATGTAAAAGTCTGGACAGTGAGAGGTGTTCTCTTTATGACAGGCACTGTAATGGCATAGATTTTACTTTCAGTTCCATCAAAAGGTGTCTCGTTAGCTCTAAAGATTGATTTCCAAAATAGTCAATGCTCATCATTTGTCCTGACGCAAGATTTCATCGGAGAAATGCAATTAAATGACTTTATCAAGCACCAAGGCAACATAGGTCAAGTGTAGGGGTTGTAGGGGTTGCAGTTTATTACAGTCTAATTTCTTGAATTCATTGTTGTTTGACTTTGCACAGGTTACAGTGTCTACAGAGATCGCAAGATAAGTGGGCAAGGGAGGGGAGAGTGGGCTGTGTCTGTTCATAAATTAGTAACAGAAATCACTATCAGTAAATGTGCAGGGGTTGCATGAGATAATTTTCCTGGATGTTTTTTGTGTGTTCTTTTTGCTGCATGGAAAGGTTTTCTCTTTGTTTGGGAGCGGTGAAGATGAAAGAATTGTTCTCTCACTGAGGAGAATAGTTTCATTGATGTAGGAATGGAATAAATTGATAAACCAATACAGAATCCAGCCCAACTGCAAACCTCCTGGCTCCAGCTGTGTTATGTTAGATGCACTGTTACAAACTGCATCCTAGGAATATTATAACTCTTAGGTTAGCAGAAAAGAAAGATATTCTAATCTCATATACCTGGAAAATGGCCCACAAAGAAAATATTACTACCTGTGCCAACTAACTCTCATCACTCAGACAACCACTGGCATCAGAACTCCATAAAACTGAATTTTCCATTTAAATTCTTGAGCTTTTTTTTTTTTTCATTTTTTTCTAAACTTTTCAACTTTTTTTTGGTACATCAACAACCAGAGAAACATAGTAAAAATGGGAAATTTGGTAGAATATTTAATTTCTTACTTTCACACAGGAAAATTTACCAGAAAGCCTGATATTTCTCAAGCAGAATCAGAAAAAAATCAATTTCTATAGCCTTTGCCAGAATATATTCCAAACTTAGTTCATTTGAATCATGAAAACTATTTGCATATTAGAACAAAAGAAAATAATTTTGATTTTCTCTGAAGTATTATATTGTTGTTTTCTAAAGAAGATAATTCTCATTATATTGACTGGGTGGGAAGGATTTGTATATTTATATTTTATGTGGTATACAAATACTAATATTTTAAATGTGTGTAGTTCACTTAGCTCTGTCTCTTGACCTTGTCATTCTGATTCCACTGAGAAAGTAGGAATTGTACTTTCACATCTTTTATTTACTCACAGGCTGAAATTAGTTCTATGGCCTATGGGCTCCCTGAAGGTACTTCTGTGATTCACTGAATTGCTTCTGCTGGGTTACTGCACATTAGAAATGAAATAACTGCCAGCAGCAGTTGCTTTCTGACCAGAAAGCAGTCTGCTTTCTTTAAAATATGTTACAAGAGGAGTCTTCAGGAGAAAATGAGTATTACAATGTTTAACTAGCCATTGTGGATGAGAGCAAATTACACTTGAGCTCTACCAGGAGAATGTACCAACTCGGTTTTAGAACAGCTTTTTGTTAACTTTCTCAGCATTATTTGCCTGTATCTTGCTGGAACATTAAACCACTTAACCTGAAGCAATTTTGATCCATACTCAAATAAAAATGTAATTTACAGCTGCTCTTTAGAATATACTTTAAAATCAAAGAGATCAATATTGTAGCAAATTAGAGCATGTCAATCCTACAGTATCCCAGATTATTGCTAAATTTCCAGCTGAGGTACACACTCAGCCATATCCCTGTCCTGGTTTAGGATGAGACCTGAGCAGGAAAGCCAGAAGAAGCACACAGCTGAACAGAGTCCTACGCAGGAGAACATGGAGTCAGCATTGTGCATACATATCTTTGCACAAAACTGCAGAAATCCTCCTAAATAAAACCCATCAATAGTGGTAAGTCAGAAAAATATTTAAATATTTTGTGCACTTAGAAACAAGTAAGACTGCATAAAAAGACTCCTCCAGAGAAGAACTTCTATAGATATTTACTAAAATTTCTTGAATAAATTTAAATAAGAGTATGTTTTGATGTCTTCATTGCCATGCACTTGGAAATGTCATGGCATTGTCCATTTCCATGATGCATTTCTCATCTTTTTTTGTATCAGTTTATAGTAGATATTGATTTAAGCATTGTATGCTTCCTGTTGTAAGCAATTGCCTATAGCAATTATTATAAAAATTACTCAGTTAAATTAATTTTTAGCACTCTGGAGCTCCTAGTATCCTATGTATCCTATTATCTTGATCTTATAAATAAAATACCACAGGGTGCATTCACTATTTTTAATGATCATATATAAGCATTTATACATTAAAAAACTGGAAAAACATTAAGTGAACTTCACCTCTTTGCAATGTTATCTTCACTCTAATCAATATTTTCACAAGTCCAGAGCACCAAGAAAATGCACAGACATTAGACCATAATCTTTGGAGCCAGATACTCCTCTGCTTGTGCCCACACTCACAGGGGTTGGATGCCATTCTGAACAATTTGAAGTGAAATGCTAGCAAAAGATTTTAAGTAACTCTAAATTGAGAAAGATAATAAAGCTTTCTAAAGCACTGTGGTCATCTTCCAATGTTAATAAAATTTTCATTTCTGTAACACATAACCCTAAGCCACACAGCCCCTTAAGTTCCAAATTATTTCATGAAAAATTTGACATATTGGGTTTTATGGTCCTATAAACACACATAAAAAAATATTATGGTCACTATGCGTTGTGACCATTTTTAGAAACAACACAGTCACAGCTCTCTAGGTCTTGTCCTGCTAGCAAAGAGCTTTATTTTTCAAATTTAATCCAACAATCATGGAAAATATCAATAGACAGTAATATTAGTAAATGTATTATGCTAGTACATAATTTTATGTCATATTTGCTTCTCAGAGATAGTAAATCCACCAACACCACCAAAATGAAACAAATATTCAGATATGATCAGTTTACAGACCTTAAAAGTTTAAAACAGAAAACCCTGAAAGAAAAGAAGTACCATTAAAAAGCTAGTGAGCATTAAAAGTTAGTTACACACACTATAAACACAAAAATCACGTCTGTGAGATGCTACTGCACAATCAGATATCAAAACCAAAAGCGTTAGAAAATTATATTTGGAAAGGCGGTTGGGGGTCCCCAAAGTTTTAAATTAGTTTGTCTTCTACAGAAACTTATTATTTTAACTGTACATGAAAGAAGGGGAAGTGTTGTTTCCAACACGTAATAAATATCCAGTATTCTAAAGAAAAACTATTTGTGGCATTTTTGGCAAAACTACAGGAACATTCTATAGTATTGAATGAAAGCTCCTATGATATGATTTACTAAAAATGGAATTAAAACCCACTGTAGTTGGAAAAATACCATTTATAGAAGTTTATATATTCCCAAGATTTCAGTAGCAATAAACATTCTCTGTATTTAAAAGATGTTTTGTGTAAATAAAATATCTAAGGTGTCAATCTTGGCAAGAATCTATCAGATCTAATTCTGAATTCATTAACTGAAAGACTGATACACAACAGTCATATTATTTTACAACTGATTATTTATTACTTCCATTTATGACCAAAAAACAACACTCTGAAGAAATCTTGGTTAATGCACTGGCCCAGACCCTCCAGCATGTCTGGTCCTTGTATAGCTCAGAATTATCTTTAGAGCTCCTCCTTTGTGCTCCAGCTCTTCTGCTTTTGTCTTGTGTCTAGAAGGCACACAAAATTTGAAGGATCAATTAATTTCCTTCAAGACCTTCTATCAAGGTCTTAAGCAGCCTTTTTCTCTGTTTGTCTGCTTATTTTGGAAAGTGTTCACACTCAGCTCTTTCCATTTGTCACCCTAGAAACTGCAAGTCACCTCCAAGCCTATAGTCACGATCTCCAAATGAGACTGGAAGAAAATATGTTTCCATGGTTCTTGGTCAGGACAATCCATGAGCTCGTACAAAGTTTGCAGTGTTATCAGAGAACCTGAATAATGCACTGAAATGAATATCCCTAGAAGGCATTGTTAGGCCTTATAAAACAATAAACTAAATATTAATTTTTCCAAAGAGGATTTCCTCATTATTTCATTGAGTGATGAAACTATAAATAAAAAGACAAACTTTCAAGGCAGGTTATAAACCTCTGCTGTAAAATTTTAAACATACCCACTACCATTAGGCCTACCCCAAAATCTCTTTTACTGATTACTCACAACATCTTACTAATGACAGGAGTTAAAGAGAAATTCTATGGTATGGAAGAGGTTTTCCCAAACTTCCATTGAAATAACACAAGAAAGAATGCCTTAAGGAAATATTGGGATGTGATAATTTCTTGTCAGTCTGGAGGAAATGTCAATCCAAAAGGGCATAAGGACAAAAGAAAATGGAATATTGCAGTACAGTATTTTAATGGCAGCGAGGATTCTTCATCAAAACTTTGATGAAAAGTCCAAGAGAAGTACCAAATTTTAAAACAAGTATATGTTTTGTTAGTCAGTTCAGGTTTTCTGATAACCCTCATTGTATCTTCCTGCATATGGAAGAAAACAGCCCTCCTGATAAGGAGCAGTTGTAGGAGAGTTGATAATTTGGAAAAAGCAGAAAATATAGACCCACAAACTCAGCTTTAAAGCTAGGACTTTAAGGCCTAGAAAAGTAAGTTTGGGTCACACTTCATTTCAGGAGAGAGTTTGGATCAAACAACTTGCACAGAGCCCCATTACAGATTTGCCAACAACCTGAACTCCTCTGAGTCATGGTTAGGAATGTTCATTGTTCACGCAGACAGAAAATACTTTAGTTCTGGTTATCCACAAACTTCTCACTTTCTTCTTCTAACTGAAATAAATGTCTCTAGGGCCCATAACTGTAATGATACAGTCATGATAATACAATGACAGATACAGATGCTTTAAATATTTTTTAGAAATTTATGGCACACTTTAAATAATAATGTTGCTGCATGGACTGTTTGATTTAAGCAGCACTATATATCTTTCTCTTCAAGACTGAAGTAACCCAGGTAAGATTAGGCAGATTGGAAATAATGTGGGAGGGACCTGAAACATGCCTGAAGTGAATCATCAATAGTCAGGTTTTAGATTCATTATCATTTGACCTCAAGCTCAAAATCCATTTTCTTTTCAAATTCCCCAAGATATTTAGGTAAGACAACTAAAAACATCTTTTTCTTTTTTATAATGGATGAAAAGAGAGATAGAATAAAGCAGCACATCCCACCTCCTCACAGTAAAAATTCCACTCAGCATTTCAACTAATAAAAAAAATGGCATTCTCTTATCTGAATAGAAGGGATCTGCTATAAAAATGCAGATGATTATAATAAATATAAGAATAGGCAGGTAGGAAACTGCCTGGACAAATGCAGATAGCAAGAAAGAGAAAAGGAAGGAACGTGCCCCAGCAAGTAAGTTTCAATAATTTGGATATACAAAGCAGATCATACTTTGCACTGTGCAGCTACCACAGGCGACACTCTGAAAGCAGAGGAATCCTCGTTCAGCCTGTAGCAAGAGCTCTGTTAACACTGGCCTCGGGGGGAACCCTGAGAACAAGTGACTGGCACCTCCTTTTTTAATTGTCCTTGCCTGCCTTTTGCAAACGCTTCAACCTTTTGCTCTTGAAAGCCACCCTGGCTTCCAGTACATTGTATTTAGGAAAGCAGGGGGAGAGTAAAGATGGAAGAGAGCTTTGCAGTAAGTAGACAGCACTCTGGAGCTTAAGCATCTAGCTGTGTGTTCACGTCCTAGATTTGGGTACACAGATAAATTCTCCACATCTCAAATTGGATTTATTCTGGAGATTGAAAATAGCTGCCCTTTTAAATTCCAGTGAACTATTTTCTTATCAAACAAATTCTGCTGTTTTTCTGAGTTTTGCTACTAAAATGCAACATGAATAATTGCCTTTGTCCTAGTTCATAGTAACAGAGCAGTTTGCACACATCTTGGTGCAGTGCCTGCATCCCCATGGGCAATGCTTGACACTTAAATCATCACAGATTTTTCTGAAGTTGAAACACAATTTCAGTGCCAAAAAGTGGGGTTTTCTTCATGTCCAAGAGGTGCAAGACTATCCAGATGTGCCAGACTTGGTCTATGGGAAGTCTCCAGTAATGCAATTGGAAAAGTACCTGCAGTTAGTAATGATTGTTGGAGAATGATTATCTTTGGGTGGGTGAGGTGGCTGTGATAGTGTTGAGAAGCAGTCTGAGTATCAGTGGAACAGCTCCATTATGTAAATACGATTTCATTTAAATAATGAATAGGAAATTAAGCAGAACATTTGAAGATATTCATCATGATGGCAGTGCAAAGTCCTTTCTATTTCATGTTATGAGAGATTTCATGAATGACACCTGATAGATTAACAAGCAGAAAACTTCATGCCAAAATCCTGAATTCTTTAAAATATTTTTCTCCAGGAGAGAAACTAAATCAGCGTAAGAAAGTCAGTCACATATAGTATCTGCATGATTCCTAGCAAATTAAGCAAATAATTGTGAAGAACAAAATACTTCAATTATATAAAATTGAATTTCAATTAAATAAAATCAATTCTATCTTTGACAAAAGTGGGAAAAAGATTTCTAAACACAAAATTACTCACCATAAGACATATGATTTGCTCCTTAGGGTCCTAGGTATACTGGAATACAATGAGCTTTCCAATATTACATTAGATTATTTAGTTTCTCTGCTTACTGTGTTGACTCGCTTATGTTAGTACTAATCTTTCCTATAGGACAAGGGATCAGAGTACAGGACAGAAAGAGGTCAGGACAGAAACAGGTCTCCAAACCATTTAAAACATTGGTTTTTCTTCATTGGGCTAAAATGGCACCCTAAAATGAAGAACATTCACTTGGCACCTGGTTAAATATAAAAAAATTAAAAGCACATTTCCTATAAAAAAATATAGCTTTTGATAGGATTGCAATAATTATTATAAAATTGGATTCTATCTCTATATCAACAGTTCTGGCATCATACCTCAGATCTTAATTTTATGCCTCTTAAGATTTGGACAAAATGAAGAAATAACACTCTGTAGATCCAGCAGAAGCAAAATAAAATTTAACTTCAAATACACTGATATTGATATTAAGGGTTGTTGGTACAACTATATATACACCATGAGTATATTTGAAATAAGATTTGTTATGACACAAAAGAATGTCTTTTTGTCATAAGAGGTGAAATTATACAAATAATGAGTATCAAACAGAAGACACCAATTAGAAAAAAATGAAAACAAGACAAACCAGGTTTTAAAATTGTTATATGAAATTGTTTCTAGAATGAAGGAAACTTCCAGAAATTTAAATTTTTGTGAAGGTGGGGAAAGTAGAAAGAATGTAAGTCCTGAAAATGAAATTTAAAATCATAAAAAATCTCAAAAATATTTAAGGAACTCTATGAATATATAAAAATAGGCAGTCTGACAAAGGCTCAACAGGTGGTTGAGGAGCTGCAAAAGAGAACAAGGCCAAAGCTGAATGGTTAAATTAATTTTTTGTATAGATGTTCTCTATAGATGAGGTTAGATTTGTTACCACAGGGGAAACTTTTTTATAGAGGGAGAATTATAGAAATTATTTGCAATTGGACTCCCAGTGAAAAAAACCTTAGAACAAATCAATAACATGGATAGTAACAATTCTCCACAACAAGATGATATTCACCTATGAGCTAAAAATATCAAATATGAAATTGTCAAATGGTTAATGCTACCAAAAGTGATCTCAGTGCTGAGACAATCAATTGTTTAAAAAGTAAGTCAATTCTACTGACAAGTTTCAGTTGAAGTAGAAGAAAATATGCATGAGATAATCTGAGCTCTTTTAAAAAAATAAGGAAACTAAATGTAGAAAGAAGAGTAGACAAACAAACAAATATGCTGTAATGAGAAGAACTAACTCAGCTTTTGTAGTGTATTATTGTTCCTCACAAATTTACTGGAGCTCTTTGAGAAATTGAAGAGCATAATAGCATGGGAGATGTGGCTGACATTATTTACTTGAATTTTCAGAAAGGTTTTAAAATTCCTTTAAAAGGGTTCTTATAGACAGTAAGGTACTTGGAATAATAGGAAAGATATTTTGTAAGATACTTGATTTCTTAAGGGACATAAGGACATTAAGTTTTAAAAAAATTCTTCTGTGAAGGGAGTTTTCTAGAAAACATTGACAAGCATATGGATATTTGTTTTATTCAGAGTTTATAGCAGGCTCTGAGGATATTGATGAGAAGATGACCAATTTTGATGACAATGCTAAATTATTTAGCATTATCAAAACAAAAGCCAGCTGCAACAAGCTACAGAAGGTTATCATAAAAACCGTTTGGACTTGGAAATTATCCAAGAAATATCAACAGCCACTAATACAAAAGAGCTATTACTATGATGAGTCTAAATTAGCCATGTTCATTCAAAACAGAGTTTGGGGAGTTTTTAACACATCTTTACAAGCTTCAGCTCAATACTCATGAAAGATCATGAAAGCAGTAGAATGGTAGACATAGTTGGATACATAATCCAAAATAAATGTTGTTGAATATTAAATGTAGTCCTTTTTTCCCACATCTGAAAATGGACTCTGGAGAACTTAAGAAGATACAGAAAAGTGTTCCTAGGAGGATAAAAAGTTATTTAAAGTAGAGAGATGAAGACTACTAGGTAGAAAAGAAACACCCATGAGATTAATATGATGAATACTTATAAAATATTGACCTGAATAAAGTATACAGAGAATTGTTCCCTGGTTCTCATCATGAAGGAACTTAGGTGACTTTGTTATCAAGTGTCAGGCTTAAAGCAAACAAAAGGAAACACTTTTCACAAAGCACCTAATTAAACCATAGAACTTATAGTTACAGGATGTTGGAAATGTCAAAAGCTTAGGTGAGTTAAGAAATAATTAGAAAAAATCTTATGGAAGAAAAAATGCATCCAAGGCTATTCTATTACACACATCAAAAAAACACATTTCTCACTTACAAAGTCTTGGACTTATGTTTTGACAAAAGTCAGAACCAGTAGCAGGAAAATTTTACTTTCTCCTTGGCTTGTTCTGTTATTCTCTCTCAAAGCTTTAACTATTGGCCACTGCCTGAATACTGGTCTACTTAAATCTTTGTATTTCTTCCTATGTTTATGCTCATTGCTTTGTTTCACAAAGGGCTTTCCTTTGATCTTTGAGATGACTTGATAAGAAGTAAACTCATTAAAATAAGAGTAATGATTATTCTGCAAAGGTATGTTTGCTAGAGATACCTGGTGAAGCCATCTCCTACCCAAATTAAATATCTATCCTAATTCCCAGGAAACACTCTTATCATTTGTGGCAGTCTCAAGGCAGCTTTATCAACAATCTGTACCAAAATAGGGGTCATCGCCCATGCACCCTGTGACCCATGCTTTTCTGCAGTCTGTTTCTAGGTGCATCTCCAGGCAGATTCTGTTTTACAACAAAGCAGTTTGGATCAGTCTAGGAACTTCAGCAGGCAAGCCGGAGTTTAAATTACTGCAGCCACTCTGAGGACTGGCCCCAGCTCCTGAAGAACTTCCATGAGTACTGGGTTCATGTGCTTTCTGAGCTGACAGGAAACAGTTGAGAACTATCAGCACCTTATTAGGCAATTCTCTCCTGAGCACAATGAATTATCATTTTGGCATTAAAAAATAAAGCCATAAAGCTCTACACCTGGCCTTTAAGAAATCAGTTCATGTCACCTGGTATTGTTAGGCTTATACAGGTTTCCTGAGAGAGGTTACAGTTAATGAAATTTCCACACATTTCACAAAAAAAAAATTATATGAATACATTTTACAAAAAAAATTATATTAACTTCTAGACATTTTACCAGTACTTGTTTAGCAACAAACATTGTGAAAAAGTCTGATTTTAAGGTTTTTCCCAGACGTTAGACCAGTGTTGTATTAGAGTAACATTACTCAATGTGGGCCAATATTCAATTGCTACAGGAATAATCCACCTCATAGAACCACACCACTGACACTTAGAGAGGATGTAACTCAGTCATTAGCCTTACAAGTCATGTTAGAATTCATACTTTTATATTCAGTAACATGATTAATATAGGTATTTATATCCAGATGCTTTGAGGCTATTTCTTCCCAGAAGGATATTATAAAATATCTTGCTTGAGTAACACCCAGAGCTCTTAAATATTGGACTGGGCTGAAACATCCAGTAAAGTTATGCAAAATCTGAACTATACAAAAGTGGGTCAAGTTGAAGATATCCAGCAACACTAAGATAGCCAGACTAGCAAGGAGATGAAAAGTTCATGAGCAGTGCACAAAAACACGAGCATAAAAATAGCTGTGTTCTTAACAGATTGATTATACCGAGCTCATTTGGAGGCTGCAGACAGATGTTCATCTAGCAAGGAACAGTGACAGTTGAAGTTATGAGCAAGCCTAAGAGTTTCCTCCTGTCTGTTCCTGAGAGCCTGCCAGTACTGCGGCTTCTGGGCATAATGGATCATAGGAGAACCCCGTAAGGAGTCACAGTAGTAATCAACAGCTGACTAAGGCAGTCTGAAAAAAGAACTGACTTTGCCTGAAGTGGATAAGGCAAAGTTCTCAGACTCCTTTGTCCAGCAGACAATGGGAATGGCAATGTGGGAATGGCAACTTCCAGCTGGCAGATTATAGGTTTGGAGAGCTGAGCACAGTAACATTCTCATTCGTCATTGGAAGACATCTTCTTGTGGCCCCAGGGAGATTAGACATTCAAAATTATTTAGAAGCTTAACTCTTTTTTCACCAAGTCACATAAAAGGAGGGGGGCAGGAGAAGGAAATGTTTGGATATAGGCCTTTATGTCTCTTCATGATATGTCAAGAAAGCTTGATTGGTTTTTTTTTCTTGTCACTCTTCTTTAAAATGAAAAAATTCAGTCTTTGTCCATAGACTAGAAGGTAAAGAATAATTTCACAGAAGTAAAAAATGTGACTAGAGAATAGAAAATATTATTAATGTAAAATCTAATGTTTTAATATTTAAATATTTATGATTATTCTACCAAAATGAGGTGAGATTTTCCATATTACCACTAAATGTATGCAAGATTACAAAAAGTAATGAAAAGAAAAGAGATGCCTGTTTTCACTAATTCTTTGCAAATCACACAGCCTTAATCCCTTGTGTTTATCCCAGATCTCCTTCATTATCCGGTCTCTACAATAAATGCTGAAACATTCTAAGGAAGTTGTTTAATGTCATTTGGCCAGGGCCTGTTATCACATTATAAAACTGAAGTATCTCAGGAAAACACAGCCTCTTTTACAGTAGTAAGAGTCGTACTTGTCCTACAGTTATTTTATACTTAACCTTCAAGCCACCATGCTCTAGGATATAAACCAATCATCACTGACAGAGATTAACAAGAAATTTCCTCTACGGGCAGAGTATTTCATAAGTGCTCACTGCAGGGATTCTTGCACTTTCCTCTAAAGCATCTGGTAACGGCCATTGTCAGATGGAATAATAGCATAAGCAAGCTGTTAGTCTGATCTGGAATGGCTCCTCTTGTACACTAAAGCCTGATCTGCCTGTTCATTTTCCCTGCATTTGGAAAGAGACAATATAGATAACTTCACACTTATTGCCAGTTAATTTGCAAAATCTTTATCTTATCCTTGTATAATTGGGTTGAACAAGAGTAACAGCCATTGCAGATAATCATAATTCATCTTAGATATCATATGCAAAATCCAGGTATTCCTCCAGATCAGCTTTTGGAAATAGTGTATTAAATAATGAAATTAAATTCAAGATTCATCTTCCAAGTGTTCCTGGAATTTTTAGTGTTCCCAGAAAGAAAACATTACGTAAATATTTATTCTATTGAGAGAGTAATCATAAATAAACAAGATTAACAAGAATTACCTACATACAGTCACATAAACTTTTGATTTTCACATGTCAAGATAAATAAATACAAATTTCTTCAGCAGATACCTGAATCAAGAATTAATATTCTTTTAAAGAAGCTGTCTATACCATTATTTTCCTTAGGAATGACCTAGTTCCTTGAGGAACATCTCATATCAACATGCAGAAAAAGAGAGATGCTAATTTATAACCACGTCATGTAAAAGATGATAAAGATATCTGTGTGTGTCTAAGAGCCACATTCCTATTCTATACTGATTCTGATTTAATTGGAAATACTGAGAAGTACTGGAAAGAAAACCACAATTCAAAAGTCGCCCATAAACGTACATAAACACATACATAGATATACATTAATATCTATGACTGCTTCTGAATGCAGCTTCATATTTTTGTGACTGATGAGTCTACATCACAGAAAATCATATTTGATAACAGATATTAAGCCATATTATTTTCTTACCTGTTGCAGTTCAGTTTCTACTTTAATGAGTATTCTTAACACACATGTCAGTTACTGAAATAAGCTTATGGTAAATATTCCAGCAATACAGATTTAAAAACCATGAAAAAATTTGAAGATGAATTCATCAGTCACAGCCCAATGAGTTTGTTGTTCTGATTGCATCCAGACACTGAGGGAGTTTTTACAAGACCTGTCTGGGAAAAATAACTTATTTTCCCTTTGTAGTACTTTGAAAAAACAGTATCTTAGATACTACTGTGGTAAACACTGGCATCTATACAGGAACTAACACTGCCACTGACAAGCAATGGAAACTAATGATGATTTTACAGTGTGGGTACAAAGATTCCTCAGCAGTGCTTACAAGAAAGCTCAGCTGTGTCTTTTGCTCCTTGGCATTCATTTGGAACCAAAGTATTAATGGAAAACCCATTTTCATGGGAAGAAGTAAAGGACAAAATTGTAACACTTGTTTACAGAAATTCTGAGTCCAGTATCTTTGCCTGGCTCAAAATCTGAGCTAAAATCCTGGTATAGTTTGGGTTGAATTCTTCTTCCAATGATTGATCAGAACCCTGAAGGTTCTGAAACAAGGTACAGCTTGTTTCTAAGTTGCTTTTTGCTTCTTTACAAATGCATCGAGTTTTGCACACGTGAAGCATAAAAGAAAATTACCTAGAAAAGGTAATGCCTAAAGCAGATACTGCCATCTTCCTAACACCCAATGATTTATTAAAAATATTAACATGGTGGAATTATTCTATAGTGAATCAAAGGACATTTTATTCATTTTATTCAGCCTGAATAATTTGCATTAAGGGATTCATCTTTATAAAAGTATTGATGTGTCATTTATACTAATCAACATGGTATTTACCTCTCTTTCATTGCAGTTTATCAAAATGTATTGGTATTATGCAATAACCATGCACTCACATTAAAACAATGTATTAAGATATCAGCTTGGAATATCTCAGATTAGAGTTGTGCTTTACATGGTTTGGATGATACCAAAGACAGTCACACACTGCTCAAAGAACTCAGCATTTTTCTTATTATAGGTATTACAAATGGTAACATAAATGTCCACAATCTAAAAAAAAAAAAAAAAAAAAAAAAAAGAAAAAATGGCATCAACACTTTCACTTCATAAGTTAAAAATGTAGCATAAATGTTTAAATTTCATTATTCTAGAGCTCCCCACACAATGGATTTTCAAAGTCATTTTACCTGTAAGGTTTGTTGTGTAATTGAGTAAATTTTCTCCTTTTAAGAGGAATATACTTGTATTCATACGAATAAGGATTTTTCTTCCCACTTATAACCTGTGCATTGGCATTTGCAGTTCTTTTTGAAGTGTAGTTGTTTTTAAACCAAAGGTAGAAAAATTTCTGTGTGTTCAAAAAATGTATTTGGAAAGGTTTTAGAAACCCCCAGCTTGGGCCCAAACTCACTGGATATCACTGGCAAAATTCACTGATGTCTATAAGAGCCTATTGGTAAATGCTTTTGAGTCAGACCATCAAAAAAAAACCCAACTGAATTTAGAATTTTTTTTTTTTTTTAACCAAAAATATGTGAATCTTTTTGGTTTGTGCCTTAGGTAATTTATCAATCTATTTTCCAAGTGTTTTCCACCATAACTCTCAGGCCTACAAAAATTTATTTTAAATAAAAATTGAGATTTCTGGATATTTGTATCAAATATGGATGTGAGTCACAACAGAAAGACACAATACTATAATTCTCATCCCAAAAAACTGTGGAATTCTCATATTTGTTTTCCTGGGTGGAGAGGTCAGCCAACAACAAGCCTTCTTAAAAATCCACCTCAATGGACTATGCCTTAAAAGGGATGTTTTGAAAAGTATCACACAAAAGTATCTTGAATTCTCCACTGCAGAGAAGAAAAAAGTCCATCTGCACATGGAAATGCAAATTTTTGAAGTTCATTAAACTGTTTGTAGCACAGCATTCATGGAAATATTTTGATAATGGTTTGTGCAAAATTCAGGAAATTTTGTATGTCTTCCCGATGTTTCAGTCTACTGAAGCAACATGGACTGATACCATTTATTTTAAAGAATTGTATTTATTTTTTAAAACATCATTTCCAGTAGGGTAGTACATATATTAGAAAAATGGCAACATAACCCATGAGGGAGAGCAACATGGCTCAAAAATATATAAAAAAGATGATACATAAAACCAGACTTTTCACAAGTTCCTGTATTTTGCCAAATTAAATGGAAATTTGACGCAAGAGTGCCATATTATAGCCACAGAAAGAAGGGAAGTTCATAGTAAACTTTTGCAATTCTCTGTGCAGTTCCGTGGTCAGGTTTGAATGGGAATCCTGCCATCTCGTGGTCACGGATTTCTCTACAAGACTCCATTGGACAAATGCTGAATGCGAATACACAGCTTTTGCAAAGGCTCATTGAAAAGAAATTTATGCTTTAGCAACTCCAGGATTGTTTGATAAAATTTAAATATTCATATTAGTGCCATTTATCTCAGTGAAATTTTGCACAGCATGTTACCTATAAAGATAATTTTATCTGTCTTGACTCTTTGTTCTACACATTTAGATGATATATGTAATTTTTATCTATTTAATGTTCACTAATTGAGAGTTTTTCTCCATGAGACTTACCTTGTTTTATATATATTTGGCTGTTTTGTATAATTTCCTATTATGCAAGATACAAACTTGCAAGTCATCTTTGCCTAGAAAACTCTTTTTAAGATGCAATAAGTGATGGTGATTACAGATTATGAGGGGGCATCCACTCATAAATAAGCTCTGCATGGGATGATGAACAGGATGGGGGCTCTCCTGGTATGCCCCATGGCAGTCCTGTGGCAGTTTGCTAAAAATGACCACTTAAAAAGTTCAGAGGTAAAAGCCAGAATTCAATTACTATTAAAATAAAGGCTTTTGAACTTGCTCAGTTCACACAAAGGTCACATAAGAGGTCACATAAGAGAAGAGTGAATTTCTTGAAAACAGCAATTTTCCATTCCATCTATGTGTTCTCCAGAACTCTCCACCATCTGTTCCCCAAACACTCTCACCCAAATAGTAACTGCTTTCCTTACACCCTGAGAATTTCTCAATCCACATTTCCTTTCCTGTCTCTTTGACCAGCACTTTCCCAGCAGTTCACTTCCACACTTTTCACAGCCTGCTCTTCTTGCTATTTACACCTACTTTTTATATTTAGTCTTTTTGAATTTTCACCAGATTGTTAAAATGGATTGAATAAGTAACCACAAGTGTGAGGCAGAACAAGGCATGAATTAATGGGTGGCTGAGTCAAAGAGGAAGGAGACAGAATGGTGAATGAAATAAAACTATGCATGTGGGTGACTGTTAGCATGAGGAGAAAAGTAAATCAAGTAAGCGGGTGGATGAGGAATGAACAATCATAGCTAAGCTGAAGAAGAGCAAAGAACAATGAAGGAACAGTGTGAGGAAAAAGAACACAGAAACAAACCTGCTTAGAAAGGTTTTGATGGAAAACTTGGAAAAAGGAAGAGAGGGAATTCAAAGTAACTGGAATAAAAAACTGAACAAAAAGCCACTGAGCCCAAATAAAAAATAATGACAAAGGGTTTGAACTAAGAAATACTACAGGAACACAAATCATGTAAGTACAAGAGTAAAACAGGAAAAAAAGGAAACTAGAATATACATTGCATGTTCACCCCTTTCATTAAAATAATTTTGTTTCCATATTAAATTGAAGGGAAATTGAAAGGAAGTAAGGACTTGGCTGGGGAAGATGATGAGAGAAACCCTTACACTCCTCATGTCATAACTCATCTTCTTAAATCCCTCCACATTAGCCTACCTATGTAGAGGGATATACCTACCTACCTTGCCTCCAGATAAACCCTACACCACAGACCAAGTCCATTTTTGGCACGTATCCTCATAATTCCTTTGAAAACCTGGTCACTCCACGTTTGGTACTGATTTTTCAACTGTAAAACCACCGGGTTTTTTTCCAGGAAATTCCTTGGCACTAGATATTTCTCATATTTTAGAAAAATAATTGTTTCTATTCTTGTATCTTTATTTTCTTGTTGTTTTTCTATTGTTCTTAAGGCTATTGTTAAAGGGAGAACTTATCCTGTGCTTTAAATTGACATGAAAACAAACTGATAGGTTTGATTTCATTTTTTTACACCTTTATCTGTGAAAAGAAGCAGCAAGAAATAAAAAGTTAGCACTATTTTTTTCTCGCTAAACAGTTATGATCTATTGGATGGATTTGGATGCATATCCACAGATTGAAATACACATAGAGAAAATCTGGTGACTTTCTCTTCCTTGTTACCATAGGTTATGACCAGTTATCTCCAATAATGGTATCATGATAACACACTGCTGTAGTCTTCAAAACAGTCTGCACAATCCTGCCCATGACCTTTGGGTAATTATTCAATATCTGTGTATTCTGCCATTGTTTCTCACACTAGCTACGAAGAAACAAATTTAGACATCCTCTGCACATACTGCAATTACTGTATGCCTAGGACAAGGACATGATTTCTAGGTTTCTTTATAAGAAAAATCCCATTTAAGAAAGGTAACGAATTCAACCAAATTATTATTTCAACTGTATGTTAAGACAAATACTGAATTACAAGCTTTGATTACAGCACTCCTAGCCTTCTACAGGTCATGATGGATTTCTAATCAATTTGATATATGGATAAACAAATAATTCAATGAAATCTCTGTATTGGCAGAGGGTGAAGTGGTAGAAATTTCTATCTCTAAACTAAACTTAAAAGAATAATCTGAGAAAAGCAACATTTTGCCTATGTGTAATTGAAGAGCAATCCATAGTGCAATGTAGTCATAAAATAATTTATGGAAAACTTTTACTTACTTCCTCAGTTAGACTGCTTAGACCATGGGACTCACTTTGGGAACTGTGTTCTGTTGGAAGTTGATGGGATCCATGTGTAAGAGTAGGGAAAGAGCATCTTGAGTCACAGTCTTGCCAAGCTGGCAAAGAGGGCTTCACCCTGAAGCTGAAGGACATGGAGTGGTAGAAATGGGGTAACAGCTTCAAACTGACAGAGGGTGGGTTTAGATTAAGGTCAGTAAGAAATCTCTTTTTGTCAGGATGGTGAGGTACTGGAACAAGTTATCCAGGGAAGTTGTGGATGCAGCATCCCTGGGAGTGTACAAGGCCAGGCAGGATAGGCCTTTGAGCAATCGAGTCTAGTGGAAGATGTCTCTACCCATGGCAGAGGGGCTGGAAAAAGATGCTTTCTAAGATCCCTTCCAACCCAAAACATTCTATGATAAAATCAATTCTCTAAAACAAATATTTATAAAACTCTTTCCATACAATTGTTTCCAAGGATTATTAGACATTCCAAGCAACATCACCTGAGGGTTAGCTCTGATACATATGCAGAGAAATTCAGACTAAGTAATTCCACTGTGTCAGACTATTAAAGAATAGCATTAGCATTTTTAGAAAAAACAAGCTAAATTATGAATGTATGTTCAACTATTGCTTTTAAATTGTGTCTCATGAGGTCATGTTGTTGAATAACCAACTCTGAACACTCTCTACTTAAGGACATCATGTCAAGCCTATTATCTGGTAAAAGTGCCTATTAGAGTAAATGTATTCACTTGCATGCTTTAGATGTTGCATTGGGGTGAGTATTTAAAAATAACAGTAAAGGTATGTCAGTCATGTCACTTCAGAAACCTTGGAACATGTTTTGAAAGCAAATAGAGAGCTAGCAGATCTATGAGCTAAAATATTGAATATAAAATTTGCTTAATATTAAATATAGCCAGATACATACTGGATTAAGAATGATTAAGAGAAACAGTTTTTTAAAAATCACCTCTGTACTACAATAAATTTTTTTTAAAGACTTGTCCCTTCTGTCCATTGTGAAATATTCATGAGTGTTTAATATCTGTACACTTTCAATCATCTTTGCGGGTAAAAGTGCAACTAGCTATTTATGCAATAGTATCTAATGACAGGACATGCTAGGGAATCTGATCTAATTTAGACTGAGTAATCTTGTTCAATACTGTCTGTTTAATAACAAAAATTGAAGCTGAGTCAGAGGTTATTATGTGTAGTTCACTGAAGAGAGCAGTGCCATTAAAACTAGGAAATATTAGCTCTTGGCTTTGCTACTGATTCAGTTTAGGATTTTGAGCAAATAACTTACATGTATATGTGTGTGTGTATGTGTATGTAGATGCAAATGTAAATGTATATGTATGTATATGTATATACATGTGTATGTGTATGTGCATAAATGAGTGCAGATACAGACTCATATATTTGTGCACACACAAAATGTAAATATGACGTGTATAAAATGAGAATTCTTTAAAATGCTGAACAATCTTTTTAAACCCTTTCAACACAGATCCCAAAGCACAAAGTGTTTCAGGGAGCACAACACACTACTTACTAATTGAATTCTAAGAGGACCTCAAAGGAATTAATTTATCTGGCTCCCAAATATTTAATTAATCCAGAATACACTTAGGCAACAAGTATAGATTGGCTGTGAACTGAAGACATCACAGCTAGATTTGCTCACAAGGAAATGAAAGACATGTACCTCACAAGGATGAAAACTCCCACATTTCTTGGTTTTTATATGAAAGTTATAGATGTAAAAGACTTTAAGCTCAGGTCACTTTTGGCTACTCTTTCCTCTTAAACACAGTCTGAACATTCAGTCTTTTATTTTCAGTTTAGGAAGTATCATATCTATGTGTGTGCATTTCCAGAAGACATGCAGAAACCCTACTTTGAAATCAAGGTTTCAAAACACAGTGATTTGTTGCTTATATTTTTAGTAAACAAATAGTGACACTGATTTGCATCTCAGCAGGAGGAAAGTGGGAATGTTAACTAAATGGGACTTGCAAGTAGAAAGGTTTTACTTTCTTTTCTTTTTTTTCTTCCCACTTATATTTCTGTGGCCTTCCCAGGAGTCTATAAATAAAACAGAACAGTGGTTCTGCTTTGGCAAGTGAAAAATCAGATTTCAAGAAGGACTCAAGATCAATAGACTGCTATTTTGTAGATGAAGTCTGGAATATTAGTCCCAGAAGGCCAATATATATCTTTAGATGGAACTCCCAAGTTTTACTTTCTTCATACTTAAAATATTTATGCATATACATGATACTGCCAGCTTTAAAAGCATTAATGTCTATCTGTATGGATTAGGAAAATGTCAGTTATGCTCTTCAGTGAAATAATACAGATGATTTCACATACTAGAAAACAAAATTCCACAAAAATATAAATTGCCACAAATATACACGGCACCAAAACGGGGAGTAGTGTCCCATCCATTAAACAATTGACACAGGGAGGAGAAGAGAAATAATCACGATTCAACCAGTTTTCATAGATAAGACAACTAGAATCTGCCAATGCCAGGTGCTAGGTGCAAACTCTGCCTGCCACACAGCAAACCTGCATGAGAGAAATCTCCAGACAAGTCTTCTTTCCAGAGCACCACAGGCCAAAACCCTCCTCCATTACAGAGGAGATCAATTTCCCAGCCTGTCTAACATGGCTAGGGTTCAGGACTTCCATGAGATTTAGTTTTAATGCAAAACTTTCCACTGTGAACTCCTTAGAGCACAGCACTTGGAGAAGAAAGATGACATAATACTTTTATGTTACTGTACTAGCTGATTTTGCCTCTAAATGTGTTATCCTTACTGTGATGTGGTTCCTGGCTCCCTCTGTGAAAAGCAAGACATAAGAGAATTTAAATCTTTCTTAGGGCTGCTTAAAGCTACTAGAAAATAACTACAATAATCAAAAGGCATCTATGACTGCCAGGAATTGATAGGTGTTTTAAAGCACACAACATCTCAAAATTTCAAGTTTCTGTTGGCTATGACACTATCTCTGTTGTAGTTACAGTATGTAAGTGAAGGGACATAAGGCTAAATGGGTTGGAAAGATTACTAATAAGCTAGAAAAACATCCTTTGATATCTAGAAAATGTGTGCACACTTCCCATCCAGATCTTTACTTACTTGAAATTTGTTATTACCATATGGAAGGAGACAATCAAAAATTAGTTTGGGGTTCAACCAGAAAAGTAAAAATAATGGTAAATATTATTTCACTTAGGTACCAAGTGTAATTAATTGGTCTCAGTAAAGACTTGTTCCGGGGATTTCCCCCCCAGCTCTGATATATCAGGTGTATCATCTGTTACCACTGGTATATGAGCCACTTTTGTTTAATGCTGAAGAAATTCTGGACAGGTGTCTTGAGGTTTTGTTTTAATTAAAGTGTGTAGACACTGGAGTGAGCCATCTTTCATATTCCCACTACTATTGACACTGCAATGTTGCAGCACTGTGGGAATTTTTAGCATGTACAGATGGGCCAGGCACTTTTATTGACAGAGTTTTTAAGTATTTCATGCAAAATCAGGAGGTGATTGGCAAAGAACACAAATTATAAGAGGAAGTTTGGGGGTTTTGCCATTATGAATGAATGAATGAGTCATTCTATTATGAAGATACACATTCTAATGTGACAAGCCCCATCATCATCATTTAAATACAAGCTAAATGACCGAGGAAAGTGAACCTCAGGGCGTACGAAGATCACATGCTACAAGAAGATGTTAAAGTTCAACTTATAACAGAGTACCACCAAGCAGCAAAGAAGGGTTATGACATCATTTGATTCAAGACATGTTAAAAGCAGACCAAGTCTAAGGACAAAATTATCTTGTTGTGGTGTGGGTTTTTGCTTTGAGTTTTCAGGCCAGATTTCTACTTCATTTGTGTATTATGATTTAAATTATGCATACCATTATGTGTCAATTCTCTGCATCTTTGCCTCTGTTGCTAGAATCTTCTTTGCCAGTCTTCCTTAGCTCGATATATCATTTGCTGTTTTGTATCATTACACTTCTTTTGCTATTCCCATTGGATTTAGTTTTGTATTCCCGCCTTAGACTCCTCCCTGAGTGCATTTCCATTGGTTGTTTGCTTTGTATTGCCTGTGTATAAAACCCACGGTGGGAAGTGTGTTCCCGGTTCTTGGGGTTCAGTTTTAGGTTTTATTCTTCAGTTGTACCTTTAATAAATCTCCTCAGTTTACCCCAAGACCTGTCTCACCTCTGCTTCATCTCTGCGCCCCAAAAGTACTCGCTGAGACCATCGGAGTTCCTGAGTGGGGAGGAAGAGTCTCCCCGGGGGGATTGTGTCGCACCCCAGTGCTGCCTGTGCGTCCTGGGAAACGCACACCACGGCATTACCTCAATTATCCATGACCTCCTGTTATGGTTTAAGCTCAGCCGGCAACCCAGCCCCACACAGCCACTTGCACTCCTTACTTCCTGGGATTGGGAAGAGAATCAGAAGGTCAAAAATGAGAAAACTCATGGGTTGAGATATAGACATTTTAACAAGTAAAGCAAAATCCATGTGCAGAAACAAAGCACAAGAAGGAATTCATTCACCACATTCCACAGGCAGGCAGCTGCTCAGACAGCTCTAGGAGATCAGGGCTTCATCACACGTAACAGTGACACGGGAAGACAAACACCATCACTCTGAACATCTCCTGCCCTCTTCTCCCCCCTGAGCATGTTGCCACAGGGTATGGAATATCCCTTGGGTCAGTCGAGGTCAGCTGTCCCAGCTGTGTCTCCTCCCAGCTCATTGTGCCCCCCAACCTACTCACAAAAAGCAGAAAAGCCCTTGGCTCTGTGCAAGAACAGTTCAGCAGTAACAAAAATATCTCTGTATTATCAACACTGTTTTCAATGCAATTCCAAAACCTGGCCTTGTGGTAGCTACTATGAAGAAAATTACCCCAGCTAAAATAAACACACCTTTTCCTTAAGGAAGGGAATTGTGCAAATAAGTTTCTTTTTCTCATTCTCATATCAGGTGGGCCTATAATTCTTTATAGTAAATTTCTTGATCTTGTATTTCTGCATAGTAAGTAAACTTCATAGAAACCTTGTCTATTTTATTCAGTTACTGATTCAACCTTTTGTCATAAGTTCTACTTGCATTATTTATTATAATTAATTGTTACACTTCATTGATTATTGAGAAAGTTTTTCCAAGGACATGCATAATCCCTGAGATTCATATATCTTGATATTATAAGGACCATAAACCTTAAATTAGGAAAGGACGGACTAACACACATAAATTTCTCTCGTGTACTTTAGGAAAATCTTTAATTGTTTATATCAGAGTGATGGTACGTTTCTGCTATCTATCTATCTGCCACTGATGCTTTTATTCTTAGCATAAATAAAACAGAACTGTTAATTCCCATGGTTGTTATAATTATGAATTAGCCGATGCAAGAAATCATTCCAGCATATTTTTTACTTGAAAATTAAAGAACTCAGGAAGGCTAGATACAGCAACGACTCTAATCAAATTCTTCCTATTATGACAGGAAATTATTTTCTTTAGTCTTCCCTTAGCAGAATCATTTGAGGACTACAAAATGAACAGTTCTTCTCCAATATTCTATTGCTATATTTTCAGTGTAAAATCTCTGTTTCAGCAGAAAACACAGAAATGGCAGAAATGAAACAGAAATACAGAAGTCTTGAGTTCTCAGTTTTTTGATTTAGCATTTTCAGTCTTAGCCACACAGCACAGCTTACACTGCAATAAACACAACAGGAGACACAATGCTGCTGAAACCATTTAAAGCACTACTTATTTATGGTTGGACTTCAACTGAGCCTTCAGCTGCCTGCCAGCTTCCTGGAGGATTTGCATCTGAGAAGTGAGCTGTACCTGCAGAAAACACATGGATTTTAGGGATGCTATAGTGAAAGATGACAGTTTTAAAGAGAGATTATTTCTGCCAATTCACTTTCCTATCTAAGACAATATTAACTAAGCTTTTCAAGCAGGATCTCCTTTGGCTCCAATCCTACTAGGTAGAGTGTTGCATTCTTTTTATGTTTCCAGTGGAAAACAAATTTGTCCCTAGCCTCTGAGTCCATTTCACAATCTGTGAGGCAAACACCCTAAGGAAAGTAAAGGAATACCTTTCCCAGTGCTTCACTAGATGATAAAGTAGCCAAGAGGCAAACACGTCGATTTCAAACACATGTCAGCAGAGCTCTTATTGGAATATTAAGTAGACATAATGATTTTTAGAAATTTGTTTTTACTTAGAAGAAAGTATTTTTGAAAAAAAAATCATTATAGCTGCCCATTGATTTCATTAAATTTACAAAGCTCAGTTTTCCTATGAAAAGTTAATTGATTCAACGATTTGCAAACTATCTCCTCAAGAACTCTCCTTGAAATTAAATAGCTAATCACACCACTTCCGTCAAATAAATCTGCCTCTGGAAGGCTGGCAGTGCCCTTTGCATGTTAGAAAACTAGTGCTTCCTCCTGACAGGACAGAGCAGGGGTTTGTTAATGGGTCACCCACACAGCCCTGCTGCACTCCCCACACTGTTTGTTCCCTAAGAACTATCATTATCAAACAGGTCCTAATTGATCCCAACTGCCTGGCTAGGGAAATCCACTAGGACCTGCATCAAATCCATCTCCTGAGTGGACAGACTCAAGCCTTCCCCCCATGGAGCCCCAAGTGGAATAAAATGCCTGTGGGGCCCTTTGGCTCGCCCTCGTACCAGAGGCATGGTGGCAGCTTTCTGCCAGAGCTAACTTGGCAGGGGTTGCTCTTTCTTTGCTGTGCTAATCCACATACTGGTCAGTATGTTCCTGAAAAACAGGTCTTTTCAACAGGAGAAAAGGATAATTCCAGCCAAAAGAACTTTCCCCCTGTATTTTGATATTTATTTTGTCTTTGAAAAACGTTTATCTGGGCAAAAAGAAAGATATTTTTGCAGTAGTGATTTTAATTTGTTATTTTCTCTCTCGCTTACATAAACACATTGCTGTAAAACACTGTCTGCTGAAAACAGAAATCAATAGACTCTTCAGATCTTAAAAACCATCAGGTAACACTTCAGTGATTAGGGGATTGATTCTGTTGTGCTGTTGTCATCTGGAACAAGTGAACTGAAACCAATGAATTTGTATTGCTGTAAGATCACAATCTAGCCTCCTACCTAAGATGTTTTCCTTTGCTTCACAATCCTATAATAAGAAAAAGCGGGAAAAACACTTCAACAATATTCCAGATCTTTTATTTATAGTTTGTACGCCAAAAGAACATATCTTTTCACAGAGCAAAAGGCTTCAGTAGAGGACTTACACCTCTTCTCTTTCAGCACATGCACATACATATAGAGACATATATATACATATATATATTTGTATGTATATACATTTCTACACCTAGCCAGATACATCTACACACATTCACAGAATACAAACACACATCTCCATGAGCACACATCCATAGATAAACAATCATTTAAATATAAATATCTATCATAGGAGACAATGAATATGTAGCAATTTTTTTTTCTTTCCTTCTATATTTTTAAACTTTTTATCCCTTTTCTGGAGCTCCATGAAAAGTTTAACATTTTCTCTGTATACAGGAGTTTTCTCCCATACTATTTATGGGAAAAAAAAAAAAAAGCATTTTGTATTTAAGCAAATCCCCTATTTTCCTAGACCTTCAGGTACCATTTAATAAAAAAAAATTCTAATAGGGGGATTTCTGGGTAATATCAATTATCAAATATTAAATGTTAAATTTGTAACTGCAGATTTCTTTGATTTAGACATTCCAAATCAAAATAGGTTTATGAGTCAGAAGGGAGAAGACATGTTGTCTGGTTAGCTAAGAATGGAAGAAACAAAAATTAGATTTCATATTATCTAAGGCAGGTCAGTTCTTTAGCCCCTTGAGTGTCTTTTTAGTATCACAATTTTTACTTGCAACTTTGCTTACAGCTCTTATTCATCATTACTGATTACAAAAAGAAAAAAAAATCCAACAAGTTCTGTCAAGTCTTCAAGCTTTCACCATGCTGCCTTAAATAGTCTATTCTTTGCATAGAATAGGCAACTGCTCTGGTGCAGTTCAAAACAAAGATAGAAAAGTTGTTGATCACTTTATTCCAAAAGGACTTATATTGGATCACTCAGATATAGAACATCTGTCTCCCCAATCATTCTCAACTTCCAAGATGGGTAATAAGGTAAAAGGCACTCTGAAAAAAATACCTGCTTTCTCCCCCACCCCACAAATACACACACACACACACACAGAGTTTTCGTTAATTTGCCCAGAAGTCAATTAATAGAAACTGTGAGATTTAAGGATGTTTCCATGGGGCAGCCATCTGTTTTATGTTTTATCCTTTTCAGAATACAATTTTATATTTCACCTTTATGTGCATTGGTTGAGATTTATGACATTTTATGTAACTGTGACCCATTGTGATGAATATTACAGATGATGATAGGCTCGTTAAGCACATCTCATTTTAGTCAAACTGCAAGTGGCATTTTGTTTATATGGTTCATTTCACCAACAAATTAGATTCCAAATTGATTGCTTTCTGGAATGACTTTGTTCATCAATTTCTAGACTAGGCAATTACAAAGACTATACTAGTAATTAATAAGCCTCTATATCAACAATGTTTTTAAACTACTTGACAGTAGTAGCGAAGTTTACTGGAATTCAGATGTTAATATTCAGGGTCTATCAGAGCTTCCAGAATTTTATAAAATAATATCTCACAGACACATCTTTTCATAGGGCAAAATTAAAAGCCTAATACCTCATACTGAGATAATACTCTCTTTTCCTCTTAGCCTTATTAGAAAGCAAAAAAAACCACATCACGGTTAATTTGTGAACTATTCAAATAAGAAACCCAGTGTTGTTTTTTTCAGTAATAAGTGAGAAGAACGATGGGCTTTAGAATAAAGTTTTGATTTGCCAGGGAACTGGAGAATAACATTGGTCAAAAGTCTACGATTTGTTTGCATAACCTAACTCAGAAAGAACAAACTCAAGCCAAATGAGCTTGAGCTCCCTGGGGCACAATCCCACAGTGAAGTCAGTGGGATCCCTCTGATCCCTAAGTGAAGAAAAAACACCTCTGAATGTGCCTTGCAGAATACAGCATCAGTGATTTGCCCAAATCAAGCTACAAACCTCATGTTGGAGTGAACTCTAACTGGTTCTTCTTTCTTTGTATGTCAAATAAGGAAAACAGCATTTCCTCTCTTACAAGGCTGATGTGTACCAAGTAAATGGTTATGAGGTTATCAGACATCAAAGCCACATGCTCCATCTAATTAATTTAAAATTAATTTTAAGTCTTCTAACAGCAAGTTGTACTGGTCTGGGCTGGGACAGAGGTAATTTTCTTCACAGTAACCCTGAAAGGGCTATGGTTTGGATTTTGTAAGAGATGTTTTAGCTGTTTGTGAGCAGCACTCACACAGCATCAAGGCCTTTTCTGCCTCTCACATCACTCCACCAGCAATGAGACTGGGGGTGCACAAGAGGTTGTGAGAGGACACAGCCAAGACAGCTGACCCCATTATCCGAAGGATACTACATTCCATATGGTGTTGTATCAGCACACAAACCTGGAGGAAAAAGGAGAGGAGCACCACTTTCAGAGTGGCAGCATTTGTCTTTCCAAGCCACTGTTACTCACAATGAAGCTCACCTTTCCTGGGGAGAGCTGAACATCTGCCTGCCCATTGGAAATTCCTTGTTTGGGTTGTTTGTGGGTGCTGCTTTTGCTTTATATATTAAACTGTCCTTGTATGAATACATGAGATTTCCCATTTTTAACCTTCTCTTTCCCCTCCCATCAGGAGAGAGTGAGTGAATGGTTGAAGCTTAACTAGCAGCCAGGGTTTACCCACAACCAAGGTCAAACTCAGCCTGTGCCTCAGATATTTTTTCCACTATCTTCACAAAGCTGAAATGTTACCTGATGTGCCTCAAGATTTCAAAAATATTTTCACAGGAGTCTCCATGTGCAAGACTATCTCCTGTTTCTTCATCTGTGCTCACCAAAATCACCTCCCCAGTTGTGGGACCAAGTAGATTGTCTTGCAGGGTGTTTCTAGGGTAGGTATTTTGCTGCATGGAATGTGCCACCTCAGAATGAATTATACCAGCTCTCTGTCCAAATATCCAGGTGATTTCTAAATTAGAATTTTGAAGAGCTATTAACCCAGAACATAAATCGGAGCCTTTGGGATTCAAGATAAAAATTAGGAAGGGAAATGTAACCTTAACTTTCTCACCATTTAACAGAAGAGCACTTATTAACCATCAGCATTTGCTAAAAATTATTGCAAACAGTTCATGTCCTTGCAAGCTCTGAATATCAGGCTGTGGCAGAAACTATCAAGCTGACTCACAGTATGCATCCCTGAATAGGTAAAGTGCCAGAGTATGGAGAAGAGTCAGCACCTGATGAAAATAGAAATAAAATTTTAAAAGACTCCAAGGATTGCAAATGCCTTAGGTGAGCAGTGAGGTGAGAGAGTAAACCAGCAATAATTCTAGCCTAATGCACACTCTAAAAGGCAATAAAAACAAAGAAACCAGCAGAAAATTGAAGCCTCAGATGTCCAGAAACTGCAAAAAGTAAAGGCAACGGAAATGACCACACTTGTATCTCTGATGCTATTGAAGGGGTTCAAGTCTGGCCATTGAAGACTACATTCTCAGCAACACTGTCAAATCCTGATTAAAACTGATGATTTGATATAAACAAATACTATTAAGCTCAGCCTATGGTGCCCCACTTTCTCTCTGGGCTAGATTTTTCCATTGTATTTAACTACAATGGAATGGCACATTCACTGGAATTATCATCTGATTTTTCAAACTCCTTCTGGCTAAAATTTGGAGTTTAGTCCACTTTAAATCCAGGCAACTAATACCCAGGCAGCTCAAGCCCCTTTTGCAGCTGCTGTTCCAGGAAAAGGTATATCATTTTTCTGACCATTGTTCTGACTTCTATAATTTTCAGCTTCATTGAGAAAGTCAGTCACATTATGCATTAATGTAAGTACCTGAGATATCTGTCTAGAATTCAACTTTTGCTTTTTTCCAGGAAACATGTTTTAAATCCTTCCTAAATAACTAATCAATAGCTTAAATCCACCCTAAAAATCTAATCCAAAATAAATGGATTTTTCACTAATAGCCTCCTTCAAATTTTGTTCCAGATTTGACCTCTAAGTAGATTTGCACCTTATACTAGATATTATCTCTAGCCTAATAAACTATAATAAACTACATAATCTTTGTCAGCCATAGATATATCCAAAAGGTTTTATGTATGAAACATACCGACCAATGAGAAAAAACAAGATTAGTTGCTATCATCATGCAAGAATTGTTACCATTTCTTCAACCTTAACTTAAAAGGACAATTTCTGCTTAAAAACAAAATCCTTTTTTCTTCATTAGTAATGGCATTTCAGGTTTATACAAACTAAACCTATGACTATTACAGCAAGTATTATTAAAAGATATATTCCACTTGGCCTTAATCACTTGGGTCATGTGGAAGACATAAACCAGATTATGAAATAAAATGAGTTCAGCTTTCACTTAGATGAGAATGTATTTCCTACATCAGAAAAGTTTATTTTACATGCTGTATTAGATGTTTAAATAGACTCAGTACATATACTGTAATGAATCCACATATAATACACTGAGGAATTAAAGGCTCAGAGTACTGGAATTAAAGGTTCCATTATTTTTCAGGTAATTTATTTTGCATCACTGTATTATAAGATTGAGGACAGATGCTTTGGCCCTTTGCCTCAACTTTGCAGACGGTTCACCTTATTTATGTGAATACTTCCTATAAATCCAACAAGTCCCAAGGGTATAGTTAAACATACACATAATATTGCCGGATCAGGGCCCTCGTCCTGATTTGCTATGGAGTTTTTTTCCTGTTTCTGTCCACTTCCTTGTTTTTTAATTATCTTTCCAGATGATTACTCCTGCCTTCCAAGTCCATCTCTGTGTGGGGCCACATATACACCTAGCAGGTTACTCCTATCTATTTCTCTCTGATTTCATAATCTTGCTGCTTCAAAGCATCCAAAACAGTTCTCTACCTGGAACTCACCTTTCCTGAAACCTGAACTTTGTTTGATATCTCCTAGTCCTATAGAAAACATAGACAAATATTTTAATTTGATAATATTTTATTTTAAAAGAGATATTTCTATGACTACATTAATAAGGATTTCAGCAGATGTTAAACACAGTGTTATCCTTGTTTACTTCAGTAAGAATTTTCAAAGCTCTTTTAATTATCCTTCAAACTTATTACAAAATCTTGTTGAGGCATCTGGGGACTCTGGGGGACTCTGGGTAGTAGGAAATAAAATAGAAGTAAAAGAGGTTTATGCTATTTCCAATCCAATTTCCTCATACATACTGTCCATCCTTCCATTTCCATGCTTGATAGGTTTTCTAGCCACTTCTGAGGACAATATTACCACAAATAACAGGCGGATGCATTGTGCATATTCGGTCTCCACACTATAAACACTTTTTTGCATCATTTAATTGTTACAAAGACTCAACAAAGTCAGTGTATTTTTTATTAAAGCTAAGAAACTAATTTTTTTTTTATTACAATATGGTTCCATATTGTTTGCAGAGTAGTCCATTGGCAGCAGGAAACTGTCACAGATTTGATTTTTATTGCACTGCATTAGCATCAGTCACATACTTTTCACTTAGTGAATGAATAGGAAAGAACTAAATTTGTTTTAGCCTTGGCAATGGCTGTGGTATTTCTGGCTAAGTAAATTAGCCACTGTCTGCCGTATTTCGATGCAATATTTAACGGAGGCCAGGAATACTTAAAGGCATTTAGTTTTCCAAATACCTCTCCTCACAAACATATTGCAATAGTCCCTGTGTTCTGGCCAAATTCTAATACAATTATTTCCTCTTTTTAACTACTTCCAACAATCTGTGTTGTTGCCATGGCTATATTTTGCCCAAGATAAAAGCATTTCATCTATGAATTGCATCACTGCTGTTACATCCATTAACAAATACTACACTTAATATTTACTCAGGTAAAATTAAAAAGTTACTTGCAGGGAAATAACTAGTAGGCAGTACTATCCAAACTTATTTGCCCCCAGAGAAGTGTGCAGACATGGAAAATAAATAATGATGGTCAATAAGTCTTAGGAATATGAACATTTTGAACATACTTGTGGGTTTGGAGCACAAGATGAAAAAGAAATTTAATTCATAGCATAGCTATGTGACGTTCTTGGGTTAAAGCGAGACATGTTGATGGATGAAGGGAAGCTGATAAGTGAAGTTTTTTCTTGCTTTTCCACAGAGAAGAATCAAGAAAGAAGCAGCTTAGACTGTGGGTCTGTCGTGAAGGTCATTGGCAACTGACCTTAGATTTGTTTGTGTTTACTTTTTTTCCAAAAGAGCTTTTTTTAATATATATAACCTTTTGATGACTATTGATTTGTAAAAAGGTGAATGTTTTAGACCACTATCATCCCCAGGAGCTGTCAAACGAATACTCTTGTTGTCTGCTCAGAATTCAGCCTTCATGAGCTGAACCTTCGTAAGGTCTTGCATGCTCAGGCTTACAGAGTTAATATTGCCTCAGGAAAATAAAAATGTCCAACATTACCAGAAACAACCAAACAATAAACTAATCCAAATATTAATTAATGATCTTATTTTCAGAAAAGCTGAGGGGTATGTACTTGTTCTTGACTGGGTATTTACTTCTAAAATATTCTGTAACTTTCACAGAAAGTAAATCAGCTCTTAAGAGGGTATTTGGAATCGTGACCATGTTTAGACTTCTAGATCTTTTGATTTATGTTTCTCCTCCAATCTTCAGTTAAAACAATTGTTTCATCTGTCTATATCTTAAAGCTGTATTCTCTCTGGTAAAATATTAAATCTTTATATTTATTTCAGAAAATCTTTATTTTTCATGATAAGGAAATTGTAGATTCTATTAAACACATTAAATGCATCTTCAAGACAGATTGGTATTAAGTCCCTTAAAATTACAATGACATATCAAAATCTTCCCCAGACAGATACAGATAGAGAACTTACAGCTGAATTTACAGGTTCTTTAAGGATGTAAATCTGCCTTCATAAGATAAGGGCTATGAAAATTAACAAGTAGACATCAACTCTGTTCAGAAACTAAGTTCGATAGGTACATAGTCCATATAAACTGGAACACTTCAATAATGAAAACAAAAGCATCAGCATTTCAACTGAAATAAAGCTGATAGATTCCAGAAGTAAACATCCTAGTGTTTTTTCATCATGCAACTCTAATGTCCCATGAAGGAACAAATAAGTGTTCTTAAATCACTCGTCTCCAGTGAATACTAAATACAGTGTTCAGGATTTATTGATTGCTAACATTCCACATGGCAAGTATGCTGTTCAGTGTGCCCAGAAGTCTTAGTTTTGATTGATCCAGTCTGGGGGATGTATTGAAGCACACTGTAGATTTCTCTTTGGCTATACACCCAACTTTCCTCTCTGTTTTTGGAACATAGCCTAAGTGCAGAAAGCACTTGCTTGACAGTCTAGACAGAGCCAATATCAGCACTTTCTGAAAATAAACACAATTCTTTTATTTCCACTCAAATTTACAAAGCTTTGCAAAGAATTTCCAAGCGTATGTACCAGGAAGAGATCACAGCAACCAGCTTTGATCTTGTAGGACAAGGTATATTGAAAGTTTATGTTAAAGTTAAGTGGTGATGTTTTTTGAAATTCCCAGTGGTATTTATCCTTTGCAATGGGTTACACAGGAAAGTGATAATTTCTTTATCACCTGACGGCCTTTTCTCTATTATAAACATCTTTCCCAAAGATAGGCTGATACAGGTTGCATTTGCTGTTTACTGGGTGAGTTTCTCATCTGAGTAACACCATACCAAGGCACTGTTATTGCACAAGCCTCTGGCTCCAGGTTTACAATGGTATGAAGAATGTGTCCAAGAACTGTGGCCATTCAGCAGTGATCATGGTCAAAATTTCAGTTTCTCTCATTTCCTTTACTTTCCATGACATTTAATTCTGCAGAATGCAATGTGGTCCAAGAACTTTGACCATACAAGCAGCTCTTAAGCAATGTGCTTTTTCGGAACCAACAGACCTATTAACTGACTGAGACAAAAATGTCTTTTTGAACACCACACTTAACAAACCAAGCTATTGTGATCATTGATCAAGGCATATGTGGCACAGTCAAAACTTTTCTGTGCTACTTACATATTTTGAACTTGCACATGGAGAAAAAAAAATCCTGAGGAAATATCTACATCACAAACATTTTCTCTCCCCTTTCCAATTACTGCCTTTTAGTTTATTAATGTGGTTTACCATCATAGTTGAAATGTATCTTGGCCATGCTTATCAAAGTCTTGTTATTAATCAGATTATAAACATCATCTCACAGTCCTAATATTTTCTGTTCCAACCGCACCAGTAAGGAGTCTGGGGTTGCACAATGAGCTGGGAGGGGACACAGCAGGGACAGCTGACCCCAAAAGACCTAAGATATCCGGGAATTCCAGCTCCACCTCTTGGCCCTGCACAGGAGAGCTCCAAGAGTCACACTGTGTGCCTGAGAGCATTGTCCAAATGCTTCTTGAACTCTGCCAGGCTTGGTGCTGTGACCCCTTCCCCGGGGAATTCCAGTGCCCAACCACTCTCCCCATGAAAAACCTTTTCTTAATATGCAACCTAAACCTCCCCTGCACAAATGCAGATTATTTCCTCAGGTCCTGTCCCTCACCATCACAGAGAAGGGATCAGTGCCCGCCCCTCCAGTTCCCCTCACAAGGAAGTTGTGATTGCAGTGAGGTCTCCTTTGTCTCCTCTTCTCCTGGCTGGAGAGACCAAGCAACCTCAGCTGCTCCTCTTACATAGCAGGCCATAAAGTTACATTCATTGTTTGTATCTAAAATGTAAAGTGAATATTTTCTTTGATTCTTGGTACTTTTCAGAATGGAAAGCTTCCCCTCCAGAACCTTTGTTGTTGTTTAAATTTATGGGGGGTCCCCGGGGAGTGCCCCCCGGAGACCCCCGGGGTCTTTTGGGGTCGTGGTGTTCCCGTGCTGGCAAGCAAGGAGACTTCAGACGCCGGTGGGATGCTGATGAGGTGAGGGTTTATTCACTGAGGGAGAGGGGAAGGGGGGAGGGGGAAGGGGGGGAGAGGAGAGAGGAGCGTCCGGACGCCTCCAGGGGTAGAGGGGCAAGAGGGCCAGAGCCTTCTGCCTTAGCATTCTTATCACAGAGGTTCAAAGGGGCGCGGTAACATTCTCCAGCCAATGAGGTTACAGATACAGGATACTGCAGGGAGGATACAGACTTGGGATAAACCATACATTTTCCAAGGGTGAGCCAGAGCAAACCATTTCCATAAAATGCAATCCCACAAACCTTCACCATCCTCATGGTTCTCCTTTGGGCAATCTCTGATAGGTTTACATCCTTCTTATATCATTGTGCCCCAAACTGCACACAGGACCCAAGATAAGCCACACTACTGTAGAGTAACATGAATATAAAGGAGAAAGTCTTGAACAAGAAGGGAAAACAGTTTTAGAAAAGACTGTTAGCATTCAAGGAAGAGGAATGTGACTCATCTAAAATGAGATACAAAGGGAAGGAAACCAGAAGAACCACACCAGTGACTGGACAGCATGAAATGGACTAAATAGCAAATTGTGAGCCTTGTACAAAAGATCAGAATTGGTCATGTACAGTGTAACAAAAGTCTAAGTGCATTAGAAGATACTTGATTTCAGATCATTGATTTCTATACTAATAGAGCCTACTGAATTTCAAATGTGTTTCTGATCTTGTCAACCTTTAATTGTTGGGGTTTTTCCCATTTCCAACAGGGGACTGGGTCTTTAATCCAACTTCTTTTCCGATGTTTATTGTCAGACACCCCAAAGCTATAAAAAGTGCTTTTCCAATCAATGAAAATTTTGTTTCTTTGGTGAAACAGAGTAACATTAGCAAATTAGCTTCAGGAATGAAAAACTACACAGAGAAATAGAAGAAAGCAAAATTGTCATGTTAAAAATTTACCATGGTGTGGGACCATTCTCTGTCTGACAGTGAAAGTCAGTGAGTGTTGCAGAGGACAATGAACGGGCTTAATGTTCACATGAGAGTATTTTTCACTAAATCACACATTATTGTATAGACCCTAGGTTTCACAAAGAAGCCTTTTATCCAAATGTTTCCCTGGTCCAATCTATTGTAATATATTTAATCTAAATTATTTGTGGTACAAGAGAAATGCAGAACACTAGTCTTGTTTCCTTTTAGTTTTCTTTGCAATTATATGAAGCATGCTTTTACTCTCTCACACACCACTGTAAATCATAAGTAAATTCACTGAATTAGGTGGAATTCACTGGAACAAGTTTGTATAAGCAAGTGAAGAATCAGATTCTTTATACTTTAATTCATTGTTCCTGCTTTCCTTCCTTTCCTGCCTCCCATCATTATTTTAGCCCAGAGGTAACTAAGGTCAGCATATTTTGTTTGCAGCCTTGATCGTGGTTACATCTTCTCTATATTTATAGGGAATGAGACAGATCAAAGAACTCTAAATCAGCTGCAGAAATAGCTAAAGCTTGCTTAAACAACAGCTGAAAAACACTGCACGCACTGTTTGACCTAACCTCAACTCTGCCCTCATGATGGATGAAGAAATGCTGCTTTCTGGCTGAACAACAAAAGTAATGGGAAACGTTTACCAGCACAAAATATAATGGTAGATGGAGTACCATGTTAATTTATGAAACATCAGACTTGCAAAAAATCCTCTTTCAACCAGAAAACAAACATGGAAATTCTCAACTTGAAACTTTTTTCCCCAAGAAAATGCAGATGACAACTGAAAATTGCTGTTTCATTTATCTAGAACCACTACCACAACTCCAGAAATTCTGAGCTACTTGTAAATAATAATGCCTTAAGCTCACTTTCTGTCTCAAGAACTGTTCTTATACACACACATAAGAAAACAAAACAACTGTTCAGAGGAAATGTTTCCCCAACATTTTGGACACAGTGAAACCAGTACATGGGGCAAATGCCGGATCAGTTCACAGCGTGTTCAAACATTGCATGTCAATAAGGTAATTTTCTAGTGCAGGCTGAGCTATGGTTTATTTTTTTCTTGTTTGTTTTAATCCTGAATTACTATTTAAAGCAATTACTAATAGAAAGGGGGAGATCTATTGGCTAGCCTCCATTTTCAATGCATGTGTGAGTAACCCCACAACTAAATATTTGATTACATGTTGCATTCAAGTATTCCAGAAACTGCCCCCTCATGCACCGTCATAAGTAAAAATGTGGAGCATTTGGAGGGCCTTGAGTCTACAGCAAATGCACAGCCAAATTTCCTGGGGAGTATTCTCGGCTTTCAGGAATGTTTCTGCAGGATACATCTCACAGGATATGCTTAGTATCATATATAGACTTTCTTCTCAGACCTTATTTATCCTTCTGTAGAGTATAATAACACAAGGATGAGATGACAGCCTTAATCATGGATTTCCCTTATTTTTTCAGGCTGATATTATTTAAGATTTTAAAGAAATATCTGCTTCAGAGTAGAACATCTATAGTCTGTAAATCAAATCTAGATTTGTAATGAGGGTCTGAGAAGTGCAAGAGCCAAATAGATATTCCTTCCCAAAGAGATGTTCCAGATGGTCAGGTCCAAGTACATTTGCTGTTAAAAGTAGTGAGTTGACACTGCTGAACCTACATCATCCAGCAGACAAATCAAAGACATTCTCCAGTGGTGAAAGCATTTGGGTAGTCGAAATTTTATTTGGGTAGTTGAAATTCAGTGATTAAAGTGGGATTATTTTTTCTGTGTGTTTCATTAAACATCTTCAGCACACATAAAAGTAAGCTGAAAGCATCTCTAGTGATCTTAGGCTCACCATGTGCAGGAACTTCACTATTAGTACTTTTATTGCCAGTAAAATCACACTTGGATATATAACATATGTCTTTGTCTTGGGATCTGGGAAACAAGTTTAGGGAGTTTTCAAATGCAATACAAAGGACTTAAAGTCTGCTTAGCATCTGAATATAATCATGTTGTTAGACTTCTCATCAATTTGCGACTTTACCTATAACATTATGAAGAGAAACAGTTTCTGTTCCTTATCTAGTTTACTTGTCTTCTGTGTAATGTTTTATACTCAGAGAGCATCAATCTGATGATAGAATATTAATTGCCTTTCTTTTGAAAGAGTTTTTAGGATGCACATGAATATGACACAAGATCAAAAATGTAGAAAAGGAAAATTGTGCTAAATGAAAACAAATGTGTCTTACTAATTTATAAGACAGAGTCTGTTAGAAACACAGAAATCTCAAATATCACTTTCAGGCCTTGAATCTTATTTCATTGCAGTAGAGCACCCAAATTCGTTTGATTATAGTTAGTTTGGTTTTATGTATCAGAAAGGAAATGTCAGGCAACTACTATAAATAAAATACGAAATTTTCTGGGTTCGGGTTGGCTTGTTCTAGTGGGATTTTTTGGTTGCTTGGTTGGTTTTGGTGGGTTTTTTTGGTTGTTTTTTGATTATTTGTTTGTTTGTTGGGTTTTTGGGGGGCTTTTGTTTGTTTTTTTGTCATTGTTGTGTTTGTTTGGTTTTGGTTTTGTTTTTTAGTTTTTGGTTTTGGTTTTTTTGATGAAAGTAAAGTTCTTTCTTCACAGACTCACTTAAACAGAAAATCATGAAACCTTTCTTTTCTGCCCAAAATGTCTTAAATCCCTGTCAGATTCTAACACTCAATTTCAACTGTATTTGCATTTGTCCCTTAGCAAAAGTATGTTTATTTTGTGGGCACAATCAGCAAGCTTGTAAAGTGTGATAGGCCTACATAGTCATCCAGCACCAAAAATACATAAATCACACTTTTACTGTCAAATTGTCAAGAAACAAGGCTGCATTTTGTATGAGTCAAGTCCTTAAAATCCACTGCCTCCTTAAAGAGGTAAGATTCTGATTCTTGTTATCATATCACCATCCAGAATGGGAAGAAGTAGCAGGGGACACAGATTTTTTTTTTCATCTTCAAACATTGCTATACCACTCTGTGTGTGAAACCACATTAGATCTGGCCTGCTTTATCAGGAATCTTTAGGGAAAAATGCCTTTATCATGGGATACTTGTCATGTTGATCATATTAATATATAAGGACATTCAAATCAGCCAAACACCAAAAAATATTTCAATTATTAGTTAAAATTCAAAGATATGAAAATTTCCAAACAAGATCCTTGAAAAGATTATCAACTGACTGCAAAAAAACTGCTATTGTTTAGGATTTTCAATAACAGTAGGATTCCATTCTGAAAAGAACCAAGAATCAAAGAAAATAATCATTTTATATTTTAGATGTAAACAATCAATGTAACTTTATGTCCTGCTATGTAAGAGGACAGACTGAACAAGTAAAATGGCTCTAAAGCATTCAGAAATTATACAGATTTGCACTGCCTCCCTTCTTCTGTCCAGTACTCTGTCATATACCCATTCGTGAGCTAAATATGGCCTGGTATATACAGAAATTCAGGAAAATTAAGCGACCACATTAAAACATTTAATTTTCACAATACAGGTCGTCACTGGTCAGTCTATTCCCAGTTTTAAGCACCATTTAAAACAGAAATATTTCAGCACACGAAATGGAAGATATCTCTATCTGTGCCAAAAATTTTCCCCAAAAGGAGCTGCAATATTCTTCTATCACAACATACTTAGATTTAGCTTTTCCCAGAATATAAATTTCTATATTGTTTTTCTTTCTCTAAGGACTTCTGCTGGGCTGCATCCAAAGGACAAGGGAGCAGGATAAGGGAGGTGATTCTGTCTCTCCAATCCTTTCTGGTGAGACCCTACCTGCAGGGCTGCATCCAGCTCGGAGGTCCCCAGCACAGGAAGGACCAGGACCTGCTGACTTCAGAAGACAGCCATGAAGGTATCAGAGTTATCAGAGAAGGTATCAGAGGGACGGAGGATCTCTCCTATGAGGAAAGTCTGAGAGAGTTGGGCTTGTTCAGCCTGGAGAAGTAAAGGACTTGGGGTGGCCTAATTGTGGCCTGCCAGTTCCTGAAGGGAGACTTTCAGAAAGATGGGAGAGATATTTTACTAGAGCATGTAATGACAGGACAAGGAGAAATGGATTTAAACTGAAAGAGAGTTGGCTTAGATTAGATATCAGGAAGAAATTTTTTACTGTGAGGGTGGTAAGGCATTGGAAAAGGTCACCTAGAGAAGCTGTGGATTCCCCAACCAAAGAAGTGTTCAAGAACATGTTGTATGAGGCTCTGGGCCATCTGGTCTGGTGTGTCCTTGCCCACAGCATGGAGATTGGAACTAGATGATCTTTAAGGTCCCTTCCAGTCATTATATGGTTCTTATTCTATGACAGACTTATTTTCCTTTCTTTGAGGAACTATATGTGTTTAGTGAATCAATTCAATAAGTGTAAGGAATAAGAAAAAAAAATCCTCAGTTTTCTCTTGCTAGCATTTTGCAGTGTGGTTGAATGCCACATTGCATAAGTGCCCATATTGCCCTCAGAGTGCCAGAAAGCATGGAGATACCTTCCATTTTGTGTGCCTGAAGACTGCAACTGTTTCCCCCTGGTTTAGATGTAGAATTTCTCACTCTTTCAGTTGTTAAAAGAAATTAATTTTTGTGTGAGCTCACTACCTCTTCTATCTCCTGTAGTAGGATTTAGTTCTACCATGTCACTCCTGTGAGTCAAGGCTTGAATCTGCCAGGTGTCCAGCAAAGTATTTTTTATGGCAGATTTTTTGTGGCTGGCCAAGGCTTCTGCCAGCAGTCTATCAGAGCATCATGATAAATTGTATAGACCTATCTGATTTGAAACATTTTCAATTTACTTTTGCACTCATGGGAAACTGGAAATACTATTTAACACAGAGGTTTCATCAGTAGTTTATTCATAGTTTGTTTTTCAGACATTCAGTAAGCACTGCAGCATTGAGGTGTTGATGTAAATTACTAAATAAATAAAACTTCTAGCACTTTAGTCTGCATGTTTGTTTAAAAGGAAACTGTACACCTTTCCCAAAAGACATACCAGCTGCTTGGTGTCTGACAGCAAGTAAAACAGATTATATGCAAATCCAGAAATGTGCTACTCTGGCTTTAATCCTCTTTTGTCTGTGATATGCAGCTGCAGTTTGCATAACTGCATATGATGCAGAAAATGGGCCATGCCTGGTTTGGTAACAACAATAAAATGTTTGAAAAATATTTATGGTAAATTATTCAAATGTTCTTCTACCATCAAATGTTCAGAACATTAACATATTTCAAATGCTAAATAGTTGCGAGTGCTTAGGATATAAAATCATTCATTAAAGGAAGTGACTGAGGTCATCTGAATGTTATAATTATGGAATGGATATAGTGATTGACATCTTACATGAGTATTCTTCAGTTATTGGCCATAACCCTGAGTAGGGTTAAGCACTTTCAGTTTACTGAAAGATGAAGCACAGCAAGTCAAGATGACTCCCGGAGTTGTTTGCAGGAGAGTCTGTTCTGCTTAGACCACATGTCTTCTCTAGACTTGCCTGCCCAAGGACTTATTCAATATTGCTTGCAAGAATGTCAAAAATACTGAAATAAACTCAATTACAACATTTTTCACAGATTACGTTTGAAATACTATGTGTTCTCCTGATAAGTAATCTTTACATATGGATCTATAAAGACAACTTAAAACAATTGCTACATATAAAAGTCTTGTTTCTCAGGTCTCCAGCTTGTAAAAGATGTATGGCCAAGCCAGGAGCAGCAGGTCAGACAAGGTCCACCCTAACATACTGTACACGGAGAAAGTTAATTCCTGCCTTTCTCTTCCAGCGTTTGCATCCTTCCTGAAGGCTGGGCTAAGCATCTGGGAAACAGTTCCAAGTGATGCCTCCTAAGGTTTCTCAGTTCATCTGATGGCCAGTACAGGAGGTTCCACTCTTTCCACACCGTCATTCATTCCACCAGCTTACAGTACAAAGCAGCCATCCACCTGCACAGGCAGGGGGAAGGACTGACCCAAATGGGATAAGATAACATCATCTCTCAGCATTTTGATCTGTTCATGCTCCTTCCTGAGGTTTCATCACAAGGAAGGGAAATGGGCCTTTCATCTCTAGAAAAATTCTCTGGGATGGAGGTTATATTCTGGGGTGACTGCTAGCTGATGGAGGTCAACAGGTTAATATATCACTGGAGCTTTCTCTTTAACATTTCCATCTCTTTCTATCTTGTACTATACTTGCTTTCAATGCTCACAAAAGGAATGTCAGACTTTTACTAGTTTGAGGGAGGACAATGGTGGTAGTCATATAGTGAAGAAACCTGAAAGGCTCTGAAATACTCCTGAAAGACCCCAAAGTCCATGTGACCCACCTTCACAAGTGGTTTGGTATCAATTCTGCTGATACACATGCATGAGGCAGCAGAAGCATTGAGCTCATTTTTGACTTTAAGAAACACTTGGCCTCTTTAGTATAAATTTGAATGGCTGGCTTACTCTGAGTATACAACTGCTACCTGTAGCTGAACATGCAACTGCTGTAATGTCATGTTTATCCCAGCTGATAACAGGAAGAAACATAATAACATAACAGGAAACATGAGTTGTAGCCACTCTGTAGGTATAACTATAGGTCATAGGTATAACTATAAAAGGTAGCATTCATCATAAAATTAATATTGTTACCAAAAAAAAAAAAAAAAAAAAAAAAAAAAGCCGCACTCCTCACTCTGTCAGGTAAATTGAGATACTATTGGAGCACTAATAAAGTAGCAGTGTATTGACAATATAGTACTATTAATATAGTAAGTAAATAAGTACTTACACAATATGTGAGTACATCAATAGCAATTCTCATAACTCACTGGCAACATATCTATATTTTTGAGGGACAATGCAAACACAATGCATAAAAAGGGGTTTCAAGGGCACGATTTAAAAAAAAAAATTAAAATGCAATAATAATCATAAAGTCTAAAAGGGTGTTCAATAGAAAACAGACAGTAGAGCACAATTCTCCTTTACAATACTATGGAAAGTGAAAGTGTTCACTTCAGTATTCATTAAAATTATACATAAATATGTGTCAATTAAGGAAAATCTTGTATTGAGCTAAAATTTAGCAATTGTGAAGACTAAGAAGTTTGGGGTTGTTTGTTTGCTTTTCACACAAGAAGAATCCAGAGAGGGATGGAAGGGGCATTTCCGGAGCTGTATGCCACAGAAAATAATGCAGCAGACAAATGTAGAACCCAAATAACAAAGCTCGCCCATGGATGAAAGAATGGAAAAAAGAACAGAACCATATTAGCATCTTTTGTGGCAGTCAGGGGAAGGGCAGGGCAGTAGGAGAAATACTCTTTGTGTTGGTTCATTCCGGGCTGATTTTCAGACACAAGACTGGTGAGATTTGATCTTCTGGAGCTGTGACTCCCAGTATGAGTATAATGATGTGTTTCATAATATTAGCAGGATAATGAACAAAACATAGTAAAGTTTAAATGACAAATCAAAACCCATGTGCCAAAAAGCACACAATATAGTGGAATACTAAAGAAAATAGTCCTTAATGGGATAGGAAAATATAATACTATGAAAAAGGGCTGCAGAGAGAACTATACCTGACACATAACCAGGGGCATATAAATAATTCCTTCATATAATACTTTTGTACTACTTCTTAAGGATTTATTGTGACATTTCTGAATTGCTTTTGCTAAACAGCTCTTTTAGATATGTCAAAATTTCAACTCACAGTCCCTATCTGGGATGAAAATGAAGTTTTAGAACACTTTAGAACCTTACAGCCATTCACAAATTTAAGGCAAGTCACATGAATCTTAGCCTGATTAGTGAAGATGGTAAACTCTGAGAGTATCTAACTGCACTTAATGAACCATTTTGGATTGTGAAAGTGCTTGAAACTGATTGTGCAGCCCATCCTCACAGTCTAGGCAAAGGTCTCCTGATGGCAACTGTGTATGAAGCAAATTGGAAATATAACTGTAATTGAACCAAAGTCTTGTATCAGTGCTGAATGACAAAAAATAACAATGGAGCAGTGAATTGTGGGGGGTTTGTCTTGCATTTCTAATAAGATTTTGAGTAAAAACTCTTGGGTATATCTGCAAATATTGAAACAACTTCAAGTTTTATTTGAGGAGGAAAATCTCCAGGGAAAGTGCCATATTTAACATGAGTAAATATAGCAGGAGCAGGATGCTTACATTTTGTTCTCATGTTGAGGACACCTGATGCAATCCAACCTATACTGACATTTTTAAAAGTTGCCAACACATGATAAAACTCCAGAAAAATCCAGTGCAGATTTCTTATATCTTGCTGCTTGGTCATTAGTTATGGAAACACATGGGTTTCTCCTTTGTATGCAGCTGTTGTGGGATGCTGTTCCTAAGTTTTGCCTTGAGTCTTGGTATGGGTAATGAAATAAGGTATCCAAAGAATAATTAATATTTATTAAGTACTCCAAAATGCTTCGTATGAAAGTTGTGAAGACTCCTGAGTAACAGATAGAAAGATTTTCATGGAGAAAATTTTGGCAGCAGTGTCAACATACTTGCTTTTTTCTGAGTTTGAGTACTTAATGAAATACTTCCAGTAAAATTTAGGTAACACTTCATGATATCTTCCAAACTACCCTCATGGTTCAGTTGAGAAAAGTCATGATTATCTGACCAGAAACATAGGCCATGTACAAATGAGCTAAGAATGCTGGAAACGGAATCTGCTAAAGCTGTAGTGTCTGAATTGCAGCAGCAGAGCTGAGAATACAGTGAAGCTGTATTCTGTTTTAGGTAGTCATGTGAGGAGCAAGGAGTTGGACTCCATGATTCTTATGGGTCCTTTCCAACTTGAGGTATTCTATGAGCCTGGAATCACCAAAATATGCACAAGTTCCCAAACATCAATCAAAGAAGATGGTTTTGAAGCCTGATGGATATTTTAATTTAACTTAGTTTTATTTCATATAATAGATTAGGTCACCCCAAAAAGAAATGTCTCATTTCCTCTCAGCAGAAGTGGAGTTGAAAAGGAGTCCCTGGGCCCACAAGCAGTGGGTGTGGATAGAGGTCCCATGTACAAGTGGTAGGGCTGTAATGACCAATAGTGTCCTCAGGGTATTCACAACAACTGTATGTCAATCAGACTCGAAATATCAATTTCACTGTAGAAATTATTTTTTAAAATATTAAAGAAAAGCAAAACAAAACAAAATTTTAAATAAAGCCACTGGAAAATCTAAACAGAAAGAAGGAGCAATCCACTCAATGTTACCAGTGCTGCACAGAGTCACACAAGGCCCATGAAAACCAGACAGATTCAGATTCGGATGACCACAACCAAGCAGTTGCTCCATTGCTTTATATGTCCAAACTGTTTGTACAAACCTGTAATGAACTTTGCTTTTTCTGTTACAGAACATCTGCTAACATTGTACAGACACTGTTTGTAGAATTATTTAAAGGTCAAGTGTGGTTCTGCTGAAATGAATTGTACCCTCATGTGATGTTGATCAGAGTACATTAACCCATTCATTTTGATTACTTTCTTTTGTATGACTGCAAGAGGCATAAGAGTACTAAGGAGCTATTTCCTTGAGTTCTCTCGAAGTGAAGATTCTTTTGGTAGGTACATTGGAAAATTCCTGGAGGAAAAACCTGTGCAAGATTTTACCTCTGTTAGATTCCAGCAGGCAGCAACCTAATACTAGACTACCTTCAGCAATTTCCTTAGTTCCTGGGAACTGGCTCATTATTTTACATTTTGGCACACAAATATAGACTGGAATATTTCTCTGAGATAATTCTTGCACCAGAGTAGTTGGCTAGTCTCTGTACTCCTGGCAGAGGTCTAAACACTGTAGTAATTCCCTGAAGTACTGAAATACCCATTTAAGTATGACTTTAGGAATTAGCTCACATAAGCATGATAACCCAGTTTACAAGGCCCAATGTATCTCTCTGAAATCAGAAATCTGTTATGACATCACCCAGATACTCTGACCCACTTCCTTTTCCATCAAGCCAACTGAAAATGTCATTAGCTAATCAAGCTTGAACCTTACCTCAAAACTTGAAGATACTTTATGACAGGAATTGATTAGAAGAGAAATGGAATTGCTGACCATCTCTTTTTCTTAAAATTCATAACAAGTTTATGTGAATCTACATATTTCATGACCACTGATGCTAGACAGTATTTACAAACAGATTTTCAGATTTTTTTCTATTTTATAGCCAATGTCTAAAACTGCTTAGGGAATTAATCCTGTCAAATCCAAAGTACTGACTCATTCTCTGATACAGCATGAATGACAATTTATTGCTGACCTGATCTAGATCCAAACAAGATCTCACCAGGGCAACTCCAGTTTGTATTTCAACATTACTGGATGGTCTGTTGAGTATTGACAAAAATTAAATCAGAAAGGATCATGCTTTTTTATTAAAAGCATGATAAAAGCATGTGATAGCTGGTAATTTCTTTGCTGCTTACTTATAACACAAAATATAAAAAGAGATATAAGGAATATGACAGAAGAGTTGGCAAAACATGAGTTATATTTATAAACAGTGAGAGATAAGAATTTTCTTTGATAGTTTCCATTCTTTATGAATATAAAGTGGGGCAACCATATGGATCTTCACATAGTAGATATATACTAGCAGGCAAATTCATGCATTTTCCAGTTTTACAACATAAAAGAAACAAAATGACCATGAGTTATTACTTCTTGGCTAAAATTTCAAGCCTCTTCTACTGGAAAAATTTATATGCCGAAAATTTCTAGTGTAACTTTAGTCTGAATTGTGGGCCAAGGGTTTTCCCTTAGATAAAGTCAATGCAGAATAGATTAGTAAAGGTTCAAAGTTAAAACATGGAAGGCACTGAAAGAACTTGATATTTTCTACCAATACCTTTCCCCAGCTACTTTGAAACAAAATATCTTCAGCACTGTGAAATAATGATAGGCTACAATATCAGAATACTCTCAGCAGGGAAGACATCAGGAGTTTGGTTACTGCAGACCCTGAAATGGTGCCTAGCCCCAGGAAATGGCCTAAAGGGAAAGGGATTGCCTCCCAATTAAAAGTATGCATAGCTTAAAATTAAAATATCTAACATTTCAATAAACTGACTAATGTCATAACTGCAGAAAAACCCCAAACATACAGCACACATCATCAGATATGAACAAGTAGCAAAACTTTCAGCTGTTTGAAAAATGCTATCCATGGCAAGGAACTAGGATCTCCGTTTCTATGACAAGAGTTGCAACAAAGCTAGTGTAGATGAAGATCAAATCAGGCTAGCACAACTATTGTAAGACCAAATACAGATTTCTGTGGTCTTTAGGTAGAATTCCTAGGGCATCCTTTCCACTCCTGCTGCATTTTTCCATTGTGATGAGATTGCCTCAGCTGCTGTTTTAATGGGGTTAATGTTAAGCTTCCTTTCATCACTTATCTATAATTAGGATGGCTGTTATTCTATGGTTTCTGTAGAGCCATATGGTTATCTAATGCTAACAAGACCTGCAGTGCCTCACTTTCTGTATATTGCTTCCTGTCTGGCTTCTGGTTTCTCCATTTTCTGCAGCATTTCTTGGGTTGTCTATAAAAGGAAGGAAAAGGAAATCAAAGTCTGTGTTTATTGTGCTTCCTGGAGATTAATATTCCCCTATGAATAGGTTTGAAAATATTTCAGCCATGCTTGTCTTGTTTTTTCTGCAACATATACCCTCAGAGCTACAAGGAAAACTGTCCAAACTTGCTTCTGTGTATTTGTCAAAACATTACTTGTTTTGTTTTGTTTTACTGAGTTGCACCAAGGGAGTACCACTTAACATTCCTCAACTGACATTGCAACAACAGAATTTTTCCTTTTTTTATGTCACAACATTTTTTGCTGTTGGTTTCCAGTACTACCCACAAGGAGCTGGGCATCAGAAATGTGAAAAAAAGAAAAAAGGAGAACTTCCTAATCTAAAAAGAACAAGACAAACCTGAGGTAAGAAAGGAGGTACAGAGCAGTCCCAGAGATGACAGGGCCTGTTGTGGTAATTCAGTGTCTAGAAACACAGTGTTTTGACTTTTAGAAAAGGGAAAAATCACCACACATTTTGATATTCTGTTCTCTGCCAAGATTGGCAAGGCTTTCTACTGAGAGAACAATTTGATGTAAGGCTTTCTTCCCCCACAAAGTCACAGTTGTAGACATTTTACTACAAATTCTCTGTTTCGTAGAAGCAAGTTTTTCTCATTTTGCTCTAAAACTCGATTTTACTTCCTGTTTCCTCTGGGTCCAGTTTTTATTGTTTCAGTGCAGGGGTTTCAGTGCCAATGTCAACATAAAGACAGGAGCATTTCCAGTTTATGACAGGTCTGACAGTCATGTTTCCAGTACCTCTAGCTAGAAGCTAAACCAGTGGGCCAGCCCAGATGTTTTTGCAATGAAAACATTGATTGAAGAAAGAAAACAGACATCTTGGACATTAATAGGAGCCTGAAAAGCAAACACCTCACATGAGAAATAACCCAGAAAATGACACCATTAAGAACACAGTGATTCATGGTATCTCAGAGGAGGAAGAACTGGCATTAACCATGCATAAGGTTAAATCATTCCAAATTTGGTAGCCATCTAAAATTGTGCAATGAAACTAAAGATTGGGTGGAATATTAAAACAGAAAGGGAAATGGGATAGTCTTAAATAGAAATTAGGACAGCCAGAAAAGCTATTGTAACACATTAGACTGGAGGAACAGTTGCATAAGTAGCCATCAGTATTCCAAAACAGATTTCATCAAAATTTCTTTTCATTGATTAAAATAAATAGGTTTTTGAAAAAATAAAAATATAGGAATTCATAAAATCAAATTCTGATAACCAGATTTTTGGCTGATTCTTTATATGTTCAGAGAATTTTCAAAGGAGAGTAGCAGAATTTTGTTTCCGCTGAATTTCAGTAAACTATGACTTTGTTTAGTCTCTTTCAAAAAACCTCTTACAGAAGATAAAAACTCAGTATTTCTGTCCATATTTTTTGTATTTTAGGGAGATTGATTAGAATACATGTAGAAGTGCAATCATTGTGCTCTACAGGACAGAGCTTCCCTCCATCACCAGTGCCTCAAGTGGATTGAGTTAAATATCAATTTTAGGTACTTTGCTCTGCCTCCTACCCCTTCACTACAATAACAGCTGTACTACATGACATTTATCCTTGCAAGTAGAGATTTCTTAGTTTTTCTGTTTTACAAATGGAGGATTTGGGTACAGAGGGGTTAGGGTGCATATCTTCAGCTCTGGCTGAGATGTCTGACCATTGGCACTGCATCCTCTGAATATTCAAAAGATACCCAAGGCCACACAAGACATCTTTAAGGGCAGAAAGGAACTGAACTTGAAGTCCCTGTTAGAATCCTTAACTTTTGTCCATCTTCCCTCTTAAGACATTTTTTTAGGTTTAGAATTTTATATTAAGAATTGTAAAGCAGAGTAGCTCCTAATCCTCCATCTCACAAAAGGGAATTTTTCCCTTTTAGACCACATTAGACAGTAGGTGAGAATCCTTTTGTCACTGGAAAATACTGGGAGAGATAGATTTCATCTTCCCTAGTTTAATTTTATAGAGACAGATCATATCATAGATAGACCAGCAGATATTTCTTTGACAAGAATTAAAAAAAAAAAATCTTAAAAAATACTTTTTCCACATTAAAACACAATAAGTCAAAAATAGATACCATTTTTTAGTCAAGCCAAATATTTTACCTCCTTAGAAAAATTTAGTAGTTGAGACTATCATGGTTATTGATAAGAAAACTGAAGAACAGTAAGTAATTTCAAAGCTGAGCAAATAAACAAACAAGAATATAACTGAGGATGTTTTACAGTAAACTGACAAATGCACTTTTCAACAGCTTTTGCACTGTGGAAATAAAAGACAAATTCACAGCTTGAGAGGGCTTCTAATCTCTAATCAGCTTGTTACTTGTGTAGCAGACCCTTTCACTGAATATTAGAATGATGTAATTTATAGCACTCACACCACTAAGTGTAACCCTACTTTGATTTGAAGGGAACAGGTTTTACAGTTTCTAAAAAGTGATTAAAAATCCTGCAGATTATTGAGCGCCATCTACTGTTTCATTACTTCTTTGTACACTAACTGCTTTGGAGCTGCCCAGTCAAATCAAAATTCTATTCAGCAATTAAAGCAGAAATTCAGACTTTGGGATTTATATAAAAATCACATTGTATTGTATCCACAATAAAATGTTCTCTTCTTTCAACAATAGAATAAATTTTACAAGCATTAGAAAACAAAGCCATTAATTAAAATAAAAATAGTTAAATCTTAAGGTTAGCATTAGTCTTTTCTCTAGCCCAAATATTTTAGTAGAGATAATACATGTCCTTAATTCTTTACACATCACTAAATAAATGGAAATATTTCATACCTGGAAAATAATTAAAAGAAAAAAAGAGAGAAAAACAGAAAAATAACCCATCAGATATTAAACTAAAAATGGTTGTTTCATTAGAATATTCATTCTAATGATTATGAACATGTAGGAATTATTTTTTTTTAAACAACAGCTTAAGTAACTAGGCATACTGCAGTATCACATTTAGTTCAGATAGGCTTCTAACTTCCTGAATAACTTATTTATAATCTATTTTTCTTCAAGTTGTAGTGAATTTGCATAAAGAAAGAAATCAAACAAATGTCAAGACTAATGACCTATATTGATCAATTGTTCATGCTCTCCTGCACCAGTAGTTTTCCTTTTTGCTTTCACGCTTGCAAATTGTTCATAGAGTTGCTGTCTCTACACACAAAGTGAGGAGGAACACAAGAGCTAAAAAAACCCCAAACCAAGACAAAACAAAAGAAATTCTACTAGGCTTACTGGATATTCAAGCTATCATTTGCTCATTGACTACCTATTCTAGCAGTTCAACATCACTTTGATGATCTACATGGCCATAAAACAATCTGCTGTGAGCATCATTCATAGTTTTGCACTCTTAGCTTACTGGTGAAATACTGGTGAGGAATTTTTGTTGTTGTTGTTGTTGGTTTGGTTTGTTTTTTTATTTTTAGCTTTTTATTTTGGGTTTGTTGTTTTATTGTGGGTTTAGTTTCTTTCTTTCTTTCTTTCTTTCTTTCTTTCTTTCTTTCTTTCTTTCTTTCTTTCTTTCTTTCTTTCTTTCTTTCTTTCTTTCTTTCTTTCTTTCTTTCTTTCTTTCTTTCTTTCTTTCTTTCTTTCTTTTTTTTATTCTATAAATATCACATGCTTTCACTGCTTTTCATCTCCCAGTTCAGGTCTAGTTGAGACAAAGTTGAGACAGTTACTCACAGCTAATAGTCTTACTTCTGAAGTTAATAAAAGAGGTGGGTGCTTCTAACAGACACTCTGTCTCATACTAAGAAAGGTATTAAAGATACACCAACCCTTGTGCATACGTGTTTTTAATTTAGTAAATTCACAAACACTATAGTCAACCACCTTTGAGTATATTTAAGAGCATAGCTGGGGCAATTCTCCTTGAATAGGCTGACAAGAGGGCATGTTGTCTTAAACTCTAGTGTTCTGTCACGTAGAGCCAAAAGGGTGAAGAGCAACAATAGACGTGGCAAAACATCAAGCTCCCATGTCCAGCTGTAAAGGTGAGAATGGGTCTTGGAAATGGTGAAATGCATCATCAGAGCAGTTCTCTCAGGCTCCCATGGATAGCTCCTAAAAACGGTGTCAGCCTCTCACTGTTCCAGACTTCACATATTGTGAGACAACTTTGTGTTTATATGGCACCGTATTGCAAACTGCGGATGGCCTCAGATAAATACACTGATGCCAAGAGAATTCAGGAGGAGACAGAGAGACATTAAAATCAGGAAAACTGGTGTCTGATTGCTCAGTCCTTTCCACACATCGTCACACAGGAAGATTTCAGCAGCAGCTTTGGAGGGGAGAGTCTCCACACAGAAGTACTGTGCGATGGAGGACAGTGTGGATATGGTGAGCACTGCAAGGGTCACACGGGTAGTACAGAAGGGGCAGTGGGGCAAGGCTGAGAGCCAGTTTTTCGGCAGCTCAAAGTCCCACAGACAGGCTCACCCCAGTCTATGCACTGCTTAACACCTGGCAATAGAGTGCTGGCTTGTATCCCTCTGGTCCTTTCACTGTACATGACTGCCACTCCCCTTTGCAGTCTCATAGCACCCCATTCTGTCATCCGCTTTTGAGAAACCTTAGATGGGAACTACACAGATTAACCAGACTGTGATGTTCTGAGCAGGGAAACAGCAGAATTTGTGTTACCCTGTAATGTCTAACACCTCATCTAAAGGCATAACACAACTGGCAGTGTTCAATCTGAGCTTTCAGTGGTGACTCTGAATTTGAGCTTCAAGCTGGATAACTTTTCAGTGATTACTTTGCATGAATACAAGTTTTATGGATGAAATAGAAAGCACACTGCAGTATTACCATCTCCAAGTCTAAAGTGTTCATGAGTCAAACCTCCCATGAGCAATGACTAATTTAGAAACAGGTGCTTTTTTTCTTTTATATATAGATAAGTAATTTGGTGTTTTCATCTACCTTTTGAATTATCAGGAGATCAATCAGGACACAAAATGTTTTTACCTTTGGCTTTTATGCTGGGCAGAAAATTCCCACAGGGATTCTGCACTGGCTGAGATCCCAGACAGCTGGGACCTGAGACACTCCAAAGACTCAGTAAGGGTAATTTGAAAATCTATGCTGTGGACAGGCAAGAGGGGTCCTCAGCAGCTTGGAGCTATTTTAACTCCATGGCATCATGAGACACAGTGGTGCAAGATGGCAGTAGCTGTTCAGGCTGGGGTGCAGGAGGGAAGCCCCCACAGCTCCTGAACTCTACATGGACAGAGCTTTGACAGCTGCAAAGTGAAGAATGAGCCACAGTGGGACCTGAAGAACCATTTCAAATTCCAAAATCTCAGTGGAGGTAATCTGAAAACCAAAGTGGTGCTTTCCGCAGAAGCCTATCCTATAAGAAGCATCCATAGATCTGGGTGGAGAGTAAAAATTATTCCAATACTGCTGGGCAACCCTCACTCTTCAAGTTTATGTTGAATAGCTGTTACTTACAATGGACATTACTGCCACTAAAAAGGCCAGCACAGTCAAACTGATAATGACAAATATATAATTTTCATTTGTGTACAAGCTTATTTTAGAATAAGAATGCTTTTTCTTATTTAAAATTCTGAAAACACAATGTAAGAGGAAGCTAAAGCAGTACTTTATACTGATACAGAACCCAACTGCTTCACTAGGGACCAAATTTCGTTTTTGGTGAAGATTCAATCCTAGAGATTGTCCAAACAATAGAGAGAATGTTCTACTCATATTCATAAACTCTACTCATATACTCAAATACAGACACCTTAAAAAACATGTAAAAGATACCCCCACTTTCTCCTGAAAACTTTACCTGAAACATACAGGGAAGGGGATTAAAGAGGAAGTGCTCTATAAATCTGCCACAGATGTTTCATTGTTTCACTAACTGCAGAGTTAAAGCCTTATTGTGATAAAGTGTAGTGAGAGAGAGTGTTCACACTAATGGCAGTACAAGTTTGGGGGGACAATCAGGGTTTAGATTTTTTTAAGGAAACAGTTTATCCAAAATGGCAAATCTATTTTGCAGCAATGCTTAGCTTTGTCATCAGTCAAGTTTAATAATGGAAGAAATTGAAACTACAACATCAGTCTTAAAGATACCCAGAATTTGAAAGCTCTGCTCTGAAGTTTCTTAGATTTATTATCTTAGCCAAGATGAAGCCAAATGTATTGTAATATATTTTACTTTGAATTGTATTTTCAGTTCTAAGTAAATTTTTCAATCTAAGCGTCTTCCCCTTCCTTTCTCCCATATTCTGCTGAAAGCTTATGGAAACAAAACATTTGAAAGATCAGGGGTCATCTTCTTCCACGTCTTCTATGTAAAGCATACATATCCACACAATTTCAATAGTAGGCCTGTTATTTAAATAAACCTTTCCTCAGAAGTTAAAGATAAATGGATATGTAAGTAAATAATGTTTACTGACACAAACCTGAACAATGGACTAAGGAAATAACCTTGAAAGTATAAACAGCCATAGAAGAAGTTTGTTATGGTGACCACTTTTTCCAAGCTTTTATTCCAGTTAGGTTCCTCATATATTTTTTGCATTTTCTATTACGACTTTCTCCCCTAGTTCATGTTCACTTTCATGCTCTCTTTGATTTCCATCCTCTCCTCTGTGACAGAAGATCTTTGACATTACTGTATTGTTTTGCAGCTAACAAATTAATCCATGGTGCCTTTATTTGCATAAGTTTAATCAAAACCCAAGAATAACAATGAAGCAGCAGGAGACTTAACACATTTCTTTAAAAGTAATTGGCACACAGAGAGTCTCCCTAGTATAAACCTACTTCCTGGCTAGGAAAAAACAATGGATTTCTTTTCCTATCAGGATTCTTTTTCCCATACAAGGCAATGTTTCTTCCATACTGATTTTAATTCTAGTATATTTCTGGTGGAGCTATCCAACTTCTACATGGCAGGAACTGACAAAGTATTAAGAAGCGTTTATAAAATGCTATGGCTACAATGCAAAATGTTTCCACCATCAGAATAAATTGTATGAATTGCTATTCAGTTTTAATTGTTTTAAGTGGGGCTTTTGACAAGACAATAAATATTCTTAGGAGTATTGTTCCATGTGCTGACACACAAGAATACCCAAAGTATTGAAGTATCTCCTAGTATTTGAGCTGCATGTGGAAACAGCATCCTTTAATACTCTATAGTTGGGTTTACTGTTGTTTAAACATGTCCCTTACAAATTAGTCGGTTAAAGATATAATGACCACTATAAAATGCTTGAAATTTTGTGTCTTTTATATATATGCACATACAAAAGCACACACAAAATAATATAGTCAAGATACCATCAGCTGTGAATAATTCTTGCGCATTTTCACAAAAGTTAGGCCTAGTCATTAAACACATTAACTAACTTACACAAACTCTGCAAAGCAATCCACGGTATTCCTGTCAACCTGGAATTTTCCTCCCAGCCCCCACTGCAGGAAGCTGGGCAGCCTGGAGGCTGTGACCCGCTCCTGGGACAAGCCCAGGGTGATGGCACCTGATTCAGCAGGACTCAGGGGCAGGTAGGACTGGGACCCTCTTGTGGCGTCACTGGGGCAGGGCCTGTCAGATTCAGGGGACTGAAATGGAACCCTGGGCCATGGACAGGCTGCAGAAAGTCTTGGCCAGGGATTGCAGAGAATTGCTAAAACCAGGCGCACACTCAAACACATCTACAAAAATATGCCAGTTTTTGAAATGTGGGACAACAGGTGAAACCATGAGCCATGTCAGTATTTTGAAACATGCTAAACTAAATCTTTCTAAACAACACCTTACTTCTCCTCTTGGCCACAGTACACCTCTGGAGAGCCAAACCTCCCCTCAGCAGGATCACACAAAAGTGCAGAATTGGCAAGCCATGCATGACTGAGACCTACACAAAAGTGGTTTTTCAGAGGTTACAGTTGTTCAAAAGTTATAAATATATTTTCATTTATAATGAAACAATACACTGCAAGGAGGAAACACATACTCCCTGACTGAAACTTGACTGAATGACACCAGTTGCTCCTCAGTTCAAATCTGTGTGTCTGGCAGTAAATATTGAGGGGTACAAAACCTGGTGTCCTAGTTTATTTGCGATTCATGTCTTATGCTTTGTCTAAAAATGGCACAATAGAACAACAAGGAAGAAGTTACCCTGACCATTTCATCATAAGTCAGGCAGACCCTCGAGAGGGGTCTAGCCCAACAACTACTAAACACGCTAAAGGTGAGAGAAACCTCTCTGTTGGCAGACAGAAAAAAGGCTGAGGGCAACTTGTAGATTTTCTGAGTGAACCAGGGAACTTGCTTATAAAGAGAGGAAACCTAGAGTCAAAAGAAGACAGAAAGAAGGAAGTTTTTCCATGATCAGAAGCAGGGCTCTCTGTAGTTTGTTGCAACCATGGAAGGCAGACAAAGCTCCTCACCTATGAATTCAGACATGAGGGAAAAATTACCAGGAGTGAGCAGAGGAGAGAAGGGATCTGTTTTCAAAACCTTCATTTCAAACTTTTCCAATCTGCCTTTCATATAAGATATTTCACCCTTGAAGTTCAGATACCTGTATTTGATATCTTTTAACATACTTAATTTAAATTAAAACCTGAACAGACTTTTGGCTAGTGCCAAAGTCCTACATCAGGATACTGGACAAGCAAATATTCAGCAAGCAAAACAAATATAAGTTGTCTACTAACAGATGAGCTGTATATATACAGCTAGGGAATTCTGAACAGTGGTGTGCTAGTAACAGAATCTCATGAGTCCGTGTTCTGAGAGTGCTGGTCTCTTGAGAGGCCATGAAGAATCAGTTCCTTTAAGTCCAAAGTGTTAAGAAGTTCAAAGCAATCCTTGAACTTTTGTTCTTGTCATCTTCTATAGTTTTGGCTGTTCTTTTACAAATCTGTCATCACATCCACTGGGCACTTGTCATGCTCTAGGCACAGCTTCCATATACTAAGGTCTTTCTGGTCTTGCATCTCTAAACTGTGTGCCTTAATTTCTAAATTTCTCATTAAGGTATATAAAAATTCATTTACTGAAGACTTTTAAATGTAACAGTAATCCTTCCTGAACAATATGACTAAATCAAATCATATATGTATATTTCATATATCATATAGATATATATATATACACACACACAGAGTGTTTTAAAATAATTTTAAATTTAATGAGCTGCCTTTTATGGTTTTGCTAGCAGGTACAAATGATGACTTCAGATTCCAGTTCTTTATTGCATAGAAGTCATTGTTCTGTTTCAAAACTTGTTGTACATAATAGTTAGCCCACTGAATATTTCTTAGAATCAACTGGATTATAATCTAAATAGCAATTACAAAATTAAAAATATGGTCAAAGGTGGTGATGAAATTCAAAATACTAATGAGATTCCCTAAGATTCCTTGATTCCTTTAGATCCCCAACACTTCCACAAGCTACAAATTATGTAGCTGCTACATTTTTATGTGAATAGAACAATTTGCATTCAGAACTAGCTTAACATATAGCACTGATTCATCAAAAATATAAATCCTCTCAAAACTTAAATATTGTCTGGTCTATTAACCTGTATCAATTAAAATATTTAAATAATTTAATTCTTTGCTATGCAACAAGATTAAGTAGGAGTTCACTATTTTCAGGGACTTTCTTAATACTCTTTACTGCTTATCTATAATTTCTATTCACATAGCGCCTGTAGAAAAAGATTGCACTCAAAACAATTAAAACAAACTGAAATATGATACCAATTCTCTCTATGAATACAGAATTGTTAAGTTCTTCTCCAGCAAGTGTCTGGAGTAGAGCAAAGTAGAAAAAATATAAGCCAAACCAGCTTACAGAAGAGTACCTCTGCAAAGGGCTTCAGCCAGGTTTCATTTATTTTTCCAGCCATGTTTCTTCTCATCTGACAGCTGAAAATGTGCCCAATCCTGCAGCTGCAGTCACAATGGTAAATACTTTTGTATAGGATTCATTCTGCTCATCTGTAAGTTATGCATAACATATATGTAATTTAATTCTCTTTTTGTGGATGGTCAAATGTAGAGATTGAACTGAAGAAAGGTAGTAACAGAGGCCCAAGCTTTATTTGCTCAATAAAAAATGCGTGTCATTTGATTTGCATCTTTGGCATTTCCCATCAAACTATCGGCTGTGCCTGTCCACACTCAGACATTCATGTCTGTTAGCCAGACTATGGCGGGCTGAGATCCTTAAATAATCTACTCATAGTCTTCAAGGCTACCCACAGTTTCAGACACCACAGTATAAGTGACAGGAGGCATCTAACCCTTCTTTCATCTATAGAGCCATCAGCTGTTGGACTGGCTGAAAAATGGGAATTCAAATGGCCCCTGTGTGACATCATGACTCCTCGGACTCCTGGCTTCCGTGCAGTAGTTACAGAAACCAGAGAAAACTTGAAGTGTGCCTTCATTACACAGTCTGGGATGAAAGGGGTATTACAGTGTCCTTTTATCTAACACCAGGACTATTTAATAGATGTATTATATTGCATTGGCAAAAGACATAGGTTTTCATAGGTTTTATCTGCCAAACCACAGACTTTAATCCATATGGCTCATTCTAGCCAAAGAGAAGAGAAACACAATGCAGAGCCAGCATGGATACAGCCAAAGTACGGATGAGAAAAATTTGCCAGACATGCAGCAATCACAGTATCATAAAAATCAGAAAATACACACTCCAGAGTAGAAAGTGTAAATAGAGTAGTAGACCTTTTAAATCTTTTGCTAAGTCTGCACAAGCAACAAGTCAAATTTTGCCACAGTATTTTAACAAAGAGTTTTTTATGCCTTAGGCATGTCAGTTACGTGCCACCCTCTCTCTGTAGCTGGGTTAGCAGAGATCTGTAGAAAACTGAATGCTGATTATACAAAGCTCCTAGAATAATGCAAAACCTCTTCAATAAAGACCTTATTCCATCTTTTGCCAACCATGGCTTGTATTGTTTCTAGCATTCCTATCCTGCCCCCATGAATTATTTCAGGGATTGAAACTCTTGGATTTTACCATGTACCTTATGAAATCCATTGAACTTTTAAAATAATTATTTCATTTCAAATGAAAAAATTCAAGTGTTTTGAAAGCATTCCCTTATCTTCTCCAGCCTCTTATTTGGACAAGATGCTAAGTGTGATGAGTAAAGGAGAAGAACTTAAGAATAAATTGCAGAAAATCACCTGATCCTTTAAAGTTAATCCTTAAAAAAAACCACTTCAACTTCTGTTCCAATTTTCCATTCAAACTGCAAAAAAGAAATTTAATTACAATGAATTTTTCCATCCTGCTCCAAACATTTGAGTCAATTTATCCTATATGTCCTTCAAGAGTCTTCATAGGAAAAAAAGGGGAAAAAATCCCGTCGTACATTTTCAGTAGCCCCTATAGGATTCCTTAGCTTTCTGGATGTATGGCTTTGAGCCCACTTTCAAAAACCCAAAGTGTCAACGTAAGCCAAACTTTCAGGATTTTGAAGTTCATCCAGCGTGCCTATGGCTTCATTAAACACTGTCCTTAAGTCCAAAAAGGCATTCTACCTTAAAACAACAACAACAACAACAACTAAAAAAAAAAAAAAAAAAAATTAAAATCCCCACAAAAAAAAGGCGGCCACACAACAAATAGCACTCAACAAAACAGAAAACAACTCCTTTCTGATTTTAGGTATCATAGCAGTTCCTCCCAATGAATCTTTTTCAAGAGAAAATTTGCCCTGCTTCTGTAGTCTGCTTTATCCTAATAGACTACAAGAGATTTGCAGAGAGTCTTCTTCAATGAAAGCTCAGCAAATTCAGTAGTCCAAATGGGATATACTTTCCAATTAAGGATTAGCATACTTAACATGAGGTTGTCGATTTCAATTGGCATGACTCAAACTGAAATGTCAACCCACTTGCCATCTGCTATATACAGATCTAGTCTGGAAAGCAGCAATGGAAGAGCCAAGAGGCTGCTACCATAGAAACTGTGCCACAGACAGTAAATTTTACCTAGAGATCTCTTAAATTTTTATAAAGTATTGTACCAGTGACTTCGTACTTTAGGTTTGCTCCTTTGGATAGGCAAGTTTAGAGAACACTTAATCTGAAATGCAGTACTTTGAGGCAGCTACACTTTCAAAGATAGAGGCCTGAAATAAAAACTTTTTAACTATTGAGTTCAGAGGCAAAATATTAACGTATTATTCATCTGTTTTACAAAGATTAAACAGGCCAAGAGAATACGTTGGACTATTTTAAAGGGTGAATTCAATCCTTAGTAAGTCCTATTTTATATGACTTCCATTTAAATAGAGTACAAGGACAATTCATAAGAAAGAACTGCCAACATTTCTGTCAGGAAAGGATGGTTGTACACCTTGTGATATATTGCATAGTTCATAATCAGAGAATGATTAAGAGTGAAAACACCCCTAAGATCATCAGGTCCAACTGTTAACCCAACACTGCCCTGTCCACCACCAAATCATATCCACAGGCCAGGTACACTGACCTTGGCCCAAACCTGTCATGAACTCATTCTGCTCAACATGACTGACTAGAGCCCCACGGCTGAATCATCCATATCACAATGTCCAGCAGCCAGGATGACCAGTGCTTTGAAAAGATGCTAAAAATTAAGGGATATGAAAGAAATTAAGACTGGGAGGTAAGGTTTAGTATATTTTAGATACTGGGGCATGAGGAAGAAAGCAAAGCAGTTGGATGACTTTTAAATAAGCAGACAAACTTTAACCAAGAGCTCTGCAGTACTAGAGTACAGGACATATGCACAGCTAGACCTAAGGCCTAGGTGCTCTCCAGCATAGATGAAGAATTGCTGCAGCTAAAAAAATGCAATCAATTTTGGTTTTGTGAGAGAGAATACCATTCACTGCTAACACAGCTGTCAGATTCTGAGATGACAAAATGTGGAGCTGAGGGGGAATCAAAGTGAAGAAATGTACAGGGGCTCTTCAGCCTCATCTGAGAGTCTTCCAATCCACTCCTGACCTATTTACAAGCAAAATTCAGTTGCCAGGACTTCTATCCTGTCTCCTATAACAATGTAGCACATGGTCACATGTTTTTCTGTTTCTTCTATTAGTTTTTCCTTCCGTCTGTATTTAAGGATTACCACAATTTTTCAGTCATATGGCACTAAGAATCTCATGCAGTTAACCTTGCCAACACAAATTCTGTCAAATCATCCCATGCTGAAGGACTTAAAGCAACACAGGCACTCCTTACTCCCTGGTATAGTTTGTCCATTCTGTCAATGCAGTCCTTGTATCTTTTTGACTTGATATTATCAACATTCTGAGAGTAATATTTTAAATTTAGTGTTGGAGATTTAAAGTTTGATCTGTTCTCTGCAACTTGAAAGTTTTAATCCTTGATGACTTGAATTCTTGTCTCATTAATGCTATATTTTGTGGATTGGTGTGACCAGCATAAGGAATGAATCAAAAGTTTTCTTATTTGATTTGAGAATTGTTGTATCTGGGGGAGGGGGGGTGGGAAGGTATGTCAGATATATGGGAAGAAAAAAAAAATAACATTTATCTTTAAATGTTGGGTACTGCAATATGACATGAGAGTATTCCCAAACAAACTAGGATGATACTAGTAAAATAGGATATCCTATTTTGAAAGATATCACTGTCCCCAAAATCTCTATTTTTCTCTTGAGATCAAGCTATTAATGAATTAAGCAAGTAATTTTGTGGACTGAAGGCTTTACTGGGATTCAGATAGAGAATAGATAATCAGTCACAGAAGAGAGATATTACAGAGAGAAACGATAGGCATAATTACGACAGAACCATTCTTTACTTAGGGAGAAATTCCTTACCTTAGGTAAATTCTTTACTGTTAGGGTGGTGAGGCATTCAAACAGGTTGTCCCATCCCTGGAATTATTCGAGGCAAGATTGGATGGAATTCTGGGCAATGTTGTCTGGTGAAAGATGTGCCAGCCCAACAGCAGGGCAGTTGGAAACTAGGTGACCTGTAATGTCCCTTCCAACCCAAACCATTCCAGGATTCCGTGAAATAAAATTCACAGCTAACACCAGATAGAAATTGATTGCACATTTTTCCTTGATAGAAGGTTGTTCTGGTAACCAACAAACAAAATTAACACCTATATTGTTAGATTCTACCAAACTGCACCAGATTCTACTAAAGCCATTTGAAATGTGTCACAAAGACCTCAGCCACGTACTGTTACAGTCAGTTGAAGTTACATTTTCAAGCACGTACAAGATCAGTAGTCAGGAGATCACAGGCTGTATGAGAGTTAAAAGTTGTTGGCTAAGACCAAAGAAGATTATCTGGTCCCTTGGTACTAAAAATCTGAGACTGAAGGCCTGAATTTTCTAAAATAAAGTGCAAAGAGGTTCTAAAAAACTAAAGTGCCTGTTTTTCTTTGTTAAAACCTGCAATGAACTAGCATTCACAAATATTCTCAGGAATTCCAAATAATGTGCCCCAGTGGCATTGCTCGTGTCCGGTCAGCATGCTCGAACTGTGTGAAGCGTTGCAGGATTGCAACATAAAAATCACATCCAGAGAAAAACTCAGTTTATCTGGAGAAGTTCTTCAGCCATCCCAGGTCCAATGGGATTTTTTAAATCTCATTCTTTTAAGATTCCCGTTTTTATGCAAGATATTTTTATTAGTATTTTTGATACAAAGCCTGACCTAACAAACAGGTGAAGAAATAAACTTTTTCCAGTTGTTCGCCCTTCAGCCACAAGATAGCGATGTTTTCCAACTTTTCCTGAAACTCTTCAGCGAGGCCAAAGCAATTGCCACTCGAGAACTGCCGGGTTCTTCACAGGGAAAGGGTATGGGACGTGATATTCATACAATCTCTGCCTTGTTCTAAGCCCGTAAATATGCTTTGGCATCTATCATAGCACTTTATCACAGTTCATTGTGGCACATAAGTAGTTAAAAAGGAAAGCCTTTCCTTAAATACTTTGAAAGTAACATCAGAGAAACATGCCCATCATGAACAGTTTTTGTCCTCTCCCATGTTCTAACTACTCTTTTTCAGTCTTATGTTCATGATTTCTCTGAAAAGTTCAGTCAAAGAATGTGGTTTAACAAAGACTTTAGAAATAAAAATACCAGAAAGATTTTACTGTAACCAATAGATCAAAGTTGTCAGTAAATAGCCCTTTGGATTTCCAATACAGGCAGACTCAGGAATATACAAAGGTGATCTCTCTCTTTTCCTCTGTCTCTTTTTTTTTTTCATTGTTGTTGTTTTTGTTGGCTGGGGTTTTTTGTGTTTTTTTAAGGTATTCATGCAAAGAGAAGTTAAAGATTTTCTTAGGGCAAGGGGAAAGAAGAGCTTAATAGGAGATACTTTTCAAAAGCGTGGAAGCATCCTGTGCATACTGTATGTGCTCACTGGGCATTTATTCTGCTCAGTTCTCAGGGAACTAAATATGCCAGCCCTTCCCACACTGCAGTTGTGTATTGGAAAGGCTGATTCCCACAACAGCAGGGGTAGTCATACAGCCTAACTGGAGGCACAGATTCTCAACTATCAAACTGATATTTAATAAAGACAGGTAGATCTAATGAGAAAAAAAATCTGCTTTAGATTCCCATTCCAGATAACTTTAGAGTAAGTATCCCTTACTCTTCTTTCCTCCACTATGAAAGAAAAACCAAAACAGAGAAAAGACCATTATCTGACATAGTGCATAAACCTAAGTAGCATAAACTCTTTGCTCCTCTTAGATCAAGACTGAAGAGCTTCAGTAACTGTGTATGAATTTCTGGAGAACTTCTCACAGCTCTAGAGACCTGATTTTCAGGAGCAAGTTGTATTTACAGCTGCCACACAAAATGTCCATACAAAGATATTTGTTCACTGCAAAGCCCCTTCAATGGTCTTCCTCAGTACTTCCTTTAGAAACTGTTCCCTTTGTATAAGTTGTCAAACATTTTCCACACCAGGGACTGGAACCAGATGTCTTAACCCACAGGTTAAAGTGTTTCACATCTCACACTGTCTGTTGTAATGAACATGAAAATATTGTGTGCAAAATAACGAAGTACCACACAGGAGAGGCTTGAGGAATCACACTGCTGATACACTGTAGCCCAGCAACTACACTGACATGACAAAGAACATTCAAATTCACTTCCAGTTTATATATCCTTTCTCAAATTCATGGAGATGCTAAATAGGAGTAACCATTATAATCTGTGTTAACTGAAGTTTAATTTTTTGTTTGTTTTTCTTAGCAGTTTATCTAACAAAATATTACTTTTTGGCAAGCATAACATTAGATACAAAAAAAAAATTCCAGTCTCTTTATTTAAATGTGTAGAAGAATATACCACAGAGCATGTACTTTTTTAATTCATGACCACTCAAATGAATAGAAATGGTCTGATATGAATAAAAAAAGTCACAGAAAATCTTCACATCATATTTAATTACTTGTACATTTCATTATATATTCTTTTATATAAATATTACTATAATATAGAAAGAAATTAAGATATATTGAAGCAAATTAAATTATGTTTGAACTGATATTTAAAATAAATTACTATTTAAATGAAAATAAAACTTCCTATTAAATAAAGTCTTACTAAATATGAAAAAAAATACCCACACAGTGAAAGGATGTTTTCTACTCATTCCATAACTGAAGTCACACTGAAAGGACAAAAGAGAGCTCAGATTTTCATTTGTTATATTTATATATTGCTAAGGAAACCACATACAACAAGCTACACCAACAACATTTCCAAGATCAAGTTTATGATTATACATATGCATATAACTGTTTTGATATTTACAAAGCATTCTAAAATGCTTCTTTTTGCATTAATCTAATCCAGCTGTTTGCTTCAATTTACAACAAAGAAATCCATTCATTCTGTAACCACATTAAAAAATAACATTTCACAGGCCTTTTCTTTCACATTTCTAATTTTAAAATCTTTTATTACGTATCTCAAGTGTTAAAGTATTAGTTGAGCCTACGAGAGAGGGAAAAGGCGGCACATGGAGAGTTAATCCGTTTTCCATCTAAGACACAAGTGACTGCATAATTAGTTACACCCATGCTTTTCTTGTGCATGTGCTTGGAAACAACTGGCTCTCCCATTTCACCAATGAAAGGCTTCCACATTAATTTATAATGAGAAAAAGTATGTGTGAGAGTGAAAGTGTGTGTGAGAGTATGATCAGTCATTTCTCCATTCTAGATTTGTTACATGTGCAATAGTACATAGGTATTTGATATTTGTTATCCTTTCTTTTAATGTTTATGCTTTACATTAAAATACATTTTAGGATATTTGATTCCTTTTGTTTGATGTTTCAGCTTACAATTTTTTTAAGTTTAGGTTAGCAACAGAAAAAAGAATGCCATTCAGAAATCTACTCAGGCTGGCATTTTTTGCCAAACATCGTCTTTTGGGATTCTAAGTTCTTCATGACATCAAGCTAAAGACAGAATCAAGCTAAATGAACTACTGAAAACAACAATTTAATAATATTTCGAAGATGCAGTTTCCTAAGTTAGTAACACAATGGCTTTCAAGCAGTTGCTGTCTCAAAGTAGTTTCTTTGAAATAATTACAAAATGTCATACCTGGGAAATTCACAAGCACAAAAGCACCAAGACATTCCAGGGAAGAAGCAAACAATAAATATTCTTTAGGTTTCTGCCATACAATAGTTGTTGATTGTGTATAGTTACTTCTTACTCTGCAAATGTCAGCTCTTTGGAAAGGACTGCAGCTACCACAATAGAGCATGGCACCTGTCATGGAGTACCATTATCAATTCTTAATAAACAACAACTGCTAAGCAAACTAAGCATGAACTCCCTCTCTACAGTTATAGCAATCAAACTGACAGCACATAGGTATGAGAAATTCTGCCTCCCTGTCTGCAAGGAAAGAGAACAGGCACTAATTTCCATGGATCCCCTTACCTGATTTTTATCAGCAGCAATGGAATATTTAAATGGATATTCTTTGTTCCTCAAAAGTTAGTTACAAATTCTCACAGATCCCTGTAGCCAATTTTCACCAACTCAAGATAATGCTTTACAGAGAAAGATGATACAATAGATTTTAGCTGCTGCCATGCCACTTTTGCTTTTCTTTTCTTCTTAAAAGCCAATAGCAGTGTGTGGAAACTCTTTTTGTCTGCTTGTTTATTTTCTTTCTAACATCTTTTAGTGTATTTCCATAAAACACTTGAAATCACATTCACTTTTTCTCTTCTACTTATTTATATTTTAAAATTATTTAATAAAAGTAAAAAAATAATTTTCTATTACTTGATAACCTCCTCTGGGTTCTGATATTAATCATTTCACCCTGAACCAATTTATTTTCTCTTTTGGTATTGCATGTTCTGCTACTATTGTTTCATTTAAAACTTGCTTCCAACAAAATGTAGAAACTCTTCTGCTTTCCACTTCCCAGTGGGTGACCTTGGTATGATCTGATGTAACCAGTGGGTGTTAGACATAACAGTCCTAACCACCAACTCTTTCACCTTTGCAAGGCTTGAGGCTCTTCACTAAACGTCAGAGCATCACCCCTAGGCTCAGGCCCCTTAAAGACAGGCATGGTGAAACCAAAGCAGTGTTTTTGTAATGGAGAAGCAATGGTTGCACTTCTGTCTTTAGGAGCCCCCACCATAGCACATCTGCGTTGTGCCAGTACAGCTGTTTGTGGAGAGAGATATTAACTGAGTCAAAAAAAAAGGAATGAATCCATGCAATCCATCTATTAATCTATATTTACACAAGAGACAGAGAGATCCCATGCATATACAGACACTGATATGATGCAGGGAGGCAGATCTTCCCTAAAAGTGCATTGTTTCCAAGGCAAACATCACTACATCTTAAATCATTTAGGATGTTGGTCATTATAAAATTCAGACAACCAGACCTTTGGAGCCATTGAGGTACAGTGTGGCACACACCTATTCCATATTCAGGCTGAAGTTAGAGTCTCAGAACAGTATGTTTAGAAATATGATTCTATATATGACCTTATCTCTCTTATAAAGACTTGGATAAATTAGACCCATTCCCATCCTTATAGAGTCAATATATTAAAAAATAATTCTGCTGGGAAAGGGCTAATCTTGTAAAATTTTACAAGCTTTTGCATCTGAGAGTCCCATTGGAATCAATGGGAGACTTCATAGTAAAATTCAATGCATGCAAAAAGTGCTTTACTGCAGAAAAAATGGCATTCCAAAGTAGATTTAAACTATTTTGCTTAATTCATGAACGATGCTTTGATTACATTGTTTCTGTGATTTGTCTAATAAATGTGTGGACAGACAAGGCCTCTATTTTATAACTTCTGGTGTGCAGCCCTCGGCTGCTGCACAATGGGGAAGCTTTCTGCAAGCATGTAGCCCAGCTGCCCACTACACTTTTGTGAGCTAGCCATGATATTCTGTTACATTCTATTACACAGCCCTGGCTCAGACAAACTCATTTCTGTCAATGTTAAACACCCAAAGAGATCCAGAGAAATTACATGCATTTCAGCATACAAATCACTGTGCCTCATGGAAGCCTCTTCCTACAGGAAAAGCTGTGATTCCCAAGAAAAACTATTATGGTTAATGCCACTTAGATATTGCTTCATTTTCTTTTTAAGAGAAAGTTGAAGAGAAAAAAAAATTGCCTTTCAGATATTTTTATTTACTCCTGGAATATTTTATAGCTCTGTCAACTATGAGCACATGCAGAAGTACTTTGTCCTCCTGTTTATTGAGAGTCGAAGTCTCCCACCAGTAACACTGAGTCAGAAATTTGAAACAATGTTCCTTTTCATTTTAACCCTTTGAAAAGTATGTTTTCATAAAAAAAGCATCCCACTGACAATTTCACTCCACTTGTAAGGGAAAAATGTTTTAGGAAGTCGGATGTTGTCTGCACGATGCAGGACAACAAGGTCTGTCATCCCAGAGCCTGCTCCTGCCCTGATCTGAGGAGGCCCCAGGAAAACCTTTTTCCACTGGGAGGAGAGTCTGCTCCAGCTTGCTCCTGCATGGATGTGAGGAGCACCTTGGAGAAGTGGCTACTCAGACTGCACATGTCATAATCTACAGATTCATAAACCAGCTGTAAATCAAATGCCTCAGGGACAAGTCATGGTGATGAGAGGAAGAATCTCCTCTGTCCCAGGAATAAGGTTAAGAGGAAACAGCAAATTTCAGAGATTTTCTTCTTCCTGCAAGGTAGCTTAGCCAGGTTCCTCCAGTCTTAATCCAAATGTCCTTAGCAGCAGCAGCATTATTTGCACGTGGATGGCTGCGGAGGCTGAAGTCTAGCACTGGAAGCCTGAAGTTCCTGCTCAGGCATACACACACACACAAATGCAAAAAAAACAAAACAAAAAAAACCCAAAAAAAATCAAAACGGAGGTTCACAGATTTTAGATAAGCAGTGTTGACCAAGAAATACTTTTGCAGGACAAAAGGAAATTAATTTAACACTTTTTGCATTTCTTTCCAAATTATTGGCTTGATTTGCATTACATATTGTACTTAAAAAGGACAAAATACTCCTTATAGAATGCTGGTTTCAGCTTTGCAGAGCTTTTGTCTTTTGCTGCTCCCCACTCATGTCTTCCAGTTCTTTCAAAGATATTAAATTGATGAAATTTGCATTTAATGTGCAATAATAATAATGTATATATTTTTCTCCTCTGTTTGTGTTAAGAAAGTTTAAAAAATAATCAAATAGAAGTTCTCTCTTTTTTTTTTCTCTGTTTTCTATTTCTCTTGCAGTTTATACTGGAAAAGGATAGAATACATAAAAATGAATAAAAATACTCAATATAACAAAAATCTTCTCTTCATTAATATTCTGAATTTCTCTTTCCACAGCTGCAACCAGAAATTTTAATCCCAGAGAGCTATTTCAGTACAAAGTGCAGTAATTAGCTCATAAATGATCAGAATCAGATCCATGCCTGGTTTTTGAGTCTTTAAAATAACAGGGAAGAAGTGAGGTTTTAAAATACCATTTTTGCAAGCCTGCTGAGAAAAGATTTTTTGCTTATTTTTAAGGGCAAAATTTCCTTACTGTGTGGCTTGTCTGTTTATGCTATTTTCAAAAGTTCAGGGGAATGGTAATGTGTGAAATAAACCTTACTAGGAAAGCTATTCCACTAAAATGTATATTTAAACTTGATCTGTTTACTATCTTTTACTCCCTTTCAATTGAAACCAGAGAGTCAACCCAGCTCTGGTGTAATCTGAATTGGAAACAATTTAAAATAACCTTTCCACATATTGAAGAATAATTAACATGAGACATGCACATAAAATACGCTAAAAGAAAAACAAAGCTGTAGCATTGATCAAACAACTAGAAACTGCAGAATTAGATTAATCTGAAAAAAAATCATTTCAAACCTCCCTTTTCAATAGGCATTAACAGAGAGTTTTAAGTACTTGATAATACATTATTCCTCCCTAGTCCTTGCTCAGCATGCCGTGCTGTGGGGACCAGAAAAGCATGTCACTCTCTCTTCTCCCCAGACTGTTCCAGCCCCCAGTCCCACACTGGCAGCTAACTGATTTTCAGGCTTGCCCTCACTTCAGATTCTTCCAGTATCATTAAGCCCCTCACTCTAATCACCTTTTCCTATCAGGTCTTTTATCTCAAACAAATTAAAATCAAGGAGCTGCCCTGAACTGCTTGACAGCAGAGACAGAAGGATCCCAATTCCAATGTCTGCACTCAGCTGACCATTCCAGATTATTGCTTGAGCCAATTTTGCAGTTTGACCAGATTTGGCAGGGATCTACTTTTTCCATTCATATTTCATTTCCTTTGGGATCTGTTCATTTCAATTTGTTCAAGAAACTGAGTTAAAATGCAAGAGTTTGAAATGAAATAGGGAGGTATCAATGTATGAACTAGATTATGTGCTCAGCTGCTAATATAGTTGCTTTCAGTATAAATTAAAGGTATTTTTATCTTCTGATTGCAAAAGGAAAAACAATCCCTATCATTTAAGTATTCATGCAGAGTATTTAGATTTTTTTTCCACACCTCAAGTCTGACTTTGGTGTCTAAAATCAGAGAATTATGTTTGTTCCTACATCCATTTCAGCAACAGCACTTTGGGCACTGAAACAGTTTAGAATTATTTTTCTGGAACTGACTAGCAAATCATTCCTCATGTACATTGCAAGAGATTCTCAGTTAAATAAATTTAACTGACCCTATTTTAAAAATAGTCTACATAGCAATAGATTAGTAAACTAACTTCCCAAAAGAACCAAGCATAATGTAAAATATTAAATAAATATAGCATTAGCAACTTAGATATGGAACACTATTTTGGCTTTTACTGATCTGTGATTTCATTTTATGTCTTTTAGAAATGTTGAAACAATTTGAATTACTTTTTCAAGGTCAAGCTCAGATTGTGAACCCTCCCCAAGGGCGTGTTGTAATATGTTCTTAGTTATTTCACTTTCTGAGTTTCATTCTTCAATTCACATATGTGGCTTTGTTTATTTGTGATGATATTACAATGATTCCTTCTTTTTTTAAATCGCAGATTTCTTATAAAATCTTCTGATATTTACCTCCTAAATGGCATTTTTGAAATTCAAACTATTTAGCAGAAATTATTCTGAAAAATATACAGACCTAAATAAACCCTAGTCCACTTTTATTTCCTAGCAAGTATATTCATAATTGACAACATATCATCACTGTGATAGGAAAACCTTAAAAGACATGTTGCACAGCACCAGAGAAAGGTGGAGAAGGAAGATAGGCTCTTTATTCTTCCAAGTTGCACCACAATATTTATAGCAACCACAGCACGCCTGCTGATTCCACAGACATTTCAGAAAAGAACAAAAGTAGAGGCAATGCAGAAGATGTGATGCATTGAACTGTCCTGTTACTAGTTCAAATTAGATGTTTTGGTGGTTAAAATTAGACAACATACACAGCTCTTCCATGAAGTTAGACCCTGATTGCTCATTATCATAATACCCCCTAGCCTCAAAGCTATCTCTATTCCAGAAAGCTTCTATCTATTCAAGAACACCTAATTTTATATATTTATTATCCCAAGCTTCCATTGACATCACTGCAAAGGTGGATCTTTGTTTTAGCATTGAATGTGTGCAAAAGTATAGATTCTTCCCCTACCCCAAGAACCAAGAACCTAGTCCTACATACATATGGGATGATATTAACTATGTCTCAGCAAGTAGAAACTGTATTATTATCACAACTTTTAGGGTTAAATCTATTCAAGGTGTATTTGTAGATTGCTGAAAACCTGTAGTCACTTCAATACAGAGGTGCACCATCATTTCAACAATGCACAAGCACCAAGGAACTGAAGCATGTGCACAAGCTTTAAGTACACAGGAAGTCTCATTGAAGTTCTGAGAAAAGAGACTTCTGAAATCCAAATTGCTATAAGGATGCCTGCCACAGCTAGGCACCCTGTGGAAACAGGACCTGGCACAGCCATTCATCCCATTCCCATTCATCACACGGCTTTTCATTTCAGGCAGGGTGGAGGAAATGGAGCCCAGTGCTCCACTGACAGGTGAACCTCATGTCATCCCTCAGCCATCAAAATCTTGTGCACCAGCCCCAGCACGTGTGTGTGTATTCTAAAGCAACTCTCTGGCCTTAGCATAGAAATAGAGCGAACGAGACCCTAGACATAAATACCACTCAAATAAAAGATGAAAAAGCAATTATATTATGCCAAGGATGAATTAGACTGCTAACTTGCTCTCCTGTGTTAACTGTGGAAAACTATTACCAGTTTTGACTTTTCCCATCTGTTCTACTCCAAGCATGCCGAAAGGCTGATATTCTGACAGCAATCTGAAGCACAGTTTCGCCAACTGTTTCATTTTGAAAGTCCATGTTCCATATGTTCTTATTATGCTTCTTTTTATTGCTGTGGAAGTACACAACTAACTAGGAAAGGAAAAAAGTTTGCTGTTTTCCACAATTATTTGAAATATATATTTTTTTAAAAAAGTTTACAGGAGATCATTCAAATACTCTTTTCTTTTTTCCATGAGATGCATTCTTGTGTTTTTATAGCGTATATTTCTGTCACTTATAATGATTGCCTGTTGAACTTCACATACATTATGTGACATATGTATGATATGCAGTCTCTACAAAACAATTTATTTATTTAGAACAGGTATTCAGTAGAACAATTCAAAGAGTGAGAGCTCGTCTTCTCTGTCAAACAAGAGTTCTAAATATGTGTTGACTGTCCAAATTTAAGAAGAAATATATCTATTCCTTACACATATATTTCCACCAGCATTCCTAAAATAGCCATTGGTCTTTATAACAAAAGTATAAAAAGCAAAAATCTTGAATTCTGACCTCATGATAACCTGCAATCCTATGTAATAGAAAGCAGGATCATGAAATCTTTGCAGCAGTTGACATGTTAGTACTGATTTCATATCCACTGAGCTCTCATGAACATGGGGCAAATCTCTACAGTTATCATCTATATCAGTATAAACCAGAAGCAATTGAATAAACCACCAGAAGAAACCACTGGAGTTCCATATCCATTTACAACAGTCTGACTGACTTGAGGTCCAAAAAAAGACAGTAATCAAAACTGTTGGAAGAGTGCTCCATGATACTGATTGCAAGCACAAGCTCAGCTTTATCACCAAAGCCTATGGAATTGGTATGTTAAATTTGCTCACCTGACTGGTTAAGAAACAAAGTTTTACAGCTCACAACTCCTTCTTTAAGTCTGAAATAGAAGCACCAGCCTTCAAACCTGAGAAACACAAAACCATCTTGGTGGGCAGGTGTCACAGTGGACACGGGAAGAACTACACGAGGACACGCTGGTGAGCGAAGCAGGAAAAAGGGGTGAGTTTATTTACAAAACCCAGTTTTATACATTTCTTATGGTGCCCGTGGATTGGAGGATGGAATTCCACCTCTCAATCCACGTTGGTCGAGCTAACTATCAATTACATTTCTTCTCCTACTTAGAAATATGTAAACAATAAAAGACAGTTAGCAAAACATGGCCAGTGTTTATAGTAAAAAATGTGATAAAGTTTCTGACTCCAATATGAAGAATATAACAGAAGGCTTAAAAAAGCCTTCAAAACCAAGGTGACAGGCAGGGACCCTGATTATCATGTAAAACAACATCCTGCTTCAAGCAGAACTACAGCTAGCACTTCATCAGGTAGGCCAAGGCTTAGTGTAACCAAACTTCAAACATATCCAGAGATGGAGGTCCCATAACTGGTCTGGCAAACATGCTCCAGCCCTTCCTCTCCCTGCTAGTGAAAACTCCATAATGTCTGAAATACCTGTGTCCATTTCCCTTGCTACATAATCTGTCCTACCAAGAACATGGCCCTGACATCTTCACAGCTACCCCTGAAATAGTTGTAAGCAGGTGTTAGATTGGCCCTCATTCTGCTTTCCACCAGAGTAACAAGCCCAGGTCCTTCAGCTTCTCTTTGGAGATGTTCTGCAGGTATCAGAGCACCCTGCTAGTCCAGATGGATCCTCTCCTATTTCTTTATGTATGTTTTGAATGTCAGTCAGATACTGAAAGAACTTTTCCTGAGTGGCCTTGTCAGTGACAAGGAAAGAGGATAGAAAGTATTTTGGACTGGAGCCCATGTCCTCAAAATTCAGCCCCATGTACTGCTTAATTTATCCCCAGCGAGAGCATGTTTGCTCGTTCAGCCTGACCACCACCTGTAACATCCCAGCCCTATTCTGCAGATCTCTCAGCCAGTCACTTTCCAGCCTGCACAGGGTGATTCTGCACAGAGAAAAAGAACTGCCCACTTTTCCATGTTGAATCTTGCAAGATTTCTGCAGGCACAATCCTCAGATTTATTCAAGTGTCTCCAGACTGCGGTGTTCCTACCTCAGTCAGCTGCTTTCCCATTACTGACGTGCTGAGGGTACACTCTGTGTCACCATTTGTAACACCACTGAAGGTCATTGAACAATATGAGTCTGCTATCGAGCCCAGGATATTACAGTCATTGCTGACTACCCACCAGATCTCAAACCTTGGATTATTGTACCTCAAACTTGGTCCAGCCAATATTCTAACAGTCCCATTATTGAGACCACAATTCTCAGCTTACAAAGAAAAATGCTGGGGGACATGATGTCCAAAACCTCATGAAAGTCCAGCTGAATCACATTCACCACTCTCCTCTCACGCAAAGAACCAGTCATATCAATAGAGAAGACAATCAGCTTTGTCAAGCATAATATGCCCTGGCAAATCTGTGTTGCGTTTCTTGATTACATCTTTGCCCTTTAGGTGCTTGGGACTGAATTCCAATAGCTGCATGATTTTCCCAGGAATGGTTTTTTTAGGGCTTCAGAATTGCTCTAACATCATAATCACCTTGACCAATTAGGTTATTGTCCTACTCCAGTCAATAGTCTTATCACTTCTCTGCTTGAAAATACAGCCCTTCGTGGTACAGGTATCAATCCAATCATCTTTTCTCTCAGATGGTCTAATTATTTAATGGAATTACATTAAATTAATACAATTAGTCTCTGACTATATTTAGCTCGAGCAGTTATCACAAGTATAAAAACCATACTATTAATATATAAGTACAAAAAAGCACTAATTCACAGTTTGAAGCTAAGAGAAATAGTTTCAAGATTGTTAACAAGCCTTGAAACTATTAGTTATAAATAGGCAGTCAAACTCTGTCATCATTATAATTATTACATCAGTGATATCTCATTTTTTGTAAGAAAATAGTATTTGGAGTTGCAAGCATTACAATCTTCTTTTATCCTCAGAACTGAAAGCTCTGAGAGAAACTACCTGTGTTTATTTCCATTCAAAGCCCGTTGCTTTCTGAGGCTTTGGTGCAAGTCAGAATGTCCACCTTCAAAATTTCCAGGTTTGCCTAAACTGCTGTAGACCTCTGGCCCCACCTTGTCTCCCTGTTTGGATATACTGCTTGGGCTGTGATGGTCCTGGCATTAACCAGTTCAGCTGGTGTATCCAAAGGAAAACATTTTGCTGTTAAGATCAGCTTCCAGTCAGACCACAAAACAAAAACAAAACTCCTGAAGGCAATGCCAAGGAAAAAGTAGGCAAGTATATTGCATGTACACACTTATTTTAGGAGTAATACAGGCTTAGAATTCATCTCTAACACTTATGTGTCTCAAGATATTTTTGAAAATACTCTGTTAATAACAAGCTTGAAATTGATCTCACAGCTAATTCTGTTTATGCTACTGGAAATCTGTACAGTTGAATACAGCTTTCCCAAAGGGAAAGAAATAAGCAGTGTCAATAGCCTTCATTTTTACTTCTTTACATTTTCTTCATTCTGATTAATTCAGAGTGGCTGACTTGTTTCTCACTTCTGTTTATGCATTCTGACATGTATTACCTAAACTGCACACAAAACTCACAAAACTCTAGACAGAGGAAATCAGAAGGTCAGAAAACAAGGATTTCAAGATAAAATATGTGACTCACATATGCAGCCTGGAACTGTAGATTAGCTGAAGGGCGCTGTCTTGTTCTTAAACCAGATAATCTATTTCTTTTATGATTGCCAATAATGCTGATTATGATCTGATTAATGGCCAATTTAATGATGAGAACATTATTCAAATTTATAATCATTTGTTAGTAATGTGGGGTATCAGAAAGCTTTGCTCTTAATTATGCTGCTGCTTTAATTGTATAGTTCTACAGTGCTGACTGGAATTGTCAGTTTGTGAATGTGATTACTGCACATTAGCACTGAGTATATAGCAATGTACTAGTAGGATATGAATGAGTTGTGATCTCCCTCTTGATTCTACTGTATTTAATTATTGTTAGTGTAGTCTTTATTAGAAGCAGATGGGCTGTTCAATAGAAGCATCTTTGTACTGTGTCCCTGCACAGTCTGCACTGTGTCACTGCCATCCAGACCACGACAAAGAGTTAGGATTGCATTGCTGAGGCTCTGCACATAGTCACTGATTTAAATCAAATGTAATGGAGCTGGCTGCAGTGGGGCAATTCTGGATTTGCAAGAATGTTCCAAGAACTGAAGAACAAACAAGAAATTACTTTACTGGTGCACTCACTGGTGTAAGTTCAGCAGACTAAAAGTTAAACAGTAACTACAATAAGACCTTCTGCTCCAATCTAACATTATAGTATCAATGTTTTTCTGGAGCCGATTTCATCTGACCTTACATTCAAAGCATGTATTTAACCTGTGCACTTAAGTTCATTGTCTCCTTATCTGTACTGTGCCAAAATGAAAGATAGTTTCTGTTCAGATAGTTTCTGTGACTACCAGGTGACAGTGCTCATATCAACCACTGCAAATACTTGCTAGCACTGTGCATTGCCAGTGCTACCGTGCAGGTTCCATTTTACTTTAAAAAACAATTTTGGTATATAAGGAACCCAAACTAACTACGAGAGTACTTAATTTGTTAACAAATACTGGATAGATGTTTCCCTCCAACAGGAAAGATTAGTCATCATGACTGACTGAAGTAGAACTAGGACTGGCTTTCTGCAGCTCATGTTTGCACCTCCTATATATTAATATCACCATGTGACAGTTCTACTAGTGAAGTCAACAGAAGTGGCTTCTGAGATGCCACAAGGAACCTGCCCACCAGTGCTGCTGAATCATTTCTAGTTAAGATCTTGGTCCAAGGCTCAGAATATAAAGGATGTGACACAATACTCTTAGTAATTTAAAGATCTGATAAATCTTGTTGATGAGAGAAAATAGTTTCCAACAACTTTTCTTCAAAAGATCCTTCTTGCAGAAAGCAATGGAGAAAACATGGTAACACCTACTGGTCTTTTTGACAATTTCAGCACCATGGAGTGCTTCACTCTCTGAAAGCACTGGGTTTTATCTCCAGGAGCAGTTTTACCTGCTTTCATCAGCCCCAGATGGCAGGTAGCCACGTTCCTACGCTAGCACAAATATTTCAGCAGAATTTAATCTTTCCCAAACACATTAAGTTGCTTTTTATAAATAACCATTCAGCTCAGTGTGTGCTCATGCTGTTGGATGCAGAAAGCCGTGGGCTGGCCCCACACCCGCACTCCAAATCGTCTGGAAGCGAGCCACTGCCTGCCCAAAAGCCATTAGCTACATTAATGCAGGACTATGCTTGAGCTAATAAGGCCTGCTGAGAGCCCCAGTATTAGTACAATTATGTTTTCACAGCAGCTTGTTTTTCTTTTAGTAAAATATCAGATCACATGGGCTGACGATTTCATTATTTACTTCAGAACCAAAGTAGAGTTTAATATGTATGGGGAGAGTTTATCCCAAACAGAAGCCTAAACAGCCAATATAAATCTTCTTCAAAATAGTAATAATAGATTCAGCAGCTATGTGGTAAACAGAATTAAGGATTTCATTCCACAAGTCTTATTTGTCTTTAAGCTGACAAACAACATAATTTTGCTGTTCCCAATAACAAACCTTAATTGATAGACTTCTTCCTAGTATTTTATTGCAAAAAATTAATGTTTGCATTTAATATCATGCTGTCATTATCTTGTTTCCTCCACAGTGAGAAGAGTTGTCTGTTTTCTGCAGGTGCAGAGGACCAGCTAAATAAAACAGCCTCCCCCCCTTATCCTTCCTATCAGCATACACAATGATCAGCTATTATGCATAATTACATGGTTGCATGTATTAAATGTTGTTATATTGCATGACAGCATGTTTTAGCAGTCAGGAACTTAAAACTCAAAACTCTTAGTTATTTTAGTCACATTTTGAAAAGCAGCATCTTCTTCCTGGAACAAAATGTGTTTTTAGCACAAGTTAACTTAGCTAATGAACTATATGAAAACATAATTAAATAAGTGGAGAAAAAAACATGGTTTTCTTTTTTTTTTTTTTTTTTCTGTGTGTTACCATCTGGTTCACTGGTAACCTAGAAACTAGCTTTATCAGCTGCTAGCTACCTGAAGCCTTGCAAGGAGCAGAGGAGAGAAAGGAAGGTTAGCATTCAGTATTTGTTTAACTCAGTAGAGCTAGTACTGTAAAGCTGTATATAAAAGCAGAAAATCAAAAGAGCATAGGCAGAATTATATTTCATTAATATTACCAACTCAATATTGATTTTAAAAGGAATTACTATTCTGAGACCTAAGCAGTACAAAACTTGAGATGCAACTTGATTTCTCCATCTATATAAAATGGAAGGTTGCTTCCCCACATTTGTTTGCTGATACCAGGAAAATCTGAGCTAAGATTGTACTTTAAAAAAAACCAAATATTTGAAAATGTGGGGGTATCTAGACAAGGCATCCTAAAAATTAAAACTAAGAAAACTAAATTAAAGAACTGAGGGGGTTTTTTATCCATTTAGTATCCCAGAATTTCAACCATCACTGGAAGTTGAAAGCTCGTCCCTGGTTTCAATCACTGTGTCCCAGGCCATGGATCTCTGAGGAGGAAGAAAGCAGTAACACTACTGTTGAGCTGCTTTACAGCACAAGCCCTACAACCATCTCCTAATCATGTTGGTGTTTACTATACTACATAGTATTTTGGGGTAAAATTAGAATTTCCTGAATGCATTCTCAAAAATCCAGCTTATTACAATAGGTACTACCAAGAGACTTTACAAAACATGAGGGAAAATACAGAAAAGACAACCACTGAAAATTACAGCTTTGAACAGTATTTCTGTTTAATATAATGAGATGCCTTTGCACGTTCTTACACTCTAAAATTTCATTCTAAGCTAAGTATTTCCAAATACAACAACACACATTTAAAAGTAAAATAATCTCTCTTGCACTCATATATTAGCTATTGATTAAAAACATATTTATCCTTTTCTTTTTTCTGTTTTTTAATGTTCCTAGCCTTGGAACAGATTGTATGGGGTTCAGATAAGATTATGTTACAATGCAGCTGTAAACTTACACCTTAAAAAATGGGAAAACTTCCAGGTTATTCACAATTAATTTAACCAAGGGTTCAAATGTTTTCCTTTAACTTGAGAAAAGTATCAAATTATATGCCAGTTCTATTATCTACACATATTTATCCAAGATTAACTGTTCAGTTTTATATTTCAGTAAGCAAAGCCTGCAAAGGGCCAACTGCTAAAAATGTCTCTCAGACTACAGAGCAAAGTGGCTTGTAGAAGAGCATTTACAAGAGTCTCCAGTGTCACAAGAAGAGGAAATGGCTTCAAACTGAAAAAAAGTAGGTTTTGATTAGATATCAGGTAGAAATTCTTTACTGTGAGAATGGTGGATCCCTGGAACAGATTGTTCAGAAAAGTTGTAGAATCCCCATCCCTGGAAGTGTTCAGGTTGGAATGTAGCTCTGAGAAACCTGGTCTTGTGAAAGGTGTTCTTGCTCACCTCAGGAGGGTTGGAACGAGATGATTTTTAAGGTCCCTTCCAACCCAAGGAACCCAACCCATTCTATGACCCTATGATTCTAGGAGTTTGTAAACCTTGAAACTATAGTGAGTTGCCCAGACAGAGAAGAATCATCTACTATAGAGTGAATATTAAGGTGAGTTAAAAGTAGAAAACTAATCTATATTGAGTTCCTTGACAAATATATTTACATATTTTTATAGATGCACAGAAATACAAGAAATCTTGAATCTGCTCATTTGTTATTTTAATACAATTATATTTGGTAGTGGGCATTAGGTATTCATTTAAACTTCATTTAAATTTGGCATAAACATATTAAATCACCAGAGTTCTACCCTCAGTTATGTTACCAACTTGCTGCTAAAAACAAAGGAATCATTTAATTTATGTCTCAGATTATTTGTCTCAAATACATTTTAATTTCTTATGGGTTTGTTTTCAAAAATTTTCATGAGTTCTCAGTATAAATGCTCAAGAATAGTGACTTTTCATTCAGTGTGTTCACAAAGGTGTGAAATAAATGTACCATTCTGTTCCTGTGAACTTACTCAGCATAAAGTGGACTATAAGATTTACATCTATCTCACCAGAAATCTAAAGAAATAAATTGTGACTGTAACGAAAAAACAGACTTTGAATTTCAAGCAGTAAGGTAAACTTATTGAAACCATGACAGACTATATCTATATAAATATAAAACACCATTACAAATAATGGCTGTTCACGCATTTTTTAAAATGGGAGATGGAATCCTATGTATAATGGCGTACTTGTTCACGTCAGAAATTTGTCTTCAGGAATGTTTTAAATCCAGAAAATTTCTATTAAAATAAGTTCTCCTTCTAAACATAAAGACAACCATAAATATATAAATGAAAGCATCCAAAATGTGTGTTCAATTGTGTCTTCAAATATTTTGCAAATTTTAAAATGTAGTCATTTGGAATTCATCTTCATGTGGTAATTTTTTTTTTAAAAAATGTCCCATTTCAGAGAGAACTGTGAAGCACCCTTCATTTGCATTTGGGCCTCCACTGCCAGCAAAGGCATCACTGGTCAGGGGAAACATATCCCAGTCACTATCAAGAATGTATGTTACAGCTAACTCATTGGAAAAGGTGATATTAACTTCTTTCAATTACCTCATCTAATCAGTGAAATACTCAGAAAGAACCTTATTAATTATAGAACACAGCAACAAAATTGGTAAAGTTTTCCTAAATACACCATGTCATATCAGAATTTTAACTTCTAATTCCCAATAATTTTAAGAGTTCAGACTTCAGATCACAAAACAAGTACTCTGGAGGTGATGTGAAAGTGTTAAGAGATATTCTGGAAACATTAAGATCAGCTAAGAACTGCTTAAATTTTGTGTGTGACAAAATCTTTGCTAGATGAAGTAAAAGACATTCAGATCATTTTTCAGATAGTTAAGTGCAGGAAAGTTTTTGATCGAAAATAAGCATGCCTATTAATAAAGCTCTAAATAATTTCATGTCTGGACAAGAATCCAGGCCTACTGTATTTTCACTGATTTCTGTGGTTTCCTGACTCAATTCTTTTGCTCTTTTTTTTCCATCGCTGTTAGTTAGAGTGGATGATTCATAGCAAATGACATGAGCTATTCATACTTCTGCTGCATACTGTTGTGCATCAACAGAATGTAATTTATTTGTCATTTTTAAATAACCATGTTTTTGCAAGTTGTATTTTTTGGTTTTCTGGGATTTTTTTTTATATACAAGCAGATCACAAAAATGTGAGCACTGGACACTTATCACTTCAAAATTCGAACTGTGTTGCTATGCCACAGGGAAGAAAGAAAAAGGCTTTTGTTTCTATTCTTGAATCTTGAATGTATAAAAATGCACTGGCTTGAAGAAACTAGACTTCTTGGAAAAGGAAATATTTAGAGAAAGATTGAAATAAAAAAATAGGATGCCGGGAACATTACAAAGAAAATTAACAGTTATCTTTCCAGGTTATATCGGCATATCACATGCAGTTCAAATAATTGTAATAAATATGAATAGAAGAGATTGCAGATCTTCATTATCTACTTCAGTTCTATTAATCTTAGGATTAATAGATCTGAAAATGTTTGATCACCTATGGATTTCTTTTAAAATGGATTGTGAATAGCAAAAGAAGAAATGAAAATCAGCAGTCATTATGCTTAGATTTGCTATGTAGGGATGTGAAAAGGTCAAAAACCATATACAAACCTTTTACAAGCAGTCCCACAATTCCTTCTGGACACTTTTACAGAAAAATAGATAAATTTATATATATGCAATATCTATATAAACACAAGTGAAATACACATAACCATAAAAAAATCATCTCACATTTCAGTTTAAACCCATTACTTGTTGCCTGTCCATGGTGGCTGACCTAAAAACAGAAAGACCAAAGTCAAGCCATAGGCCTTGCCTTCTCATGGAGATGCTCTATGAATGCCAGTCCCATTAGGCAGCTGTAGGGTCAGGGGGAAATGTGTGGTTTTGGAAACACAGTATGTCAGTGTTTCCAAAACATTTTCCTGGAATTTTTTTTTTCTGAAGAAATTTTTCTTAAAAAAATGGATTTGTTCCAATTTGAAACTAAGCCAAATTAAAAAGAAAAACATCCACAAATCTGTGAACTGTGAAGCCAGTTATTCAGCCTGTCCTAGTGCTGTGGAGAACTGCTTTTTCCAAACATTCTGGTGACACCATGGTCTGATTTCTATTGTTTCCTTCCCTTGAGTCTTCCTGTTTCATTCAACAAGACTTTCCCCTCCCTAATGCTCTTGAAGTTTTGTATTAGGCAGTTTCCTAGTCCCTTAACCACTCCCTCCTGCCCTCATTCTTTGTTGATGTCATGTCTTTTGTAAATTAACCTCAACTTCACTGGGCAGGAGAGGACTGCAAGATCATTAATGAGGATTGCTTTATTTTTATCTGTCATCCTTTCCTTGTAGAGCCCACACCACCATTTACTGAAGTGTCACAGAAGCCCTTACTCACCTGTCATAAAGTTTATTACTATTACACAGTATTTTGGGTTCTCAGCAATTCACAGGTCTGGGACTTTTTAAATCCCTGTACCTACCTGAGGAAATATTAAGTCCCAATGACAAAATAATGTGGTGGATGTTTCAGATATGACAATATGTCTGACTTCAGAATTGCTAATTAACCTTCTTAAGCTTTGCAAATCCTTCAATAAAATAATGAAAAATGCTAACACTGTTATTTATTTGCTGAAAGTAATTTTTCCTGAAACATTTATATTGATACTTAAGTCCACAATTTTATCCTGAAATGAAGTCACCAGAACAATGCTGCCACCTGAGTGTGCAACCACGACAAACTTAAATAGAAGAAAGGCAAAGAGATGTTTCTGTTTAAGCAGACAGCCAAGAGAGATTGTTGAATTACTGAGCCTCACTGTCATCTGAATTCACATAAGTAGGAAATTTTTTTCTCTTTCAAGTATATTACAAGGGTGTTTTTAGTGACAGGTAGGTACATAAGTTCTTTCTGTTGCTTCAAAACTCCACATTTCTCTATCTCAAGCAAAAAGCTACAGAACACAGAGTGGAGGGCATCTGAAAATAACACTCTCAGGAGCAGAGAATGCTGGGCACTGTTTAACGTGATATATGCCCTAAGACTGACACATTTTAGCTTGTGGACAGGCAAGTACTTTCCAGTGTGAAATTACCAGTTGAAAATGACAGTAAACATGATTTAAGACAGCATTTTATACATTTTATTGTACTCCATAATGCAGTCAACTAAAAGCCATCATTCAGCTTTTAGCTAAAAATCACATTGCCCAAAACACTAGAAATCTGCAACAGATGTTAAGTTTCTGCCCATGTCTTGTTCTGCTGGCTGCAGTTCCTGGAGTCAGATGGCTCTCTTTCAACTCCATTCATACGTTCCAGCAGGTCATACTTTGTGAAGCCTCTAACAACTAATTAAAGTTTTATTTCAGACCTCTAATAGCTCAATGAATAATTTAGGGAGAAAAGAAAACATTTTCTGGGAAAGCATTAGCATAAGATTCAGTGAGGTTGTATCACTCCTTCTGGCCATATTCAATTTTAGGAAGATGAAGAAAGAGAAAACAGAATAACTTGATGCCATACAGGCAGTTGCAGTGTCAGTTTTCCAGTATCTTGGAACACTTCTAAATAGCTTTTCTGCTAAAGAAATAATAAATTAGTATTGAGGCACATCTGTAGCATTAGATATTCTGCTTGGAACTGGATCATAATTAGATTTTGCAAATGTTGTCTCATTCCTGTATTACTTTCATTTGAATCTACAATTAAAGAATTTACAAACTTCAATTCCTAATTCCAATGGATCAGTAATATGAAATTAAAAAAATTTGGAAATAGTCTCCAGAAGGAATCTTTAACTCATGTATCCTTAACATCTCTGGCTTAAAGAAACCTTTGTATTGATGTCTGATTGCCAGGAAATTGTTTGGATTTTTTTTTTCCTGAGGGCAAAACCTAGTTAAGCATTCCAAACTGCACCTGACCGTGGACCATAGAAAAAGAATCAATCAAATGAGCTGTAAAACAAACACTGGGAAAAAGTGAGTAAGAAACAGACACAGGTAGTTATTAGCTGGAAAAAGTGCACAAAATATCTGACTGAAATAGCTTCTGTGTTACTATAATACAGAAGTCTAAAACTGAAAATCTACCACAACAGAAATCTACAAGCAGCTGGTTAAAATACAAAACTGTATTGCATTAGCTCAGCCAGTGGGAAAGGCACCACTTTTCAGTCTTCAGAAAGGTGGGAGAGAACCTATCAATCCAAACAACTGATCTACAGTTGAGGTAGAAAATCTCTGGTCCTCTCTCCCATCGTACTGGTAATAATAAAGTGGATAACATGTCATAAGATGAATATCTGTGCTTAAAGAAACCATCCAGGAGGCGTCAGTCCTGCCAATGGAGCAAAGCTCTTTTAGACTTGCCTATGCCCGGCAGCAGTTTGCTGTGCTTTGGACAGTGTTGGAAGTTAAGTGAGCTCATCTGACTGTGGTGTATTGAACAGGCTGGCCTTGCAGAATTTCTAATTGGCAAAGGGGAGAATCTCAAGGAAAACTCACCTGTAAAACTAAATTTACTGATCTTAGAGGCCTCATATATCTGAGGACTTTAGCAGTCTGCAAGTTTTCTACCATATGTTTGGGTACATGGAAGAAATAAGTTCACAGTGTACTCCAAATTGTATAAACAAATTAATTTCTTTTTGTGTTTAGGGGTTTTAAAAACAGATTCCAAAATGTCTTTCTTCTCCTGCTTTCCTTCCAAGACTTTCGTTTCCTGGATCCATTTTTCTTCTGGGCAAAGGAAACAGACTATTGGATCTAGCAACTCCTTAGATCACCACATAATCTGGAATGCTCAACATCCTACTGAGGGTTATGCAGGAGATATTAATTACATAGGTCTTAAAGTAATTTCTGGATTTTTTTTTTCTTTATAGACTGAAGAGTTCTGCCATTATTTATGATTATTTTGGCATTGCTGCTGGAAAGAAATGGGATGTTGGCAGATCCTATATATAAACAGATGTTTCCAGCACAATGACACTTGAAATCCTGATTTACTCAAGAGAATAATCAATTCTTAAAGCAGATTCCACTTGAATAAAAGGTCCCCAGAGTTTAAGATTCGTATATCACTATTATTTGGAATTTTAATGTAACACAATGAAGAAAATAAAGTAAATTAAGACAAGCACAGTATTCACAGCACAGTTTCTATGTATATATTAAGAAATTCCCCAACAACTTATTGTATAAACTTTGTGTAGGTGGTCAGTATACTGAGGTTCTTTTCTGTAATAACATTTCAAGACACAGTGAAAGGAACAGTTTTTAAATTCCATATAAAAAGCTGAACTTTCTTAATACAAATTGAACCAGATTTTTTTTCAAGGACATAATCAAAATCTGCTTCTTTCAAAATCTTGCTGACTTTAGAAAATGTTTAGAAAGCTTCTGAATACTTCTGTCCATTTAAAAAGGATTTTGTTTCCTTGCAGTTCCTGAAGAATAGTCTGGCTTCATTTTTCTGCAAATGCCTTTGATATGAAGATCAGAAAGCCACCAGGAATAAGGTGTTTAACCTGTTTTACCATAGATATTTGACTGACATAATATGAACATAAATCTAAAGCACTCATTCTGTAACTTGCTAGATTTGTGTTAAGTTTCTTCTTTAAATAAAGAAAAACAACACCAACAATTGATATCTTTTAACAAAGTCATCATCAAATTTCCCAGCTTTTATAAGGAAAATAACTAAATCAGAAACACTTAGTAGTTTCTGCTTCAGTAGCAGTTATAGTTGCATCTTTACTGAGGCATACCAAGTGTGAAGCAATATTCTATAGATATTTTTGGCCCTTGACCTCAGCAATTTAGAGAATGTTCAGAACTTGCTGAAAATTTTTCAAGTAGGGATCCTAACTTGAATGCTGTTATAAATAACACAGGTATTTCTTTGGCACAAGTAATGTAAACCAATCCATGTAAACTTAAACTATACAGTGTTGTTTCACATATGCAAAATTAAAAGTACCAACAGTACAACTGCTGATGTAAAATACAACTTTCTCATTGATAGTCTTCACTTTTTGTTGTTGTTGTTGTTGTTGTTGTTTTGGTTTGGTTTGGTTTGGTTTTTTTGGTTTTTTTTCGTAACCAGTGTACCTGAGAAGCACTGGTTTGTTCTATTTGAGGGCAAATAATAATGCTTTCTGCTGGTTGGTTCTTGACTTCCAGTTATTATCTCATTTAGGCAGAAGATAGAGGTCATCGAAAACCTACACACAATGTCAGTTGTGGAAATCTTTCCATCTTTACCATGATGGCTCGGGCTTTCTGTAATGGCTTCTTGTGGTTCTTCTCCCAGTAAACAAAAAAGCCATTCCATCTGCCTGATGGATCTAAGTATATAAAGCAGCTTCTCAAAGGTCTCTGGCTAAAGCCACAACAAAATCCTTTTGTTTAGCAATATTAGCTTATGTGGCAAATGAGACTTGAACATTTAGATCTTCTCTATTGCCAGAAAACTTAAAAGAATAGTGTTGGTGTGTACTTATATTCAGTAGGCACTCAAAATATTTCTGTCTGCTAACATTAATCTTCTGGGACCTGTCCCTTCATTCTAATTAGCTTAATTCACTGTAGGATATTTTACTATATCCATTTTTATTACATCCATATCACTCTGTGATTCTGGGATTCTGTGGTTTTTACATTCCCATGAAATATAGTTTCACTTCCAACAGTGCCCTGACATAACTAGCTACAGAAAGAGGTGACCTGGTCACACGATGGTGTGGATTGGAAGGGACATTAAGGCTATTGTAGTTACAGCTCACGTAACAGGGGCAGGGACAACTTCCACTAGATCAGGTTGCTCAAAACTCCATCCAGCCTGACCTTGAACACTTCTAGGAATGGGGAATCCACAACTTCTCTGGTCAACCTCTTCCAGTGTCTCACCACCCTCACAGAAAAGAATTTATTTACAAATTCTAATCTAAACCTATCCTCTGCCTGTTTAAAGCCCTTACCTCTTGTCCTCTCACAACAGACCCTTGTAAAAAGCCATTTTACAGCCTTTTTGGAGGCCCACTTTAGGATACTGGAAGGCTGTTACAAGGCCTCCCCAGAGCCTGCTCATCTCCAGCCTGAACAGCCCCAACTCTCTCAGCTCATCTTCATAGGAGAGGTGCTCCATCCCTCTGATGATCTTCGTGGCCCTTGTCTGGACTCATTGCAACAGGCCCATCCATGTTTTTCTTGTGTTGGAGCCTCAGAGTCAGACACAGGTGGGGTCTCACCAGAGAAGAGGCCAGGATCTCCTCCCTTAACCTGCTGGCCACTCTGCTTTTGATGCAGCCCAGGTCATGGCTGTTTTTCTGGGCTGCAAGTGCACATTGCCAGGTCATGTTGAGCGTGTTGTCAACCAACATCCCCAAGTCCCTCTTCCCCAGGCTGCTCTCAGTGCATTCTCTGCCCAGCCTATTTATGGTTGGGATTGCCCTGACGCAGGTGCAGGACCCTGCAGTTGGCCTTGTATTTCACGAGGTTCACATGAGCTCAGCGCTCAAGCCCATCAAGGTCCCTCTGGCATCCTTTCCCAGCAGTGTTTTGACCGCACCGCTCAGCTCAGTGGCATCAGCGACCTTGCTAAGACTGTACTCAGTGCCACTGTCCGTGTCACCAACAAAGGTGTTAAATTGTGCCAGTCCCAATGCCAAACCCAGAGGAACTCCACTTGTCACTGGGCTCTACTTGGATATTGAGCCACTGACCACGACTCTTTTGAGTGCAAACATCCAGCCAATTCCTTATGTAGCGAGAGGTCCATCCATCAAATCTGTGTCTCTCTGGTTTAATGAGAAGGATGCCTTTTAGAACAGTGTCAAGTGTTTTGCACAAGTCCAGTAGATGACATCAGTCTCTTTTCTCTTAAGCAGCAATGCTGTAACATCATCATAGAAGGCCACCAAATTTGTCAAGCACAATTTGCCCTCAGTGAAGCCATGCTGACCATCACCAATTGGTTCTGTGTTTTCCATGTGCTATAAAGATATGCCTTGATATAAGAGATTTTTTTTTTTCAATTACTGCAGTCAAGATCCAAGGACATCACACACAATAGATACTATACAGTGGTCTTCTCTCAAGAAAACACTTTAATTATAGGTTTCTGGCAGAGGTCCAAAGTAAAGCTGGCTATCATTACTGGCTGGAGGCTTTCATCTAGTTAATTCATAAAAGCAATGCAAGGCAGACAAAGCAAAGTAATTACCATTATCACAAAAAATACAACAATACTAGAGCTGGTCTTTGCTCTTCAGAAGAGATCTGCTCTTTCGTTAAGACAATAGTCTTGACTTCTGTGTGTTCACACAGATAGGCTACAGCATGTATGAATGCTTACAAACCTTTTCTCTCTTGGCAAACAATGCTTAGCAGGGCAAATATCATATGCTTTATGTCTTTCATTAACCATAAATTTGAAGAAAAACACCTTTCTTTTAGCACAATGCCTCTGTGAGTATTATCTATATGCACCTAAGTATCTCATCTGCATGATATTGATAAGGGGATCTTCATCTGTTGATTCTTAATGAAGTAGTTATTTAATCTGGCACCATATGAAATAAATTGAGTGACTGCTATTACCAAGTCTCCATGATTATTGTGAAATTATAGTAACACACATGCACAAAATCATACAATCTTATATGCAACAAATATTAGTAAAAAAAATCCCTGGGAAATTCTAATTTCATGCAAGTAAAATTATTCTCTCCCTTACCCAAAAAATATACTGCGTTTAATCTCTTTACCCCTATGATGGTAACTGGTGAGAAAAGAGATAATTACATGAAAGCTTTCTTGCCACTTATTAAGTGTGCCTCTGGAGCTGTAGGGAGACATCTCCCTGGCTGTGGAAGGACTTCCCCCATGCAGTAACTATCAGCTTATACAAGCCTTTAAAGGCACCCCTCAGAACATATCCTACAGACAGTGACTACTGCACTCCCAGCACAGTCCCACTGGAAATGCCCTGACTGAGGTGCACAGACAGTCACTGCGTTCCAAGTAACACAATCCTGACCAGGTGCAAATTGCCACAGAACCCTCACTGGTAGAAATTATGGTTTACAAAGAAAGAGATTAACACTTTTCTGCACAATTCCCTTATTTGTGGCCTTTGCGAACACCATGGAATCACACTGGTATGTTTTGCTTTCTGCAATAGTGTGTTCTTTACGCTGAAATTCAGGACAGAAGAAATGTTTTAGTGAATAAGAAAAATGGTGGGGTTTATCCCTTACATTTCCAAATTAGTTATTTTGTTCAGCGCCTGGAGAGATTTTTCACAGATTAATTTTGCTGAGAAAAAAAGAAAAACTGGGGCAAGTGAATTGCAAAATGCTTCCAACACCTCACAAAGTTAGCTTTTCACACTGCTGACCTCAGCCACAACTAATTACAATTGCAATTTTTCCAGTATTTTTTATAACCTATTAAGGAAACAAGTTTCCTGTCTTTCAGAGAAGAGGCAAAGCAATTCAGTACAGAGAATACAGAATTAGCCAACCATTCCTGACAGGACATGGAAACTCTGAAGCTCTTTTTTAAAAACAAAAATTCTAAGTTTTATTCCATGAAAATTGGTGATGTTTTCCTGTCTGATTTCTGTGTTGCTTTATGGCTGTATTATTTCTCTTGATGCTTATTTTAGATTTTTTGGAAACTGATTTTCTGGTGATTACATAGAAGTCTGATAGTTATTTGAAACATCATGTTTCATTCCCTTTTATATCAGAATTTTGTAATACTTTAGTACAATACAAACACAGGCCTGTTTTCATTCTTTTGCAGAATTATGGACCTTGGAGAATCCTTAGTATTACCAGGCATCTTTCTTAATTAATTTTCAAGGCGATGTGAATCATTCTTTGCTGTGAGTTCATGAATTATGTATTGCATTGCATACTATGCTCAGTCATGTGATTATTAATATCTCTCACACGGTCCTTAATCATTCAAGGCTGTCTTTTTTCCTACGCAGATGAATAATTTCTTCTACTCCATCTGAAGGTTGTGTTCTTCCCTGCAGTAGTTTGAACTGTTCAATACCCTCTTGGGACTGCACACAGAGGTAGCCATGCAGCCAGAACCTCAGCCCCTCCTAGGGATTTTAGGGTCCTTTGGGTTCCTGAGGTCCACCTGCTCTGACAGTCATCGATGCCAGTCATCAGGGAAGTGCCGAGTGCTTCCAAGGAAGTGCACAGCAATTGGCAGGATTGAGCCCAAATATCCAAAGGGTTGGTGCTTGTGTTACATCTCTTTGATTAAGATACCAGAGATGTCCCTCCTGGCTGTCACAGATACTGGCAGCAGTAAGTCCTGTATAAGAAGCAGCCAAAGCTAATTACAGGTTTTGAAGCCCACACTCATTTTCAGCTGTCAGTTGGGGTGACACTGGGAAGCAGAATTTCCCTTTGCTGTTTGTTCAATAATAAGACAAAAACTTCTGTCCCCCGAGGCCCTGGGAACAACTGGGGCAATTCTGCAGTCAGGGCAGAGTCTCCCTACCCTTCTCCAAGACCAGCACTACATTGCTTCTGATCTTACTCTCACCTTGCCCACCCACTATCCAGGGAATTTTTATCATTCACTTCATGCCAAATTACAACCACAAACTTCATTTATCTTCACATGTTACTTGCGGATCCAACAAGCTTTGGGGCACAGCCCTATTATAAAGTATAATCTCTTTTTAAGAAATTGTGTCTAATGCAGTAATATTTAACTGAGTATGAGTGTATCACCTTTATTAGAATCAAAGACTTCAGACAAGAACCAGGGTGTCAGAGAAAAAGTCTCTTTTTTGCTATTTGTGTCTCACAATAGCAGTAACAGATCATTTTTGTGGAAAGATTTTGGGAGCAGGTGTCACTGAAAAAAAAAATATCCCTTTCCACATTTTGAGGCCACACCTAAGGCCCAGAGTAGCAGCCTAATTTGCTTACTGGGAATATATCCCTGTAAATATAAATTAGGTTTATATTATGAAATTTAAAGGAAAATTTCTGAGAATTTCAAAGTTCATGCAACCAGGAAAATAAAAATCAGTATGGCAAAGGAATTTATAAATGATTACTAGAGAGGAGTAGAATGTGAGGGCTCTGGGGTTTTTCCCCAGATTTAAAGATTTTGAAGATTTTCCTTTCTTCAAAAACAGACAATAGTAAGAAAAAATGATTTCTGGAAAAAATCTATTTTTCACATTTATTAAAATTCATCCATACATGCAATGTTTAATTTATATCAGAATTTTACACCCCACATCACTCCTAACCTCTAGATTTGAGTACAGGTGTCTCACATTATTAATTTGTTAATCCTCATGCAGGGCAATCAGACTCCTATACTTGCTTGACTTCAGAAAAATGACATATTCTGATAAACTGAAAATCTATCAACTAGTTCTATTAATCAGTGCAATGCGGGACCAATTAAAAAGAGCATTTTGACTTATCATTTTGCTAAGTTTTAATGGAACTGAAAAAAATGACAAGATAATAGAAACTAAAATGGGGCACTCTGCATATTGGGAAGGAGGGTGAAGTGATGCACATTTCTCCCAGAGAGGGAAGATGATGTCCTTCTGCAAAGAGAAGCTCCAAAGGCATTGCTCTGCACCCTTAATGCACAGACCTCTTGTGCCAAACACAACCCTAATAAACTGGCAGATAAAACCAGAGCATTTACCTGGATCATCTACTGCATTATGAATTTTGTCCTGTAACAGTAGCAAGCTCTGTGAATACTGGAATACACATAAATTTCACACTGATACTGACATGTTTTCCTGAACTCTTGAACACAACGTCTGTGCCGGGAACCACAGGAAATTTCTAAAAATATCAAAATAGTTGCATGTGGACACCCAATTTCTGCAACGAGGATAAATCATCCTTCCATACAAACAAGCATGGATGTTACACAAAAGAATTACAAACTATGTGTGATGAGTGGATGCTGTTGCATTCTGGCAGAAACAAGATAGCAGTGAAATGATGGCATAATGTCACAACATTGTGTCCTGATCCAGCCTCTGGCCTCTCTGGGTCACCTCTGTGCCTGAGAGTTGTTCTGCAGAAAGCTAAATCTCTGCTAGAATTATAGGATCCCAATGTTATTTAGGCTCTATTTGACACAGCAGTGATGGACTGAGGAACTCAGTATTTTAGCATTCCAGTCCAGCTGGACTGTAGATATGAAATATTGACTTGGCCAGCAAACAGGCCATTACAGGGAGTGCCCCAGGCTCTTGCCTGACCAGAATGGATTTTGATAACTACAGCTCCGTCTCTCATTTTGTTTCTGTCCATTGCTTGAACAAGGGCCTTTTAAGCTAAGTCTCTGTCTATGTTATCAGTTTATGAAATGGGCCAGTTAGTTAGGAAATTCATTACAGGCACTGCTATTAAGTGGTTTACCTCTGCTTGAGTTTCTGCATTCTGTTTAATGTGTGCTCCCATTTATTCCATTAAATGTACTCTACAGAACTCTGTGCAATGGCCACATGGTAAAAATACACCATGCCATTTACAAAAACAAGATGTCATTAAACAGTAATAAATATAAATCTTTCAAGGGGAAAGGAACTGGTTTATTTGTGGTACAGTGCAAGTCTGGTAGCCAAAACACCCCCTGCACTCAAGAGACTTACTTTGAAAAAGGCTAGTGGGGGAAAAGGTAACCTCACCCCAAAAGGTGACCAAGGTGTGCACTTGGTTTGCCTCTTTCACAGCTTCCACTCAAACTCACATTTCAATAGCTCTGACAAGGATGTCTGCCCAAGTTTTGATGGAAAAAAAATATATTTTGCTCTTATATGTATTGATATCGTGCACGTCACAGATTATTCAAATAACTTCAAGGTGTTTTGCATATTTCTGTTTTAATGAGAAGTGCGGTAATTTTAGAGCTATCTTCCTCTTAATGGAGGCAAACCACTTGTTAATATCATGTATGGCATCAACTACAAATAGCATATTGCTGAACTAAAAGGCTTTAATGTGTTAGACCAGTGGCCAAAGAACCAGTCTCCATGGCAACTCTATATTAAGTTTCCCTGCTACAACAATTGTGAAGACTATTCAATCACAACTCATTTCAGCTGAATTCTTTTATATTTCTAAATGGCTCTCATAAATATTACCACTTCCGACATTTTGTCTTCATTTCAGGAGAAAAGAAAAACAGAAAAATGAAAGGCCAAATGAAAGGCTGACTTTTGGAAAGGTTACTCTAAGTCCGTTATACATCCCTAGTCTAAAGAAAACATTTTAAAAGGGATAAAGATAAAAATAAAGATAAAAATAAAGATAAAAATAAAATAAAAATAAAATAAAAATTTGTGCAGATACGTGTAAAATTTGAGATACAACACCTACCCAGAGAGCCCTGGCAGGCTCCATCAGTTATTCCTATTAAGGTTTTATCACACTGGTTATTCACCTTTGAACCTTCACCACATATCTGGAGGCAGGTTCTTCTTAACTAGCAAAAATACTTTTTTCTCTTATCAGTGAGTGTCCATACCCACCTGTGGGCAGCAGCTTTCTTATCACATACTAGCAGAGCCATCTCTCAGGTTCCTCAGTGCCTAGCAGGGATCAGCAGCTGGAACAGCAAAGGGAATCAAAAAAATGGAAAACACCTGGTTCCAGCTACTTTCTGCACAATGCCCCTTTCTACTGAGAACTTCTCCTAAGAGCTTTTCAAGTCCATTTGTAACTGGATATCCAAACATGTGGCTCTTTCCCATTTGTGGGCTGACCAGAGCTCTTTGCTCATCAGTTTTAGAGTTTGACTGATGTGAATAGCCAGTACTTGATTCTCGTTCTGAATTACTGCAACATGTAAGCAAAGAAAGAAATTGTGTGTTCCTGAGAAACCTCCATTTGATGCAAGTGCAGCTTCCCACCAGCTGAGACACGATGAGAATATCACAGCATGACTCCAATCTCTGCACTGATTCCCCACTAAAAATAGGCAAGTGCATGGTGCCATCCCATTAATTGGACTCTGTTACAGGACTGACCTTTAGAATCCAAGATCACCTCTCTGTCCATGACTCCTGATTTCTATAGCTGCTTCTTCCCACTGGAAGCACAAGTCAATCAATGGTTGACAGGCACAAAATTGCCACAATGAGGACAAGATTTTTTTGAATATTCGATAAGATTTTGGAAATAATTCCTACAGAAAATTAAAGTAGACACAGAACCTCAGCTGCTTTCAGAAATAATAATACCTTCCACATTTCCCAAAATAAGTTACATTAAACTTAAAAAAACCCCTCATCACTGTCTGTGGAAACAGCAATATAGAGAGAGGAAAAATTATTACTCCTGAATATTCGCTGAGTGGCACAAACACATGAGCCTTTGTAAGAGAGCCTATGCAGTATTAATACATGTGTACAATATAATAATCTGCAAAATTTCTGTTGTGGATTCAATCACCTCTGTTTCTCATTGTCAGGAACACATGAATCCAAAACTTTAGAGCAACAGCTGAAGTAGAATTTATTTTCCATAACTTATGGAAATAATTTACTTCTTTTCCATACTACTAAAAATACCTAAACCAACATACTTTTACATTTTGTGAACTAGTACTCCTTCTTATACAGGTACACACTGCTAATAATTATCACAAATATTGATGAAAATGTGGGCTACTGTAGCAGACTTATTCCTAGGACAAAGCTCTATATTAACTTTAAATGGCAGTCAAGTTAGAACAAATGATCTGAGAGTTTTAAATCTCTTCTAACTTCTAGTTTGCTTATAAAACATACAGGCAGGAAAAAGGTTTGTGGTTTCAGGTTTCCATTAAAATACTTAGCACATATCCATTTGTGCTTATTAAAAAAACCACATACTTTAATCTGACCATCTCTGAAAGACATAGGTGGGATCTTTTTCGTTTCCAGGCCACATTTACTTATTTTAATGAATTGATACTATGAGCAGCAACAATAACATCCTGAAACCACATCAAGCATCATATGAAATTAAAATTTGAGCTTGAGTCCTTCTACTTATCATTACTAATCTACCAGTCATTATAGGTATTTCTCCTTAATCCTTCTTTCCTGTAATATCTTGAGGTTTGACTGCAATATGGGGGCAAAGTCATTTAAAAACATGAGACACCAAATGAATATCTACAGGTAAAATGTCTTACAGCAATGAAGTGTCCATTTATTTTAAAAGCAGGAAGGTTTAATGGAACATTACTGAAGCTTTTAATCATTCCTCAAGATGTTTCAGGCCTTTTCTCATGGGAGCCTTATCTGCAGGGATTCCAGAGCTAAACTATTTCAGAAAGGTTTGAGGTAGTTCATGCTTAAATTAAATTGTAGAACCTTCACAGCAATAAAATAAAGTTACCAAAAAGAAAAGACCAAAAAACCCCAACAACAACAACAACAAAAACAAAAATACGAAACAAAACCCCATCACTTTACTTAAAGACCTTTGTCTTTAACCACATTCAGTAGAATATTAGAGATTTGATCACAGTAAGTTGAGGCAGGGACAAACCACACTTCCATTGGGTTAAAATGGCTTCAGAGGGACCAAAGATTTGCCATGAGCATCAGACTGACACATTTCAGTAAAGCTCTTTATTTTAACATCTCCATGTCTTATAGACATTTCTCCCAATAAGCAGAATTTATTAACCTGGATCCAGCAGCTCAATAAGTATGCCTGCATTGCTTTTGAATCAGAATTGAATTATATTCTCAGAAAGCAGTCCCACAAAAGACAATGTTGTCAAAAACTTAATTAAATATATCCATGATCTTTGCATTTGATGTACAGGAACATAAAATGAGCAAAAGAACCTCCTTTTCTCTATGCTGGGAAGTAGCACCTTTGCTAAGAAAGTAAACTATGTGCCTAGGCTAGTTAGCTCAAGCCCAGATCATTTCCCAGTCACAGGAACATAATCACATGTGCTAATAAATTGCAAATAAATACTAAAAAATGTCCTTGGCATACTACTTCTTTGCCAGATAATAGTTTCCCAAATAGTTCCTCTGCACAGTTGAAGAGGCAGAGCTTTCCCAGAGCTAGGTGGCATCATGGAGGTGTTAATCTACAGGAATGAAGGCTTTCCCTCTCTCCTTGGCCACCATATTTGGGGTTGTTCTCAACTACGCTTCCTTTTTTTATACAGATGTAGCCACTCAAAGCAGAAAGCTTCCATGGCAGGGAGTTACCCTGAGCCAGTCCAGTCACTCTACCATTCCACAGGGCCAGGTCTCCTGGAGGACTCTCCTTTCTTGCTTTGAGCACAAGACTCTTCAGAAGACCAGGTCCAAGCAGGTCTCCTTCAGGTGTTGTCTGGGGTCCCTGGGCTCCCGAGGACATCACATTCCCAAGGACTCTAACCAGGTTGGATGGATGGCCAGAGTCCACTAAGATGAAGCTTAATAAGTCCAAGTGCAGAGTCCTGCATTTTGGCCACAATAACCCCCTGCAATGTTATAGGCTGGGGAGGGTGTGGCTGGACAGTGCCCAGGCAGAAAAGGGACCTGGGGGTGCTGTGACAGCAGCTGGACATGAGCCAGCAGAGTGTCCTGGTGGCTGGGAAGGCCAAGGCATTCTGGCCTGGATCAGGAATGGTGTGGCCAGCAGGAGCAGGGAGGTCATTCTTCCTCTGTGCTTGGCACTGGTGAGGCCACACCTTGAGTGTTGTGTCCAGCTGTGTCCCCTCAGTTTAGGAAGGACATTGAGTGCTGTGTCCAGCTCTGGCCCTTCAGTTCAGGAAGGACATTGAGTGCTGTGTCCAGCTCTGGCCCCTCAGTTTAGGAAGGACATTGAGTGCTGTGTCCAGCTCTGGCCCCTCAGTTTAGGAAGGACATTGAGTGCTGTGTCCAGCTCTCTCCCTCAGTTTAGGAAGGACATTGAGTGCTGTGTCCAGCTCTGTCCCTCAGTTTAGGAAGGACATTGAGTGCTGTGTCCAGCTCTGGCCCCTCAGTTTAGGAAGGACACTGAGTGCTGTGTCCAGCTCTGGCCCCTCAGTTTAGGAAGGACATTGAGGCGCTTGAGCACATCCAGAGGAGGCTGGTGAGGGGCTTGGAGCTCAAGCCCTATGAGGAATGACTGAGGGAGCTGGGGTGGTTCAGCCTGGAGAAAAGGAGACTCAGGGGTGACCTTATCACCCTCTAAAACTCCCTGAAAGGTGGTTGCAGTCAGGTGGGGTTGGTCTCTTTCTCCAGGCAGCAACTGACAGAACAAGAGGACACAGCCTTAAACTGCGCCAAGGGAAATACAGGTTTGATTTTAGGAAAAAGTTTTTTATGGAAAGAGTGATAAAATACTGGAATGGTCTGCCTGGGGAATTGATGGGGTCACCATCCCTGGATGTGTTTTAAAAAAGACTGGATGTTGTACTTAGTGCCATGATCTAGTTGAGGTGTTAGGGTTGGCTTGGACTCAATGATCTTGAAGATCTCTTCCAACCCAGTAATTCTGTGAATTCTGTGAATTCAGAGGAAAGTCCAGCCTTTCATGAGAATAGCCCAGAACCAGGTCATTGTGCTTACAGCAGGGGCCCACAGCCATACAGATGTACTGTATTCTTCCTTACTAAGATTCACTGTACCCTGTCCCTTTTACCTCTACTATATAATTCCAGAGCTTCCACTTAATTCAGTAAGACTACCAGACAGTACAGCAAACTCAGCCAGAGCTGGTTTTCTATAAATGAAAACATACAGTAAAAGAATACTGTAGCACAAATTATAATGTTCAGAGTATTGTATTTTTACATAAAGCAAGGGCAATTTCTCTAGTTATAGCTAGTTGATATAATATCTTTAATTATTCACGCCTTTTAAAATATTACTACATGTCTCTTAGGGATCAATGGTTAGTACGCCAGAAGATGTGTATTGTGTAAGCAGTTTCAAATAAAAATCCTTTCTCTTGTGATATAGGTGACTAGTTAATCAGTTGAAGTCAGCACATCCAGAATATTTACTAAGCTTAATGAACAGTGATTTTCAGGAAGTATATTTTAACCACTAGACCGCTCCAAATTTAATTTACTACAAAGCTGGTAAATATAATTACACAAACAACTATGAGGTGAATTAATACATAATAACATTCACAAATGCTATTTGGATTTGAATATTACAATATATTTCAAACACACAGGGAAATTACCTAAACTAAATAAAACACTGTATTTTTGCAGCTTCATTTTATTTAAATCCCTCTCATCTCCCCCTAAAGCCTTTTATAATTTGAATATGCACTTTGTGATTAGAACACTATAAATCACAAGTCTTATATGGTAAAAACAGCTCTTCCAAATGCCCCTGTAATTTTGTACATCATATGCATTATCATTTTATTTTCTGGGTGGGTCCAATATAAAAACAATTTAAAGACTATTTTTCAAAATCCCAAATTAAGAGAGCAATACTACAGGAGTGCATGTGCACATATACATATAGATTCATACTCATGCAAGGCTTTTTAAAGCTAGCTAAATACCTGAGCTGACACAAAACAGTGAATAAACAGGTGCTATAACTATAAGGTCTTAGAGCACTGAAGATGCAGAGTATTTTCAGCTGCAGGGGAAGTCAGTGGAGGAGGGAACTTGCACATTTCAGAGGAGAATGTGAACACTTCAAAGACTACTGCAGTCAGGAAAAATGAAGATTCACCCCCTTTTTTGTGCATAGAATTACTTCAAATATTAGAAAGAAACTGAGAAAAACTGGAAGCATTTTTAAATGTTTTGGGAGAGCTTTTAAGACGCTGAGAAATGCTCAGGTTGTCTTTTTAGCAGGAGGTTGTAAATAACACATGGTAAGTACCATGATGAATGTGAGCAATTGCACTGCATGTTTTTTAGTCATGAAACACTTAAGAGCAACCTTATCTAAACATCACTAGAGAGAGAGAGTCGAAAGTTAGATGGATGTGGGGTTGCCTAATGCAGAAATGATCCACCAGCTTCCTCAGAGTGCCTGGTGTCCAAGGGGATGTAGCCACATCTGAACTACACGAGACCTTCTGCCTCTCAGAAGAGTTACTTTTTTGGGCATACTATCAAAATACCAGATTAAACAGATTCCAAGGCCAAAATGCACTGTGTGTAAGCACAGGGCAAGTAAAGACATTATTTGCATGATCAAGGTAGACCAATACAGATTTTATTACATAAAGGTTAATATATAGATCCTTTTTTAGCTTTCCCAGCATGTGAACAATCCTCTACAATTTACTGAAATTAGAATCTTCATTCTCAAAATTTTCCCTATTTTAACAATGCAGTGTTTATAGAAAAGATTGGCAGTAACCTAGACTGAGGAGTCCACTCTATTTTCTGCACATAAACATTCACAGCTCAGCTAACACCTGGGTAACAGATCTAGATGACCTTATTTTTACAGCTTGAATTGGTTCAGACACCAACTTAATTTAACTTTATGTATTCCTCCCACAAGCATTCTTACTTTGAATTCAGTATTCCTCTTTTCAGTTTTGTTTAACCACTAAATAAAAATCACCAAAAAACAAATGAATAGAGTATTATTCATCCAAAAGACATTTTCCATACAAAGGGAGTTTAATTAAATTAGATTCTAATCCAGTTAATTAATATGCAAACTATGCCCAGACAGCCCTAAAAAGTATTTGTTCCATAGTCTGGGCATCCATTTGAAAGCATATCATAAATCATTTCATTTTACTTGTCTTCTAGCAGTAATAATTACAGAATCAGAGCACATTTTTCTAGCTGCTATTAATACTCTCCAGGAAAAGTAAGAATGATTATCCCCATTTTACAGGTGGGGAAACCTATTTCCCATTTCATTAATGATCCCCTCTCTCTTTGCACTTCATTAAGTGATTCACAGAAGTATAAAGGGAATCTAAAATAGTGTCATGATAGTATTTGTAGCATGTGCAGTTTTTCATCATTGTGCTCTGGACTGACTGGCTTCAGTGAAGTGTTGCATCACCCTTGAGAACTAAGGTACTGAAGTTTATTAATGATATGCACACTTACATGTGACTAAATAGTAAGCATGTAGAAACCTTCCACTAAGTAAAACTATAGTTTTTATGGGAGAAGTCCTTACTAAATGAAGTCTCCTGAATGACAAGCAATGGAATGTCAGCTATTTAATTCATCAGACTTCAGAAATCAAATGAATGAGTAAAGCAACTTATTTTATTCCCTAGAATTTTAAAAACTACCTCTCAAAATTCCCAACTCTTGGTGTCTAAGATAACAGATCAGATAGAGAAAGTGAAGTGCTTAGCTGATTGCCCTCTAACTCAAGGTAAAAGGTCTCTCCTGGATTCAGCACATACACAGATATGCATCAATTCCAGGAAATATTATCTTCAAATGATGTCTGAATCACAAGATAAATTCAGCAATTGAACTTCCTGGTTATTTTAGCTCTTTTAAGCAACTGAATTACTACCATAGCTGTTGTAACCACAGCTAGTTTCTGTGTTATTTCTTTGAGTGACAGCTGTAAAAATGTCACAGTGACCTTGAAAACAGGACTAATGTGGAAACACTGTGGAAGATAAAAGACACTGAAACACAGAGGCTGTTTTTGACAGCTCCATGGCAGACACATTTGTGGCTCTATACTGCTTTTTACAACTGGTGTGCATGTGGTGTGTGTGGTGGGGGGGTGTGGGTGTGGGTGTGATATGAGATTTTACTTCAAGCCTTTCTTATTTTAATGTCCATCAAGACGCAGCTGAAGAGTCAAGTGTTGTGCAGAAAAGAGGTGACTTCAGTTTCAGGGGAGTGTGTTAAGGAATACACTCCAGCCTGCAGGGAAGGGCAGCACTACAACTCCTGCCAAACTGCCTTTGGCTCTGCCCACCATCCACTCTGCTCCCACATCTGGGATTCTCAGAATCTGTTCTTCAGACCTCTCCAGACCTCTCCAAAAATCCCTTCATTTATACTAGAGGTTTTTAAAATAAGATTGAGAAAAAAAAGGTACTTATAACACTCTGGTTTAGAATTACATTCTGTATCATCTTTCCCAGTTCTAGGCAAGCTGTGTTGTGACTAGAATACACCATTTGGGGTAGAGACTGTGTTTATGATTTTTTTTATACAGTGTTTTGCATGCCTAGGTCACTTTAAGCAAAACTCAAGAAAGGTTTGTTGTTAACATAGACCACTGATACGATACAGTCGTAGAATAGTTTTTTATGAAATGAACATCTACTTGTTGAGGTTTTTTAATTTCATAAAGATCAAGTTTTGAGAAGTCACATTTCATTCTTATTCTAAACAGGGAGAAATTTGACAAAAATATATAAATTTTATTTTAAAATGTTTTAATGCCACAATATGGAATTCCATATTTAATTAAATGCTTTTTTGGCATTTTTTCCTATTCTAAATGTTCTGAAATAGTGTAAAAAGGGTTTTGACAACTCTTTGCATTCTTACAGATTTCTCAACTCCTATCAGAAAGGATTATCCTATAGCCAACTTTATAAAAGCTTTGTAGTGAGGACAGTAAGACTAATTGATTTCACCTTAGGTCACATAGGGACAACAAACTGCTCTCAGAAAACAGAGGGCCTTCCATAAAATCACAATGTAATACAAAGAGTACACTGGCAACAGAAATTAATACATCTACCTGTGTTTTTAGTTTCTTGCTGCTGTTTCTACAATTATGTGGTGGAGGTAAAGTTCCAAATGTATAAATTGGTAAGTATCATTAGTAAAATACAACATAGTTTGTAAAAATCTCAGACAAACACTGACAGTTTAAATCCAGCTGTTACAGCATGAATTACCTTTCTAGAGCACTTATCTGCATACATCCATAATCCATTTTAATTGTAAGATTAGCATTTGCTGTTTGATTCTACGTATTTGAACTGTAGTTTCATCATCTCTTAAGTATTAGTATGATAAACATTTTACAGAAAAGAAACAATACATGTATTGGGCAGCATTTTATTACTATGCCACTTCACTCAAGATTTTAATGCTTCTCAAAGCTGCACAAGAAAAATTTCCACACAGGGAAATGGATAAATAAATGGAAATGAGAGAGGCTGCTTGTACCTGCCATCTGTTCTGCAAGTCAAAATCCTCTTAGTATAGTGGACTGAGATACCACCTTCTGCCTTAACCCATAAGGACCTCACAGGGCCCAATCAGTCTGTCTGGAATTACTCAGAAGAAAGATCAGTTGCTTCAGTCAGTCCTGCTTGCGATACATCACTGTCACCTTCCCACGTAAGAAAATTTTGGCGTCACAGAAAAACTTCTTTTTCTGCATGAGGGAAGTGGGAAGATTTAGAAAAAAAAGAGAGAACGAAAGAGAAATTCAGACTGGGAGTAAGAGGAGCAAGGGTTAGGTGTGGGAGGACCAGTGAGAATAAATATGGATTGTGACAGACAAAATAAAAGGAGGAAAAATTTAAAAAGAAGGAAAAAAATAGATTTGAAAAAGGAGAAGATAATGCAGCTAGTTGGAAAATTACACTAAAACACAAATTAAGAAAGAAGGGAAGACGTATTTTTGGTCATTTTCCATGTGTTTTGTACTCTCTATTTAATTCTGTTAGTCAAATATTTAGCCAGACTTCTAGTTTCTGAAAACAAATTTCTTCCCAGTCTCAGTTAATTCAGATTTTTAATTTTTTTTTACATTCAGATAGGAAGCTGGCAAAAAGAATAGAGTATCACTAATCATACCAAAAAGTTCTGCTTTGAAAAAATTTCCTTCAGATCATAAAAATTTTCTGCAAACTACATAGAAAATACTGAATAAAAATATATTCATTTCTAGCTAGGAAGGAAATGCAAATAGTTTTCTATTTAAATTAGCTCATAATTTTAGTATACAGTATACTTATCATTAGTATTCAGTACTTAATCTCTGCATTTAGTGATTCATTAAATTATTCTCAAAGCAACTCAAATCTCTGAGAATTTGCATTTGGACATCACCCTTTTCCATTTCATTCTTCTCCACTTCTCAGCCACTCTGTCTGCAACTCAAAGGTAAACAGAATTAGGCATTTTCATGCCTTCCACAGTTTTCCACAAGACAGTACAAAAATGCTTACATCCTTTTGCTACTGTTAAGCACTAAGATTAAGAGATCCAAAAATATATTCTGTTGTTTGGTTGGGTTTTTTTTAGTTTGGGAGTTCACATCTCTTTCTAAGGCACTTCATGCTCATATCAGCTGCAAACATTCAGTAGCACAAGATGTAAGAAGCCCTTAGGGACTATTTATAAACTTACTTATTAAGTCTTTGATGATTTAAAGCCACATTTTAACCAAGGTAGCCTAGTTCCAGTTAGTTATTTATTCATATAAATCCTAATCATGTTTGAATTGTACTGAGCAAAATGTCTTAATTAAACTTCTGATTATTAGTTCCGTGGGTTCATTTTATGCCATACAAATAGCTATTTTCTATCAGACATATTTTTAGTATTTTTATTGTTACTGAATATGGGGGTTTTTTGGTTCTATTACAATGCCCTGTTCTGCATAGCAACACTGATCCATACTGTTACATAAATATGATTTGTGGCCTCTAATTGGGATATTTATGTCATTAGGGGCAGCTTCATAAACAAATGCTTCATCATCCTTATAGTATTTTCTGTTAAGCTTCTGGAAGTGTTATGTGTGGAAGTATTTTTATTTTTATTTACAAAAGCAGAACCAAGCTTATGTCCTCACCATGTCAATCCATGTCAGGAAGCTGAACAAATTTGCAACCATCCTCTTGCAGTGCAGATTTGTAGACAAAAACAATTTGTGTTTGTATTTTTAAACAGAGGTCTCACAAAAGATGATTTTTAGAAATCGTCTTCTGCCTGTACTTGCTCCCAAGCCACACCCTAGAGCTTTTTAGAAAGATACAAGTTAGCACAAAACAAAAGCACAACGGGGAAGACTTGAACACTGCCATGAGTTAAATTATTTTTTTGGCCTTGGCGTGTCTAAAGTTTGCTAATACAGGATTAGGTGAAGAGAATAGGTTCTGCTCTTCACCTAGACAGAAGGACAGGATTTCATCCAAGACTACCAATGCAAGAAAGGTAAAATGAGAGAACACAGGATGAAAAGGAGTCTATTGCTGTTGTTAAGCAAAGATCTAGCTTTCTCTTTAAACAAGGGGCATGAGCCCTGCAAGAAACACCAAAGTGCAGCTGGTTGTAATTGCTAAAATGGGTGGAAGCAATAGAATCGGCTGGGAAACAAGGAGAAAGGGAAGATATTATTCCTTTATCCCTGGTTTAAAACCCCCCAGTATAAGAAGGCTGAATGGTTGAAGTGAGAGCAGCTATTTCCTTCAGAAGCTCCTTAAGTGCTTTGGCTGGAGTCACATCAAGTTCCGTGCTTTTGCTGCGGTAAACAGAGCAGACCTGAGTTACTCCATTCCAATTTTTTGCTGGAAAGATAAATTTTTCAATTATAAACATCAAAAGCTCCATTATTTGGTGAGCTGGCTAGCAGGAAGCAAGGCCAGCCTATACCACAAAGGTTTTAAAACATAATAATTACAGACTGCTTTGGTTTTATTCTTGGCTTAAAGCAAATTCAAGTTCAGGGTACCCCTTTCCTGTTTTCTTAAAAGCAAAGGCAAAATCTAACTTAGGTGAATCAGTAGTTAGACTGAAATTTGGGCCTAGTAACTGGGCTACTGAAGTAGTATCAATGCATTCTTTAAATCATATATATTCTAATCATTTGCTGCCTCAGAAAGAAAAGTCTATTTTCATATATTATATTGGAAAAGACTGGGAAAACTCAGAATAAAACTGAATCCCCTCTTATTCTTTTATCATAAAAGTCAAAAATTAATCTCATAGATTAAATTCCAACCTTATAACTGACAGAAATGATGGGCAGAACCTAAAAAATGCAACAAAGGGAAAATAATGTCAGTAAGACCTGGAGAAGGAGTTAATTAACTTGGAGAGAATACTGAGAATCCTGCTACGGAGCTGTCAGTGATCAGCCATGTCATGATCACAGGATATTCAAAGGAGAAAGGTAACCTCAAAGCCATTTGGCCAATGGAAAGTACCAACTAATTACAGTTAGTTATGGATCACAACTTTAATTATGACCAACTGGAGACTCGACAAGTTGATCCAAGTTGATCCAGTTGACTGTATCTCATTTCAAAATGTCCCAAATCTCATTCCACATGGTGCATTGACAACATGGAATCCAGACAAAGATCAACCTCACAGGGCCAGATTAATCACAGCTCCAGTTAAAATAAAATAGATCTTTCTATTTTGTACAAGAGCGGTGATAGCAGTAATAGGATAGCTATGGACTTCATCTAAAAGATATGTGTGATAAAAGGTTTAGTACAAGGATAAGCTATATTCATTCCTGTTCTGCTATTTTTGCTCTAAATCTAGCATACAAAAGAAATAAGGAAAGTAACTAAAGTATATGGATAATTTCAACAAACCAGTCAATGACATGAAAAAGCCACTTTTGCTCTAGAGATGTGTGGGCACTACATAGTCACACAAAGTCACAAAGAATGAAAATACATTCCAATTACCTTTTCTTTACATTTGAGGTATATTTTATTTGGGCCTTCAAAACTAATAAGGCAGTACACCCTGTGCTGCACAAGTGGGACTTGGCAACATGCTATATTGCCATCTGGTTTTGTTTATCATGTATTTTAACTATTAAACATTTATTGTAGACCTTATTGGTTAAGCCATTCCTCAATAATTGCAGTTATTATTTATTAATTGTAATACATCTACATAATTAGTTAGGGGCCCCTTCTGGTATTCTTACTCACACTGAGTAATAATTTACTCCATGATCTACCCCAATAAAACAAACCACAAATCTGGCTAACACTCATCATAAATTTGGGAAGCAAAACTGATTTTTCTGTGGCATTTTCACAGTGTATATTAAGTTTAATGGACCCATGCATGCACATGTGCAAGTGTGTTCCAGTTATCCAAAGAGTTGAGTGGTATTCTGCTTAATAATTTCAGTTTAGAGGTGTATATGTTGCCAATTTTTCTGAGATAATAAACTGGTAGGAAAGACATGTCTAGACCTATCACTGCTAGGGATTTGATTTGTGTTATTAACTCACATTCTAAAAGACAGGTGATGTTTGTTTCTTAAGATACTTTATCTGATACCTTGTCTATCAGATATCTTGTTTATCTGATACCAACCTCTATCTTTGGTTATTTTGTAATAATCGAAGTCTAAGATTGACATCATTCTTTTTCAGAGAGAAAGGTACAAATTTGTATAATTTGAAGATCTGAACACTGGATGACTGACTATATTTCATCATCCTAAACTGAAGAGAAAACCTGCCATTAAGATACATCTTAATTAGTTTCAAGGAAACTGTTATTAAGCCTCTCAATAAAGTATGTCACCAAAAAGCTGTATCAGGCAGTTTGACTTTATATAATCAGAAGCTGAGAAGTCTTCAAAGGTGGCTTCGTCCAGTACAAGAGCCAAGGAAATTAAAGGAAATAATGCATGTGTTCAGAAGGAAAAGAGCTTGACATTGCACAAGTAATCAAGGCAAAAATTATTCTGAGAAAACAATATGTCACACAGGTCAGAGCTCTTGAGAAACAAGACATCAGGTCTCTGCTTGCCATTTGTGAATAAGGAAGACATGTCACAGACCTTCCTAATGAGTCTGATCCAGACAAAAGATTAAATATTTAATTTTGTTACTTCAGGCTGGGAAAACCGTAAAGGCCACAGCACTTCAATATGTTTATGACATATTTGGTTTGTATTGCCATATATACATGAGAACCTGTGGCATTAGAAAAAAAGGCAAATGTTTGTTTTCTACTTTCTTTCAGTACTCAATAATGAAAATTATGTAAAGGGTCTTTTTTTTCATAATAAACTGATTTTCTTTGGTTCAGCATTGGCTCTGCAATTCCAATCTCAACAGAGCCTAAAAATTCCACCAAGACAACATTTTAAAGGGATAAATATGTAGTTGATCTAGATTTAATTGATTGGTACACATCATAAATATCTATGTGGCCAGAGAGTCAGGTAGAGATGTAAACAGAAAATTGAGCCTGGAGGAGGTTTTCAGTACTCTCTAAGAAGAGCAATAGATGGAGTTTTGTCTATATTTAGAATTGTGACCCTTGACCAAGGTTTCTTAAGTGGAAATGAATTTAGCAGAAGCATGCTGGAATTAGAACAAGTAGATGAGAATAATAGCTTGCCCTTTAGCATGTCTTTTTGTTTCCAGAGGTAAAATTAGTTTTCCTTACATTTTTTGTATTTAACTTCCTCACTATTCAAAAAGCATTGTGCGTACTGTATTAACACTACAAGCAAGACATTCCTGTTGTGATTAACGCAGATGGCAAAAGCAAAATTAAACAGAATTCTCAAGAGCTGTTAGCACACTAAGTATATTTTAATTCATTTTTACCAGACAAGGAAATCTTTATCACAAACACAAGAAATTTTGCCTCAACAGAGTAGAATACTTGAGTACTCAAACACAACATTTTGTGGCAGCAAATCAAAAAGTAATGCATAAAATTACTAAAGCAAACAATTAAAAGCACAACAAAATTAAAAGTATCTCTCTTTGACTCCGAGTCAACTCTGTTGCACTTCTGTGATACAAGTTTCTTTACCAAGTTTGTTCTCCTCAGTAAGATATCTAATCATGTAAATATTGTAAAGAAGACTTAGGGACTGAAAAATTCTGCAGGAACTTTATGAACAACTTCATACTCTTTTTCAAGCTCTATGTGAGTTTTCTACTCTTTAAGCCTTTTATTTCAGTATCTACTAGCTATAACAAAGAATCGGTCAGTTAAAGGACGGCAAATATGAAATTCAACTTTGAAATTCCATTGTAGCCCCTAAGATGGTATCACATAATTTAAAGACTACATGCAAGTTCAGCAGCTGCTGAACATCTCTATGGGCAAGATTTATGCAGCCCCATCTTCTCAATAATCCTTGGCCAATGCACTATAACTTTCAGTCAAGCATGCTGGCTAGCATTATAAATGTAATTCAGTTGGTTGTTACTAAATCATATTTTATTTAGTTGAAAAGGGCACAAGAACTGAACTGTTCAACTCCCATTCCAGGGATTTTTAGTAGGCCACAAAGGATGAGGTTGGTTTTTTTCGAGTTTAATGCTCAGTGTTTCAGCTTTGCAGCACATGCAAGAAGAGCATCCCACCTCTAAGCTTAACAGTGTGGATTAGATATGCCTGGTCTTGCATCCTGATCATCCATAGGTTCACAGCATAACTTTGGGCAAGGCTCTTTGACACAGAATGATCTTATTTAACTTCAAATGCTGCAAAGTATCCAGTCTATATCAGATATCAAGATTCCTTCCCAACAGTGCAAAAAAAGTTGTGCATCTCCAGAGAGAGATTTATTTTTTTCTAAAAAAGATTTCTAGGAGAGGCAGTAATGGTACTAACTGACCTTGTACTCCTGATGCCTGCAGTGTTACCAACTGACTGCAAACGGAGCTGAAAGTTTAGGATTTCGCTGAGCTTGGAATAGCTTGCATCAGGTAAAATAGATTTATCTATACTAAGTGAAAAAGCCACTAGACAGGGTGGGCACCCCTCGTGGTTCTCCAGCAGCATGGAGTGCTTGAGCTATCAGAGAGCAAAGCACGGCCAGCTCAGCGCAGGCCCAGCTGTGGTGACTTCAGTGGGGACTGGCACCTGAGAGAGGATTCCTCTCTGACACCTGGCACAGCCCAGGCTGCTTTCACCACTACCAGTGCCCAACGTGTCTGGTTCTCAAAGGCAGCTTGCAGAGGTGTTCTGAGCTCCAGCTGTGTCAGCAACAGCAGTGCGGAAGGCAGTGTGAGTGCTAAAGACACCTTGGAACCGCTGTCTTTGTGCTTTATTTCTCCACTGCACAAAAGGAGAGCAGGATTCTCCTTGTTTAATGCATGTTCTGAATATCAAATGTAAAAAAAATTAGATATTAGGAAATGCAGCAATTACAGTAATAACATAATGGTAATAAAGCTTAAAAAATTCTCCGTTGTAATTTTATTACCATGTTTTTAATATAGAGACACTTCAAGAAAATAAGGCCTTTTTTCCCATTTCTAAGCATATTTGTTAATAATTAAATAAAAGCTGTTTAAAATATAAATTACAAAAGTAGAATTTACTCTGATGAGACATTTATTTCACATATATATGTGCTATTCGCTATGAATACTTGCTTTAATCATAGTTTTCTACTGAAGTTTTTTTAACAGTATTTACAGCATTAAAAATGTCATGACCATTTAATTTCTACAGAAGAAGGAAAAAGGGAGCACTGCAGCAAGCTTTTGTAGTTAAAATTTAAAACGATGGGATTTTTGGCATTCTATTACATGAGAAATTGTTGAAATCATGTAATTAAAGACCATTGTAATGCATATACACCAGAGGGCAGAGTGAAGGGATATTTCCTGGCTTTGATTGCACAATGCAGCAACAGGACAGTTCAATGGGGAACATAATATTTTTTGCATTTAATAGAGTATCTATAATTCAAGGCAGCAGTAGCTTCTTCGTAATTGCCTTGTTGCCAGTTGTCATCAGATGTTAAGCTAAAGACAGAATGATGTGTAACAGAAATGTGTGCTGCAATAAGGAGGAACACGAATTGCCCTTTGCTGTAACTCAGTAAGTCAGAGCCAACCATAAAGCACTTGACTGTGTCATACTCTATCCAGGCATGTCTCAGCAGAGAAAGAACTGCAGGAACTTCCCAAAACAATGTTGTTTGTTTCTTTCTTTCTTGTTTGTTTGGGGTTTGTTTGTTTGGGGGTTGGGGGTTCTTTTGGTTTTTGTGGGGTTTTGTGGAGAGGGTGTTATTTTATTTTGTTTCAGATAAAAGAGAAAGAGAAAAGTTCAGGCTGTTCCTGAAGTGTCATTTCTTAGCTTGCTTCCAACGCAGAGTGGTGCTTAATACTTGAAGGGGCAGCCAGAGCATCCCAGCTGATAGAGGATCAATAATCTAATGTGATTGCAGATGTAAAGTCTAAAATTTAAAATCCACATTTCTAAACAGGCTTGGCATAGCCTCATGTTCAAATCAATTGACTCTTTGGCAATTATTTTTTAAATTATGACCCTGTTTTGAGGAAAATATAAGTTAATTTATCTTTCTTCTGTTAAATATTTGTATTCCTGGAAAATTAATATGAATTATTCAGAAAAGTAAATAGGAATCTGATTCAGAAGGACCAGCAGAAGAAAACAAAGGAACAATTCCTTAATGTATTATTAAAAATTTCACATAAAGGGTTTGCCTATAATATTAAAAATAAAATTTACCAGTAGAACAAATCTCTCTATCAAAAATAGCTGCCTTATGACTGAAGGAATGAGAGAGGAATTGCATTTTTGAAGAGAGTGTGAGCTGTGATCTGAAAGTCCCAGTTGTATCCTCTCCTTATAGTTGACTAATGCAAAATCTTACATCTGAATGCACTTTATTTTATGGTGAGCAGTTTAGTGCTCATAGCTCTTCATAAATATTAGTACATGCTCTTCTGTTCTTTTCCTGGATAATGTAAAATTGAATTTTAGCAATTAAAGGTGTTTCCTAGAGCTGTAATAACTTCATTTTAATATCACTGCATTTTCTGTTACCTCAGTTGTTTCTAAGCTTTTACAAATTCAAACTGAATGTTCTTGACATGACATTTCCCCTGATATATACCTATTTGTTAGAGGCACTTGGTAAATTATTTAATTGACATAAGTTGTATTTTCACTTAATAGGAAAGAACATCTCTGCTGTCTACTGTCATGTTACATCAATTACCCTGTGTGAGAATTGGGAGTGATTTCCTCAATTCTGCAAATATTTTTCCATGTTTCATTCTGTGTTCGAAAAGCATAATAAGTTCTGTAGGAAACACAAAAAAAATTAGTGTTTGCAATGTTTTGTGTATGTAGGCACACATGTACGGACAGAAAGAGTCCAACTTTGAAACACGGAGTCTGGGGTGAAGCCCATTAAAATCACTGCTAGTTTATGCATTTTTTTCAATTTCTTTGTAACCAGTCCTATGTAATTTATTCTGTTACAAAATTGTGAGGTCTGTAGAACAAGTGATCTTTTGTTTCTGTGTAGATACACTGCTGATATTTTTTACCTCAAGATACAAAAGGGTTACATCAGAATCTCCCAAACTGTGAATGATCATCTTGGTGTTCAGACTTTGTAATAAACGCTGTTGGCTCTCCACTGAGAGTGTAAGCTAAATTTGAATAAGGTCTCCATAGGACATAATTTAAAACACCAAGGATGTCTGATTTGATAAACGGCTGGTTGATTTAACAAAAGGGCACATGAGATCAGAATGACAAATTAATTTGGACTAAGTGAAAAGCCATCCTTTTAATTTTCTTTCATAAAATAGAATGGCTTGGGTTGGAATTAAAGATTATCTAGTTCCAAACCCCTCTACCATGGGCACGGACACCTTCCATTAGACGAGGTTGCTCAAACCTTGAACAATTCCAGGGAACAGCTTCTCTGGGCAACTTGTGCCTGTGCCTCACCACTCCCACAGTAAAGAATTTCTACCTAGTATCTAACCTGAATCTACCCTCTTTTAGTTCAAAAACAATCCCCTTGTCGTACCAACATCTGCCCATGTAAAAGGGTGCTCTTTCTCTTTAATGAGTCCCCTTTATGTTCTGAGAGGTGGCATTGAAGTCTCCTTGGAGCCTTTTCTTCTCCAGACTGAACACCCCAGCTCTCCCAGTCTGTCTCCACAGAAAAAAAAGATCAGAGGCTCCAGCCTTCTGATCAACTCTGTGGCCTTTTACATCAAAATGAAGGCATGGGAACCTTATCTTTTCAGTCCCTTTACTGTAAACGTACAACACTCTTACAGATTTTGCCTTTCAAAACTGCAACTTTTACAGGTTTCAGAGAAAAGGTCAGGATTACATTGGAGCCCAAGGTTTCCACCACTTAGTATACTATGTTAAAAATTGAAACTGTGAACCTTTTTCTATAAGATTATTTTCTTTTCATGCAATTTCATAGAAAACAAATACAGCCTCCAGAGGCAGAAAGAAAATTTCTCAGTTCCAAAACATCATTCTGTTCAGATAAATTTTGTCTGACAGTTTGGTATAGAAACATGAGAGATGTTGCAATTGCATATGTTTATATTCAAAAATGGATCCTAAAGTAGAAAAATGGGGTTTTTTATTAAAACCAAGCAACATTACCTTTTCACCCTGTCTGCCCTGCTTCCCAGTAAACGAAAACAACGTTTCAAGGTAGATTCAGCATAAAATAACATATAGCCAGTTTTTCTCCTGCAAATTTCAGGATAAAGTTTTTTAGAGTTCTGCTCCACTTTGTATATGAGTGTATTTTTGGACTTGTGGTTTTTATCTGAACATGACCATTGTACTCAGAACTTTCTTACATCTTATATGGACCACAAATTGAAAAATAAATAAATATTTTATTTCAAATAAATGGTCTCAATAATAAGGTGTGAAATAAATCACTAGTGAAAAGTGCTGTGGTATAAAATTCAATAGAAGGAGCACTTCTTTTCCTAAACCTGCAAGCGAGATGTAGAAACAAGAAAGATGGAAAAAAACCCCAATCAACTACAAAGGGAATAGCACTCACAGGACTCACAGAGATGAGAATAAATGAAAACAAAATAGCCTAAGCTGCATTTTATCAATACATCTCAGCACATGGAAAGTGACACAGCTATTTATAGCAAGCAGTTCTATTCTTTTCTGTTTTCCACAAGGTTTTATGACCAATTAATTATATATAATTATATATATTATATATATAAATATTATATATAATTATATTGCATAGTCACAAGTGTTGAACTGTCACAAAGCATGAGTCCAGACCTCAGAAACAAAGTACTCTGTTAGTTTACATTTTGGCTAGGCCAGAGGAGATTTTTTAAGCCTTTTCAAAAACTGCAGGGTAAGAATCAAGCCCTGCTTTCCAGAATTTCATACTATTCCACCTCTACCAGCTTTCTGCCATTACATCAGGTTTTCCTGGAGTGCTGGCATCCAGGGAGAACCTAGAAAATCTGAGAGGCAGCACCATGTCCCTTGTGTGCAGTCTGTCACTGTGCATGTGGAGAGCCTCTCCATCTGTAACCAGTTCTCCAGTAATTTGATTGAAGAACACAGTTAAAACAGAGATATCTGGGCAGGGGAGAAGGATCTACTTCAAGCTTTCATGATACTTATAAATTCACATTAGGGCACCATCCTTCTCTTTCTGCAGCACTACTGCACAGTTCTACTTTGCAGGGAAGGAATATCAAAACCAGAAAGATTCAAAGAGCAATTTCTTCAGGAATCTCTCCTTAATAACCTATCACCAAAAAAAAAAAAAAAAAAAAAAAAAAAAAAAAAAAAAAAAAAAAAAAAAGAGAGAAAGCCTATGGAAAGCTAAGTGATTCTGTTTCAATCCATTATAACCCTCTGAAACGGCAGCCAGTACAGTACGTAGTCCTCAGGGAGTAGCAGAGGCAAAATAAAGGCACCCAAGTGAATGTTTAATTCTTCCTCCAGCTTTTTTGATCCAAATGGTCCATCCAAATGGACCATATGGATCCAAATGGAATCTCAGAAATGTTCAACTTAGATTAAATCATTTTCCCACTGAAAACAAATCAAATAAAATTGTAAACACTCACACAGCAAAGAATCACTGCTGTTTATTCCGAGGCTTATGGAACAACACCAATAACTTGCTCAGACTTAAGGATCCCCCTGCATTCCACCCTCAAAAACATTAACAAGAGAAGAAAAGAATGATTTTTAGAGACAAGAGCCAGAGTATTTTGGCAATTACAGTAAAATTACAGTCAAAGTGGGCAAATTTATTTCAAGTGCACAATGTAATTGTATGATTGCATTGATGCTAAATGACATTATTTTGTCTTTAATGTATAATCAGTTTATATTTAGGTTGAGGGTAGAGAGGAAATGCAACCTTTTTGTAATGTCCTTTATTGAATACATCCATTGAAAAAGCCCAGCTCAGATTCTGGCAGCCTTCTTAAAGGCCAGTACAATTACTCATACAACAGTCACTATATTTAATGTTAGCACCACTAAACTGAGAACCAGATTGGCCTTCTCACTGCTCAGTATCTCAGATTATGCCTTCTCAAAGAAAAAGAGATGATCTTTGCATATTCCTGAAAGGCTGGTTATTGGGGAAGCCAAGGCTGAATGAAACCTTGCTCTACAGTCTTGAGCATGAACACCACCTCCTCTACCCTGTCAGGGTGGCAGTCTGTTTGAAAGTAGTAATAGCCTGCAGGCTATTGCTGCAAACAGCGTGTTTCAAACACAGATTTCAAAGCTCTGTACAAAGGACTACCATTATCTGCATTTTACATACAGGAAACAAAAGCATTTGGGAAGGAGATATTCTCTGAGGAGGAGAACAGAAGCAGTATCTCCTCCTTAGTTATCACCCATACATTTTCTGTTAGGCTAGCAACTCGAAAGCTTCTGGAAGCCCACTGGGAAAAGAAAAAAAAAAAAGTAATTGAATCTTTTTAGTAAACAGGAAGTTTCCAGCATATTCCAGAGCTGCAGATAGAAAATGATTGGATGAGTTTAGTGAACTCAAATTAATTTACATAAGTGAATTCAACTGTTATATATACAAAAACTAAAATGTTGATCAGTTGTAAATTTTTTTTATATGTAGTTTCTCTATAAAAAAGAAAAATTCTCCCCCAAAATCTACCTGTTCTCAAGAAGAAGTTTTGTTCAAATATAGTCACTGAAATCAGAAAATCATCTTTATAAGTGTCTGGAGTACACCTTAGCTTTGGAGCTAAGGTGTCCTCAACAGCAACTTCAAGGAAATAAACACCTGTTTAGAGATTAATTTTAGGTCTAACCTGAGGAAGGAAGAAAGCTAACTATGAACATAACTTTCTCTAGGAAAAAATCCTGACAACATAGAACTTTTTTTGTGCTGGTGAGGTAATGCTTTAGGTGATCTCATAAGTCTTTTCCACCTCTAGCATCTGCACTTCTGAGAATTTCCAAGGAAACTCGTACTCCAGTACTTAAAAAAGGCTACAGGAGCCAAGAGGAAGCTGAGTGTTTTCTTAATTTCTCTCTTTTTTTCTTATGGAGTGAGCAAGATATCTTATTCTTCAATAATTTTTTCGTCTATTTATTTTTTCTATTTATAGAGAATAACTTTAAAGTTTCTCGACAAATCCAAAATGAAGATACAATGCCTATTTTTGCACATCCTTCTAGCATCAAAGCATGTGAACAGTAGTGCTATAGGTTTCAATCCTTTCCTTTTTCTTTTTTGTCTGCAAAATAAAAGGGCATTTGTCACATTACAGTTGCCATAACAGAAAATGACAGCACAGAGGTGGGAATGCCATTGTATTACCATGGCAATAGACAAACAGTGCTTATTACTGGTAGTTTTAAGTTTTCACTCAAGTATTGGAAGCACTTTTTAGTCCTTTTCTCTAATGCAAACATATTTTAGTGATTTTTGGCTGGCTTCATCCTTGCTGGCTCAATTGGGTGCAAATTAAATGGCCGTTCTGTGGGCCTGGAAGGTCTCCTGCTCCACTGAGAAATAAATCACTTTGTGACGACAGGTTTCATTTCCACTGCCACCCCTTGCCTCAGTCATGGCATGGAATGGTAGCTTTATTTTCAGTTCCAGGAGCATATATTCATGTATCCCCACTCCTGAGCCATTTAGATTTCTGAAAGCTTAAAGCAGAAGTGAACTTACTCCCTTTAGTGACCACATCTGACAGAATTAAAACCAATGCTGTAACTTTTACTAAGTAATACTTGGGCTACGTTTTAATTGACATAGTGTCCAAATCAAGACAGATGCTTATTTAACACACTGGCATCTTAAATAATTACTTGAACTTATGAATTACCTATGCTTACACTGATCACACTTAAATGATTTTCTTAAGTGAAATGTAAATGATCCTATAATTACAATTGTAATTGAAGATTTATCATAAGAATTAGAATAATGTGACAGCTTTGGAAAAAAAAATGATCCTACTGTAAGGCAGTTAAATTAATTAGGAGGCCAAACAGTGCTGTGATTTGACTTAGATTTTGTAGCTAATATCCTATTAATATTAATTTCTCTTTAAGCAATATTCCTGGTTTATTTTCACCAAAGCCAATAAGGTTAATTGTTGGGCATTTAATATCTATAAAGTGAGTTCTAGTTTTAAAGGTTCACTGGAATAAATTAAGCAATTAAGTACCACCCAGTCACTTACTCACTTCCCCCAACCTTATGGGGAGGAGAATTAGAAAGAAAAGGTAAACCTTACAGATTAAGATAAGAGCAATTTATTAATTGAAACAAAATGTTGTTGTTATTGTTAATAATAATATACCAATAATATTATAATTAGTAAGACTGTACTTATAAAGAGAGCAAGAGGGAGCAACAGACTCCAACAGAAACAAGTGATACACAACACAGTTGCCCACCACTCACTGACCCAGCCCAGCCTTGAACAGCAATCAGCCTCTTCCAGCCAACACCCACAATGCTGGGTGTGATGCTCTGTGGTGTGGAATATTCCTTTGGCCAGTTTGGAACCTCCTGTCCTGGCTACACTTTGCGTCAGCCTTCTGTGAAGCTCCTCACTAGTAGAGCAAGAGACACTAAAAAATCTTTGACTGAGGGTAAACATTTCTTAGCAACAACCAAAACATCACTGTTTATCAACATTATTCTCATACTAAATCCAAGAAACCCATCACTGTACCAGCAGCTAAGTAGAAAAGGCAGCCCAGACCAGACCAGGGCAGGCTCTTAAGGTAAATTTTCCTGCATATATGAAATCTCAAGGAAAGGAACAGTTCACAACAACATCAGTTGTGACAGAAACATCTAATCACAGAGTTGAAAAAAGTCTGACATTTAGAAAGTGTCTATGACCTTAGTCAGAATCAGTTATCAATTACACCTGACCAGTTTGTCCAGTCTGCTCTTAAAATCTTCTAGTGATGAAGACTCATATTTATTTCCATTCTAGCATTTCAGAGCCTTGGCAAGTTTATTTTAATACCCCATCTAAACCTCTCTTGCTTGAGATTCATCTTCCTTCTGCCAACATGGGGACAGAGCACAGAAAACTCCTTATGCCCTTGCATACAGAAGTTTGTCACATCACTCCATAGTCCTTTCAACAGGCTAAACACCCCCATATTGTTATTGATTCTTCCCCCATGTATTGCACTTGCATGCCAAAGTGTTTATAGTAGTGGGCATGGGGGGAGTAGGGGGCCAGGGAGGCAGAGGTGGTGCTGCTGGGTGGCTTCTGTGAGATGCCAGAAGCTGCTCCACTGTCCAACAGAGTCAGTGCCATCAGCCTCCAAGGCAGATCTGTTGCCCGCCAAGGCTGAGCCCATCAGCAAAGAGGGCAGCCCTGCAAGGATAATGGGGAAGGGCAACAACTGCACAGCTGCAGCAAGGAGTGACAACATGTGAGAGGAAGGGCCCTGCAGATACCAAGGCCAGTGCAGATGAACAGAGGGGAGGAGATGACCCAGGTGTCCAAGCTGAGATTCCCCTGCAGCCCACTGTGAAGACCACGGTGAACCAGCTGTGCCCCTGCAGCACCTGCAACCTGCGGAGGACTTGTACTGGTGAGCTGTAGGAGAAGGGAATACAGGTGACCTTGCCCTGGATAAGTAACAGCTGTGTTAATTACACAATACAGCCTCACCCCGATAAGTCACAGCAATATCCAATAAAGATAAGTGTGATAAAAGGGAGTGGGTTAGCTGGTGAGGAAAGAATAATTATAGAGGTTCATGAAAAAGAAGGATCCTGGACAGAGAGAATCACTGCTGTGAGGTCAGTCTGGGTCTGCAGTCGGAGCTTGTTGTTGGAACATGCAGTCACAGTCTAGCTGGGTAAAAGCTGCACTCAGAGTCTGCAAACCAATACCTGCAGTGAGAGTTTAGCAGGAAATCACAGAATCACAGAATAATGAGGTTGGAAGAGACCTCTAAGATCATCAAGTCCAACCTATGCCTTAACACCTCAACTAGACTATAGCACTAAGTGCCATGTCCAGTCTTTTTTTAAACACATCCAGAGATGGTGACTCCACCACCTCCCTGGGAAGACAATTCCAGTGCTTTATTATTCTTTCAGTGAAAATTTTTTTTCTAATATCTAACCTATACCTTCCCTGACATAGCTTGAGACTATGTCCCCTTGTTCTGTCAGTTGCTGCCCGGTGGAAGAGACTGACCCCCACCTGTCTACAACCTCCCTTCAGGAAGTTGTAGAGAGCAATAAGGTCACCTCTAAGCCTCCTCTTCTCCAGGCTAACAACCCCAGCTCCTTCAAACGTTCCTCATAGGGCTTGTGTTCCAAGCCCCTAACCAGCAGTGAGAGGCTGCAAGGGAAACCTACAGCAGGAGATTCCTGCAGCCAGAGTCAGTGAACAGTTGGAGTCAGGATGGCTGAGCTGTAAAGGGAATAAACCAGGGCCCTTTTCATGCTGTGATAAACAAGAAGTTTGTGTCTCAGCTCATTTCTACCCTCTAACAAGAGGACTGCTGCAACCGTGAGCAGGTGGATGCACTTGAATGATGCTGCACTGGGAAATACAGGAAGCCTCCCCCCACCATGGGAAGCTAAAACAAAATCCTGACAGGACCTGTGGACCCATGGAGAAAGAAGCCCCTGCTGGAGCAGGTTTGCTGACCAGACTCATGACCCACAGAAGATCCACACTGGTGCAGCAGTAAAGGCCTAGACCCCATAGAAAAAACCTGTACTATTGCAGTACATAAAGAACAGTAGCTCATAGGAAGGTCCCATAGTGGAAAAGATCAAGGAGGACTGCCTCCTCTGGATGGAATCCCAAAGTGGTTCCAGAGAAAGAAACTGAGGAGGAAGGAGAAGCAGAGACAGTGTTTGATGAAGTAACTGCAACCCCTGTTCCCCTGTGTAACTCATTGGGGTGATGTAGAGAAATCCAAAGCAAAGTAGACCCCTGTAAGAAGAAGGGAGGGGTAATGGGAGGGTGTTTTAAGATCTGGTTTTATTTCTTATCATCCTACTCTGATTTCATTAGTGAGAAATTCGATTAATTTCCCCAAGCTGAGTCTGTTCTGCCCATTACAGTAATTGGTTTCCCTGCCTGCCCATGAACCTATCACATTTCTGACCCCTGTCCCTCTCAGAAGGGGCGTGATAGAGCAGTTTGGAGGAAACCCGATGTTCAGCCAGGGTCAACCCGCCACATCCCTCAGCAACATCTTAGAATGTCTGAATTCCTTATTCTTTCAAATATTTTGCCTCTTTCTTGAAAAACATATGCCCCAAATTGGGTTCAACATGGTGCTCTACTAGTTGCCTAGATTAAACCTTTACTAAGAATTTTTAGTTAATATGAGCAATCAATCTTAGAAGACTTTCTTTCTCTCCATCTCTAGATTCGTTCTCTCCTTTTCTTTGGATTTAATGAGTAAATAGCTGTTAATTTTCCTGTGTGATATCTAGTCAACATCTGAAAATATACCAATGGGGCAGCATGTTCTCAGCACAAGCTGTGAGCTAATTGAGTCTATGTTTTAAAACTGAAATTTCAGTAATAGGCCTAGAGATCTTGACCTTCATAAATGGGCAACTAACAAAATTAATTATAATAAACCCAAAGAGGAGTAAGTTTATCAAGACCAAGTAGCAAATTAAAAATCAAGTTTCAAGTAGAACAGAACTTTTGGATGGATGTACTCAGAGATGATGGGTAACATCCTAGTAACTAGTTTTTGATACTAATGAGGCTAAAAACCTTGAAAGAACCAATTAAAAGTAAATATCCTAAAATTTAGTGAAGTAGTGATCAAAATAAGGAATTAGAAATGTTCTCAATATGAACAAAAGTTCTGTCACAACTGAATGAACTACCTTTGAGGCAATGGGGATTGAAACTCCCCACAGGTCCTTGCAATTAACAAAAATTCTGATCCACTTCCCCCCCTTCCCAAAATAAAGGCCTTTAATAACACATCATTTCATAATTTAATTTTTTTCACCTCCTTGAAATAAATACCTGCTGATTTTGCTTAGTTTTGAAGAAAAAATTATAAAATAAAAATTTATTAAATGAGGGTTATTTCTCTGGTGTGAGTCAGAATACTCTATCCCAGAACTCCAATCATAGCAACTAGTCTGAAAAGATAGTTAATTCCAATAAGCCACTTAATAAATCTAAATTTCAAATAAAATATTGATTGACATATGTGATGAGAGATTTTGAGATGTTCAGAGGAGTCTACATCAAAGAACAACACTTCTAAGCTCTTTTCAAACTCTCAAGAATGTATCACTTCACATATATTCAAAAGTAGTAGCAGTTTTACCTTTGTTGAGAGTTTGATGATTTCTCACAGGTCCTTTGTCCATCATCATTATTATCTTTTACCCCCATACACTGCAAAACCTTGTGGTCACACAGCCCCTGCTACCAATGCCAGAGCAGCTTTCCCACCTTCAGCCCTGAGTCCTACCAGGTGCATATTGCAGCTCTGAGAACGTTCCCATCTGGGAATATTTTAAAGCAATTGCTTCAGTAAGCACTATCTCTCATCAGCTGCTAAAAGGTTTCCACTCTGCCCTCTCCAGTATATTTACCTCTATGGATAGGGACCACTGGAGTCAGTATTAAGTGCAGCTTTGCCTCTGGACTCCCAAGGGTGGCACATGAGACCATGTGAAGAGTTGGAAATTCCCTTTCCAAAGCCTGCTGACAAGCTAATAGTGACCCTACAAGGGGAAACTCGGACAAATTCTTTTGTTCTGAAAGCATGGATGTGAGTATTCAGATGTGAAATGTGTGCTGGTCTGCCCTAATAACCGGTGGTCATGCTCAGCTGCAGCAGTTTGATTTCTCCTGGAGGTGGGGATTAATCACTGAATAAATTAGAACTCTGTGTTTTGACACAATGCCAAGAATGATGGGTCCTATCTCTGGTTTCAGTGTAGTGCCTTTGTCTTCCTCAGCTGCCCCTTCAGGCACAGAAACTGCTTTCACTGGCTGATAATTTGTCTAGAGCAAGATACTCTGAGGTGTACAAGGACTTAGAATAAACCTTGAAGGATTCCAAGGCAGGAATAGCAAATACTTCTCTTCCTCTCTGTTGGAAGTCATGCACCCTCAGGTTTGAGAATTATGATCCTTTTGTTTACTGATAGAGAATTATTTGTTTGACAGAGAGACCTCACTTCACTGGCACCTAACACTATTGATATTTTGTAGATTGTCATTGTGGGGAAGTATCAGAAAAACAGTTAAAAGGGAATTGGCAGTTGGAAGGATACCACAAGGCACTAGAAACAGTATTTATTAGTTCTCAACAGCTGATTTTCTTCAGGGCCAGGAGAGTGAAAAGTCTCTGTAATTATTAACTACAAACGTTTACATTATCCAGGGGATTGCAAATTCCCTTTAATTGTGGATAGCAGTTTAGATATTTGAGGCAGAGGAAGTACAAGAAAGAGGGAATAAGATCAGTCATTACAGCCAGCTCTCACTCTCCCACCCTAATGGAAAACAAGCTGCTGTGAATGCAGCTGCAGTACAAGAACAGTTTAGCTAAAAAGGTAAAAACTTTCAAAATGTTGAAAACAAACCAGCATTTGGTGGTATCAAGCTCATTTGAAAAATTATAAAATAGCACCACATGTTCCTACAGCAAGATTATAATTCATCTGTATTTCAGATTATTATAATTCATCTGCAAGTGATTTGGTCCACAGAATAAATATGCAGGTTCACTAGGAAAAAATTCATGTTTGCAATGAATTTGCCTTTCTTGAAAATCCCCTTAGCACGTACAATTCAGTCATACATCTGCCATTTACTTTCTTTTCCTTGCGAACTCTTAGGCAGACAAAATCCCACCTTTGAACTAGTAACACTTTTGGAATGCCTTAGAATCACAAAACCACATAACTACTGAAAGAAAGTGTTCTGCTTTAGGAAGATATCCTACACTTAGGAAAGACTATCACATTTTACACATACAAAACAAACCAAAATACTTTTGAGCATGGAAAAGTTAGGAATTATTTAAAAAACAAAAAGGATTTTGTAATTCTGATTTTAAAATTAGTGGACTTTCTGAAGAATATATAAAATAATTAAATAGTTCAAACACTAATAATCTCTTATTTCTCTAGAATATAAAGTATGAGCAAAATTCCCATCTGGTTAAGGTAGAAAACATGGGGATGGAGAGAAACACTAATTATACATTAGCTCAGTTAAACTAATTCATGTGGGACTGCATCACATGAATAGATGAAATAAATATTAGTACTTTAAATGATGGAAGAACTAGTAGACCTGTAATCATTTTAAACCTATCTCTGTGATAGGTAGCCTGGATTTGCAAATGCTACAATAAAAGTGAGACTTTAAAAGAGACCTGTCCAACCTGCATAAAGCTGATGGTTTGTTTTCAACAGCAATTAAGCTGATCATAAAATCATCAGAAAAACAGTGTAAATATCAACTGTCAACAGCTACTCCTGGAGAATTTCTGAAAAAGTGAAGCAGTGAGTATTCTAGCTGAAAAAAAAAATAGTTTAGTTATCTAGAAAAACAAATTAAGTCAACAGAATTGAGGTGTTTGATTATGCCAAAATGGAAATAACTTTGTCATTAAATAATGATAATAACTAAAAGATTCTGCTTCAAGTCTTTAACAGGCATAAATCCTACAGCTCTAGCAAATTTGGGGATAGATCATGGCTAAGTAGATCAAGGTTAGGGATCTAAAGTTCAAAATTTGTTTTTGGAAGAAAGTAAAGTCTTACTTATAGTACTCTTTTCACAATGAATATTGTTTTGTTCTTCAGAGAGTTCTCATAATTCCAACAAATTACTTACAAAACAAAATAATATTCAACAAGCTGAAATGTCAACATTTAGAAGAAATTAGCGATTTTGAGTAAACTTGAAATTGGAACGTCAGCTTTTGTGCCCACACACAAAGCTGATGGTCCTCTCTATTCCTGGGGTCTAAAGAATGTGCTATATAATTCAAAAGATGTGAACATTGTTTTCACCTAGAAAGACAAACATATTTCTGGATTTTTGATAAATGTCCTATTTTACCAAATTAAATCAGAGCATATTGTCATAAACAGATACTTTTAGGATAGGAAAGATGCACTACTATGAAAATCTTTTATGTATATGGCTATGTGTTTAACTTATAGAACTTGTCCTCTGAGAGTGCTTTTAGTAATTTCTTTCAGGGTGTCTTTTTGTCAAATACAAGTGACTATCCATCAGGATATATAGGTTAGCACTGAGGATATCAGCCAGACTTGGTATTCAAAGTGAAGTTTGCTCTCTCCTTCAAAATTGTGTCTGCAACACTGCACAAATAACAGACTTGTTTTTGAGAACCCCACAGAGAGCTTTTGTAATAATTTCCCAACTTGGATTATAGATTCAATGTTTGTCTAACCTATGGTTAGCTAGAATCTCTTTGAAAAAGACATCAAATCCTGATTTTGAAACTATAGGTAATGAAGAATATGTTACTTTCTTATTAGATGATCCCACAGTCAGCTATCTTCACCTTAAGAAAAATAAATCTATATTTAAATAGGGACTGAAGTTCAGACTTTGAAATAAGTTGTTCCATTGTTTGGGGCTTCCTTTTGATCTGCATTTTTATTGTTTGCTTAGGCAGGATTGAGCCAACATGTTGCTACAAGTGAAATTCATCCTGAGAAATTCTTCCATCTCCCACACAATCCATTTTTTTCAAAAAAAAAATGGCTCTTATGCAGGTACTTGCAAAAGACTAGTGTGAACCCCACTGATACCTCATCCAAGGCAAAGGCAAGGCAGGGGGTGAATTTTGCCCACATAGGACTTAAGAGTATCTCCTGTGTCTCAGCAGCAGCAAAAAGCACCATGCATTTCCTCTCTCCACCCTCCGAACTGAAGGGACAGAGGCTCATGGCACACAGGGGAGTCACATACCACTGCACCATCAGTACCCACAGGGATTTGGAGAGGAGCACTCCTGCATAAAGGGTTGTCTCTGAGTCCAGACACATTGTGGAGGTAAAGAAAGGAGCGTGTGTTATACAGGCAGGTGTGAGATATGATGGAGAAGGAGAGACATGAGCCTCCTCCCCAGAGCCAGCTTCAACCAGGCATGTGGCTGGTGCTGCTGTCAGCATGTCAGAGACTGAAATATTATGGTTAATTGCTTAAAGAATGTTATGAAGGTCTTTTGCCCATGATGGCAAAACTGTATAAAGAAGCTGCAACCACTAAAATTCAGCTCTTCCTGAAGATGCCTCCTGACTAGAGCCTTGGGCTGTGAGTTAAGGTGAAAGGAACCTGAGATAAGGGGACACCATTCAATTATCTCAGGTCTAGGGAGAAATAAACAAGACTGAGGGAAAAGAATGTATCCACAAGCCAAACCAAACAGCTGTCCTGAAATCAGCTTTGGATGGGTTCAGGGTGGGGAAGGCCAAAGCCCACAGGCTCATCTGCTGAGGCCAGGTTTGCACAGGCAAAGGGGGAAGGAGGAGAGTTTTGGATGTGTGGCATAACCTCTGCTCAGAAGCAGTGAACTCCCATCCTCCATTACACAAACTGGCTCAGCTGTAAAACCCCCACCCCCAAAAACCACATCCATGTGACATTCATGTAAGGGGCAGCTGAGGGGGTGTCACAACCATCAAAGACCCCCAAAGCACTCCCCAGACTCATTCCTGAGACCTTGCACCAGAGTACTGCATGTGATGCAGAGTGATGAAACAGATGAAGAGACTTGCAAGAGATTGTGTCAAACTTGTCCCCACTCTATGGGGGGCTCCCACCTGATTTAAACACCTATTAATCCATGAGACTCTATTTTTTGGGTGGGATCTTCACCAGTAAGAAGGCCAGATGGAGAGAATCAATGGGACACCACTGGGATTCACAGAGTGGTGATATTTTCTACATAATCCATGTCTGTTACTCTCTCTCTCTCCCCTCACCTCTTTTCTACTTCTTTCTCTTTCTCTTTCTATCTCTCTCTCATTTACTGTTAAATAAAAACCATACCACTGACTTTGGCATATGGTCTCATTTGCACCTTATGTCAGGCAGAGGCATCACTCTAAAAATATTAATAACTGGATCATAAAACTATGTCAGTCAGCAGAGAGGGCCCAAACGCATTTCCATCACAGCCCTTTGGGGAAGGGAGACTTCCTTTACCAACACTGCACAGTGTCTATTACAGGTAACAACTGTAGCACTGTCACCCAAAATGAAGGAAAGTACTGGTGCTGACTTGCAAGTAGAATAAATTTTTATCATTGTTTTCATAGCTTGCTGCAATTGAAATAACTACTCAGTGTTTTTCCTGGAAATTTCCATTGTGTTTATTTAGGGAAAAACATTTAGATAGCTTAGATGGGTAGGAATCTTCCCACTCTAATACTTTCAATGATTTACTTTCCTAGCTAGATCTTCCTCCCTTTATTGCTCAGGTAAATTTCAAACAACAGTTTTGGCCTACGTACAGCAGATAATGTGTGTTGATTCCACTTCTGACAAATTAATGATACATCTTTGGTAAGACACCATTTTCTGAATATTCATTTTCTCAGAGGCATTAAATTCTTTCTTCTGATTTCAGCAGCCTTTGTTCAAAACCACCAACCACCACCATCTAATCAACATGATATTGGGAAGTGAGGGTTTAACTCTCTCAACACCCAACTGGCTAAAAGAAACTCACAGAGATATGTGAGATAACAAAACATTTTAAATGCTATTAATTTGGGACCTTAGAATGTCTGCTGCCAATGAAGGAAAATGGCATGCCTAAATAGCTGTAGAAAGAAAGTGTGGCTGGGGGGAGGGAGAGCTTCACAAATGATAACTAACTTCATGAACTAAATCCCAAACAATATTGTAATTTTGTAATAGATCTGAAGTGGAGAAAAAATGTGTAAAATCTTCTTAATGAGCATTTAAACACAGAGTCCCCAAAGCAAGAACTGAATCGACAAGGGCAAGTCTCAGTGAGCCAAATCTTACTGACACCTTGCTGTCTCCTAAATTGAGATGACAAGCTGTCTGCCCCAGGGAGAACAGCAAGCCATGAGCCGATGAAAGCAGGGAGATATACCAGATATAACTATGCCACCATGTTCTAATCGCTTCTGCTGAGTATCTCAGCTCTATACCCCTTGGATTTGCAGAGGCATCTCTAATTTGCAGCCTGTTCAAATTCTGCCCTTAACGCTTCTTTTGCCTTTGATTTTCAGTTTATAGTAGATCATTTGGTATAAGTTATTTACTTAAGTGAAGAGGTATTTAGCTGTTTTGCAACATAGATACATGCTCTAAAGAATTTTCCAAAGCACTTACACAGATAATTGCCTATGTGTGACAGAAAGCATGAAGTTTTTCATTATCTTGAGACCTATACATTTGTTTAAAAATCTGGACTATATGCATGCTGAGGTCACTTAACACCACACACAGTGAGCTGTTTGAGGAATTAAGTCTCAAGTGGGCTGTGGGTTTTTTGTAGCTGCAACAATATGAGGGAACTGGATGCAATACTGAAATGGAGATGCTAATGAACCTCCTGGTGATAAATCTTCTAGGCCAGCTGGTCAGTTAGTCTCATTTCAAGTTGTTCTGCATATTTACCAACCTTTCAAAAATTATACAAACAGAATATGTTTTGAAAATAAAGATATATAGTCACTATAGTAGCCTTAATCCCACAAACCTCCTTGCAGCCTAGTATATCACTGGGCTCCAGAGCAAAATGCAAACCCTACCCAGGCATAAATAAATCTGAATCGTCTTCAGAGAATAAGCCTAAAACTCAGTTCATGCCCATTCTCCAGGGACTGTGCTGCAAAGCTTGTCTCCTAGTATAAAAGAGACAGTGAAATAGTTCAGGCAATTGGAACCATTAGTCACTAGACCACTGATTCAAACCCCCATGAAGATTCAGCAGAATGAAAGAATTAATAACTTCATCTTGAAAGCTCATTCGGACCATAGTTGTTTACAAAAGCAACCTTCAAAGGCAGATATTGGACTATTTCTGTTGTTTCTGATCCTTTATAAAAATGATTTATAATTTTGATTTCTATTTCTAATGCTTAAAAATGCTCATTATGAAAATAAATATAGCTCAGCAGGATCTTCACACAATATGTTGATTACAATTCTATGGTATTTATTTAAGACTGAGAGAAATGTCCCTGGCATATTGCCAGTATCTTTCACTAGTGTCTACAGTCAGTACAGAGTCTGCATAACGGCAGAGGTTAAAAAGGCTAAATTTAGGCACATTTACTTTTTACTTGCTGCTTTAATTATTGAGGAGAAGACAGTTGGTCACTAGCGGCTGATAACATTCCTACTGTTAACGGCCCTTTTATCTCACACAGTAAGAAGAAACTTCGCTTTTTATATAAATAATAATCTCTATATAACGCTAGGGTTTTTATAAATGCCAAATTATGCATTAGTTTTAATAAAAACAAGAAACTATAATACCAATACAGAGTGCCTATGCAAAGATGATAAATTACAAATTTTTGATAATTAAATAGTACATGTGGCAGTACTTGAAAGTATTTATATTTATCATTGACAAGAATCTAAAATAAAAAGAGATGTATGACAACTCATACCCGCTATTGTATTAAATTTTGTTCTTATAAGCTCAAGCTTTCTTTCATTAAATTATTCATATAAAAGCTTATCATTTGGTACAACAATATTTAATTTTTTAGCACATGATCAGTAAATTATGAACATTACTTTTAGTACCTTCTTGCATTCTTTTTGTTCTGACTGATACAGTACATTTCTTGTGGCAAGTAACTGAAATTTTTCAACATTATGATTTACAGTTCTGTATTGGTAATCTGTTAATTGAATATTTTGTGTATGTGCATGGCTAAGGTGTTGTGGCAGATCATCACCTCTGTATTTTTTGAATTTTTTAAATCATCTCTGATGCGGAGAGATTTGTAGAGTTTTACTGGGAAAAATAAATTGAATATGATAAAATCTAATTTTAACAGAGTACATTTTTTGACAATATCTTTATTTTTAATAATCATAAAATAATCTTTGCTTTTACTTGTGTGAGATCTAAGAAGTAATCCAGACTCCAGAATGTCATGCTACAAGTTAAAGTGTAATAATTGATGTGAATATGATTTTCAGAAATGTTGGATCCCAAATCATAACAGTTTGGGTTAATAAGAGCAGACAAGCCATTGCTTTTCTGAAAAAAAAAAAAATTTATTATGCGGATGTGCATTTTTAAATGAACATCCATAAAAACCTCATAAAAGCTCAAGAATAAAAAAGAAATTGCATTAATTCTGTTAGCTAATTTGCAGCATGGACTTTCATTGGTGCTAATAGCAGAAGAAAGGTTTTAGCATCTAACAGCACCAGGTCTATTCTTATTTCTTTTAAGTAACACCTTTATTAAAAGCTGCCATGTTGCAAGTGAAATGAGTGAGTGTTTGTGTGTGCATCTGTGTAACAATGTGCAATAATAAAGATATATCAATTCTGAATGTGCTTACATGCACTAAGTAAATCTCATGATCTTTGAAAGGCAGCAGGGTTTCTAACATTTTTGCTTTTGAATCTGCTTAGATCCTTTTGCTTTCTTCATTTCTTTCTTTCAGGTGAAGGACATGAGGGCATGTATATTGCTGACAGGAAAAGCTTTGCTTAATGAAAACAAACCAAGGTAAAGATTCTAGAGGAAGGATACCTCAACCCTGAAACTACGTGCATTTGTTTTCTGTGTATTTTAGCACCAAACAGATAAAACACTGGTGCCAGCAACTAGAGTGTAGAAAAGAAACAAATCAAGAGTTTCCACGTGGAAAGATTGCATTAGCCCAGGGAACAATAGTCTCCTGATACTACTGACCCACAGTGTAAGGAGGAAATGTAATTCAAACAAGTGATAGCAGGTGTACATTACTCAATGACCTACCACCACAGTTCTCGTTTCTTAACCTTTAAAGCGAAACATATATTTGTTGGATGACAAAAGAATGGTCTTGGTATAAGACAATAAGACATATATTAATACACAGTAAAATATGGTTTATGTTACAGAAAATTCTTCACATGAATATGCACATATACAAAATCTGTCATTACTAATTTTGGTTTCTTACTTGAAAATAATGAAAAATCATAACAGACGCAAAATGCTTCTATGCAGGGGTTTTAAATTAATGTTTCATACAAGAGAAGCAATCTTTCCAATTTTGTAAGTGATATTACATGACTAAATAAAGGTAACTGCAGACACCCTTTATTCAGCATTACATTTTATCATCACTGTGGGAGTTTTGCCACTGTAATTATTTGGGTTCATCCCACTTCTAAGCAGCCATCTCCATGGCTTGATTCCACATTGCTACAGAGATCGCTCCATCTCAGACCAGCAACCTACAAGAAAAGGAATCAGAAATGGGTTGGCCTGGCTCAACAGCATTCAGCTGGGAGAATTCCTTTAAATTTTCCCATGGTGGTTCAGATCACTTTAAATTTTTTGCATGCTGACATTATCTTATATATTCACGAGCTGTTTGAGATCTCTTACAGGAAAACCCCATGAGCAGATGCAGCCAAAGGAGGGGCTCCTCCCTGCGAAAAGCAGCCAGGGCCTCCAAACTCCCCACAGTCTGAACAGAAAGGCATACATAGAAGCCAGATGGATCTAAGCATGGTGTCAGAACAGACCAAGCTTTGAAAAGAATCCAAGAGAAAGTTATTCCACTATTTTCTTGGAGTATTGGAGATAACTTCTTATGGATACATTGAAGAAAATGGTTTGATTGTCCCTCAGCTTTCTCTTTTCATCCTGTGCAGTCTTAATAACACTATCACTAGTTCATCTTGTGAGGAATTCAAAGCAAATAGCTGTTATGAAAATAAAAAATAGACAAAGGTCATTAACCTAAAACTTTTGACATCAACAGGCCTACCTTTAGGCATGAGTATTGGGCACCACAGAATATTAACTAAATAATATTTAAACTATCATCAATATGTCACCTTAAAGCAAGAGTCTATGTTACTGAACACTACTTATCTTTAAACATAATTCTGTTTCTTGATCTCCACAATTTCCTACAATGACCTCTTTGAACTTCTTTCAACACCATCTGGTACCAGAAAAAGTAAATCATGTATCTGTATTTTTCCAATTTTCATATGCAGCCAGTACTTTCTCTTGGTACTGGTATCTGTGGTACCACTCCATTGATAGGACTTGTTCATGTCCAGATCCTGTTCAAAAAGGAGAAAGCCCTCCTGATAAGGAGGTGAATAAGCTGGTGAATTTGTTGATGTATTTGAATATAAACAGCTATTTACTGAAATACAGGCAATATTTTTAATCACCAATTTAACTATGTACTATTCTAGAATACTAGCCAGGAAGTTATACCCATTCTCCTAAAACCAGAAGCACTCCTAGTCCTCCTAAGACTGAAAATATCATGTAAATAATAATTGTACAGTAACCTACCAATTTTGCCACCTTTCAATTACTAGTTTTACTTATTTCACCACATGGAAATGCTTGGCTTCCCAGCAGGTTGTATTACTCAGCACAAGAGAACATGACCTGAGCAACATGCTCACCTAAAGCTTGATCTTGTTCCCACTGAATGGCTTCAGTAATGTATCCGTATCTCACAGCTTTGGGTCATGTTGTATCCATGAACACAGAGGGACTGTGTGCAGGAAGGAAGTACCACTATCTCCCTTGGGAAATCTGGTGGCAGAGTTTTGTTTTGCAGCTCTATGGAGTTGTTGGGTGTTAGATTTGTTTCTTTTTCACTTACAGAATTTTTTCCCATAAGTTGCTAGAAGACTAAATACTGGGTACTTGTCTAAAACAAAAGAAGTGGCCAAAGGAGATGGCAGCACCAGGCTCCACCTATTGTTTTGGGGTCTCTGGGAGTTTCCCTCAGAGTGGGAGATAAGGCGAGTTTTGGGAGAAGTAAAAGACAGGGTCGGAGGCAGCTTCGCTCTCTTGCTCTGGGCATTGGAGAGAGAACAGCCAGGCTGCTGCTCGCTGCAGAAGTTCTTGGACATTCAACTGGTCTTGGACAATCGATCGCACCTGTTCGTGTGCACCGGAACCCTGAGCTCACCTCCTCCTGCCCTGCCGGGCCAGCCCTATCCTGCCGCCACTCTTCCTTTGGAACTGCTGTAAGGCTTTCTGCTCCTCTGTGGCCCCACACTGCCCAGCTCTGCAGGACATCCCTGCCCCTCCAGCTACCACCGACAGAGCTTCTGACACATCTCATCCACCAGCCCCGGATCTTCCACTGCTCCAGCTTGGTGCTCTTGGAGTCCCAAGAGATCAGACTGCCCTGGGCTTTGTGAAACCAAAGCCCCTCAAGGTCCTTGGTTCTGTTTATTATTAATGCTGTAGTTGTTATTGTTTATTTGCCTTGTTAGACACTCTAGTAAAGGAAGGACTGTTATTCCTACCCCCATACCTCTGCCTGAAAGCCCTTTAATTTCCTAAATTATAATAATTTGGAGAGAGAGGATTTGAATTCTCCATCCCAAGGGGGAGTCCTGCCCCTCCCTAGCAGACACCTGTCTTTCGAACCAAGACAGGAGACTATCTGAACTGGCAATCCTGGAGTAACCAATCTCACTCCCAAAATACTAGCCTGTCTGCAGGGCTATCTTCCCAAAAATTTTCTTGGATCTTGGCTGTGCAGCCACATGTGATGAAGCCAATCTAAATAAGACATAATGCCAAATAAGGATTCTGCAGAGCAGTGTTCTGATATATGAGCTGAAGACAGCTGACCCTGCATCTGTGTAACAGTGATTTCCAGTCAAGGGGAAGGGGCCAAAGATTGGCAGGCGAGAGGGACTGCTGCTTTCAGAGCCAGTCCCTTTTCATGTGAAACCTATGCTGAGATATAAAAGCTACCAGGTATGATGCAGTGGTACCCAAACTGGGACAGGTCTAGGTCTCCAGCCTCATGACCTAAGAGCTTGGAGAAGAAACAACAACACATGTGGTTGTGAGAGAGTGAGAGAACCAGACCACATCATCTGTGTTTCCAGTACCTAGGTCATTTGCTGTGTGGGAATATGCCTTACGTTTAAATGCTTCCCTGAGCTGCAACCTTAGTGAATTTCAAAGAAGAAAGGCTATGCAGGGAAAGGAAGTTGAGAGAAAAAGATGCAGAAAGACATTATGATGTCGGCAGAATTAAAAAAATATATATTAAAAACAATTTTTAAAAAGCCTTTCTGTCCCTGATCTTTCTCAACAGTGGAAAAGAGGAAATAAACAATCCATATTTCCTGATTTATTGCCAGTCGTTGAGCTGGCTGTAACATTTACCATTTACAACCTTGTGCTAGGATGGCTGTTGTGCCAAACTTTTCAGAGCAGAAAATGGAGAGCAGGACTGACACAAGTTGGTTTCCTCTTTCTTTTTCTCTCCTTCTCCCCAAACACCCAAATACCAGCATGCACACCAAAGACAATTCAACCTATATTGTTCATAGAATTAGTGTACCCACTACATTTTGCTGCTCTAATTATCTGCTTTTTTCCTCTGCCTCTGATTTCCCCCTCACCAGACGAAGTATATTGTCATGTACCATTTGCAATTGCTGGAACACAAAACACTAGCATACATTTCCCAAAATTATATATTTACAGTAAACGTACCAGCTTTTTAGCATGGGTGACAATGATGTACTTTAGCTACAATCAAGACCATCAACAGATTGTAATGCAATCTGTCACACATTCTCAGGAGGAAGAAATTGGCAACTCACTACACTGAAGAACAGTAATCAAGCATCTGGAATATTACAGTACAAGTAGATTTTGTATAATCTGACTAGTTGAAGCAATTTTTAATAATGACTTTAAAAATGAGCTTACCAACAAGACTCTGCAACAAGCTTGGGCTCCTATTGTCACCAGAATGCTTAATGAACATGACTCTGATCAATAGTACCTCTCATCTATTTTACTAATGACACTGTTCTAAATTATTTGTACCTGAAATAGATGCATTTTAATGGCAAAAAATTTGACTCTTGGTGTTAATCAAAAGTAATATTCTGTATCTCAAGCCTAATGCTTGGGAAGAACTTTAAGAAAGCTCAGTCAGCAAAACATCTGTGTCATTTTCTGTACCATTGGCAAGTAAAACTTAATAACTGCTTGCTCTCATGTGAGGAAAATGATATATTGAACAATCTGAAAAAAAACAGAAAGTCTGGCAAAAAGTTATCCAAAGAGGGAAAATAATGTCCTCTGGTCTCTACCACTCTGAGCTTGGACCATTACCACAGTTCCTTTTGTTCAAAGAAACCAATAAGAAAAGAATTAAATGAAGTCTGAATATGAAGTTTAATTCTTGAAAGCACAAGTTATTAATGTTCTGAAATGAAACACTCAATATAGGGGCATATGCTGACAGGGATCCCAGTCAGTAAAACTGTTAAGATTGTTCTAATGTTGTATCTGTCAATCACTCACACACCTGCACACACGCACACACACACACACAAAAAAAAAACCCTTAAAGAGAATACTATGATTTTCTTTCAAGACAAATGTTTTAAAAGGGAGACAAAATTAAATTCAGAAGTACCTTATAAATTATTTTAAATTACTTATGTACAATTATATTTTTAAAACAAACTTAAAATTATTCCTACCTTCTAATTCTGAAAATACCTATGCAAAATGGAGATGTAAACCAAAATTTTGGGGCAGTCCTTATGAAGGATATAGTTTATGAATAAAGGTTAAGAAATAAGTCACTGCTAACCAGCAATGCTTATGAAATACATAAGATGAATTAAATAGATTTACTAATTAACTAAATTCATCAATAAAATGAATTATTTATTGCTAAGCTTTAAGCCAGAATAGCAAAGCACTTGCAGAGCCTTAAAGCCATTGTCTGACCCAGTTCTCACAACCAATTTCACCTGTGCAGGCAGAGGACTGGAAACAGCAGTGGATATGAGCTAAATGAAGGAATCAGAGTAGTCATTCACTGTCCTTACTCCTCAGCCTCTTTATTATTCTTCTTTTTGAGCTCAAATCAACTTCTTCAGAGAGTCAAGCTAGTCCTAAACATGAAGATCCATGCTGGGCTACATTATGCTCAGGAGAAGAGAGCTGCTATACCTTTCCTTTCCTCTGGTCCAACAAGTGAACTAAGTTTCTCATCATTTCTGTTGGTCATCGTAGGCTGAAGGAAAAGCCTTACTCAGGGATGTTGATTTTCTAGTGTCCATGCTTGGGAGTGGCAAACCTGGCAACAGACACACACACACACACACACACACTCTCACTATCAGATTACAGGTCTTTGGTGTCTCACAGGGGCAAGAAAAACACCATCTATAAGAGAATATTCACTTGACTGATGAGTAACTCATTCACAGCTCACTACTGTAGGACATCTAGGAAAGCAGATGTGCCTCTGGATCAGGAACCTGCCTTACACCCAGCCCCTACCCTCATACTGTATCTCCTGAATTCCGCAGACCCTGTCACATCCATCTCACAGCATCTGTTAATCCCTCTCAAAAAATCACTGGATCAGTCTCATCAAAAGTCAGAGCTACAGGAACACCTCTGAAATCCTCCCTTGCTTTTCTTGGAGTTGTCTTAGTGCTGATGAGGGGCTGCTAAAGATAGATGCAGCTTAAGAAGCACTACTTTTGAAGGGTGCTCACTCTCCCACTTGAGTTTAGCCTAGCTCAGCCCTCTTGCTTAGCTAAGCTTTGATAGATCCGCTCTTATTGGCAGATGATCCCAAAAAGGAAATGGAAACCCTAAAAGCCTTATGAATTATCAGGCTGAATCTGGGAAGATTTCAGTCATAACACTGAGTGTAAGGGAAGAACAGAGCCTCAAAGGTGATGTGATGTAGAGGAGTGACTCAAAAGCTCCTTTGTGTTCACATGCACATAGATAAGGCTTACTCCTCAATACCTGGAATTATCTGGAGTACAGACTCCTGTGAAATAGGGTTAAATTTACTTTCAGGTCTTGTTTTGATAAGGATAACACCCTAGAACAAGAAAAGTAGCAACCCTTGGACCTTTCAGTTTAAGCTTTGCTTTTGCACATTAGCATTGGCAGATAGCCCGACTCAGCTGCAGGTACCTTCCTTCTGAACTTTCCTCCTCCTGCTTATGAGTACCTGCTGTTCTGCTTAAAAGTGTGTCACAGGGTTCAGACTCAGAACACCCACCACTCTTCCTGACTTGGAAATCTCCGTGCCTGCAGATCTTCAGGGTGCTTTGAGGAAGCTGGGGGCAGTGCGGGGAAGGTGAGGCAGCAGCACATTGATTACGTTTGTGGAAACATAGAAGAGTTATGGTGATGGAGAAAAGAGGGTCACCGCAGCACATCAGGGGAGTCAGACTGTACCTAAGGGCTTCAAAGTGAATGGATGTGACTCCTAGTATGAACACGGGCAATGCGACCAATTCGGCAAATTGCAGGGGAAGTGATGAGAGGGATGAGGCAGTGCCTAGGGCATCAGTGCCTGACGTGAGCACTACAGAGGAGGTTGGCCCCAGGAAGAGGAATGAGGCACTGAACTCCTCAGGGGAACTGGCAGGGATCAGTTGCTTCAACATCAAAACATCGAGTACTGCAGCAGCTCATTTCATTGTTGTTACAGTCTGCAGGGCTCTACATGGGTAATTGCTGCTCTGCTCCCTGGCCAAGGAGGCCACCAAAGGGCCACCACATATGACCTCTGACAGATGCTTCTTCCCTGGAACATGGAAAAGTGTCTCTCAGGTGGGACATCCACAGAGCCATAGCTAATCCCAACACACGTGTCAAATACACTGACAGCTCCCTAAATAAAAGAATTTCATAGAGAGAGCCTGAATAGCTGCTTGAGGAGCAGAAACTCATAGAATACATTAAGACACCACCTCTCCAGGCTAAAGCACAACTGATAGGGAGGTGTCAGTAATGATGTATACAGGCAAATGAGCTGCTTCTGTGCTGCTGCTCTGCATTTGAGGCATGAGCAACAACAACCAGATATTTACATCTATTCAAAGGGGCCTAAACAAAGACCACAAATACAGAACTGAAAGGTCAAACACGGACCAAAAAATAGGGTGGCATTCTTGAGCTGAGATGTAAAAAACAGTCGTATGTAGAGTTATCTCAGTACTGAGAGCAGCACTAGAAGAGTTAGACCAGTCCTATTTTGAGGCTGGGAAGAGAAAACACAAAGACAAAAAGGCTGCTGAGAGATGATGGAGCAGTATGAGGGTCTTCACATATAAGGAATGAGCAGCTATGGTTCTACCCTTTGGGAAGAGGAGAAGAGGAGGAAAAGTAAAGACAGTGGAGCTTAAAGAGTGTGAGAAAAAGAATAGGGAAGAATTTCTGAGCCAGCTTTCTGATTATGGTGTTAATGCTATGATTCCTATGGTCTTGAACAGATTTTAGTGGGCTGAAATGTTTATTCTGATCTTGCAAAGCATGTACATGGGATTTTCTGATATAACCTATTAGAAATTGGGTCACTAAAACTTACTAAGTACTTTTAAGAACTGAGTCTGAATATGCATTTTTATGGATTTTATGATATGTTATCATAGATTAAAATGAGTGTTGTTCAATTTTGTTTGGAGGAAATCTCATGACTCTTAATGAATTTCCATTACTCAGTGTACTGGAACCACCTTAAAATATTTTATCATACTTCAAAAATTACATAAATATTTCCCAAACCATTTCATTAGCATTTAGAGGAAAAAAAAAAAACATAAATCTGTTTGAGTTCATAGTTAGTTCCTTAATATTCTTTCATTGAATGACCTCTAAAATATTTGTCATGCTCAATTTATTTCTTCACAATCTAAAATTTAACTGCTACATAGTGGTTGTTATTAAATATTCACAAAGAAGGAGGAAGCTGCTTTTTTAATGTAGAAGTTACTAAAGTGTGAATACGAAAGACTCAGCCCTATGAATGTGTTTGTTCTTTGAATCTTTATGGGCAGGATAGGAAAATCTGACAGAATATTGTCCAAAGAAATGGACCAAAGAAATGGACCAAGGGGTTATAATTTTTTTTTGTCATTTTATGATATAGTCTTTCATTCAAGAGCAAAGCCAAAAGCAGAATTGTTAATGTCACGCGCATGATTTTTCAAAATTATTTTAAAAACATGAGCAAAATGTGCACATTGTAACACTTTTTCCATTATGTGTGAGAGTAGAGTAAAGTAGTAATAAAAGCTCTTTATTTACACCGTAGCTCAAGAGTCCTGCTTACTCAGGACATTTTCATCCTATTCCGTTCTTAACAGTTGCAAATACAATGCTGATTCTGCAGCTGATATAGCAAAGGACAAGCCATGTTCAGCACCATGTCAGTTAGCTGTACTTAAATGCATTGAGAATACAGACTCAGTCTGAGGGCATGATATGATTATTACCAGAACTTGTCCTTTGCTACATTGCCTGAAAAATTCCACCAAGATCTGTGAGCTGACTTGAGCGTTTAAAAATGTATTTAGGGATGATTATATTTGCACTCTTTCAAGCTGTATTTCTTTTACTTAAATAGGACTTGCTTCACCAGAAGGATTCATTCAAAACTGAAGCATTTTCTCATATTTTAAGAATTTTCATATAGTAAGATACCATCACAACTCTCTGAGATGTGAACTTGTGTTATTTTCTCTTAAAATAAATTTCTTCACTTTGCTACGTTAACTCTCTGTATTAACTGAGAATATAAAAAATAGAGGTGCCTTACTGTTCCTGTTGCATTTCATTGCCAATTCCTCCCTCTCTTCTGATCACATATTCCCACACACACCACTGAATGTGCAGTGAGGCACCCAGGCCTAAGTCTCAGTGCTCTGCAAGTTCTACCCGCATTTCATTTTTGCTCTGCCTTCATCTGTCACCCTAATATATTATCCTGGGGAAACTGAGCCCAAACCTGTTCTCAGAGACAGGAAGGTAAACCCGAACGCACTGTGCTGCGAGTGGTGGATCACATTCCTACTGTCCCCAGCTGCCCTGTCCCTGCTGTCTCAGGACATCACCCTGGAAGCTGCGGGGCTGGCAGTGACTCGCAGCGAGCAAAGCACCCGGATAATCTCGTTAGGAACTCTGTGAGTCACAGCAGAACTGCTTCAGGATGCCAGAGCAGCAGTGGGATCCATTTAGCTGCTGTAATGCCTAAAACACTTAAATGATGGAAGCATTTACTCTCAGCCTGTCTGCTACTAAACTGTGGCTCCTCCCTGAGTGTAAAAGAACACAAGTATCAGCAACAGTGGCTCTGAAACACTTTAATAGCAGACCAATGCCTAAGCAGTTCTAAGGATTTTTTCTTATATGCCTCTTTTATTCTATACTGAAAACACTATAGACACTAAATTCATAGCCAGTGGTTGCATTAGTGGTCTGCAGAAAACACAGATAACCTGTACTAAATCCTTCTAGAAACATGATAACAAAATTAACCTTTAACAAGCAAAATATATTCTTTAGAAGGTCCCAAAATTCAACTGATGACAAAGATATTCTGCTTTATTTACAGATATTAGAATACAAGCTATATATGTATCAAACAGCTGTAGTTTTTGCCTTGTTGTAAAAAGAACCTTTAAAAAGTAGTAATGTTTCAGTCATATATATTTCACCTGAAAATGCCTATTGATTTGAATCAGGAAAGGATTGACCTTGGAAAACCTGTAAAATGGCATGCAAAGAGTTCAGAAAATACCAGAACATTTCATCATGGTGCTCTGAAATTTTAAAATTAGTTTTCCTGAACTAAAAATAAGTTTAGGTAATAACAAAACAAACTGTCACACAAGTGACAAAACCCACACTCAAATAGAGAAGAAATATTTGAAGATATTAAATAAAGTATTTCAATTGACTTGAGCTGACCATTTTCCTCATTTTTGGTTGTGAATACTCTTTGAGATTTTCATATTGCATTCCTTTCTTGAATAAAACACATTTCACACTCCAAAAATGGCATTAAAAAAAATTTCTTTCTACTCTAAATGGAAATCCGTACTTTAGAGAAAAATCTTGTAGCTCTGTCTCCTTGGCCTGGTGAAGGACTCCCAAAACACTCTAGGAAGCTCCATTGTACTGCAGTGTTCTGAACAGTTCAGCTTTCCCTGACTCTCATTGTTCTGCCTTCGCCATGTAAAGCTCTCCAGTTTCTTTGTTGGACTACTTTACAAAAGCAATTATAAAGAATACTATTTTTATGCTTTGAGTATTCTTCAGTCAACAGAGGTTACAATAATTATTTTTTTAAACACAAATGCTGAGCTTAAGGCCTGACCTTGCTGCTCCACAGCTCTGGAAAACAATTCATCTGCTAGCTCTTACTGAAAGGATGCAGCTTGCTGAAGTAAATGCAATATGCCAAGGCTTAGAAGTACAATTGACTAGTACATACACCACCCGAGTAAGTACTTCAGTGGACCCCAGCCTTCTGATGATTAATGTATTTATCTTGTGAACATGCTAATGAAGATGCTAAGTAAGGATAAGCATTACACGATGCAAAACAACAGGCTCACAGAGATAAAAATACATCCATCAACGTAGATATGACACTACAAGCTGCCTTGGATCCACTTTGTAAAGTTAATCCAAAATAATAAATGCAGCATTTACAGTAATAATTAATCTTAGAAAGATCACTAGAAGTAGTAATGACGAAGAGTTTTCTTGTATCAGAGAGTCAAGAGTCACTGGGTTATTTCTTCATATGGAGTGCTTTTTTCTGGGATGATCTAAAAAGGTCATTTAATAAACATCCTGCTAGTGCACTGACAATGGCCACAGTGTCTTTTGATCTCTTCCTGTGGAAAATTTTAGCTAAGACTTTTATTACAGAGCTTATGTTTTTAATGGAATGCAGAAATATCTCATGCCCCATGAGATGTATAAAAAGTGTGTGGCACAGATAATACTGTGGAACCTTCAAATTTGGTGTAATTGCTGAGAATTACAAATAATTAGATCTGATGATGCCAGAGACTATTTCCAGACCTATATTCTTGTGCAGTTTCTCTTTTGTTCTGTACCTTCTCACTTGTCTTACTTTTGTGGAAGAGGTGGCTCCTCATACAGTACTAAGTTTTAGGGCTAAAGCATTCATCAGTGGAGGAGGTCTCCATTACTACTGTCAGAGATGCTGCTTCTTTTTTTTTTTTTCTTTTTCCTGCAGTCCACAGGGACAGATTTCACAGCCATGAAAATTGAATCAGTAGCAGTGGATTCAGGACATTCAAATTTGATTCTCCAAAATGTTGAACAGGCTAGCCCTGTTCTAGCAATTTATATAAATAACTGCTTAACCTCAAACATATTAATAATTGCAGACTTCAAAGAAAGCTTTACTTTGTGTATGAATATAAACTATGGTTAATTTACTTTAGTGAGAGCTACATAATGTAGTGAGAATATGCTTGTTGCATGGTAAAAGCCTGGAGCAGCTATTTAGGTACTGATCTATAAATCCTTAGATTACCATGGCAAACTAATCACTAATCTGGTGGATTAATGGAAAGAAAGAAAAAATTTATTTACTTAAACAATTAAATCTCAGCCGTAGAATTCAAGACCTAATGGATTTCTTATATCCTGAATTCTATTAAATCATATCCTCTGTTTTTTTCAGATTTTCAGTCTTCCAGAAATGAAAAAAACCCCAACCTATTTAAAATAGCATGTACATAAATGTAACATGTATATGTATATATACACACATAAATATGCTGTGTGTATATATATATGTGTGTGTATATATATATACATTTTATATACATATATAATGTGTACAAATGTGTGAAGCATATTTACCTGCTACATATGTAGCTGTTTCACCTAATTCTTGGCAAAATAGAAAAGTACTGGTCAAAATGTATTTTACCAATTCATTTCTGATTCTTTTTTATTTTGTAACCTCTTCCCTACATACAGATGGGAACTGATAGTATGCTGTCCAGTGCAGCACAGCTTGGTAAGGTTCTTTTATAGAATATGCAAGTATAAGGAAAAATGTGCTGAGGTTCCAGGGGAGCCTTTGGTGATGTAGCACTTCTTCCAGGGCACACAGAGTCTTCCAACCATCAAATGAAAAAACATGTGCTACCTCTACATAAGGAAAGCTACATCCTAGAGAGAACACCCTGCCAAAGAGGTTTCATCTTTTTTGACCCCTTAACCCAAATTTCTGTAAACCTCATGCTTTGCAGTTTGTTTGAAAGTGTAGGAAATACATTAGAGTGCTGATAGATGCTAATAAAAGGTGTATATGCACGAGTAGAGCAAATATTATCAATGTCAGGCAGGATATTTGCTTTGGTGTATTCACAAAGATTTGTATCACTGTTTCTAGTATAAACAGTATTATTAGATATCTTAAAGATGGAAATTGCTTCTTACCTATGAAATATCTTTGCAAATTATTCATGTCATCCTTAATAGAACTACTTTGGACAGAAATTTGTGGGATTTGTAACTGCAAGTTTCATGTTTGGCTCAATTATAATATAAAATATATAAGGGAAAAATAAGCGTAAGCATATGTCATAGAAATTGTAATGTCTGTAAAGGGGAAAGTCCTCTGCATAAATTTGTGTAATCCATGAGAATAAAGCAATCCATCCTCTCTAAGTGAAATGACAGCAATAGCTGCATAGTTCCAGAAATCTTCACTTGCAAATGACTTTTGATAAAGAAAGTATGTCTCATAATAGAGACACTCAATAGTTTGGTATTAAATGTTCCTTAAAATGTAACTGTAAAAACATTTAATATAATACTTCTTTTTTTTTTAACTTTTAAGCCAAATCTTTCAAAAGTCAATACTTTGAAAATCCTTCACACAAAGCTGATTTCCAAAGAATCCTGAAACAGTCACATCCGTTTTAGTCATATATTCACAGAGGCCATTATTTCTGCAGACATGAATACATAGCAACAAATTAAAACAACCAACTGTCTTGTTTCAGGTGGAAAATTACTCCCTGGGAATTTTCTTTTAACTATTATGAAAGCTTTGAACAAACTTACTAACCTTAGAAAACACCACTGTCTAATTATATTCTCTCACCTTCTCTGTTAAGCTCCAGATAATTTTTTTTCTCTTTCTCCTCCTACTTGTCTTTTACAGAAATTACATATCTCTTCACACCTTTGCCTACTCATTTTTACCACAAATACAGTTTTTAATAAAATTAGTCATTAAGTACTATATTACAGATCCAAAGAAATCATCACCTCTCTTGTATGCTGGTCTCTCATCCTTATGCCCACTTTGACCTAATTATTTTTAGATTTTTTTCACTGACAACTCCATAGGTTAATTAATGTTCAGTAGATTTTGAACTCCTCCTAACAAAAATATGTATCAGAAATCGTTTTGTTCCACCTTCTCTGACTTTAGACAATTAATTCAGATTAGTTTAGACACCAAAGATGCACACCTCTGAATAATTCTTTGAGCAATGATTTTCCTGATTGTCTGAAGTCCATGTGGTGAGGGGTTACAGGCACACATGCTTGCAGGAAACCAAGATGTAGTGTTTGGAGCTGAAAAAGCTTTTTTATCTCTGTCTTATGAATCTGAAATTGTCAGAAAATATTTTTCAAAAATGGCAGAGAGTAAATTAATATTTTCTAACTTTTCCATCCCAGGATCATAAAGAAACATTAGGCAGTATCCTTCATTCCCTGAGTTCTGCAGCTACAGTTTTGTAAAATGTATCAGACAGTGTCCTCAACATGAAGTCTTTGAATTTTCTCCACAGCTTCAACGCAGGATCAGGTCAGTCTTTTCACAGATATTCATGAATTCTTTCCAATTTTTACCTCCACCTCATAGTTTGTGGAACACCATCCACAGGAAGACTTAGTGAAGTGATAAGACCACTAATTAGATAGCCTGACACACAGATCACATTGCCATATGAGCCTTGGGCAACGTTACAATTACTGGGAACTCAGAGATGAATCTGGCAGTATTTCAAGGTGGAACACACAAGTTCATCTGCACTGAATCCCCAGAGACTCTGAACAATTAATAATAATGACTGTATATATAATCTGCAGCAGAGCAATATCTTACTTTTCAGTCATCTAAAAACACCACAGAAACTAAAAGCCACCCTTCTGTACCTGTGCTACTATTTCTTGGTTGTCCTCCCTCAGTGGGAATTGTCAAGGCTTTAGGCCTATGTGGAGAACCCTTCAGGGATGCACACCCTCACTAACCATCCTTCCTGCGGGTGAGAATCCCTTGCAGCAGGAATAGAAACCACTGGGAGCCCAACGCTACCCTGCCCTACCCTGCCGCAGCCTGTAACATCCCTCTGTCTCTCGAGACCTGCGCAATGTCTCAGTGCCAGCTTCTGCCACAGTGTCTTCTAACATGGAAATGCTACAAACAGCCAGTATGGAGAACACAGTCAACTGAAGTCAAGCAAGGATGTATCTTCTATTACATCTACTGATACAGTTGGGGAAAAAATAAAACTGAGATTATGTGTTTATTATAAATCTATGCAAACATTGTTTTCTGTAACCCCATAAAAAGTTTGTTCTTATGAGCATGGATCTCATGTTAACTTGCTCCTAACATTCAACATTTTAAAAAATTGAATCATTCATCTTTCAGCATTTGAATTGTCCATTGTTGGGTTTTTTAATTTGTCTTTACTTGTGTATATATGATATTTATAAATATAAAGGTCACACTTCTTTAGTTCACATGTTCTGCTACTGAATTCTAAGGAAATAACCTCAATTACCTTCTGAGCATGTCTTAAACTAAAATAGTGTTGTTCCCAAAACTTCTCAAAATATTAGACAATGACCAGCTAACAGGAATAATTGGGAGCAGCTGTAATTTGATGAGCAGTTTTTCTAATGTACTTGTTTTTAACAGGTTTCAGTTAATTAAGGCAGAGGAGGACAACTATAAAGTTCTGATTTTGAAATGTGAGAAGTTTTGCACTATCAAATTAAAAATACAATTTGTACATTTTATGTAATAGCTCAAAGAATAAGGTAAATTTTCTTTTTTTAATTGATATAAACCTGAAAATCTAATATTGCAATTGTGGACGATTGAGCTTCTGCTAAAGTAAAAAAAAAAAAAAATCCCACAATTGTGATCTGGGAAGAAAAATCTGTGGAATGGGTTACCCTGAGTTATTAGAACTTGCCAATCAAAGTCATCTAAACCAAAATAAGGTTTATAAAAGCTAGATTATATCCTTATGTTATGGAGAACACAATTTCCTGCAAGCAATGAACATGAAAGCAGACAAACAGACACTTCAAATGAGTCTTCAAGAGCTGCACTAAAGCTACTTCATGAAAACTATACAAACTAAACCACGATCCAATACTTGAAATAATATGTAAGGCAGTAAAGGCAAAGAGAAGAAAACCCCTCAGCTCAAAGATGGCTTCACAGGCACAAGGCACAGAACTGCAGCAGCAAACACCGAGAGCTTTGTTCCAGAACGTGTTGGTTCTCGATCACTGTCTTGGCAGTGTGGTGCCAAAAGCAGTTATGTCATAATAATAATAAAAAAAAAATTAAAAAAAAAAAAAATAAAAATAAAGGCTCATGATTTAACATTGACATTGATATCACTTAGGGTAATAAAAATACAGTCCAGGTTAACAAAAATGTGAACTGAATCTGAGAGAAAATAGATTGAAATAGATGGAATTTGCAGCAGTACTGCAGGGGAAAGTATCTATTTGTGTATATTGAAATGAACAAGTATGTCTACTGAAGGAAAAGGAAGCAAAAACAACTGAGGAACAGTTTGAAATGACTTTCTAGATGGATATTTTTCTTCTTATATTATGGAATATAGGTAATGGATACCCAATTTTCACCTTCTTCCAAGGGACAGGATGAGTGTCAGAAGAGGTTCATCTCTTTGGGAATCAAAGAACAAATAAAGCCATGTTTATGTTGAATATAAAATATGCAGATCTGGAATATTTTCTGAGAGATTAGTAAGGTTAATTATTCCTAATATAAGAAATATATTGCATATAAGCTTGCAGTCACCCTTCAAAAAATACCCTGTACACCTGTGTATGTTCAATTCACCTTTTGGGTGACTCTTGCACTGCTATTCCCATTACATTCCATAGTCAACACGCTCAAATTTTGAGAAACGCTCATGTGTGTGTGCATGCATGTACATTTCATCATACAGACATTTCAAAGATCCTTACAAGAAGCATTTGCATGCATGAAAGTGAAAGAAAAGCATGGCGAAAGCATCTGAACATCTATGAAAAGGACAAAAATTATTGGGCTAAACTTATAAATATGTAAATGTAGACTGTGTTAGGGTCAAAACTCACACCGCGAAAGACACAAGACTGAAGCTATCACCTATATTCACCATTTATAGGCTTAAGTCTCCTAAAGTCCTGCCTAAACTCTCACTTCACTGATGAACATTATTCTAAACAGTACACATGAATAGGAAAATTCCTTGAATAGTTCCAGCTAATCAAGCAATCCAGATTTCTCCAAATGACAATCAAACCTTCAGGATTATTTACATTTCCATCTGCATAATTTATCATCTCAGATTTCATATTTGCTTCCTCACATTATTGACAAAATGCTGAAAAAGCATTGAGCCTAATACAAATCTGAGCAGTACCTCCCTAGGAAACCCACCATGTGATGATGATTCACCATTGGCTAGGACCTCATATCTGTCAGGCCTGTTTGAAATTATCTATTTCATTTAAGTCATATTAATGATGACAAATTCTATTCTTATTTTTCAATGGTTTTATCAGCTAGCACTTTTCACATTATTTCACTTTTGTTTTCAGGATACCTGGAACTTTTACCCTTTTGAATTACTGATACAAATGGGGTTGGTTTTCAACTCTATGGAACATATCTAGTATTCAAATGTTTGATAATTTCAACACTAGCAGGCCAGATATCTTAGTCAGCTTATTCAAACTCTACTCCAGTTATTGCCATCAGCAGTGGTATCAGCTCTTTTTCTATGAGCAGACTAGAAAGTTCTTCTTAGTTCTTATGTAACTCCTATACATCAGTCTTTCCAAACAGGGGAGAGGAATAGCTGTTAAACATTTCCTGAGACGTTATCTTCCTTTTAGCTATCTCCAGTTTCATAATGGCCCATCCCATTAGTAGAATCTTTGTTCCCAATGTAATTTGGAAAAACCTAAATTTCTATTAGCCTTTTTACTGGCAGATAAGGCTTTTCTGCAATTCCTATTTTAGTAACAGTTTTCTGTGCTGAAGATTGAAGCTCATTTTTTTCTCTCTTTTGCTTTTCTTGGATTTCACAGACTGTTTCTTTATTTCTGTTATCTCCATTGCATCACTGATAAAGGGTGAGCTTCTAAGAAAATAAGTCTCTTACGTGATACAGACCAAAGATTTTCTAGTAATTCTCTAGATTTAATCAAAATCCTTATTTTTGAATAATAAGAAAAGAATTTTCCTTAAAGGAACCAAATTATTAAACTTCAAGTTCAGTCAAGTTTATCCCCTATAAAAATGTTCAAAATATTGTTGTTCCATGGTGAATTCATGCTACTGCATTTGATTTTAAAACCTCTATCAGTGCTTAGAGTTTCTTGTTCCATACATGGTCTTACATTTGCTTTAACAAGTAATTATAGTTTTTCCCCGACACACTTTATAGTCAGATGTTTTCCATTTTTATGAAATGGTCTTTACAAGTTCCCTTTTGTGCCTGTATTTGCTAGTGCTTACATGGAGTTCTCTGTTCTGTACCAGAAGTACAACAGTGGCTTATGTGAATTTAAGCAGTAATCCAAGTGGAAAGCAGAGGAAAAGATACTGTGTGCTTAACTCAGTGAACATTCTCAAAAGCATCTATTACTAAACCTTCTGTTATGATACCATAGCTTTCAGACACAGATCACTAAAATTCAGCATCAGAATAAAGGATGTAAAATAGTGCACACAGCAAAGAGATGATTTTCTTGGAGGCACTGATCAGTAACAGAGGGGTTTATTTTTTCAGGTGCCTGAATATGGGTTATGCTTTTTTGATTTATTTAAAAATTTTGAGCATTATTAAGACATTCACTTCAAGACTTTAAATTTGACATAGGCTTGTAAATATTTCATGTTGTTTTCCAAGTGAAAATTAAAACTCATAATTTTGATGGACTGAAAATCCCACATCATCTCACACATTGTCCCACATCCTTCTCAAAAGCATTGATTTTGTCAGGTTTTGACCTCAGATCTAATGATTTCTGTTCCTTAATGGAGGGAGAATTTGCTTCTATAGAGTGCCGAAGAAATTTTAAGAGAAAAAATACCTGTACTGAGAAAATAGGTAAATATGGTTTTAGTTGGGTAATGTCCCTTCCTTACATCTGTGGGGTGCAGGTAGTTGCTCCATGTTTTAAAAACATTACCAGTACAGTTGAGAAACATTTATCAGAGCTTGCATCTATCCAATTGTTATTTTTCATTAATTTTAAATACAACTTAAGTAACAAAATTTGTGCAGAATAGAAACTCACAAGAACTATGTTCCTTCTTAGCCAGAGAAAAGCAAGAAAAAAAGTTTGGTATCACTTCACAGTGAGACTGATCTACAACAAGTATAAGGAGACTTAGACACGCTATTAACAGATCTACAAAACCAGAATATACCGATGTTCATTATAATTTTATTTCTCATTTCTATTTTTAAGGCATTTTTCTGAGAGCTCATACTGAGGTAAGAACTTGTTCATTATTTTCAGGACAGTACAGACTTTTTAGTCTTTCTTCACCTGGTAGCCTATGCCAAAAATAATAATCTCATGTAATGTCAATCAATATTTTTATTTTAATAAAAGTGGACATTGTAAGTTTTCTTCTTACATGTTTAATAAAAACTGAATGACCTAATAGAAGGTATGGGGAAGGCCCCACACATGTTTGTTTTCACCTGCTTGATTCCAGCTATCAATTAGATCTCAAAGAAACAGCACGACTTTGGCAAGTGTCACACACAATTAAACTGCATCATCTTGTTCTAATGCTCCTGTGCTCTTGCAGACTTATTTTATTTCAATTAGTTATTTAGATTTATAAAAAAATGGCACGTCTTCTCCTCTCACACCAGGCAATCAGGCAACAAAATCTATGCTTAATTATGGTGTGCTTTCCTCCATCTGCAAACTCTTTTAATAATTTCCATCCCAAACTCTATTGCTACGAGAATGTGGGTAACAAAAAGATTGGTTTTGTTGTCATATTTTCTGGCCATTTTCTCAACCTTTGATTATAGATCCTTGTAAGCAGAATAAAGATTGCAGCTGTTGAAAAAGGCTGACTTCATATTGAGAATTACCAACAATTATAAACTTCCATACTTCACATTGTAATAATTATTATACAAATTCTATTTATGTCATTTGATGTCAAAGAAAGGTGAGATCCTTGCTGTGGTTAGTAAAATATAGTTACAATGTCAATTAACTGTGAGATACAAATGCATAACAAACCAGACTTCTATAGTTCCCCTGCTCATGGAACTACTTATTAAGCACACAGTCAACTGACATTTACACAGATTGTGAATTGTTATTGCTATTGATGCAGAGCTGGCTTGCTTGCTGGCTTAATCTCAGAAACAACAAAACAGAGATACACTAATCCCAGGAAAACTCATCCAGAAACAGTTCAACTTCTTTTCATGTGATATAAAGACTAAGACTGTAAACTCAGCAGCCCTCATTTGCTCCTGGAGAGTAATCTCAGTGCCTCAGGATTGCAGTTTGAAGCATCCCTGTTCCAGGAGAACTTTAGATGGGCACAGCAGCGTGTGAATGGCAGGATGTGAGCAGGTTTAAGCCCAGAATCCAAGTTACCCAGGAATATGATGAAAAGAGATCCAAGGTAGCTGGAAAAGCCAGTGTTGACTTTTGGAGTTTAACAAGATTTATAGCACCCAAAGTATGTTCCAAGTATGAAAAAAGTTTTCCTTGTCAGCCAGATTCATAATATTCACAACACTGAGATCTTCACACTAGCCTAGAACCTCCTAGCCAAAATTTTCCAGAATAATCCAGAGCTGACAATGGCCAAAATGCAAAAAGAGCGAAGTCCATTACTATGTTTGTTGTTAAATACATATTTTAAAGTTACAAGTGGTGATGTGTATTTGCCAAAACTATCACTACTTATTTCTGTTCTGTATTTATAATGAAGCAGACGGAGATGTTGCATCCCATATGATGTTAAGGATGCAGTAAAATTTACCATCTGTTGACAAAGAAAGATGTGATGGACAATTTGCTAAAATTAATGATTAAAGTTATAGCTGAAATCTTATATCCAAGATCCCCACAGCAACTAGCTGAGAGCTCACTGGGATAGTCTAGGGTTATTCTAAGGACTAGGATACTCTTCTAATGTCAGACATGAGCAAGCTGAAGGGTGAATCAGGAATTGCAGGCTGCCAATCACCCCTTGTGGCACAGAAGGGCTCCCATGCCCAGCTGTACAACAGTTCCCATTTTCAGGAATGTGTGAGCAGGAGGTTGCAGTACAGACTGCCCCTCAAAGCATTGTGCATGGACTTGTAATGAGAACAATCAGGAAGGAGAGTGACTTGAATGCGATGTTGGGGTCACTTTAGCCCCTGGTAAATCCTCACCAGACAATTTTAAAAAGGACTGGAAGGCAGTAATGCTGTTCTGGCATTCATGTAGTATTTAATTTTATCAAAACTCATGCTTCAGGGATTCACTGAGTTCCTTAAAAACATTAGGAAAAAATCCCTTCTTTTTCTCAGCAACACACAGCTGAGAGATGCATTCGGGAGAGGTTTTTTTTAGGACTTAGGATACTGATCAACAGAGAAGTTTACCTAGAGAGGTCAACAGGACAGGTCAAACAGCTTTCTTTACTGCTGTACAGCCCAATTTCTTACCAATTATGAGTGAAGTATTCAGCTCAAAGGATTACATCTATATCAATAGATTTGGAAAGTGTAAACTTTTGTTGCTGTTTGCAACAGATCAGCCAGGACAACCAACATGCCACTGATTAGTCTCCTGACATTTGGAATGATTTTCACTAACTGAAGTATCAGGATCATAGAAAAGTATGTGACACAACAGCCTTTGACATACAGAAAGTCACACTAGTTGATTAAATGGAATTCTTTGGCAAGCAGAGCTGCTGAACACTATGACTTGCATATTTTCTGCTTACAGGAACAGACACAGACTTGACCCAACTGGGATGGATTCCTGGGCTCAGATGAAGAATGAGTGCTCCTAGAATGAATTTCACAGACAACTAGATCACTAATAGCAGATAGTCAAGAGATAATCTAATTCAACAGATAAGCTTTATTCTGTATAGTAGGCATATTAAGAAGAATTAATCTGCCTGAAAATAGGTAAAAAATGTACATGCTGTAGAAATTGGAGTTATCCACAGATGACTGGCCAGTAGACTCATTATGTTCTGTAGTTGTAGCCAGAAGCAATAGAGAATTTAAAATGAAAGATGTGTTTGGACACATGAATATCAATAGTTATCAAAAGTCCTTTTAACAGCCATAAACGGAGCTTTTAAATCTTCCTAGTTTTTGTCAGGAAAGAGATGAGACTTTCTGTATGCTTGAAATAGAAAAGGTGTAAACATCCTCAATGACTGTTTTTATTTCCCTTATTTTGGAGTTTCATATTGAAAATCAAAAGGCTAAATTTAGAAGATGAAATCCATGCACTGAAAAACTGCAATGGGATGACTAACTTAAGTCAGTTAGGGAATTGACCTGGTTTAAAATATTGATATAAACCAATCATACATCAAAGGACATGGAATTAAACTGGACTTAGACAGTCAAAACAAGAAATAAAGCATTTTGGGGGGCTTCTTGGCATGGATTTATTTCTGCTCATACAGCCAAAATTGTTTTGTGAAAATACGGTGATGCCATAATAATAGGCTGGATTAGATCAAAAGAGCAATGCCTTTCTTTCTAAGGATATAATGTGTCCCTATGTGGTGGTGTGGATGGTTGAATTTTCCCCATTTATTATGTTGAACCCTGGTTGGACCCTCCAGAGAAAGCTGGACAGTGTAAGCAGGCAAAAGCAGGTGCTTTGAAGGACTGTGACAAGGAAAAGAAGGACAGACGAGGGAGAAGATTTGAAGAGAGACTTAAGGAAGAGAGAGAGGGAGCTGAAAGAAGGATAATAAAGAAAGGGTTGTGGAGATAGGGAAGAGCTGAAGGACATGTGGGTGGATTACCAAGTAGAATGGATTTAGGCATGAAGTGAAAGTTAAAAGGTTGGTGGGTCCAATACTGTATGTTCTGTATACCATTGTATGTTCTAAGTACCCCCCCCCAATTGAAATTCATAAGTTGATACATCCTCCCTACAAGCTCCTATTTTTAGCCCACTTCAGTTACATGTTACTTTTCCCCTTTTTCCCCCCCCCCCCCCCGCCACTGTGTTATCCCTCCCCTACTCCCCAATTGGCCCAAGGAATGCAACCCCTCCCCTTGTCCCCCTAGTGATAAGTTCTGATTGGTGGCCACAAAGAGGAACTCCCATTTCTCCTCCCCTTCCCCGAGAGTTTATAAGCCCTTGTATTCCTTTGTTCTGGGTCCAGTCCGACCTGGCCCCGACAGTGTTGCTGAAGATTAAAGTTACTGTTTAACTGTCTGGCTGACTGGGCCCTCCTTTCTTCCTCTCTGCGTTGTTGCCTGTTACATCTTATCACCGTTAGCCTTCTCCCAGGGAAAAGGATCCACAAGGGCTGACTCCTCACTGAGTGCTGAGGGGCAGCTCAGACTCACGCTTGCTCCGGTGCCTGGGCTGGCTCGGGGTGAAGCCGAGGGGCTTCAGTTTTGGCACCGCGACATCCCTACAAGTAATCATCCTCCAATGCTCCTGAAAGTTTAGAGTACTGAGTTTGAGTTAGTCACAAGGCAACAAAAGGAAGCCTCTAGCAGTAAGTTATGATCCCTCTGTTTTTCTGATTAGCTACTCTAACAAATTTCCTGAGAAATACAATTACTGCATCTGACAGAGCAAAAGCACAGTAGGATAAACACTGAGAGCAACAGAACCAGGAGGTTTTGTTAACATTGGTCATAATCAATAAAAAAACTGAGGCCAGACTTGCAGGTTTTGCCATGCTGCTGCAGAAGACATAGAGGATAAGAGTGTAGGGGGTTAATAAAGAAGAAAGACATAAGGAAGCCCATCTATCTGTATGTCTCTGTATCTGTATCCGTATCTTGTTTCTTCCACTTCCAGGGAAGAGGACATGTGAGTAGCTTCAGCCTGACAAGCCAAGCAGACCATCAGCCACTTTTCCACAGCTTTGTCTGTGGATTTGTGAACAGGTGGGGAAAGGGCACTTTATTTCCCCTTCTGCTTCCATTCCTCATCTCTCTCCCTCTCAGATTTGCTGCATGGCAAAGGAGGCTTTCTACCTCTCTGGCAAGCTTAAAAGAGACTTCCTTCCTTCTCTGGTATATATGGATTCCAAAGGAGACAATTGCCCCTCTTTTAATTTTCTTTCTCCACTTTCTGCTCTCTGCCTTTAATGCTGCTTCCATTCAGACCCATGGGCTTTGTGGTGTTTCTGTGGGATTTCTGTAGTGCTCCCAGCCCAAAGACCAAACAATATCTTTGCAATAAGTGCCTCAGAGTTGCATAAATAAGAGTTTTAACCTGCGAGTGCAAAGGGGGTGGTCCTGTTTATTCAAATGGTCCATATTAGCATACCATATGTAATACAAATATACCTAGCATAAAATCATTTGTCCTAGCCACTACATATATTAGGTTTTGTTTGTTTGTTTGTTTGTTTGTTTGTTTTTGGTTTTTTTTCTTCTTCTTCTTTTCTGAAAACAAAGTATTTGTCAAAGAAAAAAAATTCATTAAATTAAAAAAATCATTAAATTGTGATTACGGAAAATAGTTTCACATCTGATATGGTCAACCTTTCTATTAAAATACTAATTAGGAAATGATAGCAGTAAAATTTCAGGTGTATTTTTAATATTTAATTTATGCATTTCACATCCCCTAAATCATAGTTTGCTTTGTAAATATTTGCTAACCTAACAAAACATGGACTACCAGCCTCAGGTCATAACTCATGCAGATAGCAAAGAGGACTTCGTGCCATTTTATGATGTGACTTCTCCATTTAATTAACTCCTTTAAACTATTAATATCAGACTCTTTTTCCCCCACTAGCTTTTGTGTTTTTGCTTGTGTGACTAAAAAGCTCTGTGTACCATTCAGCCAGCACAGGATGGCTTCCTCCCTCTCTCATAGCAACAAAATCCTGGCTACCTCTGAAGTGGATATGCTAAATGGGAGAGATTTCACATCATCTCTTTCTAGCTCACATGCACAAAATGTCACAGTTCTGCTCAGGTGTTTTTCAGCAACCATTTTGCATGTGATATTTATCAGTTTGCTATTGATGACCACATCTACGCAGTAACAAGAATATATCAGTAACATAATTAGCCTGTTTCATGATGTATGCTATAGACAGACATTCTTTATAAATATAGAAAGAGCATGAACATTTACAAATCTACTTGCTGTTCTTGTTTAAATAAGAAAGCCACATTCTTCTCTAGATGCTTCACTTAGAAAAATACTTGTGACTAGCAATCTCCTGCACCAATACATTAAGCATTTATGTTGAACATTGTAGCCAATTTTTTTGACACAATTTATACTTTTTGCTAACACAGGGTTCAATCCTGGTCCAGTCCCTGGACCAGGGATAATAACCCTGATCATGATTAGAATCATAACCCTGATTCAAATCACTTCATGGGAATAATATCACTAATTTCAGTAAATCTATTTGCATTTGTGCTGTTCAATATCCTGTCAGCTCACTGAATAAGATCATTAGCAAAGACAGACAAATGTATTCAGCCTAGGCAACTTGCATTTCCCCGTTTCTAAATAAAGGCACTTATCCTGCAGTATAAACAGCACTTACTTTTCTCAAAATTTAAAAGGAATGAACACGGTCAAGATTAATCTCTTTATTATGACATCTGTTATTTTTCCATTATCCATTACTAAATTTTGTTGCATACCCTACAATTAGAGAATGTTTTGTTGCTTAGCTCAGCATTTAAAAAGGATTGTTTCTACGGGGCACAAATGAAGTATCTCCAGACCAGTTCGATGAGCTTCTGAGCTCCTTTCACTTCTAATGAAGCACCATTACTTAGCAATCACAGATCATTTGCTAGCCCTCAGTAGCTCTTACTCCATGAGACTATTTATGACAGCAGAACTAAAAGTGAATATAAGCATCTGCAGAGTGACTGCTTTGACAAGAGGTTCTGTGAAGAGTATTGCTAACACAACACCTTGCTCCTAGAGCAAAGCAATGTGGGGCATTGCTGACCATGCTGCTATGTTAATAATAGAAGAATGATTGAAGTTAGAGGGATTATTCACCCAATGGTAAAAGGAAAAACTAAATACATTACCAGTTTGGTGTAGTAATACTGCCTAAATCCATTTACCCTCATTTACACTCATCTACATTACTTTAGTGATTTTTCTCTCCTTTTATCTAAATCAAAATTCTGTTTTGATAGTCTTGCTGGAAGGGAAATACGAGAAACAGAAGGTCTGCAGCAGCTGAAGAGAAAAAGAAAGATCGGGACCTTTAGTGTGATTGCAGTGTGCATTGCCTGAATTTTCCTTTCCATCTCCTTGGACAAATAAGAGTGCCTCTAGTCTAGGTTACCATAGTTTCTGGTTTCCTTAGTAACCCTTTTGAGAGCATTCATGTGTTTGTGTCAGTAGGCAAGAGTGTGAGGGGGTCTAAAATGGAATACAAACCTCTCAAATTTGGAGTTAAAAAACTCCAAATTTTCTCCTCAACCAACAAAAGAAAACATAAACCAAGCAGAGGCTCACTGGAAATCAAGGGAAATAACTACAACTGGGTATGATTTAAATCATGATGTGATGAAAGGATGAGTGTATTCTCTAGTCAGAGAGATCTTCAGGGTAAACCTGAATCTGAACAGAAGAAATGCAGGATAGCATTAGCCTTAGCTAAGCAGGATAAATAATGAATAATGAATATAAGAAAACATTTTTACTGAGAGGGTGGTTGAACAGGGGAACCAGTTGCCCAGAGAGGCAGCAGGTTTCCATCCTTGGAGACATTCAAAACTCGACTGGCCTCAGAGCAGGCAATCTGCACTGAGGAAGGGAGTTGCATTAGATCCCCAAAAGTCCTTTCCAATTTCTGTTCTTCTGTGACCCCAAGATTCTGTGAAGACTTTTCCAATGACTGGGAAACTGCCTAAATGTGTATTACCGAGAGATCTAGAAAAAGTCTGTGGTTCATGTAAGGAAGTACATGCTGTTTCACAAATTTATGATTTTTCTAAATATTTATTTAATAAATATAGTATTTGAGAAGTTTAATTATAAGTGATTTTGAGGGTATAAAAAGAGGAAGGGAAGGAAGGGAAGGAAGGGAAGGAAGGGAAGGAAGGGAAGGAAGGGAAGGAAGGGAAGGAAGGGAAGGAAGGGAAGGAAGGGAAGGAAGGGAAGGAAGGGAAGGAAGGGAAGGAAGGGAAGGAAAGGAGGGAGGGAGGAAGGAAGGAAGTGAAGGAAGTGAAGGAAGTGAAGGGAGGGAGGGAGGGAGGGAGGGAGGGAGGGAGGGAGGGAGGGAGGGAGGGAGGGAGGGAGGGAGGGAGGGAGGGAGGGAGGGAGGGAGGGAGGAAGGAAGGAAGGAAGGAAGGAAGGAAGGAAGGAAGGAAGGAAGGAAGGAAGGAAGGAAGGAAGGAAGGAAGGAAGGAAGGAAGGAAGGAAGGAAGGAAGGAAGGAAGGAAGGAAGGAAGGAAGGAAGGAAGGAAGGAAGGAAGGAAGGAAGGAAGGAAGGAAGGAAGGAAGGAAGGAAGGAAGGAAGGAAGGAAGGAAGGAAGGAAGGAAGGAAGGAAGGAAGGAAGGAAGGAAGGAAGGAAGGAAGGAAGGAAGGAAGGAAGGAAGGAAGGAAGGAAGGAAGGAAGGAAGGAAGGAAGGAAGGAAGGAAGGAAGGAAGGAAGGAAGGAAGGAAGGAAGGAAGGAAGGAAGGAAGGAAGGAAGGAAGGAAGGAAGGAAGGAAGGAAGGAAGGAAGGAAGGAAGGAAGGAAGGAAGGAAGGAAGGAAGGAAGGAAGGAAGGAAGGAAGGAAGGAAGGAAGGAAGGAAGGAAGGAAGGAAGGAAGGAAGGAAGGAAGGAAGGAAGGAAGGAAGGACTACATAATAGTAATTATAGCATTTATAGTAAGTTGATCAAATGTCCTAAAAATAAGTTTTGTAATTACAGGATTTTACATCATAGTGATTTGGGAAATTTAGCAAAATTGGAAGCTAGAGTTGGAAGGATTTAATTTTATATGGGAGAAAGACAGAAAACAAGTACATAGACAAGAGTGGTATGGAAAATGGAATGGTTTTAGAAAGACAAGAGCATAAATATTTATCATTATTTTGTTCATATTTTCCATTCTTGTCCCTAAATTGTCATTCCCTTGTGCTGTTGATGGCTTGATGTGTTTTTGAAGGCAGTTACGGAAAAGCTGTTGTTGCTACTTTTCTAATTTTTGGCTCCTGTGCCAATGTTTTTTAACTTATAGTAACAGATTGCAAAATACATTTGTTGATATTTGTCTTACAGATTTTCTAAAACAAAAATTAAAAAAAGAATTACATGGGTCAGCAATGAATAGTTTAAGGTTTTTTCTATGAGTTTCTCTGAAAGGAAATTAAGTTTTTATATATTGTTTGTGAAAGAAGCATTGCCAACAGCCTTGTTCTATATACAATACATTACATATACATCTTTAATCAGATAACCAGTTTCAGTAAGTGGATCCTAATGAGTTATTTGCTACACTTTAGAGATGATTTATTGATTGGCTTTGACTGATTATTGATTATCAGTAGGAGCTCTGCCCTTTGGTAGATATTGGCCAGTTTATTGTCCTTAAACTATGTCTGATCCTATCTTTGTTCAGCATTTCATTGCCTTGGATCTTGCAGAATATTTACTTCAGCATGAAGAGGAGAGCCAGAACAGTAAAGTTTTGGGCCTGTTTTGTTCCTATTATTCCCTTATTTTCCTTCAGATAAATACCATTAAAACACATGGGATTACAGAACACCACTTAAAGGTCTGACTCAAACCTCAGTAAAATCTGAGGAAATCTTTCTATTTAATTTCATAAACTTCAGAGCAGATCCTGAATAGTCTTGACTTTATATTAGAGTCAAAGACATCTCTCTCCTCTAAGAGGCTGAAGTGACTCCCTAGTGACTTCTAATGCTGTTTTTGAAAAGTAGAAGACTGTCAAGAGGAGACTGTATAATAACAAAGAAATGATTGTAAATACCATTGCCACACTTTACTTCTTAGCTTCTGACCACAAAATTTAAGATTCAGATCAACTGCGGGAAAAAAAAAAAAATCTGCAGGAAGGATTGTAGTTTGTATGTGTCCAGATTCCTGGTAGAATTTCCCTCCTCATACTTAAAAAAGTGTGGACTGAAGGGGATACTTATGATTTGGGTATCATTCTTGGTTTGCAGTCTGAAAATGCTCATGTATTAAGTAGAATTATTTCCCCACAAAATAGTAGTGTAACACATTAGTTCTATGGTTAAGACTAATATTTTTAGAAAGACACTTATTATTCCATATTAAAAAAAAATATTCTCAGTAAAGTGGGTCCTTTTGAGATGCTGATGTTTAATATTCAATAAGAGGAAACAAACAAATGTTACTATTTTCTTCCATCTTCTTATTCCTTCTTTCACTACTGCATTCAAGTTTCATATGAAAAAAACAATGTCTTACAATACAAATAAAATCACTGAGGCTCAGTTCACTTTTTAGCAATCAGCTGTCATAATAAAAGTCTCTTCTAACCCAGTAGCATGCATAAATATGATAGTAAGAATTCATGAATTGGATCACATCCTCATTACAATTGTTTCTATCTGCTAGTGTTTAATAGCTCATATAGTCCAGATCACACTTCACTTTCTTGCCACAAGTGATGTGTCCCCCACCACCATAAAGAGAGACATTAACTGGCACACTGGGTGACAACCTCAACATAAGGCTTGAGTGACAGAGGCTTAAATGATCTCTGAATATACAGGGTGCTACCCTAAAAGAGAGTTTAGGTAAAATGATACAGGAAACTTTTCTTTAACACTGCCGCGTATCGCAATTTGATCACAAAGATATTGCATTGCAAGTAAAAAGAGCTTAGGGGATAGTGGGTTTTTATGCATGATGGGTACTTTTAACAGTTATTCTTGAGCGCTAGGTACAAGTACAGAAATAATCTGCAGCTATGGAATTAAAACAGCGAGGCTGTATGACACCACTTTCAGCAGAGGCTGTCTGGTAAGATTGTTGGAGAACCAGTTAAAAAGGTGTTTCGTTCTGATTAGACTACTTTTTTCTAGTAACTTTGTACTTTATTCAGGTTCAAAGGCAAAGAAAGAAATTCATGTTCCTTATTTTGACCCCCAGTAACCCACTGGCTTTGTGTGTTTTTCTTTTAGAATGAGAGCACTGAATTTCTGAGGTACTATTAAATAGAGGCATTGTCAGTAACGCTATGAAAACCCCTACTCTTATACAGTTAATTAGTCTTGTTACATTAATTGAAAACCATTCAGAACTCAGGAGTGAATGGAGGGCTCTCTGGGAAAGCAGCCAAGCGGGGTTTTAGAGAGCGATGCACGATGGACGTGCCTCTGCACAGCAGGCAGGGGACAGGGGACAGAGCCTGCAGCGGGCTCTGGATCCGCCTCCACTCCTGCTCAAAAGTGCTGCTGAGGAGACATGTTTTTATTTCAAGCAATCACATTTAGTAGTGGTTATAATAATGAAAAAGGTGGAAAGGGAAAGCCTTTTAAAGACTTTCAGCAATTAAGAAGCCAGGAAGGTATCTTCTTGCACTGACCATACTGAGTCATTGATACTGGCTAATTGCTTCTCAGAAAATAGCTGTGCCATCTTGCAAATGTTTGCAGTCCTCAGAATACAGTTTTGTCTTTTGGGGTTTTGTGAAGTGGGGGGTGGGGGGATTCTGTTATTTCTAGTTTGGCTCTGAAAAACAGAATGTTAATAAAATAATGATAGATAGTAAATGAAACAGGTAGATCAAATATTCAGTTTACATGCAGAAAATGAACTCTGCAGTGAAGCAAATAGAAAAAAACAGAACTAGGATGAAAACATTTTTAAGAGCTGGATGACTCAATGTGAAGACAATGAAGACATGCTCAGCTCTTTCTGAGCTCTTGCTCTGAAGAAAACATAAAATACAGTAACAATGTGCCTTATGATGGATTTCTCTTACTGAAAGGCAAAAATGAAACACTAGAAATGTTTTTGTAGTGAAATACCCTTGGCCATAGACCAAACTCCCACCAGCAGCTCTGTCACTCCTCTTTTCAACAGTCCAGGGGTTGAAAATAAGACCAAAGTATCCTGGTCTAGCAGAAAGACAGGGACATTGTTTAACAGTTTGCAACATGGGCAAAAAGGATTTGACTTGGGAAAAATTAATTTATTTTAACACCCATTAAAATAGACTTGGTTAGAGAAACAAAGACAAAAATTTAAACCATCCCATCTCTTTTAAATATGTTTATCTAGAGGCTCCCTATTCATGGGTAAGGGACTCAACTGTGCTCTTCTATGAGCCTGTTGGAGACAGATGTAATGGGTTGTGTCCTCCTCCCTGAGGCACTTTGTCAAGAAAATCCAACACAGCATTTGGTTCAAAAACAGGACTAAATTTAAATATGAAAGAACATTGTCTATCACAAGGAAAGCCTCTTGTTTTACCTTTGAAGGTAATAACAAAATGCTCTTGGTTTATTCCAAGCCTGGAGGAGGAAAGTGAGGGGAAACCTCATTACAGTCTGCAGTTTCCTCATGAGGGGAAGAGGAGGAGCAGACACTGATCTCTTCACTGGACTAACACGACCGAAGGGAACGGCACAGAGCTGAGCCAGGAAAGGTTTAAGTTGTATGTTAGGAAATTTTTCACCCAGAGGGTGGCTGGAATAAGCTCCCCAGGGAAGTGGTCACAGCACCAATCCTGACAAGTGTTGTTCAAGAAGCATTTGGGCAATGCACATGGTGGGATTCTTGGAGCTGTCCTGTGCAGGGCTGAGTTGGACTTTGATGATCCTTGCAGGTCCTTTCCAACTCAAGATAGTCCATGATTGTATGATTTTAAAAGATTCGTATATTTTTACATTCTTGTGATATAAGCAGATCCAAATTCTATCCAATTGTAGACTGAAAGTTAGTAGTAGAACTTGATTTTCTGACAAATACATAGCTCTTCAAAAAGTCAGATCATTTGCTTTCTGGAATATGTTGACAAATTAATGGAGAAGATTTAACTCTTTTGGGAAATAATGCTTTGAAACAGAGAAAGGTGTTGATAGTCTTATAGAAAAGATATGTACCTGAAGGCTCTCTTCTTTCTATCATACTGTGGTTGCACCAGTAAATGTATCTTTCTTAAAAATACTGCCTTTTCAAATCACTGCAGAGTTCATTCCCATGTCCTGAATATTGTCAGGTTTGTAAGATATTTTAGTAATCAGGATTTTTTTTAAATGCTGAAATTTATTGTTATAGCATATTTGTTCTGTTTTCCTCTCCTTTTTCCTCCCATATGTATATCATAAATTACCCTCATTCCAGATACATTATTAGAGTCATCCTTATTCAGGCATGTGCATTGTCTTTGACTTTTTCCTACTTTGACACTTTTTTCTTTTTTAACTACAGATCATTTTGTGACCTGAGCTCTTTCTGAAATAATAGGAAAAAACGAGGAGCAGGGCACGCATTTTTCAAAAATTGATGCTTGAATTATTAAATACATCTCTATTCCCATGTGCAGTGACAGTCAAGTAGAAAATGGAAGCTGTCTATGATTTAATCATAGTACATACAATAATAATTAGTTGTCATTAGGACCCTGATTTTCACTGTAATGTACAAACAGAAAAATGCCAAATTTGCAAAAGTGAGGTATTGTGTGACTTGCCGTGCAGGACTGAGTAATTTTTTGTGTAAAACTGCACTTTTTATGTATTTCTAGTGTTTATTTCTGGTGCTGTTACATCACTCTAAACTTTTAATTGCACACAGTGAATACATGACACTAACATGTTATAATTTAAAGAATCCATAGCTTACAAATAATTTATTTTTAATGCAAATCATAACAGTGAGCATATTCTAGAAAAGGAATCAGAGACCATGTTCTTATTTCTAAGTGATTCCTGTTTAAATTGTGTGTTCACGCTACTATTTTGAAATTAAATGCCACAGTCTCAGCTCTCTAATCATAGAAATTTGTTGATTACTACAGATCTTTAAACAGCACTCAGGCACATATTGAAACAGATTGATAATGCCAACTGGATACAAAGTGGGAGTGTTAAATTCTGCTGCCAGTTTCAGATGCTTTGAAACACTTTGGGAGTAGAGTTCTGGTGGCTCCAGCATGAAGACTGTGCTAAGCACTGTACACATAAATAACAAAAGGTGCCTATCTCCTCAGCCTACATCCAACGCAGGAAAAGAGTCATGTTGACCAGATCAATACTCAAGTGACACAGGGCAAAGGTCATAAACACAATGATATGAAGATATGAAAAATTCAAAGTCTAATTATCACAGCTATGCCACTGAAGGACAGGAAGAAAAGATGTCCATAGTCTGTTGAAGGACAAGTGAAAGTCTGCTTGTGGCACTGTGTGGATGCAGCCTGGAAAATGCCAGAAATAGCTTTCAAACATATATAGCTTGTACTGAACATGTGGTGCTACTAATGACTACATTTTGTGTACATGTTTTGCATGTTAATAAATTAATTAACCATTTTTAAAGGCACATGGGGAAAATTATAGCATATAGGGTTTTGTTTAAGGAAGTGATTAGACATCAGTGAAAGAGAAGTAAGTGTAAGCTTGATTCAAGTTGCTGGACAACAGACACTGATGCTGGTGATGATTAAGCAGCACAGCACTCAGAGCTTTTTAGTGGCTGTACAGCCTTAATTAAGACACCCAGGAGGTGAACCAGGAGCTGCTTCAGTCAGTCTTTGTGGCTGAGCAAGGTTGAGCAAATCTGGTTCCTATGTAAGTTAGGATTCAAGGCAGACACTGAGACAGTCAGAAGTACCCTCTGGAAGAGCCCATGAGCCCTGTAGCAGCACCTTGCAGGTCAGGGCACTCACTCACCCTTCACCAAACACAAGGAATTCCTATAAGAAAAACCTTAATGTTCTATATTGCAGGTTTGAGGGGGCGGAGCCTTTATTTTTCATGGTTTTCACAATCACTAGAGTGCCCAAACCTGCACATTGCAAATGGCCACTAGTTCCCAAAGAAATTAAGAGGTACTACTTCTCAGGCTAGCAGAGTTTTCCCCTCTCAGTTGAAGAACCCTATTCAAGACTATCTGAAAAAACACATGAAAAAATCCTGTCACCCCACTGCTAATCAGTGGGGTGACAAATCAGAACACACTGCTTGTACAGGAGCTTAATTGCTGACAATCTCACAGCACATTTTGCCACAAGTCGCAAACTTTCGGTACAAAAGGATTTTGTAAGGCCCTAGCTCTCAAACTGATGTCAAGAAATGAGACTTGGCAGCTTTAACAAAATCTAAGAAAGGATTTCAGGGTGTCATAGCTGCAAGCATATTATTGAATGCATGACTTGGCCACACCGTGTGGGTGTAGAAACCAAAATGTAGACCAGTTATCTACAGACCTGCCAACCCTAGTGCCAGTGCCATATACCTGAATACCCTTTTCTATCCCTTACTAGATAAGACTTTGGTCTGAATTCTTAACAGCACTTTGATCCAACCCTAAAATAAGAATTCCTTACTGTTCAGACTAAGCCCACCAAGTCCAGTGTCTCGAAGGGATCAGTACATTCCACTCAAGTCTGCTATAAGATAGGATTTTGTTCCAAGTAAAGAACATAAATAATTCCACACCTGCTCTTTTTTTATTGAATAGATTTTCCACATTATTCACCTACTGAATTATACATTTAAGCCATGCTATCACATTTTTTTTAAACTTACAATTTTTAAAAATTTGCTTCCTTTCTTCTATTATACTTAAAAGAGCCATTGAATGCTTTTGGTAATGGAGAACTACCTTTAGTAGTAACATAGTTAAGACTTGTAGGCAAAGGTTGAGATCTAGAGCACCCCAGGCTTTCTCTGCTAGTGAAAAAATATTTACTAGTCAAAAGACAAATTTGCAAGCATTTCACCTCTGAAAAAAACCCAAAAATTTCAGGTTATGGTATGAAGAAAAAGCGCATTCTCTTTCATGTAAAAATTTGTTTTTACGTCTGTAATACAGGACTAAATGTATCCTAATTCTGTGTTCCACCATGATACATTGCCAGTTTCTGAGAGCAGCAAAAGTGTTTCTAGACTTAAAAGATTCTATGCAAATTCCAGCTGCTAATAGCACTCATTTTTATGTTCAAAAGTGGTCTACTGTGTTATGTAGATGTTTAATTTCTATTTGTAGTTAGTTAATGTATATTTAGATATCAGATGGCACTTTTAGATGACACATTTAAGTTTTAGATGGTATATTTAGTTTGTATACCTGTTAGGTTCTTAGGAAGAATAAGGTATAGCCAATTACTCACAGAAAATGTTACTTCATGTTAATCTGCACATTATGAAAACACAGAAGTCATTGCTTAAATTCCTATCCTGCCTATATTTGGTTCTTACAGATTACATCTTCTCAAATAGAACTAGAATTATGGCTTTCTTATTACCTATTTCTACAAGAAAATGGGGTGTTCTGGAAGCAGGTTAAGGGACACATGCCTTCCAATGTTTGGGATAAGACTTTTGCTCATAACCTGTGTGCATCAAACACTTTTAGGCCAGGCACAAAAATGGACATGTAAGCACAGATTACTCTGCATATGAAAAGGTAACTTTTCCATGGTCACTGGAAACTGAACACACTGTGTGTTAAGTTCAGCAGAACAACCCTCCAATGAGTCCCAGAGAGTGGCAGTAACAGAAGAGAACACCTGTGAATCTAATATGCTAAACCCCAACCGAGCACTAACATGATATTTAAGGGCACCTCATCTCACTGTTCACTGCAGGAAAGGAGAAATCCCTTTCATATCCTTAGTCTGACACCACAAGTGTTACAAACTTATGAAAGATTAGAGTTCCCCAGTTCAGTAACCCAGATCATCTTGATTCAGTTTAGATGTTCCCTTAGATGTGTGGAGTATTTTCACTAAAACTCTTACTCTTGCCGAATCACATCTTTTCAGACCCAGCCTGCATAACCTTGCAGACCTATCTCTGTACCAATTCTATGCTTTATTTCTAAAAAGTTTGGGCCAGGTGGAAAATTCTGGCTGTTGTTTTGTTCATAGAAAAAGAGGATAAAACAAAAGTTGTCACTACTACATTCCATAATAAACACCTCACTTTTTGGCTTCCAGTTGTCTGTAGTAAGACTTTACAACACCTTGAATAGTCAATGACCTCTCAGAGAACTTTTGTTACTCTGTAAACACTGAACCAGAAAAACTTTTATAGTCATTCCAAGTTCATGTTTCTGTTAAATGTCCTTACACCCTTCTGAAGCATGGTGTTTTCTCCAAAACTGTGTTAAGAGCAGGGCAGAGTATTTGTAAATCCAGTATGAACATCTGACACCTTATAATCTATACTTTCTATAAACTAACAGTCAACACCTTAAACATATGGCAATTCAAAGTCAAAATGTTGATACAAATTTGGAATACTGATTAATCCTTTTCCTCAGTGATGTGAAATCCACTAGTGCAAAATAACAGCTTTGACACTGCGTAGAGCACACACCTTTTTCATCCTGCCTAGAAGGCAATAGGTAGAGCAAACAGGACAAATCCTAGAAGCTTAGAAAACAAAAAGAAAATTCAGAAAAAAAAATCAAGTTCAAAAGCTGGTTGATTGTACTTTATCTTCAGGAGACCAACTTAAAAGCAGCCAAGTATTTTTTTTATTTTTGGAAAGCCCCAAACTCACTTTCCAAAGACTAGCTCTGTAGGACAAAGCATATGGGGACTTCCTTGTCCATTCAAATTTCTTTTAAAAGTATTTACCAAAGTTGGTTTGAGTTTTCTTAGTGTTTCAACTAAACTGACAAGTTGTCAGTTGCTCTTCTGAAGGGATACATTGTAATATGATTTGAGACTGACTTTTCTTGAAAGCCAAATCAGGGTCCAGCAATGAATTATATAAAACTGTTAATTGAGAGCTTGTATAACTAATGTATAACTATTAACTTGTGTAACAGTTACATCATCCTATTTTGCATCCATCTTTTTCTGTTTTATGCAACTAAAGAGTGGCATGAAGAGACCATCAAACAGGTACAGGACAAGTAATAATAAAAGGTTTTATAACCATGATTCTGGGAAGAGTGCGTTCCTCATAAATGAGTTACGCAACTCATTCTTAGAAGTGACAATAAAATCTTTATTCCTCTCCTTTCTCACCCTTTCTCACCCTTTCCCATCCACACACATAGAGGCACAAATTTTTATGCTATCTGTTTTATTACATTTTCAGATTTGGGGCCCATTTGTTATTCATCTAGTTTATTCACTATTCTGTATCTGTGTGAGGCTTTTCACAGCTTCATATACATATATAAATATATGTAAATTCTTTCTTTATCCTACTAGTTTTTTAGGTATCAGAAAAAACAGTTTTAAAATATTTTAGGTCAGGTATGGAAAGATTCACTGCTAAGTCAAGCTGTTCTAAACATACTGTCCTGTAAAAGAGCATGACTGGAAACTTGTACATTATTATTTTAAACTACAAGGATTCCAGTCTCTCCTAAAACTTTTGAAGCATTTGCAATAAAACTCCCAGCTAGAAAGTCATCAATCATATAATCAAAACAAGCATTTTTAGAGATAATCTTTTTAATCTGTTTTGAAGCCTTGCATTTCCCAACAGAGAGCACAGGATGATCAAGTAAGGCAGAACATAAACAGCCAAACTGTGCTACAGAATTTGTGGGCATTTCTTGGGTCAGAGCAGGCAGGCAGATTTCTAACTGTCACATATTATCTTCCTCTGTAGTAATGAACCATGGGCTCTCTCTTTCACAGAGCACTTCAGATTTACAAGCTAAGTGCTTTTTTTTTTTTTTCCTATCCCCACCACCCCTGCCCCAAGAGGAAATGAAAGTCACAAAATTAAAAGGGGGTTTCTTGATCAGAAAAATGACAAAACCAAAACTGACAGGATACTCTGAGACATTTCCATGGAGCTTATTACAATAGCAGGTACAACTTAACAAAATCCAAAAAAGTATTAGATATTGGGGGATAGTGTTTCTGACATACATCAATTAAAGATACTCCAAGGCATTTAACTGAAAGAGCTAGGCAAAAACCTAAACTTTTGGGACAAACCACTTCCTGTGCATAAAAAGTTAGCGTGATATTTAATGTGTGGGAAAAAAAAATTACTGCAGCTGCTTGTTGGAGTTTTTGGAACTGTTTTCTTCAGTCTATGCTACCTGTCACAGACAAATATCTGTCTGTGAGTTTGAGCCACTGTGTTAATTCCAGTATATACATTCTGTTGTTTATTACATTGATAAAAATACTACCATTTCACAAACTAAAAAGACAAAAGTGCTACCTAGTGCTACAAATTAACAAAGCTATAAAAAGCTGAAACAGTATTTCTTAGTTCCACTATTAGATTATGTGTGGTACTGGTGAATTCCTCTGAGGTGGCTCATAAATTTGAGACAAAGACTTTGCCTCCTATAAAGTCTGAACGTTGTAGGTGCCGCCTTCTGTAAATATTAATAATGGCTGCAGAGCGAGTGCCACAAGCAAAGGGCACTCGGTCACCCAGAGCCTGCCCAACAAAACCCTCCCTACAGCAGAGACTATTGCTTTTCCTCAAAGTTTCATGTATGATTCTAAATGTAAGGAATATTCAGGTTGATTAAAGACTGCAGTAACTCCTACATTGCTATTTTTGCATTTTGATTTTTTTTTTTTAAGCATTTGGGAATTATTTGGGGTGCCTTAGAGCACTTGCAGTGACTGCCTCAACCCAAAGTACGTGCCCATCTTCTCTAACCACACTCTAAAAAACACTCTTCAAACATAAACTGCTTCAAAGGAGAATCATTTAATCTCTTCCCAAAATTAAAAAGAAATAAAGAAGTAAATACATAATGGAACTTTTCAATCACTGTAAAAGAAAGTACCCAAAATTCTGCTAACAACCTGACAGTCCAAGCACGTGCCCAGCAAAGATCTCTTGTGCCTTGCTTCCCTGGGTAATGAGGACACAGACTCAGGAACGGGGCACAAACCTGCCAGGAACAACCCAGGGTCCTTTCCACTTTTTTGCTGCTCTGTCACTTTAAAATATCTCACAAGCATCCACTGTCTTAAAAGGCAGCTTGAAAGAGGCAGAAATTGCCGTGTGTGTGCACTCTCCTTTTGAATCCAGGGCAGATCAATGATTGTTTATTTATCCAGAGCAAAGCAAGTGATGGGGTTTTTTTCCAAATTCTAGCAGACAAATCTCCCATCACTGAAGCTGGCATGGCAGGTCACACAGAGCTGGGAGTGGGCACAGGAGTGGAGCAGGTTAGAAACCAGCTGCCTTGGTCACCAAGGGAGTACAATTACTTAATGACAGCAATTTACCCGTTTTACAGTTTGCAGTGCCAAGGAAATATTGCTTGTGACAGTGGAAACAAATCAAGCCTGAAGTGGTAATTCAGCACAGAAAACCTGAGCTACTTCTAACATGGAATTTATTTCAGTGCTTGATTTAAGTTTTAGATGCCCAGTCCTAAATAGATTTGCTGAGATACCAGTCCTTTTGAATAACCAGAAGTTATGGATTAAAGTGTCTTTGCTTCTAGCAGTTATTAACTTGATGCTAGATTTTTTTTTCTAATGATTATTCTCTGTGTGCTACTCATCTTCCAACTGTGAGAGTTATTTATTTGTGCTGTTTTCCTAAGCAACCCTGCTAATTCCCTACTAGAAGATCATGCATAAGCATGGGGCTATTGAAGCTGGCTGAAGTCTTTCAGTGCAAAAGGAGAGGACATTAAGAAAGGGTTTTTGAAACCACTCAAGGCTAGATTAATATCTTCACCTTTCCACATTAAATGAGTGCTTTTCAGTTTTGTATAATCATCTATTGTAATAGGAGTTCAGGAACAGGAAAAAAATATTACTGTTTTATATTTAAAATCACTTAAAGAGAAAAGACAGAAAGGGATTTGGTTTAACAGGTAAAGAACTCACAACAATCATTGGGAATAATGTCATTGGTGCACAGGAGGGTAAATTCCAGCTATATGTATTTTTCCCTGTTTATGTACAGCTTTAATGATTTCTCCAATTCAAAGGAAACAAATGAAAATCAAAATGTTAAAGAATCAACAATTAAACTAGGGGGTTGCTTTTTGACTAAAAAATTAATCAGCCCAAAAACTAATATTAAAAGGTTTTTACAGTTGGATAACTTTCAGACCAAAACCACTAGAAATCTATCACTGCTTTCTGACCTACTTTCCATGGTCGTGGCTAATTCGATCTTCTTGCCTTTCATATCTCTGTCTCTGCCAACAGACAGATGAGCAGTGGAAGAACAGAAGAGGCAGGTTGGGTTAAGAGGACAGATCAAGACAAATCATTACAAGCAAGAGACTGCAAGATTTCAGAGACCTACTCCCAAAATAAGCAGACAATTATTCTTATTAGGATGAAGTCAAAACACATTATCACAAACATAGTGTGTCTCATAAATCACCAAAAAGTGTTCATGTAAATTATCTATGCCAGTATAAGTCATGCCTGAAATTACTACTACCACTTTTATCTCAAATCTAAATGCTACAAGAATTTAAACACGGAAATTGAATAAATAGTAAATCTGTTTGGAAAAAAAACCCAGAAATTAACAGGGAAATCAAGAAGTTCAAACATTTGTTACAAGAATTATTGTTATTTTTGTTTAAGAACTACATATTTGCTTTGAAATAGAGACAATTATAGGATGTGAAACCATTTTATAAACCCAGAAATTATACATTTTGCTTCAATTCAACTAATTCACTTGACCTGAACAACATAAAAGAATGCTTTTCAAGCTAATTGAATTCCGCTATTTTTCCCCTAAGAAACTTTTCATATGTCCCAATTCCTAACCTGAGTCCTCACACATTAATTTTACTCTGATTTTCTAAGTAAATTAGGTAACAGTACTGTCAATTGAGATCTGTACTCTAGGTCTTCTGATAGCTTTTCATCCCTTGACTCCATTAAAATACAAATTTAAAGATATGAATTTCTACAACCATGTCTGTTATTTGCGAGCTGTTTGAAGAAGGCAGACTAAATTGCATGTCCCTATTTAAAGCAAGACAGTGTAAATCCAGTTTCCTGTTTTACAGGCAGTGTATACAGGGACTAAGTCAGCCTCTGCATGAGCTGCTGCGTGCCCAGCCAAACATGGAAATGATTTAGAAGAAAAAGAGGGGGAGAGGACTGGAGTAATAGCACATCAGCTTGTTCTGTGAGATGAGAGAGAGAAATAAGACACTGATAGGCTGAAAGCTTCTTTCCACTAGTACCATCCTTGTGACTTTTCCCCCCTCAAATTTTTCAGTACAGCTCCCAAAATGAAGCAGTCATTATTTGCACACTCCTAATTAAACATTAATAAAATGGTGGTAAAAGCTACATGAAAGATTGAGTAGGTAAACTTCAGATTTTAGGAAGGTTCAAAGAGAGATACCTGACACAGTAACAAGGCCTTGATTCTGAGGACCTGCATCTTCTGACCTTGGCCCAGCTGTAACACAGGTCACCAGCTGCATTGATCCATGTATGCAGTGCCTAAAGGCAACTATCACACCTTTTCATGCTTGCTTCTAATAAACATATTACCTGTAGGATTAATTGCCTTTCTGAGAGGAACAGTTTATTCATCACATGTATCTGGACTGAAAGAGATATAAGAGTGGCAGGAGTGTCGAGTCTCTCAAAGAACATGCAGATGTCTTCCCAGTCCCATGTTGTGTATACACCATTGTAATCCTGTTTTAAAGAATATATTGATTATTTTTCAGCATTAAAGAGCTAACTGGATTTTGTGCTTTTCAGTTATGATCACAGAAACATACAGGGCAAGTTTCAACCAACAGTCCCAAGCTTTACCCTATTATGCTTTTTGCTAGTAGAGCTGTGTGCCCCTCATCACCACAAAATAACAGCATCTGTATTCTCAGTTTTATAATTTCACAAAACTTAATTTTTACTTCTTTGCTCTTGCCTTCGAATTTCCCTTTCAGAAAGCCATTAATATTGGAAATCAAAAATGTTTCCAAAATGTCATTCTCTCATTTGTTATATTCTTTTTTAAATTCCCTAGAAAAACAAAACCAAAAACAAACAAGCAAACAAAATCACCTCAAAAATGTAAATAAATATGTAGAAGACAAAGTTACTAATTTCAATGAAAATATTTTTTTCATTTGGAAAATATGATGATGATGATGACTTTTCAGCCAGTTCCAGATGATGAAAAAGGAGGTAGAAATACAGAGGCTGTGCAGCTCCATGGTTAGGACTGTATGGTCTGCTACAGCTTCAGATAAATTAAATATGCTAGGCTTCACAATTTCACAATCACAAATTTGAAAATAATATTTCTTCAGAAAATGACAGAGCCAGACATGCAATTTTTGTATTTAATTGGTAACTTTAAAATACAGATGCTGTATTCTGCAGTGTTCTGGCCACACAGAGAACAGGAAAGGGGCAGGTTATTTCACTGCAACTTTCAGTTTCAGGGCTGCTAATGAAGTGCATTTCTTTCAAGAGCTGGAGCCATTTGTGCATTTTCTCTGTGATAGATATGTTGTCAGAAAATATAGTTAAAATATCTGGAAATACTTTTGGTATCATTAAAATAATTACCAGGAAGTGAAAAAAAAGAAAAAGAGAAACTTTACTATAAATGTTTTAATGCTTTCAAGAACTATTTGTTCATACCATAGAAGATTAATGTACCTAAAAAGATAGTAATGTACTAATCATTAAGACAGCGAAACTTCCCAAGGCATCTAGAAAATCTAATGTAATATTTGTGGGTTTTGCTTTTTTTTTTTTTTTTAACTTAGACTGTAAGGTAAATGTATGCGGGATATTGATAAAATATTACATAGCCTAATTACCTTAATTTTATCTATGTCGAGTAACCAGCTCATAGTAAAAGGAGGTTTGTTACTGTGAGCACAGTTGTTCAATGTATTTTCAGAATAGCAGCCTGCAATGTGGTGCTTTAAGAAAAGCAGGTTCAACTAGAGAAGAATATGAAACACACATAAAAGAAAGGAAGTTCACCTTTGATAAAGGAGTCTTTCATGGTGTTTTTTAAACCAAAGAGGATTTTGGTTTTGCTATTATTCAGAAACAATGATTATTTTAGTTTTCTGCTTCCATCCTCTTTTCAAACCTTTGAAGCCGTACTTTTGTAAGAAATGGAAAAAATTACTTCCCTCAGGGTAACAGGAAGAAATTTTTCATGTAACAATACATAGTTCAAGCTTAGAAATATATGATAGACATTTAGTTTTTTATAATATTTTACCTTCTACCTTATATGGACTAAAAATATTGTCAGAGGACCTTTTTAAACAACAGAAATTTTTCATATACTGTGATATTGCTTCCATGGTCTAGTAAAAAGTGTTTTAGAACTTATTTTATACCTTAAAATGACACCTAAAGAATGTAATGGAATATTTAGTACAAAATTCTATAGTTCTCTACTGAGAGGAATTATGAATCTTCAAAGGTCAGCTATAAATATCTTTTCTAATGCCTTTGTGACTAAAGAGAGCTTCCTAGAAATGAGTACAATCTTTGTCTAGATTTTCAAGGAAATCACAATTTGCTACTTTCTACTTGTTAAATTGTTTTCTCTGACTCTCTTATTTACAGGTATTCTCTAAGGTTCATCCTGTCATAGCAAATGATAAAAAATAAACCTGTTTGAAAGGAGCAGCTAGCATTGTTGCAAAGTGGACTGAAAGTGTGTCAAGACATGGAAGAACATAATTTTTTATTCCTCATCTACTCAGACTTTAGACCCCCAAGACACCAGGGTCTCTCTCATGGCACTAAGTTGGACCTCTCTGAGAATAGGAATCATCCTTCAGGTGAGTATGATATGCAGTTATTCAACAGCAACCAAATGAGGAAAGATTTCAATGTCATTCCTTCAGTCTTAGTCTAAACTACATAGAAGAGTTGGGCTTTTGCAGTTCTTTTTCCCCAGAAATAGTAACACAGGTAATCAGCTGACCCAAAATTCTTTCTTTTTAAGGTCTACCAGCAATAAGTAGTGCTCAAAGGCTGTGTAATAAGCCAGATATCAGCTTCAACAAATTGACCAAAGAATAACATGAATATAGAGCCAGAAGCAAGATAAAACACCTCAAAATAACACAAAATGCAAGCATTATAAGGGCTGAGTAATTACAGACCACTGCATGATGCCAGATACAGAAAGGAAACTCAGTGACAAATAGACCATCCACAAGCAGAGCTAAAACTCTGTACGTGTGAAAAACAATCAAAGAAGTGAAAAATACTGCTTAAGTTTTAAATACAAGCAATAGGATCTACCAAACAAATTAAAAAGGCAAAACAAAACAAAACAAACAAACAAACAAAAAACCAGCCCAAAAATTAAAAACAAAACACCAGAGTAACTGTTCCTCTTTTTCCCAGACGCCTTTGAGGCATTCAGTGCACTCAGCTCCGTTACAGAAATCTGAGGATTATTTCATGTCAAGGAACTGGAATGAACTGAACAGAGTAGTAATTTTTAAAGAGTGCTAAATGCTAACTTTCCAGTGCTCAAGTCAATGTAGCAATAATTCACTCTGTCTGAACTCTTGCGGTTATAACACAATGCTTCATGTCATGATTCCCCAATTAGTTTAATTCAGTATAAATCTACACTACTGCTCAGGGGGTTGAGCCTGTCTTCCCCTCTTCCTGTTCCTGTCCCCTGCCTGGTGCTAGCACTAGCACTCAGGAAAACACACGGCATGACAAACCTAGGTCTCATGTCTATGAAAATTATAGTTTAGTTTTTAGCCTGATCATTGCCAGATCTAATTCACCTTGCAGGTGAATGTTCAGGTCTGCTCAAGGGAAGGGGCAAGAATAAACAACTCAAACTCTGCTGACTCCTGTTGGACTCCCAAGTGATGAGCAAACCTGAAAAATGGAGCAAAGAGACTGTTGCCTACTGTAGCCTTGCATAGAAGCAATGACAGTGACTCCTCAGTTATCTCTCACAGTTTCTTTTTCTGCCTGGTACTTCATATATTTTTCTGTTATTTAAGCAATTCAGCTGCAGTAATAATAGTTATTTGAGTGTCATTAACTAATGAGAATAATTGCCTATTGTCATCTTTATTAAATCCCTCCTTTTTCTTTGTTTTTGAATAGTTATGCTTCTTACAGTACCTCTTTCCCGTAAGTTGAATAGGATGCGTTTATTTCCATAGTGTCTGCTAACATAGGATGTTGGTTTAATAATTATGGATTAAATCCCTGTACAAATTAAATCAAAAGCATCTCTCTTATTGAATTGCCGCTTCAATTAACCCATTGCCTTCAAATGCAGGAACTGTGCTAGAAGACCTCTAAGCCTCTATTCCCTTCTGTCTGGAATCAGCATCCTTCCTTGTGCTGTAACTTCCCCAAGTGCACACAGATTTTACAGTTGCTCTGACCTGCTGTGAAGGGAGTTGTATTTTCCACCCCACAAGCAAACAGATCTCCCCCAGCTGCCCTTAGACTAATTTGGAGACACATGGAGAATTTGGCAGAGACTGTGGCAGTGCAGTGAATGGAGCCACTGTAGTTACTAAGGGCTTCATGGACAAGCCCATATTACTGTGTCATAACACAAATATATAACTAATTAACTAAATAATGAAGGGGAAACAAAAACAGTTTCTAATGCCTGGGGAATTATAGAGCTTAGGGCTGAAATAGCAGCTTTAAAGAAATATTTCTTTTTGTTAACACAGATTGCTTTATTTTAATACACATTAATATTGAAATCAATTATAATGTATATTGGATTTTGTGGCTATAATTTGTATTTTTTGCCGTATGTGTCACTCACTCATTAGGTTCCTAAATAACAGAGAACACACTTAGTCAGTTGGCATTTTCCAGTGTTTTAATTGCCTGCTGTGATATAATTATTGTGACATTTTGGGATGTTTTTAACATCCTGAATTAAATATTCTGACATCCCACAGAGCACTTCATGAAAACAGTCAAACTGTATTCAAGTCATTAGGAGTCTACAGTTGTCCTTTAATATCAAAATTATTTTTGACACAAAAAATGCAGATAAAATTAAAGTGCTTAACAGCTTATATCTTATGTCAGTTTTCATCTTTAAAATTTTAAAATGTTATTAGCATATAATGAGCAACTGTGGAGCTCAAAATATCACATTAATTTGTATTTTATTTTCCTTTTTTAAAAGTAGCTATCAAAGAATGTTACATAAAAAATCCTATCTAAAAGCTTAAATTTTGGTGAATTTTCACAGCATAATATCACACAAATATTTTAAAGAATAAAATTAATAATTTCTTCTGATTCTTCTTTCACAATAGCTGTGAAATACTGTACATCTTTAAAAATTATTTTACTTGCCACAAAATAATAGTTCATGACAGAACATAGACTGCTTTGACTTTCAGATTAGACTTCATTTTTACAAACTTTAATTATTTAATGGGTTAAACAATGATAATGACATACGTAAAATAAAATGTTGTGAATTAATTTCCAACAATGTGCAAGAATCCTTAAGAATAAGATAAATTTACATAACAAACAGTCATTACCGCCATGGTTTTGCAAAAAGTTTAGAAGCTTCCTGGTATGTGCTAGGACAGCATAGGAGAGGTTATGGGAACCAGAGAGCCAAAAAAATCAGCCTGACACAGGCCTCCAGCCCAGCCCCTCTGTCTCCACCAACACTGCTACAAAAATGTGTAATCTCACCAGGGATAGAAAGGGAAGTGGGGACACTGAGGCAGGGGGGTACTGCTCACTGGCAATCTCCAGCTTGCACCCGGTCCCTAAGCTCCCATGTGCTGCCTTCTGCACAGCACTGTGTGAAACTGCACTACACTCACCCTGGAAAGCCAGGCACACCCTGCCACTCGACTTACACGTGTTAGAGACGGGCTCTAAAGACACAAATCGCAGGAGTCAATGTTTTAATTTATACCTAAGGTTTCATTTATACTTACCACTGATACCTTAAAAACTCAAATGAAATCCTCAATTCATATTCTCACATTTTAAGATCAAAATAAATATTTATTATCTTAAGTGCAAATTTAGCTAGTGTATGAGATTAAGCATTTAAATTTCAAAAGATTGCCTGTATTTTCCTGACACAGTTTTAAAAGAAATGCATCTCTGTTACACTGAAGTAATACTTCACAAGTTTTAAATGTAATTTCACATGTTTTTACTAAAAATATATTGGGCTACTGAGTGACCAAGGTCCAAGCAAGTTGTGTGGAAAGACTTTGCAGTTTGTGTGGAAAGACAGTGATCAGTAGAGAAGCAGAACATAAACTAGAAGTGAGGAAGCAACTGTAAACAGCACTATACTATGTTGGCATCAATTTGACAGCAAGAATATAGGAAGTGAAGTTCTTTCTGTTTCTTAGGCAGAATATAGAAAAAAAATCCTCTAAATCAAGTCAACTATCTGATATAAGTGATGAAGATGGCAGTATTACTGAGCACAGTGTGTGCAAAACTAATGTCCACTGTAACTTTAGTTAGAACCTGGAGAGAAGAGAGAATGGAGATACAACCAAGGGACAAATTTGCAGCAAAGATATTACTTTTATGTATACAATTACCTGTCTCTTCTGAGTTATTGCTTTACTTAGGTGAGTACTTATTTACTTTATATCTTTCTGCTGATTCATATTGACTTGAGCGTGCCCTAGTGTACTTACTACAATAAAATTCTATGAAACAATCACAATTATATGATCAAAATCTTCAATAACCCAGCTGGCATTTAATGCTGACACACTGTCCACACACCAGGCCTCTACACAGACTTAAGGCTTTTTCTGTTCAAATAATATCTTCACATTTTATATATCTTTAAAATAATTTCAATGAGTTAATTATAATTCCAAACAGCAGATGTGGAGTTTAAAAGCCATAGGGTTTGCACCAACAGGATATCTGAGCAAATATCCTGTTAACTTAAGTGAAACTTGTGAAAATATGGAACCAAGAAATTAGAGATGAAAAATAACATGGTTAAAAATAAGCCCACAAAACCTATGCTTTTCAATATGTTAAAACCACTTTTCAATATGTTATAAGACCATGAAATTCAATGAGACCAAGTTCAAGGTCCTGCACCTGGGTAAGGGCAATCCCAAAAACAAATACATGCTGGCAGGAGAAAGGATTGAGAGCAGCCTGAGGCAGAAGACTTGGGAGTGTTGGCTGATGAGAAGCTCAACATGACCCAGCAATGTCCACTCACTGCCCAGAAAGCCAAGAGCATCCTGGGCTGCATCAAAAGCAGCACGGCCAGCAGAGCAAAAGGGCTGTTAAATACCAGATGCAAGACTTTGAAAAGATTTTCTAAATGTTTTATGGGATTTTTTAATTGCAGGAATATCTACTAAATATTTTTGTGATTATATAGTGAAAGATGCTAAAAGACCATCTCCTCACTTAGAAAATAAGCACCCATTTAACAAATAAAACCCCTTGTTGCTCTAGTCATTGAATTCATTACTTTTCTGAGATAGTATGAAGTTACTGTCATGTATTTACTCTCCATAGTTCTTCCACGTATATCAAATATAAGTAAAATAATGCTCATGTTTCAACACCAAGGTATTGCTATTAATAAATTGGATCATCATCTTTTCTGAAGGAATATTATATTACATTAGCATTTTTGTTCAAAGATTACTGTTCTCAAGCATGTTTCCCACTCATTGCCACCTATTATGCTCCACTTCATATCATGGAGCTGGTTTAGACTCCCAAATTCCTTTCAGATAAAACTAAGGTAGTAGGTATATACCAGAAGCATGTGTAATATTGTCCACTCCTGGCCACACATCTAGGCCAGGGGACAGATTACTCCAAATCCAAAAAAAAACCTCAAAAATATAAATAACAGGAACATAAGACACAATCATCAGTACACAACTCCGCAGGTTCAATGACAAAAACCTCTTGCTGATAAGAATATAGTCCTTCTGTCCCAAAAAAATGCTATAGGAGTTTTGATGTTTAAATGTACAAATCATTTAAACCCAAGATTTTTAAGGGAAGTTATAAAAACTGTGGTGAATGAAATAGATGGCAGGAAGTTTCTCTCTTCTTAAGAGGTATATAATAATTTAGTGGAACATCAAGTGTTCCCTTGCCAATGGTTCACCTTGTAACTCTACAGGTTTCCCAAAATATCTAGTGATAAGCCATCCTTGAGACTTAAGCTTCCAGGTTATCTCTGACAAATCCTTCTTGACAATGCATCTTCACCTCTTAATTAAAAACTCAACAAGGTGATACAGACTCTACTCGTGGTTCCATCTGCGGGGATTTAAAACTCTTTCCCTCAAAAAGTATCTGTAACCACAAACCTCTGGGTGATCTGGGGGAGAATGTGCCCTCTCTGTATACTACTGACACTGTGACATCATGCAGAAAGGAATTTGTCATAAATTGGATCAGAAAGGGAGGGCCCAACTTTAACTTCTTGATTGAGACATTTCTGTTAAAGACATGAATACTCAATAACAGTCTGCAGGTTGTTGTAGCTGTCATTACAGAAAGTGATTCCTAGCACTGATTTAGAAAATATTACAACTGCATTTTGTCAGGGGCCTAATCCTGTAGTATTAGGTATGCTCTGAGAATACCTCCCAGATGAAGCTGCTTAGAGGATTTGGTAGAGAAATTTGGCAGATTGCTGCCAGACGAAGGCAGAGCATAGGAAAACTCCAAGCAGGACATGCACAAAAACAAGTTCCTAGACACATACACACATTAAAAGGAAAAGAAGCAAAGGAAGTCAAGTGCATCTAGAATAAAAGAGCTACTGAGTAAGGTCTTCTGGGATCATACTTTAGGCTTCATAAGCCCTTTATTTGAGCTACTATCTAATTCCTCTGATTTTGAGGTCTAGTAATACTCTCCCTCCAAAAAGAATAGCAGTATATTGGAAAAATAGAGGAGCTGAACAGAAGGAAGCATACATATTGCAAGCTGCATAACACACTGGGCTTTAGCAAGCCAGCCTGAGCACTGGGAGCCAGTCAGTGAACTCACCCCAGTGCCAGGCAGCTGTGCTTACAGACCATTTCCAGCCCCTGAGCACAGTCCTTTGGACGGGCTCAGATAGCGCTGTGCTCTCTGTGGTCAGCAGGCTTAGCATGAAACCAGTGCAGGAAAGAACTTTTGGTATGCACTTAAGTTCATAATTAGGAAAGTGGGTAAGTGGATGCTTGAAGTTAATCACCTACTTAAGTGCTTTCCTGAATTAGAGCCATACACTGGTATAACTGATAACTATATCTTTATGTAGACTCCATTTTATAATTCTACACAGAAGCATGGAAAGAAAGTATTCAGGTTAAAGGAAGTGGAATGAAGCTGAGTAAATTCTATTCATGCTTATTTTGTTAGCTTTTTTCAATGCTGTCACACCAGTTTGAACTTTATTTAGAAATCTGTTTGATTTTTGTAATTTGAGATAGTATGTTTCTAAGCAATAGCCTATTTGTACAAAAACATTTCATTTCCCTTTTGCTTTCTGTTTTCCTTCATATTATAACAATTTGTACCATTTCTTACCTCTATTGCTAAACAGATACAGTTGTTATGTTTGCAGTAATTCCAACCATAATCATTCAGTTTATATGTTTCCTGTCCCTCACCCCAGCGAGGAGCTTTCTGAGCAAATATTTACAAGGACATAATTTCAGTGCAGTTTAATTAAAATGTTAATTTTTAAAGAACTGTAAATTCATACAATTGATATTATTGAAGCATATTTAAAAAATCACAATAAATAAGAAAACATGAGCTAGAATTAGTATAATCCTATTGCTCATTGTAAACAACTGGACAATTATTCCTGAAAATGATCATTCAGCATGGAACGTTTTATGTTCACTGAACTCATATAAAAACTTTTCCACACATTTGTGTTTACTAAACATTCTCCAAAATGTCATAAAAAGTGGAAAAAACACTGTCAGCTGTTCTGAAAAACTCACAGATTTCCATAAATGCAGTTTGTTCTGCTCACACCAGAACTGAGACAGATGTAGTTACCACAGTTACAGATTCAGCAAGAGCACCTATTAATCCATAGTTTGATCTTTGCTCTCTAAAAGTTGTTGTTCAGGTTAAGTACTCACTGCATTTCATTTCAGGGGTATGGAACTATACATGTGCCTGTTGGATTTCAAGTTTGCTATCACACTTTTCTCCAGAAAAAAAGATACCATACATAGCTTCATTCTTGCATAGTTTAAACAAAGCTTTACCAAACATTCACCTTGGAAAAGTGACAAAAATTGTTAAATAATGATAAAAGAAACAATTATTTTGCAGATATAGAGCTGAGCAATGAAATAAGAACAAAAAGATATTTATTTATTTTTTAACTGCAGTCAAGTAAATTAGGAAGGAATTATTGGAAGAGCAAACACTTGACCACATAAACATTCTGGCAGGACCAAAGCTTTAAGTAATACAGAAAAAAGAACCCAAATTCAGCCAGAAGCTTGACATTAGCTTAGTTTTCCCTTTTCTTAAAGATAAAGTCATCCAAAGATATGACAGATTTATAATCTCTAAAAAGCAGAACAAACTATGTCTGTAACAAGTGAAATCCTGAAATATTCTTTGGAGTTAATTTTTCTTACTCAGAAATTCCCCAAACTAAATACAGTACAAATGCCTCAATAAAGAAAAATTCTTTCTATTCCCTCCAAGGCTTGACGATTGGAGTATTAATGCTACTGCAACTTAACCCTAAATCTTTTCCATTTTTTTTCCCTGTAGAAATTCCATGTCCTCTTCCTCAGACTCTTTCTCACCCTCCTAAAAAGGCAAGAGTTTTTCTCATCAAGTAGTAAAGAAATCGCTTATTGCAATAATCCCATTATTTCACACTGACACCTTCTCCCAGGTGAATATGGTAATTGGTCCTAGGAGAATTTCCCCCTTCTGCCTATGGACTTCACCTGAGCAGAGTGCAACACCCAGAGCAGTAGAGGTAGCTGCTCTTTCTGTATCCAGTTATAGATTTCTTAACAAAGCGTAACACAGAGTAAGCTATGTACAAAAAGTTCAACTATCATAATAGGCCTGGTTATAGCTCTAAGCTTGGGTAATCAGGTTAGATAAAAATAGCCTCTGTGTTCTATTTTCTAATCTGAAATGCATCTCTTTTAGAAGAAAGGAAAGAAAAGAAAACAGATTTTGGTTATAGCTCTGTTGGTTTCATCTGGGGTAATTTTTTCCCAGCGGCTGGTATGGGGCTAGGTTTTGGATTTTTTCTGAACACGGGGTTGATAATGTAGAGATGTTTTTGTCATCAGTTGCTGGCTGAATTGAAACCACCACAAGCCCTAATTTAGGGAGTGATAAGCTTGTGTTTTGCATTTCTCAGCTCTCATACTGGGTAATTTTTGAATATACTTTCCTTTGCTCTGATTCTTTTGAAGATGGCATATTACTGGGGGTGGGGAGATGGTTATCCTGTTTTGGGTTTGCTTCATTGTTTTGCTGAGCAGATCTTCAAACAAGAAGTGAGCAGATCTTCAAACAACCTTTCCATAAACTCCAGGATCCCCACTCCTCCTCAGCGAAAGATGCAAGAGGACTACCAGATCACTTAATATTTTGAGAAAAGAAGATTTCTAAGTCATCATTTCTTCAGCAAGCTATACCAAAATTAAAAAAGCTCTCTAAAAAGAAACTTCAAGAAGCTTATGGAGCTTAGAGGTTTGTATACCTTGTACCAAGAGGATTTCCTTACAACCTCTTCCTCTAGCTACTCTTGACTATCACTTACACAAAGAAGCTGTATTTCTTCTCAATAGGCAGTAGGAAAAACTGTCATAATGACCCTTTCTTTGCATACTTTTGCTGCACTGGTAAAACCCATCTGATCCATGTCTAATTTTTGTCATATTTATAAGAAGGAATGTGAAGGAAAAAAAATGTGTAAGAATATGTATCAACATTCCTTTCTTTTGACTTTAATTTTCATCCTGGTATTTGCTTCCATGACAAGAAGCTGCTACTGGGTTATGTATGTGTACATAGGAATGTTTATGTGTGTGTTTTTGTATATACATATATATATATATATATATATATATGTGGCTTTGTTTCTGACAGAGAAAAATCTGTTGCAGGTGATCTGGATTCTGCACAGAATTGAACTGTTTCTTCACCTTTATGGTGTTTTTGTTTGTTGTTTTCAGTGTTACAAACTGGCATTTTAAGGAAGCATACTGGTTCAGAAGGATTTGTTTTACATGCATTTCTCTGCTCCATGGCATGTTACTGCTTGGCTGAATACCTCTGTAACTAAGAGGAAATTTCTTTCCAGATGATCAAAAGTTTGACCATTTTCCCATGTCTACAATCTCTACCACCATTTAAGTTTCTATCTTTAGATAAATCTACTACCTCATTTTCTCTGCTCTAGTCAGAGCACAGATGTTCTTCCCAGAGTAAGTTCTAGCTGTGGATGGTATAGCCAATTCCCATGTTGGATAGAACAGCTGAACATCATATACTGTATGAAGGGTCACTGTGAGGTGTAAAAGAGAAATGCAAAATCAAATAGCTGTATAGGTGCATGGTCTGTTTGGTGACCAGCTGCATATCCATGTAAAGTCTTATCATGAGGGCCACTCTGAGTTCAAGTTTCTGCTTCATTTGTTTCTCCAGATTACTTTTTTTTCATGCCTTCCCTTTAGCTTTTGTCCTCTACTGTGTGGATGTTTACCATCTCATCCTTGACATGGTTCTTGTCATAATATATCTATTATACAAGTAACAGCAGCATTATTTCATTAGCAAGCTCCAAGGTTTCACTTCTAGTGAATCAAATAAAATGTATCCCAAAGAATACATGCTGTAAAGAATGGTTATGGAAGTTATGTAATAATATTGAATGCTTAATGATGAACTCTCTTCATATCGAGACATCCTTGGACAACATTGATTTGTCACATGCTGTGTAAGACTGTTTATGACAACTTTGATCAGAAGTACTCAAATTTAAGAAACAATCAGGCCACAGATGGCAGTTAATCTAGTCTTTGACTAAATTAATTGGTTTCATAATTGGGTACACATGGAGCTCTTTAAACATTAATCGCAGTCCTCTTAGATATCTTTAACAAGAGAAATATAGCTGTTCTAATCAAATGCTTTATGAAGCTGAAAATAACCAGAGACTGTTGTCCTAGGAAAAATAACCCTAAACCGCAGAAAGCTGTGATTTTATTAGTGCTGCAGAGGTAAGAAACAGCAAGATGAGAATTGGCATGTTTGGTTAAATTTAAGAATCATTTTGTAACAGCACAGAGGTAGGAAACTTGTTACTGTTATCTTTTTACTGGGTCAAAATTTGAGACCAAAACTGCATTGGATTAAAAAGCTTGTGCCATTTCTACAATGAGTTTTCTGTTAAATCTCTTCCAGTTTGGTATATCTGTAGATGCAATAATGAAAGACCAGAGCCCACTTAAATTATCAGCAACTTGCCTTAAGACATTCTGAGTACTTACTTTGACTCTCCAGTCTGAAGGAGTAGCTCACTGGAATCCATATTAAGGCAGCAACATCTGACTGATAAATCCTGAGAAAAAGCTGATTGTGAGAATGCATAAAAAGCTAAGAATAGAAGAAATAATCTAAATAGGAAAGGCTTGATACATGGGTGTAAAAAGTACCCACTATGAAACCTTGTCAGCCAAATCTGATGAAGTGATGGTACAGCCTTGTAAAAATATTTGTGTAATATTTAAGTGGTTAATTTTTAATTTTTGACAATAAAGCACTACAGTTAAGATAGAGTTTCTACCTTAAAGAACAAACCTTTGTCAGCTCTAACACGAGCGTTACAAAATCTGTTATTTCTTTAAGCCCAAGACTCTAGAACCAGAAGACAGGTTCCTCTCGGCTTTCTCTTGAAAGAAACTCTAAACATTATAGTGCAGAAAAGATTGAAAACATACCTTGATTCAACCCTAAGCAGAAAGGCAAGGAAAAAATGCAAAATGGAATGTAATAGACTATAGAGAATGGATGGAGAAGGAACTGATCTGAATCACTGTGGCACTGGGCCCAAACTTGAAGGAGAGGGACCCCAGCATTGCTTTGAAGTGCTGCTCACCAGCTTCTCAGCCAACTTGTTCTGCACTGTGGAGAGATATTGCCAGGGAATGCAGATATCTAGCTGTGAAAACATCCTTCATGGCAAGTGGTGGGAAATTAAACACCTAAATTTTAAACAGGAGGAGGAAAAGGAAGAAACCTTCAAAATCTTTGGATTTTATGGAGAAGTTGCCTTGCCTAAGATAGAGAAGGAAAGGATTACTTCTCTTTGCATCTGAATTCATGAATACTTGAAATAAAAAAGGCTTTTTCAAGGATGATCAAATTATGGGAAAGGACAACAGAAATATCACTTTTTCTCATGACAATCTGCAGTAGATCATCTCTGCTGTCTACTTTTCTCAGCAGGAATCCAATGAGGAGTTGCTCAGTTTGTCATATTCAGCCTACTGTGACTTCATTTTATTAGCTCAGGGGATTACTTAATGTAGTCCTAAAAAGGAATACTTAATATGAATCTATACTTGTTCTGTTACTTTGTTTGAATTAACCTAAAACAAAAGCAGCCTTTAAAATTAATGTGAAAATGGTAAATGTAGGAAAATAATATTTTTTAAAAAAACAAACTACTTGAGAAATAACATAAACAAAAAAATTTTCACGTTTGATTTTAAAATCTCAGTATGAAAAAAGGGGAAATAAGAGAACATCTTGGTTATGTTGAATTAACTTCCTTTACAAAATAGAGATGTTATTTTCAGTACATTTGGAGCAGTACTGAAATTGATTAAAACAACAAAAGATTAAAAAAAGATACGTATTGAGAACCAGCAGACAAAAATCCAAATATTTCAAGAATGCAGTTATGTGAAGAAATCTAAGGTCACAGCAAACTAAACACCACAAGACTGACCTAGCTGAAAGAGTTGCATTTCAGTAATAATCAGGTCCTGTTTTTTCAACTTATTTTGGGTTTCAGAAATCATGTTACTCCTCTGTTTTGCCAAAAGGATAGTGATTTTCATACACAATATTCCTTCTTTTTCTTTTTCTTCTTTTCAATTCAAGTAGTTTAGCTTGAAAATGAAGATATGGAATTGGTAGGAAAAGAGGAGATCAGTAGAGGATTCAGAACATAACCTAAACTACATGTAATTCAGCCAAAAGAAAGGTTATACATAAAATTGATAAGATGAAGCCTAAAGATGTAATAAAAATAATTGTTCTAAATCAATCCATGAATAATTCTACTTCAATAGGCAATAATTCTGCAAGTGATGTTATAGGAAATAAACTGCCTTACCCAAGTGACTACCCCTTGTGGTGGATGCTGGTTAGGTTGGCTATAAAATTGCAGCCTATTCTGGAAACTGCAGCTCAAAGGACATGCAAAGGACTCCAAAACATGAATTTCTGCAGTAAACCCAAAAACCTGCTACATGCATACACCTTTCTCATCTCTGACTCACAGTCCTGGGGAGATGGTGGAGACATAGGAGGTGATACCCTATGCTCTGCTTCCTGGGCAATGGCTCTCATGGAGCAGCCAGCTTGAGAACTGGGTGTTGCTTACGCAATCCTTCATTTATACTGCAATCCTTCAGGGAGAAGGAACCACCTCCTGTGATGCTCCACACCTGCTGTATCTTGTCACATGCTCTGTTGGTTCAACTTTCATACAGAGAAACTTACCCAGTGTGACATTCCATACAAGGAGGGGTAGGTTTTGGAGAAAGACTTACTTCTTACCTTCAATAATAATTAAGCTGTAGTCCGCAACAGAAGTAGCAATCCTTGTCTTACTTAGCTTTAGCAAGTTCTTAGCTGCTGTAATTGTAAAAGTCATTCAGGAAGACACAAACAGTTCTTTGTCTTTTCAGTTATAACACAAGTTTGGATTACCAGTGCATTCTCTGATGGCTGGCTCAGTATTTCATATCCATCTCCAATATTAAGCTGCAATTAGTGATCTATTCTCTCTGGATTTAATAGCAGTATATTTTCAGCTGCATAGTTGCTCTGGTGATGGCATACTTAAATTACTTGGCCACATGGGAAACTTTAGAGAGAGTGAGTGACATTACTGGGCTGTGTGGAACATAGGATAACGGTTTAAATGGAAGGAAAACCAGCCACATTTGATAGATAGTGCTATAGAGACATCACTTAGGAGTATGTATAGGATTTTACCTTCCCTCCAAATTTAATTTTAATAGTCAAATAACGACATGTTAAAACAGCAGTCTAATCTACAGTAGAGTAATTTGTTATTTTCTGGCATTTCAAGCTGACTGCTTTCACTAACACACCTTTTTCTGCCAGGCTAGTACTGAAACAAGATATATCATCCTCACAAGAACACTTTGAGAATAATAAATGTTTTAAATTAGTATTGAACAAAAGTTTCTCTTCTACTAGTTTTTTATAACACCATGGAGTCTTTCATATAGTTGCATATTAATATTTTATTTCACCTTACAAGCCTGTGTTGTTTAAAATCCCTTTTTTTTTCAACCTTACTGAAACATTGCTCTGCTTTGAGGAAGGATTCTACAAAGTAACGTGATTTTGCTATGATCAAGTGTCCTCAGCTCACCATAAAAGTTGTGTGATTGTTCTTCTATCTCTAAGAGTTTGTCTAAATACAATGCAGCCTCCACACATGTGTTCTCTTGTGTGGCAGGACATGCATGTGATGAGATCATGGCCCTTTGGCCCCAGTATCACCAGTCTCAAACAGTAACAATAAACAAAGACCTGAAAATAACCTATGAAAATTTCACTGTATATTCTGAAATGGTATATAATGGAGAGCTCTAGTCATGTTTTAGTTACCCACATAAAACCAAGTGCATCTATTTTATAAACATTTACTGTAGGGTTTCATTATAATGCTTGCTTGCTACAAACAAGGCTAGTTTGATATATGGAAGTGACATCTTTATTTAACTAAACTAGCTGATATAAGTGCACAGGACATGAAGAATATTGGTGTTCTTGAAAAGCTTAATGCTTTTCACTAAACTAATTAGATGATGTGATAAGAGTGCATCTGCTGAGATACAAACTTTGTTTCACCTAGTTAGATGCTCACAGATTGAAGAGCACTACTGCTAGAACACAAGAATCATATTCATATTTTTTACCTTCATATACAAAGCACAAACATGTTTGAAAAAAATTATCATCTGCCTGAAATAATCATATTGAATGTACTTAGAATTAGGTCATTAACAGGAACAGAAATACAGGCAGTGGAATCAGCTAATGCCAATGAGAATCACAAAAGCAGACCCTGTAATTAGGAGACAGCAGTATTTTAAATTGTACATTCTGCTGAAAAACACAGTCATTGAACACTAAATATATATCCTGAGATATACCCAATATGAGTGATGTGATTTGGGGGGTTTTCCTGTGCAGGGCCAGGAGTTGGACACAATGATCCATATGGATCCCTCTCAACTCTCAATATTCTACATACCCTGAAATTTCAGGTGTAAACAGAAAATTTCTTTCTTCATCTGTAAGATACTTGATATTAAGTTATAGTCTCTCCACTCATCATCATTTGTAAACTATTTTGAATTTTAGATGAGCATAGAGATATAAAAGATGTAAACCTAGAATACTTATAAATCATACTTCTTCCTGGTGATCTGAGAGTCAGTGATGAGACCTGAAGTTGCCTGGCTTTTCTGCTTTGTTAAAAAGCTCATTCTTCCATTTGTGTGCGAAATGGAAACTTTTCCAATTGCTCCTATTACAGTTTGTTCTTTCATTTTCCCTTCATTTCCCTTCTAAATGAAAACATCATTTTCCTTTAGAACTGAGGATAATGCAAATAAATGTTTGGAGTTTAACTTTCAAGACTCACAGGGCCCCTAACACAAAATATCAGGAACAGCTGGATTATGACCATATTTTTTTGTATCTACAGACTGATTGAGATTGTCATGAAAAGTCAAAGTCCAAACTACTAGATTAGTGATAATCTTTTTACTTGGGCTGTGCTGCTTGCCACCACAGACACGGAAGTGACAGATAATGGGCTGGCCCCTCTCTCACAGCATTCTTGCTGTACTGCTCTACAGCTCCTGGTCCAGCTGCCTCTGCTGAAGGAAAAAGAATCATCATGCTAGTGCTGTTAATGGTGAAACAGCCTCTAGTGTCATTATTTCCACCTTTCTATTTTCTGTTGCAGTTTATCTTTCAAGTATCAATGATTATGTGCAATAATCATTCATAAAGCTATCACACAATTCATCATTTAACCTTTTCTGTTTTTACAAGACACTGACAATTTCAAGGTTTACAAATTGCATTCACGTGAGAGAGTAGCTCACCACTGTTTGCATCTGCAGAAGGCTTGCTATAAGGTTTTGACTGTTCAAGTTAGGCTGTTTTAGTTATACTTCATTGCTCCCAGTTTCCATAAAGCAGCACTTATGTGACAAAGACCTATGCAAAGTTATCTGTACAGGAGTGAATTTCACCTTTGGGGACTAATTACAAAGAGGTCCTGGTGATGAACAATTTTGCAATGTTTCAATAAGATAGTTAAATCTCCCCAACGTGTTCAAAAAATTGATTCAAAAAGTCAGATTTTGATGGGGTTGTGGTATCAAACTGTAAGCATCTCTGAGTGTTTTAATTTCTCTTTACCCCCAAATTAATATGAGATAACATATAGGAAATATAAGAAACATATAGGAAGAACAGCAGTAATAATTCTTGTAGCTTCAAAAATATTGTACTGGACTTTGTCTCCAGAGCCATTTTTAAGTAACTGGCAATCTGATACCATAAAAATTAGCTAGGACAGGCAGCTAAAATTAACCAAATTGAAACTATCCCTCACTGCTTCAGCTTCTGCCCTCAAACAGCCTTGGAGTTTTGATACAAGCCTTGTTCAGAAAACTGGAAATGTACAAAATCAAGTACAAATCCACATAAGAAGAAATCTCTTGGCTGGAAAGTCATTTTCATAGAGAAGAAAACACAGTACCATTACTGTAAAAATAACATCCCTGAAGGTTTGATGAAGCAGGATCCTTGGCTTACCTGATTCAGTTTTGTTTGGAAAAATAAAACAACTCCAAGGGAGGGAGTGGTGCAAAACTAGTCTCTACAGTATATCAAATTTCCAGGCAGTATTTTCAGAACTAAGGGTTCAAAACCTAGGCAACTATAAAAATTCAGTTGGAAATGCTTTTTGGAAATTTCTCCTTTTCTCCTCCTTCTCTCTGAAATCTGTCCACCAAAGTTTTTAGTTACTTTTTCTTTTCATGCCTGGAGAAATTTCTCAAACAGGAGAAACTTTCAAACAGCAATAAAAATTATGGTAATTTCACTAAGTGAGAGGAGGGGTGTAGTTCCTTCCCCACTCTTTATTTAATCACAGAAACCTCAAAATAAAACTCTTCAGATGTGGGACATTTGTGTCCCTATGAAACTGATTCATGTCACATAAGCTCAGGGATTCAGTTAAACACCACTCATTTAAAATTCTTGTGTGTTGAATTCATTAAGCTCAATTAGCTGTTTTACAGAAGTGACAAAGTTTATTTTTATGAAATTTCCTTACAAAAAAAATATGTGATCTGCCATCTGTTTCCAAAGTTTTGTTTGTTCCAGTAGAAGCAGAACTAAACTTCAGTGACCTCTACAAGCAATCCCTGAATGTGTCCTTCACCCATAAAAAAAGAGTATCTTTATGAAGTTCAGAAGGAAATATCCATCAGGTAAGGTTTGCAGTAGAAGCCAATTCATTACAGATTTGTTTTTAACCAGTCTTATGGAGAAAGAAAAATTACAGGAGGGGTACTATTAGTTTGAAACTGATGCATTACCCAAATAAGATTACATTTTAATTTGTGCGGGTTTTGTCTTTTCTGAGTTACTTTGGGTTCTGCCATTTCTTTGAGGTAAGACTGAAAATTTTCGTTGTTGTTTGGAAGGCCAGTATGAGACCCAAGGTACTTGCAGCAGATCTGAGGTGAAGGAGGAGACTGATAAGTTATTGCTGGCTGCCATGATGAAAAGTTAGAGGAAGCAACAGGCTGCCCTTACACCTGCACTTCTAGTCTTGCCATTCTCCTGAAAGGGCTCCACTCCTACATAGCCCTGCTTCTGAGAGTCTACAGAGATACACAGAGGGATGAATGAGTGGGGAATAACTTCCCCTTCATTGTTCAAACTTAAGCTCTTTGGCAGTTTTGACACAGAATTGCTGTTGTTAACTCTGCTCACAATTTGGTATAGATAGAGTGATTTGGTTCTTTCCAGCTTTGCAGTTTCAACCCATATAGGGGAGTAAGGGGAGAAGCAATGGTGCCTTGTGTTTTTTATGTACTTATTAAATCCTGTTTTCTATTACAACCTCCAAATAAGCACAGAAAATGTAATTTCTTGCCGAAGTGACACTGCTTACAAAGACTGGTATGAGAAGGAGAGCATGGGGGAGGAGAAGACGGTCAAAGACACACCAGGATCTGAGAAAACTGCAGATCTTGATTCTTCTGTCTAAGGAATTAAAGACTGCTAATTGCTCTCTTGCAAGACATGGATAGCGATTGTCACATTAGACTGGTGCGGAGGGATGTGTGTCTTGTGCTGGAGGCACAACACGAGGGTGGCTGTGCAGAGCAGCACAACCGCCCGTCCAAGGGGTTGTCAAATGCTCCGAGTAATCCAATCTGACGTTTGTGTGTTAACTTTCTTGCAGTTACCTTAATGTGACTTCAGTTTGTAGGTTGATAGTAAGCCCTCTCAGGCGTGCTTCCAGATACTGAACCGAACTGATTTGGCTCCTAGTTTTCACGCTGCTCTTTTCCAAAGGGGTGGTGGGAGATACCGCTGTGTGACGCCAGTCCCCAGCAACCTCCCTGTCCGGCTCTACGTGACCAACAACCCCATAAAAACTGGACCGAAAGCAAAGCCGTTGAAAACAGACTGGTGAACCAGTCAGCCGTTCGGAAAACTTTGAAAATCTCCCTTCGGAGTGAACCTGCGGGCTGGCTCGGAAGGCACAGCGCTGTGTGACACCGCGTCCGTGCGCTGGTGGCAGCGGCGGAGGGGGAGCGAGCTGGCGGCAGCCCCGGGGCAGCCGCGGGCGAGGGGCTGGAAGAGGCGGCAGGGCACCTGAGCCGGGAGCCCCGCTCCGAGCAGCTCCCAGAACAGACCGTGGGATAAAGGCGAGAGCCGCGCCGGTTTTGGAGGTGCTCTGAGCCCGGCATTGTGAGGCGCGGAGCGCTGGGGCCGCTGGCAGGGCCGGCTGCGCTGCCCACCCGGGGAGAAACCGCGGGGGCGGTGCCGCTCCCCTCCCTCACGAACTACAGCTCCCGGCGTGCCTTGCTGCCGCCTGCCCTGGCCGGGCCAGAGCAGGTGGCGCGCTGCCCTGCGGGAACTGTAGGCCGGGGGATATCGATGGGCAGCGGGGCCGTGGCAGGCAGGGAAGGGTTGTCGGTTCTCGGCCCGGTTCTCTGCCCGGCCTGCGGTCTGTGAGGGAGAACCGGGGCCCGGGCACGGCGGGGCGGGGCGGGGGAACGGCGGGGAGCGGGGACGCGCGTCAGCCACCCCGCCAGGCGGCGCGCGCGCTCCCCGCGCCGGATGCTGAGGGGGGGGAAGGGGGGCCGCGGGCGCGCGCTCGACGAGGCAAAGGGGGGTGGGGGGGAGGGAGAGGAGCCGGGGGAGCGCGCGCTCGTATGTAAATGAGCGGGCGTGAGGTCAGAGGCAGATGGAAAAGGGAACAGAAGGAATGGCCGCCGCGGCTCCCGCTCCTCCTGCCGCCGCCTCCCAGTGCCGGAGCCCCCGCTGCACGGCGGAGCGCAGGGGAGTCCGCCGAGAACTCGACTCCTGGCGGCACCGGCTCATGCACTGTGTGGGTAAGAGAGGGGGCGGCGGCGTGTCCCGGCTGCAGCGGGGGGAACCGAGGGGCGAGGGACAGGGGCGGCGAGCGGGGTCTGAGAGGGAACGAGCAGCGGGGGGGGCGAGGCTCTCCGAGCCCAGGTCTGTCGGGTGGGCGGAGGGGGGAGAGCGGGGATGGAGGAGCGGCTCCAGCGGCTTTCTTGGAGGGCGGGAGCGGAGACGGGGTCTGTAGGGCAGAGCGAAGGTCCTAAGCCGCCTCCGGGCAGCAGAGGGTGGGTGTTACGGCTTTGCCTGGGGCCGCTGTGTCCCTCCCGTTACCGCCGAGCGAGACCCTTTCTCGTCTCGGGTCCTTTTGTCTCGGCTTCTCGTCGTTCGCGCGGCGAGCGCCGGTGGCTGCCCCCCTCCTCTCCTCCATCGCCACTGCCTGGGGGGCGGAGGGGGGAAGGGAGCCCGCCTCTGTGTATGTGTCTGTGTGTGCGTGCGCCTTTAAGAGGGAGCCGCTCCTGCGCTGACGGTTGGGATTTGAAGTTTTCCCTCCCCCTGGAAGTTGTCATGGCGACAGCAGCTCTCCCCCCCGCCCGCTCCCGGGGCTGCCCCGGTGGCTCTCGTGCCGGGAGGGTTCCCGGGTCACGTGACTGCCCGCGCGTGTCCGGCTGGCGGGGGCGCGCGGGCACCGGCGGCGTTCCCGCCTGGAGGAGCCCCGGGAGCGGGGCTGCTCCCGCCGCGCTCCGCCCGGGCACAGGCAGCCTCCCCTCCGCTCCCCTGCGGGCCCCGGGAGCGCTGGCGTTCGCCGCGTGTGCCGCCTCGGGGCGGCGGGCGCTTCGGTTGTTTGTTTGTTTGTTTTCGGAGGTGGGGAGTGAGCATTGAGGCCAAGAACTGCTTATCTCGATTGTTTCAACAGATGTTTTCTTTGTTGGGGAAATAGAATCCTGGATCTTCAAGTACAGTCTTAGTGTCAGTGCCGATCCTCCCCGACGGCTGAGCAGGGAAACGGGTCTAGTGTGGCTGGGAGGGTGAGCAGCACTTCATTCAGGGTTTCTGCGGGCGCTTGACACAAGAGCAGAGTAAGAAGAGAATACCTAACAAGCTGGTGTACCTGTATTTACAGGCAATTAGCGCTGTCCGTTTCGTGGGCTTTTTACATTTTTCAGTAACCTGACAGCTGCTTCATACGAACAAGCTTCTGGATCTTGCTGTGTTGCCCCAGTAGTACTTGTCAACACCTGTTACAACACCTGTGTATGCTTGCAATGTCTTTTTATTCCAAGTTATTGCTTAGAAAATAGTGTTTTCTAAACACCACTATATAACACTTCTAATAGAAAGAATGCAGTTTAATTAGAGTATATAGGAGAGCCAGTTTATTGGCATAGATGCTGTGATGTGTTAAATCTGAGGATGGATATCTCTCACAAGTGGTACCTTCTGTGGTTGCCTGTTATTTCATGGCATTTCACCTAAAAGTTTAAACTAAAATCCCCAAAGCCTCCTTGTGGATGGATGACTGAAGGAACCTTCCAGTGGTAACTGTGTACTGTCAGATGTGTTTGAGGAACAGTTGCACAGCACAACCCACACTGAGAAGCAGTATAAAGAAATAAAGTAAATTGAGTCCTCTGCTGGGCAGATCTCCTGGGTTCAGGGAGCTTTTTTAGAGTTGCTTGTTGGGTTGGTCTTTCTCTGAGAATTGCAATGTGCAAAACTGTCATTTAATTACTTATATTTTACACTGATTGCACTGTGGTGGTGCTTCACATTCAGCTTTGTCTTACTCGGAATAAAAGTTAAGGGTGTGATTCCTTTGTATATTCATGATATGAAATTCAGTTAATTGAAAGAAGCCCTGAAATTATTAGCAAGTGCTGAGGAGAAAGGACATAGGTTAAGGTTTAATAGTTAGTCAAGAGCTATCTCGGTTAAGAACTGTTACCTGGCAGGCCTGTTGAGCAGCCCTTATCAGAGAGAGAGTGTAAACAAAGTGGCAAGAAAGTGAGTAGTCAGGATAATAGAGGTAGAATATGCTTAACAGGTTTGGGCTGGGGGTTTTTCATGTATTGGGTTTTTTCCCTTTACACCTTTGAAATTCTGTTGCTTTAGATTTTGTAAAATAACTTCCTACAATAGCTAGAAATAACTTCTAAAGTAAAAATGATTCATTGTTCTCATTTGCCAAAGTATTCCTAAGGATTTGAAGAGTCTAACAAAGTTAGTGTTAACTGGAAGGTCTGAACAAATGGCTGGCTTGATGGCTAAAATGGCAACATGGTGGAGGAAGGAGGGGTGAGTATGATGGATTTGGCACTTTTCTCAAGAATCATGTTTGTAGTAAAGTAAGAAAAACAATATGGTAAGGCAGTAATCTCCCAATTCTTGTACTTTTTGGATGAACAATTTTATTTTGATGTCTTGTGTCATTTACTGTGTTGATACTAAATTCAATATTGGCATTTCTGTAGTATAATTGTTAAACACTGAAATCATTTCTCTGTCAAGGATTCCTCCTCTACTTTCTTTATGAAAGTGGTAAACTGAGCCAGAGATAACACCTCCAAGGCAGTGATTGAGGCTCACAGTGAACACTGTTCATATTTACACCAGTGAGACTGAAATAATACTCAGTGGAGGGCTAGTGATGGTTAGGGACTTCTGCTTGAGGGGCTCAGTTGCTGCAGTGTTCATTGGTCAGAGCCTCGTTGCAGACTTAACTCTAAAGCCCATGCATATTTGTAAAAGCTTGGGGTTTGCCAGCCTAATACGTTAATTTGTGACCTGCAAAATATGATTTAAAGTCTCGTGTCAAAGTGTTCAAACACCTAAAGAATTTGAGAAGAAAAACAGTGATAAAATTTCACTGACATTACTGAAAATCTGTTTACTTGGTATCTAAACATACTTGAAGCTACAAAAGACTCCACGTGGTAAATGAATGGAATATATTAACAGAAATTTGAAATAGGTGTTCTGTACAAAATGTCTGTTCAGCTGGAAATCTTTGTGTGTGTTATGTTGAGCACTGACATTCCTAAGATGCTTAGACTTGTGCTTATTGGGTGTTCCTAACTCTTGCATGACTCGATCAGAGTTCAGAACTAGATGCTCTTAAAAAGCACCTGGAGATTTCAATTCTGTTGGTGTCCTTACAGCTGTAGAGTACGTGCTAACAAGTACTGCTTGTGCTTACCAGTAGTGCTCACTGTATGTTTTATCCTAGGTACAGTCTTTGTGACATAACTGACAAAAAATACCTTAATTCTAAATTGTGTGTTTATAGAGAAGTGCCAGAAAGCTGGGATTTGAAGTATCTGAGTTAGCCAATAACTGAGTTCTGTGGTGGTTTAAATTGCAAGGTGGTTTATAGAGGTGAATATCAGAAGGATTAAAAAGTGCTCTCTGGTGCTCTTTATTAGAACTTTGTAAAGTGAACTGATAAATTCTATTCCATTGGATTGCAAGGCTTTGGCAGTACGGAGCTGTAAGTCTAGCTTTGTGATCAGCCGTAAAAAACAGGATTTATGCAGGTTTTTTCAAGCAGTAATTGATCCCACTGCCCAATTTCATTCGAACTTCACAGGTAGAGTGTTGGCAAGTACTTTGAGTTCCCATTACTTTCATGAATAGGCACAGAGGAGAGACCAACTAATGGCTGGGATGCAAGAAAGCTTCAAGCACAGGGTCAGGCTTTTTGCTGTGTTATCACAGTAGTCTATGGGTGAGGTTTGGAGCAGTAATATGAGGCTTTCATTTTCAGTGAAAGATTAAAATATTATTGCTACTTTTTCTAAAAAAATACTTTGCTGTTTAGGAGAAGGGCAGAAGTTCTACAGTTCCTCTGCTGTAGCTCAAGGGCACATATTTGACAGGAAATAGCCTTGGTATTGCTTTCTTATGAAAACTGAAATTTGATCAAAGTGAAAATCCATTTTTGTATGCTTGTGAAATCTAGAATACAAATACTCCTTTGCTCTTGTTTTCAGAATTTTTTCCTTCAAAACTCGGATACATTAGTACATCTAATTCTGGTGGGGTGTTTTGTTTTTTGGTTTTTGGTTTGTTTTTTTTTTAGTTCTTGAACACCCACTTACTATTTTTGAACAAGCTGTCTCAAAAGTGTGCTTTCCAAGAAGAGGTATTCCCCCCAACCAAAAGATTTATAGCTGCTTCATTTGGTGGTATCTCCACACTTTCAACATTCCAGCATTAAATACCTCATATCTTTATTCTCACAATATGCAGCAATGTTCTCTCTTTCCATGTGGCTGTAAGTACTGTGCAGCTGGTTAGTGTCACATTTTTTTTTGCAATACTGCCATGGCTTTAGATGATTTTCTGTGGTTGCCATTGTACTAGTGGGAGAACCAGTAATTTTACTACACATCTGGAATCTTCTTATATCTACTAATGATTGTTATGGTGGCTCTGTGCTCTGTCACCTGTCAGGCCACTAACAGACTGCATGCAATAGTGACTTCACTATGATACCTGCCTTGAACTCTTGCTTCCTTGGCACTCCAGTACCCTTTAACAGCCAACAGGCCTGCTATGGCCACAGTGCCATCATCCAGCATGGTGGGCAGTAATACTTGGTGTGAGATGTTCCTGTGGATTTGCTGTGCTTTTGAGCTGTGGTGTGAAACCCCTGGTGTGATTCTAGCAAAAAGCAGATCAAGGAAGCAATCTCAGTGTTACTGCAAATGTTGGAAGGAGAACAGGAATTAAATCTGGATCTCAATCACAGCACAGGTTCACAGGCAGTTTTTGATGCAATGAGGGAAGATGGTATCATGTAAGGGAGTAGCTCAAACTAGTATTACAGAGTCAAGTGTGCAAGTGGGCGTTAGCATTGATCACTAATTGTGAACCACAGTTTAAGAATGCAATAAAGTGCTGTTTTGCATTGTCAAGTCTCGTGGAACTGTTACTAGAATGAAGTAATTACAATTCTGACTACATGTTCATGCCTCTTGGATGCTTGCATCAGCACTCATTGAGCCCCTATCTGATCTGCTTTAACTCACTATCTGATCAACTAGCTGTTGCAGAGTTGGGGATTTGCAGAAAAGAACCCTGATAGCTCATACTGCTAGCACAAGGATAGGAATGGGCCTTTGCAACAGAAGCAGCATGGGTAATAGCAGAAAGGAACCACTGGATTGATTTAGCTGACTGGAATGGAACACAGTGCTGAACGTACCATCCCAAACTCCCCTGAACAAAACAGGTTAACAAAAGCGGAAAAAGTGGTCAGTGTGTATATACAGGTCATGGAAGTTGCTGTGGTGTAAGTATTGCATTAACTGTCTTTAGACTGAAGAGAAAACACGTGGAGTTTGTTCTGTGTTGGACTACCTTTGTTTCAAATATGTAGTGTTAATCAGGTTCTTTTTCATATCCTCTCACGATCCATTTCAACTCATCAGCTTTTCTCTCAGAAAGAAGTAATTGCCCACTGCTGTCATATGTTTTTGAAGGACTATCTTATGATCAACTCTTGAGAGAAATTTCTGTGTGGTGAAAACAGTATAAGAAAAGTTAGATTAATGACACTCAGAGATTTAGTTGAAAAGGGAGAGGAAGGAAGTTCTGTGTATTTAGCTGTAGATGCAGTACTAGATCACTGATCCCTTGAGAACCTGCAGTTGTAAGGATCTGTGGAGCATAATTTTGATGAAAGATGAAACTGTACCTGCTACATAGACTAATCCATGGATTGTGTGGCATGCTTGCAGTGCTTGGTTTGAATTCTTTGCACATGGAACAGAAATGCCTTGCTGGGCATGCAAGCACATACACATATCTTCAGCAGTGTTGATAAAACCTGTGATTGTTTTTGGTGCTCCCTATGTCTAGGTACTGGTATGTGCAAGCAGTTCAATTTTTAAGTGTTCCAGGAACTACTGTAATCTTTGTCAGTGTTTCTAGGCATAGCTTGAACTTTCTTATTGTATGTTCTTATATGGTAGCTGTTTACTTATTATGTGCTGATAAGAGAGCTGAGAAATTTAAACTCTGATAGTCTTTCTACATTATAGGCACTGCGAATTTCCTAAGCTGGAACTTATGTAAACCAAAAGCATGGAGTGCAAATAAAGTCACTGCAGCTCCCTCTGAGTTCTTCCCTTGATTTGGCATTTTGTAACTGTGTACTCTAATGCTTGAAGTTGGTAACTTCCAGGGGAATTTTTTTGTTGATGCATAACACAGTATTGTTGTTTTTCTTTCTGAACTCACTGTACCTACCTTCAAGATTTATGTTGACTGGTTATAAGCATTCATTTGTTAAACAGTTCAACAAACTAGACTGTAAAACTAATCTAGCTAAACACTAACCTAGAAAACAGGAGGGGAAACGTGGCAGGAGGAAGAAGAGGAAAGAAAAGGTCAGATCTAGTTTAACTTGGATCCGTTTTCCAGTCAGGTTTACAATGTACCTGTTTTTTCCGGAGTCAATTGTAAGTATCTTTACTGAGGAGAACAAGGCTTCTGATTTTTGGCAAATGCTTATTTTAGCAATGTTTTTGGGTGTTTGAAGTACAAAAGTTGGCTGGAGAGTGTCCTAACCAACAAGATTCTTGATGAGGGAGAATACAGTACCACTAACAATAAGATCTTTCCACTTGTTCTCCCTTTGTAGTAGAACTTGTCTGGTGTAACAGTGAACTGCCCTTCTGTTTTAAGTTATTCTGGGAGGCCTACTGTAAATTTTTCTGTTGTTGTTGCTCTGGGTTGGTTTTCTGTTAGTTGAGTCTCCTGAACTGCCTTGCTATGTAAGGGAAATAATAGTAGGTATGTGTTATGCTGGTTGGTTTATCAGATCAGTGTATGCTGTTGAGGAGTTGTATTCCAGCTACTATCAAATAGGTAGGGTTTGTTCTACCTACAGCTAAAATGGGAAAAATTAGTACCTCTTTCCCTTTTCCACCCTTGCCTTTTTTATTTTCCAGCTACATTATATGGGTGCTTTGAGAAGAGGGTTACAATGGATCCCTTTTTCTTGAATATGACTCAAGTGTCAGGGCTTCAAACAAAGTGTTGTTCTAACCTTTAGAGTTCAGTGTGTTTATGTAAAGTGTAGAGGTCAGGCAGAGCTTTATAGACTTGCTAACTTAAAATTCTTCGTCCCAGTTAGAACTACTGTCTTTTATGTTATTCTTGAACTTTGCTCTCTTCAATGTGCTTGGTGGGAACTTTGATAAGTTGGAACATTAATAGAGGTTGCAACAGAACTGAATTGGTGTGATTCACATGTATAGTATCAAACTTCTGAAAGATAGATGACATTCTAAATTTGGCTACAATACATTAGGAAAAAAACCCACAAAGCACAAAACCAAACAAAACCAAAATCAAACACAACTTTGTTTGGGGGTATAAAGTTATGTGATACATCTCTTATTTTTCCACTGCTAATCTACCACTTTATCCTTTCATTCACTAGAGGCATGAAGAAGCCAGGAAGAAGTGAGGGGAGAGTAGGGAAGATGGATGGTAGTGGCTCATCTGTTTGAGCATGTAAGGGCACAGAAGATGTATTGCCAAGAGCAGAGAACTCTGAATATGCAGAAATGCACTGAGCTGTGGAGGCTGAATTCCTTTTTATGGGGCGTGGTCAGCAGCATGTCACTCTGCAGATCCGAGAGCCACGTGTCAGGGGTTTTTTTGTTTCCACTTCTGGCACTGTGCAGGTTCCTGTGTAGTATCTTGAGGAGCTGGATTAACCCCTTCTTAGATAAACATCCTATTCTTGGCAAAATTTGTCTAGCATCTCAGTTACTGCTCTTGTGTTTGGTTCTCAGCATCCATTCAGGCTTGTATCTCCATAGCAGCATGTGTTGTATTGCAGGAGTGTGAGTTGGGTAAATGTCACTAGATGTAATTTTTTCCCGTTTTTCTTTTTTTGTTTCTAAGTTTGTTGATAAATGAAAGCTCACTGAATTTGTGACCTTTTTAACTATGTTCGTTGCTTTCAATTTCTCTATAACCTAGTAGAGTCCTGATATCCAGTTAGACATCCTGGTGTTTGTGGCATCTAGGGATTGATTACTCATGTTCAAGGAGCTGTTCAGTGGGAAAAATTACTGGTTTTCAGTGTGTTTTCTTGTAAAATGTTGCTAGTTTATTTTAAAAACGCTAACATTTCAGATTTTAAGTATTTGTCTTCCTCCTTCCACAGTTCCCGGGTTCTTCAAATCATCTTAATTAAAGGCTAGTTAGTCTTACATGTGAATAATAGTTCTCACTGTCATAATTCCACTTTCATGGAATTTTATGGAATATTTAGCTTTATAAACTAGCTTTAGTGCATTTCTAGTCTGATGATACACTAATAAGTCAGAGGGCAGTAATTAACCTAGTGTTGAATTTGCTCCTCTTTTTCATAAGTATTGTCAAAAAACATTGTACATCTTATTTAAAATTTTATTTTCCATTCTAAAAGCACTACACGATTTGGGAATGCCAGGTTAAAAAGCTACTGGTGTAAAACTTCTGGACATCTTTTGATTAACAATGAATTTATTGCTGCCATATATAACATAGATTACAGAAAACTGCTTAAAGGAGCCCTGCTTGTGATTGCAGCTACCAGTTTGGCTCACAGAGCAGAGTGTGCCACAGCAAGGCCCAGCTAAATGCCAAGACGTGACTTCACTTAAGTGTAGCTATTAAGCCCCCTAATCTGAAAATGGGGGAGGATTATCAAATGGCTACTGTTTTGTGACCTTAGTTCAGATGTAGGTCATTCTGGTGTTAGCTACTGTTGAGGGGGAAGAAAAATAGAATCTGTTTGAGTTGTGCTGCTGGCTTGGACTGTTCTGTGTATGGGCTTGAGTGCTAGCTTGACAAACTGTTTCAAAAGTGTGTTGTGCTGTCAGCTAAATAATGCAGTGATTGTGGAGTTACCTTTGATTCTTGTACATGCTTCTTCAGTTTTCTTATTCTTCCTGGACCATCTCTGTCTTTCTTGCCATTCTTCAACTTTCATGAGTAGTATTTGACCAAAAACAAACTTGAAAGTGATACAGTACAATGGCTGTTGCGGAAATATGGTTTATAAACTCACTTCTGCCATTTGAAAGGTATCCCTACCCACAGCAGAGGGCTGGAACTAGAGAATCTCTAAGGTCGCTTCCAAACCAAGCTCTTCAGTGATCCCTTTTTACTTGGGATTTTTGCCACCTTTTGTGTGTTCCACTCTGTTGTGGCTTCTGAGGTCAGAGATTTTCCTGTGATATTTAGAGTTTCAAAGCTCTCCTGATTGAAGTCCTGCCACACCTCTTTCTGTTGATGCCTTGAACTTGTTCAGTTATAGTTGTCCTGTGATCTCTCAGGAAGTGAGATCCTTTGGTCGAAGTAATTTCAACTGTGCATCTCTTAGTACTTCCTTACAGGTATGTCCCTTCACGTCACTTAATTAGATGTGAAATGAAATGTCATTTGTTTATCTTTGAGGCCTGCATTTCTCTGCTGATGAAATGAGAGAGGACTTCTGGTGTACTTTATTGCTTCTTTTAATTGTTCGTTAAATTCATTTAGCAAGGTAAAACTTATTATTAAAGAAATTGTCTTCTTGAGGCTAGACAATCTCCTTCAGCATTATCTGTTCTTGTCCTTGTTTTCTGTCAGTTCTGTGCCTGTTTTACATGCACAATTCCCCACAGGCTTGATGAAATTTTGTTTTGAGATGCCAATTGGTGTTCAAATTGGTTAAACCAGGACAACACATCCGTCCTCACTCTTAAGTGATGTATATGCCTTAAGCACTTCATAGCAGTCTGCTGTAATGGTATCCAGTAACATGCACTCCTGTTCCATGTCACCAAGCCCTCACAGCTATCTAAAGACCTCTGAAATCTGAGGTGGCTCTTGATTTTTGGCCTTTCTCATCTTTCTTAGGTGCATTACTGCAGTTTGCTTTAATCCCTTACTGCTTTTGAAACAGCAATAACAAAACCCTCCCTTAATCTCATACTCTTCTTCTTTTTGAGATGGCAGATGTTATACCTTCTCAAAAAGAATTTCTTCAACAAGACCATCAGGCAGGTTAGGATATATTGGAAAGTACCTTTATTTCCCATCTGCATCCTTGTCGAAGTCTACTGACTCCTGAACCAATGGGTTCTGCCCTAGTGAAATAGGATTTAATAAGACATGGTCATCCATTTGGAAGTTGTGGTGTCCATTCTTATCTTGAGACATAGGAAGTGTCCAAAGGGCTCTGAGCTTAGTGCTGATGTGACAAACTGCACTTCAGCACTGACCCTGGATCAATGCTGTGCACAGCCCTCAGAAGCGATGGTAGATGAGCCCTGGGTCCTTAGTACCTCATTATGTCACTTGCACACAATAGAGCTTTTTCTTAAAGCTATAGCTTTTCCACAAAACATCAGAATTTCACTGGAGAGTTCATATTAAACTGCTTAGTCAATCTTAAAATAGCAGAGTTTTTGGACAAGTGTTTGTCTGTAAATCAGTCATGTCTGAGTTACTGTGATCATCTCTGGCACGCACTCCTTGTCCCACAAACCTTCAGAGTGAAATGGAAATTTAATGTATCATGGATTTCTTATTTAGGTAGTCAATGCTTTCTGCAGTTACACTGCAGGAGGAAAAGCTGTGAGAGAAACACACTGTAGTGTGAGGAAACTTGCATGGTGGATTAAGGTTATTGAGGTCTATGATATTACTTGCTGCATGTGTCTCTTAATTGGTGACTTTGAGAATACATGTCCATTGGTTCAGGAAGGGGTTTTGCTGCCCACACCTGGCTTTATAAGGCCTTTACACCAGGTTGCACGTACAGTGGTAGTTTGACAGCTGCTACTTGATGTAAGTTGAAGTAATTTCCCACTCTTTTCATGTTGTCTGAGGAGATCCTGACATCTTTTTGGACTGAGGAATTGAATCATTCACCTTGTCTGCCTCATTCAGCCACCAACATCATAAACTACAAAGAGCCAAAACAGCCTCTGCTAGGGCTGTCTGTGAGAGTAGTTACATGGTAGTGATTTGCGTGGTGTATTTTTAGGGCTGTTAACTCTGCTTTGCTCTGTGTGGTGCTGCACTTCTCCCCCTGCCCTTAGCTGACCTGATTAAGTGGCTTTCAGGGCAGTTACAAACTGGATACTCGACAGCTTCATGCATTCAGCATCTCAAGTGGCAATCAGGCATTTGCTCCTCTTTCATTCTCAACCTTTCTGATAAGTAATAAATGGATTTTTGCTCTTTGTGTGAGTGATATGAGTGATCTTGACCTATGAGACTAATTTAAGAAATTTGATACCAGATAAGCAACTTTACCCCAAGTTTTCCAGAATGCTGGTACTGAGATTGATGTGGTTCCTGCAGAAGTTACCCTCTTGTTGGAAATGCAGATGGTAATCACACCTTTCATTTAAGAAATCCTATTCATGTATTCTTGACCTTGCAGTTCACTTGGCTTCCCTAAGTGATTGCAGATGTCTTTCCAAATTGTTTCATTAAGAGGCAAAAGTACTCTATTTATAGATCAGCTGAAAGTACTGAAGTTTCTTCTTTTGTATTCCTTGAGACTTGTGGAAAGCAATGGGTTATGGCTGTCTTGGGTCAAAGAAACTCATTAAACTGAGTGGAATAATAAACTCTGCTAAAGATTCTGCCTTTTCTATTTATCTTTTAATTTATGGTTCTTATGGAGAAAAAGAAATGAACCCCAGAACATCTGGTTTGAATCCTTTTTTTCAGCTGCTTGATCTTAGTGCAGAATTTGTGCTGAGTTTTTTGTTTTACGGAATAAAATAGGGACATGCACATTTTTCATTTTTTGCATTGTATAAAGTGAAGAGGTATCTCTGATTTTAAAGCAGACTAACAAACTTAGAAGTGAGAATTACTGTCTCTGGAAATAATGAATGTTTGCTTTTGCTAAGGAAGAGACAGTGCTGGAATACAGAAGGAACAGAGTGTTTCTAAGACAGGATAGCTACTGTTTAAACTCATCTGCCTGGTGTAAGAGCTCTTGTCTGTTCCCAACATGATTCAAGTATTCAGAGTCTTACCACTAAAAGAGGTATCTGGTTTTCCTTTGTGGTGTTCTCTCTGCTCCCCAACTCAGGTTGGAAAGTTGTTGGTAATGTGAATTTTATAGTCTAATCAGAAATTCAGTACAAAGCTGTTACAAAAATCTCCCAGTAAAATCTCATATCTAGTATATGGTTGAATTTGACTGCTATATAAATTCTGTTCCACTGCAGATTAATTCAAGTCTCATACTTTGAAGCTTACCATTTTCTGCTTTATTTTGTGCCATTTAATGATTGGGAGAAGATTTATCAAAACTTTTTATAGATGCATGCTAATTACTTAAAGAAAAAAAAGCCAGACCAAAAATAAAAACCAAAAAAACCCAAACCCAAATCACATTTGTTTAATCTTTTGAATTGTGTCAAATACTAAAAGCAAATCCCAGAGTCTTTTTCCAGTTATCTTCTTATATGTGACACCTTTTATATGATGAAGATGCCCAATGTGAAGCTAAAATTTGTGGCTTAAGTCTTTCTCTATTTCTGCTTTTCTAATCTCCAGAGGGAATGAAAGGATTCAACTTTCTTAATCAAAAGTTAAACAGTTGAAAACTTTGGTCTATTCATTTCAGTGTATTCTGCAAGTTTAACAGATGTTGACTTAAATTGTGCAGATTTCAGGTTGGTTGTCTGTGACCTGCAAGCTGGGATACACTGGCCATGTGCCTTGAGCAGTGTCATCTTTTCTTTCATTCACTGAGCATGTTTAAGAACTGGTTTGAAATCACAGTTGAGCTGAGGTCTTCCAGTCTAACAGGAGCATCTGAGATACTTGCAATTTTAGCCTTGAGCACCAGAAAATATTTTTTAGAGAAAGTAGGCATAGTTAAAAATGTTTATTTCAAATGAAGTTTTTAAATAGGTATAAGTTGTTTTCTTGTTAATATATTGCTGGCTCTAAATTTTGTATTATTTGCAAAGGCATATTCTCTCTGGATTAAAAAATAATGGCTGTTAGAGGGTCTTGGGTGGGGGGGTTGCTCATTTGTTTTTTAAACTAGGTACACATAAAAATCAGCTGTAAATTAAAGGTAAAAGTACATGGCATAGGTATTATAAAACACAGAAAAGTAAACTTAAGACAAATCTAAGAAATTAACTACTGTTAAAAAGGTATGTTCCACTCATTTCATGCTAACAGTGTGGTACTTCTAGGATTACTAAAATGTTTTTTAAATGTCTGGTTTCTATTTGTGTTAATCATATCTTTGAAAATAAATATTTTGAAGAATTCAGCACAGATTTATAGAGCTGGTAGTTCACTCGCTGTGTTATAGTTTGGTAGCTTGATCCAAGGTGCTGTTCCTTCTGGAGTTTCAGCAGGTAAGAAAAGTGTCAATTGATTTCAGTGCAGTCTAGTTGCTGGATTTCAGTCAATTTCAAACTTTCTAAATAATAGAAACCAATAAATAGTTTCTCAGTAATAAACAGTTTCTGAATAGGAGGAAGATCAATCTGCTGGGAGAGATGAATGACTTTTCTCCAGTTCATAAATTCAAAGCTTTTTGTGGGGAATAGACAGTTTTTTTGAGTGACACAAATTATAATTGAAAAGAAACCAGAAAATTCCCTTGAAACTGATTGTCTTCTGAAATTCCTCTTCCTTGTAAAACTTTGTGTCAGGGATCAGTTTCACAGAATGCTCTGAAGGCTTGTGACTTCATTAGCTTGCAGTAGACACATGGTGTAATACAGAATCCTAAGCTTCAGTTTCTCAAAAGCCCATCAGGCTAGGGGTGGGGGAGCTTATTGTTGTTTTTGGGGGGGGGGGGTTGTTTGTTTGGTTTTTTTTTCTTTCTCAGTCAATTGGTGTTTTCTGATAACTGGTTTTTTTTCTAACAGCTTTTTTTAGCAGAAAGCCCAATGTTCTTTGATTCTGATAATCCAGAAAGTGTGCAAGACCTGTCTATTTGTTAGTATTTGTTAGCTGACTCCTAGACTCTCTCCCAGGTGCTGGTTGGACGTGTGGTATTGCATAGTAGTAAAACAATGTTGTGACCTATTTGTTGTTACAGACTCACTGTGGACTTGACTTTTCTGTGGTTAGTGAAAATCTGACTAGACCTCCATGTGGAAGAAAAGAATTTGTTTAACATTTCCAAACTTTTTAGGTAAAATAGCCAAACTTTTTAGTCCTCTTGTAAATCTTAAAATGATAATTTAGAAACAGTCACATGCTTTAGGCACATGGTTTTCTGAAAGTGACAGTTGTTTCTATGTCTTACTCTTGGGCATTATTCTCCTCACATTGTAAAACACTTAGTTTGATACCAAATGAGGAAATTGTGAGCATTTTTCCACGCTAGATGTAATAATCCTTTAGAGTGTCTTCTTCCCTCTGAATTTCCTTCTCTGAAGATACAAGCTGTGAACTGGTTGCATTCTTGCCAGCACTGTTCTGGGTAACAGTTGGTATCTACCAAGCTCTGATGTAGAGTCTTGGAAAAAGAAAGGCAGGATAAACTTCAGCCTGAAGAACACTAATATTCACACCAATTGCATATTTAAATGTCCCAGTGCAGCAGCTGAGATTAGATTACTGTTCAAAGAGAGTTTTAGAGTGAATAGAAATGAAATTTTAGAGACTGTCACTTGGAAGCATTTTTCTCTCTCCCTATCCACAGAGCAGCACAGTTACTTCTGAAGTGTCTTCCTTATGTCTTTTAAATTATAAATAACACAAGTCTCTCAGAATGTCTTACTTCTACATTAGAAATTAAATCTACTTTTAATTTTGGCAATGTGTGAACGTACAGTAAAAGGTGTCATGTTGGGCTCTGCTGTCTACAAGTCTGGAAGAACACATTGGCATAGATTACTTTGGAGAATGGAGCTGCTTCCCTTTTTATTGAACCTCATTTTTCGTGCTGTGATTTATAAATACCTGAACTCAGAGTTGATGCTGACTGCAGTCTTTATTTAACCTACAAAAACTTCCGCCTCCCACCCCTGTTGGCTGCCACCCTTTTCTTTAAAATTGTGAACAATTGGGGGGGAGGCACAACATTTCCTCTTTTTGTTCTGCCTCTGAGCAGTATGGCCAGTGTCAGTCTCCCTCTGTATTCAGCTTAGTGAGTGTAACTGCTCACAGCTAGTTCTTCTGATGTACATAATATTTTTCTGAAACTATATTTCATCTGTCTTCATCCCCGCAATAAAGCACAGCATATAGACTTGAAACCAAGGATTTTTATCCTAAATGAAATGTAAGCAGTCAGAACTGACATGGTTCTGTAGTCTCATTTCAGAGGTTGGTCAGCCTGTCTTGCTGGCAGCAGCAGTGTCCTCAGCTGCATTAGTTCTTGAAGTCAAGATTTGCAGAGAAGGAAAAGCATCATTTTAACTATGGTTTGGAATTTGTATTGGAGTCTAAATAGAGGATTTCCTCCCTTTCATTTTGGAATCTCTGGTATGTTGGTTCCTGTTTGCTCAGGGAACTGAATCAATATGGTAAAGAAAATGAGTGTTTTAAGTTAAATGTTTAGAACTTTCTATTATAAGAAATTTTTTAGTGCTGTAAGCAAGAAATGGATTCAAGCTACACAACATATTCAACAGAAGCCCCCTCCGTGCTCTATTCCTATGCAAAATCTGTCCTAAATTGTCTCCAGAATTTTTAAATCAAATTTCTGTGAGAAAAATGGGATGCTTTTTACCTGATAATCTGGCCAACACTCTGTCAAATAATGTATTTTAAGAATAGATATTCTGTAGTGATGTTACAAACAGGAAAAATAAAATATTTGAATAAAGATCTAATGATTTTTGCTTCTGTTGCCATGTTTTATGTCTAGAGTATTCTGTCTAGCACATTACTTTTTTTGTTTTTTCTTGCCATTTGTATAAATGGCAAGAAAGTGATTGAGTATTTGATTACTGGTTTGTTTTGGGGGGAGGTTTTTGCCTTTTTTTTAATCTCAGTGCTTCAGTTGTTTCATACTATAGTCAATCCTTTCCAGATTGTTGTAGTAGTAGATTTAAAAACAAATATATAAGTAAAACCAAAATAAAACAAGCCAAGCAACAAAAACCTTGTGACGTTGAGATTTATGTCAATATATAAGCAAGACTAAAATTATTAATCCTCTATGGTTAGGGGGGGACAGTGGGCAGACAGCTGCTGACCTGTGGAAGGAAGGGAAAGGCAAAAGAAACAGACACAGATGTTAATGCTTAATTTAAATTTCTCTATTAAACACACTGCACCAGTCCTATAAAGTATTAAAATACCTCTCTTCTCTACAGAGTATTCTCCTTTAAAAGGTTGTAAGGGAATTTCTGCTTATATTCTAATGGTGGGATAAAGGTAATTAGATATAATAAAAAATGAATGTAATTATTTATTTTTTCAAAATTTTGAGTTAGGGCTACAGAAAGCTCATAAATTATTTTCTAAATAAATGAGAGTGATCTGATATATCAAAGGAAGTTGGTGATGGCTGATTAATAAACACATACTCTTAAGGGATTTGAGTTTCTGATGTAATCAATTTTATTTTCCTGTTGGAGACAAAAAAAGGTGCAAAAGTTTGGAGCAGATAACCATTTTTCAGGTAAACCAATTCCTTTCTGTAGTGGCAAGTCATGGTGGACAATAAAGTGCAAGCTGCACCTGGAAAATATAGCTGTGTACTTCAGAAGGCTGTAAGTTAACATGATTAGAAGCTAAAAGATGACTGAGTGTGAGCTCCAAGTCCCTTTCCTATGAAAGGGATAACTTGTAAGACAGGCGGATGACTTAAGTAAGCCAAAACAAAATGCTACTTTCTACTCTTGCATCTGTATTAATGATAAATATTATTTATCAGTAAATGTTGAAGCACTACTGAGAGAGAATTTGAAGAAAAGTGAAAGGTTTTCTTTCAGGGAAACTGAAACTGATGCTTTGTCTGCCTAGGGTACATTTTAAAAGAAAATAAAGGCAGTTCTAGTACTGGACAAAACCAATGAAGCTGAATTCTGTCTGCGGTATGATTGTTTTAATCCAAGGTAGCTGTCTTTGTAAGGCAAACCACAAAACTTCCTCCAGATATACCCCTGTGCTGGGCCAAGCTAAATAATGCAGTCATGAGAATGCACAGAATGGGGAGAAGGAGAATTGATGTTTTTTATTTAGATATAGTACTGTTTTGAATTACATGCTGTTTTCAAAAGGAATCACTTTTCAGGTGTCTAAAACAGGGCCAAGTTACAAGGATGGGGGGCGGAAATCAAATTCATTTTTCTCATGATAATATCAGTTATGTCAGTGAGTTTTAGCTCAGAAATTTGTATTTGTGTGTTATACCTTGGCATGAAGCTACTGCTACTTAAATTAATGTGTGTGGGGTGAAGGGGGCAGGTAATGGAGGAGGTTGGGGCATAAACCAGTGTGCCAGATCTGTCTTTCAGTCCTTACTTGTCCATAATTTCTTTCCAATGTGATTTTAGATTCTGAAACAAATTATGTAATGGTCCTCATAGATCGAGAAATACCAACTCAAAATGTAGGTTGTATGACTTCAGAATGGGAACAGAATTCATATGTCAACTAGATAAGTGTTCAGAGGCAAATACAGAAACAGAAATTGAGCTCTTGAGTTACCAAGTCTGTTTAACAGCTGGGTAAAGTAACAGTAGCTGGTTACCACACCAAAAAATAAAATAAGGTAGTTTAATTTTAATGCTGTGTCTGGCAGTACAGTGCTCAATCTCATTAAATGTAATCTTTGGATTTTTCTAATTACATTTTAAAGACCACTTATTAAATTTTGCAACCTTTTAAGACTTGAAATGAGCAGTTCTGTACCTACTTTCACATCAGTTTTGATTTAAAAAGAAACACTGCTAAAAATGTGCAACTTTTTTTTCTTCAACTTTTGTTTTCTCTGCTGAGAACATCAAATTCAAAAAATAAGGGGGATTCATGAGTCTTCCTCACTGGTGCTTGTTACTTAATAAGATCTTAAATAGGAGTGGGGGTGATGCCTGATTTTACATAAGAAGCTAACTAACAAGTGGTTTGGACTTCAATAAAACAACTTGAACTACCATAATTCAGACGTGACTCTTTGTGTAGTAAGCTACAAAGTGAAGGCTGATGGAAGTCAACTTTCAGACACACAACTTGTGAAGAGTTCAACATACACTGCTGCTAATTTTCTTAGATGGGTTAGCAAAATTGTGTTTTACAGAGGCTCAGTGTTCTTTTTTTCCTACAATGCCTCCAGAGGCCGTAGTGCTTAAAGCTGAAAGTCTCACTTCATTGTAGTAAAAATACACATGCATGCCCTGTCCTTCAAAGCAGTGTGTGGCAGTGGTACCCTGTGCCTAGCTGATGATATGCTAGAAAAGAAGGCAGGAAGCAGAACTTAATTTGCATGCACCCAGAATTTTCCAAATTTCTTAACACACAGAGCATCTTAGAGAGAACAACAGGATCCCATCTGAAGGGTAACCTTTCACATTAGATGAAAAGTAGAGCAGTACCTATGAATGAGCTGAGCAATCTTGAAAAACATCTCCCTCTTTCATTTAATTTTTTTCTATCCCTGTAAGGAGCATTCATCTACTGTTTCTGGTATTCATCCAGAGGTACAAATAAAACAGTCTTTATGGCTTAGAAAAATATCAAACCAGAAGTGAGTTTATTTAGAAGTATTTGCACTTTTATCTTTGAGCAGAAGAACTGATAAAAGGCTTATACTTTCCTAAACTGAAAAAGCTGCAGCAGATCAGAGGATGGGAGAGCAAGTGTAAGCAAAAAGGTTTTTGAGGTGGCATCCTCTGAGGTCATTGGTGTCACTGTTATAGTTTGTACAAGTTTTGTGAGGCACCTCTTGAGGTTTAGCATTGTTGTGTTCTAGCACTGATTAAAAGAACAAATAAAAAATGCTTTGTTAAAAAAATTTAACTAAAATGGTTACTTTTTAGTAAAATGTCCTAAATATAGGCTTGAAAAAAAAAAAGCCTTGTAGCTAAAGCCCTAGAATTGGATTACTTCTTAAACAGAAATGAAAGGGGAAGAGAAAAAAGACTAGTAAAGAAACAAAAAGTCAAAAAGGAAAGGAAATATATCTATTTTTATGAAATGGGCTTTCATCTGAAAAGAACATACAAATTCAGGAGTTAATATGGCCATATACAAGCTTAGGGGAATCAAGAAATGAATGTGACGTAGAGTGCATAAAACCTATCAAAAACTTCTTAATACAACCTGTGCTTACATTGCTGTTCCCTTTCCCAACTAGAGAGTAAGTACTATTCCTATCTTCAGACCCACCAAGTGGTTCATTTGAAAGTGGTAGTCAAATGTCAGCTTCCATTTATTACATATTTATTCTTTTTTAGGCTGTTCTTCTAACACAGTCTGAGTCATTCAAATTTTTTGAAAACATACTTGCAGTCTCCATTCACTTAGAGGATGTAGGGAGGGAAGGAGGAGATGGGTGTTGAATTTAACTGCAAGGCTAAAGTAGCTGTTTCCTCTCAGAAACATTGTAGAGGTGAAGCTTTTTGGGAAAACAATAGCCAATGTATAGCTAAACTTGTCTGAGCTCACTTTGTACTGTATAACTGTTCAATTACTGTATCTGTCCAAAATTAACCTAGACCAGCTTTGCATTAAAATTCCTGTAAATCTTCACCTCGTGATTTTCTCTGGGCGTAGTGCAGCATAGACTGTCCATTGCTTCCATGGTGACAGGGGCTGCGTGGCCACTTCTGAGTTTCTGAACGGAGAAGGCTTTTATAATTCACAGCCATGCAGCTGCTGCTGAGGAGGAGGATGAAGAAAGACTATCTGGTCATGGGGAAGAGTCCCCATATATTACTTGAGTACCTCTAAGTGTGTGTAAGGTGCACAGTGTTGGAAGCTTCATGGAATATATCCATTTAATTATTACTCTTTTTTATTCATGACAATGAATATTACAGCCTGCACTGTTATATGTGGCGCTCTCTAATGTGTAGGCTTTAAGAGATTTCAGACACTAAGTAGTTTACAGTGATAAATTATGGAAAAGTTTCATTTAAGCTTTGTGTGCAGCTGAAAGGGAGCTTCTCTTTAAGATTTTAAATAAAAAGTTGTAAAGACTGTCTAAAGACTTCTTTTGGGCTTAATAATCCTGTTTTAAATCTGAGTGAACTTGTAGAGACACTTAACATACTGGAATTAATTCACAAAGTATTGGTTTTTTGAATTGCTCAGTAGCTCTTCACCTTGTGATTTCTTTGACTTATAAAATAGTTAGTAGGATAACACAATAGAAACCTTGCCATGAGACTTCTCTGGTTTAAACAAGACGGTACAGCATCCCAACAGCATCCTACTTGTAGTTCTACTGTGCTCTCCCTGTCTTAGGGAGGGATCTAAATCAGTGACTACTAAGCCCACAGAAAATTACTGAGCTATTCAAGTTCTTCACCTCCCCTGGGATCCTGCGTTCCATCTCATGGCTGCTGTGGCAGAGACCATTGTTAACTGTCACATCACTGATTATCTCTTACTTAGTGATAAGTAGCAACTAGACAGTGCCCACAGTGCCCTACCCTATTGAGCTTGTCCACCACCTCAGGCAGGTTTGTCCTCTGGACACCAGAGCATCTCCTGGGTTGCTTGTGCACTGGCATGTTCCATTTCCAGCATCTGTCTTGGTGATTGTGCAGCCTTTTTTTTTTTTTTTTTTTTTTTTTTTTTTTTTTTTTGTAATGGTGGTGGTTTTGGGGGGTATTTTTGTTATTTTAAGACTTCATCTACTTACCCTTGATTGGCAGTCTGTAACAGATGTTCACTATGATGTTCACCTGGTTGAATCCTGACTTGTAGATTTTTAGCTGTCCTGTAGCCCATTCCACACTAGGGTTCCATTTGTTCAAGTTAAAATCTAGGAACTGGCCATGACTTTCTCACTTCCCCTTTCGTAAAAGCCAGTATCCATCCACTGCAGTTGTGTGAACTGCCTCGCCAGTAAGATCATTATGTTCTCTGGTTTATAATCCCTGGTGCTTGCTTCCTGTGCTGAATGTGTTTATATGCAGCTACTTAAGGTGTGTCCCTGCTTACGCCACTTGTTCAGGGGGCCTGTAAGGACTTCCTTGTGTGCCTTTGCCCTCTCTGCCATTCTCTTCCTCTCTAGGCTTCAGTCTCCACTTTCCTGACAAACCTGAAGACCTCATTATGAGGCAAGCCCGCTGGCAATGGTGATTTGTGTTATCAAATAGATCCTGTCTTTCTCGAGAACTCTGTTTCTCAAAGGATCCTAATGTCCTAAGAGCTGAAGTCCTGCCTGCAGCCACGTAGTCAGATGTTGATGGCACGTGATGTTTGTTTGCCCTAGGAAAGCCCTAACCCTGGATCAACACCTGGGCTCTTGTTTGTTACATTGACACCTGTGCTCCTGTAGTTAGCTCTGGTCTGCTGAAGGTCACTTTTGGCAATATCATGGTGGCCAGGTAGACGGGTGACATGATATTTTCAACAGCCAGATGAGCCATAAGATTTTCTCTGTGACATTGTGGGTTTGGACCAGAGGCAACAGGTGAACTTTGAAGACAGCCAGTCTAGCTGCTGGGCAGAAGCCCCGTGGCAATCTGCAGTTCCTATCACCTGTTGCTTCCTTTTGGTGGCCTTGGCTGTGACCCATGGCTTTTATGCCAGACCTGTTCCTGGGCTGTTTGCCTTTTCAGTACCCAAATAGCTACCGATGGAAAACGAGAGCCCCCTGTGCTGGAGGTCACAGCTTCAGCCTCCCTCCTGGTGGGAGTTCCTGTCCCATCTCAGCCCCGAGTGAGGAAAGCAGTATTACTGGTGGGAGAAAGGCAGGAGGGAGTTAATATAGAGAAAAAAAAAAACGTGTTCACAGCTTTATTTGGAAATCCAAACTGTGGAAACTTGTAACTGGGTCGAGAGACTAGCTCTGTCACAAATTTCTACTTATGAAGACAGTTGGAGGAACTTATCTAGGATTTTAAAAGGTTCAGATAATAAAGAAAGCTGATTCTTTCTACATAAAATATATAATAAATTTATTAGAGGAAGAAGAAGTTTGAAAAATCGGGGTATTGCAAGTCACTAGAGCCAAGTGTTGCTTTTCAGTTTGGAGCTAAAGTGTCAGATCTCATGCAACAGGTCTGAAAGGCACTTTGGAATCAGAAGCAATCAACCACCATGAGACAGCACATTCTGTAAAACTATTTTGAAGCAATTTTTTTCCATGAGTGAATCATAAAAAGTATAAGCAATTTGTATTTCTGACTGGTTTCTGTAGGCTCTTCAGGTTCTGGAGAGTTCCAAAGCTGCTGCTACTGTTTGCTTCAGCATACTGACTCAAGAAGAAAACAAAAATTTATTGAACTGCTTGTGCCCAGATGGTTACATTTTAGGAAACAGTGCCAGCATTCATTCATAAGTACTAGAAACTAAGATACAGCTTCATATTTAGGTTGAACTAAAATTGTATCAATTCTGCTGAAAGGCAGTAGTAGTTTGTGGAGCATGGAACACAGGTGCTTTCTGGGAAAATTTTAGCCTAAGGTCTGAAAAAAGGTTCTCTTGATGTTCTTAGGTTGTACAAGTGTTTTTTTTAAAAGAAGGCATCCAGTATCCAAAGGTGAGTAAGCAAATAATTGGACAGGATAAGTGTGTTGTGGCTCCTTGGAGAAGTTCTGTAGTACTACAGGAAGAGAACAGCCCTTTAGATGGGTAGGATAGAAAGAAGTTTGGTGAATTAGCAAAGAAGGGCTGGTATATTCTTTCCTCAGGGTAAAAAAAAAAGGAAAAAAAAACCCTAACAACAACAAATAAAAAAAACCTGACAACTCCCACCGTGTGCTAATTACCATCTTTAATACAGGCTGTATGGAGGCCTGTTTGGAGGTTGCATTCTGCCTTGACAGACTGCTCTTTACAGAGCTGGGGTTTCTGCACTGTGGTTTTGTGGAGGCAGGGGCAGGTAATGGGGCAGCCAGATAAAGACAAAAGTAAAGGCAGAAATAAGTACCACCCTCTACACGGTGGGAAGGGTGGTAGGTGTCCAAAGACCAGGGAGGTTTTGGGTGCTGACTGGGATGATAAACAAGCTTCCTGTTGTTTGATTGATGAAGTCCTGGAAAATAGGAGTTGCTGTTTGCTCTTTTGAAAGAAGCAGAGTTGTCTCCAAGAGCTGCTTCATTCATTTCTTTACCCAGGGACAATAACTTGGCAGATCATAACTAGCTGCTGACCTAAAATGGCTTTCAGTCTGTAACATAAATGGCAATACACATAGTGTGTTTTGTATTTCCACCCTGTTATGTTTGGAGGATTCCTATCTTAACTTCAGGCTTCATCTCTCTTGCCTTTTTTGTCTGTAACCCTTTGAAGCCAGAACAGGGAATTTGTGCTATGTGAATTTATATTACATTGAAACTAAGAGTGGCTGGATGATGCTTTAAGGCAAATTAGTATGTGCCTGGGCTTTGGTTTTTTTGCTTTCTAGTTCTTGTGAGCTGTTCATAAGATGTGTATATATATATTTGTTAGAGGACAGTGGTTTTGTCATTTAATTTGTGTTGTCTCGTGGTACTATATTTATTACAAAGAGAAGTAGCAAATGAAATCCATATAGTTCAAGATATAAAGATATAAATCCATTTATAGCTCAAATAGCAGATTTGTAGAGATTATAATTGATTCACAGTATAGTTCATGTATTAAAATTACTTTGCAATGGAAATCTTAATAAAATCTGACTTGTCAAACTGAACAGCTCCTATGTGTTGATAGCTTCCCTTGTCTGCTTCAAAAATGGTACATATTTATTCTTATAGTAGTGTACATACAATCTAAACCAAAAGTAAATACAACTTTTGGAGAGAGAACAGGATGTTTTGTTGTCTTAAAAGACATCATATGATGAGCAGGTTTTGTGATTCTGAATGTTCCTTGTTGATGGCAGTTGTTTCCTGACGATTTGGGTATTTTTCTGTGGTGTGATGATAAGTCTTCCAAAGTTCTGGTCTAGCAAAATAGCTATGGACAGGCCTGCAGTGTAAAGAATGAGAACCTTCAAATGCTGCTTTGAATTATCCTCTTATTTTCAAATAAGCTTATTATTTGGAAGGAGGAAGGGAGGCACTTGGAAACTGTTTCTATATTGAACAAAACTGTTATTGATTGATGCTGTAGATTGTCACCATATTTCATCAGTTGTCATGCTTTTTTTTTTCTTGTGGGTTTGGGGTTTTTTTAATTTTTTATTTATTTATTTATTTATCAATCATTTGATTTGCTCTGTGTCTCATCACCCATATTGAGGTATTTAATTTTTACTAAATACCAAAACATACTAGCTGGTAATCTGTAAAATAATTTGATTTACCTAATCCTCAATTTTAAAGCATTTTTGTATGGATACAGAGGACTAGAGAGCACTGTCATGGTATCAGAAGCAAAAGAAGCTTGCTTTTTTTCTATTTCTCATAATATTAGCCTGCTCAGATTATGTAGTTTCAGGAGATGATGAGACATTCCTTATCTTGAAGTTTTTGGTGTTTTATTTTCTTTTAATTTTTTCTTGTCTCTGTACATGGCTTTAATTCTCACGCTGAGAGAGAAACTCCTTCACTTGCTTAGAGCTATGAGGCTAATCCTCCCACCTTTAGGATTCTGTGGTAGTTATTTTAAGTCTAATGAGGTTGTTGGGGCATGGCTTAATAGGCTGATTGTGGGCAGATGGCAGTTGCCTTGTCTTATTTTTATCTTCTAATGCTGTTGAGTAGTACTATAGTGGAAGGAGTAATATTTATTTGATAAATGTAACAATTTGTGGAATTGCTCTTAGAATTTGAGGATACTTGTTGCCAGTTCTCTGGAATTTGATTTCCTTTAAGAAACTTTTGATTTACTGTTTTAAATGTTTCTTTTGTCTCCAGGTTTTGAAAGTATTTTAGAAGGGCTTTATGGACCAAGGCTACGAAGAGACCTCAGTTTATTTGAAGGTAAATGAGCCAGCTTTTAGTGCAATGACCTTAACTTACTTTTCTTTTAGCTAAAGGTAGTTTCAAGTATATATTATGAATTTGAAAAAGGAAATCTAATGCTTTTCTTTCCAATATTCATTTATTCATTTTCTTGTCAATACTGTGCATATGCAAAACACTAGGTAGAATGATACCTAGGTTTTGTTCCCATACAGGGGCGTTTGGATTAGCTAAGCTTTTCTGGGAAGCTCTCATGAGAAAGACTTACTCTTCTGGAATAGTGCAGCTCCTCCTTTGTTTTTGAACATCTTTTAGAAAGGGCAGACAAGCTGCTCAGCTTCCTATTGACATTAATTGGTAAAAGAAAGGTAGTGGATGCTAGTTTGGTCTTGAAGTGGTCAAGAAAATTCATGCTTTTTATATGTGCATACTTTTTTACAACTTTATTATATATACACCAAGCTTTTAATTTTTATAATACTTTATATGAGTATATATATAAAGTCATAGTATGTTTAAGTGTGTGTGTATATATATATACGCACACCTTTTCCATTACCCTTATAAGACCTACCATGAATCCAATTGGGTTTGGTTTTGCTGGAATAGCTGTCAGTAACACCTAAGTCCATAGTTAAGTATGGAATGATTTATCTGTCTTTGACAACATGGGGACTATATAGCAAAAATGGCTTTGGAGTGTTGAAAGAACTGTTTTGCCAAGTTCATTTTATGATTTAAAAAATGCTCTTTCTGTTACCAAACCTTAAAAATGTTCCATCTCACTTCTTTGTGATTCATTGTCTGACAGTGTAATTTGTAAAGCATATCACTTATTTGGTACATGAGGCAGAGTGGCATGTACTGTATATCTTGGTTTAGAATACTTTTGGAGCAATTGCTTTAGCTTGGTTTGGTTTTGTCCCCTTCATAATGTGCAAGTTCCTCGGTGTGCATCAGGTGCATAACACAGTATTTCCATGGGGAAGAACTTGGAATACTACTTTGCTGATGCTTTCAGAATATTTTTTTCTGTCTCAAGCTAGGCCTGCCACTAGTAAGACATAAAACATTTAAGAAATATGTACAGTTGGATTAAAGCTTGTTTTCATGACTAGTGTTCTCATCTGCTGTGATAAGCAGGGAAACATTTGAAAAGGAAACAGGATATGGTTATAAGGGTACTGTATCTCTTTTTGTTTTTTTTTTCTGGTTGTAATTCCAATATGTTGTATGTATTGAGCTTTACAGTGATTAGTAGTTAAAGTTATTTATGTATCAATGGTGGTGGGTTTGTTTTGTTTTGTTTTGTTGTTTTTGTGGTAGTGTGGTTTTGTTTGTTTGTTTGTTTGGTTTTTTTTTTTTTTTTTTTTTTTTTTTTTTTTTTTTTTTTTTTTTTTTTTTTTTTTTTTGGTTTGGGTTGGGTTTTTTTAATTTTTTTTTCTTTTGGGTAAGAAGGCAGAAAGTACTGATTTAATGAGGCAGTGGCCAAAGTCTAAGCTACAGTTAAAGGGGCATGCTATTCTATACAGTAAAGTTTATATTGCTCCTTTATAGTTCATGTGTGCAGGTATTTGAGCTGTCTTAGGAGTAAAGTTTTAACTTTACCTTTTGATATACTTACCTCATGCTGTTGAAGATTTCTTCCCTTTTTAAAATCTGATATTTCCATTGCTTGCATGTCTTTGCTATTTAATGCCATTGTGACTTTGTCTTGCAAATTAAATCCATATTTATCTAAAATGCAATGTTTCAGAGCTTTTTTTTTTTTTTCAATTTCTGAAAAATTTAATGTCAGTAATGTGCAAGAGTTCTTCAACAATTAAAGCCTATTTCCGTGTCTGATGCATCTATAAAATTGATTTTAGTTCTGGAGTCAATGGCAGAAGAGAGATGTTGTGGTAGGTTGGGATGCCCACCTTACTTTACTCTATTTTTGGTTCATTTTTATAGATACAGTATCTAACATCAGTAATGCGAGGTGAAATTGCTTACACTGGTACAGTAGAGGTCAGCTTTATTATTAGTATAATATGCAGGGCTATTTCTGATTTGAAATCTAAATTTTGTTGTAAAGATTAATATAGAACTCTGAAGTAAAATTTGTACAAATCTTTCCACTGTCCTAAGTGACCCTTTTCACTTTACAGATAATGAAACTAAGATACAAAGTAAATAATTTGCCTCAGTTAAAAGATATGGCTGGTAGAATTAGAACTCATGTTTTTGGACTCTAAGCAATGTGCCTGAACTACTGCATCTTTTATTCATTTTCCTCATCATAACCACTAAACTAGGGGGACAGTTGACAGTCAACATGTAATATTGTGGCTCATTAGAGGCATGTGTGTTTCCTCAAACATGCCTCAAGAAATTATGTGGCTTTCTTGTGCAGAAGAAAATTTTGGCTGAAATATATGCTGCTTAGATACAATAGCATTTTTTTCTCTTATATTGTTGGCTTTATCTATTGTGACATGAAAAAAATCAATAATGTGCATTAATGTAATATGATTGATATATTTCCTCCTTAGTTCTTTCTTGAAATAGTATTTGATCTGTAGATTAAAATATTGTAGTGTATTATCTTAATTAATGGAGTGAATAATAAATTGTAATGACAAATTTAAATGGTAAAAGATACAAGTCAGTTTTACTAGACTATGACACTTTTCCAAGAAAATACTTTTTAAACCTTTTTTTTTTTTTTTGTGTCTTGAAATTCTTGTATAGATAGGATTTACTTTGGACTTGCTGAAGTGGTTCTTGTCACCATTATTCAGCACCAGTTTGTTTTCCTGAGTGCTTGGATTCTGCACCCTCTGGTTGCAAAGGGGTCAGGTTCTGTATCTTGGCACCTGCCCGTGGTTCAAGCTCTGAACTGAGGCCTCTTATGTCATTGAATCTTTAGGGCTTTCTAATCCTTTCCTTATACCCTTATACATTTTCAGCTAAGTAGATTCACATATGAATTGTTATTCTTTACATTCTACTTATGGATAGTTAGCTAAACAGTTAAAAAGCTTTTCCTCGAATCGTGTGGGATGTGTGTACTTTCTTTTTGGGGGGATTATGTGCTGGGGTTCTGTTCTCTTAAGCACTGAAGAAAAGCTGTGTCTTGTTGGAGAAAAGCAACTCTCAATGCTCTTTCTCTGCCAGGAAAAAAAATCACCTTTATACGGGATGAAAGCTTTTATTTTTCCTTATGTTGTTTGGGAGTATTTATAGTAGTGAAAAATTATATTAGAAACACAAATCTAATAGAATTGGAGTTTTTATGAAATTAAAAATACAAAGGACTTGATAAATATTTCAGCTGTTTTAATGTACTTATTAGGAAGCAGTAGTGCTGTATAAAAAGAAAGGGGTGATATGTTCAAAATTGTCACAAATAGCTGTAAAATCTTTTGGGATGTTATTGTAATGAAAAAATACTGGTAAGTAAGAGTTGGTTTTTTTAAGCTATTTTATATTTAGATTTACTGACAATTATTTCACATTTTAAGATAGAAACGTGGAATCTGTTCACTACTACAGATGCCTGAATTAATTTACTTAATTTGACATTATTTCTTGGGAAAAGTGGTTTAGGGAAACGAAGATGTGAGCCTCTTAAGAAATGAAAAAAATTCTTTTTTGTTGAAGTTTACCATTTTATTCTTAACAAATGGAAGTAAGTTTAACAGCTTTGTGCTATAATCTGTACTGTGTTTAGTATTAAAATCCTGTTTGCACAGTCTTAGCAACTTCTCCTGGACTGGCAAGCATTATAGGTTGTCTGCAAATCTTTCATCATCTGACCCCAAGCAAGATCAAATGGGGAGGGAAGATGATCCTCATGCTAAATTCAATGCAGCTGAGGAAAGTTTGTTCAGCTTCAAGTGCTGTCTGTGGCTCTGATTTTTCTGAGAGTATGGCTGCCTATCTATAGTTAAAAACTTAATACTGATCTCAGGTGTTTCCTGTGGTGGTGACCTGAGACTGTTGGCTGTCTGGCATTTGATAGATCTTGTATATATCCCATGTCAGTTTTGCTTTGCTCACTGGCAGACTTAGCATGTCTTGCACATGATTTATACTATTTTGAATAAAGGGTTTAGTGTAATATAGAGCTGATGTTTCTCAAGTTTTGCTTCTTTGTAAATACACAAAGATTGCTCTCTAGTTTGACTTTTGCCAGTGGAAATTCAGGATTCCAAGGCAGAAGAACTTCTCTGAAAGTATAACACCTGTCCTAGAGTTAGGTGTAGAATCCCAAGGTTCATAAATAGAGCTTTCATGGTTGTAAGGAAAACAACTAACTTGTTATGAAGGAATAGTGTTGTTTTATGCTGTGGGCATCCAAAAAGAATAGCTCTAATGGGCTGGGACAGGTAGAGTAATTCAGCAAAAATGACTCATTATCTCTTGTTACTGTCCAGCCAAGAAAAATGTCTGGTTTTAATCATCAGCTGTCCAACCTGTAAAAATTGCTGGTTTGCATCCCTGAAAACATATAATACAATAATACAGAATTATGTTCTAAATTAGTATTTTAGAGCTGAGCAAACTAGATTTAAGTAATAATATGGAGTTACTTACATTATGTTTATGCCCAACTGAAGAACCTTTATTTTTCAGAGTAATTTTATTCTGGTTTTGCCTTTTTAATAATATCTTTGAGAAGAAGTAAAGGCTCAGCAGTTGTGGGAAGAGGGTGGAGGACAGTGGGCAGTGGGAAACAACCCTGCAGACAGCAAGGTCAGAGAAGGAGGAGGGGAGAGGTGCTCCCATCACTGGAGCAGAGATTCCCGTGCAGCCCTTGGAGAAGACCATGGTGAAGCACGTAGAACCTGCAGCCCATGGAGGACCACGTTGGAACAGATGTCCTCACTGCAGCCCATGGAGGACCCACTGGAGCAGGTGGGGATGCCCTGGAGGAAGCTACAGCCCGTGGAGATCCCATGCTGGAGCAGCCTCTGTCAGGAACTGCAGCCCGTAGAGAGGAGCCCATGCAGGGGCAGGTTTTCTGGCAGGAGCTGTGGGTCTGTGGTGTGGTCTCTTCTGAAGGACTGTGCCCTGTGGAAAAGACACATACTAGAGCAGTTGATGAAGAGCTGTGGTGGTGGGAAGAACACTGGAGCAGTTTGTGAAGGCCTGTAGCCCGTGGGAAAGACCCCAAGAGGGAACCAGGGAAAAAAGAGAAGGAAGTGGCAGAGAGGAAGTGTTATGAACTGAGAGCAGTCTGTTTTCCATCCTCCTTGCACTGTTTGTGGTGGGGGAGGAGGTAGAAGAGTCAGGAAGGAAGGAGTGAAGCTGAACCTGGGAAGAAGGGGTGGTAAGGTGATTTAGTGTTTTCCCTTTCTTATTGTGCAAATCTGTTTTTATTGGCTATAAATGAAATTGATTCTCCCCAAGTTGAGTCTGACTTCCCTGTGACAGTGATTGGTAAGTGATCTCTAGTCTTTTTTTGACGCACATGTTTCTCCCCTTGGTTTTCTCCCCTACCACCTTACTTCCTCACCTCTGCCCTATTGAAGAGGGGCAGTGAGAGCATCAGTGGGGCTGGGAGGTTGGCAGCCAGCGAAGATCAAGTTATCATCATGTGCTGTTGAAAGCAGATAATCTCAAGAACCTCCCTAAACAGAACTGACTAATTTAGTGGTATGCAGAAAAGAAGGAAGCATACCTGGTAACAATAATGGGGGTGAAAAAGTTGTTTAGGCTGTAAGCACATGAAGTGGAAATACCCAGGATGGAGAAGACCTTGGTGTTGTAGCTAATAAAGTTTGGATTCACCTGCCAAAACACTGCATCTGTAATAAAGGCTGTTGCATAACCAGGATACTGTAGGAGAACTACTGCCTGCAGTGTAAGGAAGTCTGGTGTAAAGGTAAAAGACATCATCTTGAGGTCTTGGTCCCCATGTTCATGAAACAGGTGTTCAAGTGAGACTTGAGCAGAAGAGAGAATTGAATCTCATGAGGTGGACTAGATAAGCCACAAAATGAAGTGTAAAGGGGATAACGAAAGTCTTCTCTAAGTGCATCAAGGTGCTAAATACTTAGCTATTATTTATGAGTACAAGGATAAAATTGCCACAAAAGCAAACTGGAATAAGCTGCCATGTGCAATTTTAAACAAGAAATTAGAAGCTTAATTTTAACTGTTTGCACAGTTGGTTTGGAAAAGTTTTAAAAATTAAGATTAATTTTTAAATGGAGCTTAGTAACTTGTTTAATGGAAGTAGATTGTGTCTCCACACAATATAGGCAATGTAACTTTAAGTCCTGCATTCCCTCTAGACCAAAGTACATTTTCTGATAAAACATATCAAGGTACTTTTCTAGATAAATCCAAGTGCTACAAGTGAGTCTAAGGCATGGATTTACCTATAGTGATGGTCAATTAAGTTGCTATGAGTGTAATGCATGTAGCTCACATGGTGAGGAGTCCTTATGGTAATTCTTAGCTTAGTTTACTACACGTTTGCACACTTCAGTTAAAAAGAATGATGCCTGCAATTCAGAGCTTTCTTTGCAGTATTCAGATGCCTCCTGTAATTATGGCAGATAATCAATTGAATTGCATGAGTTCACCTTTTCTTTTAAGGAAGGCACTCTCTGCTAATTGTAAGTTGAGCTGTACAAGTCAGACAAGAATTTGAAAATATCTGAAGAATTGAATATGACTGAATGCATTGTACCAATAAATACATGTCATATTAGTGATAGGATTTATTGAAGAGAATTTTAGGAAGTGTATTTTGTTCTCAAAATCAATTTTTGCTTGTTTACAACATCTAGCTTTCTTTTCTTCCTTTAAGACTGTGAACCAGAAGAGCTAACTGACTGGTCTATGGATGAGAAATGTTCCTTTTGTAATTTACACAAAGAAACAGCCAGTGTAAGTATGAGCATTATAAGCATTAAGCATTATTCCCCAACACTCTTTTTTTTAGTATGAAAATAAGAGTCAGAGAATTGAATTTTGCAAATAAGTTAATTCTGCATTTTGACTCAAGGTAGTTTGATTTTAGTGATTCTATTCCATTCAATAGCTCAGTAATTTAACTGTATATTTTACTACCAGCAGACTAACCTCTGGAAGATGTTATGATCTTTGTATGTTTTCCAGGATCGTGCATCAGTTTTCGGTTCTTCACAGTCAACGCCTACAGAGGAACTGTCATCTCAGGGCCAGTCCAACACTGATAAGATTGAATGCCAAGCAGAAAACTATCTAAATGCACTCTTTCGAAAGAAAGGTAATAAAAGCATGTCTTTTGTATCATGAAATATGACAAGAAATTGAGAAGAATCAAATTACTCAGGGTTAATTTTGTTGCCTAGTATTTTTTTAATTTATGTACTGGAATAGATGTTTTTCCTGTTTCTCTTTTTTATTCCTTTGGTTTTCCTTAATCTTTTTCTTACTTGAATCACCAAATGAAGTGCTACCCTTCCTACTTGCCATTCCTCTTCGTCCTCTTGCATTATGTGTATTATTCTTTTGAATCCCCGTTCATAAATTGTATTGGATTTTTCTTTTTACCATGACCTGCTACTTTGTTTTCATGCCAACCTCAGGTGTCATTCTCTGGAATTCTAAGCATTTGTGCCTAAGTTCTCACTCCTGGTTTTCAATGGGAAAAACATTTTAGGTGAGAGAATGTGCTTTGCAGATTGCAAAATAGAATTTGGGATCTTCTTGCATGAAAGCTTCTCCTGCAAATACATCCAAGTTGGAAGTTAAAACTTCTTGTCAAAATATAGTATTTGTAGGTCATTAATTCTTTGACTGTTCTTGTTTCTTGAGACTTACCAAGTTAGAGCAGTACAGGAGTGAATGACAAGTCAGCTTAGTTCATGAAAGTTACTTGGTTACTCACTGCCAACAAAAGCAGAAATACTCATTCTCTTCCTTAAATTCATGTGAATGAAGAAACGTGAATGAAGTTACTGTGAATAAAGTAACTACAATTGTAATAGATTTTTCTTGGGTTTAGTATGTGCATGTTAGAATAGCTGAGTGACAGCTATTGTTGTGTTTTTTGGGTTTTTTTGTTTGTTTTTGGTTTTTTTTGGTTTGTGGGGTTTTTTTGTTTGTTTGTTTGTTTTGTTTTTGTTTTTTTTTTTGCTACAGTGACAGCTCTCTCTTGTGTTTAACACAGTTAGACGCCATCTCTTCTTCACATAGGTGGGAGAAAAAAGTAAGGTTAGTTTTCTCCCTTTTACATTGCTGTAGCAGGAGAGATTATTATGCCCTTGAACCTGCGGTAGGTAGGTATGTACACCTTTTTCTGTACAGACTTTGTGTCTACTCAGTCTAAAAAAGCAAAATTTTGCTTTTTTGCATTTTAAAGAACTTGAAATGGAGTGCAACAACATTTTGAGTCCATCCTTTGGGCTCTTGGCTTTCTTTCAGACCAGCTATTTTCCTTTTGAAATAAAGCATCCAATGAAGTTGGCACCTCATTACTTCTTAAAGTCTTATTATATTCTCATCACAGGCCCACTTGTGTGGCTTCTCCCTAGGCAGATATTTTGATTTCTTCAAATTTCTACCTTGTCAGATCTCTTCTTGGTCTTGATGTGTACACTGTTTTTCAGTGTTCTGCTTGATGCTCCTGCTGCAGATGATCTCTTTTGATACTCCTTGAGAGGAACTTCTGTCATGGGAGAAGTGAAACTTGGCATGACCTCACCTTAGTTAAAGTGAATGACTTTTAAGTGAAGTTTTTCACAAAGAACATTCGGCTTTTAGCACTTTCTGTAGGTTTCATCTGCCAGATCAGTAATGCTAGGTTAAAGAGGTTTTGTGTATTGAAAAACAACCAGTTGGTTTTGTGATTCTCTGAAGTACTTCTGTATTCTTTGGTACAAATTTGCTAAGGGTATTGCTTCAGTTCAGGTTTTAGCAAAGTCTTTAGAGTTGTTCAAATTACGGGAAGTGAAAAGGAAAAAAATAGTAACAGGCATGTGAAACCAATTTATGAGGTATTCAAGTAACTGGTTTGGATTTTAGGAGGAAGATGAACAGTTTTACTTAGAAAATCCCAAGGCTGCTTTCTGAATTTTTGTAGGTTTTTGAGTTCAAGTATCAACTTAGGAAAAAAGGAATCAAAAAAAATTCCAGTAACTGTTTAGCTAAGGAATAGTTCTTATACCTGGTCGCAAACCAGATGATCTTCCATTGTTAGAAAATTGTAGAATTCTTGGCTGGCTGTCTTTAAAATGGAGTAACACTTGTTTGGATTGTAAACTCCTCAAGAGTTCATTTGCTGGTCCCATTAATCTTTAATTTTGAAGAAATTAATATATGGCGTTTTTAGTTTGCAGACTACTTTGAGGGGATTTGGTTGTGGGTTTGGTTTTTTTATCAGGAAACTTGTTCAGAAGATCTCAAAATGTGCAGCCATGTTGTCTGGAGCAGACAGCCTTCAGACAATAATGTATGACAATTTGTCTGTAGAATCTGGGACAAAAGATGATAGAAATCCTGCCAAAATGGCTAAACTCTGGAAATGCTGTAAACAACTAGAGTCTTCCCATTAGGAACCCAACTTCACTCTCTATTAGTGAAAGGCCAGTTCTGTAGTCAGTTGCCTGTGGGAAAGTCCTTTGCTCAGCAGACACATCAGCAAATCCAGAACCCTTCTTGTCATCAAACACTGATTGTTGCCATTAAACAATGTGTCTGAAACCCAGTTGCTTTCTTCCCAAGTATGACATCTCTCTTTACTCTTTTGGTGGTGTAAGCAGAGTAGACTGTGGTGCTTTTCCACTTACATAATGCTGAAGTTCAGCTGTTCTGTTAAGGGAAAACACTGTATGCTTTTAAAAATACATGTTAAGTCTTTTTTTACTGTGAGTTTTATAGAATGTGACATGTGATCATAGTTATATCTCAGAATCACAGTTATTTAAAAGCTTGATCAGACATTTTGTTCATAGACTATTAATTTTCTGTATCGTGAACACACATTGTGTGTTCTTAGAAGCTCATTTTTCCATGCAATATTAATGTGACCTCTTTAAACAAAACCAAAGAAAGCCAGTTGTGAATCAGGTTCTATCTTCAGGATAGATGATCCACCAAGAGACGACTGAGACATGAGAAGCTCTTGTTAGAAGTTAAGGAATTAAGGCATGAAATTACAGAGAGAATGTTTGAGATTACTTGAATCTTTCCAGATTCTCTAGGCTGCTCTGTCAAGTATCTTCAGTGCTGTGTTTCCCATTCCAAAGTAATTTTCCTGTAAGCTTTTTAAAGCTTTTTGCTATTTCTAGATATCCCTGTTATGTTCTAAAATATTTCCATTCATAAATACAGTTTTCTTACACTGTACCATATACCTGAATTTAACTTTGAGTTCTCCTGTTCTTTCTGTAGTTTTCTTTCAGTTGTGTAGCTGTCACAAGCTGGTTGTGCTCCTTGGACAATGTATATTTCATTTAGAAAACCTATGACAATGTGATCGTGCACACATTATCTCAGACTAAAGAAAAGTGTTCTTTTCTGAGGTGTAGTTTTGAGTTGCACACACTACTTCATCCAAAACCTGCAGTTTTGATTAATAATCTTAAGAAATCTAATTTGTCCTTTCAAAATCTGGAAGGTTTTCTATAATCATTGAGAGCTCTGACAAAGTTTGTGCAGCTTTGTAAATTCCTGTGGCAGCTTTGCTGTCCCTCTTAAACTTCACCAGGAGAGAATGTTTAGTGGGGTTTCACTGTTTTCTTAAGGAGATAAATCATACTCTTTGTGTTGACCACCTACCTGCCAGTGTTATTCTCTTCACTGACCTTGCATTTCTTGATCATTTCACTTACATTTATGAGGATTCATAGAAATACAACTGAATATAGAGTAGTGAAAATTGCAACCTGAGGAAGAAAAAAGATGGAAAGCTTATGAGAACAGAAGAGTGAACTTAATGCTTCTGTTTATTGGTCAAGTTAACTGAACTAATCATGATACATGGCTCAGAATAAATAGTGAATTAATGAATAGAATTAATGTGCTCAGGACCTGACAGTGACCTGAATGATTTTGCAACTAGAACTAAGAACGTCACTGGGACAGTTTGGTAGCTATTGAGGTGGGGTTGTTAAAAGAAATGTGGCCTTTTTGTGAAAAGGGGAGAGATGGAGTGAATTTATGAAGCTCACTGAGAAGCAAGCATGTGTCTTAGTCCTGTTTCTCACACAGCTGGATTTGCAGGTACAAGGTGGATTGTGATTCCCTGCTGCTTTTCACTGCCTTTTGGCATTGTGTCAAAAGACAAATTAAGTCATTAGGTTGACTTTTTTGATGAAAAAGTACTGTTTTTTGATAAATGGAATACTGTTGTGGAACACTATTTTTTGAGATCTTTTAGCTCATTGTTCATTGTCCTGCCAAAGAGTCAAATCTGTCACCATAGACATTGCAGTCTAGTGATCACACATAATGTTAACGTGCAGAAGAGTTAATAGTACAGATTTGAATAGTTACAAGCTCATGCAGCACATAAACTGAGGAAGTACTAATCCCAAACGTGAGCTTTGAATTAAAACAAATCATTGCAATTAGTCATAATTGCATGATGTTCATTACTCTCCTTTCTTGCATTCAAGCTGTTACCTTGACAGTCACAAGCAGAAAATATTAGATTGTATCATACAAACTCAGTCTTCTTTTACCCTAATAACATCAGGTGTGCAGTGATCTGAATGAATCTAGAGGAACATAACTTTTATTCTAAACCTTTAGAGACTGTTCTACTGGGTTTGAAGTAGGGTGTGTGTACATGCATGATCCATGGACTAAATACAGCTGCCTTGTATTTTATAACAACTGTGGAAAAACAGGAGTTTGAACAGATGTAGGCATGTAAATTTAAAATTTTGCAAGTTCTAGCTATAGTCACAACCCCTAATAAAACATCTTAGAAAAAAACCCTATTCAGGTCATACTAAGTATATCTGGTGCCATCTGCTGATAACAATTAAGAAATATTTGGTAGTGATACTAAGTTCAGAGTTCTAATAGCTTTCTTGCCTAAAATGTTTCATTGTGCTTAAAAATTTTGTATCACTGATTACAAATTTCTCATGTGTAGTGGAAAATTTCCACTGTGAATCACAGGATGAATGAAGTTCTTCTCCATGTTGAGTGGAACAGACTGGACAATGAGAGCAGCACTACAGAAAAGGACCTGGGGGTCCAGTCAGTGGCAGGTTGAACATGAGCCAGCAGTGCCCTGGCAGCCAGGAGGGCCAGCCCTGTCCTGGGGGGCATCAGACACAGCATGGCCAGCCAGGCCAGGGAGGGGATTGTCCCCTCTGCTCTGAGCTGGGACAGCCTCACCTCGAGCGCTGGGGCAGTTTTGGGTGCCACAATAAGAAAGGCATTAAACATTAGAGAGCATCCGAGGGATGGCAACAAAGAAGGTGAAGGGTTTTACAGGGAAGCCATACCAACAGTGGCTGAACTTGCCTTTTTCAGCCTGGAGGAGACTGAGGGGAGACCTCATTGCAGTTACAACTTTCTCTTGAAGGAAAGTGGAGGAGCAGGCACTGATCTCTTCTCCTTAGTGACAAGACCTGAGGTCAGCTTCATTTCCAAAGCTGTGCCAGGGGAAGTTTAGGTTGGATATTAGGAAAACATTCTTCACCCAGAGGATGGTGGGCCACTGGAACAGGCTCCCCGGGGAAGTGGTCACAGCACCAAACCTGACAGAGTTCAGAAAGCATTTGGACAATAATCTCAGGCACATGGTGTGACTCTGGGAGCTGTCCTGTGCAGGGCCAGGAGCTGGACTTTGATAATCCTTGTGGGTCCCTTTCAACTCAGGATATTCTGTGATTTTAAGACAGGGTCAAAGTCTTTACAATGGTGCATAGCAGGATAATGACAGATTCTAAACAAGTTGAAATGAGAGGTTCTTTTTAATGTAAGGAAAACTGAGGACAGAAAAGCAGTAGAACATGGCATCCAGGGGTTGTAGAGTCTCCCATTCATGGAAGTATTCCTTATCCAACTAGGTAAAATCCAAAGGAACTCGCTTTGACCTCAAAAATGACTACTTGCAATAAGCAGTTTTACTAGAGACCTCCCACAGTACTTCCACCATGATTTGCCAGTTAATGATTTACATGACAGAACAGTCAATGTGATAGCAACACTATTTGCATTTATGGCAGATAAGTTTAGACTATCTAAGTCTAACCCTGTTGATTGAATATGCATTTAGCAGCAAGAGCACTTGAGATGCAGCTCAGGAGCACATCTTTCAGAGTGTTATGCATTTAGATACACACACACCACCCCCTCATCATATTACCTTTTTAGAGTAAATTAACTTAAAATCTGTAAACTGCCAATAGCTGTAGCACTTGAATATATGAGAAATTCTGGTGCATTTATGCTCCACAGGGAGTATTTGGAAATCATTACCAAAGGAAAAAAAAAAAACCCAACAAATAAACGAATACTAAAGAAAGTATTATAAGAACAAAAAATAAATAATTTATTATTCTAACTAGGTGAAAGATGTCCTTGCTCCCAAGGAAAAAGCTGACTTTTCTCCTGCAAGTGTTTAAAAGCAATATATGCTTGGCTATTACTGGTGTGAAGAGTCTAAAGTGGCATAGAAGGGCAATAAAAACTTGACAACTTGAATTAGTTTTGTCTTCCAGTTTTATAATAATTAATGCAGGGGATGGTGATTAATAAGGAGAAACCTGGTCCAGGCTGTTGTGTTTTCCTGCTGATGGTAGTCCCCTGTACTCTCTGGTCTTTTGATTCTTCAAGGTACAGATCACACCAGGATGTAAAATGATCTCCCATTTGCACTGATGATCACTTATTATCCAGAAATTGTCAAAGAAGTTTTTCTTGTGTGCATGGAACAACGAATTGCTCTGTATAAGTAGGGTCATTCCAGACCCTACTCAGTCTTGATAATGTTTTGTATAATTCATTTTGTATGAGCTTCTGATTACAGGCAAATTTTTGAGTTTTCAAGCTAAGCTGTTGCTCAGCAGAATTCATTGTCTGTAACTACCATTTCCCTGTCATGCAAACACTTTGGTTCCTAGATAATTCAGTTATTTAATTTCATCTCTTAACTTTTCCCTGTTCTTTTCTTGTATTTTGCGTATGCATCAGTACTTTACACCTATTGCCTTACTGCACCAGTATCTGTTAAATTTTTTTTCTTTGCTTCTAAATGTATCTCTAGGATGGTCAATTCCAGTTGAACATTTATTGAGTTCATTATTTAGGAATCAGGAAATAGGTATGCTCTGTTGATATTGCTGTGCCTGGTGGTTACATGGTGGGGAGAGATCTTGCTCTTTGTAGGTATCCTCCATCATTTAGAATTTTATCTGATATCTCTCTTCAAGAAACACCTGTCAGTTTTAGATATTTTGGTAGAGATCTGGTTGAAAGATCGTTGGGAGATAGGGCTTTAACCATGAGTAGATTTGTTTTGTCATGCCTTGGGTAAGTTCTGTTGAAGCCAAGATGTCTTAAAAATGCTGGAGCTTCACTGTGCCTCATCAAGCACTGTGGAGAGGGTGACCAAATGGTCTTGACAGGAGGCATCTGAGCAGTGAGTCAGCTGCCCTCTCATGTGCTACAGACACATAGCAGATCTCCTAAGTGCAGGTTTGTAATTCCTTGCAATGCTCTGCTGGTGAAAACGAGTTCTCAAAATGGAATATGTTTGAAATAAACCTGAAACAAACATGCGAAGGATCTTCCATGCATTCATCTTAAACCTGAGCAGCATTCCTTGATCAGTACAGGCAGTCACTCTCTTGACAGTAGATGGATAAAGCTTTATTGGAATAAAATGCTGGAGCAAAGATGCTGGGTGATCCTCCAAACTTCCTATTAAGAAACGTTTCCTTGCAAACTTCTACCCAACCCAGCCCTTTCAGTTTCTTCACTTCCATGAAAAAAGCTCCTCAGTTTATCATCTACTTGATCTGTTTCAGATTAACTTTATTATCCTGGTAAATACAGTTCCATGTCCTTTGGTATTTCCTCCAGGGAATCTGGGCTCACCTAAAAGCTAATTCTTCTTCATTGCTTTCACACTTGCTTTAAATCCCTCTCCCTTCGACTGGAAACTGGTTCAGTCATTACCTATGAACTCAAGGATGAGCACTGGTTAAAATACTGAGGAGGATATTTGTGTGGGGAGGGGTGTAGAGTTGAAGGGAAAAAGGAAGAGTGGGATAGTGAAGGAAGTACTAATGCTGCCAGATTAAGGGAAAACACAGATCTCTGGGTATGGGCAGTTGTACTTGTCTTGTGAAAGAGTGTGTTGCAGTCATCAGTGCAGTAGCACAGCTTACTTTGAGATTCTTAATTACATTACTTACTCTAAGTTACACTTACATTTTGTTTTTTTCTGTTGCTTGTATTAGGTTTCTTTTTGGTGATTCAAAGTTGCAGTTTCAGTTATGCTTTTTAATAAGAGGTTTAACTTTTTTCTAGCTGATAGATAACATTAAAATAGGGTCATATGTATCACATTTGATCGGGGGGGGGGGGTTTGTTTGTTTCTAAAATGAGATACTTCTTTCCATTGAAATGTTACATACACAAACCAAAAATAGGATATACTCAGTTTAAAATAGGAAATAAAGCTTTTCTTCCAAGTGTGTTTATTGCTAGCACTTTGAAAATGTCCTGAAAATCCTGTAAGATTTCATAATAAATGTTTAATACTTTGTTTGTATTCAATTGCTTGTATTACTGCAGATTGTATGGGACATTTCAAGTAGCATCATATCAGTTTTGACATTTCAATGCTGAACCTACAGTGGGCATTATAATCTCAGAGTAGAACACATCTTTTTGCTCTTTTTTCTTTTTAAGATAAGTTCCTCAAAAGTCCAACTGTTCTATGTTATGAAGAGGACTAATCTTTAGAACTACACTTAAAATTATTTTTGTTGTTATGGGTGTTCTTTGAAAATACCTTCTTTCTGTAATAATTCATATCTTATTTTACTTTCATGGTTTGTTTCAAAATTCCTTATTTTCAAAACTGAAATTGAACAGTCTGCAAATGAAAATTCTATTTATTTGACAACAATACAGATTCAACACATTCGTGGGCTTATAGGAAGTACTTATTATAAGCAATGTAATTAAGCTGGTTCCTAATATATTTGTTGCCTGTGTTTATTTCCAGATCTTCCTCAGAACTGTGATCCTAACATTCCCCTAGTTGCTCAGGAATTAATGAAAAAAATGATCCGTCAGTTTGCGATTGAGTACATTTCAAAAAGTAGCAAAATTCAAGAGAACAGAAATGGTTCATCATTTGAACCAAGTCTGATGTGTAAAAGTATCCAAATGAACCAAACGGAAAACTCCCTTCAGGAAGAACAGGATAGCCCTCTAGACCTCACTGTGAATCGAACTCAAGAACAGAATACTCAGCAAGGTAAATTGCTACATCTGATAATCTGTGTTTTGCTGTCATTGATTTATTTTATGGTGTCTAAGTCCCTTAAAAAATGAATGTCCATGTCAAATAGAAACATTCTTTATATTGTGTGTTAACAGATAAGTATTCTGATTTCTGAGTGCCTGTGTTAAATAAGTGGCACTGGAACTTCTCAGCTTTGGAATACTGAATCTAAGTCCTCTCACCTGTGCTGTCACAGGTAACAGGGGATAAAATTTTGGTGAAGAAAGGACTGCCAAAAACCTGAGAAAAAGGGTCCTGGGATTTCAGAGAGCGAGTGTCACTCAGTCTCTGTCAGCTCTTGAACACTTTGATTCTTTAAATACAGGCTGGTTAGAATGATGGGAAAGGAAGGTTAATCTGGGAGAAGATTTCCATACTCATTACAGGTCAGTGCAGCTTTCTTAACAGAGAGTAAAGTTAGAAGAATACAGTCTGTCTCACTATCATTTACAAAAAGGAAATAATTTCTTTGCCTCAAGGAATATTGCCATCCAAAACTGATACCAAAACTGATAACAGTATAATCACAAGAGTGTTTTGGACTTTGAGCTTGATTTGGATTAGCAGCAGTTTTCAGGAAGGGTTGTGACTGTCATGTGCAGCTGAAAGCAGTGGCAAAAGCAGCTTTTGTCTTTTACAGATACCAGAGTCTGTATTAATCCTGTAATACTGCAGAGCAAAGAGGAAAGTTGACCTGTATGTCATGTACCATTCTAAAAAAGTTGAAAGAAGCCAGAACCAAGATTTTTGGGTTTTTTGTCTATTTATTTTAATACACATGAGCAGATTTGGTATGTGTGTACGTAATGATTCAGTCTTTAATTGGAGATCCTTGGGGGCAGGGAGCTCTGATGGATTCCTCATGATGAACAGACCTATGCTAGGTCAAATTTCAAGCATCTTTCTCTTTGATAGAAAGAACATTAGGAAATACTGGAATTCTTGCTTTTATTCCTTATGGTCAGACCAGTTCATGCCAAGTTTAGTAAATACTTAGTGGTTTAAATCCTGAGGAAATACCTGTTGGGCTTGGATGTAATTTTTCTATGGATGAATTACAGATTTTAGAAGTTTATAATTGGCCAGTTTAAGCACATTTCTTTTGCAAGAGCAATAAAAAATGCTTTCCTGATATCAATACTGTAGCGTATTGCTTCCTCCAACAGCTGATGATAAATAACTAGTCTTAAGTGTTCATGGAGGAGCAAAGTCCCTGAAGTTCTGAGCCCAAATAAATCTTAGAGGAATAAAAGGGAAGGCAGAAAGTGGGCAGGGACAGGAAGAAAATTATGCTGCCACCTTTTTCTGAAAATCCATTGATCTGTTGTCTAAGAAAATGGAAAATATAGAGAAATTGAGTTATTTGAACAGTCTTTTTATGTCACTGGATTTTTTCTTACAGTAAGGCTAAAGAACAAGTTTAGAATTATGGACCTCCTTCAGTGAAACACCTAAATCTAAAATAGTTGCCCAGCACACACAGTGTACAAGTTACACATTAAACTGTGTAAGACACTGCAGAGTCTCAGGACTTAGACTGCCATGTTTGCTGGAGTGCTTTTTAGGTGTTAAAGGTAACATCTGTGAAATGTAGGGATGCTGAAGTGAAAAATAATAGTGGAATAAGACTGTAATTGGAGAAAGTTGGCTTGAACATCTTACCTACCAGGGAAATCATATTGTGCTGTTTTCCATGAAAGTGTTAATTTTGAGCTATTTTAGCTTTTCACAGTAGTGATGGCAACACAAGCAAATAAGTTCAAGATGAAAAATGTCAGCCTGCTCTTTTTATTTGCAGTGTTCTAAGTGCAAAGATTCATGAAAAAGTTATTTCAATTAGCTTTTGTCAGGGACTGTGTATTGTTATTTCACCTATCTCTCAGTTCTGTACTTTTCCTGAAGACAGCTTGGATATAATAAAGTGTCATAAGCTTATGGTAGGGAATTATGAAGCTTTTTTAATTGAAATATTTTTTGAAATGTATAATTCTCTAACATAGCGTACTTCTTTGGTCTGGAGACTTGTCAAATCTGTACCATGGTTCCATTTTTACTAATGCTTTTGGACTGTCATGCAACTCTCTTTAGTATTTACTATTTGTAATTCCTGTTACAGTTTCCAAATGAAGTGGCAGTAACAGAGGAGGCAGTTCAAATTTGTACATTGAGTTGATGGATCCTCAAAGTTAAAATCTTTAATTCAAATCCTGTTAAGAAGATAATGATCTAAGTATAAATTCTTTAGGTTCACTTTCTGTTTAGGCAGCTGCTTTGTCTTTACAACAGTTATCTTTGAAATTAATGACCTAACTAGTTAAATAGACAGTGTTGCTCCTTTACTGTTAGAGTGGTTCCTGGGCTTGAGAGGCAGGAGTAAACTTTATTTTCCAGGTTACTAGTGAGCAGATCCAAGCTAAGTGCTAGCTCAGCACTGGAAAGAGATTCTGCCACTGAAATTCTCCATTAAAGAAAGCTTCTTGCTTTCCTCCAGTATCTGGAGGCCATCTTTGAAGCCAAAAAATCCTCAGGTCTGACACTTCCAGACCTGACAGCCCTGATTTTTGGTGAGGTTTTAGCAGCTGGGGAGGGCTGTGGAGTGGCATCTGTAAGAAACTGTTGTGGCTTCCCCGCGCTGGGCTCAGCCAGCTCTGCCAGACCCGCACCAGGCTGGAGTGGAGCACAGAGTTGGGCTCATGGTGCTGCTGTGAAAGCACATTTAAAAAAGTGCAAAAATGCTGGGCAGGCAGAGGAGAAACAGCACTGGCAACAACGAGGTGAGGGGAAGGGAAGGAAGGTGCTCCAGGCACCAGAGTAGGTATTTCCATGGAGCATGGAGAGGACCTGGTGGAGCAGGTATTCTACTGCAGCTTGTGGAGCAGATACTCATTCACATTGCAGCCTGTGGACACCACACTGGAGCTTCTGGCTGTTCCTGAAGAATCTGTGCCTGTTGAGAAGGAGCTGTAAAGAGGAATTGTGCTGACTTCAGCCCCCATTCTCAGTCTTGCTTATGCCGTCTGGGGATGGGGGAAAATAGAGGGGCTGGGAATGAAATTAAGAGCCTGGAAAAAGGTTGGGGTGAGGAACTACTTTAATTTTTATCTTTTTCCATTATCCAGATCTATTATAAATTGCAATATATTGATTTTCCCCAAGTCAGTTTTGCCTGTAATGGTAATTGGCAAACAAGTACTCTGTGTAGTGAAACAAAGCCTGTTTTCCATGCACTGCATCTAACAAAACTGGAGTGTTACTGTGTGCTTTTGCAATATTGCGTTTCCTCTAAATTAAGCCAATGAAGAAGCAGCATCCTTGCAGAATGAAATGGTGAGTAAGGAACAGTGCTGGAATATCCTGCAGCGACTTATTTCCTCCTGCAGTCATGGGGCTGAGCTCTTTCAGGAATGTTCCTAGCAGCAGCAAAGTTTGATGCAGAAGCTTCTTTCACTTGATAGATATAGGAGGGTTGATAGTTCTCAAGCTTCTGAGCAAAGTGACTTTAAGAGTCAGAAGTAAAAGCAGTACAAATATATAATCTGCAGGTTTAGCTGCACAAGCTTATTCTTGTTCCCAGATCTTCGGGAACCACTCACTGATATTGTTTAAACATAGCCAAAGTATGCAAGAAAATTTTCATAATTTTCATTGAAAATTGTTCAATGTTTTATTGGGCCATTATGGACTAGAAGACATCAAAAGGTAGCTGGCAGTGTATTGAAAGAATTTCAAACTTTACTGAAAATAAACTTCTTTTTCTTAAGATCCTGTTTTTACTATATGTATTGGTGAAAATACTATGCATTTTGAATATATATGTACTGTGTTCCCAAGATAAATTTTATGAGCTGTATATATATTCAAGAAACAGTTTAATACTTTGCATGAGAAAGTCACCCTAAAAAGATACATTTTTGAGGGGAGTAGGTGTTTTTCTTCCCTGGCTGCCATGGTGGCTAACAGCCAAGCTCCTTGTCAGGTGCTTGCTTGCTTACTTCTCACAATGGCACAGGGGAGAAAATGGGAAGAGCAGAAAGGAGAGCACATGAGTTAAGGCCATGGTCATTGCTTACTACCACTTGCTGTCATGGGCTAAACAGACTTGGCTTGGGAAAAAGAGTTCTAATTATTGCTTATTAGTATAAATATTTCGTTATTAATTCAGGCAATAGAAACAAAAAGAGTCATTGAAACACTGCCTTTCCTCCCTCCTTTCCCAGGTTCACTCCAGGTTCACTCCAGGTTCCCTTGTGATCACCTCCAGCCCTGTAGTGCAAGGGAATGGGGTGTGGGCTGTCCACAGTCTGTACCCAGTGGTTTCTCTCTGCTGCTGGACTTACCTCTGCCGTTTTCTCATTCTTTTTGTTCCCATTTTTTGTGTCCATCTGGCACTTCCCCCCCTTTCTTAAATACACTTTTCCAGAGCTTTTGCCCAGGTGGCTGCTGGACTCAGCTGTGCCCTGCAGTAGGTCTGGGAGCACACACTGCCACACTGCCAGGGCTGTGCCATCATCACTTTGTGTATGGCCATACACTTTTCATCTGATGTTTCTTCATGTTACAAAATAGCACTTCAAGTCAAAAGGGGCTACTCAAAGTGGTAGTTAAGAATTAATAAAAGGCTTTGGTGTTCCTGCTGACAGTTTCCTGAAAACTCTTTCTGTGTTCAGAAGCACAGAAGATAGCCAGCGAAAGGCAAGGCAGCATCAAGAAAAGTACTGAAGACAGGACTGTTGTTTTGGTGCTAGAAAACCCCTTATCCTGTGGATGGATAAGGTAAAGGGAGAGTTATTTAGTAAATCTCACTGTATTAAAGCTAGGTAAGGCTCTCTGAGAATTCTTAGAGGAAGAAACAGGTAATGGGCAGGTTTTGTTCAACCGTTCTTAAACATCAGAACTGCTGTGACAGGAGGTCACTGGGTTCACAAAGGGCCTTCATAGCTAGCAGAACCAAGGGCAGAAATTAAAGCTAGAGTAGGCAGAGATCAGTTTCTGAGACCCCTATGCCAATGACAGCAGCCACTAGGAGAGCAAAGAGCTGCAGGCAGTAGCCAGGCTGATCTGCTCTCCCACACTGGGAGTGGAGTGCTCCCCCTGCCTGGAGGCTGGGGACGGAGAAGAGTAGGTTATCTGATCTAGTAAAATAGTTCATAATGGCTAATGAGAGATTTCCTGAGACCCACGAAAAAACTCAGTTCAGAAATCAGTGTAGAAATACCAGCTGTAGGAACTCCAAGTTGACCTGGTTTCTGTTGCTTCACCTTCCCCTCCCTGCTTCCCTAACAGAACTAGTCTGGAGGAGTTTCAAGTAATTGTGGTCCTGATTATTTTGAAAATGAACTTTAATCACACTTAGTTTCGTCTTGGTATTGGTGCACCTGATGATCTTGTGCTGAGAATCAAAGGGCAGAGGTTAAGCCATTTCTTTGAAGATAAGAATAATTTAATTTGCATAGAAATAGCTGCATTAGAAGACCATAAATTGCAAACCTGAAAAACACCTAATATATTTTTCTGTGTTATCCAGTGTTCCATACTTTTTTTAATGAAGATTCACTTCTAAGTAATCATGGCTTCACCTAAAGAGTGGAAGTAATTTCATATCTTTTATTGAAACCACCTTACAGAGTGTTGTTTCTGTTCCTGATATAATTCAGTTCCTGTCCAGAATTCTTGCTGTAATACCTGTTCTGATTGATTTGTAAGAAATATTAGAGGGTTCTGACTCAGAGAAGACTGTTCCTACCTTGCAAGTAACAAGCTTCCAAGATTCATAGTCCACCTATGTAGGCTACCTCTTTGCAAACTTTTTGGTCCTGTACCTAATGTACCAAAGTAAACATCTTCACTGTATATATACATAAATTCATTTTGTTAGGTAGGATTTCACTGTCTTAGACCTTTACAGCAAATGCTCTCATTTTCCTACAAGGTTGAGGTAGGTTTTTGTGAGGGCTGTTTCTTGTTGGTTTTGATGGTTTTTTGGGGTGTTGTTTTTCTTGATTTTTTTTAATTTTTTTTTTTTAATTCAAATGAAATTACAAAAAAAAAATCTGTACTCCAGTGACTCTATCTGGTATTTTGCATATATATCAAATTTCTTGTTTGATTCTTTTTACTATCATATTCCCATAAAGCATTGTCTTCAGGGAGGTGTACGTAATGAATTTGTATTTGCTGTGCTGGAAGAACCAAATGTCTTGAACCTCAAATTACTTCAGTTCTGCATATCCCCTAGAGGCTGAAAATATACCTAGTTTTTGTTTCAGGACACTGAATTTTCACCACTGTGTTGTTTAGTTATTTTTCAACTGATTGCTAGCTAGTGTTGTCAAAGCCAATTCTGAAAGATTGGGAATGAAAATTATTTTCATGATAGAATCTTACAAGAGCTTTTGGATTTTCTGTATTTGTTGGGACTTTCCCTTTTACTAAAAACCTAGCTAGCTTTGCCTTTTTCTTTTTTTTTTATATTGGTGGAGAGACGATGAGCATTTTATTGCTTGATAAGTTGTCGACTTCAAAGTAGTTTTTTTCCAGTGATGTCTTCTAAACTTTTTTGTGATGTCTACGAGCATCAGCTGAAGATGGAGAAAGGGTTGTGAAAGGGAACACACAAGCACTTAAAAAAGGGAGATAAACTTTGTGCTGCTGACAGAACACAACAGATGGAATCTGTCTGTTGCACAGGAGTCAGGGACTTGGGCTTGAGCTTGGGTATTCCTGGGTAGGCCAAAAAAGTCCCTGTAGAATTTTTCTGTAGCGTTCTTAATTGACTTTTTCTTCTGTAATATCAATGCATCAGGAAGGTTGATTAGCATCAGTCCTTTCTCTAACTTTCCTTAGAAAGATTTTGAAAGGAATGTATTCAGGAGAAAAGGAGCACTCATGCCAAGTTGGCATTTTTACATATATTATCCCCTAATGCTGAGTTATGATGTTACTTTTTCTCTTTGACCTCCTTCAAATAGTACAAAATAGTTGTGGAAGAACAGTCAAAAAGCAGTCCAAAGCCAAAAATCTGGATTTGATTATTACACAGAACTCTATTTCTTTGCATTATTGGTATAAAGGAGAGCTACCCAAACAATTTTCTTGACTTCTTGTTTGACTGTTGGCAGTTGGATTGTTCAACCAATGCTTCATTGTCTGCATCTGAGGCTGTGGGAAAATATGTGCAATTTATTGATGTTTTAGAAATAATAGACACTAACATGAAAATGACACTGTAAATGCAGTAAGGGGTAGTATAAGGGTGATTATAGAATTGAATGTTGAGCTGCATGTTGAAACTCAAAATTGAATTCGCAGAGCTAAGGCACACAAAACAGCCCAAGTTTGAAACAGAGAACCAAGGAAGAAAGGTATGAAATTAAATATATTTAGGAGATTTAATTATAATTTAAATGTAATTGATTTTTTTAAAAGAAAAAAGAAGTTTAAAGTATTTCAATTGTTAATGTTTTTAAATACTGATTTTTATAAAACATGTTTTTCTATTTCAATACTTCTTAGACTTTAACAACCAAGTATAAATCTTGAATTTAGTATTCACCAGTGGCTTGACAGAGTGGACTCCCACCCCACTTTAGGGCTTCCATTTTTCTAATTTCTAAGATGACTACACGTATGTGGAGGCAGCAGGAGTATGTGTAGTTAAGGTGTTACAACTCTGTATTGGGCCAAGGTCTTTTCCCAGTTATGAGGAAATTACTGGTTACTGGGAAGTTGCCCAGTTACTGGTGCCTGCTCATCCAGTAACCGGGTCTGGCATCATTGCTGGCCCTGCTCTGAGCGGGAGGTTGGTCTGGAGGCCTCCTGAGATCCCTATTAGCTTGAGTTATCCTGCAAGCCGAGGATTTAGTTATGTCAAGTTTAACTTCAGCATCAGAACTGTGTGTTTGTTTACCGTATGTAAATATGAATAATAACTGTAATATGAAATCATTGTTTTGGTTGCCTTGAAAGTGAAAAGTGCACCATAGACACGTGATTGTTATGAAAGCAGTCATGTATGGTTAATATGGGTTCTTTTAAATTTTATTATTTCTGAATGGGTTACTTTTTATTTTTTCTCAATTTTAAAAAAGTTCAGTTACAAATCAAGTATACAAAATCATTTGCTGATGGCTGAGAATGTTAATGAAATAAGGCACAGAAATTTTACAGGATAAAGTATCTGCTTGAACGTTGTGCCATAGGTGAAAATACATTTGCTGACAAAATCTCTGATCTTCCTTTAAGCTGCTGTTATCATCACTGCTCGTTCTTTGCAGGGGATGGAGTGCTAGATCTCTCTACAAAGAAAAGCGCGAGGTTGGAAGAACCAAAATGCGATCCCTTGTGTTCTGAAAACTCAGTGTCTGGGTAAGCAATGCTTAGGACTCTCTTGGGCTTATCGAAAAGACGATCCAGGTTTCTTTTCTCTGGCCAGGCTTTATGTTCATAACATACCTGTATATACTGGCACACACATGTGGTTCCTATTTTGCTTTCAAAAGAATTTTTGTCACTCATAAGTGTGTGTCTATGTATATATCATATGTTTCATTTGTCTTTTTCCTTTTTTTTTCTGTTTAAAGAAAAGTTATCAGAACAATCACCAAACTTTAGTTCATGTTACTAAAAATTACATGAAAATTGATTACATAACACATTAAAAGTAAGAGACTAGTAGAAGAAATTTTAGAATTTATTTAGGGAGCTTCAATTTTGGACAAAAATGACCATGTTAATAATTAGATGTAAAATCTTCTTCAACTAACATGAACAAGTTAAATGACTATTATCTATAATATTCCTTAATAGAGAGAGCAAGCGCGTGAGAGAGAGCTCTTAATCATCATACTTATACTTGCATCATGGTTCTGACTATGGTGTGTGGTGGCAAATGGTTAAATTTCTTTATTCAGCAGGGAAAACGTTATTGCACCTGCTGAAAGCTGCCACAAAATTAGTGAATTGCATTGTTTTGTCGGATTTTATGATCTTGGCATCCTCCCATCCACTAGCCATAGCAAGACCCTTTTTGTCACCTGTACGTCTTACAAATAACTTACTACAAATAGGACTACAGTAGCAGCATTTGTTGAATGATGTAAAAGTGCATTTTATTAGTTTGCTGATACGACAGAGTTTGAAAATGAATGGCTTTGTAATTAGTGAGCTGTAAATAGTGAGTAGAAGTTTTTAAAAGTGTGTCTTATTTTGCGAAAAACGGACTTGATTGTTAACTACAGCACTTACCTCCTTGTTGTAGAAAGCCTAGTTTTGTGTAAGTCTGGGATGTTTGTGTGTAGTTATGTACTTATTGCTGCAAATTTTCTATGAGGGGGTTGACTCTTTTATTACTTGTTTAGCGGTAACGTCACGTTTCTACTAACAAAAACTCCTTCAGGATTGGGGTATTTAATGGAACGTTAATTGTATAATTAAAATTATAACAGTGTTGCTCTGCAAGCATGTGAACAAGGGAATATAGCAAGCACATGAGACTATTACCAAATACTGAGCTAGGATATAAAGTTCTTGGAAGGGCTGCTGTAGATGCCACGGTATGATTTTTGACACACTGTCCTACCAGAACTGTAACATTTTGCTAGGATAATCATTTAACTACCACAGCTCAAAGGCTAAAAAGTATCAGAAGCAGTGATGTTACCGAAGCAAGGAGTATAATAAAGGAGTGGACCCTTCCCTTCCATAGCTGTGTGAGAGTCTCTCATACATCAGTTTACCATCGTTTCATTCCATCCATCCAGGAGACTACACAGAAACAGAGAGGACTATGTGGAAAGAAGTGCTGAGTTTGCAGATGGTTTGCTCTCAAAAGCTTTGAAAGACATTCAGTCTGGAGCACTGGACATAAATAAAGCAGGCATACTTTATGGCATACCTCAAAAAACTTTACTTCTCCACTTAGAAGCCTTACCAGCAGGAAAGCCTGCACCTTTTAAAAATAAAACTCGAGATTTCAATGATAGTTATTCATTTAAAGACAGTAAAGAAACTTGTGCAGTCCTACAAAAAGTAGCCTTGTGGGCAAGAGCTCAAGCAGAGCGCACAGAAAAAAGTAAACTCAGTCTACTTGAAACCTCAGAATTAAAATTCCCAACAGCTTCCAGTTACCTCCACCAGTTAACTCTACAGAGAATGGTCACTCAGTTTAAAGAAAAAAGTGAAAATCTACAATATGAAACTTCAAGTCCTACTGTACAATTAAAAATTCCTCAGCTAAGAATAAGTTCTGTGGCCAAACCACAGTCTGATACTGCTGGTCTTCTGGATGTTATGTACCACGTTTCTAAAACCTCCTCAGTCTTAGAAGGATCAGCTCTTCAAAAATTGAAAAATATCCTCCCTAAACAGAACAAAATTGAATGTTCTGGACCTGTAACTCACTCAAGTGTTGACTCCTACTTTCTGCATGGGGACCTCTCTCCTTTGTGTCTTAATGCTAAGAATGGGACAGTAGATGGAACCTCAGAAAATACAGAAGATAGTTTGGATCGTAAGGATAATAAGCAGCCAAGGAAAAAACGTGGCCGCTATCGGCAGTATGACCATGAAATAATGGAAGAAGCAATTGCAATGGTAATGAGTGGGAAAATGAGTGTTTCCAAAGCACAAGGAATTTATGGGGTACCTCACAGCACTTTAGAATATAAAGTAAAGGAAAGATCTGGAACATTGAAGACTCCACCGAAGAAGAAACTCCGATTACCAGATACTGGCTTATTTAATATGACAGATTCAGGGACTGGCAGCTGCAAAAATAGTAGCAAGCCTGTGTAGAATAATTGTTAGCAAATCGTTTTGTGTGTGTGTATGTATGTCTGTATACACACACTATGTGAGAAATACATATGCTCACTCTGACAGAAGACATGAAATGATACAGTTCAAAAACCACATACATGCCTTTTGAAAAATAGTTTTATTCAGGGTTTTCACTGTGGACAGAATTATAGAGTCGCTCACTTAATTCTGATAGTGTGTATTTAATATAATCCTTGTATAAATAGGTGAAAAGATTCAGGTTTTATTTAGTAGTCACTAGCATAAAGATGTTTTGGGAAAACAAGTATTTGTCATGTGAAACATATTTTTTAATTGGTGAAGAACCACTTTACCCATTCAATTATCCATCTTATTATGGAAATACACAACCAAGGGTTAGCAGACTTTTATAGTTCACAGAATACTTGCAATAAATTGTAAGTAACTCAGATTATACACAGCAAGGGATTTAAAAAAAAAAGATAGTTCTTCACAAGGAAGTGGATTTGTGAAGTATTAGTAGGATATAGTACATTCTGTGAAAGAAAAAAAGTTCGTTATTTAAGTATCCAATACAAGTAAGAAAAACATTTCATTACAAAAATGTGTGTTTAGCAGGCATAAACTGCATTTTTTATCATTTTAAGAAAATTTTGTTGTTGGTTTAGAAAGAAATCGGTGTTTACAAAGTGTACACTTATGAAATCTGAGAAATTACTGTAGTTATAGAATTATTAAATATGAAATAAGATGGAATACTAAGAACATAAAATAATTTAAACTTTAACATAATTTTCCTTTTTAGTTTGACAATTAAGGTAACTTGTAAGGTTTAAAAAGAAAGTTGGAATGCAACCTAGAGCATGTTCATAATGTGCACAGAATGAGCTTGAGAATGGTTTGGATTTGTTTGTTTTTTTGTTTAAACGTGCTGGTTAGTTGATGTCATGACTACTTAAAATTTATTTAAGGATTGTGTCACACTCCTATTGAAAAACCTCACTGTAACTGTAATGTATTTGCTGCTGTGACATTTCAAAACATTTTCAGTTTATCAAAATGAATACCAAGTTACATTATCATCTTGCTAATAACCAAATTTGCAGTTCAGGGTCTTGATAGAAATACAAATATGAAACAGTGAAGCTGTTTTGGACTTTCAGTAATATAAATTCTTTATAAATTTGGTAGTTAGAAGCTAGGCAGTTCATTTTAAATATGTAACTTTTAATAGAATTTAAGGGAGACCAATTACCTTCATATTGCAGTTTTTACATGAATTTCAAAGTATTCACATTGGACTTTCTATCACACCTAATTTTTTAATGTAATATCAAAAGTATATGTCTGCATATGAATGGGGGCTTGCTTCATACATTCACTACTGAACCTCAATGCCCTTTTCCTCTCAACATGTAATTTTTTTCTGTGTGTATCTAATTTGGCATAAAAAATACTTTCTCCAACTTTCATACACACGGTACACATGCACACATTTTTTTTCCCCACTTAAATTTGCATGTGTATGTATTAATTATACATTAGCAATTAAATGGGACATTAGATACATATGAGCCACATCAGGTAATTGCATTTATAGATGAACTTGCCATTAAATTCAGTGGAGAGCATACTGCAATACTGGTGGCAAAATCGAGCCCGTATCTATTAACGCTACTAAAAACTGACAACTCCCACTTTAAAACAGAATAATCCTGTGAAACTGCACAAGCAGTATCTCAGTTCCTTGGTCTCTCAGATCTGTACTGAATCTTCTTCAGTCGTTAAGGTTTACTTGCATATTCCAGAATGAATCTCTCAGGCACATGATGATTTTGGGGTGTCTCGTGCAGGGTCAGGAGTTGGACTCGGGGATCCTGGTGGGTCCCTTCCAGCTCAGCTTAATCTGTGATTCTAGGATTTTAAGCAGAAATGTACCTGATAAGGAGTTCACAGAACAGCAGGTGTCAGGGTCATCTTTCATTTAAAAAGAATTAAGCCATATTTTGTGAGGGCCAGAAGGATTAATTTGTGAATATATCCCCACTAAAAATGCAGCTGAAGAAACCTTAAAGCTTCAACATCTGTCTTTATACAGTTTTACTTGCAAAAATCTGGGGCTTCAATACATTGCCTAATATTTGTACCGTACTGACGTTTTCTACTCCTCAAACATTGTTAGAAATTTGAGTCAGAACTTTATATTGAAGGCAAGTGACAGTGCTCTTTTTATATCATTTAAAAGATGACCTGACCAAAAATTTAACAGGATTCATAAAATCAGGGATCATTTTACTATTGACTTAACACTACTCAGTAATTTTGTATGTAATATTATAATTAATTTTCAACATTTTAGTACTTGTATTTATTTTTTGGTCAGAAATAGTAATTAAAATATTTTTTGATAGTTTATAGATGATACTCAACCTGTAAGTGTTTAAAGAACAGAATTATTTGTTTTTAATTATTAGGCTAACGTTTAATTACACAACTAAGGAAAGGCAGGGAAATGTGTAAATTCTCCTCCCCCAACCCCTATGTATTTCATTAATGTCATTTAAATTCTACATTTTGAACTGTTTTATAAATTCAGTTACCAGTCACTACTTAGTAATTGACAATTTCTGAAAATTCCTGTTTCAGCAGAATTTTAAATGAAGGCGAAAGCAAGCCCTACATGCTTTCTACTTATTTGAATGTTTCTCAAGTATTTTATATTAAAAAACAGTGCCTCTGTTTTTAGAACTACTGCTCAGTAAAGTTGTTTAAACCATTTCTGGTAGCTAATGACAATTTTATATTAAATTGTATATTAACTTTAGTGAGACTGATTTTTTTAGTTGTTTACAGTACAAATACTTGTATTTGTTTTTTAATTGCAGTATTTCCATTGTCGCAGTAATTTAGTAAAACTCTGTGGCTGCCTTGATTTTTGACAGATTTTTGTTAACAACTGATTTTTAGGCAATTAGTTATATTTATGCATAAATCAATTGCACTATAATTCATGAATTATTTATTACAATATTTTCTAATGAATTCCATGTATTTGTCTTGTGTTGTAAATGTACTGTAATTCTGTTTCTTCTTTGTGTTGTTATATTCCTAAATCTGATTGTATGAATTTAATTGTTTAGTTAACGTGTTTCTACGTTGTAATTTGTAGTAAAGCACTTCAATGCTTTTGCACATAAATTTACAACACTGATGTGTGATTGATTTGCTCATTCAGTAAAAAAAAAAGAAAGAAACAAAAACCTGTACACTGACTTATTTGACTTATTCCTGAGGCACAAGTTGATTAGCAGTGGCATAAGACCAAGAACTGTACAAATTAAGCTCATAATTACTAATTTGCTATGAGAATTTTATCAGAAATAATGGCTTTAAGGAAGGATGGTTTCTTTTCTCAGAATTGATTAATTATTAACAAGGAGAAAATCAGAAAACTAATTTTCTAACACCCCCTTTAGTTAGCACCTAAATATTATAAATAGTATTCAGCTTTTTTGAGGTACTTCTTTATTTAATAAAGTCAGAAAACAAACATTTCCGTAAGACAGATTTATATTTCTATAGTAGTTCCATGCTTTTTGTATGAGTACTTGAAACTATGTTTTGTTCAAGTTTTGTTCCTGTTCCTGGTCTGTAAAGATCTTGCTGGAGTGATCTGTCTCCTGTCTGGCTGAGACAACAGGGGAAGGGCCTCTTTAGGGAGTCCTCTGGTAGAGCTCTTCCCTGGTAGTTTGTGTGGAGGAGACAAAGTTTTACTTATTTATATGTAAATTAATGCACTGAGAAGTCTGGTAATTAACCTTATCGCATTGCTGCCTTTGTGCCACTTTTGGACTCTGGTCCATGCGCACTCCGTGTTCTTACCTGCCCCTATCTGCAGCAGGGAAATACCATTCCATCTTAACCTTTGTCTGGAGCCATACAAAAGGTGCCAGGGCAGCAGTGCATTGATCCTCTCACCTCTTAACCCCTCCGTTTCCTGCCCACTCTCTCCAGCCACCTTTTTGTGTGTGGTTTGGAGGAAGCGTGCAGCTTGTCAGAGTGATAGATCTTCCTTCTGTGGAATTATTGCTTAAGCCTTTTGTCCTGGGCATAGTCGAAACTCCAGTATGACAAAACAAATATAAAGGGGTATAGGAAGGTACTACAGGAAACCGACACATAATTCCATAGTTGTATTGAAAAGCTACTAAAAGTTACTATGTTTAAATATATTGACATCTCTACAGCGAGACACTTCAAGGAAAATTTGTTGTTTTAATGCTTGAATTTGTTTGTGTAGTAAGCTCTGCTCCCAAATGGTGACTGAGTAAGAGCTCCGTGTGTTTTTTCAAACTTGGAAGATCATTTGGACTGTGGTACTATTGCAGTAGAATAGATGAAAGTTGTCTGTTGTCTGTCAGCTTTAGAAACTAACTCACGTTAAGGGAAAGCAGATTATAGATGTCACACAAGGGTGGATAATCAGGAAAGAAATTCTTTTAGAAGAATGTCCATTATGTCTGTGATAATCAGAATATTGCTTTATACAACAAATTGATCTCCATATAGCAAATTCAGAACGGTTTTGAGGCCTGTGGGTGATTTAGTTGCTCATTTGAGAAGGTTGTAAGGCCCCAGAAGTTTCTTCCACCAGTGAACAGATGTTAAATAGCAGTTATGGATCCAGGCCCTCTCTAGTTAAAGCTCTCCAGTCAAACTGTAGACACACCTTTCAGGTCTGGACAGATAGAAAGGCACCTGTTTAGAAATTCAGTCTGAAAAAAGACTCTGCTATAGCTACCTTTTTAGCAAATCGGTACTTAACAAATTTACTCTTGTTTACAAACAGAATATGGAAGATGAAGGCCTAGTAGCATGTTGGGGTTTCTTGTTTTGGTTTGGTTTTTTTAATCTTTTCAAAACATTAATTAAAATCATGGTGGTGGGGAGGGCAATTACCTTTTATCCTTAATTGTATTATTAGAATAAGCTTTCTTTTTACAAGTGTAGTGATTTTGATACCTTGTGACTCCTGAATTTGTTGGAGGAACAGTCAGGCTTTTCTCAGTGTAGTTCCATTTCAAAAAGAGTCAAAACCTGACACTGACATTCTCTTGAATAATGCAGGCTTTACTTTAGATTGCAAGTGCAAAGTGCAAAGAGGTTGGGTTTTTTTTTTTAAGACTTAATAATTTCAGATTAAATATAATCACAACTTTGACTAATACCATCACAATTATCTTACACCTTTATGAGTTAGTATCATCTAGATGCCTGTTTTTGAATGTATACCATTTCATACTGAGTGTTACAGGAGAAGGAAAACTATAGGTAACTATATTTAAATACAGCACATTAAATTTTAAATGCTTGTTCATTGATTAGTTGTAAAATAAATCAAAATGAAAAGTTTTTGAAGTATAGGCTTAAATACAAAAAAATTACAGGGGATAATAGGAAAAAATGTTAGTGTCATGTTCAGAGTTTGGTGATATGTTTAAACTATACATACTTTTCTAAAACAGAATTCTTCCAACATTTTCTGCTCATGCAATTGGTTTCAGTAAAACATTTGAAATAGGTGTTAACTATCTGTTGATAGTTGTTACTCAGCATAAGGATTTTGCATTTAATTGAAGAAATACTTGTATTAATTTCTACCATGGAAAATTTTCAGCTTTTCAGTATAAATGATTGATTAGGTAAGTAGTGACATTAGTTTTAATAATTTATAAGAAATTGATTAAATAGTTAAAGTAGTATTTTATAAGATTTTTTTTTAGTTAATACATTTGAGAATAACTGCTCAGCAATCTTTAGATTTAGGCCTACCCTGTTTAAAGAATATTTAAATGATATTAACTTGTATCTTCGAAATTACTTATTCCAGTGGTGATTATCTCTCTTTCTGTTTAAAGAATCTGTGTGTGCACACATGTGTTTAATTTATTGCAATGAAGAGCTTATGATGCACCACTGCAATTTTTTTAAAAACTGAAAAGAAAAATCTTACCTGCAAAGAGCGCTAGGCTATTTTTTCCATTTTCTGTTAGCTTAAGTGTCCTTTAAAAACAAATATAGACATAAAAATGTCTGTAGAAAAAACTTCAAGTGTATCCTGAAGAGCACTCAATACACTTGAGTATTTAAATATGTAAGAGTGAGATTCAGGAGAGATGGATCCATTCTTTCCTCTGCCACAACCTTGAACCTCAGTCATTTACCTTCTCTGTGCCCCAGTTAGTGAAATCGGGGTAATGCCAAGCTTGCCGGGTTCTTGGTGAGGTTTTCTTTCATTAATGGTTAAGTTAGTTTGAAATACCAGAAAGTTAACATTGTTGTAATTACAGTTAGGTTCAAGAAGCTGTATTTCAAATTATTCTTTTTGCCTCTAATTTCTTCATGATTATTTTCCTTAATGGTAGATTAGTGCTATCACTGATAAGATGCACATCATTGCTAGTGACACTTGCAAGTATGATTGACTACTACAAATAGAGCAGAACTATTTTGTAAACGTCAGGTTTTTAGGCTTGACTTTAACCATTATAACAAACTTTAGATATGGTGTTTTACTGTAATTTATATTTTGTTTTGATTTGTTTTCATTTTCAGTTCAAGCTCAACAGCTGATGCAAATTCAGAGGAAACAGCTAATTTGGAAAAAGGAAAATCAACATTAAACAAAGTTTTGGAGTCTTTTTGTTCATATCACTGGCAACAGACTTTGGCTATGTTAAAATTCCTAATACAGGATGAAAATATTCCTATAGTTTGCAGTTGCAAGCAAACACATTTGGTTCACTCTGAAACTGCCAGTTCCCTTACTGAAGAGGATGCTCACAGTCCATTTTGCAGTTGCAATGGACACATGCTGACAAAAAGGTGCTGTTTACAAAATCAAAGACCAAACACTTGTTTACCACCTCTGTCTGTTTGTATTAAAGATTTCCATTCTTTGTCATGCCAAGCTGTAGCAATTGGATGTATTAAGACAATGGTGAACAAAGCATGTAGTTCTCCTAAGTATTGTGCTGACCAATTGCAAAATTGTAACAGGCATTCTGTGAAAGCAGCAGCATGTACATATTCAGCTAAGGACTCTGACCTCTTAAGCAGCATTAAAAACTCAAACAGATCCCGCAGCCCATCGCCCCCTCCACTGTCACCTGTACACAGTAAAGAATTTGAATTGGCAGAAGGAATGGTTATGGATTTTCCAACTTTAGACAACAACAAGCTTGAAATATCCATCAACCAGCCTCCATCCCTCTTGCCAGCTGAAGGATGCAAGGGAGAACTTGAGTATGAGGGTAAAACGTGCGAAGGAAAGGAGATGGATTATTCAGATGGAGCACTGGTATCAGCAGACCAAGAAAGCAATGATGGCTGTATGAACTCTGAGAAAGGTGAACATTCTGCCATTTTTCAAGATTTAATGGACCGCATTAATGAGAAGTTGAAATCAATAGACACTACAGATCTAGCAACAAATCTTGTAAAACTTTCTAGCAGTGACAGGGCACCAGAAAATGATGTCAAATTAGGAGACTTCATAACTTCTCTTTTGCATAATGCTAAGGCAAGTGATTACAGCTTTATGGAATTACTTCGCCAACATGATAAACAAGTGGAAAATAAAATTATCCAAACAAGATTTCGCAAGCGTCAGGAAACTCTGTTTGCAACGTATAATTCTCCTGATTCACCAGTCATTCGACGACAGTCTTTGCAAATCAAGAGGGAGCTTGCAAGCCTTGATGAAACTGTTGTAAGAAAAAGGTCAATTTCTGAGAGAAATGCAAAGAAATCTACAAAAAAATTTGAGAAAATGCATCCAAATAAACTACATAGTTTTACTCTGATAGAAGGTGAGACTTTGCAACATCTTGAAAGTAATCCATGTATGAATTGCCAAACCAAACCTATGTGCTTTCCAGTACACCAAACAGAGTCTTTCAAACTACCTCTTACTAATTTTCAGACCAGCTCCAGCTTTTTAGTTCTTTCAGAAAACAGTGCTATTGCAGCCAGCCAGGCAAAACTCCCAAATACACAAGGAGATTGTGCAACCTTAAAAGAGACTGGTCAGATTCCTCTGAAGGATGAGAGTAATGAGATCTTGAGTAGAACTAAACGTAACATTGTGCCTCCTGGGTGGTACTCTGTGTATGTGACAAACAATATCATGTTTAGAAAGTCATCCAGTACAAAAAAGTCTTTGAAGAGTTTGGAAAAAATGAAAATAAATAAAAATGTTTATGCTGAAAGATGCAGTGACATAAATATAAGCAAAATAGTGAGAGACACAAATCTGCAAGTTGTTGTGGAGCGTTTAGAAGATACAATAAACTTAGCCAGAAAGACTAGCGACTCATTTTTGGATAGTTACAAAATAAGCCAAAAATTAAAAGATAATGCTTATGAGCAGGTTATGAACCCAGCTCCTAGAAGGGGCTTACCTTTCACTCTGAATGAAATGGGATGCATGGGACAAAGCTTCCTTCCACATTCACATGTGCCAAACAGCAGTAAAATCAAAGCAATTTGTGTTGCATCAAACACACAAGAAACTGTTATAGATCAAGAAATTAATGACAGCCTTTTGGGATCTCTGACCTTTAATTCAAGCAGTTCAGCTTCCAGTAATGGGGACTTGCATGTACCATCTGAAGCCGGGGAGATCTCATCTCCCTTAAACTACTCCAGTCCTATTAAGCTTATGTTTGTCTCAGAAGTTAACAGTCATGAAGGAGTCAAATACACTTTGACATCTGCAGCTGCATCTTCTAAAGGAAGCACAGACCTTTCTTTGTTTCAGGGGCATGCAGACACTTTGTTAGATAATCGGGCCACAGGTGACCTTTGTCATACAGTCTGTGTCAAGGGTTGTGATTGCAGTGAAAATGATACTAAGGAGGGGTCAAGCTGTGTTTATGCAGAAGCAGTTACAAGCTCTTGTCCAGTTGGTCAAATTAACATGAATGACTCAAAAAAAAAAGATGAAGTTGTGGAGAAATCAAGCAGTAGCAGTGAATCAGTTTTCAAAAGAAAACCTGGTAGACCAAAGAAAATAGGTCCTCAAGTAGTTAAGCAGGTTAAGAGACCTATTGGACGGCCTCCTAAACCAAAAGTAGATGGGAGTGGAAGCACAAAACCTAGACCTGAACTTAGCTGTGGTGGTAAAAGTGTCAAGTCTGATGCAGCAGCAATGGAAGAAGTTAACAGCAACAAAAATATTACTGTGACAGTTGTTTTTGGAAGGTCAAGAAGAACTAAGAGACATGTTTCTGAAGGTAATCTAAATCTCATCAGCATTCTGCCCACACAACATATTGATTCTAATTTTGCCAATGATCCCAGCAGAGCAAGGCACAATGCAGAAACTGGAAATGCTTTGACTGAAATGGTAAAAGCCTTCCAGAATCCTTCTACTGAAATGGAGGTCTCTGGTTATGACTATGTCCGGCCTATCAAGAGTAATCTGGCGTCACCACATCCTTGCAGCAATGTCATCCGGCAGATTAAGAAACCATTGACCACCGTTCGAAAACCTGGCAGGCCAGCAAAAGTAAAAATTTCCGGCATATCAGTGACTGTCAGCAGACTTTCACCTCAGGAAAGAAAAGTGAGCATCAGCAACGGTTTGCCTCCTTTACAGCAGCAGAATGTGCTAGAAAAAAACATATCACAGGAAAGAAAAAATCAACTGTGCAATAATATGGGTCAAGTAAAGAACATGCAGAAAGATTCTAGAGAGGACGGACCACACAATGTTACCACAACAGTGTCAAGAAAACGTGAAATTCCATCCAGACACTCTGCTAGAGACAGAAAACCTTCACTGCATTTTTTGCATTCATTAGCATCTTCTAGTGCATTTACTTGTAGAAGTGCCTTACTACATAAATCTTATAAACTCCATTTGAAAAAAGCTAAAGGGCGAAAGGAAAAACTCAAACAATCAAATCAGAGCACAGCATCCAAAGATACCTCAGAACTGAGAAATTCAGAAAATGCTAAAAAGGATCTTAAGGATGGTGAATTTGGGCCCATTAATGAAGTATCATTGGATCCCATTTTTTCATCAAATCCCTCTCTCAGGTGGTGGCCTACTTCCACTTCAAGTGACACCTTGTTGGAAGAACTAAACAATAGGTTTGAACAGATGACTAATACCTGGTTGAGAGTGGGGGGAAGTGAGTTTGATAAATGTGTATGTGAAAAAAGGGATCCCATTGAACAAGATTGCAATACTGAAATGTCAGACCCTCTAGACTCCTGCCTTGTAGAACTTGAAACTTCACCTGTAAAAATGCTTTTCCAGAAAAAGTGTAATATGAATGAGCTCTGCACCTGGTTTATGCAAACTACAGAAACACAGTCTCTCTCTCTTGTGAGAAAGGCAAACGCTCGCAATCCCTTAGAAGTAGTTAGCACTAGAGAGGTAAAGATGGAAACGAAACAGTCTGATCCTAGCACTTGCCCTTTCAGAAAGCACTTTAAAAAGTTTGCACTATCGTCCCCTTCAAAACCAGCAGGGAAATTGCAAATATTACATAACATGGTGAGGTCTCCAGTCTTAAGCATGAAAAGTAATTTCACTTTAGCCAGATTAAGAAGAAACGAATTTAAGAAGTTGCAGCATGATAGGTGGGGACAAACAAAAAAGCTCTATAATCAGGCTTCTGGAGGCTGGAAATCAAAAAAGAAAAATCTGCAGTTATTTTGCCAAAGCCAGTTGTTTAAAAGTACAAGTGGGGAAACCAGTGATGAAACACCCAAGCTGCAGGAGAAAAATAAAGTGGAAATCCAGCCCACTCAGACTTTAGTAGAGTCTCAGAATAGCCTCTTGCCAACTGAAAATGAAGCCAGAGATGCATTTGTTCAACAGATGATGGGATCTTCTGACTTTAACCCACATCCTGGTTTAACAAATATATTTAAGTCACATTCAGAGGCAAATGGAACAATTCGTTGCCAGCAAAATGTTAGAAAAGAACAAAGCCAAGATAAACTGTTTCAAAATACTTGGAAAGCCAAAACCTTTAAAGACTGTAGGATATTTCTGAGAAAAATCAACCATATTGAGCAGCACAATTCATGTAAGTTAAACAATGTCATTTATTCTCCTGAAGCTGTTGACAGTAGAAGCACTCATGCCTATATGGAAGAAAAAAGACATCCTCTTTTAAGGTCCCATTCTACTAAACAAAATACATTAAAGAAACAAGAATATGAAGTGGAAACATCTAAAGGATCTAATTCTTCTAAAGTGACTGAAAAGCTAGATGGCCCATGTCACGGCAGAAAATTAAGTAGCAGTGTAAACCAGGATGATAATCCTTCTGGTAGTTCTGAAGGTCTTACTAGAATAAACAAAAGAAAAAGTCCACAATGGGAGACCACTGATACAAATTTAAGAAAAAGGCATAAGAGACAATCATGCAGTAGTGGACAAATGGCACCTTATTACCCAAAGTACCAAGTAGGTAAGTTCCTGTTCCCCGCTTCATCTTAAAATTGAAATCCTAAAGAATTGGAGAAGTCAAACAGCTAAGCACTTTTTTTTTAATCGCATGTTACTCATTTTAATTTCAGAAAAGCCATTAATTAAACATTGCATAACTTCAGAATAATTCAGAAAGTGCAATTTTAAAATGTATATAATGTTTTGCACCATTCTTTCAGCTCTGATAAGCTAACCAATATAGTTCAGACAGACCAGAAGTCAAGTTCTGACATTCTGAAGTCAGTCACAACTGGCTATTGACTTCAAAAGGAACAGAATTTCATTCCATTGTATAGTTTCTCTTAGTGTGAGGAGGGGTAAGCTATAAAATGAAGCATAAATTCTGTGTATTAACATATAGCTGGTTTTAAAAAGTTCTCACTGAATGATTTCTGTTACAAATCTGTAATAGTTTTGTAATTTTACGGTAAAAGATAGTATTTTGTATTTCTGAAAATTATTCAGAGACTCATTTTAGTATCCTTTCCATGCCAGATGAAATTTGCTGACTCTAAGAGTTTTGCACGTTGAATCCTTACACAACAATTTAAAATGCAAAATTATTTTCAACAAGTACAATATACAGTTACTATGCTAAATACTTCAGCTTGGAATCTTTTTAGGCTAGTGTGAAATTAAATCATTTTTTAAAGATAGGTATTTATAAATACATTGTAATACAACTGTGATCTCAGAAGGCCATTATATTACTTAGAAAGACGGCACATTTCTGTAATTACTTCTGTTGGGTGAAGAGATCTCCTTAAACAGAAGTCTCAACTCATTTCAACAAAATTACTAAGGTGTGAAATGCTTACCAAGTGAAACACAGCTCCTGGAATGTGATTTAAATGACTGCCTTTGTAGAAACAATATTGTATTAGCTAATTTGATATATTGCCCAAATAAAAAAAAACTTTATTTAAAATATCAGGCTAAAATCTTAGGTCCTCCTTTGTATTCTATCTTGTAGAAAAGGATCTCTGATAATAAATGGAAAGGTTAATTTAAGTTGTAATATAAACAATATAATGAGTCTTGTATGCTTTATTTCTTTTGTACTTCATGTGATATATAGAATTCTTCATATTAAGCTCATTCACTATAACCCTGCTTTTTTCCAAAGTATAGCATTTTTTTATCTGTAGATTACTCTTTTGTATTTTAATTCATTGATCTGGGGCCAAGCTCAACATGACTTGTTTTTAAGAAGTTCAAACTTTGACACAAAATTACTGTAAAAAAAAAAAAAAAAAGAACTAGAAAAGGAAAAGAAAGCACATATCCATTTCTATATTGCAAATGAAGAAAGAGCTCTCTCATAACTTATTGAGAAAATATTACATTCCAGTTATATTTATCTGTAAATGTTTTGTTTCTATGGTAATGCAAGACCTATTACTGTGATACGGTCTCATGTTAGTTTTAATTGGGACTCAATTTTATCTACCTGATAACTTTCATGCTTTAGTTTTGGAACTTCAGGAAATCTGATAACTATTTTGATATTTTACATTACTCCATTTACAGTTTTTGTTAATTTCCCTTTTACTCATGGTTTCTCATATCAGTCATTGTCTTTAGAAAGGCTATGATAGCAAGTTCATTGATAAAGGAAATGTTAAAAGACAAAGAATGATGATTCTGGAATTGTCTCCACACTTGTAATCCCAGATCTTTCTTTGGGGTACTATTGCACTATCAGAGGATTGTCTCATATTGGAAAGATGTCTTGTTTTGCTGTGTTGATTCAACATTGTGTATGCTCTGCACCAGCCAAGGAAATCATACAAACATTTTTAATGTAATGTAGCTGCTCCGTAAAAAGAAGCAACATGATTTCTAGCTGTGCATGCATGTGACTTCAAACATAATTCCTGCATCTGGAAGTTTAATGCACATGAAAACATCATGTTTCATTCATATGTTCTTTGGATTGTATTTTTGTTTATGTGGTATCATAAACTATATCATTGTTCTTGTCATGCTTGAAATGTTGCTATAGACACATCTATGGTCAGTATTTGAAGTTTTTCTTCAACCTTGGCGAATGTTGGGGTCTTAACAAATGTTCTTCAAAGAGGGAGATGTGATGCTGTTTAATTGTGAAACATTGTGGCAGATGGGCAGAATTGTTTTACCAAAATTTATGTACACTTGGTTTTCATTATAATGTGCAAGCAGGAATAAACAATTGAACTCTTACAGCTCAAGGTAGTGCCCAGCAACCAGAACTAGCCATGCACTCATGGCAGCAACAGAAAAGAGTTAATTGCTTTTTCTCATTGCCTGTTCTAGTCAAGATAAGGTGGCTGGTACATACATGGATCCATCTGATGTTTCCTGCTACTTCTGTACTGTTGCTTCCAAAATGCATTTGATGTGTTGAGGTCCAGTTCCCTTTTACTCTAAATCCATCTTCTGGCAATTTAAATTTCTTTAGCAACACTGAAACGCTATTATTCTCCGTTGTGCAAAGAAAATTACATAAGCATGTTTTCAGGAAAGCATTTGTTTTCTTTTCACAAGAGTAGTTCACTTGTAATACTGAAGGTCACATTCACATGCTTTGGACCTGGGCAAAAGGTTTCAAGAAAGCCAAGGTAAAATACAAAAAACTATTAAACCAATGATAAAACTGAGACATGTAAAATAAATATTCCATTTTACAATCTTACAATGTACTGGATATTTTAAAAATCTGCTTCAGAGGGTGTGGACTTCATACAGATCGAAAAGAGACTGTGAGCCTTCTACAGTAACAGGCAGAGCTGAAATCACAGACCTGTGCATTTGCCCTTCATATCAGGGTGGGAGTTTGCATACAAAAGCTTTTAAAAATCAATTTCTATCACTTAAAGTTAGGATGTTTTCATCTAACATGAACTTTTTAATTTTTGCCCTTACATTTTAGCTTTTCTTCAAGTGGTCTGGAGTTATAGAACATATCTCTTGGATTTGTCAGCAGAGAATATGACTCTTCAATTTTAATTTTTTATTATGTATTAATGTGTTTTTTAAATCTTATTTTAAATCAAATTAGTGCAGTACTTGAGAAGAGAATTTGCGAATTTTGTGGTCATTTCAAAGTTGGCTGCAAGAATGAAGAATCAAAACTATGAAAACTATGGTGTTGGGAGTCTAATTGGTCTCCTCACTGTGTACATAAAATAACATCTGTATTAATATTACAGACAAACATTTTCTTAAACTTAACTTCCATTACTATAACTTTGCTAAAAATTGAAAGAGAAAATTTTGTGAATTCTCTTTGACACATCTGTGTTAGTGTGGCTTTAGTATTCCAGTAGTGTTGCTTATTTGTCTCATCATAGTACAGTCCAGTAATAATGAAGCTGCAAATGGGAATCACTTCCCCTACTACTGTGAATGACCTACTGACAAACAAGATTGGTTTTAGCAGGTTGTTCAGCTTCCATGAAGGACCACATTCTACACCCCTAATGAGTGACAAATTTAAAATATTAGGTTAGGAGAAGTGCAGACATAGTGTGACAGTCGTTAAATCTGTCAATTTTAAGAAGGCTCTTCTCACAAAGACTTTTCATCAGAGGGTTACTTGGGTCTAAAGTAAGTTTCACCTGTGATGCAAAGTAAGCAGAAATTTTCATACCTGTAGTTGCCACACAAGAAGTTACGGTTTCACAAGCAGACATAAATTGAAGTAAGGGCATTAATAGAAATATAAGAAGAATATGAAATGAAATGCTGTTCTTAGTAAGTGGGCCATTTTTAATGCACAAGTGTAACAGCAGAAAGGTACACTTGATACATAGTTGACTATACATGTGTAATAAATCCTTACTCGTTTCATGAACTTAACAGTCTCTGCCTCATTCCCCATGATGCAACAACGGCAGCTCCCATGCCACAGTCTAATGCTCCATTTTGTTTTACAGTCTGGAATTCTACTTGCCAGATTACATACTCTTCTTTCCTTTGGTTTTTCTCACACATGATCTAGTGTGGAGTGTGTAGGATTTGGATGCTGTTTAGTTCTAAACTGCAGTTATTTGCATATTGCCTAAGAGTGTGCTGTTACTTATTTTGAGGGTTCTGAGCTAAGGATTTTTACTCCTGCATCTTTGAATGGACTTTTTAAAAGAACTTGGGTCTGAGGTCTTCAAATTTCTTTACCTGCTAGGTTATGTAGTTTTCTGTAGTTTAGTGCCCCGATCACAATTCTTTTGTGTAGGAATTATATACCCAGTTTTATACCTAAGCTGGGCTGGTTTTTTTCATAATTTTATTCAGTATTGTTTTGCTGTCTGTTTTTAATTTTACCTCTGCAAAAAGTGAGACACTCATAGTCATGTTTTCCTATTTGTCCTCGGTCCTGAGGAAGTGGCTAGATTTTTCAGCTTTCTTTAGGGAACTGGTAATACTAAATAAATATAGGCAATCTTCTGTTTTTCTTTGTAAGCCTTTTTCTAGAAGAGAAAATAGCGGTTTTCCAAGGCCTGCACAGTGCTTTTGAAAATCTGACAAGTGCATATCCTTTTTAAAATCCTCTCTTCTGCTGAGAGTTTATGGCCTTAAAGCAGAGCTTTTGTTGCTGTTAGATAGAAAGGGAGGAAAGTCAATCAACAGAGCCTGTGAAGATGTAACCTGTAAATAAAGTATTTCTGTAGTCTGACCATGACCAGAGCAGATTAATTTTGCTGAGACAATTAAACATTTCAGTGTTGAAAATAGGAAAATAGTTCAAGAGAGATGCTTTAATTCATAAGAATTCCATGTGCTGTGTCTTAGTATGCATTTCTCTATTGTTTATATGCTAAAACTAGTGCTGCTTTTTTACTTTCACCACATCTTTGTAAAGTGTCTTATACTGGAATCTTCAGTTAATTACATTCAAAAAGTACAGGTTCTGGCTCCAGAATTGAGGGGGGAAATTTAAAATAGTGTGAGATGACTGGGTTGTTGTTCACATGTACTGTTGGGTAGATTTTCCTTTCCTAATTCATCTTTCACTCCTCAAAGGATAGTTTTAGTCTGACCCATGATGGTTTGAAATCTTTTTCAGATTTTTAAGCCAAGTAGAATGCCACATTTGTTCACTATTCATCCTTGTGCTTGCAGTGTCCTTTAATTTTTGCTATAATTGCTGTTGTGCCTTGAAGATATTGTTTAAACAACCTTTGAGACGAATAGAAATGTTTTTGTTATTTGGCAACTGGATATAAATTTAATACAAATAGTATTTTAGCCGTATTTTATGAACAGTATTTCCTTATCAAAAGCCTTTTTCTCTCCAGTGTTTCCTGTAGTCACCATGGAAAAGAAAGGCTCTCTAAAATGTCCTTGAATCTTGGGTGTCGCTGAGAATGCTGTGTGTTTATGAAAACTGTTGACAACCTTCAGGTTCTAATTAAGACGGATATTTTTACAGTGATCAGCAACTAATTAGGTGGATGTATCTGAAAGGAAATTGCTGTATACAAGAACCCTAATATTTTAAGAGCAGCGTTTTGCCAGTATTGCCCTGCACACCCCACTACGGCATTGCAGCTTGTCGGGTTTGCCCTTGGTGGCAGTTGGAGCAGTGTTGTGCTTCCTGTGTTCAGTGTCATGTCAAACATGATGGGGGTTCGGGTGTGTGATAAAGAAAGTTTATGGAGTCCTCATTACCCATGTTTATAGTTATTTGAAGTTATTTATAGTTCATAGTTATTTAAAGATTTTATTAGGTATTTTGAAAGAAATCAGAAGAAAATGTTTGGAAATCAGAATTATGGGTTTTGCCAAATACAATTACATAGAAATGTGTGATCTTCAGACCTGTACATGAATATATTTATATAGGAATATGTGCTACCTGTGAACCTTTCTAAGGTATGATTTTCAGTGAAAATTACTTCTTCGAACAACTTCAAGTAGAACCTCAATTGAGATACCAATTGGAAAGTTATTTGGAAGTTTTTTTACTTTCTTGCTCACAAGGGTTTTTTTAATAGTGCTTTATAAAAAGCTAGAAAAGTAGATTTTTTTTCACTGCTAGTCAAATAAAAGATTGAAATTATTGTAACTGACTCTACAGTCTAACCAGGTTAGGACTCAATGTTTTGATTGGTTGCAGTGTAACTTGATAAAATAGTGCTGTTCTTGAGACACATCTCTCTCCATTGTCTCCTTTTAATAGATGAGGTATCATCTTGAAAACCATCTATAAAATACCACAGTTTTCATATCTCCTCCTTGTTTTTTTCCCATTGTTGGATTGCCAGGTTTCAGCTGACTGATGCGTTTTCTCATCTAAATGCTCACTTTATATGTCATTCTCAGTGTGTGATTTTTCATTAACTTTTTTTGTTAATTAGTTAATAATCAGAACATCTATGTTTAACCTGCAGTTTTGTACCTTTTTATAGAAAGGTGTGCACCCTTTTTCAAGCTCAATTGGGATGCCAAGTCATTGCACATCAGCTCTGCTGCTGTAGTGGATATTGCACCTTTGCCATTGTCTGTCTCTTCCTGTGTTGGCTGTGCTGCTGCTTTTTGTATCTCGTGACACTTACTTGTAGTGTTGCAGCAGTGCAGCACTGACTTGTGCTTCATCTCTGCTCCACAATAGCTGCCTGTGCCTTTGTCCCAGAAGTGCCTGTCCTGCACTGGTGCAGCACTGGGGTCCTGCTGAGCTGTTGTTCATTTTACAACATTGCTGTTACTCATTCTGTTTATTCAGACCCATGTCGGAGCCACAGTTCACACCAGCCAAGCCATTACATTCTGGTTATTCCACATTTCTCTGCATCCTGCTTTCATACTTTGCTCTCCTTTAGTACCAAACTGTAACTGATTCTCAGATCATGCAGCAGCTTTCCTTTTATCCCAAGCTGTGTGTTTGTGAGTGCCAAAAGATAATCTGCAGAAGATTAATGCAGCCCAGTTTTATTCCTGTTTTGAAGTTTTACTGCATGTTTCTCACTGTATACTTTGGCTGGTCCTTTCTATCTGGTCCATACGCCTGCCAAGAGATTTTTAATACCATGAGCAAATTGTCAATCAGCTTTTGTCACAGATTTCTTCAAACCCAGGTAAGGAAAGTCTTTTGTAAAAAGTCATACCAGATTTTTAATCCATTCTTTTTCATATTGAAGACCAGGTAATTTAATTTTTTTCCTATAGTGTAAAGATATGTCTTTTCCAACGTCAAGGTATTTAAACAGATTTCATCTTCCTATCTCCATGCTTTTGGGCCAACAGCTCTGGATGCTTTATAACTAGATAAGTTAGAGTTTCTGCTGCCATATTCATGGCAAATTGCACTTTCTGTTCTTGTGGGACAGTTCAAGCAAGTTTTGTTTCTTTGCATTTTTTCATAACTGAAAGGGAACCATTTTCTGATGCTGATTCCTCTCATGTTTCAGATACCAGTAAAGGCTGTTTAGATTATCCTTCAATTTCTTTGGAGTACAAATGATGGTATCTCTTTCTGTGTCAAGAGGATGTAAACCTTTAGTGAGAAACTTCATGATTTATGGAGGCAAGGTGCCCTTTTCTGTGTTCTTTTCTTTAGTTTCATCAATCTGACTGGATTTTACTATTTGATATGTTTTTTCAACAGCAGAAACTCACCTGACTTATGTCTGCTTTCAGCTTTATTGGTTCCTTACCACAAATTAAGTTTAGGCAGGAGTTTCACACTTTCTTTCAGTGGCTGTGCCACTCACCTATTCTCCATCCTCCATTTGCTGCCACATCCTCCTTTTCATTTCCACTTCTGGGCATCCATAAGAGGAATCTGCTTCTGTCTTTTATCACAGTTTATCTTTAAGTGGAGCGGGTATCTTGACTGCAGCTCTTTCTTCAGGTAAGGCCAACTTTAGACCTACTTTTCTTCATGCATACCAGTAGAAATGGCCTTCAAAATAACTTCGGACTTAAAATACTTTCAAAAGCATAAGTCTGAATTTCTGCTTGGTTTGGGATGTTTTAGATCAGTTGTCAAACCATCAGTGAGTACTGTGACTACAATCAAGTTTTTCCAAGCAGGTCTTACATAGGTATTCTTATTCTTTGTTTTCATTTTGTATCTCAGGATAGAATATCTCTAAGTTATGATTCTGCTAGGTATTAGAATGATGAGGCTTTCACATTTAATATTAAAATACTTACATACATGAAAATTAAGATGTTCAGGGAAGTCAGTCTTTTCAGATAAATCTTGTCACAAGTTTCTGTTACCTAAGGTGTGGATTTCAGAAATACTCAGATATTATACTTGATATTTTACTGACACAGGCCTGCCCTCAAAGCTGTTTTCTATCAAACTATTGAAATCCTGGTGTAAACAATGGATTATTTCCCTGTACATGAAATAGAAACGTAGCTGAAAAAACTCTTGTCTAGAAGCTGTAAGAATGACTTAAAATATTTTTCTTTAAAAATAAATTCTTATTCTCACTTGAATTTTGCTCTCTTGCCTATGTGTAAAACCTTTAATTTTGAATGCAGGGTAAATTTTAAGGGGGAAAAAAAAACTACTTAAAGTTAGGCTTCAGTGTTTTTATTGGGCCACTTACCGTAATTTTCAAAACATTCAATAACAATAGTTTATTTTTAAAATTTAAGAAATTTATTTACAATGCAAATAAATATTTAAGAGCTATACGTAAGGTATCAATTCTTAAAATTTGGTGGTTGTTGTTACCTGTCTTTCTAGTTTAAAGTTCTTGAGATGTGTGTTTGAATAAATTCTCTTGTGTATCATATTTGTTGCTGACATTTCCTATTTATCTGTTTACTACTTACAGCTGGTTTTAAATTACATTTAAGTAGTAGAAATCTCAGAAAAGGAAATTACTTATTTGCAGATTGCTGTTTGACCTTCCTTAATTCAGAAGCCTGGTGGGTTTTAAACCATCCAGGGACTGTCTCATTGTATTTCTGAGACTATCTCTCTCTGTACCATAATTGCATTTATAATGTCAAAAAACTATAATGGATTAAAGATTTGAGTTCAAATGACAGGACTTCCACGTCTGCATTCATCACAGCACTGAGATGGAGGCACTGAACTTCCTCAGAACAGCCTGAACCAGCAGCACACATTGTTCTGAACCTCCAACCTTCACCTTACTTCCTCATTCAAAACCATCTTTAATTATGATTAGGTAGAAAGAAAAATAGAAAAAGCTTTTCTTCTGTTATAGTATGTTTTTAAGTCAAATACAACAGTGCTCATCTGCACAGCAGGTGTTCAGGGTTTTTATTTATTTGCATGCTGCTAACTTCTAGTAATAACTTGAAATTAGTTTTCTTTCAGGGAACTGATGATCAGAGGAAGGTTTGTTTCATGGTGGTGCCTAGAAGCCAAGAATTCATTATGTTTATCATCAAATTAATGATGCTGCCTTTCAACTGTTACAATCTTAGCTGGTTTTTGTTCCCAAGATCTTTTAAGACAGTATGCTATGAACAATTTGAGATCATAGGATATTTTTTTCTTTAACAGGTTATGTGCTGTCATCACTAGTAAATTACACCCTAATTTTATGACTGCTTCATGTCCACTTCAGTGACAGCTTACATGAATATTTTATATCCTTGTTCTTGAAGAACCCGTGCCTTCTGTGGACTGCTAAAGAGTGTAATATCACAAAACATTCTTGTCAAAAAGATCACTGTTCTACATAACTTTCTCAGTCAAGCTGCTTTAAATAATTAAAACTTAAAAAGGGGGAAGGAATGTTGTTGCTATTTAAACTTGTCAACATATATTCAAGTCTGCCCTGTATTTTGGGGAGCCATTAGAAAGGAGCTTTGTACTTCCATGGCTGTGCAAGCCTGATTAATTTATTTTTAAAATGAGTTTTTGTTCCCAAATTCTTCAATGAAATTGCAATTTAAAACCTTTTATATTGCCTATGAAGTGTTGTGTGTCATTTTCTGAGGCTGACTGGTTTTGGGGAGAAAGCTACCTTATTTTTCTAACTGCACTCTGAAACTGTTGCCATCCATTCCACTTTGCTAAATGTTTACATGAAAATGTAACACCTGCTCTCAGGTGTTGCTGTTGTGCTGTGGCCTTTGAAGATGAAGTACTAATGATTAGTACTGCTACATAATTTTATCTCTGTGCAAGTTGAATTTGAAGCTTGAACAATTTGGGGTTATCTCAATACATAGATTCAGAAGAAACGCTTCCAGTAAGTAGTGCTCTTTCCCTGACAGGCCAAGAGTGCTCACGAATTCCTACCTGCCTCTTCTAGCTATCTTTCTCATATATTTTGTATTAATTTCATACTTTAATTTTAATTTAATTATTTTTTTATTTTTGTATTAATTCATGCTTCCTTTTTTTTCACCCTCAAACTGAGAAAACAACTCTGAGATAGTCTCAATAGCAAAATAAACTTTCCACCATCATTTCAGCCTGGGATTATGGCTGGTTCTGACTTCTCACCCTGTCTCTTTATCTCCATTCAGTTCACCTCTTGTCTTGGTATTTTGTACTGTTCTATTTGTCTTAGCACTCCAGCCTTGCTAAACTCGACTCTTACAGCTAACTTTTAAGACACCCTGAATATTGCTCATCTCCCCATCTTGCTTTGATTGATTTCCAGGGCATTTCTTTCTCTCTCTGATTCTCAAATGTGATTCCATCCATATAGCTGAAATGTTATTTCATATTACAATGAGAATCCAGTTGGTAAATGGAAATGAGAAATTAAAAATTTTCTTTGTAGATTTCTTTGCTGCTGGGTTTTGCCATTGTGGGAAAAATTAGTTTAAATTTTAGAGACAGTCGGACTGTGCATGCTTGGTTTGCTGTCTTTTCAATATATATTACATTAACAAATCAATCTCTGTTGGAAATCATACCGAGGCTACTGTAGTCATTGTAGATTTTAACCTAGTGTATTCCACTAGTTCCTTTTTTGAGAAATCATTTGAGTAGAATTTGTACAGAGAACTTTTTTGTTGTTTTTTATTCTGCTTAAGTTTTACTGTTTCTACTCAGTGTTTTTGAAACCCTTCTGTAAAAGCCTCGAGTCCGTGCTGTGTGTCACAGATGCTCTTATGCTTTCCAAGCTACCAGTCTGCAATCACTGCTGGCAGTGTTTAACAAGTGCAAGTTTGCAGAATTTCTGTCAGACAGGGGATAAGAGCCAGTTTGACCTTGCTTCCAAATAGTGGGGAAGGAGTTGTTTTCACCTGTAGGTGTTGCAGAAGACTTAGAGAAACACAGCCCTACAGTGATATGTTCATAGCTGCTTTACAGCACACAAGCACACAACATTGATGGCAGTCTCTGATGGGAAATGCTGAGGACTGACCTAACAGATAAGAGACATTTTCACCCATTCCAACTTTTTCTTTTTCCTACTTTTTTTCAACATGTTGTGACAGATTAACTCAGCAAATATATGGACTTGAGCTAGCCAGATTTTTTTAAACTTTATCATTTTCGTACAACAACAACAGGTGTCAAATATCCTGTTTTTCCAGAAGAATGTGGCTCCAAACTGGAGAGAAAATAAGCAATTCAAATATTATTTTTCTTTTGTGCTTGGCAGCCACAACTTTTCTGGTATTGTTCTCCCATCCTGCTATTAAAAATCAGTATTTCTAATAGTGTAATGATGATTTGGGTAAAACTAAAGAAAGAAATGTGAATTTTTTTTTTTTTAATTGTATTCAGGCAGTTTTAACAGGAAGTATGGAAAACAACAAGATTTTCTTTAGCACTTAGGGGCATGGGGAGGCCACTCATTGCTTACTTTTGTAGAAGTAAGAATTGAAACCTTTCTATTCCTTTCTATTTAATGATAAGGGGAAAATCTGGGGGGGCAAGATGATGCCTTTAGGCCCCAGCAGGTGTGGAAACTTAACTACACACAGGGCTCTCTGCTTAGCCAAGGAGACCAGAGAGGACCTGAGAGTCCATTGATGTTACTCTGATCTGCCTGCTGAGTTAGAATAATGCAGGGGTGATTTGTTAGAAAAACACAGGCAATCCATCCTTTCTGCAGTGCTGTTGAAAGATGGCAAATTCAGAGGTGATTCGGTAATGGTGATAGGGGAGCTGGGAGTTACAGCACACACAAAACCATCCTGAGGTCCTCACTGACTGTTCCAGAGCCACTGGTTTGGTGTGGGGCAGCTTCCAAAGAAAGCCCAGAGCACGTGAGGGCATTGCCAGCTTGCACTGAGCCAGCAGTGTGTCCTGTCATCCTGCACAGCGTGCTGTGCCTGTCCTCAGTGCCCTGCCTGCCACCCCTCTGTGCTCCACATGGCTCTGGGGAAGAGTCAGACCCCTCTGAGACTCAACAGGCCCCTTGCACAGACTCTTGTGGCAGAGCACCTGCCAGGGGGCTGCTGAATTTGGCTCCCTCAGGGTGTTTTTTCAGATTGCTCTTGTTTCAGATCAAAAAGTATAGTCACGTTTCCATAGCCCTTTTTTTGTTCTTTACGCTCTAAGAACAGACAACAATTATATGGATCAGTTATTATACATGGTGAAATAGAAAATATTTTCAATTATGCAGGAAATATGTTACCAGCACTTCAAGACTATTTAGAGAAAAGGGCTAGGAGAGGGTAATTAAAGATTAAGAAAAAAATACTGGATTTTCAAGAAATCTCACTGATTTGTTATACAAATTTTGAAAAAAAAATGAAGATGGTTTTCATCTTTTTCTCTGGAATTTTTAGCACTGTTGTCCTGTCTTCAAATTCCTTAGTGAAAACAGAGCTATTGGATATGACATGGCTGGAGTACCTATTCCATGTCACAGAAGCACCTGTAGCTGACTTCCACAAATCACATGCAGCAGAAGCTGATTAACTGAGTCACTCCCAAGTGAATAAAAACAAAACAGATGATAATTGCTGGAATGGTAAACACATGGCATCAGAACTGAAAATTCTAACCTTTTTAGAGACCATTATGTAAGGTCAGTAGATGCCTGTTGTCTAGGAAATCGAAGGCAACTCCATCTCCTTACCGGTGTGAGTGTTGGTAGTGCAGAGCTCCAGGGGGCTGTAAAGGGGGGATATTCTTCCAGGCTCTCCTGGCTTAGGCTTCAGGGCTTCTGTGACCACCAGGCTGTAACTGGAATTCCTGACAGGAGGGTTGTTCTGTGTAACATCTTCTTTAACTGGGAATGCTTAACACACTGTGGAGCTTGTGCAAGTAGAGTGGAATAAAATTTAGAGTAGAATCTGTTGACAGATTTGACTGGAAAAATTCAACTGCTTCTGTTTAACTTTATCCCTTTAATTACAATTCTCTGATTTTAAAATATTTAAATACACCAAATTTTGTACCTTGTTACTTCAACAGCTGGAAAATAAATCACTACATGTAAAGGGCTGAAAAGCAAGATGAAAGACTAGGTTCTTCTTGGTTAACAAATATATTAAAGCAGATCTCTAACAATAATAACCACTTCATTTTTATCAAGGTAAAATTTTCTAAAATACTTAAACTTTTTTTTTGTTGATGTTACCCATAATGAGGAACTGGGGTAAAAAATTAACATTTATCTATGTTTTTATGCATTCATTTAAAAAGCAATCTTGAGTTTCCTAGCGTTCTTCTCTGAGAGGTAAAGGGATCACCACGTGACAATTATCAATACACACTGCAGTTCTAGTTTTGCAAATTCAGTCCAGCCAACTGCACCTTGTACAGAAACCTGTACAAACCTAAAAGATGCCGAGTAAGATAGTCCCTGACAGAGCTGAGTCCTTGGAAAGGGCTGTTTGGTTCTAAAAGAGCACTCAGCATTTTCAGTTGTAATCCAAGCAAATGGGAAGGAATGATGGTCACACCAAATCTTAGGATACACTGTTACCACCAGCAGTGTAGTTTGGAAAATGGCCTTTACCAGCTTGGTGCAATTCCTCGTTGATCTACGGAAGGAACGTGCCAGGCCATACAAAGAGCCCGAACCTTTGGCTTTTTCTCTCTGGCACTTGCCCAGCATTCAACACAGTTTATTTACTGCTTTGTCTACTGTTTTAAAGACAGGCAAAATGCTGGGGTTTGAAGCACCTTGCAGGTATATACTACTTCATAGTTTGCAATTTCTTCATTCCCAATGCATTTATGTTCCTTTCAGATAGCAGCCACCACCACCAAAGAAACCAAAACCCAAAGCCAGCCTAACCCTTAAAACACCAGACCAAAACCTTCCTACCCTATCCTTCATTTAGCTGTTGGGTAGTTGTTAAAAGTTATGTTTTGCTACCTGGCCATGCCTGAAAAGCACAAAATCAGTAGGGGTGAGGAAAGCTGCTAACTGCAGAAGTCACCCTTACCATCTCCCATATGCACTTAATCCCATGGTCATAAGAAAAGCTTTTGACTTTCTGAGGACAAAGATCCAACTCTGAAGAGACTGCAAACTCTGTAAAAAAGAAAGTAACTCTCGTAAAAAAGAAAGTAACCTGGCTGACTGAAGTCCTGTCTGTCATCTACACCTACACTCCTTTTCCTGCAGGAAGGAAAAGATCAGAGCAACCAGAGGGAAAAGGGTACAAGGCAAAAGATAAAGGCTGAATAATGACACAAGGAAATGCAGGGCATGGGACAAGTGCACCAGTTTGGAGGGTTGGGAGCTGGTGTTACTAAATGAGAAATTTCTGTTTCTATGCCATGGCAGAAAGACACACAACCTTGAGGGGAGCTTAAATTAAAACGCAAAAGAATTAAAAATGTTTCTAATATCTGTGACAACAGTGAATTGTCATTTTAGCTGTTGCCTAAGCTCTTTCCCTTTTGCTGTGACATAGGAAATGTTTTAATCAAAGTCAGTCATTGGTATTTGAGTAACACAAGCCAATGTTTTGGGTTATAGTCCTACACTGAATGACTGTCCCCAGCTACTCTGCTCACCCATGTGAGCACTACACTACTGCACATTCAATCCTCCAGAATGTGCTCCTGCATTCTGTGATGAACCTGTTTTCCTCAAATGCAGCAAGTAAAAGGCATTTTTACTGTTTAAATACCCCTCTGATAGGAAACTCTGTTCAGATAGGTTTTATCATGGTGATTACCTCCAACCCTTAATTACATTACTTAGAACATTGTTCTTAGTACCACAGAAATATTTTCAACTTTGTATCCTTCTTTAAGTTCTCAAAAACTTTGAAAAGTATGGTGAGAAACAATGTATCACACACAGGGGACAAATCACTGCAGGAGGTAGACAGTAAAATAAAAAGGATGACAAGGTTTGAAATGAGACTTGAAATTGTAGTCTGCATATTTTGTATCTTAAAGCACTTCTGAGTGCTTTATAAATTAAAAAAGACATTTTTGCTGATGAGGATGGTGAAACACTGAAGGAGGTTGTCCAGACAGACGCTGGGTGTCCTATCCCTGGAAACATTCAGGATTGGAATGGGTGGGGCTCTGAGCAACCTGATCCAGTTGAAGATGTCCCTGTCTATTGCAGGGGGATTGGAGTAGATGACCTTTAAAGGTGTCTTCCAACACAAACTGTTTGATGATTCAATCCATACATCTGTCCTAGTCTGCTTAGTGACTCCCAAACAGGACTTTTTACTTTTTTCCCTGGATTTAAAACAAAATACTGTCTATATGCAAGTCCTGCCATGGCTGCACTAAATTAACATTGTCAGCAATAAAAGCAAGCCCCACACTCTTGCGCAGTTCCTGCTCTGTGGCTTTACAGAGGTCGGCTGGAGATGATTTAAGCAAGGCCAGCTGCTCCTGCACCTTCTGCAAAGAACAGCCCGAGCAGGAGACTGAGCCGGGTGCTGCCATCCCCACACAGACAAGCCCCATCTACCTCACGGCACAGTCAGGTTCTAACCTCAGTGTTTCTGGAACAGTGCACTAAAACAACAAAAATCCCCAACAGAATACAGCATCTGCCGCCACCTCATCTTGCCTCTTATCAGCTTGTTTGCAGGGCAAGAGGAAAGTGTACTAAACTTTTTCTCATTTTTTCCCTCTCCTACCCCCAATTCTTTTCTGACAGCACGCTACAAGTGAAAGTCTCGGAGCCGCAGAATTCAATAGACATGAACACAGAAAATGAACATTTGAAGTCCATAAAGATGTGCCTTAATCAGCCCACTGAGTGGAATCTGAGTTTTTCAGCAGCATCTCTCGCCAGCTGTAAAGTTTTTAACCAAAATCTCAAAACTGATGAGAACAAATAGATTGCAGCTGTTCTTGCACTATTATTTTGTACATTGTTCCTGATTTTTTTTCTGCTAAATAATAAGCATTTATTACATTGATCTTGAAATGATCTTGTGTGATTTGGCTTTATATACTACTAGTATTATTCAGTTTGATGTACTTTTTCTTTTCTAAATATGAAGTTTCACATCTGACCATCATGAAATTCTTGCAGTACAAATTTATATCAGAATCGGATGTTCCCCTTTAATAGTATTGTGATTTTTCTATGTTCTTTAAAATTAACTATGGTTTCCCAATTTTATTTTTGTGCACGAAAGTTAATATATTATGTAATTTGTGGCATAGGTCACCATGTAAAGATTTATGGTAATAATTCCAACCAATCTGTAACAGGTGGAGACCGACTACCTCGAAGCAAAGCAGTATAAAGGTAAATTATTTGAGGAGATCTCCTTCACCAACGGATTGAAATGTATGGAAGCACCAATTTGTTTCTGCAGTATGCTTTCATCTTCACTTACCTTGAGGACTTCTGTGTGACAGTGTTTAATGACCCTAATGTCTAAAAGAAAGACCAAGCCTGCTGGAGAATCTCGTGAAAGATTGTCATTCAACAAATCTGTATCTGCACTTTTTGAGGTTTCTGCTAAATGGTCTTTCTTCCCCATTTGTTTTATGAATTTATGCCTGCCACCAATTAAAATGGATGTAAATGCTCTTCCTATTTCATTTTTTTCCGTGTACTTTGGAAATTCAATGTAAAATCAAAATTTTATCTCTACTCAAAGAAGTAGTAAATGGTTGTAGCTGACTACATTGTAGACATTCCATGCTTAAATGATCTTAGCAAGGTTCATGTACTTCATTCATCAAAACTTTATTATTAATAGAGCTATAACAAAAGTGTTAGAATAAAACCATATAATATACTTCTCTTTTCTGGAGTCATACATTCAGTGGCTAGAGTAGAGGTTTCTTAATTCATGATGAGTTGTCTGTCCTTTACTTGTCAAGAATTAATTTTCCAGAAGGAAATTTCCTTGGAAGACATTGTATTTTATAAAACAAAGGTTTTAAGGATTCGCCTTACAAAACTGAAGATGCACTCCCTCTTTACAGGGGTTTTTTGTTTGCAGGTGCAATCCAGTAACTGAGATAGAGATTGTTATGAATTCTGGTGTCACTAAGAGATTGTTATGAATTCTGGTGTCACAAGATCCCAAGAGGGTATTGAGTATTGAAACATTGGACATGATTAAAAGTGCAGAATGTGATTAAAAGAATAAACATTCATCTGGTTTGAGCTATTTAGAAGGTCTTTATGTATCTCAGCTGTTACGTGCATGTGGATTCTGTGGAGCAAGAAAGCCAAAAGGAGAATTAAAGTTCCCAGGGGAGAGGAACTGAAGTTGACTTCAGTGGAGCCCCACCAAAGCACAAGGATTAGTAAGGAGCCAGGCAGGACATAAGTCTTACAAGCACTGGAGTCAATGCAGCTGGAACTGTGTGCCCAGGGGAGGAGATGCCACATGGATTTTCCGATTTCAAAGACCCAGTAAATACCAGAACCTCACTGGTTTGGACATGTCTCCCTTAGCTCCAAGCAGAAGCCTGTTTTTTAAACAAATTATTATTATTATTATTATTATTATTACTTTGAGTTCTAGTTGGCTGCTGACTCGAGAGTTTTCAGACATAACCCAAGCTCACCAGCTCTGCTGTCCTTCAGCCTGGAGAGCAGCTGGCCAAAGGCCTGTTCTCAAGAGAAGCTGTTTTAGTGTGTAGGCTGAAGAGACTGAATACACAAGCAAACAAGGATCACAATATTGGTTTTAGGAAACTAAAACTAGTGTGGGAATAAACATGGGATCTCAATGTTTGATGAGTGAGCACTGCTATTTTACCATTATTTAACAGGCAGTCAAGTCTAGGTCTAGTTCATGTGTTTAAAAGTACAAAATTAATTCATCACAGTTACAGAGGCTTCTGAATAGAGCAAATCCCAGCGGAATAGTGTGTTGTGACATTTTGCAGTTTGACAAGTTTCCAACAGAATCTGCAGAGGATGAAAAGCAACACAATCCCTGTTTCCAATATGCAAGCTTGGCAACAGCGTAATACTTTGGGTATTACATTTTAGAATACTATATTTCATTTGTGTTCCTAAGTTGTTTCTGAGAATTACCAAAAATCACTTGTAGCAGATTTACCATTTAAAATGCAAGTTCCTTAGAAAGCTGCATTTGGCATCAATAGTTGAGATGTGCATGTCGAGGAATCGAGTGAGTTTGTTCTAACTGCTCCAAAATGACCCCACTGCCACACGGACACGACTGCCCCAGTATTTCCAACTCCAGTCACTACTGTGTGATCACAGTCTCAGCCGCTGTCCTGTGAAACTCCTGACCCTTCCTACGTGTTTTGAACTTCAGAGCTACAAAGAAATAACAATTGGATACTTCTTTAAAGAGACACATTACTGACCTTAGAGGACTTCGGTTCTTACCCTGTCTGTACTTTAATACTGCTTTCCTTACCACATCTTATTTTGTACCACAAATGTTTTTATGCTTTTCTAAAAGCACATCACTGATTCTATATAACAATATATAGCACCAGTAGACTTCCAGTAGGGTTTGTAAAATCAGTTACTCACTTTTACCACTTTGACAATGTTCAATAAAGTGGAGACACACCTGCAGGAAGCAGAGTTCACAATTAAGATCAACTCTGTTTTACGTTAACAGGAACAGTAAATACACACATCTGCTGACCAAGTTTTACTGTTATAAAACCTTATAAAAATGAAAGTAGGTGCCATAAAAGTAGGTACATTCAAAATTGCTGCCATCACAAGCAACCACTCTCCGTTCCTGTAAAAATATCAAAACAGCTTTAACTATGGAATACTTAGTACCAACAGCAATTTTTATTTGCAGGTAAGATGCATTCTTCCCTATTAAGTAAAAGAAAAAAATCCAAGTTTAGTTCAGGTAATATTTTAATCCATTTTTATTACATGAAAGAGGGACTTTATATCAGGAAATACAAGAAATACAAGCATCTATTTTAAAAAAACTAATATAGAAATGTAGAATTATAAATTATTCATATAAAAGGAGTAAATACGACTAGCAAGAGAAAAATCTTATTTTCAACTCTGATGTTAATTACCAGTGTTGACAAAGGCACTTTATCCTTTTGTCTTCACTCATCTGTTTCCTCGTTCAATAGTCTTGAAAGATTCATTCGGGTTTTCTCCAGTGCCAGAGTTTTTGCTCGTCTTTGAGGCCTTGAACTTGACACTGGGGCTGGTTCTGGAATTTGCTCACAACTGAAACACAGATTATTTAAGAGTTAGGTAAAAAAGACTAAGAAAACTGAAGAGCTTTTATAGGAACAAACTTGAAACATGGTCTTATAGAGCAGAAATACTTCTTAACAATTATAAACTTTTTATTTTTTGAGAATATACTGGTCTTTTCCAAGTGATATAGCAGTATCAGTAAAGATGACCAACAGATAAGCAGTTGCAAAATAGGCAAAATTCGCCCAAAATTAGATGGAATCAAAGCATACACACCGAATAGGCAAATGCCAGAAACTGACCCTGGTCACAAGAAGGTCTACAATAAATGGATCATTTGCTTAAGAGTTGAGCACAGCTGAAAAATACAACTGTAATGTTGTTTTAATGCTTATATCCTGCAAGATCATAAGGAGTGAAATCCATTGTCTATATTCACTTCTCAGTCATTTCTAGATGCTTGTCAACTATGTGTTGGACAACAAGCAACAAAATTGTGAAGGGGGAAAAAGAATTTAAATTTTAAAAATTGGTCCTTCCACAGAACAGATTAAAAAAGGCAGAAAAAACTAACTGGAAGAAGAGAAATAATATAAACCAAAAATATGACTTTTTTCAGCTAGAATATATAGAATATACTCAACATTAAAGGTATGTTATATATTACAGGCTCCTTGGCAGAACTTGCCACTGTTTCAAAAGTACCAAAATTTCAAAGATTTTTTTTTCCTTAAATATTTATCAGTGTTTTAGGAACAAAGGATATCAAAGCATACAGGTTTGGGAAAGAAAAACATTTGAATTAAATTTTCTTGCTAGAGCTGACATCATGGTTTTGATGGTGGGGAGACAAGGACTTACCTTTCAAGACCACGTTTTACACTTGCACCAGTTTTTCTTCTGCTCACAGACCTCACTTCTGCTGCTTTCCGCTGTCCTAAGTATAAGCAAAAATGGTTTTTGTATCTTGGTACCATTTATTTTCTTAAACTAGTTTTGTATCTATCTTTCTTCAGTGTTTGATATTACATTGAAACATAGAAATCTGCAGTCAGCATTGATAGAATGTGGTAATAAAAAAACAACAACAAAAGCCCCCCAGTTTTCTGCTTCTCCCAGCAACACCTGTACGTTACTGTCAATGGCTCTGGCTGGGTTATCTGCAAGCCTGTAGTCAGTCCTGGTTTCCTTTTTTGAAATCTCTGTTATTGGGAGAGGCTAACAGCACAAGAATTACACAGAACAAACTACTTTAATTTTTTAACAAATACAATTGTTAAAACTACAACAGAGTACGAATGGCTTTCCCATCTATACATTCACAAAAAGTTAGTATGAAATTGTTTTATTAAAAACAATGAATATTGTAGCCACTGTACCTTTGCCAGTTTTGGTTCTTGTAGATCTTAATTTTGGAGTTTCTTTAAATTCGTTAGCTGGAGTATTAGGAGCATCTTTATTATTTTCTGTTAAACAGAATAACACATGCAGAAGTCATAAATTAAAAGCTGATTATCTTAAATACTGGGATTTTAAATTTTGGCCGTTACAGTAAAAAGCCACACAAACTGAACCCCACTTTTTCTTTAAACCAGAAACTAGCTAATAAGGCTAAGATGAAGTTTAAAATGTCACTCCACTGGAGCTGTAACTCCACCCCAGCAAAGGTCAATCATATATGAACTACTCCTGACAACTGTTCAGCCACTTCCACTGTGCTGGAAGCTGAGCAAGCGGGACAGAAGATCAGCTTGAGATATTCTGGAGATCAAGATGAAAAAGGAACTGCAAGATGTCTGACAACAAGGTCTGGCTTTGCAGGAAGAAGACAGCTGTGGTTCACACATGTGGGGAGAAGGCACAAAAAGCCAAAGCTCAATTACAGTTCAATGTGGTCAGTGTTTTGTGAGACAGTAAAGAAGGGCTTTTGAAAGTACAGAAAAAGCAGGAAAAGGTCAAACAAAACACTGGACTAAGGACTTGCTGGAGTCAGTCACCTGACTAACACGACTAGAGAAAAAGCAGAGCCATTCAGTGCTTTATTTGCTTGATTCTTTAACATTACTGATGGACTCAGACTGCCCAGTGCCCTGAATCAGATGACCATGAGCACGGGAACAGTGATTTTCCATTTGAGGACAGTGATACTGTAAGGGACCAGCTGTAGCAGCTGAATGTCTGTAAGCTGAGCATGAGCCAGCAGTGGCATCCTGGCTCATACCAGAGACTTCGTGGCCAGCAGTGCCCACTCCCCTGTTCTCAGCATTGATGAGGTCACAGCTCAAATGCCGTGGTCAGTTTTGGGCCCCTCACTGCAAGAGAGACATTGAGGTGCTGGAGTGAATTGGAGAAGGGCAATGGAGCTGGGGAAGGGTGTGGAGCACAAGTGTTAGGGGGGAGCAGCTGAAGAAGCTGTGATTGTCTCCCAAGTCCTACTGTTTATTTTCATAATATCTAAACAATTCATTGAATTGTACACCTGCTACTGTACTACACCCCTCCTGAATTACCTTCTTCATTGTGAACAGTGTTTTCAGACAATGTGATGTCTCTTTCCTGGGTGTTTTCAGACAGACAGGTTTCCTCAGTTCTTCCAGTGTGGTTTTTGCCCACATTAGGATCCTTGCTCAATTTCATTTGGATCTTCTCAATAGCTCTTTGACATCGTTTATCTTCCACTTTCTGGAGAACAAACACTTAATGTTAAATGTCACCTAGATTTACAACTATTTTTTATCTATTATATTTGTCCACTGATAGGATTTGTTGAAATTGCTGCACAAAGGATACAATGTATGGCATGAAAGTGACCAATCAAGAAACACTTTCTCTTTCAATACTAGGCCCTAAAATCCCTTTTTTCCATGTTTTTTTTAAAGAAAACCTGAAAAAAATTAAAGCAACTGGACACAGAGTACAGCTACCTCTAGATGATACAGCCATAGTGGATTCAGCATTTTTATCAGCATTTCTATATACCATTGTGTTCATGTGCCACACTCCCAAATTTCAATTTTTTTCCATATTAATAAAAGCACCAAAGTAAAACTCTTGTAATCCCTTCCCACTTCATCTTAAATCAAGCATCCTTTTCATGTGGCCTAATGATCTTCCCATTATACCATAAGTTTAGGTGTAAAATTTTAGCTGTTAATAATTAACTAAAGATAAGCTGCAAAACTGCAAGTCTTAATGCTGATTTTTATTTTAACTAAAAAAAAATAACTACACCACAGTTATCAAAAGAACTTACTGTACTGCAATGTATCAAGTTGGGCACACTTTCAAGCTAGTTATACTGTCTATGGTTTATGCAGTGATAACAGCTCAGATGATTGTAAATGGTTTGAAAATTATTTTCAAAACTGGTTAGAAGAGAAATTCCAGTCACATTGTCATAGTAAACAAAAGGCCCTTCATTTTTAAGCATATCAGAATATTAGCCTACTAATGATTTAAAAAGTAAGAACCATGTTATTTAGGCACTACCTCTTGAATCTCACTGAGTAACACCAGAAGATTCTCTGTAGATGAACTACTGAGTTCTAGTGAATTTAAAGCTTTTGCATAAATACGGACATCTGGTGCAGTCGGGTCCACCAGGATTTCGGTGCAAATTTTCATGGCTAAAGTATCATGCACTGTTAACTCCTGCAAAGGAAAGAAATTGGGTATTAGTACTTTTGCTGGGAACTATTTACAAGATACAGCAGTGAGAATAATCTGATTTAAATAGCTGGCCATTTTACACAGCAAACCTTTTCCTAAAATGCACTGTTTTCAGTACATTCACTAACTGATTTTTATAAATATCTTCCACAATATGAACATTAAGCCATGTGCAAGTGCCTACGAGCATTTTTTAATTGTAAGAGGGATGGAAACTGGGGATAGGAGGAGAGGAAAAGAGGCAGGAAAGTGTCAAGCCAGAAGACTTCACTACCTGAACAAGCATTCATTTAATCCAACTTCTGACCCTGGGAATCCCAGAGAGACCCAGACAGGAGCAGTAAGCAAAGGGGGAGCAGTTCTTAATCTGACAAGTACTATTGTCCTACAGTTTAACACACTGTACCTGATAGTCCTGAGACTTCTTGGACTGATATTTCAGTCCACTTGGTCTGGTGAGGTCCACTAACAGCTCAGAAACATTACTGATATCTACTTCAGCCAAAGGTGATGTTACAGGAGCATTTAACAGTGTTTGCAGAGTTGGAAGATAAGCTTCTTCAAAGCACTCCTGGTTAGACCTGTTTCAGTGAAGTCAAATATTAGTAGCACAATAAGACAAAATTAAGTTTTCTTTTCCATGATGGAAGTTCACTGACCTGGTACAGCAATCAAAGCAAAGTGGAAGCAGCCAAACTTGGTAGCAACAGCCAGCAAGATCAAGATATTCAAACTGAAATACCATTTGAAATTTTGGCACACGGTATTTCAAGCAAGTTTTATGTAACACTTCCTTCCTCTGAAGAATTTGAACATTCATCCTTACTACTGAAAACCCAGCTGATATATACAGACATATTCTGTCTTGAAGGACAAGAGGAAACATTTCCATAAATACATTTCTCTAACTCATTTTCATAGATTAATCTTGTTTCTGGTCATTCCTTCTCTCTGTTAGCATTTTCCTATGGGGGTGGTTCTCATTGCTTAAGAAAGCAAGGAAACCTGGCAAAAAAAGTATGCAGTGGTTAACAGGATTTTTGGAAGAAATACTTGTGATTTTTTTTCTCAGAAGAGTTCGTAACACCTGCCAAGCAAGCCTTAAAAATCAGGTTTCACTTGGTTCTGCAGCAAGTTGTCTAAAAGTATGGTTCCACAAGACTTGTCAAAACAATTTAACAAGTAAGATGTCAAAAAGTACAAGGTACAGTTGAAGTGAAGCCTTTACTCTTGCTGATACTTATATTAACTTCCTATTTGAACACAACTACAGGAGAGAACTAAGAAAACAAGTCATTTTTGAAAATGCAGATTATTTGCTGCTAGATTTGCCAAACCGGCTGACAAAAAAAACCCTTTTGAGCACTTCAATTAGCTACAAAAGAACCAAAGCAAGAATTTGGCCTTTGAATAGGCCAAAATTTAGAATAGAATTCTATTCTATTCTAAAATTCAGTGAGAGATCAGTATCAAATTTAGGTATAAGCCTCTACCAAATCTCATTTATTACCCAAATTCTCTTTTACTGAATGGCAACTTTGCAGACAAGTTCTGAATTGCACACCGTATTTAATAATCTGCTTCTAATAATACAGTATCTGTCACTGAAGAAAGTAAATTACTCAACTTAAAATGGACCATTTGTGATCCAGGATGCAGATCATGTTTTCAGACAGAAAATAAATGAGATTTCCTAACTAAACAGAGAGTCTCAGTCAATGAGCCAGACTAAGACACAGGATTTTTTTCTCCACAAATTTTTCTGATTTTTGCTTAACACATACACCATGTTATTTTTTCAAGAAAAAAAATCATCTATGAGGCGCCACAAGAAATTTTCTCGTTTGCAAATGACTTGGAAATACATGGGATTACTCAGGTAGGCAATCACTAGAACTCATAAAAACGAGAATGAATTTCACAGCATCAGAAGATGATATTCACAAGCAAAATAATATCAATATTAGAAGCTTAAATTCATTACTCATTATCAGAGATACTGGGACCATATGAAATCAATTTTTCTGTTATGTTCATAAGAAGTTAAATAGGAAAAGCCCCATTCTATAAGAAACTGGGTATTTTTCTTTGTCTTTTTTCTGAGAACAGCAAAAATACATTGCTTAGGGGGTTTTTGCCTCTTCAAGACAACTCCCCTTTGTACTACTCTTCTTAATGTGGCAACGTATAGGCCACAAAAATTTATTTCCATTTGGTTCGAAAAATAGATAAGGTAGCATAATACACCTAAATTAAAACCTAACTATAAAAAAGCAGATAAATACTTAGTTTGTTCTAACTCAATAAAACCACTAGCAGCTGCTGAAAAGTAAGCTTTCAGCAGCAGTAAAAGGAGATGAGAATTGCTGTTTAAGCTCTAATTTCCTTTTATAAATCCTCTACCTCTTTCGTCCACCACCAAAATGAACAGAGATTTGAATATGCTGTGAATTTAAACTGGAGTATTCCTTGGTTCAAAAACAAAACAAAAACAAATCCCAAACCACAAGCCAGCAGCCTGCTGCTGGGCACTGATTGTTTTCTTTCGAAGCATTCCTGCTAGCTCCTTTTTAGTGATACTTCAAAGCCTACCTATAGTGCTCAACAGCATAAATAAGTAAAGCACATCTTTTAAAATTAATTTTATTCAATATCTTTGAGAACAGTTTCACTTGTAGGCTTAGAGAAAAAAAGAAAAAAGCACAAAACATGCAAAGCTACAGGGGTAACAGGGAATTAATGGAAATTCTTCAGAATGGTCACAGGTTGAGATTATGTATTTTCAAAAGCAATATGCATAGGAGGCTGAATTAGATGCCTAAATCTAATTTGCATTTCTGCCATTTCTACTGGTGCAAGACCAAAAAAAAGGTTTCTACAGCTACTAGCTGAATGTATATTGTCATATAACAAATGACAAAGAGCATTACCTATTTGCATAAGCAAATAAAGGGAAGAAAACTCCCAGACAGTGTCGGAGCCGAGTATCCTCTTCAGTGACGGGATTATACCACAACAGCACGAGACGAGAAAGGAGCTTGGCACTGATCAGCCTCCCAGAGAACATCAGTTTGGCAATGCCTTCTGCAGCTTCTGTCCTAAGCTCTGAATACTGAAGAAAAATTTCATCATATACACAGTACACCAAATGTAATGTTTTTCACCAATACTTTAATAGGATATAGGCTATCTTACCAATCACTTCTCTATATTCACATATTTCCACCTGCACAGAATGCAAAGCAGCTCAAGAGTAATGTCAGCCTGTACCAGTGACAAACTTGTAGTCATTTTCTAGGACAGGTATTTTAGTATTAGACCATTAATTTCAACTCACATCACCTAATATTCCCAGGCAACCGAATGGGACAATAAGCCATCTATAAAAATAATTTTAAAACAAAACTAAGGCAAATGTTATAATATTCCTTACCTCACTGTCTAAGAAACCAGAAAGAAGCTTCAGAAGGCTGTGAACTGTGGCAGTCTCCTCTTCCTCCTCTATTGTTTCACTTTTGTCATCACCATTTTCAGTTCTAGTGTGTGCACTTTCACTTTGAGAGTCATTGTCTCTTCTGGTTTTAAAAGGTTCAATTCCAAACAGCATTAGTTGATCAAAGATTGCCTTTAAAGCACTGAGCTTTATCTTTATATTATCTATTTGTAAAACCTAGGTGTAATAAGAAAAATAAATATATCATCTTCCAGTAGTATGAAACTAGGCATAATAAGATTTTTCCTTTAATAAGATTGATTATTTTGGGAAACTTTATATAATACTTGAGCCAATTTTCAAACTTTAGGAAGGTGAGATACAAATTTAAACCTGAATTTATAATACCATCTGTGCAATTTGCACTACATAAAATCAAATTAATTTCACTCATGGAGTGAGCATCCATGTGTGAGATGCAATTTTATTGTTCAACCTGTAAACAGACACTGGACAAACAAAGTCTGTTTGCCTGTGGTAGCTCCAGAGTGTTAGAAATATAGCTAAATAAAAGTACAGCTTAATTAAAATCAACAGTATGTAAAAAGACAACAGGGACCAAGAGAGTAATAAAAGTCAAAGTTACATAAGTTACTATATGTATTCTAGTTCAAATTAGATGCAAGTAAAACCATGCACCATCAGGGCTTAGCCCAGAGATTCTACATCTGTTTAGCTCAACACTCTGCTTCAGATAGCTTCCTACAGAGAGATTGTGGGGTTTAGTACCTGTAGAAAGATTACTTAACTCAAAAATTCAGGTTACTGAAGTAACTGAAATCCTCGCCCAACAAACTCTTTTTTTAATGTGCCATACTCAAAGGCAAATTACAAACAATAATAAATGTTACTTTTTTAGGAACCCGAAGTTCTCCTGCTATGACTGACAACTCGGCTATCTTGTCTGAACCAAGCACATCAGCTCAGCTCCTGCTGTCACTGCTCCAGTGTCTGCCTGAACACTCTTACAAAGCCACCCACGCTTCCCTCAAAGCCAGGATCAAAACCCAGGGTTAACAAGTGCCATATTTGGTATAATTAGCTTGGTATCAGAACATGCTCCATATCCATAGATGTTTGGCCATGCTATTGTTTGTTAGTTTGAATATTGCCTTATCCTCTAGTTAAGAACTGTTCCTTAATCCTTAATATAAACATATTAATTATTCTGAATTTAAATCAGACACCCAATATCACAGGTAAGTATTGAACAGAAATGTGAAAACCATCAGACACATTTTTAGTTTGGTTTCCCAAGGAAGGCTTAGAGAATCCAACAGCTTCTCTTTTCTGTATTGAATAACAAATACATGACAGATTTGGAAGAGAAAGTGAGACCTTAAAGATAAGGAATTCCTGGGAAATTTTAAGACAACAGGTGACCTTACAAAGGAAAAACATGCTACTACCGAGATAAGCTGAATCCTATTAGACATCAGAAAATCTACAGGAAACCACACTCTCCAGATGTTCAGAAAATCAGCAATTACAGGTTCTCAAAGAACATTACTGTGTATGATAGCTTGTTAGAGATACAGGACTAGATTTATTTATTAAGTCACAAAGACCATTTCATTTCTCATCAGATATTTTACCTGTAACAGCAGTGGAAGCTGTTGTTGGGCGAATTCTTGTTTCTGAAGGGTACAGCAACCCAAACACAGAACTGCCATATTTCTCACAGCTGGGTGGACATTAGTTACACCTGGAAGTATCTGAAAACAATAATATTAAACTTTGTAGACAAAATACATAAATTGAAAATAAAACTCTGAGTACTAAATTATGTTTACCCTGAAATTAAAAACAATTTATTGTGATACAGGATTGGAAAATGGCAACTACCAAACACTCTGTTTATCTAGGTATGAACAGAAGCAGGTTGAATATGTTGTTTGAAATCAGCAACAAAATAATGGCCAAAGCCACGTGAGTGTTTTGGTTTGTGTTTGTTTTTAATAAATATTTGTTTTCAAACAAAATGGAGCTGATCACTCTGGGAAATGAAAAAACCAACACAAAACAACAAGCCTACACATTTCTTCATAAAAGACATTACCATTCTTGAGAATGGTAATGAAGTGAAGAAGAGAAACAATACCCAGTTCCAAGCTGTGAAATACAGATGCCACTTTGATGTCCTTGAAATAGTTTTGAGGAGACAATTATAAAAATCCACACAAAAGAAAAAACAGACTAGATATGGTATGAACAATGCAATGGCATAATTTAATATTTTTGCATTTACTAAGGAGTTCGAGTTATTTTGTATTCCTACATACCAGAGATTGAATGATTTCATTAATGGTTGGACTGATTCCTTTAGAAAGCGACATGATCTTCAGAACCTCATGGCACATGGTCAGACACTTCAACAGCGTTTCAGGATCATTCTTCAAGTTGGTCAGGGAAAAGAGAAAAACATTATCAATACAAACAGTGGCTATGATGATAAGAAGAATGGGGCCATTAATCATAATTTGTTCCTACCCAAATAAACATTTCCTGTCCACTACACATTTGTTGTGCAAGTCTATAAGCTATGGTCAAAATAAATTCCTTTTTATGTTTCCAGTTAGTTAAAATTAAAATAGTAAGAACAAGACCCTTTTAGAATTCTTTAGTTACTCAAAGACAAAAGAATAGTTCAACTGAAATTTGTTTTCTCTAGAGCATACCATCAGCTGCTATACAATTTATCTCTTGCTAGAGCATACAATCAGCTTCTATACTTGCAGAAGATTACCAGTGCTGTAAATGTTTGGTTTCAGTTTTAAAAATGTATTTGAGACAAGGCAGAGCTACGCTTTCTTTTAAAGCAAAGAATAAATTTTAAAACATAACCAGCACTTAGGAATACAAGAAGGAAAGAGACCTTCTCCACACGCATTTCTTTAATTTCAACTTGCTCTGCTGCTTTTATCAGATCATTTTTTGTGTGCTCCAACTCAGTTATTTGCTCTTTTAATACTGATGCTCTGTTAAAATCCTGAAGAGCAATGCATTCTTCCAACGCTTGCTTTGCTTCAAAAAGTTTCACTTTTATTTCAGCCAGCTGAAATACAAAGTAAAAAGAAAATTAACATCATAACTTCTGTGGTATTAGCCAGTGATACACTATTGACACTAGCCAATATTAACCTACCATATAAAACTCGGGATGGTTAAGCTTAAAAAATTATTTTTCTTATTAACTAAAATCTGCTCACCTTAAGCTCCCGCTTTCTTATTTCAGCAGCATCAACAGGCTGCTCAACTGCAGCAATTGGCTCACGAACTTCGGATATAATTTCTGCAATCTATTGTTACAAACAGTGTATTAGTGCCATTGACACCACTTCAGATATATTCTAAGCATTTAACTTTTCCAAAGAAGAAATATTGCACATCTGTGCAGTTTCTCTTAGCACCTCATTCCCTGTAAGTAACCCTCAGTTTGACAACATACAATGTGACCATGAGCATGTTTCAATCCCCTTTTCTCCCATTCACCTGGGTAAGCAAGGAACAAGAACACCTTAAGCACCTGTCTGAGCTTACAGGAGGGAAGAGAAATATGAAACCTGGAAATCTACACCATCCTCACTTTGAAGGTTTTCATCAAAACACTTTGCACCTAATACAATAAAGCATTCTGGAACTGAAGTGTAACACTTCCCTAGTTTGAGGACTGCATTTACAACACCAGTCACACCTCTAAACATAAAAGTCTCTAGAAAACCACAAAATGTAGATATGCTAGAAACCAAAATAATAAAAAAAACCCCTTCCCCAAAAAATACCCCCCAAAAAAACAAGGGGGAAGGAGACAATATTTAAATACTGGTATTTCTTTTACAATGCTTCATAAAGGCTGTTTGATTTAAGGGGAAGACAGAGACTAAAAAACAAGTTTTTAAAATTACTTACAATTTGAATCTTTCTGTCCTCATCCTGAACAATACTCAGCAATCTTTCAACAAGCAGAGGTATAAGTGCTGCTGAAGTTGAAGGTAAAATGAGAATCTTTTGTAAAATAACTAGCAGATGCTTTCTGAATTAGAGAGAAAAAAAAACCAAACTATGTTAGCTTATTTAAGAAAATGGAAGAGTTAATATCCTACCAACTTGGAGATAGTGTGAAGACTTTATAATACAGTATGAGAGAAACTTTTCTCCATAGATACATTAACTGCCAAATATATCTTCTTACTTATGCAATGTTTGTCTTTTACTGATTTTACCTGTTTTTTCTGGATTAGAAAAATGCTGAATTTTTTAATCAAATGTCCCTACTGTCCAAAGAAAAGTTATACCAGCAGAAACAGTCAGTATCAATACTGCAGATTGCTTTCATGGAATTTATCTGACTGTAAACTAAAAAAAAAAAAAAAAATTACAACTTAAACTAACCTGCCAGTCTGGCACACATTTATACATTCCAATGAAAGTTTGAAATTACTGCTGTGTTTATATTATCATAACTGCAAGTTTTCACAAAATACCAGAGATGGTATGAATTTCCAAATCCATTCACTCTTCTTACTTCACACCAAAAGACTATTCAAATTATAAGTTAACACAGTTCAATTTAGCCTGGCATCTAAGATATTTGTAGCCTTTCAGGCCTTAGCAGACTATAGCCTAAAAGCACAAGAAACAAACAGGCTACTTGCTACAAGTCATCTGTTGTGAAGCAATCTGGTTTTCTCCCTTTATTTTTTACATACTATGCTCCAAATAAGCAGTAATACTTTATGAAAACAACTGAATTTGTTTCCCCTAACAATGTTGAATCTGCATTAGAACTTACTTTTCCATAAAAGTAAGCAGACAATATTTGGCACAATTTTGGGACCAATTCCATTAAGGAGACTGTGTTCTATTCCAGCTAGCATTAGAACTGTATTTCGTCTGTTTGGTCAGGCTCTTTTCCAAGCAGAGGTTCTATGCCTGTCCTCAGGCATGAGTGTCTTAAGCTTAGTAACACAAATTTGATATTTAAGTTTACCTTCCTCCCTCTTCCATGGTATCCATGCAGCCTATGATTAGAATCAGTTGCTGGCCTATAAATTCTTTTGTCATCAGTTTTTCAAAACAATTGAAGTCTTCTTTTTCTTCTTCACTGAGAATTGGCATATTCTGAAGATAACTGAATCCAAACAGAACAGAAATAATTATATTCAGATTCACTGTTGGACAGTAATAAATAAGTAAATAAATAAATAAATACATACATACACTCCAAACAAATCCAAATATTCACTCCTGCACCACCCCCAATAAAAAATCCCACCACTTTCTTGTCCTGTATAAACAAGTGGCTACATTTGGTACAAACCCTAAAAATGATTGTGTTCTTTTCATGGATTATTTTTCAGGAAGTTATTTATACCAAATAATGTACAGTTTCAAAATAATGGACTTCATTTTAAAAATCCCTTTTGTGAATGTAATACAGTAACAAACGTAAAATGTCAAGTAATGCTACATGTGATTTCAGTTCTGTAAACAGGCATAAATGTTACATCTTAGGAATAAATGTATAGATGTACCATTTCTCTTACTATTTTCTGCATATTTAGGTACAATGTATTTTTACAAGTTCAGAATTGTTATGTTGGCTATGAGTCAAAAAATCATGAAAGTGTATGCTGACTTCTTAACCTGATTCAATATATCATCACAGAATATAATCTGTTATCAGATACATTTAGCCATATAGCATGGAAAGTGTAATCAGCTTGTTCCACTTCTTTATTTTTCTAGACTCAATTTTTTTTAATCAAAATTTTATCAGTGAAAGTTATGCATGTTCAGAAAATCTGGAGTGAAACATGTACAAAATGCAACATCACAAAATATAATTCAAATACTGACATGAGCTGTGAAAAAGATGCCTTTTTCTACCCCAGCTTTGAAGATACTTTTCAGTAACAGCTTGTTATTTTTAGCAAAATTTTGAACATTTTTCTTCAAATTTAGGACAAAAAAACCTTTGCATGTAACTACTATTTAAGAACATCTGAAATGAAAATTAAGTGTTTCCCACTGTTTAACAATAACGTTGCCTGCACCAGGTAACAGTCAAAATGCAGCTCCCAATCCTGCTTTTTCCTGAAGTACCAATGACTTGTGTCTTCTTGCTCCTCCTAACTAACACCCTCACAGTGCACTGCACAACTGTACAGCAGAGGATTGAGAACTGCAGATGTTACCTGAAACAGCAGTCAACAATGAAGAGTTTAACTGCTGATACCATAAACAATCACTGGCAAACCTGATTCAGTTTAGCCTCATCCTGAAGAGCAATGTAACTGAAGGCACTTTGACTAACACTGGATGTATGGAGAACAAATGTTCTCTTGAAAAACAGATTATTTTGGAACAGAAATGTTTCATGGATTGTTAAATGAACAATGAATGAATAAATGTATACCCACCAGAGCGGATATACATTTCAAAACTAAGGAAGCACAGATGCTCCATTTATTAAATGTTTATGAAACATGTTAACACATTTCACATTCCACATTGAAAAGTAGCAATGACTTTTGTAATGACTACCAGTATACTGCACCCAGAAAAGTGAGAAAAGGATAAAAAAAACCCAAAAAAACAAACAAAGGAAAAAAATCCAACCAAAACAGACAAATAAACACCCCACCAAAATAGAAAAAAATTGCCACTCTTCACTTGGGTAAAAACATTGCCTTAACAAAACATTCATTTCCACCCTCCTTTGCCCTCCAGTTAAATAACTCTTCTGTGACTGGCTTATTTTTGCAGTTCTGTCACTGCCTTCAAACATAATTTTTTAGGAAGTGTGCCTCCCTAAGCAGGCAAAAAGAGAAGGGAAGCTTCAATTCAAAAATGCTTCTCTTAGGGACAGCAGCAGAATTTTACTTTATTTTCACAAATGTCAACAATGGATGAACTGTTGGTTCCTGTAAGCTCTAAAAAAAATCTCTCAAAATCTTTTTTAAAAAGTGAATAAATGCTAAAATCACTGTTCAAGCACAATTTTGGGTCTGCAGGATACCTGAACACTTGAATAAAAGAAATATTCTCTAATTTAAGAAAAAAATTCTACTTTAGTGGTAAGAGATTTTTAAATGAAATGTACCTCAATAAATAATCTGCATATATAGCTGTTTCTGGCAACACCTGTTCTAGTACAAGTTCACCTTCTTCACCTTTTGATTTTAGATATTCACAAAGACATCTCCAATATAACACATTCTCAGCTGTTAAATCCTCCAGTGGAATCAGCTTTCTAAAGAAAAACAAAGCAATATGAAGAGATGAATAAAAGAGTCTAAAATAATAAATACACAGAAGTACCAGAAAATAGGAAACAAATATTAGTTCCTAAAACGTAAATAAAACCCTGTCAAAGGTATTCCCCACAGAAATAGTTACAGATTGAGAAAAATAACTTCCTCTCTCAAGGACACAGCTCCACAAGCCACTCACGACCTTGCCCTTGTCAGGATTTTAACTCAAGGCTGTTCACACAATTTGCAGAGATATTCTGCCTAGCCCTTAAGACCTTCCAGAGCAACCACCCAGGTACTTTATGAAACATTTTATCACTGCACAAGTCTGGAAAACTGAGCACCATTAATCCACAGAAATGCAAAACTGCATGAAAGTATTTTTCAGCTTCTATGAATTGTTTCTTCCATTCTTAATACAAGATCTTGACAAAATAGTGGAGTAGCAATCATGTGTGTCAAATACAAAATCTAATACAACTTCTCAGCAACTCTGTAGGCTCAGCATCCATTTGCCATCATAGGTAGATCACCCTTCATGAGACTCCCCACTCCTTTTTAGATTCATAGTGTTTTTCATGCCAAGCATGGCAATTAATCTTTGTTTTCAGAAGCAGAAAATTCATTAATTCTACCTCAAAACAGAAAAGACATTATCACTGCAGTGGTACATTTTACTCCCTTGAATCCCATTTTACTTGTAAACTATCAACAATTTTGGTTTTGCTTTAGATTGCTCACATACAAAACAAACAAAAAACCCAGCCAGAAACACCCTAAGCAACATGTAGATGAAAACTGATCATTTTACAGCTTCTCATTAATCTGACAAGTCTTTATTTAAATGTAAATTTAACAGAAATCACAGACTTCAAAAATCTAGCCATTTATCATTCTGATACTCTATCATTCAAGCTGTACTCTGAAACTCCATACAAGAACAACCCTAGTGTTTTCCATAAATTAAATTAATGTAAGCCTCATTACAAAATAAGTAATTTAACTTACGTTTCAAAATATCATTAGTCTAACAGATCTGCTACTTAAAAAAAATCTCAGCCCAGTTTTTCAGAATGGAAGCTTCATTTTGCTCAGGATCAAAGTCAGACCAATCAGAATGGAATGATTTTGAACTGTTGTAAGTCTAATGTCAGATGATAAAATTAAATGACAAATTGTCACTGATCTAAAAGTAACAGCAAAATCTTACTCTGTGTTATGGGAGGAAATGCCCAGTATCATAACAAGTGCCTTGTATTCTGGTTAGTAGCATGACAGATATTTGGAAATCAGTAGATGCTACATGCATTGCACTGCAAAGCCACAGACATGGGATTGTCTGGCTTTAAAAAGCATCAGTATAGTGAAATAACTTCCTCACAGCCTCTGGAAATGTGCCAGTATCTTAAGAGATTAAAAGGAATTTAGTTTTATATTCTCATACAAAATACTAATCTTTTGGAAATGAATGCTCTGCATACCTGCTATCGAGGTTTTTACAGTTCTGAACAATGTCATGAAGTGGAGATAATGAAAACATAGCATTTAATACTGGGATGGCCACTTCTGGGCAGTTTTCTACATCCAGTCTATGAAGCAATTCCAAAACATCCCCTTCAGTGAATTGTAACCAGGCTTTAAGTAGCTTCTTCTTCATTACCTCCTTAACAGCATCTAACAATACAGGAATTCAAACAATTTAAAATAAAGTTTAAAAAAATATCAAATATTAAATATACTTTCACAAAACATTTTTCTATAGAAGTCTTTTTGCAAAAAAAGTTATTATACAGTTAAACTTAACATTACCTTAAATAAAGAAAAACCCAATTGAGCAAGAACTATCTAGGGTGCACCCTTTTTTTGAGGCAATGTAATTTTTCCCCTCACAGAGAATTTAAAAAAACCCTCTATCCAAAAAAAAAATTTACATATAAAGACAGCACCTCAACCCAGAAAATCTATGAACCACAAACTCCTGTAAAACAAAGAAATATTCAAAAGCAGAATCACAGAATAGGTAAGACTGGGAAGGACCACAATGGGTCATCTGGTCCAACTTCCTTGCAAAAGCAGGGCCACCCCACAAGCACAAGGCACAGGATTGCATCCAGACACTTCTTGAATATCTCCAGTGAGGGAGACTGCACAGCCTCTCTGGGCAAATGTTCCAGTGTTTGGTCACCCACACAGTACAGAAATTCTACCTTATATTCAGGCAGAACATTCTGTGCATCAGTCTCTGCCCATTGGGTCTTTTCCTATTGCTTGGCAGCACTGAGCAGAGCCTGGCTCCATCCTCCTGCCACCCTCCCTTCAGATACTGACAGACATTGATGAGATCCTTTCTCAGATTTCTCTTCTTGAGGCTTAAGAAGCCCAGCCCCCTCAGCCTGTCCTTGTAACAGAGATGCTCCAGTCCCAAATATATAACAGAGTAAGCATTGTTATACACTTGCTCTGTTTCAGGAATCGGCCACTTTCGGAGGCAGGATACTACATGTGAATTGACACACAGAATTCTCATACTACTTCCATTGTGTTAATGGATTATGAAGTTTACATATGATACTGCCACAAGAAACAGTTCCTGGATCAGTAGAGTACTATTTAATCAATGAAAAAAGTATTTATGGGAACATCCAGCATGTGTGCATCGTTAATGCATTCACCCAGACTGAAGCGGGGAAGTTGAGAGGCTAGGAGTCTGGTGGAGGTAAGAACACAGTAACTAGGGAGCAAACAATTATGCTCTTAAGCTCTTTCAGAAAACAATATCCAGGATAAGGGAAACAAAGTCCACACACACTGACAACATTCATCTTTCCTCCTATAAGTAACTCATTATACTAAATGTAGCACTTACATATAGTTGAGTTCAAAAAGAATGGTAAAAGGCCTTGAAAAAACCAAATTACAGTCCTAAGAATAAGAAACCTCTCCAAGAAGGTGAAAAGCATAAACTAGAATATAGTAGAATGAGAGTTGAACTCACCCTGAAAAGTAGAACTAAGCAGAATGTGGATTATGTTTCTACACCTTATCTAATTATAAGCCCTTATAATTAGATAAGGTCGAGAAGACCTCATAATTAGATAAGGTCTTAGCCTTGAAGCCAGTATGGAAAAACATCCAAAATTTCAGTGGAGATACCTGGAATAACAGGTTCCTCGCTCATTAGCTCAGGAGTTACCCAGATAACCAAATTCAATAAGGATATATATATATTCAGGGTTACAAGATTTGCAATATTTGCAATACAGAATAGCCAATTTGGAACACAAACCTATCTTACCTGGCAAAGAACATATGATATCAGTCAAACTACATACCCTGGAAGATGTTTTCCCCTGTGATTCTAGATGTAAAGGAAAAGTCCTCAACAACTAGGGTGTAAAATCATCCTAAGGAAGAGACAGACACTAAAAAAGTATCTATCCTGGATCATAAAAGAAGGCACTTCTTTATGCTAAACACATCAATGGCACTGAAAAACAGGCCACATAGGAAGGCTGTCCTTTCTCTTTAAGGGAATACAACAATACTTGTTCCTGACAAGGGAAGGATCACATAAAAAATTAGGGAAAGGAGTTTCCTCCCCAGTTCGGAAAGATTACTAAGAGAAATGCATTCATGCTAAGAAGTATCTCTCAAACCCAAGCATTAGCAGGGAGTGGTGGCAGCCAGCAGACGAGCAGCAACTAGTTAGATAAAACAGCAAACTAGTGTAACAATATGGAACAGTAACCCAGAACATGGGTTTTTCAGTGCTGGACTTCAGAAACAAATCATGCAAACTTCCGTAGGCTACTACTGTAGGCTACCACAGATCAGTTCAGGATAGGTGGGGCAAAGTGACTGAAACTTCTTATACAGAAGGAGGTGGTTCTGTTTAAATGTAGTTCTCTACAGCATAAAAAAGGACTCAGCTGATTGTCTCCTTTCCTGTCAAGAACAGAACACAGTCCCCAGCTAGCCAAAAAGAACAGATCAATAGAAACACATGCATGCATGACACACCTTAAAGAGCTCTAGTTCCCAGTGAATGCAGTACTTTATTCTTGTTTTCTAAGTGAATATCCACAGAGATCATAATTCTCACAATTCCCAAGCAGCACATCACTCAGCAAGGGAAATTCTCAGAGTAAAATTCAACTTAGTGCAGACTTTCCAAACAAAGTAGGGGGATTGCATATCAGCACTCAGTAAAACTGGTACCTTCTATTGTGAAATTCACGCCTATTATTGCTGCCGTTGGGGGAAATAAAAAAACAAAATGATGCTCTACATAGGCAGGCCAAAATTGTCTCGCTCAGATGCAGGTGATGCTTCCATCTTTTGGCAACACCACCACACACAATTATGAGTACATTCTGAATGGCTCTTCCCTAGAGAGTGATACAGTACAAAAGACATTCAAAAGAATAAAGCTGCCCCACGGTGAAACGCAGAAGGGTCAAAGATTCAATCGATAAAATTCAAAGTAAACAAAAAAATAACCAGCTGAGAAGATTTCTCTCTGAAAGCACATATTTTCAAACTGTTATCAATGTTCACATTTAAATTCTTAAATACATTTATTAGTTACAAAATATCTGTAATGAAACATTTCTGAGTACATCAAATTAATTACATTTTTCTACTTCTGTGTTTAATTACATTATTGTTTTTTTAATTTTAATAGCATTTGGTCCTATTTTAAAGCTCTTCAGTTTCTAGATTTTTTGAAAGTGTAATTCTTTTCTGGTTTGTTCACTATAAGGGGCCTGGAAAAACAAAGCAGCAAGCAGATTTCATGTGTCTAAATACTTCTGGTACCTCATTACTCCCTCTGAGCTCCTTATTATTGTCATCACAGCTTCTGCATACATCACCCCAATATATTAGAAAGTATTCTCTCTCAAACATTAGTGTTAAGATGTTAAGAAACCTATGATTCTCTTACCAGATCTGTCATTAAGTCCTTGTTGCAACAATTTAACTCTCTGTGCTATTGTCAAAGCTCTCATGTGAACTTTTTCTGCCAAAACCTTAAAAATAATCAAGACATTAAAATACATTTCCATATACAATAACAAATGAACCCATTACCTACCTATGGTTTTAAACTTTGAGTTTTAACTATCCACAGAAGTTCTAAATCAATAGAAACTGTAATACCTATCCCAACAGCACTGTGCCAACACATTAACAAGCAGATCCTCGTGCATGGAAGAAAATGTAAAGTAAAATAAAGTTAACACATAGCTTAGAAACTCCTCAGCTCTGCTTGTATGCATCATTTGGTCATGAATACTATCCTCTCCCTTTAAAGGGTCCAGGGTAATGAATACCTGCAATAAATTACAATAGTACTTTCCTTAAAAAGCCTACTAACACAGAGATTCCATTGAAAAAAAGAATCTAACTGAAGATAAAAAAAAGCACAAGACAGTTCTATGCGAAAAAATGGAACATTTTGTTTCAAGATCTTGCTTAAGATGTCTGCATAAGAAACAGACACGTTAGCATACTTATGTCTGCATGTAAACAGGAGTAATGGTTGATAATTCTCAAAACTGCAATACCAAAACGATGCAATTTTTTACTACTGCTGTGGTCCTAACATCCACAGAGTGATAACAGAGAAGCAAATTTCTTCAATAACATCACAAAATGCATAAATAGAAAACAACAGACTGCATGCATAATTTATACTGTTACTATCTGATCTTCAACAGACAAATTCTAACACACAAGTAATTCCTATCAAGCAAATTCTACAGTCAAATTCAGAAGTTTTAACTAGAAAACTTGTATTAAATCACCGCCCTCCTAATTTTGGTAAATGAAAATCAATTATTTAACTGTTGTTAATGTCAAGTGAAATATAATAAAAGATGTAAAGCCTTTTTCCAAAGTCAGCCTTTGACATTAAGGGTAAGTGATCCAATTTACCTCATATGCCAGCTTCCTGACAGCCTCCTTGACATCCATGGTACGGCCTACAATTATTGGCAAAGTCCTTTCTGAGGGAGCAATGCATGACAGCACAGCACGTCTCACATCTGAGTTTGAATCATTTTCAAGCAACGTGCTGTAAACTGAAAATAAAGTAGTCCTAATAATGCTTTCATATGAGTTGGAAACAGAAAACCAGAAAATACTTTAAAAAACATTCAGCAGCTGTTACCAAAACCCCTCTCTTGCCCCTGGAGAGCTGATAATTTAGGAAACAGATCAGGGTCACAACCCCAAGGCTTTATGGTAACAATGTGCTGAGCTATGACATCAAAAGAAATAATGTTCACAATCATAAGTAAGATCTTTAATTAATAACTCCAAAAACTGCCACTCTAGACACCACCCATAAATAACCACTTTGTCATTTACTAGCCAAAAAAAAAAAAGATTTCCATATATTGGCTCTTTAAGACCTCTGTTCACTAGTTGTATCTCCTCTTCGTTATCTTTGAAGTAAATCCTCAAATTTCCTATAAATGGAAAATTGCAATCTCCATTAAAACTACCAAAACTCTTGCAGTAAATCCCTCACACGTTTTTATTATATTCTTGAACCTTATTCAAAATCCAAAGAAACAATAAAATTAGTTTAATCAGAGTATATATCAGTTCATCTTGCTCTGTGAGAAAATTATTTACTATGAAATCTGTGTGCTCCTAAATAAGTAAAAAACAAATAAATAAATAGACAACATTTTGAAAATAAAATTATAAAATTTTCTAAAATAAAATAAATAAAAATTTTAAAAGAAGCTACCTCAACAACACAAAACTCCAACTAAGTAATTCTTCACAAAAAGATTATGCAAAGATTAATCAGGGCACAATTGACATACCAGCTGAGCTGGTACAAGCCTACACTTTGTGTACCTCGAGGCAAAGGATACAGAAGCTTTCTCAAGAATCATATGATACACAAAGAAACCCACAAACATCATCAAGATACCTGCCTCGCAGAGATGCTGATCTCTTTTACAAAAGTGATCATCATCTGAGACAATGGTTTTTCTCTATCACCTCTACTCTTCTAAGAGTTTTGTACTAATTCAATTAACAGTACCAAAGGGTCCTTAGAGGGCAAGAACAAACATGTATCATACCTCCACTCTAGTTTACAACACACTTCCACAAGCCCCCTTCTACACACAGTTCCAGAGCAGCCTGAGCCCAGTATGATTGTCTAGCAGATCTCTCCTAACAGTTCTGTCTTTTCCCCTTGAACACACATAACACTTGCATATTCCACCTCCTCTAGCAAAGAGTTTCACAGTTTACAAATCATTACAAGAATACTCTCTAACAAACATTTACTCAATGCTAAAAAACCCCCAGGCTTTAAAATGCTTTAATGTAATGTAAATTACCAAATGTTGCTAGACAAAAGAGAAAGACCAATACTACTTACTATTAACAACAGGGCAGTTTGCATCCTTAGGATCTTGAAGTCTTGACAGGGCCAAGACAGCTTGAATTCTCACACTTGGAAATTTATCTTTAAGTCTAATCAGCATAGCTTCATTAATTTTATCAAATAAGTCATCATCAATCTCAGCATTCTCTGGCATATTTCCTAAAATCTTATTAACAAGCTGACAGGTTCGGAACCTAACCGCGTGGCTGCTGGCATCGTGAGACTGGGAAAGAAAAAAAAGGTATTCTTATAATCCCACTTTTCTCATTTCCAACACAAGGCCATTAATATGCACATCTAAGCGGCTAATAGTCTACAGAATGAATTAAATATGCACTTCTATGTTTCAAAAGCTTTTCCAATTTAATTTTATTTTTAAGATTAAAGTCACAGAACTGAAAAGCAATTACAGCCCATTGCCTGGATCAGAGACTCTAGAAAATCAGCAGTGCCTTCACAAAGGAAGCTGCCCACTGCACGCAGCCTGCAGTGCATTAGCCAACTTACTGCTCTGCCTCCATAAGACATTGGAAGAAAAAAAAATAGACTAGCAATTATGATTCGTTATCTTAGGCCTGATCCATAATCTTTCCATGGCAAATCAATAGCACAGGAAAATGTAATTCTATTTATGTGTTCATGCTATTGGAACTGTTTATCTTTCTATGTAAGTAAGCAGAAAGGAATAATACATATGCCAACCACAGTTGATCTGAGTACAGAAGATCTTTTAATATTTTTGTTATCAAACAAAGAGTATAAATTAATTTCCACCACACTGCAATTTCATGCTTATAAATATAACTATAGCAAAGCCTACAGTGATGTATCTGACAGGCATATAGGAGAACATTCACTTTTTCTCAAAAGCCCAGATTTTGAAATCCAGTTGTTGGATTGTTGTGTGGGATGTGGTGGATCTTTTTCTGTTGGGGGAATGAGGATGGTGTTACTTGTCAAGCACTAGCTTTGTTTTGCTTTCACTTCTCAAGTTCTAATTTGTAAGCATTGTCAAGTACCAGCAAGTTTTCCCCACTACAAAAAGTTTCCATTTTTTGCATCAGACAATTAAGAATAAATGTTAACTGTACCTCAAGCAGAAATTTAAACACATAATTCAGAAGTAAATTATCTTCTTCTTCCTCCTCACTACCATCTTCTTTCTCGGTCTGATAGAATGAAGTAACAAATCTAGCTGCAAAATTGATCACTTGTTCCACTGCTGGTTCCCGCCTGTAGATTATCATAGCGTACTTGAGGAAGTGAATGAATTTTTCACTAAAGCCTTCTTTATCATCCAACTGGGGAAAAAAAATCAAACCACAAGAAAAGATAACTAGCCGGTTCATCTTTCAAAGCTGTACCACAGAAAAATAAAGTAAAGTAAACTGACAGCTTCCAAATGAATTTAAATTTTTAAAGGTCTACAGCCAGCAGTCGGGGCACACCCGCTGTCGTGCCCTCCTCAGTATTTTGCTGTAACTCCACAGCAGGCACATTACGACCGCGGGGTTCCACTCGGCTGACAGATTTCAGGCCGATAATCAACACCCCGTCCATTACATCTTGTGTCACAAGAGTCACATCTCGGGTATCCAAACACCTTCCCGCGGCATCACCGACGCCTGCGGGCACCCATCACCGCCGCGTTCGCAGGAGACAACCGTGCGGAATAGTTCAGCGGCCTGGTTTTGCGGCATTTGGGTGAGGTTTTTGGGGAGGGTTGGGGGTCCTTTTTGTTTGTTTGTTATTAAGTCGCGGGCTCTCCTTAGGCACACTGGTGTTCGTTTAAAGGAAACGCTGCGGAGGCGGCCCCTGTCCCCCGGGGGACCAGCGGAGCAGCCGCTGGGGCCCTCAGCTCCCCCCGCGCCGGGCCGCCCGAGAGCAGCCGTACCTGAGCATAAGTGCTCTTCAGAGCCACCACGAGCTTCGCGTGGTTCTGGTGAGGCTTCTGGGCCAGCTGAAAGGCTTCCTGGACCTGCAATAGTTTATTCTTGGCTCCCATGGCCCAGCAGCGCCTGCGGGACAGACCGACCCCTCACGGCCCCGCGCGCGCCAGCAACGGCCACAGCGTCCGCGCGCGCAGCTTCAAACTGAGCGCGGGGGCCGCTCCCGATCTCGCGAGAAACCCGGGCGGGCTCGCGCTCGTACCCGCGCGCTGGAGGCGGGGCCGGGGCGGGGCGGGCGATGGCGGGCGGCCAATGGCGGCCGTTGGGCGGGAGCGCGCGCGGAGCGTCGCCATTTTTCCACAATCACAGAATGAATCGGGTTGGGTGGTGTGCTGTGGTGCTCGAATCCAAGCTGTGAGCGAATACCGCCATGTCAACCAAACCGGGGTACTGAGTGCCACGTCCGGTGATTTCTTGGATACTTCCAGGGATGGTGACTTTACCATCTCTCTGGACAGTCCACTCGCCCTTTCTGTAAAGAAATTCTTTCTAATGTCCAACCTTACGGTGGCGCATTTTAAGGCTATGTTCCCTGGTCCTACACCCGGTTGCCTGTGAGCAGATGCCGACCCCTATCTGGCTATAGCCTCCTTTCAGGTAGTTGAGTGATAAGGTCCCCCGGAACCTCCTCCGGGCTTTACATCCCCAACTGCCTCAGCTGCTCCTCACGGGATTTGTGCTCCAAACCCTTCAGGGCTGGCTGGGAGGGAAAGGGAGGGCCTGGGGCCGTGCGGGGCTGCGATTGCTCTGCGGGGCTGGGACTGCCCTGCGGCTGTTCCTCGGCGGGAGCGGCTGGTCCGCAGTCCCCGCCCGGTACCGGCCCTGCTGCGGCTGAGGGGAAGCGGCGCGGGCGAGGGCTTCCAGAATTATGTTGGCCAAAATAGTTAAATGCGCCGGACAAACCGCCCGAAGCCGCTCTCCCAAAGTCCTCCCCGGACGCGAGCACCAGGGAAAGTAAGTACAGACAGGTTTCGGAAACCGAAGCAAGAGCAGCAGCAACCTGAGAAAGCTCAGCCGCTGCCTAAACAATAAAAGCTCATTGAAACTCCCGCTCTTGTGTATCCGCTGCGAGGGGCTGTCGAGGCGGACAGTGCGGATGCAATGCCCATTTGTGCTCCTTCCAGACTGAATCCCTTATTAGTGGAAATTTCCCTCAAGTGTTCAAGCGTTTATTGTGAACCTAATGCTTTCCCAGAAACCCTTTTACTTGAGAAAAGTAATAAATCCCATTATCTCGGTATCTCATTAAAAACAGGAAATATACCAAAGCTCAAAGCCCAGAGCTGCGTTCCTGTTACGGAACGGACGGTGAGCATTTAATGACACAGTTAACGAGAAACAAGGGCGGGGTTCATTAGCTGAGGGGAAACATTCTGAGCGTACATCAATTACAGAGTTATAGACAGCATTCAAAATGAACTCAAGCCGTGGACAGCAGGAACTTAAGGTCTATGATGTCCCTATGTGTTTGGGCTTTAAGAAAAAAAAGTGCCTTATGGACCTCAAGGGAAGACAGCTATTTAGTAAGGACAGGTGACAAACCATCAAATGACAATAGGTCAAATAGGCAGGACCTATCTTGAAGAAGGGTCATTCTTGTCTAACTAAAAAAAAAAAAAAAAAAGAAAAACACTAGGGGTCAGCCTTGTTCTAGATCTGAATCTTCCTAGTGTTTTATTTAAGAAGCAGATTTTAATCAACCAAATAATTGGAATTATCTTCTCCTTACAATGGTGTCAAGGATTATGGGATATATATGAGCTGTATGTGAAGAATGGAGGGCAGCAGCTGGAGACAAAGTATTTTCTTTTAGAGATAAAAATAAATACTAAAATAATTTAAATATGTGGCAGAGGGCTTTTTTTCCCCCCTGACATATTATACCACCATGCATTTGTGTATATTTAGACAAGATAACTCCATTTTAAAGGTGAAATTTATGTTTTTATTAACTTCTAAAATATAAAGATCAGGCCTAATCACCTTCTGTACCAGGAAATATTGATTCTATATGCACAAATACACTACATGTTAACACTTACATGCTAAAATTTTTCTAAAAGTTTTCATTTTATATTGGAGAAATAGTCACTCTACAAAACCACTATAATCAACTGCAAATCATCAATGAGTTGTACTTCTTTTTAAAGGTTAAATTTTGTATGGAAATACAATGTGTAACAATCTTTCTATTTAATGTATTTTTACTGGATAATTACCTTCATATAGATTTTTTTTCTGCAATAGAACCCCGTCCGTGGACAAGAAGGTGCAAACAGAAAGATGAGCAGATAAACCTTTGTGATTCTTGTGGCATTAAAAACACGAGACATTTATTTTAAGTGAAATCATAATGTAAACCTAATGATTTTTGATTCACATGTTTAGCATCCCAGTTGTGCCTACCTGCATCTCAGGTCTACAGAAGACCTTCCCTGGAGAATACCTTATAGTCCCTTACTGTGGATTTAATCTAAGATGTGAGATTTATTTCTTCAGACTGCTTTAAATATTTCTGCTAGGCTCTGTGTTTACAGATAGAAATTGAAAATTCTCAGTACAATTGATATTTCATGTGTAGGTAAATAACATTCTGAAGTAGGATCACAAATGCTGGCCTTTTTTTGTGATACCAGATACCTTGTTCAACTGATAAAAGTGTTGCTATCATAGTTTTTACAGCTTATTTTTCAGGGCCTTGACTGCACTAATCAGTTTTAATGAGCCTGACCTGCCTCATGTGAGGCCTGGAGCCACACACATCCTTTGCCTGTGGGCCCAGGAATCCCTTCCAGCTCCATCCTGTGCCTTCAGTTCTGTGCTGAGCTAATTCTAAGGGCTCAGAGAGGACCAGCTGCTTCCTGAGGGATGGATATAATGACTGAGTAGGAGGGCAAGGATGTAATGAAGGCCCAGAGGTTATAGCCAGTGGGATTTCACAGTTCCATCTGGAAAAGAATGATGAAACTCTGAACCTTGGATGGTGCTCTGGGCCCTGGAGGGTAATGTACTCTATTAATTCCAGCTTTTTTCCTTGTCCTTTGAAGTAGTGACCTTATCTGCCATGATCTACTTCTGACTCACTGTTCTAGATGCTTTCTCTTTCCTTTGTTGGTCCTGTTACATGAGCAAATACAATGCCACGGGGTAAGCCAAACTTACTGCATGCCAGTAATATTGTGGTAATATTAGATGTAAGCCACTGGATAAAAAATGGAAGTAGCAAAAAATGGAAGTTGCTGTCCTGTTAGATGTTCAAGGGCTTTTATATCTGATTTGTCTGGTTGCTTCCAATTTCCATATTTAAAACATGAATATAGTAATGTTTCATCCATAATCAAGCCATCATTATGCAATAGAATCTGAGCTTCTGTCCACCACATTCCTCCAAAACTTGTATATATGAAAGCCTGCTGTAAAATTGTATATACATTTTTGAATAGTTACTGTTTTCAGTCAATGAGGAAATCTGTAGCCCTTCTGCTGTTTTTAGAATCCTGTCTGTTTTATGAGGTGGGAAGAAATTAAAAATATAAAGTAGTTATATATAATATTTTATATGTAATTATGTATAATATGGACAATTACCCAAGTATAGTATGGACAATTACCCAAGATGTATCGGTGGCAAGACTTTAAATTTGTCATTTTTTTTTGCACTCAATCCCAAAACAACTTTTATTGGAAATGGAATAGGGAATTAGGTGAGCAGCATAACTTTTCTGAGTCTTCTGACTGTTATTTTTATTCTTATTTCCTTTTTTTTTTTTTACCCTTGCCAAAAGAAGAGAAAATGGTTCCTGGATTCTCTGTTCTGGGACCAAAAAGCTACTCTAGAACCAAAGTGAGTGTAAGTGGAGATAAAAAATGAGGGTAGTGATATAGGAATTGAATTAGAATCTCACTTAGGGGTGTGTCTTCCTTTGTTGACACAATAACTTGAGAAGTTTTAAGTCACTCTTAGTAACTCAGCTTTTTCATTTGAAACATAGAATCAAGGAAGGTTTGGCTTGGCAGGGACCTTGAAGAGCATGAATTCCTACTGGCACCCCGCTGCTGCAAGGGCAGGGATGCCACCCACTAGCTCAGGTTGCCCACGGCCCCATGCCATGAGTTCTGACATAATATGACAGTTAATGACTTTTGTTCTACCATTTCCAAAGGCAAACAGCAGTAGAAGGTAATCCAGGCAATCAGTTTAACATTATTTTTGAATATTAAAAAAAAAAAAAATCTCATTGAGCACTGGTATTCAGATGAAGTGTGAAAGAATTGGGCTGTATTAATTGTGTTTTAGGACAGCTGTTTGCAATATGTTAAACAAAGGTGAAAATCTATGTATTTGCAATGGGAATATATTTTTTATGTCTTGGAATTTGAGGGTATGGCACTTTTAATAGTAACTAGTAGCTAGTCAGGAGATTGCATAAGTTATATAGTCTGTGTGTTCAACAAGCAGGAGGTATCAAGAATGGAAGGTTTATAGTCTTTTGTGCATGTATGTTTTTTTTTTACTGGAAAGGAAATTAGTTAATATATCTGAACAGCAAAGCTGCAAACCTGTGTACAGATAATCAGTCTTATAAAAACTGTAGTGACATGACCATCTTCTCTCCCAATTTACCAAAAACTAATGCAGCAATAATAATTCAAGCAGAAGTATATGCATTTTCTGGTTAGATTTTTGATTTTTATTTTAAAATTTTGCCATCTACTGCCCCAAGGTCAGATACATTCTGTAATTTACTTGTGTCCCATGTGATTCTCACAAACCCCATATTTGTACAGTACACATTTAGATTATGTTTTGTGACATCCTTGTTTTGTTATCTTATTTATAGGTGATTCCTAGATCAGTTACAAGAAAAAAACCCCAAAACCCTAAATGCTCATTGAAACATTCTGGCATTATCTGCTGAAATTCTGTTATTGCAACTAAGTTGGGTTTTTCTGAGTAATGAAAGTAATGAACTTGAGTCACCTGTGAATTTATGTTCTGTTGCATTTTCTGGTGCATGAGATCTGATTGAAAGTTTTCCAGAGTTTGAAGTATCGCCTAAAAAGTCTTGTCTGGACTGAGAATACCTCATCAGTGACAAATTATGTTCTGCTAAAACATCATCTTGTACCAAAGTCTAAAGTTCTTTCCCTCTAATGCCCCAAAATTCATAAACAGCTTTCTTGAAGATAGCTCGGTAGTTTATTCATTTTTCCACGTATCTGAAGATCTGTGCTGCTCTGCTCTGCTCTGCCCATAAGGGGGTCTTAAGTCCCTATCCACCCCTGCATCCAGATCCAGTGTTTAATAGAACAATCAGATCCAGTGTTTAATAAATGTTACTGTCCACCTGTATGATCACACAGGTAACTTCTTGCAAGTACTAGTAAAAGCTTTTGCAATTTTCTTAATTTGTTTTCTATTTTCATTTAGTTTGTTCTATTTTTCTGAGGTGTGTTAGGAATTTGCTCCAACCCTTGTTCTTCTCTTGATTGTCCTAATAAGCTTTGGATTTAATCAAAATCTTACATATAATTAAATTCCTAGGCTTTTTCTCAAATTGATGACCAGATAGAGAAGGTAATATAAAATATTAACTGACATAAACTCATGTGTGAGTACATGTCTTAGCAAATATCAGACAATTAGCAGTGGCATGTCCCTATGTCCTAGTCACAGAAGAAGTTCCAGCAGCATCTTGGACACTAGTGCCAGTGAATAAAGAAACGGTACTTTGTCGTTCCTTTGTGCAAGGGTCTCTTTCTTGCCTTTTCTTCTTAATAGTCTTATTAATATTCTTTCTTAATATTACTTCTTATTAATATTCTTTCTGGGCTAAACATAATTTCCCTGCTTAGCATCTCGCAGCAACTGTGATCATTTTCATTTGTACATTGCATTTCTCAGCCTTCCTCATTCTGGGAGTGAAGATTCTTTCTGCCTCTGGAGATTTAGAGTCTCTCCTTTTCTCCTGGCAATCAAGGGTTTGGTTTCCCTGTCTCAAGGTCTTATTTCCTTACATCTTTATAGTGTTCCTTCTCCCCACTGCCGTGTAGTTATTCTTCTGCCCTGATTTTTTCCATTTAGGAGTGTTATTCTTACCAGTTCTTTGTCTCTGCCCTCACCAAGGTTTTTCTGTTTTCCTTCTGCCCTACCATTAATTGACACCAGATAATCCTCCTCCTCAATTCTGATAGTCCCCAGGAAGCTCTTTTTTAAAACCCACCACTAGCAAAGTGGCAGCTGCTCACCCAAGAAGGATGGCAGGTACTGCAGTAGATGAGGCTGGGAAGCTGCCTGCCTTCCCAGGTACGGCAGCAGGGCAGAAGCAGCCTCAGGCCCCTCTGGCTGCCTGCAAGTCAGCGGGGCCTGAGGTGGAGCCCTCGGCAGGCCCATGGGGTCTCTTGTGCTGGCTTCAGTGACACATCAAAGGGGTCTTGGGCAGCTCTTGGCTTCCCTTACCTTTGTTTCTCCCCTTTCCTCTTTTCTACCTCTCTTACTTCACCCTGCTTGGTCTTCTCCTTCTTCTCTTACTTCTCTTCTAGACTTGTTTAAACATGTTCACAACAATGTTCTTCTTGCATAACACTTCACTGAAGCATTCTCTTAAAAAATCCCATTATCTTAATAGCTTGCTTTTCTGTGTAAGTCTATTTTTCTGCCTTTTCTGTCCCTTTATTTTACACGTCCAGGCCTGATCTCTTTGAAACAGTGTGCACATTAGAAGGAAAAAAAAAAAAAAGACCTATAATACTGTCAGTTTTCTTCAGGCACCTTTCCAGTGCATTTAGTGTAACTGAAGGGAACAGTCTCCTTGGCTAAAGCAGGCAGACTGGATCCTGGACACAGCTCCTGGGCTCGGCTGTGCCCTTGGCTCCCATTCTGCTTTCAACACAGCAGCAAAAACTGAACAAAGGTTTTCTTCATCACTTGTGGGCCCATCCTGGTTTACAGAGGATTGCCAAATTAACAGAATTTATGAAAGGTGCCAACACTCTCTTCTCAGATGACCTCTGCAGTCCTCTGACACTTAAGAAGGCGGCATGATTTAATCTTCAGGCAAGCTGTACTACAGCCGACCCCCGGCAATGCCTGTGCTGTTGCCTCTAGGCTGGTTCAGCGTCTCCAGCGGGGAATTCGTAGCACCCAGGGGCTGGCGTCTTCTCCTGGCGGAAGCTCAACCATTTAAAGAGAAGGGGAGGGAAAAAAATCCCAATCAGGACGTTTGCACAAGCTGTTCTCTGCTTGCCCGCCTGGGTGTTCTGCTGAAGGTCTGGGACATCTGCAGCAAGGGGGAGCGGCGGCGGCCGGAGCGTGCCCTGCCGGGCTGAAGTTCTGCCGCGCCGGGGGCTGTGGGTGCGCGCAGCCGGGGGGGGAGCGGGGCCGCACCGCGCTACTCGCAGCGCACGCAGACAGACGTGATTAAAATTCCAGCCTAATGGCCTCTGGCATAAACAACATTCATCAGCCCGGGACTTGCAATGGATCTAAAGCCGCTCGCAGCAGCTTGGCAGAGGAGTGCAACCGGGAAATGCACATGAAAATGTGCAAGAAGATTGCCCAGCTCACTAAGGTAAGTCTCGCTGTTGCAATCTTTCCAGGGAGGTGAGGCTGCCCTGGCCGGGGATGTCAGGGAATTGTCTCCTCTGATGCCCCTGTCTGCGAGGAGGGAAGGGAAGCGGGTCCTCTCTTTTTAGGCTGTTGCCGAGAGCACCGGTGTGCGCGAACTTCCCTGCACACAGCTGCCCCGCGGGGCTGCGGCCCGGCCTCGGGGCTGCCTTTGTGGCGGACGATGGACGCCTCGCACGGAGCTGCTCCAGTTACCGTGCCACCGTAACCAGGAGAGCTCCAGCTCCGCCAACACGCGGGGTTTGTCTGCGAGCTGTTGAGAGGGATTGACGGTATCTGCTTTTCTTCCAGAATCACGAATACTGCATGTAATTTGCGTTTTATGTGTTCTCAAGTAATATTGTTGCAAAGCTGCAGCCAACGCGTGGTACTACAGTACACCAATACTCTGACTCGCAGCTGATGTGCATGATGTGCATAAGAAGAGCTACTTTAAATGACGTTTGTAAAAGGAGTTGGAGAAGGGACAGGACTAAATTACCTGCTACATTGTACTTGAAACTTTTAGTCAATACTGAACTGCTCGATATTTTCCACACCATGTTAAGAAATAAGAGAAAATATGAAGGAAATGGCAGTTATCTATTAACCTTTCTTATGCTGCATCTTAGTCAGTGAGAAAAAAACTATTTACTACCCTTGTTTACTAATACAGCTTTTACCTGTTCTGTAACCTCACTGCAATGGATACAGACTTACTAGCAATGAAACAATGACTAAAAATACAGGTCAAAGAATAAGAAGCTATTCAGATACTCAAGTTAGAATGGGTTACTAGTTACAGTGCCATCATTCTCATGTCATGATAACTGTGCATGGTGATGTGCATCATGTGCATCAATATATAAACAAAAGCTACCTCTTATTACATATACTTCCTATATTATACTTCCTGTACTATACTAATACCTACTTTACAGGTTCTTTGATTGTATTTTTGTTTAACAGTATTTGTGCACAACAAGATCCTTACTTTTTGCCCATACATTGCATGATTTTATTGCAGTAGTTTTTTCAGATGTCTTTTGCTAAATTTCTACTGTTAAAGTATGTGTGGGTTGATTTCTTTAGTTTTGATAGAGTTTCCCCTCTAGATGCTTTTGAGTTATCTGAAATAAAGGTGATTTATACCTGAAGCTCAAAAGACTTCTGAAACGCAAATCTGGTTTGGATTGTAGCTTTTAAGAAGCAATTTTCTCTGCAATAACACTACACTTACAGTGAATTCATGGCACAACTGGAATTTAAATCACATGCTTTCCCTTCTGAATTCCGTGTAGACTAATGAAGTAACAACAGCAAGCATGTAAGAAGCAAAATCTGGCACCAGATCAGCTGAAAAATGGCTATATGGGAAATTTGTTATAATAATTTTTGGCTTAGGAATTTTGAGAGCTCCTTTTTTTTAGGTTTTCATTGATGAGGAGATAATGATCTCATTATTCATCCACTCAATGTTGTGCTGGGTGAGATGAGTACAAAATATGTAAATTAGGTATAAGCTATCTTGACTTCCATTCTCTTTGCTTCATAGTCACTAGGGGCCTCTTCCTACTCTCAAAGGCAAAGTGTGTAATGGTATCAACAGGAACCAAACTGGGCCAGGTGATGAATTTCTATCCTTGCATGTAGTGCTGATTATGTCTTAAGGTGTTGGTTAGGGAAATACAGGGATCCATGGAATCCCAACAGGTAATTTGGACAGGGACTCTGAGAGCTGCTCCCACTCTACTGCTATTTCTGCTTTTGAAAAGGTGACATCTAGGAAGTTTTCATACCTTCAGTTATGCATTTTTTTCTGTTCTGCACATTTTTGGCTGTAGCTGCAAAAAATACAAACCTTTAGTGATGTTTTGTTTGCTTTGGGCTACAGACCACTAGTTTTTTTGTAGCTCACTTCGCTTAAATTTGGTGTATTTGTATTGTATTCGATTGTAGCAGAATGCATGACTTTGTAGTAGTTAGTAAGTAATACCAATAATGGGTTCTATATTGCAAATCTGGGAGCCTTGTAAGAAGCACATTTTAAATTGGAGTATCAAGTAGATTGTTACTAAAAAAAAAATTCAAGTAGTCTGACAAGAATTTTCTGTATATGTGTTGGATACTGTGAATTGTAACAGAGGAAAAGAGTGCTGATGCAAGGAAAAGTTAATTGCTGGTAAAAAGCACTTTTTTCCCTTTAGGGGAAGGAAATGTCAAAGGGAAGCAAGTGTGTTCCTCTTCCAGAAACAGCAGCATAGGCAGATGTTCCTTAATGACTCTGTGTGGAGCAGTTCAAAATGTTACACGTTCTGACTGCCTATCACCAGCAGTCTCTTGGAGGTTTAGCCCCTCAGCTCAGTCAGCAAGGTGGAAAATAGGACCATTATTTAATAAGCTTCAGTGGAAAGTCAGCCAGAAAAGCAAAACCCTCTCGTGTTTAAGGGAGGTATGGCTGACTTCTGCAAAACAATATATACTCATATTTAGTTCTGTTAGCTTCACTCTTGTGGGTGGAAATTTACTGGAGAATTAGCAGGTGACCTGATGCATGTGTGAGGGCACAGACTGTTACACCACTTCAGTGTCTTGTAGCAGGGCTATATATTAGATCTTTTAACCTTTCCTGCTTTATTTGCCATAAAGCTATCAGCCATTTCTTGGTTTTAGACATGAAATATGATCAAATTTTAATGGTTCATTCTGGAGGCACCATTCTGGAGGCTGGATAACTCTAACAGAGCACTTGTGTGGTCTACTCATGTTCCTGTTGAAAAATGTTGCCTTTTTCAAGTAGTTTAAGTTTATTGACCTTGTTTGCTGTGATGTGTTAACAGTGCTCAGTAAGCAGTGCTTACAGTAGTTCAGCTGTTGTGCAGTTAGTTATTATGCACCAGAGCTCTCCTGTGTGCTTGAAGCTTTTTGATCTCAGCTCTCTAGAGACATACTCAATATTCTACAAAAACGAAGCAAAGTAGAATAGAATAAAAACTAGGATCATGCTTTTGGAGCAACAGTATTTTGTTCTTTGGGAAAAGAATATAAAAAAAATTATTTCCATGTAGGCAAATAGAATCTATTTATAAAATTGCTTAAATTATGTGCTAACAAGACCAAAAAATCAGCCATCCATATCCCCAAGTACTTTCTGATGTATTTGTCTTCATGATTTTTGTGTACAATTTGCTGTCAGGATTTCAAAGCTGGCATTATTTTTGCCTATGAGCTGACAAGAATGTGCAGGCTAAGATTTCTTAACTTTTCATTACCATGTTTTTCCTTACAGAAAGTTCCTCCTTCAAAAGGAACTCCTGGATTATGAAATGCATGTGCAATGTCGAAAAATTCTGTTGATGGCTATAAAAAGCAGTATTAAAGCCATACTTCTATTAAGAAAAAGCCTAGTATCTTGTTTGGATAGCTAGAAATTATAATTTAAATTAATACAAGGGATAAGAATGGCATCTGTGTATGGAATTACTTCTTTACCATACAAATTTGGCACTAATTATATCAAGTTCACAGAAAATCTGATGGTCTTAGTAACTGACAACTCAAGACTACTTTATAATGGAGAGTACATAATAAATTCAAGTTTCTTTATCAACGAATCCTAGTTAATGATTTGCCTATTATTAATATGCAGATTACAGGCAATAGGTAATAAAATATCTAATGATCCATTAATTGCACAAAAGAAAATTGCAAACTTACAGCTTGTACCTTTTTCAGTGACATTATAATAGTACCTCTCTCCTAATATTTCCTTTAGCCAGTGTGTACATGCCAGTGTTTTACAATTCTGAAAATTATACCCAAATTAGAAGTCAGTGCCAAGTCAGTAGAAGACATTCTCATGTAAATATTTTGAGCTATGTATTTTAGGCTTTTGAACACTCCAGCATTGAACATTGTATACAAAATACTTTTTTTCCATAAAATATCATGTTCTTCCCCCCACTCCCAGCAGCCCTGTCCTCATTAGTTAAAGGATTTTCTTTATTTTATTAAAACAGCTGGAACACTGAGGTAAAACTCCCTCTGTTGCCACCTCTACAGTCATATCTTAAACACATTAATTGTCTCACTGTTTTTCCTGCCTGTACACAACTAGACTGTCTTTAGTCTGGTTCTGAGAACTACTTAACCTGTGTTTTTAAGTAGGAACAGGTAGGCATGTGAGTTTTGAGGGGTTTTTTTTGGCTTGTGCTTAAACTGGCAGGAAGTCTGTGAATGTAGTTAGTGCAGTATCAAGTCTGAGTTAATTTATCCAACTCCTCCAGTGGGGCACAATAACTCAAACATAGCATTTTATTTAATTTGTCTTCTTGTATATTCATTTGTCTTCTAAAGCCTAGAGACAGCAGAAGACACACAGCTCTGTTACGGAGGAAATATTGCCTTTGTTGCATAAAGAAGCTACAAACTAACTGTCTGCTTTCAAATAGGGATTTTTCTTCTTTTTTTTCTTAAGTTAATGACCTGCGTGAAATTCTTCTGAATGAAGATTACATGTTTTTAATGTGGTTGTCATTCAGAACTTTGTCTGACTTGGATTTCAGGCACTTAAAATAAACAGTTTTAACTTAGAACAGGTTACAACTAGAGAAGTCTTCTGTTTTAGTTCTCTTTGGAAGCTCCAGCATCTGGCTGTGACTATGCACCGACTGGTTGTAACTATATAACCCTCTTAGAGGGTTATAGAAGAGCTACCTTTAAATGTAAATATCAGCCTGAAGTTGATTATTTTACTTTTTTTTTTTCATTCAGCAAGAGAGAACTACTAGAATTTGATAACAAGGCGGTTAGGAACTATAGCTAGTACTTTTACGTGTTTTACGATGTTGAAATGTTTTTACTAAAATACTGATATGCCTTAGTATTTCCTAAAAATAATGAATTTTCTGTAGACTACAGGACATTGCAATGCAACTCCATGCATTGCCACTACACTCTTTGTAGACTGCTTCCACTTTTTCTGATGATAAATGGTGGTCAAACTTTCCTGATTTTGTAATCATTGATGCAATCCCAGAAGGCGTCCAGCATATGCTTAATAAGAACATCTTCCTGAAATAGGAATGTGAATAGTGGCTGTATTTGATCTAGCTCCATTTTTACTGTTACAAATGTTTGTGTAAAAATGTCCTGGGTGCATAAGTAACCGTGTAGTATTATGGTGTATATTATTATGTAGCACTTTAGCTTCATAACATTGTGTTGACTTGGGGTCCAGTGATGCTGCTTTGAAAATAAGGAGAGAAACTGAAGGAGAAATATCTTTTGAAAAACACAATGCTGAGTCCTGTCTGGGACAATAACCTGATTGTGGTGGTGCCCAGAGAGTTCCAGGAGCATGACAGGCATCTGGTGTTCTTCTCTAAAGTTTCATTGCCTTTGTTGATGTGTGAGATTTTCCAGAGATTGGCAGAGTATCTTGATGCTTCCTCGCCCTAACTGGATTTTTATTCAACACATTTTACAATCACTTCTTGAATCCCTGCGATCTTTTAGTTGAATTTGCTTACAGCAGCAAGAACTTAAATTTTGGTGCCTGTTGTAGCAGAAACTGGTATTATAAATTCATAGATACCTGAGGGTTGTAATGGTTTCTTTTCTTAATTAGCAAAGTATCTAGAAGGTATAAAGAAATCTTTTAAATTTTAAAAAATCCTCTCTGAGAATGCAAACTACAGGAGAGTAAGAATTTGATCCAATCTGTGTAATGCTTTAGTTTGTATTAGGAAGAAACAGGATTCATTTTATCTATGCTTCTCCCAGATTTACATAAAGAACAAAACTTGCAATAAATATTGTGTTTTAAATAAATTATAATATTTGTCTCTACAAAACCATGTAATTGTTTGGGAAAAATCTCTTCCACCTTGAGCTGTATTTAAATCAAGAGTTTTACAACTTATATTTGCAGGACTTCCAAATTCTACAATACTTAAAGTAAATACTTGGAAAGATGGGAATCAAGTGAGAGCTTGACAAGCTCTCTGTGGGTACTGTATTTCTTGTGAAATTGGATAATGTTGTTTTATTATAATCTTCAAATCAGAAGGTATTTTGGAAGCATAAAATTTCAGGTAAATATCTAGAATAATTAAAAAAAGCCCCAACCAAACAAAATTTTTGAAAGCACTAAACATAGGTCTGCAATTTAGACTCTTTAAAGTCTGGGATGTAATGAAACATTTCACAAAATAGAGTGTTAATTTGGCTAATTAATTCTGTCACCACTGTATTTAAATCTGGTTCATGAAATGCATTAGGTCATATTTTTGAAGCATAATTGAGATCAAACTTCTATGAGTTTAAGTTAGGTTTATGTCCTAGAAGAGCTTGATATGTAACAAAAACCAGCTAAATTATCAGAGAATTTAGTGCAAATAAGGTCTTTTTTCTTTTCCTTCTACTGACACAGAATTTGACTTCATTTGTGTACTAAAAATTTACCTGGTCTACAGTGACAGCAATGGACAGAGGACATAAGTTTGTCAGACAGATCCTCTGTTTCTTGCACATTATACATCTGACAGAGCTTTCTAAGATAAAGCTGAGCTTGTCCAAGACTGTAATAGCCTAAGATTTATGGGGGTATTTGAGATCTTAAGGAGTTAAGTATTTCACCAAGACAGAGATTGCAAAATGTAAAGAGAAAGAATTCTGAAATCAAACAAATTGGCCTTTCTGCTTGCCTGCATATGTGTGTGTGTTAATTGACACTGATTTTTCAGTGTCTGAGCATAATCTTTCATCTAGTTTTGTGGTTTTTAATAGATAGACATTTTACCTAATTTAGCTTATACTGAAAAATAATGTGATCCTCTGACAACATTTGAATACAGCTTAACCTAATAAATACACTCAAGATGAATTTGAATCACCTCAGGGATTCAAAGTAGTAGAAATGTATTTCATGTAAATGTCATGCTCACTGATTTTATTTATTCTAGCTCTTAATTGCACACAGAATCTAAAAAAAAAAATAGTGTGTTCTCTATTTAAGTTTTGAAAAATTATTTCAAATTTATGTAGAGAAGGTTTTTGACATAAAAGATACAGCATGAGCCAGGAATTGTAAAAAAGGTTTACAACATCATAATGTAGGGAGGCAGGTACTGCCAAGATCTGGGCTAGATCTTGCATTGTTTCACATAGTAAGTAATGACCTGGAAGTAAAAAGAAAACATATTAAAGTTAATAGATTGCACTAATTCCAAGGGAGTCATAAACATCTAAACAAAATGGAAGGAAATAAGGAATATAGATGGAAGGCAAAATAAACTGCATCCAGTTAATGAACATTCAATATCTGTTTTGGTTTGTAAACTGTTGGTAAAACAGCATGAAGTGGGTATATAGAAATGGAGTCAGTATAAAGTGAGACGTCAGGGCAAGATGGAGAGAAAACCTGGAGAACAGACAATTTATCAGTTTCAGCCTCTGAGAAAGGAAACTTTTTCCCTTTGCATAGGACATTCTCAGCTCTGTAGAAGAGGGAGAAGCTGGAAGCAGGGTATGCAGATAGGATATAAACCCATGAAGCAATCCATTTCACTTGCATCACCTGATTTAGACACCTGCATTGGGACGGGAAACATTGTCCTTTGGAGTCAGCTGTCTTTCTCCTTTGGCTAACCTGGATTAGACCTGTGGTGACACAATGGACAATGCTGAGTGAGATGAATCCCATCTCATATGCAGGAAACATCTTCCTGAGAATGTGATGTGTAGGGTTTCTGTGGACATTTCCTTGCAGTAATTGCTAGTGGCCTCTTCAGACTTCCTTATGTGGCAGCTGTGTTTCAGAACAACCATTTTCTCTCAAAATTTCCATGTCACATCTGAAGAAGTCTTTAATGCTTTCTTAACTGTTTAGGAAGACCTACTTCTTGCCATGCTGAGGAGGCACTGCTTACAGCCAGTCATAGCAGATGGATTTGTGACCAGTGTAAAAAGAAGGGATTAAAGTTGAATAAATGTTATGGAACAGTTCCAGAAGAAATTTCACAAATAAAGTGCATGGTATTCTCCCAGTAGAGGAGTCTATTTCTAGAATTAACTTCTGTGATTCTACAATATATTTTTGCTTTGCTGAACTTGTTGGGGTGTAATATTGGTGCCCAGTATGTTGTTCATATACAGATAGCCCAGAAAGTGGTTAGACATAGACAAACAAATTCCGTAATTCTGGAGATGTTTCTAGGGTTTATACAGATTAGATTTGTGACACTTACTGCAGTCAAGACATTTCCTGGACTCCCAATTAGCTTTTGTGGTTCTACAGCATATTTTTTCTTTGCTGAAATTATTGGTGCCTTTTTTAGCACCTGCTCTGGTTGTGGAAATATTCTTGCAATATAGCTTTACCTTCCAAATTGTTAATTTGCCTGGCAATTATTCTTGTAACTTATTAAAAACTGTAAGATACAAAGGAGGGACAGCTGGATGTCTCTTTAGTAAAATTTAGGCCAGAGCTCATTTTATGTTAGGTCTCACTTGAGAGATTGTGTGCAGTACATAAACCACTAAATTACCATTTTCCGTGTTCAGTATTACACTACACCAAGCAGAAAAATAAAAAAGGTAAAAAACACGACCAAATAAATGTACCTGTGTTATTTTCTTGTATTAAATTTAAACTAAGGGGGGGAGGGGGGAACAAAGGGAGTGGCAGAAAGAGTCAAAAAATGTACCAAAATATATTAGAAACCTGTAGACATTTAATGCTTATGTTTCTTGATACATTTTAGTTTTTATTTGTATTTTTTGGACTGACTGTAATACATGGTAGTGTAGGAAAAGAGGTGATATATTCAAATTTGAAGAATGCAAGATCATCTTGCCCTCTTCTACTGTGAATCTCTAGATGAGGCAAGCCTGAGACATTCAGGAGGGTGAGACATTGCACCATGAGCTCCTGCCCAAGAGACTTCAGATCATCTGGACCCAGGTGGATTTTGTACAGAGCCATTGGCTACCTCTGTGCTGCACCACTTCACTCTTCCAGGGTCTGAAGGGCTTTATTATCATGGATGAAAGGATATGGATTCTATACCATGAAATAAAAGAGCACCTTCTGGAGCAAAATCCTTTCTTATTACTATAATAAGGATTCATTCTGGTGTAGGATACAAGCCATGCACCTCTTCTGAAACACTTTAGGATGTTTGGAGTGACTTTTTTTAAAGCTTCTCTCATACTACACAACACTACATATGTGTTTGCATTATGAACAGTTGCTGCAAATATTTGGATGCATGTAATTATTCCTGTGCTTTCAGGGAAGCACAGAGAGTGCAAGGTGAGAGCTGAAACACTTCTTTAGGTCCCAGGTCATTCCTTACAGCAGTATCATTTATCACCCATGTATGAAATCAGCATAGGTGTAAAATTGGATCAGCAATGTAGGTAATCATAGCCTAGGCCTGTACCTTAATTAAAAGACATTATTCTTCAGTGTTAGAACATGAGAGACTCATTACAGTATTAATTAATAAGTTGTGGGAGGTGAGTTTATTTTCTAGAAAGCCTGTAGAGCTGGTGACAATGGAGGCTAAGGGGTAGAGGAGCCATTTGTTTAAATAACTGAAGTTATTTTTGATAATTTCTCCGTCCTTTCCTTTTAAAGAGACCATTTAAGGCTGGTGTATTTATCAGTACCTCACTCTGCTCGGCAAGTGACAAGATGAGTTCAAAGAAACAAATTTACCTGTTAGATAAGACAAGATGTTGTTACCAGCAAAAAAGAGATGATGCATACAGTCACCTGGCATCAATGACTCTCTAGCAAACTTCTTCCTCAGTAACAGAAATTTGTCTCCTTCCCTGCTTTGTGTTGAGTGCTGCTGGGAGTATCCTGTTTGGCACCTTTGTCCAGGGCCTTTTATTTTTTTATTTTTTTTTTCTCTTAACTCTTTGTGGTTTTCTTGTCAGGAAGGAGGAACATTTATGATCTTTTGCTTTTCTTTGATTCATCTTAACATCCTCACTCCTTACCTTCCATACCAAATTGTCTTACTTCTTATTCAGCCTGAAAAGCAACCTGCTAAAACCACTTTTTTCATGATGATGGTCAGGTTCCTCTAAGAATAGTATTTAAAACTACTGTAGGTAGAGATTAATTTTTGGTTTGAATGCTTTAACTCTGTATTCACTGTTAAGGTGCAGTTGAACTTTTTCTGTATCTTTGTTTGGTTGTTGTTTTATATCACCATAAGGAAAATGAGAAAGGAAATGCTATTTAGATTTACAGCATTTGGCAGATAGAATAGGACAAATAACATATATTCAGATTCACTGCACTGTTAATATTCAAGTGTATGTGTGTAATAATATTTTTACCAACCTGCCATAGAACACTCAGGTGCTATAAATTCAGTACAGTGTTCCCCAGTCCATTTGGTTTTGGAGAATTGTATGGAGGCAGAAGCCATTGGTATTATGGTAGTGACTCCAAGAGCGATGATGTGCTCTTTTCATTTGCAAGCTGTTCTGTCTGTACTGTCAAATGATCAGTTTTAGAGCTACTTTTTAAAAGCTGTTTATCAACACAGCTTTTAAGGGATTTATATCACATTAGTGTATACTCACAATGTACAGGTCTGAAATAATTTTTCAATATTTTCCCTTTCAGCACATAAAGCACTGGATTCATCTCATATAACTCCAGTCTTCAAAATGAGGTATCTAGAATAGGAATATAGGAGCTATATTCAGTAGGGAGTGAAAGGCACATGTGAAGGGCTTAAATTTCATAAAGTAGAGAGCAGCAGCCGTCTCAAAATTAAATCTTTTAAGAAGGTTAAGATATGGAGGAGTCCGTTTCAGCACTCAAGCTTGAAGATTAAATTTAAGGGCATGCAAATGAAAATGTTTCGTTGTGGTTCTAGCCAGTATTGAACAGAGGTGTAAGATTAATGGATGGGGCAGGGAGGTCAGATTCTTCCATTGTTTTAGATAACTCACCTAAGGTGCTGGTGGTAGTCTAATGCTTAGTGGAATTTGGGAAACCTCTATGATTAAGTCAGATTTTAGAGGAATCCTGAACACAACATAGCATGAGACAGGCCATGGTAATTTACTAGATAAATTTGTCATTGAGTGAAAGTCTGAGTCACAAAGGCTAAATGTTCATTCCTGTTTTACTGGTGGAATGAAATACAGAAAAATGATCATCAGCATCTGACCTAGTTAACTGAAGAGTTACCCAACCTAATTACTGATCATTCATTACTAGTCAGTGTGGAAAATGGGGGCAAGAATAATCTTCTTGGAGTTTTTATGTCTGTCTCTGGAGTAGATAGTAACTGTTCATAGAATGATTTTAGTTAGGGAGATGAAGAAATTTGCTCACTATACTGTAACTCTTTCCATTTCAAAGGAAAATGGTTAAAAATAACAGAGAAGAATTCACGACTTGTAATCTAAGGCCCCAAAATATACCTATCTAAATGTAGACAATAACTTCTTGTCTGATATTCTTCTGAAATATGATGCTGTTACTCTGTTTTGTAAATGTTTATTGAGAAATACCATGTTTTGTATTTGTGACTTTTTAAGGCTTCTGTACCTAATTTATGACTGCCAGGGAGGAAGTTGACTATACAGAAGATATATTTGTGTATTTGCTTTAATTTATGGTTGACTGAAATTCAATATGTTATTCATATACAGATAGATCAAAAAGTGGTTGGACATAGATAAGCAAATTCAGTAATTCTGAAGACATCTTCTGGACTTATATAACACATTGCAGGCTTGTGACACTTATTCTGGTCAAGACACTTACTGGACTCTCAATTGAGACTTGCCCTGATAAAGGCTTGAAGATTATAGGGCCAGAGCTCTTGCATAATTAAAGAATTAATTGTGACATTGTTTCTGTATTTATTTCTCTACTTACTTAAGGCTATGATTTTCTCAAACATTGTATAAGAATCTTTTAATTAACTTCTGTGGGCTCAGGCAAGACTGAAAATATCTGTCAAAACTTGTGTACAAATTCCAAACCTAGTTTTTTAGAGCAGTAATTTATCCCTAAAAAACCCTAACCAACCAAGCAAGTTAAAAAGCTTCATACATAATATCTTGCTCTCCTTGAGTTAGATAACTGTGTCCAGTAGAAACTGGATTAGCCCCCATCTGTGGACCTTTTCAGACCTAGTGGATGTCTGAAAAGACAAGCATGTGGCTTTTCAAGGCATTTATTCTGTTGTGCAATTATATGTAGCTGTAAATTTAACTGAGGCGTTTACTCTTCATTTCAGGATACTGTGAGCTTCTAATAGCATTTTCTCTTTGAAGCAAAAGTAAGGTGCTTTTACAACAGCTTCTGTGAGTGATATTTGGTGTATGTTATTGTATGTTATATTACCCTGCTTAGGGTAATAAGGTCTTACAGTCATGAGAATTATTATTCTGCATTTTGTAAAAGAAAATAAAACATTAGAGGGCTAAAATCAGTTGTTTGGAAAAATTACTTATTGTCAGCAGAGACTTGCTTGAATTTGCTAAAAGCTATTTTGAGATTTATAGCTGTTACTCAAATTATGGGGAAAAATCCCCTGAAACACATTGCCTGAACACTTCTCAGAATCAAGTCAAATATGCTTGCAGTTGGGTAATACCTGCCCTGAAATGCTGACCAAATTGATTGTAAGGAATGTGATTCCAGGAGTGCATCTTCCTTGGTGTTTTAACTGCAGCCAGGAGTGCAGAATTTAAATCACTTTCCATACTTTCATTTACATCAAGAAGTGATTTTGGTCCACATGAACTGGATGTGAGGACCTCGGGTTTCACTGCTGAGATTTGCCACTACTGGTCCCCAGCACTTGGTCATGCTAAAGGCAATTTTGCCTTTCGTAGTCCTGCTGCACTGAAGGTCAGATGAACTGGGCTTCAAATAAGAAGTCAGCTAGGGAAGGGACTCAACTTCCTTCTGTGTATTAGAGATCAAAATAGTGAAATGAACTGACAACTTATCTAGAATAAAAAAGAAATTTTTGACAAAAAGTGAAAAAAAAATATTGTTTGTCACAGTATTGTCGTCCTTTTTATAAGGTTTTTTAGTTTATAATTGTCCCTTCTATTCCTAGTGAAAAAAAACAAAAACAACAAAAAACCCTCACAAAAACAAACAAACAAAACCCCCAACCCCCCTCCCCCAAAAAACAACAAAAAAACCCCCAACAACCTACAACACAAACAGCCACCATCACCAAAAAAATATCAATTTATAGCAGTAATTCTCTTTTAGTGTTTAACACCTTGATAAATACAGTAACTTGATGAATGGCTACTATTCATAAGATACTTTACTTTTCTATTTTTCTTGTTTGATAGGTGATATATGCCCTGAACACTAAGAATGATGAATATGAGGACAGTATACAGGCTCTGAGAGAGGCTCATGAAGAAGAAATTCAGAATATTCTTGCTCAAACAAGAGAAACAATTCTCCAGTGTAAAAGCAAAGTTGAGGAAGAACAGTTACTGAGAAAGCATATTCAGGCCCTTGAAATTGCAGTAGCACAACACAAGAGATTGAAGGAAGAAGCCTTGGCAGAGTTAATATTGTGTAAAAAGCAAGCAGAAGAGAAGGAGTCAAGAACAGAAGTGAAACAAGCACAGATGGGCCTTTCTACAGACACAGTGGAAACCAATGCAGGCTTTGAAAACAAACTTCTACATTTAAATCAGGAGTTTGATGGACTTCTAAATGAATGCAAAGCATTTAGAGGAGAAAATCTAGATAAAAAAGTAAATTTAGATGAAAAATGTAGCGTGGAAAGACACACTGTAATAAATGAGATGGAAAACCTGAAGGGTGAGAACCAGAAAACAACTGAAGAATATACTCAGAAAACAAGGAAACTGCAAGCCCCTTGTGAGACAGAAAAAGAGACTTTGAAAAAAGCCATGCAGCAGTCATTAGAAACAAACTGTCAGCAAAGAGAAATAGAGCAAAAGAAGGGCTCAGAGACTGAGGAAGGTTTTTTGCTGCAGCAGGTAAAGAAGTTGGAAGCAGACCTAGAGGAGAAAAGCCAGAAGATAAATGAGAGGAAGAAGCATTCCCAGAAGCTGAAGGAGCGAATACAGGTAGGGTATGAGACTGTAATCCCTATCTCTCCTGAGAAAGTGAAAATTATCAATTCTTTAAAATTTGGGAGAGGAGGATCTTTTAAATATCATGTTGATTCAAATACTTTTTAAGTAGTAAAGCAGTTTTAGAGGCTTAGAATTGAAGTAGGAGTGATATAACGCTGACAGCTTCAAAGAAAGAGTTAAGATGATTAGTAACTCATTAGGAGAACACTTTGAACACTAGACTTTGTATTCCTTTAGGGAGGAGTGAAGTAAAATGTATCTGTTGGCTGAACAGAATTTTACCTTTCCTGCCCAGAAATGTGACGAGAACAGCAAGCAGGCACCACTGGTACCAGTGAGTGTTTACAGAGTACATTCTCCTTTTTCCTTGTGGTTGATAATAGCTCAGTGCATGGATATGAAGGAGGTTAGATAAGAGACCTGAGCTGGCAGTTTAAGAATCAAGTTCTTTGTATGACCCTTGCAGAAGTCTTGTACAAGTGCCATTTAATGAAGTGTTCTTTACACTTGTGAAGTTTTAAGTGCTGAGCCATGAGACTTTCGCCATTGGTTCTCATCTTGCACTTTGCCTGCCCAGCCTCACTGCTGTGTATCTCATACACTTGCAGCACAGCTCTGCAGACCCTTCCTGGTTGCATCATGTGTCAGATGCAGTTTCAGAGGTTGGCATGTCATGGGAAATCTGCCAAACAGCTGCTTTTGGTACAGAAGGTCAGAGTGCAGGAGGGATGCTGATGCACTGTGCTGAAATTGAAGCACCCTGCCATGCTCTGTGCTGTACAGTTCAACTTCCTTCGGATACTTTTGGTGCTTTACATGACATAAACTCACCTACCAGACATGTCCCCAGCCCTGTGACAGCAATCTTGCATATTAGGTAAGAAAACACCTCGAAGGTCTAGACTTGGAGTATTACAGAATAACAGAAGTTGTTCTCTAATGGGAAAGAAGATTTTCTTCCTTTAGAAGAGGAGAGCCCCAGAACTCTGCAGGAAGCAGGGTCAGCCCAGTCAGCTGTGTTCTTCAAGGCAGCCCTTAACTGTTTTCACCATCTGCCCTCACATCTTGCTTGCCACTATCGTTTTGCTGATGATGCAGAGTTCTGAGCTACTTCTTTGAGGATGTTCTTGGAGTTCAGCCTATGATACTGTGAAAAATGCATATTGTGTGTGTGGCTCTACGCAGATATTTACTATATGTAATATGCTAGGTAGAAAAGTTATGCAATATTAACATTTTAAATAATATAGTAAATGTAGTTTTTAACATTGAATCTAAGTAAGAAGTGTGTGTAAAGTATTGTCCTTAGCTCAAGAGCAAAGAGAAGATAACCCAGAAGTTTCTACACAGAGAGAACAATTACAACAAGCCAAACTAAAACCCCCTCTTAGATGTTTCAGAGGGAAAGATGCATATCTCCTTGAAACCACCCTGACCAATCCAGACCATGCATATCTCCTCGAAACCACCCTAGTCAAGCCAGACCATGCATATCTCCTTGAATCCACAAAGCTATCTAGTTAAGCCAGACTCCAAGACGCCAAAGGTCTTGCAAAAAGCTCGTAGCAAACAAGCTTTTCTTAGATAAAATATGCATATTCATTAAAGTTAGTCCTCAAAAATAGAGAAGCTTCTCTCTAACAGGGCCCTTCTCCTTCTCAGCCTTTGTCTAAGAAAGAGGGGGGACGGTAGACCCGAGCTACCTACTTTGCTCTTATTTGCCTCATTATTTGTCCTGTCTCTGAAAACTTTTTAAACTTTTATTATTGTATTAATTTTTGTAACCAATTTTTATTCTTTATTAAATTTTCATAAATTTCAAAAAGTGAGTTATTAGCATTTATCACAATACAGTCACTACTTCTTTGTTTTACAAGATCAGAGCATGAAGTGAATACACCTTCCCCAACATTACTGAGATTTCCTTGTCTGAGTGTGAAGATCTGTAGCAGAAAAATCTCTTTTATAGAAAAGTGGAGAGGATACAATGAATGGCAGAGATGCAGATAAGCCCTTTCTTTAAATTGAGTAAATCTGTAATATCTGTTTCAATACTAAAAAGTATCCTGGCTCTGTAGAAGTTGGAAGTATTAGATAGGAAGAGAGAAAGGAAGATTCTGATTTTTTTTGTGGGTACTTTAGGTAACATTCAGAGAAAATGAAAAATAAACACATGAAAATGTATGCACATGGTTTACTCTTCTGATTTATTGTATAAGAAATGCAGTAATTTAGGAATAAATAATGTAAAATATAATAGGCAGTAGAAGTAAGAGGGTAGTATCATTAGCAACTTATTTTCTAAATTCAGTATCAGCTGGATAAAACTGAGATATTCTCTGAAGGACATAAGCTCAACTTGTACATTTCAAATCCTCTAAGTCTGTGGAATGAGGCTGATTTACATACCACTGGAGCATATTGCCTTGAATCTTTGAAGAGATACCCTCAGACTAGGATAAATCTGGAAGGAGGAAAAGAGACATGATGTTGTTGTCGTCTGTTTCTTTACAATTTGAACAAAAAATATAAAAGTTTCTCCTTTCTAAATTGACCATTTCTTATGCCACCATTAAATACATTTTTTTTCTGATTTCTGTGGACAATGGCAGACAGGGAAATAGAAACATCTTTTTAATCAGAAATACCTTTGAGCATTACTATACTAGCAGAAAAAGCTATTATAAAGCTTGAAAGGTGAAAGGACTGTTGTTTCAACAAGATGAATTTTTCTGTTTTCTCCTTAGTGTGTGCCAAGAGGTTTGAGATCTTTAGATGAAAAGCATTACATTAGTACACATTTATTGTTATTACTGTGGAAGGGAGAATACAAAGGTTGACAAATCATTAAGTCTGATCTGTTCAGTGTAGTTTTGGAAGAATTCTGGCATATATGCCAGAGGTAAAAGTAACAAGCTTACCTTGAACTTTTGAGCTACAGAGAGTGTTAAATACAAGTTAGTTTTAACCCTGAGGTTTTAGGAAAAAAATGGCATTTTTATCTGAGTGAGTATTGCAGTATTATGCTTGGCATCTGAAACTGCAACTAGAACCTCCACAAACAGAACATTAAATATGGTTCAAATTTTTCCCATTACTAATGGAAAGACAGCTCCCAGCAAAGTCTGTAGGACTCAATTTTTTCTGAGTTTAGGCATCTGTATAATAGATTATGTTACCAACTGTTGTATTTCAGCAACTGAGGAAACCCTAATTAATAGTCATTAAATTTTGGCATAAATTGTCATGAAATTATTAGAAGTATCACCTATTTAAGTTTAGAACAACCTCAGACATCTTTCAGATGGTAACTATTGATGGGTATTCACTTTAAAATGATGCCAACTACATGTGAGGGAAGGGCTCCACATCACAAATATTCTGGCAGCAGAGACAATTTAAGGGTATGGAAGAGCAAAAAATGCATTTAAACCAGCTCTGTAGGTGATTTAGATCATGGAACACCAAGAGAGAAAATGAGCATTTATTTCTTATTACAAGAAATTACATATGTAATAAACATGAAAGTAATGCCATGCATATTTTAGGATTTGGAAGTGTAGCTTAAGTGAACACAGCAAGAAATTCTGAGATCAAAATGTATAGTGAGAAAAGAAGAAGAAGATCTAAGTGCAGTCAAAGAGAGAAATTCACATCAAGAAAAGGAAATCCTGCACAAAGCAGGTAAGATGCTCATTAATGTCATTCTAAAGTACTTCCAATGTTAGTACTCACTGATACTGGAAATTCTGCAAGTTATTTATGCTACTTGAAATGTAAATTTTGGTACCACAGAAGATGTGGAAACTATCTTGAGTTCCCAAAGGAAAGCTGTTAATAAAGTAGATGAACTGAAAGATCAAATCACGCAGCTGCAGCAAATGACTTGTACCAAAGAGAGTCAGAAAAAGAGCAACTCTTTTTGTCAGAGTTTTGTCAAAGAGTCAGAAGAAGTGCAAGAGCTTTAACAGGTGATTTGCTCTCAAATATTCAAAGACATGGCATACCAAAAGTACTGAAATCAATGTAGGGTTTTTTTTAAAGATTGATGGCGTTGATGTGCAGGAGTCAATCCTGTAAGGTTCCCAGATCTCTGAGGTTGTTCAGTGGAACACTGACTTGTGTTCACAGCCTGAAGTACATGAGTTTCTGCAGACAGCAAAGGAGCTACAGACATCCTTGGGCTAGACCAGGGCATAGTGTTCAACTGCTTCTGTAACCAAATCCTTAAAGAGAGCAATGTCTAAGGCAGACTTGCTCTGCTGAGGTCAAGTTGGAATACTGATTTATTTATTTTTAAATATAGAAATTAGTTATTCGGAAAAGCTGTGCGGAAATGACAGCAGGAATAAACTCAGTAAAATGAGGAATGTGTGTATCCTGAGAGTAGTCTCAGTTCAATATCTCCCCTTATGCAACTGTTCAGCCCTGAATCTTTTCTATACTTTTTAGTTCTCTAAACTATTGTTAAGCTACCATTCAGGAAAATTAGACTTGGCATCAGAGTCAGCAAATTGTCCACTGTACCTTTTTGCAGGACTAATGTTATCCTTGAGGCAGCCTGTGTGGTTGGAAGTGAGTTACACACCCAAGCTCAACCCAGAACAGCAAAAAAACTCAAATCATTCCTAGTCTGCAGAAGAAGTTTACCATCCTGCATCAGTATACTCCTATATTTTTAACTAAAATAAAGCCAATATTTTTCAATGGAGTATTACCACATAAATAACATTTTGACTACAAAATAGACTACTGTGACCCCAGAGTTCTACCATGGGTGGTTTTTGGGGTTTTTTTGGTGGTAGTGGTTTTTTTGGTTTTTGTGGTTTTTGTGGTTTTTTTTTGTTTTTTTGTTTTTTTGTTTTTTTTTTTTTTTTTTTTTTGTGGTGGTTTGGTTGGTTGGTTGGTTGGTTGGTTTGGTTTTTTGTGTGTTTGTTTTGGTTTTTTTGTTTTTTGGGGTTTTTTTTGTACAATATGTATAGTGTGTTTTATAGAGTATGGAAACTGTAGCTGTTTAAAGGAGGGTATGAATTAAAGAGAGAACTGTCTTTGTAAAATCAAGCATAAGTCCTATAAGGTAAAGATTTGTGTGAAGGAGTAGCTGTTAAAAGGAATGGTAGATCATGTAATGAAGGATACAAAGGAAATCAGGCCAGTCTAAAACTCCATGGTATCTGAAAAAAAAAAAAAAAAGCAGAAGGTAGGAATGTTCTTCTATTGATAGATGCTTTAATTCATCTGGTTCTAATCTTATTGGTCACAGCAACCTCATTTGAATTATGCTCACTGTAGGCACTTTAAATTAACATAAAATGCCAGGATTTTCTTGTTACAGAAAAAAATCAGAAAAAGAAAAGAAAAAAGGTCAGACTGATGCATTTCTGGGAAAAGCTCCAAAGACAGGAAGGTGAATTTATCCTTGATGTGATAAATGTCCTTCTAAGCAATACTTATCCTTGCATGCTTTCCATATGGCAGTTGGAGTGTTGTATATAAGATCCTTCCTGAAGAAGAACGTGTTGTGGCTGTTATTCCAGTTTCTGAGTTAAATTTTCATGGATCACCGCTGGGAAATATTCAGATAAATTAATTTAATCAGAATTTTGTATTTAATCAAAATTTTGTAGTGTTTAGGCAGAGAATCTAATTCTGCAAAGTGTTGGTAAATTAATTCAGATTGCATGTGTTACCAATGAAATTACAACTATTTACAAATACATGCATACATACATATATATCCTTATTTAACTTCAGTCAGAAAGAAGACTCATCTTGTAGATGCAAACATCTTACCTGAGCAATACCTCTTTTTCCATGTGTTTTAAATGGTTAAGCTGTTATTTTTGTTGTTGATATGCATTAGCAGCAATTGGCTTAAGAGATTCTTCAAAGAATTTCATTTCCATCAGAGCTGCTGCCTGTGACTGAATCCTTTGGCTTCAGGAAATTTGCAGTCTCTAATGTTTCTGTGCAGTAGGAACATAAACGTGAGCTGAATTCTATTCAAAGGGAGGAGAACCTTGAAACACATGTTTAGTTTTAAGCATGTGCTTTAATGATTAGTGGAGCTCACAAGTCAGTGCATGTGTAAGTGATTTGCCAAATTTGAGCGTAAGCTAAAGGGGAAGTTAATTTCTGACTCCTAATGGACTTTGGTGTTCATCAAAGATATTCTAGACAGAAAAAGAAGATGAATTTCAGAAGTTTGTAGAATGAGACAATCAGACTACTGATCAAGTGGTTTCTAGACCCTTCTTGATGCTGTATGAACTCCCACCCATTTTCTGCAGTTAACACTGCTCTAACTTTCTGAGTTCAGTGTTTACTTGAGAATAATCAAACGCTGACAAGTTGTGAAGTCATAAAAAAGGAAGCACCTGCTGTCCCTAAATGTCGAGCTTCATAGTACCTGCCCAGTCTTAGAGGCTAGGAATTGTGTTTAGTGCTTGCCAAAAGAATTAATTTCCATGAAACTGCTGGAGTTTATATGTCTGTACAATTTTATTTCTCAAAATGGACCCCAGGTGAGTAAATTATTTTATCTGCTTGTGGAATGGCTCACTTTTGATCACTATCTGAAGATGCAATGCCTCAAGGGACATAGTAACACTAGTGAAGCCTTATGGAAATTACTTTGCCTTTTATATAGTGTATGCTGCTTATTATTAGGTTGTACATGTATTCTTAAAGTTATGCCAGAATAATTTAAAGCTCTTCATGGGAGTCAGATTGAATTCAAGTACCAAACACTTCATACTTTAAAAAAAAAAAGGCATAGTAGTAGACATTTATTTTTAATAGGCAATAAATATTACTGCTTATAATAATATCTTCTTAGAGATTCATATTAATTTAATTTAAGAAAAATATTGAGTTAGTAAAACAAAATTTCAATTTTTTTCATTATTGATGCTGTTTTTATCCTCTTGTTCAGCTAACACCTGTAACAGCTGTTAAGGAAGTGTAATATCTATTTTTCCAGATGGAAAAATTAAGATACAGAGAATAAAGTCAGTTGACAGAGTTGAAGGGGAATGTTGCACCTGATCTTCACGTTTTAATCAAAAAGGCAGTTATATCTGCTCCTTTTTGTACAGGCAAAACTAAAGCTAATTCCTCCCTTGCCATGTTCATGTATCTGTTTAATTCCATCCTTTAATTGCTACCTCAGTTTTACACAGAGGTGTGTGAGAAGGAGCTGTACAGGATGGAGGAGGTGTTAAAGAGCTATTTTTTCCTTCATTTGTAGCATCTGAAGACACTGTAGAATATTTTTTGAGTTAGCAAATTTGCACAAATAGGAAGAGCAAGCACACTAATAAACTTGTAATGTGTATAACTTCAGGAAATTTCTAGAAGTTGCACATTCAGTCTTTCTACAATAAGTAGTTGCTAACACTTGCTGCAAACAATTGCTTCAAGCTCTTGGTCATTGTCTAGCAACTGATGCTCCCATTGATTTTTTAACTGTTTCCATCAACATGGCAATTTTACAATCCTCATTTTTTATTATTATTTTATTTTTACTTCCTCACCATGATTTTCTTTATGGATGCTGTCAGGTATTGCTTCCTTTTTCACTAATTGCCCATTAATCATGTTGTTTTTATATGGCCAATGTATATTTATGGTTTTTCAGATCTTGTGGGTGACTCTTGCATACTAAACTATTTTTGAACCTTAACACCACTCAAGGCAAAACAGTCTGACTCTTCGTGCTGAGCAGTTTTACACCTTAGGGAAGCTTTCAGTGGAAGATTAGGATAATGTGAACTGTATTGTCTCACACTAATATTAGAAAGAACCAAACCAAACTGTTTATACCTTTTAAATTAAATAACACGAGTGATATTAAATGACAGTAGCATGTACTGTTGTGTACACTGCTGTATTATCTAGGTTAATGTAGAAGAATTATATTCTTTTTCATGCTGCATGTTTTGTCCCAGGTATTGCAGGCTCTTGTCTTTTCTTTTATCCCTTTTTTTTTTTTTTTAGGAGCTCCAAACACAGCTAGATGAATTTAAAAGAAAATCTGAAAGTGAACTAAAGCAACTAGAGAAAGAAAAAGAAGTTCTAACTGGGAAGCTTCAAAACGCTTCACTTGAGGTAAACTGGGCATAAAAGTAATGCAGTAATAAAATGCCTTTATTTTTCATCCCTTCCGAGAGATTCTGGATTAGATTTTAATACTATTTGTTGTGTCTATCACTCAATAAAATATGAAAGGCTCCAGATAGAAATAGCAGAAATAACTGCTTCTAGATATCTATGAAGATTTTGACAAGCCTGTTTATTTCATACATTACTCTTTGGAGATGTGCTAAGGTGAGAAGTTTGCCTATATCAGGGTTGCAGAGTGACTCTGATTGATTGTTTGTTTAGAGGACAAAGTGAGATTAGAAACTTCTGTTAATTTTCTGATTTGTTTTAATGCATAGAGCCTCAATGTATCTTCAATGATTCTAACCAGTTTTCACTTCCTCAAGTTCAGTGGGAGTTTGCATGGCAACAACTCTGCAAAAGCTCAAGACCTAGATCTTCTTCAGCTGACATTTGTAGACTCTCAGTGGTCGTAATAATCTCCTGTTAAGGGTTTAAAGACACAGAAAGGACAGATAGGCTTATCAGGAAGCTAAGCAAAATGTTGTCCTCTCTTTACTGCCTCCACTTTCCCACATGCCATTACTACCCCTTGGTGTGCATGTTCCAACAGTCAGGGCATGTGTTGTGCTCATTTACAATAAGCAAAGCCTGTTTTTTCTCCCATCTGTGCTGAACTAGTTATGAGGTGCATGGGCTTTTCTTCTTCATTTCTCCTCTAAAACATATTTATACATTCTGGTATCAAACAGTGACATCCTGACCTTCTGTCTATTTCCCAGTCTTACAAATACAGAATTTAAGTGTGGTTCAATGTTCTGAAATTTTTGGCTATTTCTAAGTTTCATTACACATTTTTGCGTGACACTGTTTTCTACAGATTCTTCTCTGAAAGAATTTTGGGTCTATCCAACCTATGTTGGCCTATTCAGAGTGAAATGTTTATGACATAAAGGTTTCTTCCTCAGGTTTTGCAGATGCAAAAAATTAGGTCATGGGTCATCAGATTACTTTTTTTGAAAACACATGTTCAGGACAGTAAAATGTGAAAGAAACTTACATTTTCTAACTTCTCATCCACTTTCATCACAAGATCATGGTAAAATTAGCAAAGAGTGGTGGAAAATTATTGCCACTATAAACATAAACATAAATAATATCAAGTAGTACACAGCATGCCATATGTTATGTTCACAGCACCATGGTAAATATGAACAGATACACTAAGAAACATTTTATTGTATCTTAGAATCTGACTGCTCTCAAAAAGAAGGAAATGCTCCATTTGAAGAGAAATTTTGCATTTTTCTTGATTGCTCCAGAAGTTACTTTCTGGACTAATTACTTGGCAGTATTGCCGGGTAGTGAAGTCGTTTCAACTTGTAACAGTTTCCTGCTGTAGGTACATGAATATTCACAGCCAAGAAAGCACCATTTACTATCTGATGTTATGTTTCACTGAGGGCATGTTTCCCATCTGGGAACCTTTGCAATGGCTCAGCCCAGAGCTTCCGCCTCAAAGGTTAGGTAATGTGCTGTTACTAATCCAGTTCTAACCTGGATACAATTTCAGATCTAAAAATAGCTTCCTTGGCTGCCTAAGACCCGTTTTTGGTTGGGCTGATGTAGCTAGAGCACCATGTAGAATAGACAGAAGCATGGTAATTTCATTTCTCTGGGGTTGCACTTCAAAGTGGCAGTATTTCTGTATTAATAAGATTATGGATAAAGAAATCAGACTTGCATCAGACTGTTTGGTCATTTGGAAGGAAGGATGTGAGATCCTGTGTCAGTTGAATGGTAATTCACTAGGACCCTCCAGTTCTTTGGTTTTAAACTACAGGATCTCTTCAGCGTGTGTTAAAGGATCTTGGTGCCACAATATAAGAAAAATATGAAGCTATTAAAAGTATCCAAAGGATGGCTACAGAGATGGTGAAGGGCCCTGAGAGGAAGCTGTATGAGGAGCAGATGATGTCACTTGGTCTGTTCAGCCTGGAGAAGAGGAGACTGAGGGGACACCTCATTGCATTCCAGAACTTCTTCATGAGGGGAAGTGGAGGCAGATTCTGATCACTTCTCTGTGATGACGAGTGACAAAACCTAGGAAAATGGCCTGAAGTTGTGTCAGGGGAGGTTTAGGTTGGATATTAGAGACAGGTTTTTCTCCTGGAGGGTGACTGGGCACTGGAACAGGTTTTCCAGGGAAGTGGTCACAGCATCAAACCTGATAGAATTCAAGACGTGTTTAGCCAATGTTCTCAGGCACATGGTGTGACTGGGGATGGGGCTGTGCAGGGCCAGGAGCTGGACTTCTGTGATCCTTGTGGGTCCCTTCCAACTCAGAATATTCTGTGATTCTGTTCTATTCTGGAATTAGAAGATACATAAAATGGAACTGCAAACATTGGCTTGTCATGATACGTCTTTGAACAATGCTAGCACAGCAATGCCCAGAGTTTTTGTGGATCTTGAAGAGTCCACCAAATAGCAGCCAAAGAACACAGTCAGGAATTCCTCTGGTTAGGAATTACAAGTTTAGGAATATTGTTTACTGTGAACTTACTTGAAGTAACTCTGAAATAAGCCTAAAAAAACCAGTAAAATACTTTTTTTTTTTTTTTTTACTTCTTATGCCATGTTACTGTTTATGTTATGTGAGGTAATGTTTGCATCCCTGAGGTCACTTTAAGCAATTCTAGTGAATAAAAGTGAATTAGTAATGGAATTAAAGTATATATTTTTTAAGAACTTTTATTTTGTGGCAGGAGAACATTATAAAACATAAAATCCAGTGTTGCTGCTTTGTTAATAATAAAAACATCCAAATAGATTCTGGACTGATTTGAGTTGGAATAATTTCATTGTCTTAAATGCTGTTTTACCAACTTAAGCAAACTGAGGGTCTGGCTATCTGTTTAGAAGTCAGGAAGTACAAAAAAATACTTGTGCACTGCAAAACATTCCAGAGAAGGATTTTCACTGGTGGATTTGAAAGCCCTTTTAATTGCAAGACAGGAGGAGGAAACCTGATAGGATAAAAATGTTTGTTTCTTAACCTCTGATATGTTAGAAGTACCAGGATTCATGAGAAAGAATGTGTTTGTATGCCTGATACATTTCTGTAGGGCTTTTCCCCTTAATCACTGAAAAATAATGGTTTTAAAACTACTTTTCCATCTGATTCCTTACTACTTTGTGTTCTCAGTTTAGCCTGTTTCTAGTTAGTATGATTTTTTTTTCATGTTAGAAGTGCTTTGGGCCAATAACTGTCTGTGAAGAGTTGGGGAAGTTTATAACGTTGTGACCACAGATGAAGTTTATATAGGCCTCTTTTCATCTTTCCTGTCTAAATGACCAATTGGCTTAAGAAGTATTCCGAGTAACATTTTTCCTGTTTCAGATTTTTTCTGTTATAAAATATACAGCCTATTCTTCTGGCACATTTTTTTCCAGTCCCTTTATTTTCAGGAAGCCCATAAAAAATGCATACTTGAGTGTAGTGATGCTAATGCATATTGTGTCAGCTGATAGGATGGACTGTACAGCATTAAGCCTTTCATGTCAAATGTTAGTTTTATAAGAACTGCAGTACCTAAAAACGTCAGTGTTTCTTTGTATAGGAAAACACTGGCTTCAGTTCAATAGGTGCAAAGACAAAGTAGATTTTTTGCCTGTAACCTGAAACCAAAGTGCCCCTTTGATTGAATCTTATGATTTACCACGTATTTCTTTAAAAAGTAATAAAAAAAAGTTCATCATCTCTTGAAACAAAAGTATGGTTGGCAAGTGGCTCTGGCATCTGCCTATTCTTGGAGTGTATCCAGGCCACAGACAGATCCCATTACACAGATATATTAAAGAAAATTAATGTTTTTCATTACGAATAGTATTTGGCAATTATTCTTCACTAGCTTGATCAGACAAATATTTTTGTGTGTCATTGGATGACACAACGGAAGAAGCCAAGAAACAACTGGATGAATAATGATCTTGAACTGAGTCTGAGGCAGATGAAGCTAGGTGCTCTTTCAAATTAAATACATCAGTTTTGTTGGATAGCTGCAGCAGAGCCTTAGGCCTGCCTTCTGGTTTGTGCCATATTGTTGAGCAAATTGAACTGTGGATTGCACGTATGAGATGGAGACGATTTGAAATTTTTAAAAAGTCCCTGATGAGCAACAGACAGTATATGCAAAAAGGTTGTCACTCTTCACTGAAAAGAGGGCTCCTTGCACAAAATAAGCAGCTTGCTATCTTTTCACAGAACAACACAAGCTCATAAAAAGTGCTCAACTTTATGTAATTCCTCTCCATTGTGAATGCAGCCATTAATGCTATCCTGCTGACTTACTTTTCTGGAAGGTGGCTCAGCTGAAGCAAATATTAGAACAACAAGCAAGTAATTTCAAGGAGTCACTGAAGAAACATAATCTACAATCCAACAAAGAAAAAGAGAAGCTTTTGCAGGATCTTCAAAACACCATTAAAGAAAACCAAAATGTTAAACTGCAGTTGGAGGCATCACATCAAAAAGTCTTAAAAATGTTGGAGAAAAGCAAGAATCAAGAACTTAAGGTCAGTTTACTACATACTAATGTAAAAAATATATATTTATGGGGTAAACCATCTAAGTGACAGACAATTATCAAAACTTAATTACCTCCAACTAGTTTAATGATGAGTTGCTATTGTTGCACATAATGAATTAATCTGTGATTTTGAAACCTCATCATCAGGCTGGGAGATGTGGTTTGGTTGTTGGTTTGTGGGATTTTTTTTTTTTTTTTAATAATTTTAACATTTTACCTTAGACCACAGTGGGAATATGATATACCCTACGGTTAGGTTGCAATGAATACAAGCTCCTTTATCTGTGCACCTACTTCAGAAATACAAGGGAATTCCTGAGTGTATTAAAAACAGGACTCAGTTTTATTATTCATCCATTACTAATTTATACATAAATATTTAAGAAGTATAATAGACACATATAGTGATATGTATTGCCTTATATACCTTCAAAAAATCAATTCCGTAAGTGGATAACCAAAGCTTTTAAAGGTTCAAGTAAATTGATTTCAGTGACAAAATGTCAATGCAGTGTACTGAAGTTCTAAAGACTGTTGCTGTCTGAGAAAAAATCAACTTGAAAAATGTACATGTGATTGTGACATGGAGTTCAGATGTCCCTGTTGGTTCCACAGCTTAGAGAACTTTATGAAACATAGGTAATAAAACCACCCTAAGCAGAATTTAATATCTTGTTTATATATTCCAAATAAAATTCCAGTTTTGACAAAACCAAGCTGAAGGCAATGAGTTGGTAAGAATGAAACTGAGGACAGAAGGTTACTTTCAGAGCCACTACAGAGCAACTGCTCCATTAATTACAGTGTACCAGCAGTACATGACAGTGGGAGCATGACCCAAGAATGATACAAGGAAAGACAGACACCTTTGTCTGACACATTGTGATAAGTAATGACAAACAGGCCAGATCTGGGGGGCTTTGTATGTTGAATAATAAAACTTTCTTTCTAATGTCAGATAGTGCAGATATCGGTGTTATTATTTCATCATGCACAACAAATCTAAGAGACAATACACTGATAATTTATCTTGTACCTGTTAAGTGTTAATTTTTAACTTCAGCTCATTTTTACGCTTGCATAGATAAAATGTCTTGTAAAGTGGTGGTGAAAATTAGAGTTCTACTATGAAAGGCCAGAGTCATCCTAGTATTACAACTAAAACAACAAGCTGATAAATAGGCTCCAACTACTTTGTTTTCGGGGGGACTTTTGCTTACAGGAGGCAGAAGAACGTTTGAAAAAGGAATTTAATGAGACTTTCAAGATCCAACATCAGTCTCATAGGCTGGAAATACAAACCTTGGAAGAGAAAGCAAAGAAAGAATTACATTATGAACTTGAGCAGATACAGAAGCAGCAAACCCTGTTGCTAGGTATAGTGTCTCATGTCATGCACAGTTCCTACTGCTTGATTATACATATGCTGAGAACCACTGACTTTCATCCCATTCATTTTATTTCCCATCTTCTGGGAGCTCAGGTCTTTGTTAATCTCCTTTTTCATACCCTGCAATTTCAACAGTATAGACGTAATATTCTTTGTTAACCAAGCCTGCAATTGTCAGCAGCAAAATGGTGCTGAGAGAATAATCTGGTGTACAGCATTCAAGTATGTATTATTGGTTATATTAGATTGGAAAATTATAGTTAGTTTCTATGACTTTATTCTTTTTTGTCTGTGTTGAGATGAATTATTATACATTCTTCAAGTCTGTCCTATTGAGTTCAGCAGTGGAGATAAGTTGCTTCCTGTGTACTGTTTAGTCAGTTTAAAAAGTGCCCTAAACTGTTTAGAATGAAACAGAGCACTGCACTAGGAAGATGTGTAATATCTCCAGGTTTAATCTCAGGTAATTAAAACTCACCTATAAAATGGGGTCTTTTAATTAAATAAAGAATAATTTATAAGTATTTTACATACAGACTGAATTTTGTTCTTGGGTTTTTTTACACCACTAATTAAAATTTGCTAGTAAGTTTTCTTGCTCTCTAAAAATTATACAATAGATATTCAATAGATAGATTGAGATGATGATTCAATAGATATCTATTCAATAGATAGGTTCTCTACTTCAAGAAAAATTGTAGGGAGTCAACAGAGATAACAGAGATCTCTTTTTCTTGTGCTTGAACAACCTGTACCTAATATACACAAAAGTTGCAGTGTATGACAGATGAGCTTACATAGCCTTATACCTCTCTAACACAACAACCAGAGCTCTCCTCAGTCTGCCTTATGGCCCTCTATAAAACACCAGTGCAATTAACAGGGAAGCTGAGGGGTGCTCCACTGAAGTTCAAGATTAGAAGAAGCAATTGTGATGATGTAGTTGGCAATACAACTGCCACAGAATTACCTCTCTGACTCTGATGTTGACTCATGGCTTTTGTTGCTCCCTATCATCTTACTATTGCTCAGCTGTTACCTCTCTAGTAATAGGAGACCATTATGCCTAATAGGGAAGGAGTTGAGAAGCAAAGCAAAATGTAATGTATTAATGTTTTCATCTACATTCCCTGTATCTGCCTTTCCCATCCAGCTGGCCTCTGACTGCCTAAATGATTGTCTGTCTGATTGTTACTAGGATCTCTAAGGATGGAACTCTCTGAGCAACAGACATCATGCACAAATCTAAAGAAACAAATAGAAGAACTACAAATGGAGCTGAGGAGTGTGAGGACACTGAAGAAGCAACAGGCAAGGGACCAGTTTGTACTTCATTGCCATATTGTGTTTAGCAAAAGCAATAGTATCAAATTTCTCTTTCCAGTGATAATAAAAGTATAATATTTTCCAGAAATGGAATGGGTTTTCTGCCTTTATGTCTCACTTTAAATGTTCACCATTTTTTCCCTACAGGCAGGCTTTTTTCTTTCCAATTAAAGATCAGAATTTACAAAAGAAATAAATTAATGAATGTTACAATAAAATAAATTCCATGGAGACCATAGAATATATTCAGGAAATTTTGATTACTGATTTTGTCTTGCATGTAGATAACATGAGACAAATAATTTAAAAATTATATCACAAAAATTCAATGAACACAGTTCCAGGAAGATGTTAACATTAGAAATAAGAGGCTGTGAATAACTGAAAATGTTAACATTAAAAATAAGAGGCTGTGAATAACTAAATTTTGCCTTTTTCTTAGGAAGGAAGTAGCCAAAGCCAGATCAGATCTCTTCACGAAGAACTGGAGAAATGTCAGAGTGAAATCTCTGAACTCAAGAAAGAGAATTTACTTTTGAAGGACACCATGGAGCTACTCAGTGCTGAGTTGGAGTCACAGAAGCAAGAATCTGTGCAGCTTCAGGATAGAGATAAACAGCATAGAAGGTTTGCTTTGAATTCACACTTGTCAGTGCTATCTAGAGATTTGATAATAATGCCAGTGTGAGTGGTGTTCTAAGTGCAATGCATGTCAGAATCTTTCCTCTCTAAAGTACTAATTTTAGAAGCTAGGAATTTTGCAAAAGTAGTAGTTCATTTCACATTTTCCTCCAGCTGTAATACATGCATTTGAACTAGTTGTTCATTATATGAACATCACAGAAAACTATGTCTAGTGTACCCTCACAGAAGTGACCTGAGAAAATGTGCGTAAGATCAGCCTTTCAAAGGCACTGGAAGACATAAATCCCAAACCCACCAAAGAGCTATTAAAAAAATATACAAGTCTCTGAGAATAAATGTGAGGGTTTTATACATACGCTCCGTAGCTGAAACCAATGGACTGTTAATTCCAAAGGGGACACTTGAGAATGCCATGTATACCCTGTAAGAGTTTGGTTTGGCCGTAGCAGCCAGCTTTGCTCAGGGGAAGTAAGGGCAGTGCCAGTGGGTACTGACAGTGCCTCTGGGCTGATGGTGAGCCTGGCACTGTGAGAGGCTGGCAGGGCACAGGAGGGGCAAGGTGACTTGAGTCTCGGCCATCTTGCAGAAGGTAAACCATGTCTTAGTGTAGCCACAGGCTCAGCACACATGGTGCAAATAGATCTTCCCATTTTTGTACAGAAAAAGTGCAGAATGCCAGAATAAATTAGGATGGAAAAGACCTCTGAGATCATTGAGTCCAAATGTGACCAAACTAGACCATGGCACTGGGTGCCACATCCAGTCTTTCCTTAAATGCATCTGGGCAGCCCATTCCAGTGTCTAATCATCCTTCCTTTGAAGAAATTCTTCCTAATATCCAACCTAAACCTCCTCTGGAGCAACTTACAAAGGAGACAAGACTTGGTTCACTGCCCACTGCCTTTGCATGGCTGTTGAATCCTTTGAAATTTCTGGATGAACATACTTAACACATTCTCTTTGCAGAGAGACTGGTGTGGGGGATCTGGTGTGTGAGTACCTTTCAATTCATTTTTGCAATGGTGTAGAATGTATGCCTCTAACTACACAAGCTGTATAAATAAAAGCATTTCTGAAGAGTGTGCCCTTAAAGGAATCTTTAAAATTATGGCCCATGTAGTCCCGAGAAAAGCACAGATTAGATAGAATGTCTATCTGCAGACTGTCAGAGTGGCCAGAGTAATTCCATTCCTGTCTACCAGTCAGTAGATATTTAAAGAATGAGTAACTTTTTTTTTTTTCTTTTTTTTGCTATTGCACTCTTTGGAGAGTTACTTCAAAGTGAATTTCATTTCAAGCTTTTGAACCAAGATCAACAGAGAGAATTGCAAACCAGGGAGTTTCATTAATGCCCTCAAGCTACCTTGAAGGAATTTAGAGCCTCTGTTCATGAAGAGAAGAATTATTCACGTGTCAGCGATGAGGTCTAAAAGGCCTCAAATCCTAAGGCTGCTGGGCTGGAGGATTTTCTTTACAGGGAATAAATGGTGTAGCTCTACTATAGTAAGCATTTGGGAAGGAAGCATTAATGGAAATTATGTAAGGAGAACTCCTGCAATCAACTGGAGTTGTTTGAGGACCAAAGCACTGAGGTGGACCGAGGCACCTGATACAGGCTGCTCTGAAATTAACCCATGGAAGACCTGAAACTGGCAGCTCTGATTTTGCTTTTGCAGGACAAATAATTTGTGTAGGGGAAATTAAATGTTAAATTGGTACATATAAGTAACTGCTATTTTTACTTTTATCAACCGTGCCCTTGTCTTATGCCAGTTTCTTTTCTGATTTGAAAGCTGATAGTGGCTTGTTATTTGCATGTAACAAATTTTTATAACAAATTACTAGTCCTACTCTTGCCAAGTAAGTGAAACCAGTAATCTGCTTGAAGTAATAATTCCTTCTTCCATTCTCTTGAATTGTGTGAATTCCACCTCCAGTACAGAAAGCTTTTACAAGGTTTAGGGTGAGAGCAGACAAAGGTGTTTTTATGGGAAGACAGAACAAGTCCCAAAATGGCTATTCTGAAGGAGAATATTCTACTCCTGAAGATTCATTTCAGGGATTCTTCTCCCTTTTTTACCCTTATTCTTCTGCTGCTTATTTTATGCTGAGTGCTAAATCAGTCACTTCCATGGCTGTGCTCTAAGTTCAAGGGGAGAAACCTTTCATGGACCTTTTGTTCTTTCCTGAAGCCTTTCAGAAACAAGTGAAACAGCCTTGGGAATACATTAAAAAGAAAACAGGCGAAAACAAAAGGTAAATGGAGTGACTTTTGTGAAAATTACGATTGTTAATTTGCTGAGATGAGCATGTCTATTTTAATCAGTAAGCCATAGAACATGGGCTCTCTATTGAGTTAATAAAAGAGTTTCTTGAAGGTTTAACAAAGCAGTAGCAAACAAAAATCAAACTGTGATTCTTCAATAAATGTCTATTGCTTTTGAGGTTGATATTCGAATGCAGTGTTGTGGTTAGGCTTGAGAAAATGTAAGGCATTTTTTAGTTTTCTGTTTATGGTGTTAATATATATTTTCTAATATATCTCAATATTATTTTTTAATATATCTCTTCAAATATCAGAATGTTGCAAAATATATGGTCTGAAAAAGATAAATGTTAAAAGCATTGTTACAACATTTCACTTTTTTTTTTTTTTTTTTTTTTTGAGTTTTAGGATAATGATAGGCAGTATTAAATGTTTCTGGTGCTATGATGTGGTGAAATACATCATGAGAGCCTCATATTAAAATCCCAGATATTTCAAGATAATTTTGCTTAATGCAAATAAGTTCCTATGATACTTCATTGTCATGTTTTGTCATTAAGATTGATGCACAAGCTAACCCTAGACAGTATATCAATAGCACCATTATATGGAATAGATTTTCCATTTCCTGAAGGGTAAAAGTCAAGTACTTTTCAAAATAATTTCTCTCTTCCTTAGTGTTATAATGTTTTTTCTCAAATTGCAACCAAAATGTCAAAGTCAAATCAGTAGGCAGAAGCCAGATCTTTTCCCAGTTAACTACCTTTTGCAGTCAATAAAACACCTCAAAACTGCATGCTTTGATCAATGATAATAAACTAGTATTGGAACATGAGAATTCAGACATATTTTGATACCAATGAAAGGCTACTGGTAGAAGACCTCAGTATCAAGCATAAAAAACAACTGGACATACTGAAACAAGATCACCAGAAGGAAATTGAAAACATAGTATCTGATTTCAGCAGCACTCAGGCACCTCTCCAGGCAAAGATTTCCTCCTTAGAAACTGTGTAAGTAATTTAACAATAAACTCTGGCTCGTGCTGGCAGTGAGTTCTGTTTGTATTTATTATTCTTAGTATGTACAGGTTTTTTTACTAATCATAAGTAAAATATTATAAGGATCAACATAGAAGTTAATAGGTATTGTCTTTGCAAACCAAAAAGACCCAGATACATTGTAATAAATTCTGGATATTGTTTAATCTAAAGCATTATACTTGAAGTTTTACAATGCTTAATTAAACCTTGCATGTAGGATCTAGAAATTTTATGACATGTAAAATCATCTTTGTCACAGATGATATCAGAGGTCTTGATCCATGATCTTCTACTTAATTTTGTTCAGGAGAGTAGCATTGTTAAGTAAAAGCTTCTTAACTTCATTTTTACTTCCTTAAAAATTTCCAAGGAACGTTATGCTCATATAAATAAACAGTTTGCAGCCCCTGTGGAGTTGAGAAGTTCTGTGGTGCTTCAGACTGTACAAGAGAGACCCCTCAGAAATAATCCCTTATAAATATATATATATGTATATCCCTCTTCCTTTTCTCTTTCCCCAACTGCACAGAAGAAGTCCAGAAGAGAGACTTGGCATGTAAGCAGGTCTCTAATCTTTAAACCTTTCAGCTGTAAATATTTCTTTTTTTATTTTAAGTCTGAGATAACTTTAAGATGATAAGAGTGGGAGTGGTCCCCTCAAAAATGTTTACCTGCACATTAAAAAAAAACCAACAAAAAACAAACACCAAATGGTGTTTTGTAGTCTGTAATACATTTCTCAGACCTGGTAGGTGAACTTCATGGCATTTGGTTTCTCAGGAAGCAAATTTCATGAACCTGGCTGATGAAATGATGACTTGTGTTCTCATGGGTCAATCAAATGTATGTTTCTACACCATATCTAAGAATGTGTAATTAGCATTTGAATCTTTTCCCCTGATTAAGGAATTTAAAAAGCTGAACTCAGACTACAGGTTTTGACTTAGCAGGGTTACTGAAACAGCATGTATATTCAAGCTTGTCTTCATGAAAGTTACAGGAATTAAGTAATTCTGAGGATTCCAGAGTTACTGGGTCAGATAAGAGAACAAATAGCTGAATATAGACATGTATAGATACTGTGACACTGATTTTTTTCTTTAGGAAACTAGACTAGCAACATGATGTGCAAGCTGGTTACTATTTTACGAAAGGGGCTAGGTTTTACACTGGACAGGTGTTGTGGATTAACCCTGGCAATTTATTTTGGAACTCCACAAGATTCTATACTTCTACATAAACCATGTACAGATGCCCATTTTTAAAAAGTCCTGTTTTATTGGAAAGGCTTGGCTATGTCCTTGTATTTTAGGCTTGAAACGTAGGGCAGAGTATATCTGAGGTGTCTCTTGAACCTAATCTGAGGAAATTTTTTTCTGCATTTTTTTTGGTTCAGACTTAAAGAATTAGAAGAAAAGTCAAGAAAGTGGGAGTCCAGGCCTGAAGATACACATCTTATAAACTGTCTGCAAGACAAATTAAGTGAGAGAGAAGAGATTATCAAGCAGCTGGTGGTAAGACTGTTTTTTATATGGACATACGTATTTTGGAATCTATTGCAAGGTTCTGTTCAATGTCTCACACATTGCTTCAGACTGGTTGTTTCTTTCTGTTCTGGAATACTTTGACAACTGTATATTTCCATACCAGCGTCCACAAGTACATCTTTCCATACACATAGCTTTGTTTCCCTTCAGGAAGGAAGAAAATGTCAGCATACACTTTCAGCCAACCCTGAATCTTACAGGAATCGGTCCTTTTCTTTCAACCCCAATACAGCATGCCTGACTCCCTCCATGAAGGTAAGATGAGCAATGCAATTAAAATAACAAATTGTGATAGTTTTTGTTATTATTTGAATCATACAGGCAAACAGGACAATAAAAGTGCTATCAATTTTTTATGATAATGTTATTCAGTAGAATTCTTTCCAGTGCCAACCTACAGTCAGTTGTTGAGCATAGGAGAAATTCAGTAGAAGTATATATGCAACATAGATAACAGGTGTTTAAGCCAATATAAAACACTAGAACTCTGACATCCCAGTCTTCCACTGGGAACAAGCATGGCCATTGCTTGCAGTTGCTAATTGGGATATTGCAAACATCAAGGAAAATTATGAATCTGAGTTTCTTGGTATCTGCCCTTTGTCATCCCAGCCCCTCTGCATGATAGTGTCTACAAATAGCCATAGAAAGAAGGGATGTCAAGTTGGTGGAAAGCATTTTGATGTGTCTAAAATGTCAGGGTCAAATGTACAAGTTGTTTTAATTGGATGACAAAACCCATGGAATTACACCATACCCTGAGAATTTAATTTAAATGCCTATAGAAAAAGATAGAAATCTTCCTATTTGGGTGTTCCTCAGAAGATATTTGGAAATGAGATATTGTTGAGGTTCTATATTATAAATTGTAAAAAATGTATGTAATGAAGTTTTCTCTTACAATAAAAGCAGCAGAAGAAAAGGGTTGAGGTGCCCAGTCGTGTTGTCAGTGTTCCGAATTTAGCTTCCTACGCAAAGAGCTTTTTGAGCTGTGACTTAAGATCAAAAAGAAGTGCTCCTCAAATAACAAAATCTACAAGCTTAGACCGGAGTCCTGGCTGCCTCAGGGTGGGCTCTCCATCAGCACAGTCCTCAGACAGCAGTGCTGCCACAAGGTATTTGTCCATTTTGCATGATGATAAAAATCTTGTAGGCAATTCAAACATATTAGACGTGGAAATACACAATAGTGTAAGGTTCCTAGTGTGCAATGAACTCTGTGTGTTTGGTTTTCTGCAGACAGATCCAGAACTTTACTGCAAAAGTGGGCTATAACCACTGCCCAGCAGACCTTATGCTTGCAACCCCTCCTGGTAGGAAAAAAAAAACCAAACAACCTGAAACCACACAGACACACACACATACAGACACAAACACAAATATAAAAATGAAAAAAAAAAGAAAAAAAAGAAAAGATGCTGCATGAATTTAACTAAGAAGGTATTTAATTGTGAACATGGCATCTTTCAGTGGTTCTGGTAAGGATGTGTCTTCCTTCTTATTTTTATTGCCTCACCTTGCACTTGGTAGATGTAGATGGCATGTTCTTATTTTAGGAGATAGTTGAATGAATCTAGGCTGATCATTTGGCAAAAGTTAGAGACTTGAAGACTAATTAGCAGATACTTAATATCTTTGCTTTTTTATCTCTGAGGAGCTTCAATTCTTCAAATTTATGAGTTACGTAAATGATGTTCAGCGTTTTATAACATGAAGTCTCTCTTCAAGAAATGGTTAAAAATGTATGTAGCTAATATACAGTTAAAAAGTCCCCAAATCTTGTATTTCAGGACAAAATAGCCTTCTGGCCTATCTCCTGGTGGAGATTTAGTTATCCTGTAAATTGTGTGCAAGAACGTTCTTTCCTTGGGGGCAGATGGTGCAGACTGCTGACAAAAACAACCTGGGACACAGGCTTAGGTTCTGTTTGGCAATTCCCACTTCTTAGAGATACAAACGTGCTGTGTCATGCCAGATGACTGCCAAGGCAAATGGGATTTCTGTTTCAAAGGGAAACAAAAGTACAGGGAGACTGAGGGTTACTTGGCTGCCACTTGCTTAATTCTTTTTAATCAGTCAGTCATAAATTAAGTTCTATTTGCTATCATTTGTTAAAAAAATCCTGAATGATGGAAAATCAGGGACTATGTAATAGGACTGATTATGAATGCCAGGTAGCATTCAGATAAATCTTTCAGTTTCAAATAGAACTTTTACCAAACATTTTTAATGCATAAATTGTATTTCGTATTTTTAAGAGTGAACTGCAGCTACCATTCTCAGATTTTCAAGACTTTGTATCCTTGAAGCATCCTTTTGGTTTTTTTGGCTGTCGAATTAAGAACTATGTTCAAACTTTTCTCCATTGCTGTTAAACTCTGCTCCATGCTTTTCTTCATGTTACAACCAGTGCTGCTAGTCCAGTTACCTGGCTGGCACAGATGCCACTAAAACTGGCACCATTTGGCCTCATCCATTCATGGGAGCACAGAACCATTCATGGGACGATGAGTTTTTCTGGGAAAAGTATTACATATTGATAAGATTGTAAGTAGGTCAGTGATGCTAATGCTTATTTGTTTGCACAGGACATATGGCAATGAACCACCACAAATCAAAGACGACCAAAAACAAGACCCTCAGCATCAAGAATGGTTTACCAAGTATTTTTCATTTTAAAGCAAACTATTTCCATACTTCTCAAAATTACTATAGAAGTCATTCCTGTTTTCTTTTGAGGAATGATAACCCAATAGGTGATTTAAGGGAAGAAAAAAGTAATTTCTAAGTGAAGTTAGTAAATACCTGCACTCTCTTATATTTAGTAATTATGAGTTACAGGCATGAATTTCAGGAAAATGCATTTTTTTAACAACTTCTGTAAAAAATGAAGAAAAAGTTTGGATATAGTTATGGAAAAAGACTTTTTAATCAAGAGACTGTACCACTCCACAATTTCATTAAATATGGAATTTGGACTCCCATACGTTCTGTCAGTTTGGCATCAGCTGAAAAAAAGATCTTCCTTCTGTACATTTATATGCTTGCTTCTCCAGCTGTTTAAAGTAAGATCTGCATATAATATTGTAATTTAAAAAGTTTTTAATGCTCTTTGTTAAATGAATTTTAAGCTGTACAGCATGTTGTACACCTTCAAAAATGGCATCTTTATAGCAGGCTGGTTTAGAAATAATTTCTGGTTTACTTCATAAACTGTTTTGTATAGTCAGCATTGCTATGTAATATTCCTATTGAATTTCAATATATGTATCAACTTGGTAAATTAGGATGATGTGTAAGTAAGAACATTAAAACTTGTAAATTATCCAGTTTCTATGTTTTTCAAAAGAGTTCTGTTATGCTGAAGTAAGTCAGACTTGAACACTGAGTTCCAGAGTGATGACAACTGCACCCTTGTACCTTTTAACTCCATACTAGTTTTATGCCCACATAAAAGCAAAGTAGGGGAACGACTCCATTTATCAGATCATGCTAATGCACAGCTGGCAGGAGAGAACCCATGAAGAGGTTGACTCTTGGGCAATTAACCCCAGAAGTGTGCAAGGCAGGGAAATGCACAACCAGCACCTGCTGTCTAAGGCAGGATGATAGTTCCTCTTCAATTGCTTTGAAACCCCATTTCGTTTCAACTATCAGGGCCCAGCTACATAAAAAAAATTTTACATGTGCAAAGAGGGGTACCTCCAGCCAAACCTCTTCTTACATCCAACAGCCAGCAAGAGCTACAGCAAAAGATGCAAACATTTCAGACAAAACATCTCACTAGTGGTGCAAAGGTGGAAAGAAGGGCAGAACACTTCTACACGGCAATACTTTTCATCCCTGTTACCTAAATTTTTTTCCAAGAGGAAATGCTTGGTTGGAAAAGTGACTTTGGCAGTAGATTTGGCAAAAAGGCACTTTTCATACTTGTAACCAAGAAAGAGATTAAAGTGTACAGTACCACTGATAGGTACCGTGGCATCTGTAAGGATGGAAACATACAGCAGTTTTCATTACTTTTCATCCACATTGCCCCAAAAACACTAGAAATTTCAATACACAATTACCAATTCTTTTTTCCAGGGTTACAACAATTACTCAACTCTGCCCCCAAAAAAGTGTATGTAGAAAAGTGGTTATATGGATGTATTAAATTTGTTGCTTAGTAACACACTGACAGGACTCTTCGGCCATTTCTACCTCTGAAATCCTTTTTGGTTCCATTTAGCTTACCAAGTAGAGCACTGCAATAGAAGGTAATTCTGTATACTGGCCAGTGGTGATGATCCTACCTCCACAAAGAGTGGTCTGTATTTTGGGGACAGGTATTTTGGAACACCTCTTCAATAGCCCAAGAGTCAGAACATCAGTAACATGAGGCCTGCATTAAAAATCTCACTATTTTGTGTGCGTTTTTCCATTTCAGTTCATCCTGTAAGAACCAAATTTGCAGATCCCAAGACACCTTCCATGAGGGGAGCCAGTCTGGTAGAGAGTGACAATTCACTTCAAAACAAAGTGATTTGACCTACATACAGACAATTCTCTGCAGGGGTACTCAAGGATAATGACTGGATCACAAAACATTTAAATATTCCAGTAAAATCAAACACTAATCTTTGCAGATATTCTGATCATACCAAAAAGACAGAGGGGAAAGCAAGGGCCACCCTCTCTAGAAAGAACAGGATACATTCTGGGAGACACACTTCTACCAGAAAACACCCTGAACAGCAACTCCGAATAGTTTCCATTGAAACATAAAACCAATCCATGTTTCTGTAATAAAAGGAAAGAAAAAAAGATAATTTATTTGGCTTAACTGTTTGAACTATAGTTGTAGTACAAATCACATTATACAAAAAGCATACAAAGAACACCATTGCTTTTAAAATATTCAGCTGTGTAAAAGCGAAGATTATGTTTGCTTCATTGGAGCAGGAATATTTGCAGATGCTTGTTCTAGGTAAGCTAATGGACCTTGAGGCATTTCTGCAGGCTTTTTGTGCTGTACACTGATGTCTTCCAGGACCTGCTGCCAGTGTCGCAGTTTGCTCAAATGCTTCTGGATTAATGCCTCTTTTCTCTGCAATTCATTTCTTAATTCTGACACATCCTATGGATGAAAAAAATTGTGTATTAGTAAATAGAGAGTATTCAGAAGGATAACCAGCTCACATGAAGAGCATGTAACTTTTTTAGACCTTGAGTTTTCAAGCAGATCTCACAGTAGAAAAATGGAATAATGGAAAAGTATCTAATGATACAGAGGGAAAGCATTGTGAATGCACTACTGCTGCTCACCTATGCCACAGATTTCAGAGATCACCACTCCCAGCACAATCTGACTAACTAGTTTGACTCTTCCAATGAATTATCAGTTGTGTTCCAATACTCCACACAGCAACAGGTATCCAGCTTCTCCAAGTTCATGTTTTGTGAATTATAACAGTCAAGTTCTACCACGTTAAGGTAAAGCATCACATTGAGAAACCCAAAATTATGAACACGGTGATTAAGGTACATACCTTATCTGATCTAGCACAGGACAAGTCAATTAACATACCTCTTTAATTACTTGTTCTGGTTTCTGGACTGACAGCTGCAGTCTTTTTTGCAGGAAAAAGCATTCAGTTTGTCTCGCAACATCCAGAAACTTTTGGATGCACTGATCAACACCTAAACATATAATAACAAGATTGAAAGAACAGCTTCCAAAAATACAAGATTTCAAGCTGGTAATGCTAGTGGTGTATTTAAAACACTTTTCCCAGGACTTTCTAGAATGAAAATCTTCAGAATAACTAAAACAATGTATTCATAAACCAGTAAGTCCCTGTATAAGACACTGCTTTGCAAACTTTCAAGTTATTTCAGAAGTGAAGGACAACACTTCCTCCCAGGTTTTACTTTATTTCTGACAAGGCGTAATAAAATAATTTATGGAACTTGGTTGCATGCCTAAGCAACAAGCTCAGTGTAGGGTTTTAAAATATGTATTTATTGAGGAGAATATTCTGCCCTCATATACTACACACTACTGTTTTGGTAATAAAAGCTGTTCCATGCCAGCACATGAACACGATCAAATAGCCAGAAAGGAGTTTTGAAAAGCATTTATGCCAAATTAGAAACGCTATTTGAGTGAAGTTACAGAAAACTTTCAGGAACAACTGCACTTCTAAGGATTAGTCAAGGGCCACTTTTTAAGCTCCTTTTCATATCAATATTCATTCCACCTCCACCGAGGTGGGTCACTCAGGCCCCAAAGCACCGCTGCGGAGCTGCCTGGCCTTTCCCATTGCCTGTTCTGCTCCATGCAGCTTCCGAATGCACCACATCCCCTCCCTGGTGCTGGAACCGCGTTTCCCTGCCCGCCAGTATAACCCCACCCGCCCCCAGGAGCTGGCTCGCTCCCACCTTCCCACCAGAGCCCGGGCGGGTTTCTCTCCTGCCACTGCTCCCAGCAGTTCCACCGGGAAGGGGGGATGCCCCGCTCCCGCCCCGGGCTCACCGGTGCGGATCTCCTCCTGGTCCGTGCCGTTCACGTAGTCCTGGCTCACCAGCGAGGCGAAGCAGGCCTGCGGAGAGGGAAGCACCGCGCTGAGCGCCTGCGGGGCCGGCAGGGCAGGGCAGCGCCCGCCCGCGGCTGCCCCGCCTCACCTCGAAGGACGCTTCCAGCTCGTCCACCAGCGTGTTGTTGGGATTGCGCGGCCCCGCGGGCGGCGGGATGAGGCCGGGCGGGCCGGGCGGCCCCGGCGGCGGCGGCCCCGGCGCCTGGGAGCCGAACATGCCGCCCAGGGAGCCCGCCATGGCGGCAGCGGCGGCCGCGCATGCGCCGGGAGCGGGGCGGGAGCGGGGCGGGCCCGGCGCTGAGGGCCGCGGCAGCCGCTCCGTGCGGGTGAGTGCACGGGCACCGCTGGAAAGAGTCTGGCACCTTTCTCCTGGCTCCTGTCTAAGAGATATCTTAAAGTACTGATGAGATCCCGTCTTAGACTTCTCCAGGCTAAACAGACCCAGCTCATGCAGTCTCTCCTCATAAGGGGTGTTCCAGACCCTCCGTCCTCACAGCCCTCTGCCGGACCCTCTCCAGTAGCTCCGTGTCTTTCTTGCCCTGAGGAGCCCAGGACTGGGCAGGGCACTCCAGAAGTGCCTCACGAGGCACAGGAGGTGGCGAGGCTCACCTCCCTCCAGCTGCTGGCCACACTCTTCCCATTCCACCCCAGGACAGCACTGGCCCTGCTGGAAGAAGGCAAGCACAGACAGCAAAGCCATCCCTCCCAGAGGGACCCTCCTCCTGCAGCCTTTGCCCTGCCTGTGTCTCACAGGAGCGAGCCTGGGTAAGCACTGTTTCTGCATCACTTCTTCCGACAACAGCATTTACCAAAAAAACCCCAAAACTCACCTTAAACCAAATCCCCACCCTTATGGGCTTGTTGACAACGCCCCAGTTGTCAAGAAAACATCACCCCACGTTTTAAGTCTCAGGATGCTTGAACTGATTCTGGGAATAATGTCCCTGCTTGGAGTGTGGCCACCTCACTCATCAGGAAAGAGGGGAACTATAAGGATGACAAAAACCATGTGAGATGAGGGTAGGTCCCCCTAAAAACCACACAAACACTAACTTGCACTCTTAGCTTTCTATAAAAAAAGCTACAATATACACTCTTCTTGACATGTTTATAACACTACATAATTCTGTGCTGAAGCCATGCTAATGCTAATCACACAGCATAATTTCTGCCTCAGTATATACCAAAACCAGTTTAGTTTTTCTAAGAAAAAAATGCTAGAATGCATTTTTGTAACTCTGCAAAACTTTGACACCACCTACAGTTCACCCAAACCTGAGGTACATCTATCAGGCTGTTCACTCTCTCTCAATCAAAACTCACATCCAAATAATGTATTTATTGTTTACAATATTTATGCCTACTTTACATATAAAATAGGCATCTCAGTATTTCCATTATCATGTTTCGGTATTAAATATTTCAACAGTTAAACCAGGAATTTTTATTTTAAGCTGCATAATATGGTACAGCATGGCCAATCTCAAAGTTGAGATATTCTTACCCAAGTAAAAATTTATAAAATGCATTTTCAGTTAATTGCCATAGTGAAAATATGCTTGGAGCATTCATTTATGAATGATACTTTTAGAGATTTTTTTTTCTTAAGGCAGAGTGGATGATTGTAGAAGGAAGTATTTTTATTTGGCATTGTGACTGTCTTTGCTTAATCGAGCCGCAAACTCTACGAGCGTTCTCGTGGGCCGCCCTGCCATGCCCTTCCTCAGGTACGGCACCTCATCTTTATTTGACATCACCCCAGCTATGTCCAAATGAGCCCAGTGAGAGGCAGTCACAAACTCCTTCAGGAATGCAGCAGCTGTGCATGCTCCTCCAGCTCTGTGGGAAACAGAAAGACATTTTGTTTCCAAAGCAATCCCAACAGCACACAGATTAAACAAACAGGTTGAAAGAAAAGGGCACGTGGAAGGTATTGGTTCAACTTACCTGCTGTACTTTCCAATGTTACTCACATCTGCAAGAGGACAGTCTGTGACTTGTTTTGTGTAATGCTCAAAAAGAGGCATCCTCCAAACTCTGTCCCCTGTCAAAATGCTGGCCTGAAAAAGAAACCATGATATTTTGAGCAATTTTGTTTTTAACAGCACTTGTAAGCCCTGTTTTCATGCCTGCTTCTTTTTGTTTAGGTTTTATCAGTCTGTAAATCTTCAGCCCAAGCTATTTGGTTTTTGGAAATACACTGTTTGCAAAACAAAACAGGCAATCCTGCTTTTTAGGTACTTTAGTGTTAGCCAAAAAACCACAGTTTTAATCTGTTTTTCTTTTTCCCTGACAACAGAAATCCTTCCCCTCAGAGACTTCCTTGATCCATCGCAATTCAGCCACTCACAAGGTCTCTCTGAATTTCTGTCTCCAAGTTGTTAAGCAAGATCAATTATCTTTTTAACATGAACTAATTACTGCCAGTAGTCCAGAGTTTATGCATATGCAGTGAGTTATCAGAACATGCAGATCCTTGAGATGTTTGGTGTATGATATTTTACATCTCACCAAAGAGCAAATAATTAACAGTCAACATTATTTTTCCAGTCAATATAGTACCGACATCATTCCTCTAAAATTTTAAAATGTAGTAATATCTTTCAGATTTGCATAAAGACTTTTGGTAATGTACTAACTTTTCAATAACATATATCACTGAATTATTACTATTACAATTTAACAAAAATATGAGGCCTACTTCATAGAGGTGAGTCCAAAGCCAAGATGAATTTGTGAACACTCCAGTCGCAGCAGATCCCAATGCAACATCCATGGCACCTAAAGAAACACACCTTCAAGTTTATATGACAAAGGTGGACCTGAGCTATTCCCTGCATCCTGACTCCTCACAGAACTTTCCATTTTCAATCCCATTATCAGTAACAGGAATTTATCAGACTGCAAAACCTGAACACTTTAGTACACTGACGTTTTAGAAAGTCTGAACATTTTAAAAACATTTATATATTCTAATAAACACAAGAAATAATAAAAATTATATTTTGTTTCCCAGGAAACTAAAGTTTCTGATTTCAGGTTGATGTTTCTTAGAAATAGTTCTAAGATAATGTATTAAACAATAATAGTATCCTCTAAAGAACCCTAGTAATTATTATTATTTTCATGTAGAAAATACAAGTGAATGGGCTTTTTCCTGTTTATAGACCTCTATAATTTTTGAGCTGATATTTTCTCTTTTGTGAATTTCACTCACACAGACTTCTGCACAGAATTTACTTCATTAAATATCTATTAAAATAATCCTTATCAAAATATTAAACCATGGAATTTAGATATTTACCCATTTGATACCCCAGAATTGCCCCTCATACCAACACTCAATTCTTAGTGAGATGAAAAAACAAAGTAGTTTAGCAAAACATGTCAAAGAAATTACTATGGGAGCCCTCCTTCTTCCTGCTTCCAAGGACCCCAGACTGGAATTCTTTTATACAAGCCAACAATCTTAAAATCAGTTTCCCTTCTGTCTGTTGAAATTTTCTACAGCATTTGAACTGGTAAAACTGATGGAACATAATTTAAAGCATTAGCAGGAATCCATACGAGCATAATTATTTTGCTTAGCATATTCATTAAGCAACACAGAGGAGTCCTGTCTGAATTACTCTTCTGTGTTTGCTTTTATTTCAGCTACAGTCACCTCACCCATGACAGCTTGTTAGTGAGTTCAGGAGCTGCACACACAACTGCTGGTTTTAAATTTAAATTTACAACTTCATTATTATACAACTGTAGAAATGAAACATTTAAAACACGTTTCATAATGCCTACAAGTATGCAAACGACACAAAATAGGAGGTACTTCAGTCAAACGAATTCTTGGGGAATGACGACGACTCTGCTGTCCCATGGAGGCCTGAGCTAGCTCCGAGTGGGGGAAGTGACAGTGCCTGGGTCAGAGCTCAGCACTCAGCAGAGCTCAGGAACCTGTCTGGGCTGCAGCGTGGGCCGTGCCAGGGGGACAGGGCAGGACTGTTCCATGAACCTGTCACTGCCTCTGCGTTACACAGGCCTGCGAGCTGAGAGCTTTCAGCTCAGAGATGGAAGAAGCACAAGGAAACACTGCGCAGAAACTGAAGCCTGCTGAGTTTTCCTGCTCTTGGTTCCAGCTGGGCTGAGCCAACCCAACTTCATCTCCACTGCTGAGCACGTACCCTGCATGAACCCTTCCCACTCCAGAGACACACAGACTGTTGTCCTGAAACCTGTAAAATCATCTCAGTTGCCTTTGAATGAAGGTTGGGTTTACATTCACAGCATGACTAAACCACAGCCCAACTAATGAGTAACACAAAACTGACTTCAAAATGAGCAGGGAAGGGACACTGCTTACCTGTTAATGTTGCAGCATTCACAATAGCCCTTGCATTAAAATTGTGGGCATAACAGAGGGCATCAGCTAACAGCAGTCTTCCTTCTGCATCTGTGTTATCTACCTTCAAAGGCAAAATCAGTAAAAAACCAGATAAATTACTGTAAACATCTCTTTCACTGATGTATTTCTCATATATTATCTTAAATAGCTGTTGGATAGAGGCCCTAGAAACTTCCAGTAATGAAAATTTTCTCAAACTACTCTGAAAAAAGGAAAGAAAAAATATAGTATTGATACACAGTTATAAATTAAAACTGTATCTGTAGCTGAGGTATGTCATCCTTCAGCACTACAACCTCCTCTGAATGCTGGCTCCTCAGAAGAGCCTGGAGAGGTGTTCAAGGGGAGCACACAGGCTGCACCATGTGCTTGGAGCTACCAGCACCTTCTTGCAGATCTTTTCTTGGTGGGGGAATACATGCCCAGTCTTTTTCCCTCAAAGCAGAGGGTGACCGAAGTCAGTTTTCAGAGATGAATGTCAAAGAAATGGAAGGTTCAGCAAGTCAAAAGTGGCAGAATCACAGAAATTCAGACTAAAAGAAAGCCATCTACTTCTGCATTAAATGAGTGATCTACAGCACAATGACTTCCAGTACAATTTAATCTATTAGATGAGTATGGAACCATTTGTAATAAATATGAAATGTATCTTGGGTACTGATTTGGCAAGCTCCTTTGAACTAACAGCCTCTATGACTCAGAGTTCTGATTGCACTGAGCTTTTTGGCAGTGCAAAGACCTTGGTTACATCAGCATGAAACTGATGTCTTATTCCAGAGAGCAAGGAATTGTCCTGAAGGGTCTGCTAGAAGCAATTAACGTTATTTGTTTAGACTTAGAGCCTGTATTTATGAGCATTGTAACAACCTCTTGTGCCAAACAAGCTTTTCTAGCATGCTCAATAAACGACCTTGCTTTGCAGCTTTGCCTAGCAATTTATAAAACATGTCCCATCTCTTCAATCTATATTTGAAAAACTCCTATGATAGCAATTTCTAGTTAGTAACATGCTTCTTACAATTTTAAAAACAGTACATTTGCACTGCTTATCTTTACGAGCTTTTTTCAAATGTACTCTGACTGCAGTCAAATTGGTTGATTAAACCAGTTCACTAAAAGTACTCAAAATCCAAGTTTCACATGCATACCTGTATTGTTTTTCCATTCTTGGCTCTAACTACATCCCCAGGCTTGTTTGCCTTACCACTGGGCATATTTTCACAGAGGGGTGCCAAACCTCAGAGACAAAATGAAAAGTGAATTGTTAGTTTTCTTCTCAGAAAAACTGTAGAAAAAACCCACTTAGATAAACTCCAAACACCTCCTTAAGGAAACACTACAAGTGTAATTTTGAAATTAAGCTCAAAATCCAAATTTTCCTAGTTAATGAAAGACACATGGTCCAGTTTTCAATCAGGGAAACTCCCTCTGCATGATGCACCACCAGGCTCTCTCACCTACACTACCACTAGGGTTTTCTTCTAGGTTTTTCCCAGACAAGTGATATCAGAGGAGCAATAAATATTATTTTATGTCTCCCATATATAGTTATTCACATGTAAAGGAACTTCTTTCTTTCTGAAATTAAAAATTTTTCAAATAAACACTGTGAGCCATTCAAGCTCTGCTCATCCTATAATGTCTAGAGCGGTTCAAAGACACATCACATAACTCCAGCCACACCAAAAACAACTAGAAATGTGCAAAAACCAGGCTCAGCATCAAAACTGCAGCTATGACTGTGATCATTGAATGAAAGGCACTTCACCACTCCTAGGGAAAACCTGCACCTGGCACAAGGTCCACAAGTGGAGCACCACTTTTCAGTGGCGTGTGGACAGACTGCCAGCCCTTCCCCACTGCACACTTCGTGAGGAGCGCCTGCAGGATGTGTGTGGACATCGCTGCCCTCTCCTGGTTAGAGCACAGAAGTGACTAAAGCACCCGTTAACTCAAAGTCGAGCTCCTCAAACTAAAACTTATCCTAGACCACGGTCCATGTCATTGCCAACTGGTCTTGCCACAGTGTCTGAATCAGCTCATTTAATTTTACCTCTGCAGAAAAAGTAAGTTTTTTTCAGAGGAAAAAAAAATCACTGCACATACATAACAGTATCAGCAGACTGGTTTGGTTTGGTTTTCTGCTGAGATAGTCACCTAAGGGAACTGGAGCTGATCCCTCTTCCTGTTTAGTTGTGGCAGGCACTCATGGAGGTAGCTCGGCACTCCAGACTCCTTTTCGTTCTAATAACTTTATACAGAAATGCACATTCCTTCTCTTAATGAAGGATCGGGACTTTTCAAAGACTCATGGAAAGTATCTTTACTGACAAACACTTCCCACTTCAGATGCAAAAATCATACCTTAGAAGTCTTGATTTGGCGTTCCAATATTTTATTCAAGTAAAGAATAGTAATTTTTTGATATGCAAGTAAAAATGAAGAAGGGTGGTTGAGCAAGGGAATGAGAGAAATAGGTGTACAAGAGTCCATGATGTTTGTACATGCTTTTACCATTGCTAACACTAGAGAAATACTCTCTCACAGCCTTGTAGAACTTTTTTCATTCTCCACACAAGATCACTTACCAATTATGTTCAAAGGCAGATGTAGAGCTGCTGCTGTCACAATGGCTGAACAGACAGTCGCTGCCCCTCCCATGTCTGCTCTCATCGCATCCATGCCCGATGACGGCTTCAGTGAAATGCCACCGCTGGAACAAACAGCTCAAGTTCGAGGTCACATACACTGCTGATGTTCTGCCCATCAGTGTGTGTTAACACCAAATATCAGTAAATGCTAGACCTCGTGCTCCAAAGACTTCTGCAATCCTAGTTACTGTGCTGAAAGCAAGGTATCTGGGTTTTCATTTCAGATAAAATATTGCTTCCTCGTAATTAGGAGACCATAAAAATCCACGTAAACTGGAGTAACTAATTTGTCTTCATAATAGCAGTGTACAAAACAAACAAAATAGTACACTTGGTAAAAATCAAGATATGGATAGGGAACTGACTGATAAATTCTTCGGTAGTATGTGACATGGAAATTAGTTATAAGGAACTACTGTAAAGAATGAACTATTTTCTGTTTCCTTAAGCATCATCTAGATGTCCAGTGACATACTGCAATTCTAAACATGCAAATTCTTCGTCCACAGGCTTGTTCAGGACAAAAAAAAAAACAAAAACAAAAAAAGAGCACCTGCTTTATTTTCTTTCCCTCTGAATTTCCTTGTTCCCCTACAAGATGATGGCATATTAATTTCTACTTTGGACAACTGATGTCTCATTGGCAGAAAAGGCAGCACAAGCTACTATAAATGCAAGTTCAGTGGAATGGCATTGGAAGATGTGCTGAGCAAAGAAAAAACGTCTCCCTGTTGAACACAAGCAGTAGAAAAGCATTTTCTCCCTCTAGTAATTAAAATATTTGCATACAAGCGTACATACCTGTCAAAAGTAACTCCTTTTCCTACAAATACCAACGGGGAGTCATCTGTATTGGCACTCCCTGAATAGTGAATCTCCAGAAAGATGGGAGGTTCAGCTGAACCCTTAGCTACACTCAGGAATGCTCCCATCTCTTGTGTTGTTATCCAAGACTCCGGTCTGGAATAGAAACATATATTAATTTTGGTTTTTATTTTTTCAACTGGACACTTTGACCAAGGTGATTTTTTCAAGACATCATGATTCTTGAAGGTTTGTACACAAACCATTTCATTTTATGTTATTTTGGAAACTGTAGTTTAAATCCAACCACTATTACCTTTTTTGGTGAAGAAGAAAATTACTTTGTCAAAGTTCCTCTTTGATATTTGTTTTGTTTAAAACAACAGCTTGTCTACAGTTTCTGAAACAGAAACATTGATCTTACACTTGCCTGTGAGGCTGTAGATGCTAAAGGTGTGTGAAATAATATTGCAGCAGGTTACATTTAGTTTTCTGCTAGCAAGATTCCCCCCAGTCCTTTGCTTTAAAACAAAACAGCCTTCAACACTTGCACAATCAATAAGCCTGTTTCCATAATACAGCAGAAAGTAGAAATTCAGGGGCAAGAAGCACCAGCAAATACACTTGCAAGGGCTTTTATGGCTCCATCTCACATTTTTAAAAACTATTTAAAAAAATCCCAACAGTAACAGCAATAAATAGAAGATGTTTTATTACCACAACCACACACACAAAAAAAAAAATCAAAGGCATGTAAAAAACCCACTTGGGAAGAAAACAAAAGGTACTTAATACTAGCCCTCTGTTCACTGAGGCTTCTTCTCACAGCACACGTGTTAATTAAACAGTAATAGACTGCATGACTAATTGACAGTTAATGATTTTACTGCGTCACAGTAACTTGTTTCCTCTGCAGACTAGCAGCTCACTTAATCCTTGACAACAGCCTGCAGGCTGGGCACCCCTCATACCTTCTCCCCAAACACTTCCCCTGCTTCTGTCATTTGAAGGAGCAAAGGGAAAATGAGATTTGAATAACCTGGAAGGTATTTTATCTTTCTGTTATAGTCCTCTACCCTAGAGAGGAATCATTTCCATGGAATTTACCTGATGTGGACCTTTACATTGCTGAAACTTCTGAGCTTCTGTTCAATATGTTCAGCGAATTTGATTGGAGTTATATAATTAGCTGGAGCCTCCATAAGGTACCGGGCAAGGTTCTGCCCCTCAGCGTAGGTAACACCTTTTTGCCAGGCCTCACTTTCAGCACTAACAACAACACACAATGATCAGGATCACAGACATTTCCAAAAGTAAGATGTTGTCAGCATTCACATATTCTCTTTCTTAAAATGCAGTATCATGAATTTGGAGCACTTAAGAATATCACAGTTATCTTACTACAAGGACTCTAGTCTAGTAACTCATCTCTGGTTCTACTCAGTGCCAAATACTTCAGAGAAAGCTAGGAGAATCCAGGAGTAGACAGATGTAAAATTATCTATCCAAGTCATTAGATCTTATCCTAATCCTTACTAATCAAAGATTGGCTTAAATTCTTAAGCACAAGGTTTAATACCCCTTTCAAAGTTTGTAATCAACAGCCTTGAAAGTTTTCATTTATCATATAAAGTCTCCAATTCTGTTTTTCCCTTTACTGAAATATGATTATGTGGTGAAAGTGGAATTTGGATCTCATTTCCCAGTGCACTCAAGGCACTTCACTAAGAAATGCCAGAGCAAACATTCACAGAGCTGCCTGTGCAGGAAATGGGGAAGTCTCTCTGGTTACTTTGCCAGACAACCAGTACAAAACCTTCCATTTTACTGAGACAACTTACTTGCCTTTATAAGTTATCACAAAGCAAGGCATTGAGCTGGATTTTGCCTCTAAAAAGAGCAGGACAACGACAGAGGAATGCAGGAAGAATATGGAAATATTGCCTGGATATGGAAGGATGTAATTAAGAAGACAAATCTCAGCTCTCACTGAAACTGGCAAGAAGTGGGAAAGGAACCTAGAGGACTTCGACAGATACACCAACAGCAGAAGGCAGGGCAGGAATGACACTGTTCACTTGCTAAATGGTGCAGGCAACCTACTCAACACTGAGAAGACTGAAGTTCTCAATGCTGGCTTTGCATCAACCTTAGTTATTACAAAGATCTGCTTCCAGATTCCCCAGTTATTTGTCCTCAGCAACAGAGTTTGAGGAAGAAGGGCACTCTTCATGACAGAAGTGATAATTAGGATGTAGCTTAAGGATGATGGACATACACAAGTCCTTGGTAGCAAGCAGCACATATCTGAGGATTTTGAGGGAACTGGCTGGCATTACTGCAAGCCTAGGCTCTTTCAGTTTGAAAGGTGTAACTGAATGTGATCCCTGATGACTGAAAAGGACAAACAGACATCTTTAAAAATGCCAAGGAGATATAGGGAACTACAAGGCAGTTATCCTAGACTAACTCCTTAGAAGCTTGCAGAGAAAGTAATTTTGAAAGCCATTTCTATGGCTTCATATGAAACACAAGATGGTCACCGGGAACCATCATTTTAGATTTGGGGCAGATTCCTGACCAACTTAACTGAATTCTGTGATGAGAAGGTCTGTCACAGAGGACCACAGTGGATGTTTAAAGTACATACAGGAAACACCTCTCTCCTGCATGACAAAATACCCTATACAAAACATCCAAAGTCCCCTCTGATAATTGCTCTGAAACCAAAAGGTTTGGTTCTACTTTCTGCTCTCAGTAAGTGATGTCTATTTAGAGACCAGAAGAACCCAGGCTTCTCTTCTTGCATTATATTCTGTGAATGAAAATACAACAAATGAACTATGTAAAATATATCCATAGTGCATTGGTCTGGTGTCAGTTTGCAATTCCTTATTGCTAAGGAATAAGCAATATTCCTTGGCAATAAGGAGTATTGCTCCTTATTATATTATCCAATTAATATTCCTTATTATATTATTTGGAACTCCAAAGGATTTATCCATTTATGGAGTTTGAAATATCTCTTCTCCACAATTCTGGCATACAATACCAACAGAAGTCCTAGTATATCACAACTACTCTTCAAGTAGCTTTTACTTTTATTTTCATCCTGGTCATTCTTTTCTATGAAGTAGCATTTATTTACCCCTAACCCCTGACTATGGCATCAAAACACATGGAACAAACACTACAAATATACTTGAGATGTGAAATACTTCAGGAAATTCAAATGAGTAGGAGTTAAGAAGAGTACTATTGCTAGCCCTATTCTTTCAATTCTGTTTTTCTCATGCACAAGCATGCCAGGCACACAGTTTTATAAAAAAACAAACAAGCAGACGAATAAATAGGCAAGCTTTCCTTCGCCATCACCTTCCGTGAAGCTGAGGAGTAACTACAGGCTTCTTTTTTTGCTTCAGCTCATTATATTCATGCAATCCAAGGACAGCACCTTCTGCAGCTGCTTGTGCATCTCCACAGGGGTCTATCTCCACACAAGGGATCTCCAGGTCCTGGATCTGCCTGCAGCCAACTGAAAAATACAGCACAGAACCGAAGACAAACTAACACCCAGAACAGCCAAACAGGTGTCTGAGGTGATCAATGGGACACTGCAAGGAAAAAATAATTTTAACTCAAGATATCTGAGTTTATAAATAAGTCAGTCGAAGAGATCATGGAGTAGAAGAATTAAAAATGCTAATGACCATATACTGGTAAATTTTTTACTAAAAATATCAGTTGATGAATTATAATTATTAAAATGGTTTGCAAGAATAAAAAAAGGAAAGATCACAGTTGTTCTGACTCCTTAAAGCTCATTCTATAGCAAAGCAAGGCTGTATTATTCTAGAGTGCTATGAATTATGACTATCTATAGGTATCAGAAATTTGTCACAATTTAGCTTTTTGCCAAGAATATGACTGTTCTATTCTTCCAGATTATAAACAATGTGTTCCATAAATCCTATTTTGTTCCCAAGTAATTTAACAATGTTTTAAGTCAGCTACAAAGTGAACGTTAATTAACAATGTTAATGGCAACTACAGACTAGCACTTTGGACATACAGCTGTCATCCAATCATAGACTATAAAGTCTTCAGTGAGAACTCTTAATTCTTATTTACACATTTAGATGCAGCAGGCATCCTTGATTAAGATAAGACTTCTTCTTTCTTCAACAGTTAACATACTGAATCATAGTACTGGTGATGTGAAAGACATTAGTTTACAACACAAATATCTTAGTTATGAAGTAAGTGGCAGAAGTAAATATACGTGCACACTTAAGTAAAGAGTGACCATAAAGTGAATTGGTGATGCTACCCGGCTCCAAAATACTAATTAGACAAGAGCCTTTTCAATATCACACTTTCTAGGAAAGTTATTTGGTATAAATAACTGCAGTTACCTGTCTTCAGGTTTGATTTACATTCTGGATAACTCCTTGCTCACTAAGGAGAAATTTACATGAGTATCAGTGACAAGTAAATGCATTTACCAAACCAGGCAGTCAGTTGCACATTTCAAAATGACAGCATACCTAGACTTGGTCTTCAAAAATGGAACATGCTGTAGAACTACAATTGCTTTATAGACAAAATGCTTAAAAAAATTAAAAAACAGTTAACCTGCAACAGCTGTACGAATATTTTCTTTGCCTTCATTCCAGTTTTCTTGTTCATTTATTCCAGCATTCTTCTTACCCAAGCCAACTACCACCACACTTGGAAAGTCCTAGATGAAGCAAACACATAAATGGATTCACCTTCCTCATTGTTACAGCCACAGCAGAGTTGTTAAAAAGACTTTAACAACTTTAACAAGTTAAAGCATAGCATTAAAATACATGCAGTACTTTTTCTGTATCAGGCACTTTTCATTTAGAGTGCCTGCCTGGTGCTGCTGTCCTGCACTCCAATCATTCACCATAGGCATGCAGTTATTCTGTTGTCGTTAATAATTGTGTGCATTGCACATAGCAGACAGGGCTTTATGCTCAACATGAAAAATCTGATAATCCCAAGGGCAAGCCTGAGTCCTTGGAAAGCAGATCCAGCTTTCAAGGTGTAAGAAAAGTCCGAACTTTTCTGGAGAACTGTAACCTTTTTTGGCACAGTACTACGTTCAAGAAAATAAAACCACTTCAAAAGCTCAATGTGTTAGCTCATCTCAGGAGCTCTGCTGGCAGGATTTGCCAGGTAGCAAACCAAAGCTGCACAGAGGAACACCTCTCCAGAACTCAGGAAAACAATGTAGCACAGCACACTACATGCTTGCCTTACAAGCTGCCTGCAAGTGGAAGGAAAAAAGAAGCAATGAGGATTAAAGAGTAAAGTCAAATTTGTATAAAACTGAAAACTATGTATGTGAACATATGTAATGTTCCTATAGCTCTTAAGACAAAATTAAGTTAGTCTTAAGCATTCCCTTCCATCTTTGCCAGCCTCTAACAATCAGCTTTCAAACTGCTACACTGTAGTAAAGTCTTTTAGTCTACAAAATGCTGAAACTTGTGTTAGCTTTCCAGAAAATCAGTGATACCCGTTAACATTCTCCTGTCTTCTTTTGCAGAGATTTGCTACTCACTTCAGAGCCCATCCTGTATGCAGAACTGGGATAATTGGACCTTCAGTGCACTCAACTTCCATGAAATTTCTGAGAGCCTTTATACCAAGTCCGGTGTCACCTGCATGGGGTGTCTGCACAGGAATTTATACATGGTAGGCAATTCTCACTACAAATGGTTTTATTTCAGATTATTTAAATAGCCTCACTGTAAGATTCAGTTACTTAGACAAGAACCCCTAGTGTCACATCACATGCCTGTGAGGCCTTAGCTAGGACTCCAAAAATGCACAAATCATTGCATATCGGTCAGCCTCACATGTGCATTAGGTCTATCCTGGCTTCTCAAATGACACCAAAAGCCTGATTTTGAGCAGATGAATCCTCATCTCATACCCTTGTGATCTATCATGTCTGGGCAGACAGAAGTTCTGCTTGAAAAACAGTCCTATATCTTGTTTTCAGGAGTTTCAAGCACCTGAAGCCTATGAAGGGACTATGTTGTGTTAGAAGAGTCAGGTCTGGAAGGTCTTTGCACCTATCAGTAACTCCTCACACACTCACCCCTCCTGGACACAGGAGGCATGGAAGTCAGATCCAAAACCACCATGCTTTAGCTCATTCAGGAAGCAGCTATTCAGAGTACAGCACTTTTGGAGCAGGCTTGTTCACATCCTCTCCATCTGCAGCACAGTGGAGGGAGTACAGGACTGTGCAAAAGTCTGTGCACATATGGGCCGTGCAGAACAGGAGTTGAAATGGTCAAGAAGAGGGAAGAAGAGTAGGCTATTCATACAAGCGCAGCAGTGGACACAGCATAAAATTAGATGTAAGGACAAATTTCACACATCAACCAGCTAGCATACAAAAACACAAGGTTCATACCTGATGCAAACCATGAAATATACGTGTTTTGCCTTTCTTCAAAGGTGGCCCGCACCTAGCACACAAAAAGATTCTTTCAATACAGTGAACTGTACAGCCTTACTTGAGATACATGTAGTTACAGTGAGCCACACATGCACTGGGATGCTTGTGCTGATACAGAGCACAGGACGGGTCCCATGAAACTTTTGCATGTTTGCTCAGCGACTGGTTTTATCATGGGAGTTCCCCTCCAAACTGTCGAAGCAAGTACCAGCCTGACAGTGATATGGACACAGACAGTAATCATGAAAAAAAAAAAAAACAACACCCATTCCTACTGGTATTTGTAGGTGCTTTAGTCCATTTCAGAAGCTTATCACACACTTACAGGGACAGAAGCGCTCTCAGCTTTCCAGACACCAGCCTATCAAAAGCATCTCCTGCACTAGTGAACTGGGCAGCACCATCCTCCTTTTCACTGGAGTAGACTCCCAGAACAAGACCCTAGAAAAGGACACGCGTTAAGGTAAACAACACAGAATTTAGACACCAATAAAAGAGGCAGCGAGCACACTGTTCAGACTGTTGCTACATCTGCATGTATTTATCTCATTTTTTGAATTTATCTACTGTGATGCACAGAGTAACGCTTCAGTAAACCAGGATCAACACTTCAACTACTTTAAAGAGTGACGAAGAAATCAGATACAACATCACTGAACTTACAACAATTGCACCGATTACATAAAGACAAACCACTTTCAATCAGTAATTTTAAGTACAAAAGAGCTCCTCCCCTCCAGTGCAGCTCTCCAGTCCTGTACACCCAAGAGGAGCAGAGACTCAGCTGCGGAGGGCACACGGGGGGCTCAGCCGAGAGCCGCGGGCCGAGCGGAGGAAGGGACAAGGCAGCCCCGCCCGGTGCCCCCGGCCCCGCTCACCTTGCCGGCCGCGCCGCGGCTGTAGCCCCGCGGCGAGGGGCCCTGCGCCCAGCAGCTGCAGGCTCGGGGCACGTCCCGGGCGAGGCGGCGCGCAGCCACGCTCCGCACGCAGGGCAGCAGCATGGCAGCGAGCACGGCAGGCGGGGGGACGAGCAGGGAAAGGAGCAGAGAGGGAGGGAACAGCGGGCCCGGCGCGCACGGCGCCTCATCAGCCCGCGCCCGAGGGGCGGCACCCGCGGCCGGGCGGGGAGGGAGGGACGGGGGCGCGGCCCGGGCGCTCCCCGAGCGGGGATCCCGGGGGCGGCGGCTGCGAGCTCCTGGTGGTGGAGCAGCATTCAGGGGATTTTGGCTATCTCGTGGCATGCTCCATATAGGTGGTCGCACTTCTCTCGGGGTTTGTCACAGATTTAGGCAGCCCTAATCTGCATACTGCACACTTAATTTGCATACTGAAGATCCTGGACTCCGACAAAAAAGTAAATTATTTAGGAAAAATAAAACTTTATTGTAAAGGCACGTTATTTTCTGCGAGAAAGCAGTAACAATTTCAGGCTGAAATTACAAAAAGAAATCAAAATGTGGTAAATAAAAAAGACCAACCCAATGAGAATGACTGTGGTAGTATTATATAGGAAATTTCACAACAGAATATGGGGTCATCGCTGTAATATCAGAAGTAGATTTACCCTCAGCAAAAGTACGGCATGGAAAAGAACTGGTTGGAATTTGCTGGCTGTTACTGTATTGTCAGTCTGAAGAGCACTGAACATACACTGGACTTTAATTTCAGGTGGCAAAGATTTTAAGTAATTCATTTTAATACGTGAGAATAACACATCTTATGACAATAGGAATAACGATGTTTGCTTTTCCATACACCTTTAAGTGGAGTTACACTGTCAGGCCAGCAGAACATGACAGAGAAGAAGGAGTTGGGCCTGTTCTCTAGGAGTCCATTGCGCTTCCCACCTCATGACTTTTTCCATGAAGTGGTACTGAGACAAATAACATGTTTTATTAAGCACAGCAGCACTCAGAAACAATGACTGAGGGAAATTGCATCCAATTTATCTTGTAAAAATACATTTTTAAACATTAAACCATAGTATTATTTAAAGACTCACAGTGGTAATGAATTTTTAGCTTCATTTATTTTGGCAAGGCTCTTGGACACTATGAACAGTTTCTTAGTTCTTTGCACTCTATAGCTCCATAGCTTCTCTACATTCATGTTGCTTCTATATATTATTCTGTATATATAAATTAAGTGGGTATTTTTAGGATACATGAAGTTGTCTTTAACTTTATGGAAAGATAGGATTGGACCCATAATGTCTTCAAAGTTCGGGCAGATCTTACTCATAAATGTTCTCATCTGGGATTTCTGATCTTCCAAAGTAAGAAATGCCCCCAGAGAAGTATTCATTTCCACATGTTGAGCATGCATATGATCAGATACACAATGTGAAACATAATAAAAATCTGTAAAGAAAGTAGAACACATATCAGGTTGCACTTTTTTGAAATTAGTTTATGAGGTACAAGGGAAAGCTGAAAAGGTCCAAGTGATAAACTTAACTATTGTTAACTCCGGGGTGACCTTTGTAATTGTACATTTCAAATATGTACAACTGCATTTAACCTTTTTTTCTCCAGTTCAAATTTTCAAGGGCAAATACTCCACGCATTGACCTATCAGTGTATCTCAGCAGTGCTTAAACAGGGACATCTCAGGAAATGCCATCCCTGGGAAGCTGCTCCAGTTCGGGATCATTATTTGCTTTTTCGTCCCCTTCTCCCAGTTCTTTCCTGCAATCCCTGCTGCTGTCACAGAATCCCAGGATGCTGTGGGTTGGGAGGTTGTTCCAAGCCCCACCCAACTCCACTGCTCCCAGTTTGGGGTCTGCTGTGGGGCCTGCTGCTGGGGGATACTGGGATGTTTCCTGCTGGGAATGGATTAGGGAATCTGAAAATGTTTGGAAGGGACCCTAAAACCCATCTAGAGCCTGAGGTGTGAGGTCTGCAGGAGAGATCCCAAATTGTGGGGGGTCTGCAGGAAAACCATTGCAACAACAAAACTGAGAACCATTGCAACAGGGAAATGAGACCGTTTTTGGAAGATAGAGAACATCATGCAAAGCAACAAAGCTGAAGAAGGAACAAGAAAAATAATCAAAGCAGCAGATACAGAAGAAACTGGAGACACAGCAATTCTATTACTCAGTACAATGTGTTTATTTGCTAGTCTAGTAAAACATGTGTTGTATTTAAACATTTATAGAACTCTTAGTCCTAAGAGAAATATGAAAATATGTAATAATGTCAATTTACCTAACCATGTTTTTCTAGAAATGCTCAAATTTATAATTAAAAAAGAAAAGGGGAATTGTGGGAAGACAATGCTAAAGGCAATCTTGCCTCCCATGTATTGCAGCTGTGTTAATTACCAATGAGTGGGAACAGCCCTCACAGCTCTGGGTGTGATCAAAGAGTGAATTAGGGGTAGGGAGTCAGCTGGATCTGTTGGCCGTGCTGTGAGGAGGAAGGGACAGAAAGGGTAAGACATTGTACAAGGGACAGACAGGGTTAGTGGCTATGCAAAGGACAGGAAAAAGTGAGCTGGAACTGCAGAAGAAAGAGAGAAGAAGGAGAGAAAGAGCCAGAGCTGTGTGGAGCTGCCCATGGGAGGCTACATAGAAAAGACATGAATGAGTTTTCACTAACAAGGAGCTGATGCTTGAAGCCTTCTGAAGTTTTACCGCAGTGCTCTGGGTGTTGTGGCTGTCTCTGCAATGACAAATGGTGATGCTGAAGGTGATTCACAACTGGGCTGCAGGGCGAGCTGCAGCAGAGACGGAGCCCAGCAAAGCTCACAGCAGCAGGTGAAGCTGCCAGTCCAGACTTGATTTTGACACCTGGAATACACTGGGAACATAGTGATGGGGACTCAAGTATTAGGAGAAGAAAAGATTATTCAGCTGAATAATGCAGTATCTAGTGTTAAACAGAATGTATTTGAGAAAGTTACCAGCTATGAGGGAGAAATAAGGGATTTTGAATGCTTGTAAGTTGTACAGTTAATGAACAGTTTGGAGACCATGACAGTCTGTAGAACTGCTACGTGAATATCTCTCTGAAAGCTCTGCCCTTGTAGAGAGTTCTGAAAAAAGATTTGTGGAGGAAAAAGGGAAGAATAAATCCAGGAATAAATGAGGCTGAGTTTTGCCAGCTGCTGGAATGTCTCCTCAATGACCACGGTCCTTGCATGTGGCCACTGACGGGACCCTGGGGCCACCAAGGCTCTGCAGATGCCATGCTGTGGTATCCAAGTTCTGTGCCATTATCCCTGGTTGTGGCAAGGAATTGCTGCTCCTTTCATGCCTCCCTGGAAGTTAATGAGCATTAAATGAGGCTGGCCTTGTGTTGATAACAAGCTCTGCCTGCAGAAGACTTGCTCCAGTCCCTAGAACTCCCCAGGTTTGCTCGTATCACATCTCCAAAATGAGGAATTTGGACAGGGAAGTGTTTTCCAAGAGCTCCTCTGGAGCTGCAGGTAGGGGTTGATGAGGGGGAACATGCTCTGTCTGGGCTGTGCTTGGATGGAAACTTTGGAAGGACAGGCTGAGGCCTGGTGGGTTCATTTCCAGTGCCAGAAGGGTTCTCAGGATTTCTCTGGAATTGAAGCCTCTTGGCAGGAATACGTCGGCTGCTGCCCCTTTTGCTCCCAGGGACATCACAGGGTTAGATAACCTTTGCAGCTGAAAGTTTAATTTAGCCTTACATCTGTTTCATTAAGTTTAGTTCATGCACAGCAATACTTCTGTTCACTGTGAACTGAAAATTCCATTTTCTCACAGGTCACAATACAATCATTGGGTGATAATGTTATTTGGCCATCCAACTTGTGCAGCTACAGTATCCCACTGTGATGTTTCGTAGGTGTGCTGTAAGAGCAATCTCTTGGACTTTTACCACAGAGTATGCTCCACTGTTGAATTGATTCAAACCAAAAACCTACAATGCTCATCAGCCCAGTTACCCCCTTTTAGCTTCGTATATACAGTGCATTCTGCAGGTTCTTTCAGAGATACTGTGACCTACCTAGGAATCCACTCCAACAAATCTGTAATCTTGTCATACCTAAACAGTCCCATGATTCTTATTCAATAATATTTTTGGAAGGGGTGGAAATTTGAGGGGTGGAAATCAAGCAGTTCATGATCAGTATAAAAATGTGTTGTAATACATGCATAGTAATACTACTGAAAAGCATTTTCAAAGCAATCACTCAGTATCAAGGATGTAAGAACCTGATTCCTTTACACCTCCTGAAGTGAATTATATTTAGTAAAAGCTAAGCTACATGCCATGATCTAATTCTTTCTGTACAGTAACTACATATAAATTATACATGTTCATAGAACAATTACAAAGGACAAGTATTACATTTTTTACTTGTGTAATTATGCTGCACTTCAAGTTTTTTTTTAATCTCAAAGCCACTCAGAATTTTCTGGGAGGGTAAGGTGGTGGTACCACAGAGGGCTCTGTGGACAATTTTCAGGGCAATACTGTGTTGTTACCATCTAAGACACCAGTGTAGATGGGGTCTGTTTGCGGCCTATCCATGTTCTGGCTATTGCACCATCTTTCTGGAATTGTGGCCCAGGGTACAGTCTGAGTGAAAGCACCAGTAAATTTAGAAGAACAGTGAAGTAAGAGGGTGGTATAAAATAGGAACTTTTTTCTGCTTTATTGAGTCTCCTTTATGCTAAAATTCTAACAGGTCTCAATACTCATCATAATTTTCCATCTATGTCTTAAATTTTTAAAAATAATCTTAGTGCTCCTGAAAACAAAAGTGGCTCATGGTGTCTTGAAGAAGACAGGTTAGTAGGGCCTATTGCAGGGGCACCCTCACAAATTTCTGCTTCACTCATAATCCTGCTAACCTTGTATAACCAAACCCAGAGATGGTAGAGGCCACTGTATCCACTATTAATGGTATATTCCATATTCTTTTCTCAAAAATATTCACTCCTTGTGACCTATGAACTGGTCAAATCCATGTCAAAATTATGGTACTTCCTAAGAAAGTAACTTTTCCATACATTTAGCCAGTTCTATTAATTTCAGTACTGTTTCATCATGCATCACTTTTACTTGATTTCAGATAGAGTTAACAATTAACACAGTTATGAAGAAAATTAATCTGTCAGATTAATATTTTCCAGGTTATCTAGAAGCACTATTACCCTTAATGTGTTTACTTCCAGAAGCTGCATTGAAACATTCACCTAGCAGCTAATAATCCTTTTTTTCATAGACTAATAGCATCCCATATACTTTACATTTCTCACTTCTTTGTCTTGTGGTATTGGATAATTTCTCTTTTAAAAACATTTCACACACACACATACTCACATACTTAGCCTCTGCTGCCCCTTAACTTTAGCCTCACAGATGTTTTCTTTTTCAATGCCGTATAACATCATCAGACGTATAAGTCCCTCTAAATATGCTCTAGATAATTCTGTGAAAGTAAATGCCAAATATACACTTTTTTCTGTTTTGAAATAAAGTTATAATTTGAAAGATTTGTGATAAACATACTGTCTTTCTAAATAAAGACATTTGGTTTGATTAAATATTTTACCTTAGTTTTCTAAAATACTCCAAAGTACAAATTTTCTAAAAACTGAGAAACAGTACATATTCACTGCAGGTACCAGTCTGTTTTGAGAATAATGATATTTGTAGCATTTTCTTTTTTATTTTTTCACAGACATCTTAGTTGCTTGTATTGTAGGATGACATCTTTACTCAGGTTTATATGTAAATCATCTATCCAAAACAAAGGCTGAAGAGCCAAGAAGCTGTTCCTGTCACAACAGTCCACTTGACCAAAATAGTTTTGTGTAGATTTGTTAGTACATGATATCTTCTGCTGTAACATTCACTTCTTCTGTTTTAGTCTTAATTTTAGGGAAATGAATCTCACTAACGGCTATAAGCAGCAAATTCACTGCATGTGCTGTGGCACTTGCCACACAAATCCAAAAACAGTCTTCAAAGCGTTCTTCTAAAATGACAAACCGAAAGACGTGTTCCCGAAAATTGGCAATTCTTTCTGTGAGGTGATGAAGTTTCACAGCAGCCATGAAGCTGGTGACTGCAAGTACTACAAATCCACCTGCAACAAAAATGAAATAAGTATTCACCGTTATCAAATCAAAACAAGACAGATATTTTGATCCTGCTTCAAAAGACTTATTGAATAATCAGTGAGCACTTTACAGAGTAGAGATAGACAAAGGCATGGCTTAAACACTTTCAAAATGCTTAGGCTTTGTTGTATGGGCAAACATACTTTTATGTGTGACATAAAGCCTAAAGGCTGGCGTTCATAGCTCCTGTTAAGTGTTGACTAGACACAATAAGCCACCTGGAAGTTCTGTTTTAAAAGGCGTGAATTCACCACCAACTTCATTGTGTTCACAAGTATTTAAGTCAAAGAGGTATTTAGTAAGGCAGAATAAGGAACTTGTATCATTTTCTATGAATGTGGCTACAGAAAAACAGTGGAAAATTACTTTACCTGCAAGGAAGTTCCAAAGGCATGCTCCTGCTGGACCGTTAATAGCCCGATAAGGAACCTTTATTGCGTTAAGAATGCAGAATCCAAAACTGACCAGAGAAAAGAAAATGGCCACACAGAGGAATATTATGATCATCACATGCAGACCTGTATTCAACTTTTTCACCATGTGTGGAAAAACTGTCAAGAAAAAATAAATTGTCTGTTCAGTGTATAGGTTTTCTTGATAATGGTAAACATCATACTGTGCTGGTGCTTCAAATTCTAATTATATTTAAGGAAGACTATTTTTTATGGAGATGTGGAATTTAGCTAGTTGCACGCATCTCAGTTCCTGATGCTTTATTTTTCTGTGCCTCAGACAAACCAGGGCTATTCTGCTACAGGAATAATCCTCTACACAGGATCTGTGAATAAGGATTCAGGCTTAAGTCCTGTTTATCTAGCGGTGTTAATGTTTTTATCTCTGCTACTGTATTGTCTGCTATGTACTTTCTTGTCTCTTTTTCACCACTGTTCTCTGTTCCAAACTCCTGGTTTGAGCTTCTCATCCCTGTCTCATGCTTCTAATCTCATCCATTTGAAGTCTGATAGTCTCCATTTTCTTGTTCAGCCCTTTGCTGCCTAAAATAATACCACTTTTTTGTGTTTATTTTCTCATGTTCTTTTTTTTCTTAATCCTCTCTTTACTGCTAGCTCCGGTGAGATCTGCCCTGATTTAATATATCCTAATCCCCCAGGTTTGCCCTTTGAGATTCCCTTCCTGGTTTCTAATCTAGTGTTTATGGCCCCTTTGTGCCTTTCTGGGCATCTGGCAGTGTTTTAGCTACAGCTGTAGGAAGCCTGTAAAGCAGTCAGGTGGGCTTTAGGTGAGGCCATGTTTTGCTATGGGCACAAGCTCTCCTCAGCAGCCTGTCACTCACCTGTCTCTAGAGAACAGTTATTTTCCTGGTTCTCTCTTCACAGACACAATTCCTTTGTTGGAGGGCCAGACTGGCCAGCAGCAGGAAATGTACACCCGAGTGTTTAGTTTATCCTGCAGCCCTCTAGTAACAGAATCAGGAGAAATGTGAGTAGGGAGTTGTAGGTGACTGACAGGAAAGAGAGAGGCCGATTGAGAGGAACCCTAAAACACAAGGTGATCAAGAGGAGACCTTCAGCTAGCATAGCTCACTCATACATGTTTTGAAGAATTCACTTCCTAATTTCTAAAAAGTTACTACAAAGAAGGTGTACTATGTTATAAACAAATAAATAAATTCCTACATGTGCTGCATAACTGACAAAAAACCCCCAAAGTCTAAACAAGCCACCTGAAAAGTAGGCAGCAATAGTTGGTAGATGTCACCATGAACTTCAGGCATGTAATTTGATCATGACATGACAGAATTATAGTAGATTCTGTAGGAAAAAATCATACTGTAAAAATCCCATACTCCAGTGAATGTTAACAGAGTGAAAGGAGATGTACCAATAGCAGTAAATTATTGCAGTTTGGAATTCTGAAGTGTCAGAGGTACTGCAATACTGTGTCATATGATGTCTTAGCTTTGTCTTGATCTATGGTGCCAGTGAAGTCCATTTAGATTATCACATTCCCCATGAAAAGTCTCACAGTTCTTCCTAAGTGCAGAATGCTTGGAGATTAAGGGACACATTCAAACAACAACAACAACAAAGTCAAACCCAGAACCCCTAGACCTGCTCACCACTGTGCCAAAGTAACAGCTTCGTGTATTGTTGTTTGAAACCAGTACTGTGAAAATATCAAACTCAATAGTTATTAAAATACTTAAAACGAAAAACCTCTGAAACAGTTGTTGACCAAAATGTGTATTTGTGCTTACTGCACTTTATGTTTTTCAGTTCTAACAGAGAATTATTACTATTTTCAGTGAGAGCTCTGTTTGTCTAAGGAGTGCCAGCTCACGTCCTCCAATTGCATATTGATGTATTTCAGAGTGACTTTGGAACAAAATGCCCTCCTCTCAGGTTGCACAGTAAAAAATCAGAAAGTTCATTAAATAGTCCAGAAAGTTGTACAGAGTTTTAAAGGAGATTGGCTAATTTTTCCTCACTCTCTCTGCCAGGATGGAGTGAAAGAACTGGGACTAGATGAGCATGACTGCTATGTCCATGTCATGAAGTTGCAGTTTCAATCAGAGCATATGCAATAATTTAGTTACTGTAAAAGTGACCAGAAAATATTAATCCACTTTAACTACTGGCCTTGCTGATCTAAGTTGAGGTTGCTCTGGTTCTTTTCTCCATTCCCTCTGAAGTCCTACACTCACATCTGCCTTCAGGTTTTTATAGAAGGGCTTGTGCAGTTGTGTAGTCAGACACAATTGTATGGGAAAACAAGTATTTATTTTTGTAGGTTAAATTTTTGGCCAGTTTAACTTCTGAGCTACCTCACCTCTACTACCAGAGCCATTGCAAAGGATGGGACAGGACAGCATTGCTGTGGGCCAGGGGGAGAGTGAGACTGCAACAGCTTCAACTCGCATTGGTTTAAATTTCAGTAGATCAGTACACTGAACTAAAAATCTTCAATGCAAATTACCATTTTCACTACAGAACAGCATGAGTGAAATTTGGAAATCATCTAGCGTACAGCTCAATGCTTTCAAGACCTCAAGAAAATCCTGTATGTTAAAAAGAATACATTTAGAAGAGTTTCTACACTTGTTAAGAGTTCAGCAATTTTTTGTGTCCCAGCTAAATAGAAAAGAAGGTAAAAATTTCTTCACCATGTTAATAAAGTTAGTGATATGTGCTATGGTAGACATTTGCATTAAGACAGCCAGAGAAATACAGAAATGTGTCCAGCTAAATAAATCTCTGCTTCTTAAAGCGAAAAAACCTCAGAAGAGTTCACCAGAGAAGGCAAGGACAGAGGTAGAGAGATAGCAGAGCAAAACCTGGCATAGGAAAAAGTCAGTCAAGGGTAAAGTATGACTTACAGGGTCATCTCCAAATGACTTTCACCCCCTCCACAAGGCTGAAAGGAAAGTCTGCATCTAGCCCTAGGGATTTTTTTTCCCTAACTTGATTCCAGGACTACAGAATATAACTGTAGGAAAAAGCATTCCTGCAATGATAGAAATTTGATATTCACACTCAAGATGTCAAACCATAAAGACTGCAGATTTATTTAATAATAATATGCATTCTAAAGTTCTGTAAACAGAAATAATAAAGTGCTAAACTTGAACTAGATATTAGACTAAATATTCAACCAAAATTGTACTTACTTGTGAATTTGGAACGCCGCCCGCCCAAGCCACATTGGCGTATTTTGCCACCCCGAAAGAGTCCGTAGTAAATTTCTCCAATGAACTTGACCAGCTCTGGATCTGTGGCATTGACCAAATCAGCCCCTGTTTTGCAAAGGATCTTTCCAGTCATCCACTTTGGGGTTCCCATTGCAACAACAATCAAGATAAAAGACACAAAACTTATTAGAGAAGCCAAGGCAAATAATGTCTTTTTAAAGCAGCCAGGCATCCTAGTGCTTTCAAGGGATCATCTCCAAGCCCTCTCTGCAGTAGTCAAACATATTTCCCATTTCTCATCATGCTCCAAAATCCACAGCTGAATACCAGGCATCTCAAAATACTTCTCTTTGTATTTTGAAGGTTCAGCAATTAATCTGTACGGTTAAAAATCAAGGCAAAAATGCATTTTTCTGCAACAACATCCTGAAATTGTTGCAAGTAACGGCTTCATTAATTTGTAGTGCAGTGATACTTCTTTCTGCAGCAAGTAATCCTATCTCTGTGGCCCGTCTAATGTTTCCTCAGGGGTTTAATTGTCCTGCTCGAATGACATCGAATTTTACTGCAACCTCATGTGAAGAAAATTTGGAGAAAAATTCAGTTTCTTGGATTATTTTAAAAGGTGGGTGAATATCTGTGTGCAAGGGACAGCATTATAACAGCACAATTTGGCCGAAGGCTTCTGCTGTCGTCTCGGCCGTGCTGAGCTCCCCGGCGCTTGCTCCCACCCAGCCTCTAAATGTCACTGCAGGCAGAGTTATCTGAGGGACAGAAACGACGGCTCTGGAATCTTCCGGATCACAGCGGGCGCACGAAGCCCCTCGCAGCCGGGGTGGCCTGGCCGGCCCTGCCACAGCCCGGGGCTCTCATGAGGTGTAACTCAAGCGACAGGTGCGGTCCATGAGCGCTGAAGAAAACCGGCCGTAATTGTCTGCACTTCTACGATTACTGCTACCTGAGCCCTGGGGGGACCTTCAGAGCCACTAATTAATTAATTAACTAGCAGCAGCAGGAGTCCTGGGGACTAATAACACGGTCCCTTGCCGTGGCTCGGCCGAAGCTTTGGGACTTGTCCCTCGCCTCCCCCCACTCCACACGGCCCGGGCGGGCGGTGCAGCCCGGCCCAGCCCCTCGCACCTCCCACGGCCGGGCGGTGCCGCCCTCACCCGCCCCGTGGGGCGGCCCAGCCGCGCCGGGAGAGCAGCGCCGGAGCAGCGGGCATGGCGGCGGGCAGGGTGCTGGTGTACGGGGGCAGGGGCGCGCTGGGCTCCCAGTGCGTGCGCTACTTCAAGTCCAAGAACTGGGTAAGCGGCGGGCCGGGAGCTTGCGAGGCGGGGAACCCGGGGGGGAGCAGCCGTGCCCCGCCGGGCCGGGCGCTCCGGGGCGCGGGCCGCTAACGCGCCGTTCCTCTCGCCGCGGCAGTGGGTGGCCAGCATCGACCTGGCGGAGAACGCGGACGCCAGCGCCAACGTGGTGGTGACGGCGACCGACTCCTTCCCCGAGCAGGCCGAGCAGGTGGGTCGGCGGCCGGTGAGGCGGTGCGGCGGTGCAGCAGCCAGCCTCCCCCGGGAGTGCGCATCCCTTCGGCCGAGGCAGGCAGGGAGCCTCCCCGGGAGTGCGCATCCCTTCGGCCGAGGCAGGCAGGGAGCCTCCCCGGGAGTGCGCATCCCTTCGGCCGAGGCAGGCAGGGAGCCTCCCCGGGAGTGCGCATCCCTTCGGCCCAGCGGTGCACGGAGCTTCCCCGCGGGCTTGTGCATCTCTTTCGCTGCCCGCGGTTACGAGGCGGCTGCAGGGGTGGGTCGGGCTCCATGCAGGAAGCAGGAGCGCGGTCGGTGGCGGTCTTGCGGCCATACCGCGAAACTCAAGATCCTTCAGCTTCTGCTCATCGCTTCTTTTTAATTTGTTGTAATTCCTTTTAAATGAATACGCACAAAGAGCTTGATCTCGCATATTGGAGGCTCAGCACATAAGGCAGTTTTGCTTTGTTTTTTTTCTTGGCTTTTAAAAGTCACTGAAAAGACTGACCCAGGTGAGTTACAATGAGGATGGGTAAGGACATCTTAAAATGCAGCCCTTCTTTCAAATACCCAAAGCTATAAATGTGTTGTGGGTAAGTAGATGGGGCGCTCAAAGCATATGAAAATAAGCCCCAAGGGATCCCTAGGGGAATGCACTGGTTTCCACAAAGGTGAATGTGAGAAGTATCTAAGCCAACCTAAACAAATAGTTTGCTTTATTCTCGACAGTTAGGATTAATTTTTTGCATTTTTAATTCCAAACCAATTTCCATTACTGATATACTGAATATCTAGCATCTGCACAACTCCTGAAGCTTTGGAAGAGTAACATAGAATATGTACAATACAATTTTCAATATGGTTTTGCAAAAGCTGTTGGTTCTTCTTCACTTGATGAGAGATGGATTATTTGCTGTTTACTTTGACAAAGAAAATTAATAGCCAATAAATTCATGACTGGCTTCAAGGTCTTATATTAGAAAGAGGGCAAATCAGAGATACCTGAAAGTATACAAGCTCAAATTTAGTTGCCAGGCTCAAACTGATGGCTGTGGTCTAGACAGTAGCAATAACGAGGCTAATCTTTAGTTGTTTTTCTTGCACTGTCATCAAGAGTGACACCAGCAGTCCTGGTCAGATGTGGAGTTTCATTTCCCATCTTAAACAACACCATACTTGGAAGAGAACCTGTCAATAATACTTTTTGCTAACAATAGAGGTAAGGGTTAGGTGTTTCAGCCCTGATGATCCTTTATTTCCAGTGACAGCACACACTCTATGGCTTTCATTCGTCTGACTTTCATCTAGAGTTATGTTTTAACACAGTTGTTTTGAGTTCATGGGTATTTGAGTTCAAATGTTTAAGGCATTTGTCATGTTTACCTCTGTTTACCTCTTTACCTTATCAGTGCAGTGTTTTCAGTGTGTTCTTGTTCTGTGTGTTGAAGGTGACAGCAGAAGTTGGAAAACTTCTTGGTGAAGAAAAAGTGGATGCGATCTTGTGTGTAGCAGGAGGATGGGCTGGAGGCAGTGCCAAAGCCAAGTGTAAGCCCTTGGTACAGACATGCTGGTGAAAACGTGAATGATACCTGAGAGAAGTCCTTAAAAACCTTCCTTCCTGAGTCCAGGAGAGAACAAAAGCATAGAAGTACAAAATAGCCTAGTCACAGTGCTTCTTAGTGCTTCTCTGAAGTTTTGCTTTCTGTTAAATTTGCACTGCGCTTAGTTTCTTCAGTAATGTTTGTTGATGTACTAATTTTTATCAAAAAGTTCTGATGTGCTTTCTGAAGGAGCTCAGCATTGTTATCTATGAACTGACTTTTGCTGAGATTACCTGAGTCAGGCAAGTTATCCAAGACACATGGATGTTGTTTCCTAGGTCATTGCTTTATGTGTAAAACCTCAGTTGCTTCCTGCAGTTCTCAGAGCTGTTACTGTGCAATACGATATTGGAAGGCCCTGCCTAATCATGCTACAGAAAAAAACCCTTCAGATTAAAAAAGGCTTTTAAACATGTGGTATTCATAATGAAATTTATACTTTTTCCACTTCTGTAGAGATACAACAAGAAAAATTACCTTGTTTTCTGTCTGGAGTAAATTTGGTAAAATGTATTTCCTTTCTTCCCCCTTTTGGTTTGGATGTTACAGGCTCAAAGAGAAGGGAGATACAAAAGACATAAATGAATATTTTACAGTGGGGAGGTAGAAAATGGTAGAAAGCATGTTTTCATAGTGCTGTTGCACTGTGTGTAACAGTGGGGAAATCAGGGTTAAAAGTCTTCCTTTGGCTAATTTCACTAATTCTCTCCCTAACCAGCTTTATACAAAAACTGTGATCTGATGTGGAAGCAGAGTGTTTGGACATCGACTATTTCCAGCCATCTTGCCACAAAACACCTGAAAGAAGGTGGCCTCTTGACTCTGACAGGAGCTCAAGCTGCTTTATCTGGAACCCCAGGTAAAATGCCACACTTGACAGCTGCAGGGACACCAGCAGTTAGAGAAGGTTGTTTATCTGAGCATTCTTGTTTGTGAAGCAATAACTTCACACCCTGGGTTCTTGACATCTAGCCCAAATGGGACCCTGCTGCTCAAACGTGTAAGGAAAAGTGTGGTTTTACTGGTACCAGTATTGAATCTCAAAGCTGTAGTGCAAGCACATAGAATCAGTATTTAAACAGTATTTAACACACATTGGTGAAATGTACTTGGATAGTATATGATACAGAAAAAATTTGGAAGATAATGAAGACTGGAAGCACACAGCAACGTAAGTACAATGCTTAGGCAAAGTTAAATTTCCTATTTGTGTTCTGAAAGACAGAGTCCTTAATTGACCAATCTTTCTGGTGGTGATGATTCAGCTGATTCTGATAACTGTGCTTGTCCTGTTCCTGTTGTGATTCCAGTCTTTGCTTCAGACACAGATAAGCTTGTTGACTGTTGGCTTTGTCCCCAGCTAGCTATTTAATGGGAACTTTATTGGATTTTTAATCTTGCTCCTCAACCATGTTGGTTTGCATGGACGAAGAAATCTGGGAGCAATTAAAAAAAAAAAAAAAGGCCTGACACACAAGCCCACAGGCAGCAAGAGGAAAGTGAGACAAATACTCCTATTTCCCAAGTTTTTATTAGTGTCATTTCAACAATGTTTTTAAGACACAGATACTAAGATTTTAAAACATAGACAATTTATGAATGTTCTCAAAAGCTTTGCCTAAAACTGTTCTGGCAAAAATATTCTATATATTTTCTAGTTAATGATTAATCTTTTGTGTTTATAGCAGCCTCTGTTATAGTCAAAGATAAAAGATTTATTTTTGAGAATAAGCAGACGAATAATTTACAGTGAACTGCTGACTGACTATACACAAATGAAAAAAATATGAATTCTGGCAAACTCTCATGGTTTTTGTTTGGGTGGTCTTGGGAGGTAGGGACCACAACACAGGAATCAAAGTGATGAGCCTTCCATCACTTTAGTTTTGAACTAGCTGGTTTCAGCTAGTCTGGATTTTTTTGAAAGTCACAGCAGTGCTTTGGGCAAACACATGCAACTTATTAACATCAGGGAGAATTGGGAAAGAGTTGTTACTCAACTTTTGTAAATAAGTCTTATTAGCCTTGCTATGACCAGTTGTTCTGGAAGAAATAATCTTTTTCTTGTTTGCTGTTTATCAGATTTTTCTTTTCCTGTGAGAAAATCTTGCCTCACATAATGCAAACTGAAGAACACTGAAAATTACATGAACAGTGACAGAAGCAGTGCAAGTGGGATGTCTGATAAATGTATCAAGCGTGAAAAGGTTTCTAAGAAGTTTTAGAATGTTTGGTGTAGGGAAGATGAGAGAGGGATATGATATGAATATGATATGTATGTGAATATTTTTATCATAACAAGTAAATTAGCTAGTGCTGTCCATGATTCCTCCTAATAAAAATGGATGTTATATAATATGTCTAATTACATTGTAGAAGTATTTCTATTATATTCAAAATACTTCTTTAAGAACATTGGAAAGGGGCTGAATAGCTGTATAAATGGGTAGGAAGAAAGACATGCAGTTGTAGTAGACAAAATATATTCATGTTTCCTTAGGTACTTTGTGTCTGGACTTCTTGACAGATACATGCCTTGAGACATCTGAGACCTCTAGCACCCTGATTGTCCAGATCTTGTTCCTGAGCAGGGTGTTTTATGCTCTGGTTCCTGCTGCTGTTACACTGCTAAATGCTGGCTGCCTAGAAAGCAACAGTTTTTAGGAAGAAGCTTGCTTTCCCTGCATGTTAATTATTAATTTTCTACCATGAGGGTTGGGGGTTTTTTTGTAGCTTTCTCCACAGGGCCTGTCACACCTGGGATGCTGACCAAGTGAATTCCAGATTTGAGAGGGAAGTGAACTGTATCTGTTTGGGTCCAAACTCACAAATACCTTAGTTATATGATGAAAATGATTAGAAGGGCCTATGTGTATGTTACTCTGTTAAATTTATAAACTTAGCCCTGTAGGTCACATCCTTCAGGGTGCATTTGGATACATTGACTAAACACGCTTGACTTGGTAAGCTGCTGATTTCTGTAGTGCTAAGTTAACTGAGTTCTGTGATAGTTTAAAGCCTTTGTATTAATATTACCATTTTTTCTTTTAATGTGTATGCTTTACAATACTTTCACTATGTATGCTTTAAAAGTCTGATTCTTTTCTGGCTGAGGTAAGTGGTCTTAATATTCACCAAACACTCTGTAGTTTCTGTCATGTTACTGCTGATGTTGAGGGCTGTTCTGATTGTGCTCTGATTTGCCTGGTTTTAATTTTTAGGGATGATTGCCTATGGCATGGCCAAAGGAGCAGTGCATCAGCTGTGTCAGAGTTTGGCTGGTGCCAGCAGTGGGCTGCCATCTGGTTCTGCTGCAGTTGCCATTTTACCGTAAGTGGTTGCCTAGTTTCTCTGCCTGTGTTGTTTTATTTAATTACTGCTGTAACCTGGAGCCACTCAGATGTGTTTGTAGTGTCCTATTCACAGCACACAAACAGCCTCTCAGACCTCCTCACAGAGAAAGGATGCATCTGCATGAACTGCAAAGGATGCATCTGCATCTGCATGAACAAAGGGTTATGCAAGTCACCCTAAAAATGATTATGTTCTTTTCTTTGCCTTTGCAAAACAGTAGTGGATGTTAGGATTAAAATTTGATTTACTTTTAATCAGTTTAACTGTAGCCATGCGTTAATGTATAATTGCTCTATTTCAGTGTAGACAGAACTGTAAAAATGAGATGAACTGTTCAGCAAAATTTTAGGCTTAGCTCTGTGATAATAGTAAGGCAAAGGGTTGCTTGACAGGTTTCACTTGATCAAAGATGCTTCTTCGTAAGGTGCTGCATACTTATGCTTGATTGGTAAAATCAGGTTACTTTGAGGACCTGTACACCAAAGAAGTTTAGCTTGCTTTCATTTTTGTCAGGAAAGCTAGTAAAAAGTGAATGGCCTAGTAGATCTTCACTATGTTTAATTTTTTTTTTTTTAATCCATCCTGTTGTAAAAGTTAGAAGTATTTTTCTTGCCAGGTCCATATCTAGTTCAGGACCCAAAATGTGAGACTAAAGAGTTCTGTACAGAGATGTGGTACACCACCTGAATTCTCTACTTTCGATTTCCTCACACACACTGTTAACACACTTCTTCAAGGCAGACAGGAATGGCATTAAATGTGTTTGGATAATGGACACCACCTTCTAGAGAGCTTTATAGGCAGGCACACGCCAAGATCAGGGGATTCTTGTGCATGCTGCTCTTGTGTAGTTCTCATGCAAAACTCTCTTAGGTGAATTTTTGAGAGGGTAAATGTACCTTGGATTGTTAACAGCATTTCAGTGAGGGAGTCCTGGGAAGTTAACCCTTTCATGTCATTGCATGTAGTGTAAATATGTAGTGTCAAAGTCAGGACTTCCTATATTGATGCACTTAGTCTCTCGAACGTGTGGATGTAGTGCATGTGTGCTGTGCAGTGCATGTGAACAGGCTTTTTGCTGCCATTCCCCATCTGCAGGAGAGAGGTGGGAAGGGAGCTGCAAGCTGAGTAATGGCTCCAATGGGCAGTTCCTCAGCTAGCCAGAAACCTGGGGGGTTCTTAGTTGGAGCCTTGGATATACATTGAAAATAATGACTGTATTCTGTTAACACACAGGGGGGTGCAAGGGAAATCCATACCACATGGAGTAAAAGTCAAGCACATATTACAGCAGTGAATGGAAGCAGGTGGTGCTCGTCAGAAACATGATATATAAATAAAAGGCTTGCTTATCTTTTTTAATCACAGGGTTACCTTAGATACACCAGCAAACAGGAAATCAATGCCTGATGCAGATTTCAGCTCCTGGACACCCTTAGAATTCATTGCAGAGTGAGTATCTGTGGGATAACTAAACAGTTCCTCACTGTCTCTCTTGCTGCTGCTTCTCAGTGCCTGTTCTTTTTAAATAGCTGTCTTGGATTTGCATGGATTTTTTTTCCTCCATCATTTATTGTGTATCTTTGTAAATCACATTGGATTTAATTACACAGGCTTCCTAACTGGAGAAAATTAGCCTAACTCCATCAACTTCAGCTTCTCTGCATGAGTTGTTCCAGCAAGGAAGATAGCCTTAAGCAGCTGGAAGCTGGAGAATTTCCTAAAGCCTGTAGACAAATTAAATTGCAGACAGCAGGTGCAGGAGACACCTGGCTTAAAGATAAACTGCAAATAAGCATATCACCTTGGGTGGGATTCTTTTTCTTCTAAGCACATTGTACTGTCCAGTTTATGGCACTTTAGTTCAGTTCTTTCAACTGGGAACATTTCTGCTCTTGTTCAGAAAAAATTAGGAAAGATTTTTTCTTTTTACTAGCCACAAAAACTTGTCCTGAATGATACTGCAAATTGCTGAAACTTCAAGTGTAGCTTATACAGTAGTAGGCTGAGATTATCTGCCTCACTGTTCTCATTCCTCAGGGTTAGAGAAGGTGCAGTGTCAATCTTGCCTTCTACCATGTGATGGCAAGTAGCAGAGTTTCTGTTGAGGGTGAACTCACATTTTAAGTCTTTTAGAACTGACAGTGGAATTGGATTTATCTGTTGCTAATTGTTCAGAGAGTAGTTTAGTTCTGACATCAGATTTCCTTTTTGTAAATTTTTTAAGGTGAATTCTAGAGATGGAAATGATTTTAGTTGCATCTGTTTTGTTTAGGCCTCTGCAGTTGTCTGATGAGGCTCTTTACAACAGCCCCATCAACTGAATTTAGCTGGCCTGAAAATGTTCAGGAGATGCTTAATTTATTGTGCTCCTGGGACAGCTTAGGGAGATGTTGCAGTGTTGCAAATTCTTTTATTAAGTTTAACTTTTAAGTAATTTATCCTTATAGGAAAATTCAGTTTATTGGTTTGTTTTGTTTCTAATTCCCTAAAGTTTAACCCCAGTGCTTTGAAAACTGAAAATCTCACTGTGCAACATCAGCATTCATTGGCAACATCTGCAGCTTGGGAAGGATGCAGGAAATCCTTTCCTATATGGCAGTTGAATTTTGTCCCCTGGAAGCTCTTGTTGGATAGTGGGATGTTCCAACGTGGCAGTTGCTATGTCTGCACTATTGCAAGGGCTGAAGGACCTGTAAAATATGCTTCACTTTTTGTAGTCTGTTTTGAGGAAAAAGATTGTTGCATTTTGATAAGGAGTCTCCTGATCTGCTACCTAGAATGTGTCCATCCTAGCACTATTTTAGTTGTCTTTAGGCTTTTTTTCTCCCACTGAGACCACTTTCACAGTTAAATATCAAAATATTGGCCAGTTGTCAGAGTAATGGGTTTAGCAACTCTATCCTAGCCATAAAACTGTATTTCTTATATATATATATGCTATAAAAGCAACTAAAGTAGCTCCTCCTTCCCCATTTCTATATTTTTTTTAACTGGCAAAAAAACCTAGCTACTCTGACATTTTAAGCTCCTGGCCTTTTCCTTTGAGATATTTTGGCAATGCTGTGTCCTCTAAAGCCCTCTGGATTTCTCCGGACCCTCTATGCAGTTCTGAGGGTCTGAATCCAGTAATCACGTCACACCGTACAAATCACTAGAGAGAGCAGTAGGAAAAGAAGGAAAAGTAATAGGCTTGTATTTTATTCTTCCAGTCAAAATACCTGAAAGTAGTTGTAATTTTTTTGTTTTCCCTCACCCTGTTTTATTCATTTATTTTAAAACAGAACCTTTTATGACTGGATAACAGGAAAGAATCGACCAAGCTCTGGCAGTCTAATCCAGGTGGTAACTACAGGTGGGAAGACTGAACTAGTTTCAGCAGCACATCTTTGATGTCAGTCACTTAAAGTGATGAAACTTCAGCAAAGGAGAAGCTGTGGAAAATCTGTCCACCAGTATGATTTGAATGGTCTTCTGTATCCAATGTTTGTAGTTATTCCATTAATGGAACCAGATTTCAAGTAATATTTCCGTGCTGTCGGTTGTGAGCTATCAGCGTTTGTTCACCAAATAATACCAACTTGTCTCTAAATGAAAGTTGCAGGCTTTAAAGCCTGTAGATGTCCTAATTCTGAGCATTATATGGCAACTCACCTGTGTTCTCTGAAATGGGAACTGTGCTTAACTATTTCATGTGATTGTATGCATAATGGTTGGATTTTTTTTCTCTGTCAGTAAGTGTTTCTGGCAACTTACTGTGAACCTTTCAATATTCTGTCTTTTTCTGTCTGAGAATATAACCCTACCCCTGCATATTATGTTGGCTGTAGCCATAGGGAGCACTGCAGTCACATATATGTCCTAGTTGTGTAACACGTTTCTTATGAAAGTTCCACTTGAGTTAATGAATCTGAGCAGAGATTACTCACTTGAGAAGGAATTCCTGATTTGCCTTATAGTTCATAAGCTGCTCTCAGGCCTACAGTTGTGGGATAAATAGTCATTCTGTTAAATGAATAGTGTGTCTTTCTCTTAGTCATGAATTCTTGACTGTTCATGAAGCAAAGTGCCATAAAGTAGTAGAAAAAAGCATACATGCACTTGAAAATGGAACTTTTTGTGCTAAATAAAATACATATTGTTTTATGTACTGGGCTGTCTCCATTACTGTAATCCCAATATTTTGATAACATTTTAATTGGTTTAATTGAACATGTAGTTCAGTTGGGGTAAAGGACTTAAATTTTTTACTTATTTAATTTTGATCATGGTGCATAAAATACATTTTTGGGTCTGCTGAAAATCTACTAGCCATGCATAGAGGCAGGCCTTCAGCTGAGGCAAATGTTTTCTTAAATCCAGCCATATTACATGGAAATACAGTTCAGAGAAAGAGTGCAGGCATTACCTGTTCTGAGCATGGACCTACAGGGAATCTGCACCGTTGGATTTTTGGGAACATGTTGAAAGCGATTGAATATGCAAAGTTGTGTATATGTTGTCCCTCTGCACATTTTTTGGTTTTTTTTATTACTTCAGGGTTGTGTTGGGGAAGGATTTACTGCCATGAGTCAGGAAACTTTTCCCTTCTTCCTACTGGAAAAACTTACCATGTGCCCATGTTAATTTTAAAATAGAATAATTGCCTATTTTGGTATGACTGTCTCTTTACTTGTTTTGTTTTGCTGGATGCAAAGGTAGACAGGAATTTTTCTGTCCTGTCAAACCAGTCCAGGACTGTCAGTTTGTAAATCTGATTTTGATTTTAAGTGAAAAGCTTGCAATGGCACTGCTGCACCAGCAGTTTCTACAGGCTCAGACTATGGACAAAAACTGCAAGGGACTGGTAGGGAATGAAACCCTAGGATGCTACTCAGTTATTCTGGAAAAGGGGGTGGCTATCATACTACAAATTAACATGATTTGAAGGCTTCCCTTTGCCAAGCTAGCTAAAACAGTGAATGGTGTGAAAGCATAATGGTGAACACAAGAGTTCTGGATTAACTTTCATCAGTTTGCAGGTTTGAGCAGGAAGATACAAAAATGACATTATTGAAGCTGGAGAGTGAGAATAGAGGTGAGTGTATGACAATGAGCCAAGTGTCTGTCAAGCTTGCTGCTAAAGGTGAGAGATTGAACCTGAGGAGTTTGATTTTACAGAGGCTTATTTTGGCCAGTTTCATCCTGTATCTCTCCAAAATTTATTTCAGTTAATTGGCCAGGAGAAAAAGCCACCCTGTCACTGCAAACATCTGGGTAGCCTGGTTCCTTCAGCTGGTCCAGACATGTGGTGGTGCTGCAATGAGGAGCAGAGATGTGTCTGTGTGGGTATGTTCCATGTGGATGAACTCCCTGCAGTGCCCACTAGTGGAAACTAGTCTTGTTGTGAAGATTTTCACAGAATTACAGCATGGTTTGGGCTGGAAGGGACCTCTGAAGGTGATCTAGTCCAACCCCTCCCATCAGGCAGGCATGTCTTTCTGCTTCTTACAGAAATAAGTACGTGGTGAATTTCCACTCTAGTGTTGATGAGAACTTCTGTATTGCTCATATTTTGCGTTTATATGGCATGATTACCAACACTGTAATACTGCAGAAGTTAGAAGTTTATCCTCCTTTAATTTAAGGAATGCAATATTTATTAATTTCTTGTATATATTAGGCAGCTGAATTTACTTGGCATATTTTTTACTTGGGACTGTACAAATGCTGTCACACTAAAAGAGTCACAAAAAAAGTTATATTTTCATGAGAAAATTAGTTTCCTACCAATTTTCTAATAAAATTTACCACAAAATATTTAGAATCATATATTTCATAACTATTTAGAAGCCCTGCTTCCAAGGAAAACAGAAAAGTTTTCAAATACAATAATAGCTGAGTCATTCAGCATGTCCAGTTCTACAGTAACACAAAATTGCACTTTGAAATCTTTTGTTGAAATATGCTAAACAAGTGTGGATTTTTTTTTTTTAAATAGTGGAATGAAAATTACTACCACAACAAGAAGTAACATTTATTATCTTTCTTCTTCCTTGTATTGGCTCACTGGAAGAAAACAGATGGGGACTGTAATAGCATGTGGAGATGCTTCAGACTAACCCTTGCAGTGTTGCACAAGGTGAGAAGTAGGCAGACTTCTGAAAGGCATTGCAGAAGTCAGTAGCAAATGTCACTTAAGATTTAGTTCTCTGTTACTCTCGCAGTTCCTGAAACACCATGTTCTGAGGGATTTGCTCTATAAATATGGCTGGTCTCAACACGGTCTGTGAGGGCTCTGGGGGAACGATCACAGACTCCCACTGCTGAGCAAGGCTGATCTTCAGCAGTGCCACTAGAGGGCACAGACTTCCACTGCATTGGGGAGATTTCTCTGCTGCTGAGGAATATCTTATCAGCAAGGATTTTAGCCATGCCACAGCCTCTGCTGAGAGGTCCATCCCCGTTTCTTGCTTTAGTGCTCACAGCCCCACCCTTTCTGGCCTTCCCCGTGCCATGCACATGCAGCCTACTCCCTGTACCAGTTCCAGAAACCATTCCATCAGCCTCCGGCAGAACAAACCAAAAAACAAACACAACAAAACCCAACAAACAACACCACCACCAATACACAGACACACACACATGCCCAAAAAACCCAACAACCACCAAAAGAGAAACCAAGGCTGTGAAGGGAGTCCCACAGCAGGGTGTACCATTGCTGTTGATGTGCTGATACTTCAGAGATGTACCAGCAAGTGGAATGACAATCAATATTCTGCAACACAGCTTTAAGGGCTTGGACACAGTATGAATAGAAACAGGTTATTTATGCACATAAGGGTATAAGAATTTCCTAACCCAAGAAAAAAAACCAGTAACTGTTCAGACTGGACTGGTATTAACAACGAGATGGAATTTGAAGACATTAAACTAATTGCTGTGGGGTTTTAAATATTAAAGTTTTAACTCCTTTGCCTGTGAAATGAAGGAATGGATAATTATTGTTTTAGAGCTATTTAGGAGGGAACAAAAAGTAGCAAGCCACACAATCGGGATTTCTATAGTTTAATATTCATTATTCAGTGCCTTCTATAGATATGAACTACACCACTAATCTTTGTATTTTCCTTGTATGAACTTCCTCTTTAGTACTTTCTAAGTCATATTAGGATGTTCTTACAAATGGAAAGCATAGTAAAACCTTAAGATAGAAGCCACTGGTTTCTGCTCCTGCTTTGGCAGCTGGTCTGGTGCAAGACTTTGAATATATCTCTGCACCTGTGCCTCATATCCCAAATATATATTGAGACTGATTTTATAGTGGGTTGAGATCTATTGATGCATCAGAATATATGAATAAAACAATTATCTCAATGGGTGCAATCATAGAAGCTCAAAATACCTCTTTTGTTCATTGAACTTAAAGTAAAATTGCGACCTCAAGCAACAGTCGTATCACTTTGTAACCACCAGTCATATTTGCTGATTTGCAAAAGAATTGCTGTGTCAAAGACTGCCTCAGCCTGGTAGTTTGGACATCACTTACCTGTGTATTTGGTAGTATGTGGTGATGTTTTCTTTCTAGTACAGCAGTAATTTTTCATGACTATCACAGCTGGAGTTTAAAAATGCCTTGTTGATTTTAACTTTGAACAAACCAATTACTCTTTCTATCAAGGTGTCCTTACAGCTCAGTGAGACAGGGCTGAGGTAATAAAAGAAATGGGCCTCATAGTAAATTCTGGATCAATATGAGTTAGTGTGATGGTTGGCTTTTTTATTTAAGACTGTACACAAATATCACCTGAAAGAAAAGGGTCTCTTAGGGCCCCAGGAAGGTTATTTTTCCAGTTGTTGAGATCCTTCTCATATGCTCAGATGTCCCAGATTTTTTTCCACCCTCCATGAGAACAATGGCCAGACTCCTAAACTGCCAGCTTGTAGTTTTCACAATCTGTGAATCATACCTTGGGTGGCAGGGCCTAGCTATGTATGCCATAAGTGCCTCATGCATACATGCTTGGACTAATCAAAAAAATCAGTCCATAATCCAGCAGGGGTTAATTACCTACTTTATCCACATTACCTGATAAATAGCTTTAACATGACTAAATTTTGTGAATAACATATTTTCATATCCTTTACAGCCCCCCAAAAACTTCCTGTTTGCAAATTCAGGCCTCTCTTCTACCAAAGTGTTACCCTGCAAGCCTTTACACCATCTGTATAGTTAGCATACAGGGAAGTCAGGCTATTAGCAATATGAGGCCACACAAATGTGTAAAAACATGTATCCTCCCCCTTCCCAGTCCTGGCTTCCCCTGTTTGTCCCCTGTGGCGTAGAGTCTCTCAGACCAAGTTTGCTCAGAGAGGTGTCAGGCAGTGTAGGAGGTTGAGGTGCTGTGCTTCTAATGGTTTTCTCCTCCACTTTCCTGCTGGTTTTCCTGCTGCTCTGTCCCCTGGTGCCCCTGCTCTTGCCACCTTGCTGAGGTTGGGTTGAAGGCTTCACCATGTTCCTGCTGCAGAGGGGTTTGTCTTCACTCTGCTGGTAGAGAAGAAGGCTGTAAGTCATGCTTAGCATATAAATGTTTAGAGTGCTGTAGATGAAGACGTGGACATCATGTGCAGGATAAATGGAGTGGGGAGGACAGGTTATTAATGATGTAGGAACTGTTTAGCTGGCACGCAGTCATGCATGCACTTCAGCGTTATTTCTTGGTGGTTGTTGGGAAGGGCCAAGTGGTGTTTGCCCATGTAGTCAGAAGATGATATGAAATACTCTTTGAAGGGGCAAGGACAATTTCCCAGCTGTGGGCTGCTTGCTGGGCACTGGGTACCAGTGCAGGCACCTGGGCACCACTGCAGCGTGCCCAGGCATGGGGCTTCTGCAGCCCCATGGGTTTAGCAGGGCTAAACAAATAGGTGGATTCAAAATAACAGAGGTGGAAAACAGTAGAGAGCAAGAGCTGGATTTTCAAACAGTGTAATAGTTAATTTTTTCATGAGGATCTGATATCTTTTGAAATACTGTTTAAAGTTGGAACAAAACAGGAATTATCACTTTTGTTCACTGGTCATTTCCAGTGGGGACTATTTTCAACTTAACATTTTCTCCTTAACTTTTACTCCTGAGCTTTTACTTAATAACTTGCCAAAACCACTTGGTTTCAAATAAGGGGATACACTTTCCATTTGTCTAACTTTCCATTTCATAATTGTTAAATGGTTAAAGTCAATACTTTCTATTCAGGAAAAGATATTAGGTTCATCTGCTGTTACATACATCTGCTACAACAAAATTACTTGGGTAAATGTCTTCAGTATTAAGACTGTATTAAGACTGTAAGATTAAAAGCTGTAGCAAATTTGGGTTACATTCCATCATTTAATGCATTAATTTCACCTTAACTATAGTCAACAGGGAACAGATGAAGACAGAGCAACTCCTTTGTGTATGGCTGCATTATGTGGATTTCATGCAGAGACTGACTGCCACTGAACATGTCATAATTAAGAAAATTCCTAATGTTAGGGTTTTTTTGCTATAATACTTTTTCTCTGAGGGTAGCATTTACAGGGTAATTTTGAAGTTCAGCAGGAAAAAAGAAGGATTGATGTTAAGTAGTTTTGTTCCACTTACTCATTTTAAAATTTATTCTTTGTTCTATTTGTTTCTTTGAGATCTCAGTCAAAAACACTATGTGAGGCATGACTCCAGCCACTGTGATTATAGGTTTCTTTGGATTGCTGAGCAAAGTGGAAGTGTTAACAAGAGAGGGTCTCTGATGTGGATGAGGTTATGCTAGAGCTTTAGAGTGCAGTCTGTTCTGATGGAGAACGAGTGGGAACAGTACTGGAGCATGATGGTGATACTGAAGACTTGGATAAAATGGATGAGTGAAATAAGAACAAACATGGACATGAGAAAGAAAGGGTTACTCTTCAAACTGAAGGTAAGAATACAGGCCCAGAGCACCAGTATATGACAAGAAGTGGAGCTGTGCAATGCCCGTTTTCATGTTGAATAACAAAGCAAACCTAAGGTTGTACTAGCACAGGTTTGCAGGGTTTAGTGTGAAGATATCAATATCATACTGAAGGACTGATGTTTTAGGTAAAGAAGGAAATCATGGATATATGTCCAAGAGGGAAAAAAACCACTTGAGAGAGATGAATTTGAATTAAGAATTAGCTAAAACAAGCATGAATTTTAGCAAAGTATTTTGTTCTGTTTCCTGATTCTTTCTGTGTTCAGGGAACCAAGACTCCCTGTGTTCTTTATGCAGTCATTAAAAATGTCAACTAACTTGGCCCATGTCCAATACAGTTGAAATTATCAGCCAGGTGATAGAAAAAATACACCTGTTCCACCAGAAAAGATGAAATTTTAACTCCTGATTTGTATTTCCTGAATGAACAAAGTTATCTTGTATTGCAAACCTCAGGGAAAAAACCCTCTGCAAGACTTTTAGGTGAATAAGAGAGGGTTGTATGGTCATATCCAGAGGGAAAAGGGAAGGCTTTAGAGTTACCTAATTGTGCCCTTCTGGCACCTAAAGGGAGTCTGCAAGAAAGGTGCAGAGAGACTGTTTACAAGAGCATGTAAGTATAGGGCAAGGGGGAATGGTTTCAAACTTTAAGAGTAGGTTTTGATATTAAGAGGAAATTGTTTAGGATGAGGGTGCTGAAGGTCTGGAACAGGTCATCCAGAGAAGCTGTGGATGCCCCATCCTTGGAATGTTCAAGGCCAGATTGGATGAAGCTCTGATCTACTTGGTTTAGTGGAGGGTGTCCCCACCCATGGCAGGGGGGTCAGAACTTTGTGGTCTTAAAAGTCCCTTCTAATCCAGGCCATTCCGTGATTCTATGATTTTCCTTGGGGCAATGCAGACCTCCCACAGTCATGAATTACACTGTCTGTTTTTCAGAACAGCCTGCCATTTTGATGGGAGCCTTCTCCAACCATACAAAATTAATATTAAAAGACTATCAAGTATTTATTGGTGGCATAAGTTGTGATTTGGATTAACACATAGAGTGTGGTTTCACTGAACCTAGGGAAACAACTAGGTTTGCATTCTAAATCCTTCTTGTACCAGGGGATGGAACACTTGGAACACCACTGCAGAAATTAAAAATGTGGTTCATTTCACTGTCAGCATCTTCTGTTTTCCCAAGAAGTTTTAATTACGAAGTCCCCCTTACAATAATTTACAGAGAAGATAATGCCCAATTTTGGGACATTTTATTTTAAGGAGTGTAAGAGATTAAGTTCAGTCTTCTTTCAGTACTTTCCATTTTTCAGAAGACATTCAGGTAACTTGTCATAACCAGTATGAAATACCACATGGGGTAAGACAGAGTGTAGCTATCAATGCTTCAGTGCTTGCATTGGTCATGAAACTGGCATTTAGAGTTCTCACTGCCCTGAGAGCTGAATGTTCCCCACTGCTTCTAACTTAATAACCTGAAGTTATAAAATGTTTCATGGCAAGTGCAGTGAAAATGAAACTACAAAATGTCCAGTTCGTTGTTGCTCACAATCGATCTTACCCTGTCAAGAGCCCCGTCTCTGGAGCTGTTTGGAGCCAATATTCAAAAGCCAGCTTGTCTTCCATTCACTAAAAAATGTGAGTTGGTAAATCAAAAATTTCACTTGTAAACTTTTGGCTAATCAGATGTTTTTTGTCAAATGAACCGGTTTAAGATAGAAAAAGTTGATCCTACAAGTTTCAAATCAGATTCTAGCAGTGTTACAGTCCCATCTGTGACTCTTTTCAGCCACTGGCACTAATTTTACGCATTCCAAAGTCAAACATCTTCAAAAACATATACTTCCACCTATACAAAGTCATGAAGTCCCTATAGACCCTGAATATGGTTTAGTGACATCCACTGTCACCCAAACAAGCCTGATGTTTCTAACTGGAATACAGACTAGTTTTAAATCAACCCAGATACACCAAAAGTGCAGGCATCACAGGTCAAGGTTCAGCCTGAGATATTTACCCTACTTAAAAACAGTTAAAAAAAAAATGATACCAAAGCACCTGTAATCTTATCTGAAATGCCTCTCAGAGGCTCAGAGTGTTCAGAAAGGAACAGGACCAAAGAAAATATGCTTGTTCAGTTAATTTTTATTTTGGTTGCAGTTGGAAATTAGTGTATTAAGTTAGCATGTTTGTTTCTGACACAACTTTATCTCTTCCTTGCTCTTCTAGAGCTTGATTCTAGAATTCTTTCCCGAAGTGACCTATACTGCTCACAGCTGGAAACAAAATGCCAAGACAGATGGACTTTGGCTGTGGTGTTATACACTAGTTTTTTGGGGGTTTTTTTTGCATTTTTATCTCACTACTAAACAGACAGTGTCAACCTATAAATTAGAATAAGGTTCCAGTCATTAGATCTATGAGGTTTTGGATCAGCTTTTTCAGTGGGATTAGAGAGAGGTAAAATACTGTCCTGTCTACTAGGTGGAGCTTGTTAAATTTATAAGTATTTTGTGATGTGAACACATGTGACTTGAGGGGCAAGCCTTGCTAATCGTAGGAGCTTTCTTCATTCCAATGTTTTTTTTTATGTAAAACCCCCACAATGCTGCTCCTTACAAGTCTCTTTTGCACCTCTGGAAACCAGGAATAAGGCTGTTTAAAGATGATGAGATGAGTGCTGGCAGTAGAGATAGCAACAATCTGCCTTTCTCTTGAGAATTAAACAACAAGATATATTCATTTGATGGCAGATGTCAAGTCATGGAAATTACAGATTAAAAATAATTTATGTAGGAAACAGATTTTACATCTCTCGACTTCTATTTTGAAAGAGTGTCACATTAAAGCACCATCATATAAATGCATCATGGGAGCAAAGAATATGAGAAAGGCTGTGCACTAACAGTGACCTACATCCCGGGGCATACCAAAGCCTCAGCAACATCAGACAACATCTTCAGAGTGGCCATTTAACTGTCAGCCACATGATTTGTAGCTGGCTGCAGCAAGGACTAAAAATGTAGTGTGTTAGACACACATTACAGAGGAAGAAAAAAAGCAAAATAAATTGGCATCACTGAAGGTTTTTTTCAGATTTTAACTTGAAAGTGGGGAATTCCCACTCACACTACCAATCTCATTGCAAACTGTTTATATAGGAAGGGCTCACTTTTTTTTTCACTTCTTCTGAAGGAAAAAAATAAGTGCAGACATGAAAATCACAGGTTAAAAATAAGTACCACATAATGGGGAGCACAATATCTTCATTGCCTTTAGACTGTCAACTCAGACAGAAACTCTGAGCCAAGGCAGGAGACACAGCTATGAACCAGTTCTGGCCCTGAGAAACTGAATTATTTTGTAATTAGTGTCTTTTCAGTCTTAAAACTACTACTTGATGTTCTTCTTGCTGGTTCTGCTCAGCCACTATAAACCCTATGATCAGTGTCTTTCAGGTGTCTCTCCAATTCTGTCCCTGTAGTGTCTTCCTGTCTGTGGTTTCATTCTTCCCTTGTGGGAGTGCTGGGCAAAGTTGCACAGGGAGGGGGAACCATCAGCTTGGAGATGTGTTTCTGGCTCTCTTTGCTGAGGAGAGGGAAACAGAGATTCTGATGTGATGAAGCACCATGTCTGACGTGCAATCAGTACCGTTTTTCTTTTTAAAGGAAGCCTGATCTGGGTCCAAGAATGGGGAGGAGTAGCCATTGGTGTAGACACTTCAGAGTTGGGAGCACAGACCACTGGTGTGTTGAAGATATCCATGGGAGAACTCGTAGACCACTGAGACTTGTAGACTGCTTGAAGAAATTTCTGTGTTATTCCTGTTGCTGCAGTGTATTGTTGCTGGTCAATCAGTATCTGCTTCTAACAGTGTGTCTGCTCTGCCCCCAGAGTTGGCAGCTGTACTGTATTTGGGTAGCCTGTCTTGTCCTCAACAAGGACACTGGTTTTTCTAAGGTCAGGAGATAGGATTCAGAAAAAGAAAAAAATAAGAACTCCAGTAGTTAGAAAAAAAATCCATTATTTACCGAATGTTCTTGCATTTCTCTGTGACATATTTCTGCTCTTGCTGATGTTTTGAATGATGGTTTACAGTCCTGAAGAAAACTTCTATCACAGCTGAAGTATATCTAAGTTCCCTGCCTCTAGTCCTTAAAGTCAGGCACTGCTCTGTTACTTTGTTGGTAATTCTTTGAATAATTCATCCTATTATTAATACCCTGTGAGAAAAGCAGCAATGTTTTCTTGCCCCTGCCATGGACAGCCTTGTCAGACAAAGGTAAATGTAAACTACAGCCTATGCTGTGAGCCTTATAATGCCCTCTAAGCCTGTATCCTTTGGGATGGAGGTGAGGCTTACTGGATGGTGGTATTCCAGGTCTTCCTTTTCCTTTTTGAAGATGGGAGTAACACTGGCATTCCTCCAGTTATCAGGCACCTCTCCCATTCTCCATGATTTTTCAAAAATGATGGAGACTGTCTTAACAACATGTGCCAGTTCCATCAGCACCCCTGGGTGCATCCCATCAGAGCCCATGTATTTATGGGTGTTAAATCTATCTAGCTGATCTCAAATCCAATTGTCTATGACTAAAGGGAAGTCTTCCTTTCTCTAGCATTCCTCTCTTACCAGGACAGGAACTTCTGAGGGCCAGCCTCAGCAGTAAGGACTGAGGCAAAGAAGGCATTCAGTAATTCCACCTTCTTTGTGTCTTCCATCACCAGGACACCCATCTGATTCTGCAGCAGCCCTGTATTTTCCCCAGTCTTCCTTTTTGCTGCTGATGTGCTGGTAGAAGCCCTTCCTGATATCCCTTCCCAATCTGAATTCCTCAAGTGGATCTTGGCCTTCATCATTGGATCCGTACACACAACATACAAGGTTGCTATAATTCTCCCAAGTGGCATCTCCCTTTTTCCACATCCCATAAATTTCTTTCTTTTGTTTGAGATTTGCTAGAAACTCTCTACTCATCCATGCAGATCTTCTGCTCACTTTGCTTTATTTCTTGCTTGCTGGAATACACTGGAAATGATGCTTCAATACTGACCAGCTATCTTGGCCTCCCTTTACCTTCTAGAGCCATGACCCACAGGATTTCTCTAGGGGTGCTTCTTGCTTGTTTAGTTATTGGTGACTAAAATGAGCTTTCAGTACAATGGTTTGGGCTGGAAGGAACCTTAAAGACTATCTAGTTCCAACCCCCCAGCCATGGCCAGAAACTACCACACAGCACAAGGAAACTGGATTTAATCTGCTAATTATCAGATGTCGTTCTATAGGCATTTATTTATCAATTAAAACCACCCAAGACACAAATTTATATATTGTGGCAGAAAAGTATGTAGGGAGGCAAACAAAGGACCATCAGGGGTAAGTGGGGACTGAATTTACATGCACTACAATGAATATACTGTATTTCAAAGCAATAATTCACGACTGAAAGTTCACTGGTTTTCTATACAAAAGTCAAAGCAAGCTTTCTGCAAAGGTTTCTTAAAAGTCCAGCCTAAGAAAGAAGTATTTGACAAGGATTTAATCAAATTCTTTAGTGTGGTGGTTCTGGTATCATTGCAAAAACAAAATCACTAATTTTCATATTAGCAGATATTCTCTAAATAATTTACACATAATGGCAGAATCCTATGTGTACTGAAAGATTTCAAAAGGGAGATGAATCCATGCACCTAAATTGACACAAAAAGTTTCAAGTTTTATTTTGAAGATTTGATTGTTTATCTCAAATGCACAATGGGTATTCTGGTTTGGACATCTCTTTTCTGCAATTATGTTCAGCAGTTAATTTAATCTACCAAAGCAAGTTCTCTTTTCAGAGGAATTAAAATGCAGTCTATTTTAAGAGAGAAAGAAAAGTCATGAGGAGGATCAGATGCTTTTTAAAAGCTCATTTAGGGAAAAGAAAAGGTAATTTAATACTTTGTAATGTCTGAAAGGCTTGATTTAAGGCAAAATTACTAGCCAGTTTAGATTATTTAAGCACTAATGGAATGAAATTTTCCTATTTTTTTATAGCTAAGTCTGTAATGAGGAGATTCAAGCTGACTGAAAGTAGTAAATAGATTATAAGTGCATTTTGTGAAATTGGAGAAAAGATACTTTATTTTTATGTATATTACATTAAACTATCCAACAGCTTTCAAAAGTTGTTTTTCAGATGGGCAAAAACTTGTCCTCTTTCTTTACTTCTACATAATGTTTTTGGTGCGTAAACATATGTAAAATGCAAAAAGCAGTGAGTAAGTACACATGAGGAAATTTTTGGATACACCTTTTTCTTCCTCATTAAAGAAGAAGAGAATTGCGAAAAAGCAGTAAAAACTGTAAATACTTAATAGGAAATTTAATTGTGACTAAACCAAATTTGGTTTTCTATAAGAAACAGATGAAAAAAATTCCATCTCTTTACCAAGAAATGCTGAAACTTGTCTTTTGAGTTAGTTACTGATAGTTTTCATTTTCATTTCAAAAGATTAATCCTATTTAGGACATGGCTTCCCCCTTCATGGAATAGGAGGAACATTGATTAATGTCAATATATAGGATACAAATTCCCTTCCAGTCCACTGTGTCTTTGAAAACAACTTTTTATCTGAACGTTGGCAATCCAAGAATTGCATGAAATATTAGGATAATGTGCATTTACAATCTGCTAAGTATAAAACAGAAGAACAGAAACACTGAATAAACATTTTTTGTTTACATAACATAGCTGTATTGTGCCAAATTACAATCAACTTAAGAATATAATTTAGTCACAGCAGATAAAACATGTATTTTTGTTACATTCACCCAGTGGCAAAATGCTGTGTAATCTCTGTCTAGAGGATGTATCAACTTGTGTTCCAGCTCTCCTCATTCCTTTTTAATACTTTGTGCTCCTGCCAGTGTTGATGTGAACCTTTTCCTCTATCACCAACACCACTGACATTGTTCAAGTGGCTGCAGGGTCAGTATGGGTAGTAGGGGATTCCCTATTTTCTCTGAATGTACATAATTTTCTTTGCTGTTCAGCACTGTCAGCATAATCCAGAGAAGACTGCAGATGGTTGCTGTGGCTTTTCATAAAATCAGGCCTTTATTTCACTGATTCTAAACCCACTTGTCTTCTCACTGATTTGTTTTCTTTTTGACTATGCAGAGTTAGGATAAGGAACCTGACTAAAGGATGAGTGAGTAAAGAATGGATAAGAGTGGATATTAGGGGATGACTTTTTCTAGTAGAAGGGATCAATGGAGTGAAACCTGTAGAATCTCCCTAGACAAAAAGGATTCAAACATATTACACAAGAATTTCTCCTCACCCTCTGCCTCTGCACTTGTGAACCTTCTTTCAATATTCTTAAAAAAGAAATGGTTATTTTCTTTCCTTGTGGTAGACAGATTTACTTTATACAAATTTTCAAGAAGCATTGGAATAGGAAGGGAGAGTTTTAGCCAGAATTAATGGGCACCATTCAGCCAACAAGAGAAGACAGTTGTTTAGAACCTAAACAAGGCTGTGCCTGTCTAGCACGTGGTCATAGAACAAGTGAGGGGAACAAAGGGATCCTGATTCTTCACCTAAATTCTTCACTACTACTCTTCATTTAAATATAAACAGTACTTCTGTTTATTTATAGAGAGAGATGTGCATGTAGCCAAGGATCATGTTTGGACCTTGTATCTGATGGGGCTAGAAAGGAGCTTTGACTGGCTTTGCTGGGAGTCTGTACATGCACAACCCAAAATAATCTTGTTCCCTAGTCAATGAATTTAAAAGGTTTTCCATATAGTATAAGGAGAAAATAATTTCTTGACATACTTAAATAGAATAACTTATTTTAAGAAAAGTAAACCAAAATATTTATGAGATTTTCTTATTTCTCACAACGTGTAGGCAACATGCATGTAATACGCAACCAAATATTTAATTGACAGTATATTAGAAAACTTTGAAACAGTAGAGTTTATCAATGAATGACCTATAAAAGTTAGTTTAATTGGTGCAAAAGCAAGGGTGGGTTTTTTTTTAACCATTTAATGGGCTAGATTAATTAGAGACAGTGCTATTATCACTTTCTGTTCATGAAAAACTGTGAAAATATCTGATACTGAAATGATTTCAAATTTTTTTCTTCCTCTTTATTATGATGTCAAATAACACTAAATACCTATGCAGTAAAAAATATGCAAACCTTTTAACATAATTTTAAGGAGACAGTATTGCCCAAAAGTTACAGAAGAAAGAACACTCATCAGTCCAAAAATTGCACATTTTACTTGGTAATGTACTATATGCAGTAGATGTTGCTATATAAGTCTCAATATTCTTAATATTCTCTCTGACTTTGAAATATCATTATGGTATGGTAACATATTAACAATTAGACATCCAAAATTAGGTAAATGGATGAAAATATGTACAAAAAACTGAGAATAATAGAATTATTATAAGTAATAAGTCGATTTGATAGAACATCTTTCCAGACTTCTACTTGCATTTGTCATCTGTTTATACCAGAGGTCTGATGTTTATTCAAGCAATGGCAGCAAAACAGCAATGCTGATTTCATAAACATGGGAAGTTTAAAACAGGTTTTGTTTTTTTTTTCCCTTGGCTGCCACTTGGGCTTATCTGCTTTCCTGCTCTATCTGGGGACACACCAGTGAGTGATGTTCTACAGTAAGTGTCTGAAGGAACAGTAGGAGTGCAGGGTGCTAAAGGGAAGTTATTTTCTTTAAATTTACTGGCCTTTGAGGTAATTTCAGGACCATGTATGTGCCATTCTGACAGTAGCATGTTAACACTTTTTAGGTAGCATCACCAACCTTTATTTTTCCCTTGTAGTTACACCTTTGATTTTTGATTTTCCAGTGTTATGTCAAAATTAGTTCAGTAAAAGGTCCTCCTGGGTCTGGATTGATTGCACAGTGCTCTTGTGATTTGACATAAACAGACATTCAGGACTGAATAGCTGTCTTGCCATCACTTCAGGCTTTTGCTGTAAATATAACAATTTCAACAAGGGCTGAATTACTCTTCCTTTAAGCATGTCTGTTTTCTGTTTCATGTATTACTGACAATCTACTAAGAAGGAAAATTGCAGTCAAAAATCATGGCAATTCAGGTTGCCACAGGATAGAGAGAGCAACCATACAAAACGTTAATTATCACAGTATGTGGAAGAAAAATTTACCCAAATTTCCCTTAAACTGAGGAGCAGTGCCTTGCACAGTGTTACTTTTGGGCTAATGCTGAAATGAGCTTTGGAAAGTAAATCAATGAGTAAAGGTTTAATACAGTAGATTTATGTATGCTGTCAGTTTCTAGGCAATATAATTATTGTCAGTTTTCTGCCTCTAGCTGCTCTTTTAGCTTCTGGGAATAATGAGAGAATGTGTTCAGCCATGTGACATTCTTTCCTTTGCAGAGCTAACCGCTGTTTCCCCTGTGGTGAATCTTGCATTTTAAAGAGCTCTCACACATTCTTCTATGAGAATTTAGTAATACCATGTGACAAAATACCATTTTACAGCATTGTAGCTGAAGTGGCTTTCCATATCACATAGGTTGCTGAGAAATCAATGTCAAGTTTGGATCTACAGAAATGCACCATCTCAAATAAACTGCAAATCAAAAGATGCATTCTTTATAAATATTTTCATAGAGAACTGTAGAGTGAGCATATGATAGATAGCTTTGATTCATTATGACAACACACTGCATGGTCAATCCCTTCTGAATATTATTTATTAGGGATGTTCTTGCTTTTCCTCCCTCTCTTTCTTGTTGTCCTCTCTACACTGTTAGCCCGGAATGATCACAGATCCTACAATTTGAGTGGCTGTCCTTAAAATCATCCTTAATCTGACTCTGAGAGCTGGTGAATTAGTGTGCTGTAAAGTCTCTAGATTAGCAGTTGTTTACTGTTTAACTGTTTCAGGGAAGCAAGACTGCTTTTTCCAACTTGTAGTCTTGGTTTTGGTCAGGAGAACCACTATTTTCTGAAGGGGGGTTTTTTTCATGCTTCTTTTAAATTAAATTACAGCGAGGATTGTTCCTGTTTTGTAATTCTGTGATGCTGTGAGGTTAAATCCATGGCACTGTAATTTGAAAGTCATATTGGTAAAAATAATATGTAGCTTTCATTACTGACTCTATGTTCTGTCTTCCCTTCCTTATAAGGCCATGCATTTTGGATAAAATACTCACAGAGGTGCATAGTCAAAGTAAAATGCATGTTTGTATTAGGAATAACATTCTGGCCTGACTGCTGATTCCTGGTAAGAAAGGAAAAGTGATATATCTTTTGTAGTCTGGGGTTTACTGAGCACAAGGGATGTGATCAGTAGGGTCTGAAGCCAGACTAACTGGTTTCAGCTGCTGACTGTAGAATTAATGATCTCCCTGTTTCCTTGGAGGGAGGCAGGGGAAACCGACAAAATTACTTGTTGTTTCTAAGAACTGCAGCTGAGAGAGTTTTATTTGGTTCTAGATTTTTGTTTGTTTGCATATAAAAGAAATTTACTTGTTTGTATGTAAAAGAGATTAACTTATCCCCTTTCATTCCTGCTAAGAAGTAACTCTGTTGTCATTTAGATTACAAATTAGGAATGCAATGAAAAGATTTTGAGAAATGGAAAAGTGATCTTAAAACTTTTAAATTTTTTTCAAAAAGAGATTACATCTCAATATTTTTCATTTTTGTGAATTTTTGGGAAATTATAATGATTTCTGTTAGAAATTAATGATTTCTATTTCTAGTAATGATAAAACTTAAATCAAGTGGAAAATAGAGAAAATTGCCAATAATTTTCCTGCTGTTTTAATAAGACCTGACCTGAAATTAAAATGTTAAGTCAAAATCAAAATCAGATCAAAGTCTCCTGAAGATTCATTTAAACTATAAGGCTACTATTCTGCAGAATAAATGTCACAAAATTATGCAGTTGGTAGCAATAAAACTGTCATGCTTCACAAACCAAACAGCCAAAGAAATAGTTTTAGCTCTGGTAAACCTGTAACACAGTGACACTAGGGGTGCAGTCATGGCATCAATGCTCAAAAAGTCTGTGACAGCTTCACACAGCAAATGTGAAGTTTTTGTTTTGGGGTAAAATTTCACAGAAGTGCTTGGTGTGCCAGTGGATTACTGCATTGCAGATCTGCCCATGTTCTCTATTCCTCTTTAGGTCTTAAGTGAATTTCTTAAATTCTTAAGAGAAGGATTTGAATGAAGACAACATTTTTTTCTGTATATCACCAAGTTATCACAAACTAATGAGATTTCTTTTCCTATTAGAAGGGTGTGTTAAACTGGGATTAAGATGTGCTGTATGGAGTTATTTTATTACTATATTATTTATTTGTGCAGCAGCTTTTAAAGCCATTATTAGAGATAATAAGATTAATCATAAAAGGATAAGCTTCATTTTGTCAGTGACACGAACTATAGCTGGTCTTCATGTGTTTTCATGAGAATTAGACAAATGTTTCAAGAGACCATGAACCAGCATTTACATGGCTACTGCATTTAATGGGCAGTACAAACACAGCCCCAAAGCTCCAGAGATATCTAACCTGGGCAGAAGTTAGCTCTGAAACTGTCTGAATGCAGTCATCCCAAGGAGTTGCCTATACAGGAAGAAATGTTCTTAGAAAATTAAGGAAAAGATATTTAAAGAACAGAAAACTTTCAAAATACCTTTCTCACATATAAAGTACACAGAATATAAAAGTTAGTTAAAGAAAATGGAACACAGAGGCAACGGGTGTTTTTTTGAGGAGTTTTGAAAGTTAGCTGTAATGCAACATGTACCCTTGCTATAAATATGGCAAAAGGAGAATTTTTTGGCCTGATCTAGCTTTAGTAATGAATTTGTTTATTTTTTCAGTTTCATTCAGCCTGCATCAGTTTCCTGACCTAGCTCCAAATGTGGCCCACAGAAGGTGGTGCAGGTCAGAGTGAAATGGTCCATATGCCAGAATGCAGGACAAGAGTATTTTAAGTCATTGCTGCGGCTCTATTTTGTGAATAACACAATATTTTTATCAATAAATGCTTTCCATGATAATCAATACAGAGTCTCTTACTGAAATGGAGAATTTCTTTGCAGTTCAGGTTCAGAGTAGTCCTGTTCACATTGCTTCAAGTACCTCCAGTAGGTAGAGTTTGACATTGGCTGCTTGAGCCTGGAGGTGGCAGAAATGTCAGTGGCAAATGCCAAAGTTGATCAAGGCACAGATAAAACTCCAGCAGGCATTGCCTCTCTTCTCCCACATTCCCACAGTGGCTGAATAATCTGATGATATACCACTGACTTCCCTAACTCTTTTCCTCTTTTAACATTTAAAATTGTTAGCTGCTGCACCCATGTAGGGAAAAACTCCAAACTTGAATCTGAATTGACTGAAGTTAAATAGAGGTCTGAAAAATGCCTGGAATAATAGGCCTGAGAAGAATGAATTGCCCCATGTCCCTGTGGGCTCTGCCTGGAATAGCTTCTCTGTCCTACTGGGATTCTTCCAGGTGTCCCTGTTCTGGAGTAACACAGCACAGGTAACACAGCATGAAGAATTGACTTTTGCCTGCCTTGAGAATGTTGTCAGAAAAAGAGGGGAATTAAGTATCTGGCAAGGTCGTTTGTTCACCTTACATAACCCACCACAACAGCCCAGAACTTGCAAAAGCCAGCCTACAGTGAGGGTTCTTGTCTGATGTGAGAGAAACTCGGGCAACTTACAGGGGAGTGGGAAACAGTGAGGACTACACTACGGTATTAGATGACAAGCTGCTGAAAATTGTCAGGCTAATTAAAACTTCACTAAATTCTTTAAATATCTGATAGGACTATTTTTGTATATGTCATATTAACTTAGTAACAAACTATTTGAAAGTCATAAAATTAATCAAGGTTTACATTTTTAGGTTAATTTTTTCAGATCCTTAATATTGTTTTTGTTAACATAAGAAGGCAAAGAATAGAAATGCAATTATTTTAGATTCCCAAATTAACTAACATCACCTGGTATAGTTTATTGTGGAATATTATGCTACCATTACTGTTTCGAAGCTTTACTGTAATAAAGTCCCAGTAGTATTAATGGGAATCTCCTCAATAAATCTTATCAGTTCAAGATGCTGTAATGTTTGACTATTAGTGCTACAATGTGTTTATGAATTATGATGCTTTTATTTTTATTCATTGCTTGTCCAACTTGTATTTTAGATTGTATTTAAGAATTAGTTATGCAAAGTGTTAGGCATGCACCCAGAGCAACTAACTTCTCCACTAAAGTTACTCACATAGGCTTTAGTCTGCTAAAATGTTGGCTTTTTTCTTATGTTACAGTTTTTTCCTGATGTATTCTTGATATGATTGTGGCAGATGCTGGTACCTACCATGTATCACTGTAACAATCATCACACATCCTTGTTGAGATGGGCTAAAATTTCTTACTATGTCAAATCTGTTTGTTTCACCAAATTTCTATTAGTGACTTGTGTTTGATAAAGGTCAAATCATAACCTTTTTAATGCAGGGGTCTTAGGCTTCCTGATTGTGCAATGACATAATTTATTTTAGACACTAATTTGCATTCTCCCTGAAGAATCCATGATGCCCTGAGCTTTGTCATTTAAAAACTTGTCTTCAGTCTTGTACAAACCTGTTTTTATATAGCTGTCTCTGGAGATGGTTTCATGATGTCAGCTGTCTTCTTGTAGGACAGGCCATTTTATATAGCTAAAGAAAAGTGCTTTTGGTAAATAAATGGCAGTGTGCATCATTTGGAATATTAAAAAAAAAATCCAGAAAAGTTGTAAGGAATCCAAGGAGAATAAGGGAGAAACCAAAAGCTAATCATAATGAGGAGTCAGAGAAATCCTAGAGGTGCTATAGATCCATTACCAACTGGAGATAAATTAATAATTGTAAAGAAGATGTAGAAATATTCAGTAAGACTTTCTGTTCTTTACTTGGAAAGCTGTGTGTTTGCATTCCATGAGGATAAGAAAGTGCTTTTCAGGGCACAGATAGACATTAAAGGATAAACACTTTTAGAGTTGCAGATAATTTGTACCAAACAGTCTTTAAAGAACTAAAAAGACATCTGGCATGTAATTTTTATAAGTCTTGAAATACTAGACAGGAGAGCAGATGAAAAAAATTCTTTCTTCTGAAAATTCAGAAGAGAGGATGGGAGAAAATGTAAATATTAAAAGAAAAAGAACTTATTGGATAGGGTAACCAATGTTAGTGTGTTCAGATGGATGCAAAAGCAGATACAGAAGCCTTTAGTTTTATTTGTCTCCATATATCAAAAGCTTCTATCATAATAAATTTAAAAGGAGAAGTGATTAAGCCACTGCAAACCTAACACACAGAGAACATGTGGATATTCCATGATTTGAAGTTCTCAGATCAAAGTCATACACCTTTTTGGGAGGTATGCTTGAGTCAACCACATCTTAAGGATTCCATATTAAATGTGGTGGTCAAATAGGGTGAGCATTGCAGAGATCAAACCAGATGATCTAATGGCCTCTCCTGGGTTTTGACTTTAACAATATATCAAGTGCTTTTGCTGTATTTCAAGCTGGGAAACAGATCTGATTATCATGTGAATATTATGTGTCTGTTTACTCGGAAGGTAGTAAAAAGTAAAAAGACAGTTTATTTTAAAATAATATTTGTATCATATTCTTCAATTATAATTTTCATATCTCTTTACAGACAAGAAAGTTTCTTTTCCTGAAAATATGTAATTGCATGCGTGCACATGTATATATTTGTATCTATAGATTTCTTCACAGAAAAAAAAAGAAACAACATGACACACAATTTAAAAAGGTTTCAGGGAAAATATTTATTAATTTTATATAGTGCTACAGTGCATTCACGATATGCAGAGCAGTGAAATAATACCTTGAGTATAGGTTTCCCTTTAAAGCAGGTCACTGGAACAGGATCGTGGGGCTTTTGTGAAGTTACAGGACATATCTGACCATCACCAAATAAATGTTATACGAGGGACAAAAGGGAATATACAGTTTTAATACATGGGATAGGATTTGAAGGAGGTCTTGTGTACTTGAAGCCTTGTCTTTTTTTCCAGCTGTGCTGAGTTTATGATATATAGAGATATGTTATTTCCTCATAGTAATAAGTGCAATAATGTATAATATGTTTAACATGTTTAATTGCTGGCAAATCTATTGTTTCTAAAAGGCATAAACTCTTCTCACAATCCTTCTCTTACTGTTTCCTGGTTACACACACTGTATTCCTAGGCATATCTTATAAGCATTAGAGTTCAAAGAAAAGGGAAATAAGATGTATAATGACTTATAGTGACCATATTCTAGTGTGAGAATATTCAACTCATTAAATTGTTTCTAAGGTATTCTAGATGGATATATGCCTGCCTTCATTTTTTGGTTCAGTTTTGGCTTTGCTTTCATAACACAACTGTTCTCCCTAGTTTATAAAATGTCAAGGTCAAAGAGAGGTGAAGCTGAATGGTGCTGGGAATCTGAGATGCAAATAAGTTTCAGATAATCCATGTGATGCTCAGAGGCCATCTAGTTTCACAGAGCCATTAGCATTCAGGGACGCTCATTAGCACTCAGGCAGCCAGTCAGTACGCATTAGCAAAATGAGATGTGTTGATTAAAGTTACAAATTATGTGTTGAATGTTTAGACTTCAAGCCATGGTAGCTTCACATTTTTGAGAGTGTATTTCTATATTTTCACGTTTAAAAATGTTGACTCTCTAATTTTCAGTGCTCTTTTGGTGTGTGTGAGAATGTGTTTGCATGTGTGTGTATGGGAGGAGAAAAAAGTGAACGCAGTGACGGAAGAGAAGGTGAGAAGTTAAAGTGGTTTCAATATTTGATGTTTTTGTTTGAAGTGCCTTTGAAAATCTTACAGTTAAGACTGTCACTGCTCTGATTTTAAAGCAAGAGACAACATCAAAAGTATCAAAAAGACTAGGAAGGTTTTAACCTTTAATCTGTGTTATCCTATGTACTGACCTATGAGAGGGAGGTAACACTGTTTAGACACCAGTGTCCCGTTGATTTAATGAGATGTAGAAACAATACAAAAAATTCTGACTCATACTTCAAGAACTAATCTGTGTATTATCTGATAATAATGCAGTGGCATCTGGCTAAAACCATAGGGTTATATGGAAAAAAAAGATATAGTAGTCTAATGTGTATATTATTTAATTTTCAGCACTGTATCATGCTCGTATTACATCAGTCTATCTTGTGTAAGCATAATAAAAAAGGATACTGTATTTAACATTAGGCCATCAGCATTTTGGATAGCACTGGTAAAACTGATCACCTTTATTGTGCATTGTGCATTACTGCAGACATTCTAGAGCAGTTGTCTTAAGCAAACACAGCAGGCCACCCCAACAGTTGTTCTTACATTTTGTGATCCTGTCAAAGGGTCTGGGAAGACCAATTATTGTGCAGATGACTGTATTGGATGAAAACAAGTTATGCAATGCTGATATTGTGGAAGCGACTTATTTGCAGGACTATAATGGAGTACTTTATTTGCATTCTTTCTTGGGAAACATTTTCTAATATCTGCAGCTGAAATGAATCACAGAGAAGGTAAGAATTATACTGAACATGACTCAGCACAGAATTTCTTTGTTTTCTGGGTGTAATTTGAATAGATGCTCTAAATCCAGATGTTGCTTTTAGGAAGAGAAAGGTCTTGCAATATTACTCAACACAAAGGTCCTTGTGGGGAAAACCTTGCTGTGGGTGCAGACCATCTCTGAACACATGACACTGTATTGAAAAACACCATAATGTAACTTCTGTTTTTCTTTTCCTGATTGTGTTGCCTTAAGAACTTTCTGAGTGAGTTGGATGGAAGTGTTAGCTCAATATCAGATGTTGAGTTCAGCTCAGTTCTTTCCTTCTGACAGTGATGTCTCTGTTCCTGGGCAGATCATCACTTGGCAGCATCCATCAGCTACTTGGGCTGCTGTCAGGAATACTCTGTTTTACATCCCTCACCAGTTCCCTTGTTATTGCACTTTTGATGCTCTGACCTCTTCCTTTAGTTCATTTGTTGTAGTCTGGGCTTATTTGTTTTTTTCATTTTGTTTTCTGTAGCTGTCTTACTCTGTGTAAGGAGTTTCAGTTTGGGAGAAATCCTCATTGACAGCAAACAGTCTTTGAGATGTGATGGGCAGAATGCAGGATGCTTAGTCCAGAATTATCATTCATGCTTTGTTTCTATGTTGTATTTCCTTCTTAAAGCAGTCTTTTATCTGGTATATTTACAATGATAACAGAATCTTCTTCTTGCTTGGGATCCTCATCTTAAGTCTTTAATATTCCCATTTTGGTTTGGTTTTGGTGGTTATTTTGGTCATTTTTTATTTTTATCACTTGTATCCCCATTACTTGAACTCCAGATTTTGTGCTTCAGAGAGAAGGCTGTTTGTTTCAAGCTTATTACTTGGGTAATGCAACAAAAATGTCTGCCAACATGAGGTGCTGAAAACGTAGAATTAAAAAGAGATGAAGTATAGAGCAAGCCTGGTGTGTTTTAGTATGTCCATCTGACCCAAAGGTCAGCTGTTCACTTGTACCACCAAGACCAATAGGTATCAATAGATTTTTCCTTTAGCTCACATCATTTAATTTCAGTGCTATTTATATTTTTGGGCTCCATGACATTTTGTGACACGAAGGTTGATAATCTGATTTATCTAGCTCCTAGTACATATTAAAAACCTAAACCTCCTTCCTACTGCTGTTCTTTTGTTCTGGTTTTGCCTTAGAGAGTTGCCAGTCTTTGCTTTATGGTTGTCTCCAAACACCTGAGAGAGTTATGATTCCTTCAGAAGAAAGCACAGGTTGCTCTATTAGATCATTCATAACATTAGAACCAAGACCTGTTTTAAATTAAACTGCTTATAATTACAAAGAATCCTCACAGTCGCAGAGTCCTTCAGACATTACTCAGAGTGAATTATTATCCATGTAGTTATTAATAGCATTGACTAATCCTGTTCTTATTAAGATAAAACTTGTGTGTGGAATGGTATTCTGTTTTGGAATCTAGAACTAATCACTAAAAAAAAAAAGCTGCAAATTTACCAAACTGACACTTTGGGCTTATTACAACTCTTTGAATGTTGGTTTCTAACCTCATAATCATTGGGATATCTTTCTGATTATTCCCAAATGAATGAGAAATAAGACAATTAGAAAGACACACTCTGATGAATTCACTGTCTTCATACATTTTTTAAAAAATTCTGTCTTGTGCTGCTATCATACAGGAAAAGGCTTTATTTTCACCATAAATATACATGTGAAATTAGTATTAGACATTTTTCAAAGATTTTCAGTAGAAATAGTAATTTGGTTTTCTTTGTTGCTGGGAAAGTGTGCTTTTAACTGAAGCAAGTAGAAGTAGTGAATTTTCAGTTGATTCAAAGAAGAAGAACAGCAGTGTATCTGAAAGGCTTATATATTATTAAAATATTAATATCAAATAAAATATTATTCAAAATATGTTTTTCTCTACCCGGATGTTATTCAGCCATTTTTCAGGGCTTGCCACTCTTAGTGTAGATTTCTGAGAGAGCAGTAAGCGTGTCTGGAGTGAATTCCTGGTGTTACCCATCTTTAGAGAAGAGGATCTGTCACTCATGCAGGCGAGCACAGGTACGACAGCCAGAATGTTGTTGGTCAGAGCTGGATTTTTGGAATCTGAGAATAAAAAAAAGCTTCTGAAGCTTTCAAAATCAATTGGGAAGTAAGAAATGTAACTAGTTTGTCTGTCTTCTGTTTGGTCACTTTTTATCATGTTTGAAATATACAGAAACATTTTACAGAAAAAAAAATCATAAAGGTCAGAAGTGCTTCCATACTTGGGAGTTCTGAGAGGTATATTTAAGCCTTGGCAGACTTTTAACCTTTTCTAGCTTACAATAAGTTTTCCATCCTCTTAAAATCCTTTGATTGTATGGCTTTTGTTCCCTTGAAAGGGGGACAGGGCTGCCTGGTTACTCAAGCAGATGCCAGGCTTCTGATTTGCATTTGATGAAAGCCACTTGTGAAAGCAGAATCAATGCTCAGATTTACAAACAGTAAATGTGGGTATTGGCTTGTCATTTCTTCCTAGGTTGTTGTCCTATAAAGCTGTTCAAGTTCCTCTCTTCACAGGAACATCTTCCTGCTCTCCCTGCCGCCCATAAACATTATGTTAGATCGAGATGAAGGGTGAGTAATTATTTTTACTTTCTTTTTTTTTTTTTTTTTTTAATTTAACAGCAAAAAAAGAAAAGGGAAAAAAAAGAATGCAAACAGCTATTTAGAATGATGCATTATAAGCTGATGAACCACAATAACCAAACTGTATGTCTGAAGGGGCCTAATTACAGAACTCCAGAGGCACAAGAGGGAGCTTATTGTGGACAACAAAATAGTGCTCTATTAATACTGTCACTGTACTGAGTACAGCATCAGCATTAATTTGTGTGGTTATATCCAGGTAGAGACTAGTACAGAATGCATCAAGAGCAACAGAAATGAGTCTGAAAGGGTTATATATCAAATCAAAGCTAGCAGTGAGAGTGGCTTTATTTTGAATGAGACAAACTGAAAGCAAGATGGCAGTGATTGAACCAGTGCTTCTGAAATAAAGGTATTTCTGACTCGTCTGTATGTAAACTCCTAATGATTCATGTCTAAAGTGTGTATATATATGTTGAAGTACATGAGTAAGAGAATCAGCAAGGATGATTTAAAGCTGTTTAAAGAGTATTTGAGTCTTTTTATGCCATAAGATCAACTGTTATAGACTGTATCAAGACCAGCACCCAGTAAGAACAGCTGTGGATGTATCTTTTCTCCTCTTAAAGAGTGTCTATGCTTTTTGCTTTGGATATGTGGTGTAACATTATTATTTCATGCCTAAGACATCAGTAGAAAAAACACATCATCAATAATGTGACCTAATAAAAGGACTAGAGTAGAGGTGTTGCAGTTTCTCTTTAACATGAACTTGAAAGAATCTAAGTTGCTTTGGCCTGGGTGTTCTACTTCACTGGTGTTGCTCCATAAAACCTTGTTCACTGTGGTAAAACAGCCATTCTAAAACCTGAAAGCTTCACATGTTAAAGATGAACACTTTTTATAGTGCAGGAGGTCAGACAGAAAACTCACACACAAGCAATAATCCTGAATATAAATCTTAAAGTATTCAAAAACTCCTTCTTTGTCTTGGCTTATTCTGTTTTTCTGTGTTGGGCTGGGCAGGGCAGGGCAGTGCAGTGCATGGGCCTATGAGCCAGACATAAATGAGCTGCTGTACTGTAACTCTTACTGCAGTCTGGTGTAGCTTAACCCTCTTGGGCTAGCTCAGCTTTCTTCCCGTGGTACAGCTGCTGTGTCAACACAAGATGAGTCAGCTTTTGTAGATGTATACCCGAATAGCATCACTGAACTGCTTTCTGGCTCTGATCATGTTTGGCTAGTGCTTCTTTAGGTATCTGTGAATGTAATTCTAGATGCCTATATATGTGGGAGGTTTTAGCAGATTTATAAATTATTACCTTATTAGGGTCAACTTTTATTTTCCAAACTTGTGTATGCATCAAATATCCCAAAATATTTTTCAAATGTAGTATTACAGATAAAGTGTTTTTAGCCTTTGTTTTATAGTGCAAATATTTTATAGATTTATTTTTCAAAATCATAATTTTTCATTAAAAATAATTATTGCTGTAATACCAGACAGTGTCTCTTGACAAACAAAAAAAGAACCAATAAAATTACCTCATTTAGTGACTACTTGCCACTTAATACACAGGGAGATTAGGTAGGCTGTTGTGGTGGGCAAATACCCATATTTGGAAACTTCAGGCAGGAATACCTCCACAGAAACTCCAGGTTTAAGTGTTGACATTGCTGGGATTTTGTTTGCTTCTTTAGTTTTCTTAACTTGTTAAATAGGAGGCATGGTTGCATTACTTGATTTCTTCTAGGCCTGGATTTTAGTCCCCAAGTACAAATCTGGTTTAAAGCATGACTGCAGGTATCAGGACATAAATTTGATTGGCTCAATCGTGTGAAACTTCATGCTTCATTTGGTTGTTCCATTTCAGAGTATAGGATGGAAAATTTTCATCCTGAAGTCAGATTTATGGTATAGCTATATCCATTCCAATGCAGGAGTACATGGGCTAATGTGTTAAGAGCCAAGTGAAACCTGTAGAGAGAACTGGGCTGGTGTGTGAGGAAATTGGACTTGATATAGATCAGTGTGAACAGAGACAGTAGTTACAGTGAACCTGTGTGGATTAAGGTGATACTGTTGCCTTCTTCAGTGAGATTTGAGTCTACTTATGTTCATTTGTTTGGGGGTCAGATCATACCCTACGTAAACTATACCTGCTCAGTTTTTAGGTTGAGAGCATTCTAAAACTTTCAGGACCAAAGTCTGGAACAGCCTTGGACAGCTGTGGCTAGGAAACAGATTAAGGTACAGTTTCCATGCAGATACATGATCAGGAGGCAGGAATGGGTAAGTGTGGGAGAGGGGAATACAGGTGACCTTGCCCCTGATAGGTAACAGCTGTGTTAATTACCCAATGCAGCCTCACCCTGATGAGTCACAGCTGTAGCCAATGAAGGTAAGTGGGATAAAAGGGAGCGGGTGAGCTGCTGAGGGAGATCATGGAGGATCATGAACGGGAGGGCCGTGACGAAAAAGGATCCTGGACAGAGAGAATCACTGCTGTGAGGTCGGTCTGGGTCTGCAGTTGGAGCTTGTTGTTGGAACCTGCAGTCACAGTCTAGCTGGGTAAAAGCTGCACTCAGAGTCTGCAAACCAATACATGCAGTGAGAGGTTAGCAGGAAATAACCAGCAGTGAGAGGCTGCAAGGGAAACCTACAGCAGGAGATTCCTTCAGCCAGAGTCAGGGAATGGTTGGAGTCAGGATGGCTCAGTATAAAGAGGAATAAATCAGGGCCCTTTTCATGCTGTGATAAACAAGAAGTCTGTGTCTCAGCTGATTTCTACCCTCTAGCAAGAGGGCTGCTGCAACAGATAGAAACAATTTCCAGGTGGACAAAATCTCTTCATATTCATAAGAACCACTTCTCTGACAATACTATAGCAGCTGTATCTCCTTTTCCCCTTTCTTTACTCTATTCTGGTCACACCAAGTAACTGAACTTTATTTGTAGTTAACAGATGTCACTACAAACTTCACTTTCTTATGATTCTCTCTCTTTTCTATCCTTGACTCAAATTCGAATACTTCTTAATGGCTTTCCCAAATTAGAATTCTTTCTTGTTATTGTTTTGCTTAGTGTTGTGTATACCTCTTGCAGACTTCATTTTTCCGATTTCATGCTCCCTCTGCATGTGCCTCTTACCTGACCACTGCTTTGTGGCTCAGTCTTCAATGGGCCAACTCATCCCTGAGGTTGAAAACAGACATATATTGGCACTGCCCAGCACACTCCCTCTTCAAGTCTCTCATTAAATCAATTTCTTTCAGTTTATTGCCCTTCACTGCATCTGTGTATGTCCAGTTTTTAGCTGTGGTTTTGTCTGAAAAGAAAAAACCTAAACACCTATAACTATAAAGAAAAAAAAATACACAGAACAACATCCTGCAAGTAAAAATTTTAGAGTGATCTGTAGGATCCCTTATTGCATGACCACTTTTCATTTTCTTATTATTATCTTACCAATATTCTGCACTGTTCAGACTGGGGATCTGACTTTCTGAGTCACCCATAAAGTGCAATCTTTTCCAACACACTGTGAAAACCAACAGACTTTTTGTTGAGAACCCAGTTCTTTATGTATTCAGAAAGAGAGTTACAGTGGGAGTTCATTTTGTGTGATCTCTTTTGTTTCACATGGAACAGATGGCTGAGAAAAATAAACATCTGTATGTGAACTGTTATGTGTTCACTTGTAAGTGTGTAACAGTGTAAAGGGGAACATGGACATCAATACTTATCCACAAATTACTTCTGAGGGAAGATTGGAAAAAATTTGATTTAACATATAAATCAGTAGAAACATCCTGAGAACTGACAAAAAAAAGAAGAAATCACTGACTATTTCTGTAGTCTCAATAATGAGTGATGTGTTGTGCTTCATACTACACAAAAATCTATAGGCATATGTGTTCAGGATCACAGGATTTCTTTTATAATCATTTTACTGTAATATTCATGTAAGCTAAGACAAAGGCGAAGCTGAGGACAGTCTCTTACCTGCTGATCATCTCTTGTCCTTGCCTCTACTTTTTTGGAAATGTGAAAATTACAGTACAGCAATTTGAAATATTCTAATAGTTACACCAGCTGATATTTTTGTGATTATGCCTGAGAATTTCTGTTACACTCAGTATTTGAGCTATGACTTCTTTACTGACACTGGACTCTCCAACTGTACCTTGATTTCTTCCTCTCTGGTTTAGGGAACAGTTCATGTTGCATGCAGATATTTCAGTTAGTAGCTCTTCTGTAGTCCTTCTACCATCACATTTTAAAAAGAGACAATTTCTGTTCAATACTAAACAGCAGAGGAAAGGTTTATAAGGGAAGATAATACATTCTGTTATACATACTGATACCTCTGCAGGGATGGGGTGAAATATAGGCAGGTCTTTGGATGCTAAGGCTCTGCTATATTGGATTCAGTACTTATTCCACATTCTCCTTTCCATTTCTCCATGCTATGCCTGAGGTTTTGTATTGTGTCTGTTTTGTCTGAGTAACACATAACTGTATTGTAGAAATTGTTACAAGTTGAGAAGAAGTATTAGACATCTGGTTGTGGAATAATTGATGCTTTTGGCTCTTGGAAAATTGTTGGAGGCTATTTATTCTTATTTGGTGGTTACTACTTGGATGATGGGGTGGGTTTTTTTCCCTTGTTCTAAGCACACTGGAAGGAATGAAGGATTTTGTTACTTTTTGTTTTCTTTCTCTCTATTTGTCTAGTGAATGTAATGTGAACTCTGAGTCTTATACAAATATATGACAGTCTGCAAGCCTGGAGTCTTTACTTCTATAATTGTTTGATTCAACAGTTATAGATAGACACAAAAATGAAAGTTATTAGCAGTGAAAAATAATGTAAATTGTATAATCTTACCTTTTATCATTCAAGATGAATCCCTCTTGTGATAAATATGGCAGCTGAAACTTCTTAGAACTTGTTTTAGATTGGAGTGTCTTGGATGAAATCCTGAGTTGACAAAAGTCAACAGCAGAGTGCCAACTGACAATGACAAGGCTGGGAATTCAATGAGGTTTCAATTTCTAAGACACTTAATAACCGATTTTAGGCACAGATGTATTTAAATGGGGACCCCCCCTAAACAATATACTTGTTTAGTGCATGTATTCTGAGTTGAATCTAAGTAGAAGTGTAACATGTCTCTAATTTTTACATGACTAAGTAACTCTTACTGAGATGTACTTACTGAATTCATAAGTCATTTTCATTGCAGACCTAATCTTACTTTTCATGTCAGTTGAGTCTGGTCAATTCATTTTGTTTCAATGGTAGGACCAAGAACCTAGGAATTCAGAAACTAGGAGACCCCAATATCAAATCCAAAGGTCTCAAGGTTTTTGTCTGCAGAGAGAGTTCAAGTTTTTTCAAACAACTTACCTTGTTCTATTGCAATAAATTGAAATTCTAAAGTGGTGTTAACACTGTTGTAATAAATCAGTCTTGTCTTGTGGTAGTAAAGAATAATTTAGGGCGTTAGAAGACACTTAGATAATACCAGAGCAGTCAAGCTCCTGTTCCTGAAATCTTCGATAGTTTATTTATCTCTAATTTACCCTGGACTCATTTTCAACTTTATCTAATTCATTAGCAACAGACAACAAACTCCCTTTGACTCTCTTTTAATATAAGATTTCTGGGAAAAAAATTGACATGTAAGTTCAATAGCCTTGGTGCTCATTTCTTTTTACTTCAGGTCTTAAAGAAACCTGAGTTCTAAGCTGTCCAATAACAGAAATAAAGGAAGAGTAAATGAATGAAAGTTGACTTTGGTATATTTAGCGTACTTACTTTTCATTTTCAAAACTTTTTATCTGTTTCTGATTAAATCCACCCAGCCAAACCTGTTTGTTTAAGTGCTGTGGTCAAAGAAGAAATTAAAAACATACAAGTAATTCTAGATGGATGCTGTCCAAAACTGAAATCAGCTTTAGAAAGAAAAAAAGGCATGAAATTCAGGACTTGGAAAGGAGTATACCGTGCCAAGGCAGTCATTGAGGCATATAAAGCACTTTTCTTTAAACCTTAATGAGCAAAGTTGGAATCTGTCTCTGATTTTTCCTAAGTCAGGTTTTTCCTTCTTTAGTCGTTCTTGACTAAATTGCATTAAACAATTATATTGCTTGTCTGCCACACAGCTGCAGTGTTGGAAGGCACTTATGTTCCACAGTGTACAAATTGCACAAGGAGGAACTCCCATTTCGTGTGTGACTGTCAGTGTCTCCCCTTCCCTCAGCTGTCAAAAATAAGAAAAGACTAAAGAATACAAAAAAGTTTTAGCAAAGCAAGCAGAATCAAATTAAATGTAGGGTTATTGTAGGTGTACTACTCTGCAACAAATCCTTATTCATCATACTTTTACTTGAAAGGGGAATTGAAAAATTCATATAGAACAGAAAACAATAGTTTAATAAAAAATACTGTGTTATTTTGAAAAGGGTGTTAATTTCAGTTTGTCACCTACCTTTGTTGTTTAATAATACTTTTTATTTCAGTCTTCTCTATTTTTTAAATCACATATTTCTCTCAGTGTACTTGATTGTAGTTTGGATGGACATGATTTATAAAAATGACAAGAACTAGAATTGGTCCAAAATACTTGGGGAATGAGGTAGGACCAAAACAGTACTAGAAGCAGACATACAAAACTCTACAGTTTAGAGTTAACTACTCTATTCTACCTCTCCAAAAACCGGAACAAAAAGTGTAGGATTGGAGCCACATTTGTGCTCGATCTGCAAGTATTTGAGTCTGAGGGTTGCAAGCCAGAGAACTCCCTCTTTTCTCAGCTACTTGAGCCAATCACAGTGATATAGTTAGCTGTTGTCCATAGAATCAGACTTTTTATTAATCCAAACAAATCCACAAACAAGACCACAGCAGATGTGAGGAGCACAAGTACCTTTTGTTTCACATGACAGGTACTGAGGAGAGGCACTGTAGAAGCTGAAGCTCTGAGTGGACAAGAGGAGCCTGTTGTAATCTGTTCTAGGAGCAAGGAAGGAATGGATCACGTGAGTCTGAATTACAGCTGGAAGGAGATGCCTTTGCCTTGCAAAGCAAGCAGAGAGGGAAAAAGTTCACTCATCTTCAGGTATCTGTAGATAGCATGATACACCTCGTATGACTACACCACAGTCTTGTGAAGATATTTCAACTAAATGCAGGAGTTGTTCCTAATTTGAAATTGGAGCCAACTTTGTAACGTTTCCTGCAGGAAAAAAAATTACTTACAAATTATATTAATGGGAAGCAGAAACTTAGACCTTGTTCAAGGTTTGTTTGTCAGTGGTGAACTAGGCCCAGGTTCTTTGGTTTAATTCTGTGGAAAGCAGAGTGACTGGTAAGCTGGTAGCAGTTCATTCTGAAACCTTTCTGGTGGATTTACAGGTGTAGCTTACTCAAAATGTTAGTGTTGCTGCACTTTTGAGTATTAGTGATCCAGCCAGGATTCCCTGCGGCATGAGGTAAGTTATTCTAAAGGTCTGAAAATTTCTGACAAATCTTTTCCATATACAAAATTAAAGACTGTGTCAATGCTAAGGGAAGATCTGTGAGCAAGTCTCTAATTACATGAGACGTCTTGGTACCCTGTTTTTCTGTAAGGATATGTTAAATATTTGGACTTTGCCAGATAGGAGATACTAGTGTCAGTCTTGAAAGTCCCTGTTTGAAGCTGGGCAGAATCAGTCCATCAGGTCTAGAGATCTTGTTGGAGTGGGGCTGGAAAGGTACTGCTGAATAAAACTTTGGGTTGCTAAAGTACTTCCCTCTTGAAGATTTTAACATGAATTATGATGATGACTTTGAATGAAGAATCAATCTGTAACTCCTTCTAGAGCAAATGCAAGGATTCTAGGTGGGAGGTAAAGTAGATAGTCCTGATTCCGGCTGGACTGGAAAAGGGCTGAGGGGAACCAGATATTAAAAAGGGTACATGAACAGGATTTAATATTGCCATGATCATCACAATGTACAAAGCAACTTTGTTCATTTTGAGATTCTTTGTTTTGTGATTGGTAAATGCTATTTTGACTTGTGTAATATGTAATTGCAAATGTAATTTGGTTGTGTTGAACTACGAGCCTAAATTAATGCGTAATATTTGTGCATTGTATTTTTCTAGCCTATTTATTGGATTATCAATATTTAGCATTTTTTTTAAACAAGTGAAATGCTTTCAAATTTTTTCTGAGGATTGGCACAGACTATGTTGGCTATAACTTGATTTGGCCCTGGAAACAGACAGCATCAGGAAGGGCAGAATAATTTTGGCAGTTCTGTTAGCTGTTAAATTGTTTTGAACACTTCTTTCCGTTGATCTATATAGTCATTTCTGCACTAATTTACTTCCCTTGCTTGTGCTTTTATGGCAACTTACAGGCCTATTTGTTGAAACAGATCGCCAAAAATCTTGGTGGATAGATGTGGTTCTCAGTCTAGTTCCATGAAGTGTTGAGATGGTCACAGAATTCTCATTCTGTACTAAGAATTAAAGTTACCACAGACTTTCTTGGTAGAACTTTTGCTGCTTAGAAATACAGTCTTGAAATTTTGGGCTTAGGCAATGTAGCATTCTTCTTCCTGGCTTTTTGTTCACAGTTCTGCAAGTCTACCCTCTGCTGCATTAGTGCAGCTGGTTTGGGGTCATGTGGTGAACAAGATTTTCCAGTGTTTTTTCACCAAAAACAATCTCAGCAACCCATACATTTAGCACTCAGTCTAGCAGTGATTGCACCACTAAAACCAAAGCATAAATTTTTGCTGATGTCTCTGCTGTGCCTGTATCTCCAAGAAAATATTTTTAAGAAAATATCACCTCCCTGATATAAAAATAGAATTATGACCTTAGTTTGTCTGTGATATCTCTAGAACTCCAAGAAATATTTTTATTTTTGCCTTTGTACCTACATACCATTAATGAATTGGAATTTACATCAAAGAGTAAAACTGATAAGAGTCTGAGTCATGACTAATGAAATGTATTCCTGAATATGACCTTTCTTTTCAACCAGCAAGCAATAATTTTTTTTTGCTTGCAAAGCTACATGTTGAACCAAAGAGTAATAAAGTAAGGGGGAATAGAGAACTTGTCAGTTTTGTCAATTTTAACAGGCCTACACTCCTCACCAACAAGTTCAATATCAGCTGAGTGTATTTTCAGTACATTACACTCAATTTTGTTGAACTTAATAAGATCATTAGGCAAAAAACACATAGGAAAGAATCTAGGAGTTGATGCAAAGAAATAATAGATCTGATTACAAGGTTATGTTCTTGAATCTTAATGCTCTGTTTCATTTGAAGAAAAGTTGAATTTTTACATGGAAGGTAAAGGGCTTTCTTATTGAACTATGTACATATGAAACATCAAGATAATCTCTCTCCCTCATCACCCTAGTGCATGTGCACCTGGGTTTTTTTGCAATTCAGCATTTCAGGTAAGGAAACTGAAAAACAGCAGAGGCTATAACCTCTGGATATTTAAGGTACTCACACTGATATAATAGGAAATAAACTGTGCATCTATTTAATACCTACAATACCTATTCTGTACTATGAAGCTATGACTAATGGTTTTTCTGTAATTGGAGCTAACAAGTGTGTGATCACCTCAATTCAGATGTAATCTACAGTAATTAGCAAATACATAAATTATGCTGTGAATAGATATTGACCGTTCTTTCACTATCTCTAAAGAAAGATACCACATGAAAAAGGCTGCAAATCTTAATACAAGATACAGTTAAGTTCACTTCAACCTAAGATATAAATAGGAGATGTTACAATATACAGGTGATTATTTTAACCTCAAACATGTCCCAGTGAACTTTCTGTAAGGTCACAGCCAGCTCACATTGCAGACAGGAATAAAACTAAAGACCTGCCAGTTTAAGGCAATGACTGTCATTGTTTTTTGTTTTTTTTGGACCCCTAAAGGTTTTCCAGTAGTGATTCTGACGCTTAGAAATTTCATAGAGGTCAAATAATGGCTATAGTTCACTTCCCATGGATCCCTTTGCTATACTACAGAGACTCAGGGCCAGGGTGAGAGCTGCTTATCAAAGACCACTCGCACAGAGAGCAGTTTTCCTGAGTTCAGAAGTCTATGCTGCTTCTCCATTTGAAAGTAACCACTGTCTTGCTAGCAGATTGAATCAACAAAAACTTTTATTCCTCTTCAAACTTACCTATGTTCTGTACAAAACAGGCCAAGGTAACTGGCAAGTCTCTCGTTATCTTGCAGGCAGTGAGAAAAAGACATGAGTGAAACATAGGACCTTTCCCTTTCTCTGATTTTTGTGCTTGTTTTGAGGACTTTTCCAGGGCTGTTAGCCTGGCGTAATCAATTGGTCTCTGCTGGATTTTTTTCCTCCTTCTTTGAGGGGGTCTCATACTAGATTGTGGTACAGATAGGAACACAAGTGAATTCTAATGGGGTTGCTTGTAGTGAGCAGATTATTTTTGGGTGTATTTCTGACACTGCCAGTCACTGTGTGGGCTGGCTTTTTTTTATTGGTCAAGGCTGCAGCTGTCCTCTTTTGGTAACACAAAATTCTTAAACCTTCTCTGTCATCAGTCTCCACTGTTCTTTATCTCAGAAATTCAAAGAACATGTAGCATTCTTTTGTATTTCTGAACACTTTTTCTAGCACATCTGTTTTGAAAACACCCTGAATCTGTATAGGTTTTCTAGCAGTACAGTTCATGATCTCTGTGATGCTGGTCATGGATGTGTCTCCTTCTGCCAAGTTCTTTTTCAGCTACTTTTCAGCTACAGTCATCCATGATTTTAACTGTTCTGTGCAACATTCTTCCATGAACCCAGCATGGTTTCTCCAGTTTGGACATTATAAGCTTGCATTTCTACTGTGTTGTAACTTGGAGCCACTTTCTCTGAGAAATGAGCACAAAGTGAAGATAAAGGAGACTGATGAAGACTTCAATTTCCACTTGTTCCTATGAGACTAAAAAATATTTCTTCTACTCTAAGTATAGTGTGAAATATACTGCATAAGGAATTGGTTCCACTTTTGAACTGTACATTTGTCTTTTTATCTAGAGTGTACATTTTCTGCTAATCTCTTCTGCTTTGGAGTTTGTACAGGTTTTTCTTCCTTAAACTCTCTTTTTTTTCTCCTTTTTTGACTAATATCTTCCTCTGAAATGTCTCCTAACATTATTCCTGGGTATCTTTTACACTTTTTCTGTTTCAAGTGCAGCATGGAGCATTTTACGAATCTTAAACCTGGTGAAAAATTGGGAAAAAAAAGTGACTTTCAGGTAGAAAGTGGCATCCTTTCCACCAGGAGCAAAGACTGTTCCATAACAGTGATAAGAATTACTGCAGCTTCTGTGTTACCATCACGTGGGAAAAGGTTACTGTGTGGAGAGAATGGCACAGAGTAAAGGTGACTGAGAGGCTGGGGCAAGCCACCTAAATAGGGAACATATCCATAGCACTTCCCAAGCCGTATAATAAAAATGTGTAACAATACAGGACAAGCCTTTGGAGGAGACTGCAGTCTTGTCAGCACTGCCCTGCAACCACAAGACATTGATCCACGTAATGCTCAGTAACCAAGCAGTTTTTATTATACTAGTATGGCCAGATATGGAGAGATCTGCTCTGGTGTAGGTTAAGTGGAATAACATATTGCACTACAGCTATGCTGGTGAGGCTTTTCTGTATCAACAAGAGCTTGAACCATAATAAGGAGCAGTTGCACTCTGTTCTGATAGTTATCCTTTCTGAATGAGATATAAAAAATGGATTTTTAGAACTAGGGATTGTTCCCTGTACTGTGGACATTAATCATGTGTAGGAATGCTCTGCCCCAGAGCTTTCCTGGGTTTCAGTGAGTAATTACATTCTACCTGTCCAAAAGGTTTCTTTCCTGCTTGTGAAAACATCCCTTCCTTTCTTTTTGATTTGCAGAACATTATTCTTTAGAGATGTAGCGTTTCTGTGTAAATTTAAATCACCCCGTAGCTAATGTAGTCTTTTCTTGGTTTCTGTCCTGCCACACCCTACAGTTTTTGTAGCGTAATCCAGCCCAGTGCAGATCGGTTCCTCTGGAGCGTGGTTCCTTTAGGCTTTGGTCGCTAGGTGTCACTACTGATCTAGGAGAGAAGCAGAGCTTTGTTCTTATTTCAGTTTTAAATTTGTGCCAAGCAGAAAATCATTTGTACATAATAACTTTTGTATTGTCTATAAAACCTCATACCTAGGGATTCCATAGCAGGGTCAGTAAGGAGTCATATCCCCCAAATTCAGCAAGAGGTCTGCTATGCAGTCCCCTTTTAACTGCACTAGGAAGAGTTTGTAACTCTTCTCCCCCTAGTATGTTATCTGTTTTGAATACAGAATTATTTTAGCTGCTGTTCAAATACAGGAACATAAATGTAACAGGGAGAATATATTCCTTTTTCTGAAAAGCGTACAGCAAACTAGGTTGTAATAGATTAAGAAGTCAGACCATAGATGCAAAAATCAATTGTCAAAGTACACTTCCCGCTTGGAATTTCATTTGGGGCTTCTAGATTCCTGTTCATGTGCTAGAATCAGTAGTTAGAGGGATTAATCAGCCTGCACAAGATATATGGTGATCTCAAGCAAGGCTGGAAAAATCAGACTCCAAACCTAAATAAGTATTGGATAGTCTGGCCTATTACTATTGTATGTAGGAGAACTAAATTTGAATCTGGACTTAAATCTTGTTCACTGGTTCCCTGATACCTCTTAGTAAATGTGAGGCACCATTTTGGAATGTATGCTGCTATTCTAAGAAAATGAACTTTGGCCTTTTAGTGAAGCAAAACCTGCTTCCTTTGCTGCAGTGCTGTAAAAACATCTCCTACTCATGTCTATTCTCTGCTCTTGGGATTCAACAGAGCTTAAGAAAAATATTTTAATGGAGACTGATTTCTAACCCCTGCTGAACAACTCGAGAAAAAAAAGTCTAATGATTACATTCACATTTCTCTTCTAATCACTTAATAGTTAGATATTGGCAGCAAAGTACTCCCCTTGAAGGGGAAGAAAGGCCAAGGGTGTGTTCAGGGGTCCCTTCATGGTGGAAATGGACTGTGTGTTTTGGTGATCTGTCTCCCTTTTCTTTCTTTGTGGTTTTGTTTGGGTGTTTTTTTTTCTTTCCGTTCCTTTTTTTTTTGTGTGTGTTTTTGTTTGGTTTTTGTTTGTTTTGTGAAGAAAAGCTGAGTTCTCTGTGCCTGAGACACCTTCTGCTGATCCTATGAGAAGGTGACTGTGTAAGCTGTCACTGGTTTCATTTTCTCTGCTGGGAGTGGCAAGTTTTCAAACAGAGGCAAGTGGTGGTTTAGCCCTGCCTGTTGCAGATGCTTTTGAATACAAAGGTGTTCTCAAGGCACAGAGAAAAGAGCTCAGTCTTCAGCTTGTCATGTTGTACCTGCAATGCATGTCTACAGTGCTTTGGGATTTTTGAGTTAGTTATTCAGGAAAATTATCCCCAAGAACTGCTGCAGCAGGAATCAATTTTTTTTTTTTTTGTCTTACCAGAAGTCATTGCTTTATTTGCCTCACTATTTCATTAGCTACCTCAGACTTCTAATGGACTTGTGATTATACTGTTAATAAAGCACTTTCTGGATAAAGGTTTTTCCTGGCTGGTCACTGAAACCATGGGTGCCTGACAGGTACCTTTGCTTGTGCATGGAGTCCTTGGTGATTGATTTTAGAGGGCATCACCCAACTTCTCTATTGTGACATGAAAGCTGGAAAGAACAATTTAGCAGTACAACTCTCCAAATGTTAAAATGTAGAGTTTCTTTCTAGAACCATGAGTTCATATCCTCAGAGGCTGACTCAGCCCCTTTGCTGGCAGAGGCACATGAGGTTAGGACTGAGGAAACCTTTCTTACTCTTCTGAAAATAACCATAATGAAAGAAGTCTTGTATCCATAATGAGCAAGCTAGTAGTTCCTTGTACTTCTCTGTCAAAATGTCTGTCTTTCTTGTCTTTCTTCCTTATTATCATCTTCTTCTAATAATGACCATTATTTACAAATTTAGTTGCTTCATTATGCAGGATGTTCCTTCAAGAAGTCTCATGCAATATCACAACCTCTACAGTAAAATATGTCCCTAAACAGATTAAAACATGCAAATAACAAGAAAGGAAGAAATTAGACTTCTCTGACAGAAACTGGAGGGAGAAACAAGTATGTAGTAACAGTCCCAAAATGATTTTGTGAACTAAAATCTTCAGGTGGATCATATGCCAGCAGCTCCAAATTCATGTTCTTTTAAAGTTATTTGCTCCCCATATTCCTCTTCTAGCTTTCATATGTCCTATGTACATAGAAAACTGAGTTACCTCCCCAAGGAGCCAAGAAAGTATTTTCTTTAAATTTGCAACAGCACCAGTATGGTTGTTTTCCACTGGTGTAATAAGCACAGAATTACAGTAATGTACCTGTGACATGTGAGCACATATAGTGAGTATTTCCACAACGTCTGCAGCTGGGATTTTGTACTACTCACTGCTTTAACCAGTTTAAATAGAGCAAAGCAAGCTTGAACTTAAAAACCCAAATCTGATTTGCTAAACAAGTTCTGTCCTGACTCTTCATCTATATCCTAAATCTTCCTCCAGCTGTTAGTCAAAACAAATGCATAATTAAGAAGAACTACCCCTTATTACAGCTTAATTTCCTGATAAAGACATTCAATTAAATTAAAAGGAATTTCCCCAAAAGCCCCCATTCAAAACTGAATCCCTGCACTGACAAGCTATTAGATTCTTTTTCAAAATAGAATAGCAAACAAGACAACGACAACAACAAAAATAAAAATCTACTTTTGGGCTTTTAGATTTGGGCAGTTTAATTGTTGCTCTGTTTCCCTGATAAGGTGAGACCAGTCCCATGTCACTAGGGGAATGGTATCCTGCTGTGTTTTTCCATCCTCATTTACAATGATTATGTTATCAGGCTAGCCAGGCAAAAGGGTGGAGCAACTATAATTTCAAAGCAGGATTAGGTTGAAATAACGAGGTCACCAAGTTGTGGTTGTCATGGCAACGTCACATCTAAGAATATGGGATGCTTCTAGGAGATGAGGCAAGCGTGGAGTCTCTCTCGCTTTGCACAAAATCCCAGACTATTTCTGTAAATTGCTTAATTGCTTTTAAACATTTTTTTTTCCAAAGTGGTTCTATCTACAACAATGAATAAAAATTGTACTTTTTTACTGACAGGGTCTTAAGGATGTGTTTTATCCTCCGATCTGCTGTTGATCCTGTTTTCCTGTCATCTTGTGTGTATGCATTTTGGCTGTCTTTAGAAGATCTTTTGTTTTAAAATTTTATGAAACTTTGGGTATTTCAAACACTGGTCAGGTTTTTGATTCTCATTGAGACTACAATCTTTTTGCATACAGGGTTGTCTCTCAGGTCATATCCTGCCCTGGGACCTCCCACACACTCACAAGTAAGAATCAGTGTTTTGCTGTTAACTCTTGATTTTCTATGCTAGTGCTAGTTTTTAACCATTTCTTGGTAATGCTTCATGTTTTTTAAAAAAGGTGTTTTGTTTTTTATTTTCTGGTAATGCCTGAAAATTCTTATTTTTAAATCCATTATTTGTCAGTGTTTCAAGTTTTATTTGAGTTGTTGTAGAGCCTTACTTCACCCTGCCACTGCTCATCACAGACTTTCATGGAAACTTTATGGTACAATCTTCTGACAACCACAGTGTGAAGCAGCTGTGTGGTTGTGTGTGGTTTTAGTTCATTCTGTAAAATCTCACCCAAAAGTTTTTCTTGCATTACTCTTACCTCTGCTTTAATATTGTGCAGCATTATGATATAGATCACTCAACACACATTTCTAATGAAATGAGTGTGATTTTTATGCTTTTTCTATGCTAAGCATCTACTGCTTTCAGCATAATGTAGTGTTTAAACAGGCCAGGCAAAGGGATTTGTGAAACAAGGGTGTAAGTTACAATGGGTATAAAGGCATTGGTGCAATTTGCAATGGGAGGCCATGGGGTATTTGTATTTAGTTTAGAGGTATGGAAGCCTTAATTGTCTTACAATATCTTGTCTAAGTTTTTCTTCAGTGACTGGAGCATTTTTGTCTCTGGGAGTCTGACCTGCACACTCCCTGCAGTCTCTGTGCTGCACAAGTCTCCCTGATGGCCAAAGTTGCATCCCATTATTTATGTATCATAGTGTTGCCTTTTTCCCAACCTGGAAATGAAACTCAATATAATTTAGTAAGAAGGTAATACAAAAGGGGATCTTTATTTGAAGGCCTTCAGAGGCAGTTATTGAAAGAAGTCCACAAAAGCCCACCCTCCAGAGGTGAGTACGTTTTAATAGGTTTTAGGAAATTTGCACAATTGATAAAAGGCACCAATTAGGAGGACAAGTGGTGATGCAATTCCTCCCCCTCAGAGAAGGTCAAGCCCCTTCTCTAGGCCCCCCCCCACCCCTTCATCACTGGTTGTATTTTGTCCATGAAAATGTATCTCAAAGAGTTGGTTCCCAGGAAGAACCAAGATAGCTCAGGGGCCTTGCACCTCCTGGGGCTTGGAGCTCTGGAATTTGTTTTGTCTTTCTGTTTAGGGAAAGGCCATAATACAATAGGCTACAGAGCTTACAAATATAAGCGTGAAGAACACAAAGAACATATAAAAGAAAAAAAAAAGGCAAAACCCAAACAGCATCATAGTTACATGGAACTTGCCACAACAGAATGGATGTAGACACCACTACCTTTCCTCAGGTTTTGGTTGAAAGCTGCAGATGGACATTCAGACAAACACCTAGAACAATCAGACAAGGCTCATTTCCACAGGTTTTACATGAACCTGTAGGATGAGAGCTCCTACAGATGGGAAACAGACAAAAACTCCTGGGGTTTTATAATTCTATTCGAGAGTTATCTAGACTGGCATATATGCATTTTCTTTGCTAGAGCTTTTGGTTAAAACAAAACAACAACAAGAAGAAAATAAAGTAGACAGAAAATACTATATTCAGCATCACATTTCAGACATGTTGGAGAGGTGGGCAGAGAAGAACTGTTTGAAATTCATCAAAGGCAAATGCAAAATCCTGTACTTGGAGAGGAATAACCCTGGGCATCAGCACAGGTGGGGTCTGACCTGGCAGCTCTGCAGAGAAGGACCTGGGGGTCCAGGACTGGAGCATCTCTGTTATGAGGGCAGGCTGAGGGAGCTGTGCCTGTTCAGCCTCATAAACAGATGACTGAGAGGGGATCTCATCAATGTCTGTCAGTACATGAAAGGAGGGTGCCAGGAGGATGGAGCCAGGCTCTGCTCAGTGCTGCCAAGCAATAGGAAAAGAGGTAATGGGCAGAGGCTGATGCCCAGGAAATCCCAGAAATTCTGCTGAATATGATGAAGAATTTCTTTACTATGTGGGTGACCTTGGACTGGAATAGTTCACCCAGGGAGGCTGTGGAATCTCCCACACTGAAGATATTCAAGAACCATCTGAATGTCATCCTGTGCCATGTGCTCTAGGATGGCTCTGCTTGAGCAGGGAGGTTAGACCAGATGATCTGCTGTGATCCCTTCCAACCTTACCCATTCTGTGATTCTGTGATATGAGATGCAAGGTCTAAGGGCAGATGGTGTTTTTAGGGAATGCAATTTTCAACTGACAGAGTTTCTTCATAGACAGTATGGATGCTTTTTGCTTCCCTTCCTCCCCTTTTTCTCCACTATCCAGTTAGAGCTTGTGAAAAGGGTGGCATCTTGCACTTTGCTGACATGCTGGGGCGTAGGGACTGCAAAGCAGACGATTTCTATCAACAGTGAGACTAATTGCTCAGTTCTGAGAGTAAAAAGGAAAAAGAAATCTCAGCTTTGGTGTGGAATGCGCTGTTTAACCAACTGGTAACAGAGTACTATTTTCTCTCTGACTTTGGAGGAGGTGTATGCTATTTTTCACAAAGGATAGGATCTTTCCATGGCAGTCTGGAAGAGTTGAGTAGCCTCACCTGTCTGGACTCTATTTACAGGTCTGCCACGTACAACAGTATATGAAGATAGGAATCCTCCATACCCCTCTTCCTTGTTGCGAATTTCTGACTTGTCCTAAGAAGAAGTTATAGATTGCTAGTGGATTGATTGAATGTATTTTTTCTGTAATCTTATGATGTAATATTCTTCACTGTGCTGAAGAACTACCAGGGAGAGAAAGAAAAAATTTAAGCCAAATTGTCAGTGGGTGTATCCACCAGATGGTGATGTTCTACCAAATTATTTGCACATTGATGCAGTAAAAAAACTTGTCATTTGAGGGAATTCTGATTACTTCTTAAATTTCAGATGAGAGAGTCGTCCTGTTGCTTGACTGATAATTAGGTTCGGAAAGAGAATGTTTTTGTCTGTGTTGAAGAGTCTGCCCTGTTTGTGCCCAGAACAATGGACACAGTGAGGAATGGATAAGAAAAATCTGTTGCTTCTGCCATATTGAAACAGGGCAAAAGCTGGCATGTTAGAATCCAGGGTTGCATGGCTGCTCTACAGTTATGGAAGACCACAAGCCAAACAGCCCTGTTTGCCATGTAGGGCAGTTTATATCTGCGAGAAAGCAAGCACAAGGATAAAAGGCTTGTGTTGCTGTATTGTTTCATGCCTCCTCTTTCCTTAGCCTGGAGGATCATGTGGATGAATGCCAAGGCTTGGTTTTGCTGGGTGGGGCCTCATCTGAATCTCAAGCTGGAAAGAAACAGATCAGCTGCATTCACCCTTGCTTTCCTTGGCTGCTTGTTGAGCTGAAGAGCCCTCAGGAAAACTGTGTGATGGAAAGTTACACAATCTAAAGTTTAGCTTTTCCATCTTGGTATACAATAAATGTTACTGCAGTTGATGCACATGCACTGCTCCATTCAGACTGAAAAAGCTTTGCTATTAAAAATTGTTAGTTATTGATTTAGTTTGAGTAGTAACTACCAGCAAAACTGGATCCTTCAAAAATCTTCCCCAATTTTATCCAACAGAGCAAAAGGTTCTCAGAAAACATAAGGAATGTGTTAGAAAAACCAAAATGATAACCTGTTGATCTGTTTTGTATTTGTCTGTTTCTCACTGCCAGTGGCTCTGTTCACATGCAGAACTCCAGTGAAGCTATTCTGTAGAATATCAGCTACCTTTAAATAAAAACAGTGCTGTATTTGATCCAATGACGCCAAAAGAGCTAATATACCTGGAAAATTCACTACTTATAATGGGGATGCTCTTCCCGGGACAGAATACCAGTGATGATAATGCTAATCTTAAAGCTAGTTTTGCCAAAGAAAATTTGTTTTGTTGTATTTGTTATTGCTTAAATCCCCTCCCCTGCCAAACAAAAACCACAATGAAATCAAAATACTATTGTACAAAATGTCAATTTTAAACCAGTAAAAATTATTTCTCTCAATGAATTCTGTCTTTTAAGGATGGTCTGCCTTTTCTAATGGAAACATACTAATTTGGGGGAGTTACACTTTGGGGCATATCTCATGGTGGGAATACCCAACACAGTTCAGACAGCCCGATTAAATTCTGCTCCTTGCCACACACTTCTTGATAGAGGTGAATCATCTGTGGCTGCAGTGCATTTGAAGGGAAATGGGATAATGTTCCTTCTTTTTGCCAAGATGATACTACTTGCATGCTGTGGGTGCTGGCCATCTCCCTCAGTACTGTTAATCCAGTTCTCTTCATGTCCTTTTCCTCTCAGGTCTTAGCCAGGACAGCTGGGACTGATTTTTGTGTGGTTGCATCAACACTACAGGCACAAATGTGGTAGTTCTCCCTATCCCTTACCACAACAGCTGCTTTGTAGAGCTCACCTGTCTGCACTGAGTTTTGTGGATTTGGGTTTCTTTTTAAGCTGAAAATATAAAAAACTGTCCTCTCTCCTGGCCAGTATGTGTGGGTCACTTTTTGTTATCACTCTGGTTGGAAACTAGCCTGTATTTCCTCATTCCACTCTGCACTGCCATTTGTTGAGACTGAAAACCAGCTCAGTTTGCTGCCACTGGTCTTTAGAGTCCAATGTGTCTTTGACTGAGAGTTTCTGCGTAACTTTGCTAGTAGCCTTATCAGTGAAATGGCTCAAGGTACTTGGACTGGACTCTACCAGCCAGGGAAAGTTGGCTGGTAGAGTCCAGTCAAATTGGCCTTTCTTTTATGCTGTAGAAATCCATGACTTGTTCATTGAACGGGTTTTCTCCTGTGGCCAAGTGTTTGATGGATGACACTGAACATTCAGAAAAATGTGAGCGAGCTTGCTGAGTTTTCCAAGTTCTGTAGCATTCATTAGGAAATTACAGAGGAACTTGCAAAATCTGAAAAATCCAACAGATATTCTGATGCACTCTTGCTATATGTGTAGGTGGATGGCACTGTGCTTGCCCTGTGCAAGCTGAGAGTGCTGCCAATTTATTCTACTACACACATGGAGTGTTTGAGTGGTGGCCAGAAATGCTTGTAAACTCTTTGGGATTCTTCAGTATTTGCCTTCAGGTATTTAGTTTCGTTGCATACTTTGATGGGAACTGTGATCAAAACCTAATTGTTGTGTGAGCAGCTGTACTCTTTACTATGGATTGTGTCTAATGATTAGATTCCCTTCTGTCTAGTAACAGTGAAGTTCTGACAGTAGCTTTTCCAACAGGTAAGACAAGAATCACTTGTGGAGATTTTCTCTAGTCTAGTAATGATTTAGTTAACACTGTTGAACACTGGTCTCCTCTAACCAGACATTAATTTTAACAAAATGTATACAAAACCAATAACTTTGAAACCATTGCCCTTCTGTCAAATTTGTTTGAGATTTGCCAAACTTCAGTATGAAAGAAGAGGGCAGACTGATAGATCAGGAATCAGACTGATTGCATTGTTTCCTATGAAACTAACAGGGAAGCATTAGATGGCTAATCTTCAAACCTGTCCCAGACAAGGGAATCTTGCAGAGGAAATGGTGCTTGTAGTATCATACAGACTTATCTTTGTGAAACGTATGCTGGTTTGGCACCTAGACTTTAGTGAAACTGCCCAACTAAATTGTTAGTGGGAGCTGTGCCATCTGAGCAGATGGGCATGTGTAGGCAGTCAGTAGTCATGTTTGTTCTTCGCTTATGGGAATTTAGACCAGGATTTGAAATACCATGAAGCATAAAAAGCGAAATGCCTGGGTAGGTTATCCTTAGGTTTACATCCGAACTAGGTATCCTTGTCCTGTTGCAGAGGGAACGTCCTTTTGGCAAGCAAGTCTAGGACAGCACATCTGACAGAAATAGAGCTGGGATACTTCAAACATCTCAATATTCAGATTTTTCAATTAATTTTGTCCTACCAATCCAATCCATTTTCTCTGGAAAATGCCTCTTTAGACCATGTTTTTGCTTTTGAACCCTTTTAATGACTTTTCCATATCAGTTTCATTTCCAGCTTCCTTGCAATCATAACTGAGTGATTCCAGCTGTGCCTGGAATTCTGCTCACTTCTTTCTACATCATTGTGGAAAGTGTCCATTTGCTGGGGTAAAGTTACTTCTCAAAGCATGTGGGTATATGCACACATTGCCGTGAAGCAGGCTAGACTGGAAACCTAGGCTGACACCTAAAAGTGTCATCTGCACCCCAATAAACTACCTGACTGCATTCTCCTCCTGGCTGTAAACACAAGCAATTTTCCTCCAAATTCTTACCCTTTGTGTGCATTACTGAGCCAGGCACAGAATTAATAACGGAGTGCTACATATCTATCTATGTGTAATCTGACAGTAATTTCCATGAGCATTTAGTCCAAGCTTTCTTCAAAATATTTAGTCACCACTTCCAGTATAACACCTGGTGATTTTTGTCATCTATGTTAAGATTTTGGGTAGAATGATGATGACTTAAGATAAGTCATCTATGCTAAGATTTTGGACAAAATGAATACGTCAAACAGGTCTGATTTTTGTAACTTTTTGTCTTGATGTGGGTAATATAAAAAAAATCTTTACATGCATACCTGGCCTTAGTGAAAGCACACATGTTCTGCAGTACTGTGAGATAATGGCAGAGTTAAGTGATGAAATTTTGAGCCTGGCCTTTCATCTGTTTCTGCAGTGTGGTATTACTTTGAACGTCTGCACTAAGAGTTCTATCTTATTTAGATTAAGTCTTACAAGACAGAGACAATGTTTTTCCCTTTGTGTCACACAACCTCAGAAACCTTGATGGCATTCAAGAAATAATAAACAATTTAGGGGAATCCTGTTGAGTGATCAGCCACATATGGAGTGTTTCTGGCCCATTTGACGCAGAGGAAATTCTATGCAGGAAGTCAAAGAGTCGGCTGAGGTCAGAGCTGGCGTTTACAGAGGATCTGGTAGCTTTCTTAGGCACATGTTAAAACAAGTGTTCTTCAGATTCCAGAGAAAACCAACAGGCAGTGTGCATCACCTGCTACACACCTACATCTGTGTAGAGACCTTTTCTCAGATAGGGCTTGCCATGGTTATTTCTCTGTCTATTTGTTTGGAAACTTTCCAATTTATGGGAAATTGTGCTAGAGTAGGGGATAACCATATGTTTTGTGACTTAAAAGGGACCTATATAAACATGCTTTTCTCAATTCCTTGCTAATAAATGAATGGGTGCACACTTGCACAAGTGCAGTACATGAACAGAACAGCTGTTCTGCTACAAGTTAGGGAAGGGGAGAAGAGTCCAGATGTCCAGAACATGGTAGTCTGAGCAGTCAGTTGACAGCCTTAATAATTTTCTAGGCAGGGACAACTTGAGAGCTGCCAGAATAACTGCCTGTGGATCTCACCAAGGAGCCAAATACCCTGGCTGAGACTGTAATAGACAGACTGGCATCTGGGCTCTCTGATTGTCATCAGTCCCTGAGCATGACAGAGGAGGAAGTGGATAATAGTAATTGAAATTCTCACTGCAGCATTTTAAAAATAATGATTTCAAATATTTTCCTAAAAAAAATCCACCAATTAAGAAAATAACTAAACAGTTTTTTTGAGAGGGCAAAGGCAGTGCTACCATAGCATTGGAAGACTCCTTTTAAGGGGTTGTAGTTCAAATGTCTGTGTATTGTTTCCTTTGTTTAGATGTTTCACTGCACACCACACTCCTACTACTCAGGCATCAAGATAACTTCCATTTATTCCCACAGGCTAAGTCATTGCTATTTGTATGGAGAGAGGTATAACACAGTCAAAGACAAACTGTGGATGAGTGTCACTGCACCTCAGTTTTCTCTTATGTGCCCTGGGATGCTCTTGGGCTACAAAACTGATGTATTCATTGGTCATATCTCCAAGAATGCTTGTTCTCTCACAAACTGTTATTTTTGTGGGCAGTCTTGGATGTGAGAGCCAGCAGCCTTAGCATGGCTTGAGAGGAATTAGCCCTACCCCTGCATCTTTACCTTCTGGTGTGTTATAAAATGGAACATATTAAACACTCACATTCCTAGCAATAGGTTTCCCATGAAGTTATGTTAAAATATGTGAAAACCTCACTGTTCCTATGTGCCTTTAGGCATTATACCTGGGCACACGTGGCATGTCTTAGTAGTGAGAATCTGGGAAAGGCTGGCCCAATAAGGAGCAGGACCCAGCTGTCCAAAGAGCTGATCTATGCTCATCTGCATTGCCACTTTGTTCCTGTCACTTGGCAGTGTCTGAAACTGCATGGAGGTTTCTGATTCTGCTGCTGGGAAGGTGGGGAGAGCTTTCTCATTGTCAGCCATAGGCGTAGGGGTTTACATGCTGCTTTAACCATGTGGGGAATGGTTTTTCTATCTAGGGACCTGAGGAGTTCTGTCTTTTGTGAGCCAAACACAATTAACGTTTTATTTTTCTTCTAATGTCTGTAAACACTATACTGCAATTTCTTCCTAAGAAGAATAGGAAGAAAAACTGAGCAGCTGCAGTGTCTAGTATTGCTGCTCTACTGTACAAAGGGGACCTGAAGATATAGGGATTGATCTCCTCTATATCGGGTAGTCCACATAGATGAGAATTCCTTTTTATGTATGCTTTTTTTCTTTTCCTGGAATGAAAGAGGTGGTAGTTGTGATTAATAAGTTTTTGAGCTAAATACCTTGCTTTTATTATGGCCACAGGGGATGAAGCATGAAAAACAGTAACAGCATGCTACATAAGAGTCATTGAAAGGATCACTGGAATTATTTTTTGAATGTCTTTCTATTGTTGCATGTTCTACTTAAAAAGGAATTTAGCCCTGGCAGTAATATTTGGTTTGCAATGCATTTTTTCAAAACTATTTGTATTTTGTTTAATATTTATAGTTTCAAAAGTACACAGTCTGGGTGCTGTAGGCTTTGTACGTTCAACAAGCAGAGCAGTATAGCAGGTGAAGTTTTGTCAGTTCAAGAAAAGAATGGACAGTCTTGCCTCTTTGAGTTCTGTAAAGGCCAAAAATGTTTAATACTTAATATTTATATTGTTTCTCTTTGAAAAGAGTAAGGTCTTTTTCACCTTAAAGTTAGTGCTTATATCACAGGACACTACGTCTGAGTCCCCAGTACAAGGATATAAGAAAAAATTCACTGTACGAGACCAGAGATCCATTTGGTTGTCTGATATCCCTCATAATAGGGATGTATAGATGGCTAAGAAATGAACACAAAATAATTTTTAACAGTAATCAGACAATGTAGATGTAAGAGATGACTAAGAAATAAACAGTAATAGACTAAGAAATAAACAGACTAAAGTCAATCTACTATAATATTTCTTCTCCATTCCTATTGATCACCTTTGCTCTTGTTAAATGTTTCTACATGCTCTTAGCTCTGACTGCAGATTTTCAGGAACAAAGACCCCAGTTCATTGTTGTTCTCTACTGGCTTCTTCTGCTGAACTACTCCAAAACTTTGCCCCCTGTATTTGCTAGGCATCTTTCAATTTTTAAAAGGCTTCTATCAACTCCACAGACTAGGAACATAACTAATTCTGTAGTAAGCACCATTGATAGCCTATCCTCTTCTACTTCAGCGGTTAGGAAGATTTTACCCTTTAATTATGGGATTCAGCTTCAGGAAACTTCAGAGACTTTGATTCGGGTGAAATCACACCAAAGAATACTTGAATACAAACTGCTTTTTCAGTGGTGGTTCACCAAGAGAGCATATTTCATGCTCAGAGAGATACATCAAAATTCTTTGTCCTGTAGTAAACAAAATCTAAATTTACCACATCAAAGTGTCATGGAAGTGTTAGTAATTGAAGATTTCCTTATTCCAATTGGATCCTTTCCTATTTCTTGGAGCAGAATGTGAACTGTGCAGGCAGAACTTGATTTGCAGGAAATAAACTTTTGTATAACTCTCTCCAAGCCCGGTGTTTCTGTGTGGAAAGGGAAGCCACACATTGTCTGAGGCTCAGCTCAGAACAGAAGTCATGTGGTGAGAAGACTGAAAAAGCAGTATTCCTGTCTTCTCTGCCTAGAAGACTACTGGCCTTTCCTATCCCTCATCCTCAACCTGACCGGCTGGGTTAGATTAAATTAACAATGGTGATATATTTATAGTAATCTTTTGGATTTTGAGAATAGAACATAATCAGATAATTTCAAAATTTTCTCTGCCAAAAAGGAAAACCTCTTTTATATTTAATGGAAGTTCAGATTTTCTCAAAATAACAACTGTAAAGGAACTGGAAAAAAACCAAACCAAATAAGCAGATAATTGAGTATCTTAATTGGTACAAAACTTCAAGCATTTTCAGTATCCCTTGGCCTTTGGCTTTTTTTAGTTCTCAGAAGGAACAATAGATGTCAAATCTGTATTTCTCAGAAGGGAGTAGGGGTGTTCCTGTTCTCATGGGGTGAAATAGGCAGGTGTGGTGATGGGTTAGAAATGAGAGGCTGGAATGTCAAATAAGAGCAGTGGTTCAAAGAAGAGGCCGGGATGAAGGAGAAAGTGAGTATATTTCAGTTTCATCAACTATGCCAATATAAGTCCTTTTCAGATGGGGAAGAACTTGGCATTTTAATTCCTTACCTTAATGGAGTTAAAATTTGGGCCTGTGTAGGGTTAGAAATGCTGTGCTACCATAACAAGCAGTAGTTGAGAGAGTTTGTTTTTCACATGCTACCTCTGAGACTCCTTAAAACACCATGTGAGGTTCTGCTTGGGGTTCTGCCAGCTTCCTTTGGCATAAATCCTGACAAAATGAATGGCACAAAACGCATGGTCTGCTGGGAGGAAGGGTTACAGCATTACAAAACTGCTGCAATGTCCTTGGCACCACGGGCTATTCCAAAGAGTCACTGCAAACCAAGGGGTGGACAGTTTTAAATGTGGGAAAGCATGACTTGCAGGTATTCCGAATCCAAAAACATCTTGTACAACCACCCTGCAAAAGCAAAGTCAGACAGAACAGGCTGCCAAGGTTATGTCCGGATGATTTCTGAATAACTCCAAAGAGCTGGAGACTCTACAACCAACTTGGGCAACCTGTTCTAGTGCTCAGTCACCCTCACATTAAAAAAATGTTTCCTGATACTGAGAGGGGAACCCCTTCTATGGTTTTGTCCTGCCACTGTTCACCAATGGCTCTTTCTTCTTTATAGTCTCATTTTAAATATTTGTAGGCATTTATGAAATCCCCTCTGAGGCTTCTCTTCCATAGGCTAAACAGTTCAGCTGTCTTAGTCTTTGCTCATACGAGAAATGCTCCAGTGCTCATCATCTTTGTGTTACTTCACTTGATTCTCTCCAGTAGCTCCATGTCTTTCTTTTGCTGAGGAGCACAGAAACAGACACAGCACTCGGATGTGACCTCTCCAGAGTGGAAGGATCACCTCCTTCCACCTTCTGGTAGCATTCCTCCTAATGCAGCAAAGGAAATATAACAATTCTTTGCTGCATGGGCACAGTGCTGCCTCTTGTTTAACGTGGTGTCCACCAGGAGCCCCAGGTCCTTTTCTGCCAAGTTGCTGTCCAGGCAGTGGGCTCCTGGCATCCACTGGTGTACATCTCCTGCTGACAGTGCTCTGCTGGAGCGCCTGAGCTCTCCTCAGTCTGTTTATCCTGCCACACACCCTGAGACCCGCAGCACTGACACCACCTACCCTGATCCTGCCGCTCTGCTGCAGGGAGTGGTAATTCTTTCATCAAGGCACCTGCCTTTAATAAAATGCCTCCATCCTTGGAGGCAGAGCTTTAGTTGCCTTGGTAGCCTATAGAAAGATGAAAGATCAGGGGATTTTTACCTTTTCCAGGTATGTTACTTGGCAGATGTTCCCATTGTATCTTGAATCTTGGGCCTAAGAATGCCATGCCTGGTTTTGTAATGCCTAGGGCAGACAACAGGAAAAAGACGTGTGTCTTTTTCAACTGAGTGTCTTTAACTCAGTTGCCAAGTAGAAACTTTGCCCAGGACTAAAAGAAAGCACAGTCTTTAAGAGAAGGGAAACTAATGAAGTAGGTCATGACACTGAAATGTGAGTGGCCTTTTGCAAACGTAGCACAAAATGGGGCTTTGCAAAGATGATGCAATCTGAGAAAAGTGAAAGAATGTTGTAGTACAGTCTGCTTGGAGATTTGGGTAGGAATCCTCATATTAAATCAGAAAATTTGAATCTGGGTCATTGCTTAGCAGAGACTTCTTGTCAGAGGTAACAAAAATCCAATCCAGTTTTTATATAAAATTGCTTGCAAAAGCCAAAGTAAGAGAAAGAGACTGTGGCTATGGTTGCATAAACATTAATACCATATCAATGTTCTGGAGAAACATCCAGCAAGACAAATCAGATCTGGATCAGTCACAAGCAGACAATTGCATTTCTGTCTATTTAATCAGAACATGGGTATTAGATCTGTGACAACTTTCTTACTTTTACACTGATTTTATGATGATTGTAGAAAGACAGGCAGTATTTGATCCACAATAAAACCTGCTAATACAAATATTTTTGACTATGAACCACCAGAATGAGTATAAGCTCTTATGTAGGGTCTGTAAATACAGTTTTTTTAAGATCTGTTTACTTGGGAATCCTTGAGTTACATATATTGCCTCATACAACTACAGTATGATTTGTTTCCAAAACAAAGGTCTTGCTGACCTTTTGCTTACCAATTGTATTATGTGCATTTTTGGTAAAAAGGAAGGTCATTTCTTGGTACCTTTCTGCCTGTCTTGTTGATGGAACTGGATGCAGGCTGTGCAGATGAAAAGCTCAATGCAGCATCCCAACTAGTACTGGGTTTACTACAAAGGCCAGACTGAGCTAAGGAGGCTCAGCCATCATAACTGCACCTGGATACTAAGAATGCTTACTACCAAGATGCCTTTCTCCAAAGAGCATTTACTGAGGTTATAAAAAATGTCTGAACCAGAGGAAGCACCTTAGCTGTGGTATTTAGTTCTCCTATTATTACTGTCTGGTTTAGCCTCATACCCCTGCCCTTTCTTTTCTGCCTTCTGTTTTGACCTTTGTGGCTAAAAATGTCTCTTTGGTGACACTGCCATGTACTCATAACTTGAAAAGGAACCAAAAGCAATGCCTTAAGCAGGCTAATGTTGGTGTAGGTCACTCAAGTCCCATGGTAGCAGTAGTAGTCCCTTGTGCAGTGTCTGCCTTTGTCACCAGGGAGGCTGTCAAAAAACCTGCATTTTCTGCCTCTTGTTCTTTTGCCTCACATTTAAGTGTGTGTTTGTCTAGTTTTGTTTTCAAGGAAGCAACACTGAATTTTAACAGCAATTCCCATCCATATCAACTGTTGCTAAAAGGACGGTTCTTACCATATTTCACATCATCTGAAAGACTGTTTCCCTTTAAAAATATCTTTACAAGTAAACAGCAGAGGAATAAGAGGTGGTTAATATGAAAGTGTGAGTTAATATTTTAAAATTTCAGTTCTTTGAATTTTTTTTGCATTTTGTCTTTGTGAAAAGGTTAGTGATTCTTAGTAGTGCCTGTTGCTGGGGACTAAGACATTGAAGATCTAAATCTTCTCTGCTTAGTCTTAGACTGTAGGAAGATAGGCAGTACACCTAGGTCTATTTCTTCCAGGAAAATCAACCTAAAATAATTTGTCTCAACTGTGGACTTCAGGGCATAAGCAGGTCTCCTTAGTTCCATGTTCTCACCATGTACTAAAAATGCCCCTTGAATTGTCATAGATAAAAAACTCCTCTATGTTTCATTTAACCTGAAATGAATGTTCTAAGTAAAAAAAAACCTCCCTAGAACTTTAATTCCAGCTTGTTCTCTCACTCCCATCTTTGCCTCAACCCCCAGTTCAATCTGTGTAACAAACCCCCAGCTGATACTTTCCAAAAACATAAAGCAAGATCCAAAATCTTAATTTTTTTCCAGTGTTGTAGCTGACAACAAAAAAATCTCTCAGGAATTGGATTTTTGCTCCTTGAAACCCAGAAAAAGTAGAGAGGGGGAAAAAAGCAGTCTCAACAATAATTTTTTATCTTATATCTGTCTTGCTTTATTTCATCATTATTAGTTAGACCTGACCTGATTCTTGTCATGTTGACATGGAAATCAGAAGACAAAATCTGACAAAATCTACCCGAGTGAAACACAAGGGCAAAGGTTATTATTTTTATTATTATTGTTACCTCTTTGTGTTAGCCTAATCATATGATAACTACAATGGAGTAAAATCTGCCTTGTGATCAATATTTGATTTTGTTGTAAGAAAAGCAAAGGTGTAAAGCTGCCTCTGTATAGCAGTCTAGAGAGTGAAATTACTGACAAAACAAAGAAGGCTCTAGAAAAAAGGAGCGGATAGATTATATAGGATACCTTATTAATGAGAATTAGTTGTCAGATAACTTTGTGCCAATCTTATCTCTTTTATTTCCAGATAGAAAAGGTTTAGGTCTGTAAAGCAGGTCCCGAAATCTCTCATGCTTCTTCCATTTCCCTCTTTCCTTTCTCTTTCCTTTCTCTGTTTCTCTTTTCTAACTTAGAGTAGGCCTTCGGCTTCACCCTTTGATCATTTAAGAGAGAGAAAGGTTGTTTTGGTTTGTTTGTTTTTCTTATGTTAGAAGTATATGACCTTCCTCAGTTTTTTAGAAATATCTATAGCAAGGCCTGAGAGATTCTGAATCTTGAAATACCCCTGCTATAAATCAGTCGAGCCATGTGACCTTCTGTAGCTAGGAGAACTTTTCTACATTGTGTGAGACTTATCAATATCATCAGACAGCAACTCCTGATTCCTAACCCAAATTATGAGATACCTGTTCACAGCTGAGTAGGCTGGATCGGAGAGAGCCTTCCCTGTTTTCACTGGCTGACCTCTGTTTATCATGAAGGAGGTAGCCAGAAGTGAAGTACTGAAAATTTAACAAAGGCTTTGTTTATCAAAAATATTCACTTGTCATTGGAGACAAGTAGGTGCTAATAAGTACCAGAAAAACACCAATAGTCTAAATAGTATTAACAAATAACCCCTCCTTCCTTAATTGGTGTATGCTACACAGGAACTGAGTTTTGAATGTACAAGCAAATGTTAAAAGTTGTTTTCAAGCCATACTCTCTCCTCAATAAGACATCAAAATGTTGTCACCCAATCCTTTTTACTTTATTTTGTAGTTCAACACTTTGATCATTCCCCTCTGACATGGTTCCTGCTGTACCAGATTAGCTAGCAGCAAGTTGCTAGCTAGATGAAAAAACCCTTTAATGGGTTCTGTTTAGTACTTCATCTGTAAATCATTTATGTAAAGAAAAATGTAACCAAGTCACAAATTGGCAGATAATTTCTTAGACATTTGTGTTGGTTATGAAATTATTACCCAGCTTTCTCCTATGCTAAATACTCTTTAAAATGTTGATATAAACATTTTTTTAAAGGAAAACATGAAGAAGATTTGAGGAAGCTATTTTTTCTTTGAGAAAATAGTATACCTCTTAAACACAGGAAATGCACTCCCTCTAATCCACTGAAAGTCAGTAAAGCAAATGATGTGATGAGATAAGGAAAAAGAGTATTTGACTTGGAAAGATGGGAGTTGGTATAAGTAGCTGTGGAGCTGTTGAGAAGACAAAAAGTAAAGGGTGAAAGGAGAGGCCAGAAATATTTTTAGCATTGTGGCAGGAGACCTTTAAGAAAAGCATCTTTCAGTGCACAAAGGATCTGGGTGAAGAAACCATAGCTATTATTGCTTGGTTGAGACTATTTCTACATTACTTTTTGTTGGTACCAGGTAAAGCCCTGGAGGAAGAGAGTTGGGATTATTGAAGAAACAAGAGGAAAGGTTCTTTTGAGGACTCCAATCTGATTAGATGCTAGGAACCAGAAAGGTGAGTCTTAAGGTCACTTCAGAGAGGAAAACAGCCACTAGTGGAGACTCCCAGAGGTCAGTGCTAGTACCATTCCTATTCAACACCTTCATTAATGGCCTGGAGAAGGGAGTTGGCAATGGAATCTCCAGGTTTATGGAATTTAAGGTTTTCAAATTGCACACTGGTGAAGAATAACTCTTTAAACACCTTGCTAAATTGAGTGAGGGCCAAAAATGTGTCAAATGAACTTCATTATAGATAAATGTACAATAACACAACTGCAGAAAACTGAATTTAGATATACATACTGCTGATCTTGTAATTGAGACACAAAAAAGAGAGCTTCAGAGTTATCACCAATTTAAATTCTCTGAGGTACTTGGTTCAATGCAAAATGTCGGCCAGAAAAGCGAGAATTGTCAGACATCATCAGAGTTTTGAGATCAAGACAGGGTATCATTTTACTGCTGTGTAAAGTCTTAAAGAACCCTCAACTGAAGTGCAGTAAGTCATTCTGAGCTCTCTGGAGAACACAGAACAATTATGGAAGAGGGCAGCTGAAATTATTGAGGGGCTGACAGCTGTTGTATTGCAAGGACAGATTAAAAAGAGTAGGAGTTTCCAATTAGGAGAGGTAAAAACTGAACATATTACACCTGATGTTGGCAAAGAATGCATTTGTTATTCAACAAATGCAGCAACAGCTGACCTAGGCATCTTCACTGAAAGCAGCAACAGATAAAAGCTGGGGAAAAAGGAATTTTTTACATCATGGATGGTGAACTCATTTAACTGTAGCCATGGGAGGTTGTGGAGAGGAGACCGGTGGAATCATCAGGTGGAAAACAGGCTTGGAGAAAATTCCAACAAGGCCAAGGCAGATGCTAAAGACAGAGACAGGGATGAATTTCTGAAATTCCTAATTTAAAGGTGGCATCTGCTGGGAGAGCAAGAGAGGAATGAGGTGCAGGCAGTGGCCAGCCTGATGTGCTCTCCTGTGCTAGGCACAGTCTCTGATGTTGCTGAAAAGAGCAGCTGACTAGTAGGTCTGACCTAGCAGGACACCTCCTGTGCTTTTGTATTAGACTTGGGTGTAAGGGAGGTTTCTCCTGACAACTCTTTGAGGTTTTGCTCTGGCTACAACCTACATTACACATATGGCAGCCTTGTCATTGTTCTCCAGCTGAACACAGAGGGGATGCAGTACTTCAGAGGGTAAGGAGTGACTGCATTTGGGTAGACGTAGAAGAAGGAACGCCTTAAGCAGTGCAATGATCAGAGTGATTTTAGTTGTAAAACAGCAGGTTAGTAGCTCCAGTGAGTGCTTTAAACTTGGTAGGTTTTAAAGTTCAAGGCCAAAAGATTTCCCTTGTTTATATGGGTTATATATATATATATTTCAATCTCTTGTGTATCCACTGACACTGTCATGTTTCTTTTCAGAAAGTATTTAGTATCTTTTGTGGTTTGGGCTGCATAAATGAACTTTTTTCCCTGAAAATTTTTAGGTCTAGATTTTCTTGTTGTGAATGTCTACTTTGCTACTGGGGCTTTCACTAAGTAAATGACACCATACAAAGTGGCTCAAAATTAGTGTTTTGTAAATTAAAAATATAAAATTTAATTTGGAATTTTATTTGTACCGGTCTTTGGAGTAGCCATGCCTTGCTACAGCCCTAAATGTTCTTCTGTTCCTGATATTTTTGCCTCTCAAATAATATTGCTGTCTGGAACATTCTCTTTAGTGCTACACTTCATGTGTTACTGCTGGGGCAAAAAAAGATATTTTCACATCTTCCACATTTGCAGATGATTTGCTGCCAAAAGACTTTCACTATTTTATAAATGTGCAGATCCCAATGGTTGTCACAGGGTTGCATAAAAGTGTGCGTTTCAACTTATTAACATTTGCATTTGATTCAAGATATTGATGATTTTGTTAGTCACTAAGGGATGTCTATCTTGAAAGTTAGATCATGTCTCAGTTTTTTCGCTTTGTTTTTGTGCAACTTGCACCATCTCAGTTTCACTGTTAATTGAGTTGTGATTAAGAAATGTTCAAAGTTGGTTGAGTACGGTGGATTTTCACTGACGTGGCTCTGTTAGCCAGGTAAATTGTGTTTTGCTAGCTGATCCCTCTCCAACTCACAAGTCTGGATTTCTCTGTCATGAGACAAGATGCTACTGGCTTTAATTTTTCACACTGCCTCATTGCTATAAGCGAGCAGAGGGAGCATAAAGGAACAGAGATCTTTGTTATGGGTGCTCCAGTTCACATTTTTCTACATTTGCTTAAATTGCTAACGAAGACAGGCTTGTGCTTATCTGTGAACTTTAGTTTGCTTTTGTTGTCTCTGCTGTGGGGGCTGTTCTCTCTGCCAGGCGGGCGAGGCAAAGAACTACAGGCAATAATGTCTTAAATCATTGCAGCAGTTTCCTTTGCCTGTCATTTAGTCTGTTATATCTAAGAAAAATATGGATTTTTATTACTGCTACTTTTTTAACTCTTGTAAGAATGAGGCTGTGCTAGATTCAGTCTGAAAATACAGCAACATCTGCTTTAGAAGCTTTACACTGTGTTATACTTCATAGTATGCAGGCACATATAATCTGTTTATATAACAGTAATGTGATACTAATATAGCTATGGCCTAATTGATGTGTAGATATGCTCTGATTGAATTAGCTGCAGTGTGGCTCACCCAGGATAGGAGAACAGGGATTATACTTTATTGATTGGATTATTTCTCACTTTCATTATTCTTATTTTTAGGAATTTCAAGCTGCTATTTCTACTTCAAAACCTCATAACTGTATTTCATATAATTCCACTTCATCCAGCAGCCAGAAAAAAAAATGGATTCCCCTTCAAAAGGGGTGTTCTTATACACCAAAAAGTCTGAGAGAAAACGTCAAAATAGTGGGCAGAAGCAAACATTGTTGCATGTTTTTCTGATTCTTGTGAGGCTTTTCTGCTTCATGTAATGTGAATAGAATAACTGGACGGCTATTGTGATGTTGTGTCCACCTGCAAAGGCTTACAGGCCTGCTTTAGCCTTCTGCAGAAAGGCATGATCCTGGCAGCTCACACCAAGGCTCACCCTTGAGAGGCTGACTAAATCAGCAGGTAGATGGTGCCACGTTCTGTTTGCTGCAGCTCGGTTGCCAGTGCCACCTGAATTAGCCAGTTTTGATCTAGCACACAAGAGCTATGAAGTAGTCAGACCTTGGGTCAAATTGGCACCTCCAGTTGGAGGTCCAACAGTCTGATGAATTGTCTGCTTTTGCAGCATTCCTTTACAAAGAAAATCAGAAAGGAGTTTGCATAAATTTTGCCTATTAATGTCCTTAAGTTCCTAGATCTTTAGATGGTTTTGCTCTGTTCTTAGATGCACACCCTTTCAGCTTCAGGGTATAGTAGTCTCATTGTGCAGGTGCAACAGCCCCAAGGTTCTTTGGTGCAGACACCCTGTGAGAAGCATTCCCTGTGCTGGAATGCTTTTCACACAAGTCAGTCCCTATCTGAGAGCCCTGGAGCGGGCACTGCCTGCCAGGGCCTGAAACAATAGCTCTGACAGATGTGACAGGCTCATTCATTTCAGCACTATTAATGCTGATACTTAGTTATACCAGAAATTCCTGTGCTTTTAACTATTTCACTGCTCATCAGAAGCATGTTGGAGAAGGATTAGAAACAGCTGCAAAACTTATGAGCCAGAGCTCATTTGGTGCCAGCGGTACCAGTGTTGGAGGTGAGCCACCTCTTTACCTCAGTCAAGAAGGAGCCAACTGTCCCATTGGGACAATAAGTTTTCCCACTCCTGTGTTCTTCTCTTTCCATGCAGTTGTTGCTGTTTTCTTCTGGTGAACAAGGGTTAAGAAACACACTGACATATACAGAGTTTCTTGAGCTGTTGAAAATGAGAAGGCCATAAAGCTGATTGAAACAGTCAAATCCAAGTGATGGAAACTTGTCACCATGGAGCTCAGATCATATTGAGAATGTCTGCACTAAAAGCAGCATAAGACTTCTATGATAGTAGAAGAGATGGATTATTCTGCAGCCAAAACCTGGAAAGGATTATGTTTTTCTCTGATGCTGGCAATGGGTGGTACCACAGTAATATGGTCTCGCCCTTGGGGAAGTGCCTAACAGAAAAGAGGGGACTACAAATGACTACAGTGCATCCTATGAATTTTTTGTAGGAAAACAGTGTAGCTGTTAAAGTAGAGCATATATTAGTAGACTGACTATGCTCACTTCTAGTACTTGGCACAGGGTGAAACTTTTAGCCAAGTCCAGTACAGTTTATCTGCTTTCCCTCTGAGCTTTCTACAGAGCTGCATAGTGTGATGATAAACCAGAGCAGGCTGTTGTTTCCTTTTGATCACCCTTATTTGTAATATGAAAGGACAAGCCTTATTTTCATTCTTCACAATGCTGTTCAGTAATGCCTGTTTTGAAAAGGCTACCAATAATGCAACACAGAGTCACTGCAGATTTCCATCTCTGCCCTACCTCTGCACTGATCAATTTTTCTCATACTCGTAGAAGAGGCATTGCTGTTTGCCCTTTATCACTGCTTTAGTACATGAGTATAAGCAAAGAAATTCATTACTAACCATGAACCAGAGTACTTGTCTTGTTTCAGGTTTGTTCTTATCTGCTTATTTATGATCAGTGTTTAATTTTCTTTCTTAATTGATGCACTTGTAACTTGTACCAGGGAAATTCATATGGACCTCTTCCCCTTTTGATAAACCAGAAACAAAGAAGTAAAGTTACGAAATATGTACAGGGTCACAGTTGTAAGGCATGTGGTTTTAATTAAATTTTAACTAATTCCCTTTATCTTGTCATAGTAATTATGACTGTACAAGTCATGTCACATTAATATGTGAAAGCAGCACTTTGGCATGGCTGGTCAAGGAACAAAGCCTTTATGACCTGCCTTGTTAAATTAAACCAGAGAGACTGATCAACTTGTATTTTGCTACCTCCTTTGATAAATTATGTTAAAGATGAAGAAAAGTGCCAAAGGGCCACCACACATTGGTGCTAAATATTGCTGAATTACAGCAGCAAACAAATTGAGAGAAGAGTTCTTGTAGACATTTTAAACATCCTGGGCTTTAATAATGAAAAACGAAATGTCATATAACAAAGAAGTAGCTTCAGTGAATTGATAATGCTTGAACAAATCTAAACTTTATCTTTTTTGTATAGCTGGATATGATATATGATATAGTTGGATACTCTAGAGTTTCAACTAATTTCTCTATCTTCTGTTTAAGCAGAGGATGTCTTACACAGAGTACATCTATGAGGTGAGCTAGGGTGTGGCTCCACAGCACATTTGCTGGTTTCTGCTACCAAATCATCTAGGCACTTATTGAAAAGAATTATTGCAATGTAGTCTTCCCAGACTTTGGTAGGGCATAATGTCTGCTCTGGTTGGAGAAATCTACTTTTCACCATCACAGGAAAGTTGTAACTTACTGTAAATTTGTGTTCTAGCTCACTTTGCAGTAGATTTCCTATGTAGGCAAGCACATATCAGCAACCTTATAGCTTAGCTAAGTCATCTTCAGTTTTGGCCTCTGTGCTGACTTATGTATGTTTGAACTATAGCAATTCATCTCTTTATTACTATGTGAAATCATGCTCATAAAAACTAGAAGGATGAATAACTTTTGTCAAATTCTTGATGTGATAGTCTGCTCCATCACCTCACCCCCCACCCCACCTCAGATGCTCACTTTCAAGGAGCAAAAGGGAAGTGCCATTTTTCTCATACTGTGCCAACAACTGCTGGAGGGGTGCCTCACAACCCCTCTGATTGCTATGTTAATCTTTATCTTTTAGAGTAATTTTTTGTTGTCCATAACTGTAGTGTCTGCTTGTGCTGTTTATGCATTAAACTGCTGTAAGGACAATTTTTGAAATCCTGGCTGGATTCTCAGCTGAGGTCTATGGCCTTTTCATAGCAGAGACTTTAATCAGTTTTGAAATTCAGTCCCCTTTTCCACGAGGAATATGCTGAGTAATAGCAGCACATCATTGCCACAACTTCTTGCAGAAAGATTCAGAAAGACAGCCCTGTTTTCTCATTTCTGCATTTATTTCTTTCCAATATCTTGGCAACAAAAAGGACCAAAAACATTTTCTTTTTCATACTAAGACATTTAGGAAAAGGGTATGCTTTAGGTCCTTCTGTCTATAGGAGCAGTCACTCTTGGATGGTGTTCTTCAAAAAATAGGACATAGATTATGTAGGAAATTACATCATGACTCCATTTTACTAGATGCAAATTTTAACGTTATGTGTTTAAGTTTTGCCTACATATAGAAAAACATTGCAGGCAAAGATGGACTGACTTTGGAGAGTAAGTAATCAGGAAAATGACAAGTAAGCATAAGAGGCTTATTTAAGAGTCTGTTTGAGGTTGCCACCTGTTTGTCCACACCAAGATTGGGAAATTGCCTATAATTGCCATGCCAGTAAAATGAAACACAGTAGTATGTTTTGAGAGCACTTATAGCATCCAAGACTTGCAAGATTATTTGTTAAAAAACAAAGCAAAGATCATAGAATTCAAACAGAAAAAAATATAGTAATTTAGAGACACTAACATTAAACTTTACAAAGACTCTGAAAAAAATGTAACTAATGTAAACTCCCAAAAAGTAACATTTTCCCACCACTTCAGTTAGCATTTATTAAGCTATAATCCACCAAGTATCTTTTGGCTGCAAAACTGGCCATGCATCTGATCTAGAAATATTTTTTTTAATAAATTAATTATGTAGGAAAGTAAGCATCCACTGACAAGAGACTTATTTTACAGGCATTTGTATGGTGGGCATTTAAAAAACCGACTGCTTAGAAAACATTTAATCAGACTCTCCTATAATTTTTCTGTAGCTCGTTTGGAAGTTAAATGGCCCAAGAGCAACTTTTGCAATGGTCAACAGAATAACTGAATGTTTTCTGAGAAAACACTAGCTTGGGAGTATTTACAAATCTCTGTAAATGAAGTGTCTGTAAAAGTACTTTCTACTGAAATAAAATATAATTGTATTTTTTTACAAAGCTTTCAAAACAATATGCAAAAATATCACCTTGTTTCTCTCAGACCTCTTCTCTACTTCCAGGTTCACAACTAGCAATACACAGCAAACCTGCATACATACTGATGATGTTTATTGCTGCACAATCTGCAAACAGGAAGCACCTGGGAGATTGAATCTCAGAGTGCATTGTTAAAAGGGCAAGAAATCTGAGATGCTGAGAAGGCAGAAGGTGGCTGCTGATATACTGACCATATGAATTATCAGAATTACGGATCAAACTAGTGATTGGCAGGATCCTTGCTTGTCTAGAGAATTGTGCTGAAAATTAGTGGGAAGTAGTGATTCAGAAAGTGTGAAAGTTCTGTCTCTCCTTGTGAGGAGGGAAGGCCTAACTACATCTGGATGTGCTCTAGAATGCATCGCTAGACTTTCATAAATGAAGCTTCTGGGGTTTTTTGCTTTATTGTTTATTGTTAATTGTGATGAAAACATATGGAAGTTGCTTTTTGCTCTCCAGATAATTATCTCCCACTCGTTATTGAAATGTGAAGGTTTGTGGACACTCTTCAGCAGTTGGGGGGAAAAGTACATGTTAGGAGAGTTTTCAAAAGCATTCATATAATTATTAGGATTACTTTTTTTTTTTCCTTGTGCTTGAGTTTTTAAGTGAATAGGCTTTTTAGCTTTGTTTCAGCTTGCTTTCTGTTACAGAAAGAATTTTCACCATCTGACCCTGCATTAATCTAAGCTATGAAAGACTTTAATCAGATGCTGCAATGTGCCCATTTCCTGCAGGCTCCTAACATGAATTGGAACCTGCTGGAAACAGAAGCTGACTTTCTTGGTAATTCGTTGTTCAAAGTGAGCAGGAGATCTCAGGAGTGGCACCTTTTATTCCTCAGCAGGAGTGGAACCCCTACTTCACTGGAGAAAAGAAAAAAAAAATGCAGAAACACTAAGAATGAAATGAAAGCTTAAGGAAATAAAGTGTGAAAGTAAGAAGGGGGTTGGGTAGAGGTATTAATGCAAGTCTGATTGAGCCTGCTTTCCAGGATCGTGCCTTTTACTTGAGACACTCCTACCTGCTTGCAGAGCTTCTCAGTGTAGAGGGTCTGCAGGGAAAAGTGTTCCAGCATTCCCTTGCTTCCTACCTTACACCCAGAATACGTTGTTAATAGTATTAATTATAATATTATTAATTTTAGTCTTGTCAATCTTAATCTATATTACTAATCTTGTTTCCACCACAGAGCAACTAATACTTGCTCTACCCTAACTGCACCTAAACTCATATCTGGAAGTTAAAGAATCTGAATACTGAACAATCTACTTTCTAATCTGTATCATTCCCTGATATTTAACATTTTCTGCCATAAAATCAGGGAACATTTTCTTTGTAGCATAAAGAAAAATGATCTATACTTTAAAGGGTTTAGTGAACTAGTGACATTATAATTTATTTTTTTCTTTGGAAGAAGAAAACCAGTATGCAGTTTCCTAATGTAATCTTTGTTCGAGTGCATTTCACTGTTCCTCAAAAAGGAAAAAGATCTGCTTTTCCAGTACCCTAGTTCAAGCAGTATTTGTTCAAGAACACCAGCCTACCCCTCTAAAACAGAAACTAACTCAAAACAAATACAACAACAACACCCAGATTTTACAGCTTGGAGAATAGGAAACATAAAATGCCTATTTCAGAGCCTAGCCAGTGTGTGACAAAAACAGTGGAACCAAAAGTAAGAGGTGCAAAAAGAACACTTGTGTCTGTACATTTAATGGAAAGCAAATAACAATAACAGTATTCTAATTGTAAGATATTCCTTTCAATTTGTAAGTCTTAGCACTGATGCTGGTCAAAGATTAGCCTAGAAAAAGCCACTCCCTGCATGTCCTGCTTACTCAGCTCAGTGCAGCAGCTGTTCCAATAAGCAATTTGATGTTTAGCACCTGAGAATTTGCTCTCTCCTTCAGCCAGGATTGCAAGCTCAACAAAATTTATAAAAGCATGAAGTTTCATAACTCTTTCTCCCTAATGCAATAGCCGTAGAAAATCTGGGTTGTGGTGCATTCATTAGCTCTCTAGTAAAATTAATTTTTGTATTTTAAGGTTTCCTTTTTTTCCCCCACACAATGAAAGTATCTTCTGTGTCCAAAAGGAAGGATTTAAAAGAAAAAGAAGGGTTGGGGGAAGAGTACAAAAGAAAGATGGTACTGTTCTTACCTCAAAATGGCTTGATAAAGATATTCTTAGTTTTTACCCTGCAATCAGCAGTTTACTATTATTTACAGCTAAAAGTGATGAAATAGGAAATTAGTCTTCACTATATTTTTAGGTTTATTTTTAAAATGAAAAATTTTTATTTCTCACATTCTCAACATTTGAATTCACATAACTTATAGCTACTCTCAAGTGGACTTCGCTCCAAGTTTCTGGGTTCACTCTTCCATTTTTTTCCAGCTCTGATGAATTTCAAATTAATGTCATTATATGAATTGTAACCTTAATTCCTTGAGTCATGGGCCTTATTGTTGCTGCTTTCTCATCATTGCTTCAGAAATGTCGGCTCAAAGATATGAAAGACTTCAGGAACAAAACCTTAAAGCCACTTAGGAAAAGACTTCTGTTCTAGAGAAGTACTTATAAATGTTTTTCTGTATTGCACGGATTCTTTCCAGAGTGGCATTGATTCATTAGGTGACAAACTGTTAACCCATCCAATTTTTCCTGGGTTTGCTTCTAGGTCACTTCTTGCTTTTATTTAGGCTCCTCAGGTGATGTTGTGCCGGAGCCTTTCAGCTCGCTCGGTCACCGCGGCACAGCGCCATGAATGGGACACGTCTCCCGAGCGGGCAACGGAGACGCGGCTCAGAGCTCCTGCTCCAGGGCACAAAGGTTCTGTAGATTGGCACAGGCTGGGGCAAGGAATGAGAGGGAGGCCCTCTGCTTGTGATCCAGAACAGCTCATTCTTCTGAATGGTCAGTGACAGAAAGAACTCAGAATACAGTCTGCAACAGCTTATAAATTGGGGAGGTCTCAGGGGCAGGTATCAAATTCTAACCAACAGGGAGAGGATGTGAGACAAGGACAAGGAGGAGTTTCACACTTCAGGAACCAGTGGGAAGAATACAAGTCACATGGACCAATGGGGCGTCATGGATTAGGGAAATTGCCGGACAGGTTTTGACAGGGATTGGTTCAAGGAAAGATTGACTTTGAACATTCAGGAAAAAGGGGTTGGGTTAGGTACAACTGACAGCTTGGGGGGTGGAAACAACCTCTGAGACAAAACCATTAACACAGAGAAACGGGGATACAGAATAGGCCATTAACAATAAAACTCAAACTACAACACTCAGGCTCTTTACACATGAGATTTGTGGGAGTTGGGTGTATGGAGGATGCAGCCTGAGAAAGAGGGAAGGTTTTGTGAAAGCAAAATTTGTCAGAGCAATTTCACCTAAGAGCCCCTCAAAGTGTGGTCAGATCCTTTTCGAGTGGATATACTGCTGAGTACAAAAGGGAGCTCTGTGTTTGTTTCCAAACATTTGGCCTCTGTAGCATTAAACCTCAGTGAGATGGGTGGAGCAAAAGCAAAATAGGGAGAGGAGGGACAAGGTTAAAATTCTCTCTCACTGGATGCAGAAGTTATTTCTCAGATGTTCCTTTTTTCTGAACTGTTTAACAGTCAACAGAAGGACAAAGTTAGCCCATGAACAAATTCTAATGGGGATGAGAGAATTAAAAAACCCCAGTAATGAATCATCAGCTTCTTTTATAATTTACTGCTAAAAAGGAATATTTCATCAGCTGTACAAGCAAGAAGACATTGCTGTCAGCTCTGTAGTTGTTGCTCTTGGAAAAAATCTTAGGATGCACTAGAATAGATCAAAGCAAACCAATCCTCATATTTGAATTAAAAAATGGGTTTGTAGCTTCCTAACTGATTTATCAGGATTACTAACAGTTTCTGGGCCTATTTCCTATGACGCTCTAAGACACTGAGGAGAAAGGATTTGAAAGCTAAAGGTGAGGTTTTTCAGTGTTTGCAGGTGGAGAATGTAAACCCAGGAAAACTCTAACTATGAGGATCTCCTCTCTGGAGACAAATTTAGGACCCTTTATTACCCTGTTTTCATCAGACACAGCATGGTATGAAGATAATTCAGCAGTATTATGAACTTTCATGGTATTTATGGGGAAAGTTATGTTCATTTCCTCAAGACAAAGACATCTTGGCTACTTTTTCAACAGAAATAAATTGCGAAATGCGTCTAAAGCTCTTTTTAGTTCATTCTTACTGGAAGATACAACAGATCTGTAATTTGCTTGAAATTACTCTGTCTTCTGTTTCCTCTATAGACTTCAGTGAGAGTTTTCTTTTATAATTGTTTTGGTCACAGCAAACACTTTCTGTTCTGCCTCTTATAGTAATGGCCTTCTGTCTAAAAAATTCTGAGAGGAAATTTAGAGGATTTTTTGTGTTTGGCATTCTGTTAGAACAAAAGGGAGGAAGTTACATAGAAAATTTCATTTTCAGTACTTGTGCACTTTCAAGCATGACATTGCTAAATGTAGTTGCTTGGATGGGAGAAGATGATCCTTAAACAAGAATCAGCAACAATATGTGTTAGTACAGTGCTTATATATGTAGTAATGTCTGAGTATTGATTACTGTGGTAGTAGAATAGCTTTTGACAAGATCTTGTTCTACCTAATTTCTGGATATGTCACTTTTCTTTTGTGGCTCATTCCATTCTTCCCCTTTTGTCTATTCAGACTATAACTTTCTTGGAGTTAGGGGATTGTGCAGCCATTAAAATAAGAGACAGCGATGAAACTATGAGAAATCTCTTCCTTCAGAGGGTTTTCTAGACAGTGGAAAGTTCTAGCTACAAACTAGTAGAGTTTGTAGAGTGAAAGTTGGAGTGAAACTAAATTTTTTGCTATATGCGAAGTTATTCAGCATTCAGGAGCAGTCTGGTTTTACTTTTTCAGTGCCTTTGGAGACGAAAGCATTTTGTATCTCTACGCAGATAAAAGTGCTGTAAAATTTTTTGGATCTTGTTATTAACTCTGTGGACATGTGTATGCTATCTCTGTGTTCAGTGTTTTGTGATCATGCGACAATATTAAAAACCAGACTGTTGTAGAGAGGGCTGTCAGTTGAGGCAGGCAATATAAACAACACAAACAGCGTGTTTACCAAGCTTGGCAAGGTCATTATTTGGGGGAGATTTTAGTTAAATTAGTTGAAATGACAACACATTTGGAATGAAATGAGATTCAATGGCAAATTGAGATTAATCAAGTGAATGTGGCATGCCTTCAGCTGATAATGAGGTTTCTGCAGACGTGCACTGCTTTCTCTGTTCCTCTGACTCCAAGTACACATAGCTAGCTGAAATGTGTAAAGTGTGGTATTAAAACTAACTGTAACTGCACTGATCTCTTGTAACAAGAGGTTACTTTTGCTTGAAATACAACAGCTACTCAAATTCCAGGAAAAAGTTGCTATTCAGCTTAGGTATCACCTTTTGTTTTCTATCTTCTGGTTCTAAACTTGAAGTTCTCTACGTGTGCACATGATGCCACATGGCACAGGTTAAATGTCAGCATTGTGGCAGCCATCTTCCTCTAAGGGACCTCTGGTAATGATGGCTATTGATCCAGTGCTCAGTGTAGCTCCAAGGCAAAATCAGCCTCAATGCTTTTCCCTTCTCTTGCCCTCTCATTTTTAGTGAAGTTGCCCTCAGACGTGGCTTTCACCCTTGGGGGTGGAACCTACTTATTGGTGAAGTAGCCTGTGCATTCATTTATCAGATTTTACTGCTACATTTTTATTGCATGTTTGTAGCTAGAACTTTCCACAAGAGTAAATATTTAATGTGACATGAAAATATCCACAGGTACCATTCATATTACTTCAGATGTGAAAATCTCGTCCATCAGTAGTACAATGCTGTGTAGAGCAAAAGTCCTTCTGTGCTCAACATGGGGTAACTCTTATTAGCTGAAAAAAGTTGGAGTGGTATTACAAAATAACAACAGTCTGGTTATGCTGTGTAGTCTCTCAGTATGTCTGGGGATTACTGTACTATTTGAATATAAAAAAAATAACTTCAAGTAATATTTTTCTATGTGGAACTTACAATTTGATGAATTTGTATTTTTGAGTATGATTATGAAAACAATCAATTTGATATCTGGCTTTTAAGGAAGTCAGAATGATACTAAGTAAACCTTTTAGCTTTGATTCTTCATTTTATGGAGCACATTAAATTTGAAGTAAAGGTGATGCACTGTATCTGTGAAATGCCTTGCCTTGAATTTTCAAATCAGTGTGTTGTCTGTGTATATTGTGTATTATGCATATCTAAAGAAATATGTACTTAATGGGTTTAAATAATGACTGGAGAAATTAATGGCAAAACCTACACAAATCCATCATCAGTTCAGGTGGACCTGTCTCTCAGTAGCAAATACAAGGAGGGATGTGGGTCCCTGGGAAAGTAACACTGTGTTTTCATGCTGTTGAGTACTGGCAGGACTAGAGGGACCTTTGCTGTAAGTGCTGGCATTGTTACTCTAGAATGCAAAACATAAGCCCCTCACCCAGTGGATGGAATTTAAGCCAAGACCAGTATAGTTTCAGTGAACACATTCTCTCCTTAAGAATGGTGAAATGGAAAATTCTACAACATATTGGAGTTTCAAGATATTAGCTTGTCTGGAATAGGGAAGAAAATGTAACTCCATTTTTTTACTCCCTCTTTTAAAACAGAAAGAAAACAGGTGATGTGAAAATCTGAATCTAAGTAATTTGTATTTTCCACCTCTAAAATAATCTTCGTCACGGGGGTAAGTCTGCATGGTACTTTAGAGACAGAATTTGTTATATATATAGCTAACTTGAGGAAGTAATTCAGAAACTAGTCACTGCTGAATGATTTTCCTCTTAAATGCCTGCTATGCAGTTTGAAATTTAAAATATTTGAACCACATTTTTGGTGCTAAGTCCTGCTGAAGAAAAAATGTTGTATATATAATTGTTGTGCTAAATAGTTTACTGGAAAAACACAGGAATATCTATCAAACTGTAATGAAACGTAACCTGCTAATTTCAAAAGGTTCCCACACAGAACTTCCTGGAATGTAGTGTAACATCTGTAAATGCTTTTGATGCCTGGGACTCCATTCTTTGTGCAGGCATAGACTTCATCCCTAAAGAGCCTTTTTTACTTAAAATGTGACACAGAATGATAAACCAAGGGAGAGAGAAAGGAAATGATGGGTGATTTTGAACCATTAATATGTTAGGCATGTCAAATGCCCCATGGAGCCATGCAGTGCCTTAACCTAGGATTAATTTAGACTGAACCATAAACTAAAGATAAAACAAAATTGCTGTGAAATGCTAATAAAAATTTTCTTCCAAAGCTACTCTATCAAGCAAATCTTAAGAGAAGAAAATGTTCCACGGCTGAAGACTGATTAAAGAGCTAAAATGGAAGGAAGAAAAGAAAATAATAAAAATACAAAATAATGCAGAAAACAGAAATGTCAGTCAAGGTATGCTAATAAACTTGCTGGTAAATCACCGGCTTTCAGATGGCTTGTACTTCATAAGTTTTGCCTTTCTGCGACAATAAAGACACTGAAATAAATGGAATCGAGTCAAGGTGAGGAGGGGGTTAATCTGATCAGGAACAAGAAGAGATAAACCTCAGTTTAACTAAGATTCAAATGAATAAATGTAGGGATTGACATTATGGTGGTTAACACCAGGAAACAGCCTCCTTTTTGGACATGAGCAGCTCTGCCTGGAAAATGGTATTCTAACATTTAACCAGGTTGAGAACAAAATCCCCAAGAAATTGAGCTGGACAGACAAAGCTTCATTTTTTAAGGAATTGCCAGTGTGCCCAATGATCAACAACTCAGCTGTTGGCTGTAAAATGCCAGGAACAGATTCAGTGAATGATTGTTGTTGTGATTGCCAATATGTTTAAAATAGAACAAGAAAAGACACTGTATAAAAAGCCCAAAATAAGAGCTTGTAGGTTGTTTTTTTCCCTTAAAAAAAAAAAAAAAGAAAAAAAGAGCGAGAGAGAGAGAGAAGAAAAGCTGAAGAGAAACCAAAATAAAAAGGCAGAATTAATAGAATTTAGTATGTCTGTAATATTTAGTAATGCTGGGTGTATTTGTCCTGGAAGAGAGAAAAACTCTAAACAGAAAAATATGTATAAATATTAACTCTTCACAAAATTCCAGTACAGAGATACATCTTTAGTTTTTATTTGAAACTCAAAGATTCTGTTGCATGCATGTAAGCTACACATTCTCAATTATAACTTACAGAGCATCCACTTCAATGCCTTGGCAGACCAAATGAGAAATGCTGAACGATGGTCTTAGCAAACGTTAACATTACCAAATGCCTTGACACACACAAAAATGTTTTGTGCTTGACCCTATAATGTATTGTACTTAAAAACCCAACAAAACTGCACTTTGCACCAAAGTGAACTGTGCTGGAAAATCATTAAATCTGACCCAAGACTTGACTCAGTACCCTGTGGCCTCAAAAAGGAGTATGTGTTGCTTGGTGAGCTGAAGCCAAAGTGCTCATCCTTTAACTGCTGACCTTCTGAAATGCAGCATGATTATTCTGCAGAAGGTTAATTGCTTTCAAAGAATGAATTAGGGTTTTTTATTGTTTTGTTTTGTTATTTTCCCAACAGTTCTAAAAATTAAAACCTTCATAAGGAAGACTGCCATGAGCCCAATCTTTCTGAATGGATGTGGGTGTTCTGGCCCTGAAGAATCAGAGGGCTATAGCTGGAGACTGTGTGGGACAGTTTTTTTCTGGCAGAACACAGACTGGTGTGTTCTGAGAAGCAAAAAAGGGGAAAGAAGACCACCAGCAGAGCACTCTGTGGGGAAATGATGCACTTCCCCCCAGTATCTGCCTCCTTGTCTTTGTCTATGATATTAGGGTACTGATTTTTCAAGAACATCTCTGGGAATGAGAGAGTTTCTTTGTGGCCATTTTTTGAGGGGTTACTGATTCATACTCTCTTCCTGGAAACAAAAGGAAACTGTTGTTGTATTAGGTTCAGTTGGTAAATGCTGAGTTCTTAATTCATGTCATAGAAAGGAGATATTGGTGACATCAGGAGATGAGTGATTGAGGATTCCTTTGGCTCCTGTTCACACTGTAAAGAAGGTGGTATTTGGCCTAGGATCCTCTTCAAATGTTTTTTCCTTCCCTGTTTATATCAGACATCAGGTGCTTTCAGTGACCTCCATAAAACAGACTGAGCAGAAGAAAACTGGCTCTGCTGCAGCCACCCTGTGGAAAATCAATCATTCTCCTTGGCAGTGCAGCAAAAAAACCAAAACAAACCAAAACAAAAAAACCCCACAAACAAACACCCAGACAAACAAACACAACCCAGAACCCACCCTATGCCATACGTCAGGTTTCACAGACCTTGTCTATCTGGGCAGCCCTATGGCAGAATTTTTAAGTACCAGTTTTGGGAAAGTCACAAACAGTGGGACTGATACTAAAAGAAAAGCTTCCTCATTTTTGGGGCATCTTTCACCTCTGTGTATTCAGGAAAGCAGCATTAAAGGTCAGAATTAAGATGGACATAATGTGGTTGCTTGCTATATGTGTCTCCCACATTTCAAAAATACCAGATTCAAAAGAAGGATTCAATATGCCTGACTATTCAGGATGCAATTGTTATGAAACCTATTTAGGCCAAAACATTGGTTATATAAAACTTGGATTATATAAAACCTTTTTTTAAAAATTCAAATGAAATAGGTCCATAAATTCTACTGGTTAACAAAACCACTTTCTTGAAGTACAAAACTTGCAATATTTAGTTCTTAGCTAAACCACTTTTTACTTTATAGACATTCAAAATTATAATGTCTTTTTCTTCTCTGTCTCTTCATCACAAACCTGATGCAGAAGCACATGTAAAGTCTGGGGACAAAAGGTCTTGGGTATAGAATGAACTTTAAGAGGACATTAGGTGAATTAAAACTGACCTTCTTTAAGAAAGGTGTCTGATAAAAACCTTCCATGAAAACTACAGTGTCACTTGCAAGCACTCGTGCTTTTTTAATAATCACAATTCTCTAAAATATCACTGAGGGGAGAGTATTTTCACAGCCCCAACAGACAGAAGGGCTGGAAATTCCACATGGTTTACTAGAGATTTCATTAGCACTAATAATTTTTATGTAGAAACATTCAAATTCTCCAGTAGCTGGTGACAATACAAACACTCTGATAAGAGGAAGAGTGGTTTTAATGCAGTAAGAAGGTTTATTTTTTTCATTGTCTTGCCTTTTAGTGTAAATTCTGTAGGCTTTCACAAGTTGATCACTTACAACATAAGGGACGTGGAAGCCTTGTGCTGGATGAAATAATTTTGAAATGTCTGACTGTGATACATATAAAAGACAAGAATGTGATGACTTTTTTATAGAATTATTTTAAGTAGAATTATGTTTTCTTAAATATTTTATACCAGCAAAGTGAAACTGAATATGAGAAACATTTGCTTTAGAGCCAAGTCCTTTTTCCAGGGTCATGGCTTTATAGCTAAACTTAATGTACAATTATTTAATGGATTCTGCTAAAAAAAAAAAAATCCTTCCGTTTTCTGAAGAGCAGTGAAATTATTCTTTACTTGTTACCTCAGCCCTTTGCTGTAGCTCTGCAGAGGTAACCTGCACTGAACCTGCTTTTAGCTCTTGTTGTCCTCTCCACCCCACCCCAGCACAAGATTTGATGCAAAGAAAGTTCAGAGCAGGATAATGAGGCAATTTTTGCATATGCTGCAAGCATGGGCAGTAGCATGGAAAAATGTACAGGTTTTATTTGGTAAGAAATTAAATGGGCAGGATAGGTTGATCTATTTGATTAAGTCCAGTTGGCCTCTCATCTATGAACAGAAGGATTTTTAAGTGGTGATGGGTGGTGTGCATCAGGTTGTGTATTAGGTAGAGACAGAAAAAAAAAATTAAAGAATGATGCAATACTTTAAAGGAGGTTGTAGCAAGATGGAGGTTGGTCTCTTCTCCCAGGTAGCAAGTGATAGAATAGGATAAGAGGAAATGGCCCCAAGTTGTTCCACAGGATATTTAGATTGGATATTAGGAAAAATTTCTTCACTGAAAGGGTGATCAGGCATTGAAACAGGCTACCAGGGGAGTGGTGGAATCACCATCCCTGAAAGTGTTTGAAAGCTGTGTGGATATGGCACTTGGGGATGGTTTAGTGGTGAACAAGGTGGAGTGAGGTTATCAGCTGGACGAGATCTTAGATGTCTTTTTCCAACATTAATGATTCTGGGCTTCTTTTATTCTAAGAACTGGATGAAGCTGGGAAAAGAACATTAAAACAGCTGAGCTGATTCTGTTGACTTGTGGTTTTCCCTTCAAAGAGAAAAGCAGCAGGCTCTGGAAGCTTGGTTTGGAGATGGGAGCTACACTAACCTGGTGCATCAAACCTGCTTCTCTGCTTGACTTGTCATAAATTCCTTTCCACCCATCCAGTCAGCATGAACATTTTTGCTTGGTTTAGAGATTTTCTTCTTGCTGCTAGATTAGCCTCTCTCTACTTGAGCTCACACTGGAATCATTGTATTATGGAGCCTTTATAAGGTGTGAGATCTGCTTCCTCAAAGTGGGCTCTGCATTAATGCCCAGTAAAACATCTCAGTCTTCTGGGGAATGGTAAAGCTTTCAAAAAGGAGATGCAGCTCAGGAGGAGTTTAAGATCTCTCTGTGAGGTATTTTGTAATGATGATACTTTTGGGTATACAAGTTAGAACAACCAAACCCACTTGTTAGAGAGGAGAGCCAATAAATGGCAGTCTCATCACTGCATTTTTCCTGCATGTAAAACCAGCAACGTTATGACTGTAAGAGCAGAAATTCTTTCCTTTTCTAATAAACAAAGTAGGTATAAGCAAAAGGAAAATCGTTAGGTGGCCCAACATGTGTAATGTTAGACTTGTATACTTCAGATGTACACCACAGGGGTATAATGGGGCGTATTTAAGCAGCAAGCATTGTCACAAGACTGCTCACAGCACAGAGATTCAAGGACTTAAGAGATCCAGTAATATGAAATTAGATGAATAGCACAGTGGTTACCCATATAGAATAAAAAGTGATTGTAAGTGAAGCTATTTCAATTTAGGTAAAGTATTAAATGGGGTCCCTGGGGATCATTACTTGAATTTGTACTGATTCTAATCTATAAAAATGCCCTAGGTGAAAAACCTGACTGCAAACCCATACAGTTTTTTGTGAAATAAACATGGGAGAAGGTAGAGTACAGAACAGTCAATGAACAAATGTAACTTTGAACTAGGTCAGCATATAGCAAACAGAATCTGTTAAAGAAATATATAGCCAAGCAGATGGGATCTCAGAGCTGGGTAAATCTGACAGGAATAGAACTGTACTTGGTTAAGAAAAAATTAGAACGGAACACAAATGAATTGTGGTAGAAGGGAAGAAAGCTCTGGTCATATAGGTAAGCTGAAAGGCTGGAGACTGACTCTGAAAAGTATAATGGCAGAATGTAATATTTCATCTCGAGCAAAGGAAAGCAGAAAAACTTGCAAACTCCAGTTCACTTTTGGAACAAGCAATTCTAAATTAATTTAAACATGAAACCTGATCCAGCTTACTCTGCACCCTGGAGAAAGCTAGGGAAGTTTGAGATGAATGTTGGCAAAATCTACTGCCGACCAATTTAGAAAACCTCCAGTGATCTATCCCAAAAACCTGAGCCAGAATCAGATGTACTCCTTAATGCCTTCCAGAAAAAAAACTAGCAAGGAGACTTGGAAGAAATAAAAGGAAGTGTCAGAATTTTTATCCCAACATTTAAGAGTAATGCATGAAACAATTTTCCCTACGGATTATCCTTACACACTAATTTGCTTAACTGCCTTGCTAAGTTAAAGATTTTCCTGTTTGTGCTTGTTTGTTTGTTATTGGTTGGTTGGTGTTTGGTTTGGTTTTGGTTTTTTTTGCTATATGGGATTTATATTTCTGTAACTTTGGAGTGAGATTTGTACTTCCGTAATTTTGTTTTGTCTTAGTTGGTAGCTCTGCCAAAAATTGCCTAGAGCTTCCAAAAATACTTTTCTATTATTTGACTCGAGTGAAAAGGTTATCTAAAAAACCTAGGTGCATTTTATATGATCAACTGTGTTGTCAGATATAACTGGGTATTGACTGGAATTCCCACATGACTATGAAAAAATGGTTGACTTTTGTTTTTTGTCATACATGAGTATGATTTTTTTTACTGAACCTTGTTTATGAAGACAACTTCTCACTTCATACGTGAAAAATATTTTAATTACATCATAGTCCTTTACTTCTACCAGTACTATATTTATCATGTGCAAAAATGCCTGCATTTTATACTCCTTCTCCTTGCTGTGTAACTTAGCTGTAAATAAAGTCTTGATTTCTCTATTTTATTACTTCTCTTTTAAAAAGGAGATACAGTGTGTGTACTCTGTTAGCTGTTTCTCTCTTTATGCCCAGAACAATGTGTCTTCTAGGCTCCTCTTTTGGCATAAGGGAAGAACAACATGTCTACAGGCGATGGAATTAGCTATATTTTGTTTTCTGGGGTGAACTTTGTCCACAGAAGACTGATTCAAAATATTCTTTAATAATTTTGGTGTACCTGCTTGATGAGATTGAATGTAAGATGAATTTTTAACATAGCGACAATTATTCCTTTCCACTTCTGATAGTGTATTTTCTTTCCCACCCATGTGCTTGGTGCTTAGTTCCCTCCCCAGAGGGAACAGTTGTTCCTGTAAGTTAGTTGAGTTTTTCACCCATTTCTGTTCCATTACCTGTTCCTAACTACTCCCTGGTGCATGGGCTGTGTTGATGTACAAGAAAGCAATGTCCTGCTTGGTCTAGTCAAGTTATAGACTTTTCACCTGTATTGGAGCAGTGAGCTGACAGGGGTGATGTTCCTTGTCAGCAGCCCACGTTGCTGGAGCTTGCAAACTACTCTGAAGGGATAAAATCAATTTCATCTATTTAATTTAATTCCTTACTTCTTTCTATAATGGCAGCTTACATTGCCATAATGGCTGCAAACTTTGAAACTCACCCGTAACCTTATGCTAGTGTTCTTCTGTTGTGTGTCCTTAATTGTGACTTCAGTGTCAGAGAATTGCTTACCTTTCATAATCCCCATGTTTTTATTGTGTGTTGGACAACATTGGTTGTGTTGTGAGTTATAATTGCATAGTCCAGGGTTAATTCTGCATTTTTCAGTGAACACTCAGTTTCCCTTCCAAAATGATCAGATCTCAGTTACAGTCTTATATCTGGTCTGAGTTAGACTTGTGAAATTGGCTTAGATTGATCACAACCCCCTCTGTAATTTCACATTCTTCTGTGCCCTGATTAAAAGCACATACTTCATGTGTTTCATTTTTACAAGGAATGTAGTGCTCCTTGAATTTCTGGTACTGCTTCATACTTACACTTCTCTAAGATAGCTGAAAACTATTAAACGTTTTGCTCTGAGTCAGCCAGTGCTATGTGAAAAATCAGACCACCTCCCATGTATCTTCTCGTTTTTTGGCTCCTATTCTTTGCAAGTACATCTGAAGTTCTGTGTGAACTTCCTTATGTTTGTCCTTTTTGTAGATGTTTCCAGCTTTCTTCGTGCTTTTAGTTCCCTCATTTTTCCACAGTGTGCATAATTTAAAGAAAAAATGTCATTACTGCATCGGTTGCTAACCTGAAACCAGAGTCGAATTTCTGTGCATAGTGCAGGTTATCTCAGCCTTTTGAGCAGATGTTGCCACCTTCAGAGAAGTCTTTGTGCTTATCCCTGGTGCTGGGCTGTGCAGTGCTGCAGCCACCCTGCTGTACTGCAGTGTACACTGCACAGTCAGCCAGACCTGCGGGCCAGCTGCACTGAGAGATGAGGCTGTCTGTGTGAACAGGCAGAGGGAGGAGGTGGCAACATGCACCTGGGGAGGAACAGGAGGTTTACAGCCACACCTTTCTGCATTGGTTTGCAGTTAGATCAGCTTAGACAAGCCCTGAAGTCACACCTGCACACCTCCATCATCCAGTTTTGCTTGTGGCTGTTTCTGTGTCACACACGTGAGGTCGTAGGTACAACACACTGCCCTTTGCCATCTGTGCCTCTCATTCCTCATCACCTCTTCACTGAGTACCTCTGGACTATGTTACAAGCTTAAGCATGGTTAGAGATTGGCAAATCCCTGAGAATCTTTAGTTTTCTTGGGTTTGAGGACTTTTATTTTTTTTTCCCAAATTCTAGACAATATTACTGTACTAGTATTTATTCAAGTAGAAAAAAGGCCTCCACACTGAGAGTACAGCAAATTATATTTACCTTTATATCTCTTAGCTTAGAGATATTTATCTACTGGAGCATGTCTAGAAGTAAAAGACTCACAGAAAACCAAAATCTTCCCCTTTGCTTTGCCTGGTCCTTTCAACACAGCAGAAATGATCCGGTACTGAGGTGATGTTTCCCAAGTAAAGTAAATTAAATGATGACTTGTTTTATTCTAACAGCCACATTTCTACTGAAACAAGGCTGAATTTATACATGAAATGCACAGATTAAAGAGTTCCACCACTCAATACAATTTTAAATTTTAAAAAGCAACTCTTTTTTTTTTTTTCTATTTTAATTTTCTTCATGAAACTAAATGCACGTCATGGGAAAAGAAAAGAAAAACAAACCTGGTGTTTATAGATGGGCATTGGAACCGAAGCAAGAAAAGCAAAACAAACGAAAAGTGTTTTTGTACTGAACTGGTTTCCTCCTTAACCTTAAATAGCAGATCTCTCAACTTTGTTGATATGCAGAGCATGGTGGGAAGAGTTGAGATCCACAGTCAGAGTTGCAGCTGGGAACAGCAGCCTTTTTCAGGAGACTCCTCTGAACAGAGCACCCCCACAGCCTATTTGTAGGGCCACATGTGAGCCACAGCTGGTTGGAAGCCTCAGTGGTGGTTTCTGGCACAGGGGGCTCCTGAGCTGGAGAGATCCCTCTGTGTTGAACTGGGAATGCAGAAGTTGCCAGCATCACAGCAGGGGACAACAGGATGGGCTCTGGAGGAGGAATCCTCCTGCACACACACTGAACAGGCAGCACTGAAGGGAGGTGCCTGACCAGTAAATCAGGATTCTAGGACAGCCTCCCACAAGGACTAGTGTGACAAGAAAGCTAACTGCTTTCAATATCAAGTTTTATAAATGTACTGAAGTGATTTTATACTGTTATTGTAGAAAAACAGGGAATAGTGCTCTGTGATTGAAGAGGTTTCTGCTAGATTTAAAGTCTAAAGCAAATAAGAAAGACATTTCCTCAATTGAAATATATAGGTGGAATGTTGGAATGGTTTCACTATGGAAACCTTTAGCACATCTGAATAGGCTTTGTCACAGAAACCTTAACAGGAATTTAAGCACCAAAATGCTCTTCCTGTATTGATGACTTCAGTACTGAGGGGTACATCAGTAACTGCTACAAAATGCTCATATCTTGTCATCTTGAATGTATCACATCCTGTTAGGACCTAGAAAACTCAACTGCAAACTGCTGGATGACCAGGTTGTTTTTATTTTACCAGCAACCTGTGCTGCGGTACTGCAAAATGTCCATCAGCCTTGCCATTGCAAACAGGAGTGTAAAATAAAATAAACTGTATATAGAAGAAGAAACCCTTCAACAATGGTGAACTGTGAATCTTCATGTTTAATTAAAAATCATCTTATTTATGTGGGGCTGCTACAGAATTTTTAGTTCACTGCACTAGAATTACATAGAAAAATCAGACAAATAAGACAGAACTGGTATTTTGTTGGTGCAATTTTTAGGCATTGGCTATTAAGTCTGTCTTCTCTCCTGTGAACAGAGGATTTCCTGTATCGTTTTTTGCCCTCTGGTGAGAAAATCTGCAAGTAAACCTCAAATATTTACAAAAAGGGAAACTTGACAGATACAGTTTGGATCATTCTGAAGTTAGAACTTGATTAGAAAGACAAAAATTACTCATCTTTAATTAAATGTATAGTAAAAATATTCTGAAATTTGCATATTAAAACTGATAGTTATTACAACCTTAATTTAAACATTATTTCAATTTGGCCAAATATAGTTTAAGCTGTCTTTTAAAAAATACTGCCATACCACGAGCATCTCAGAATAATCCTTTATTTTAACTGCAGAAAGCTTCTAAGAATGCTCTGATAGCAAGACTGTGAAGTGCAAGTTTATATGCAGTGTTGAAGATATTCATTAAAATTGTAATTAGGCTCACGATTAAATTCAGTCGCAGTAGAAACTTTGTGTGTAAGTGTTGCTACAAGAAGAAACCTCCAGCCTGAAAATTAGCTCAACAGTCTGAGCTATTTTAATTATGCAGAGTTGATTATCATTGGAGAAAGAAACCTTTATTACCACACCAGAATACTGATTCCTTCCACCCCCCAGCACACTGCTTGTTTTTCTGGGTTAGAGTGTGGTCTGTTTTGATAGCCTAATGATGTTCTGTGTAAATAATAGGAAAGTTAACCTGAGTAAGTTCAGGATCCTACTATTAACAGTCTATGAAATGACCATTCATATGATAGCACCTGTCTTGCTTTTCATGTTACAGCGGTAGCTTCTAGTTGTCTGTGGAAACTTTTAGTGAGGTGTTTTTTAATTTGCAGATTTTTACAAAGCTGCATTCCAAGGCAACATCTTGTTTCCATTTTTGCAAACCTAAAGCTAGTGACAGAGATGCTGATGGATGGCTTTAACTGTCTCAAATGTCACAAATATACCTAAATTTGGCAAATCTGGGTATAGCAGAAGGAAATGTCCCTCCCCCTATTCATGTCTAATTTGATTATCTCCAGAGTCCCCTATCTTAGCAGCAGATTTTATACATCAGTTGAGAATTCCCTGAAATGGAACTTGACTTTATTTCAAGTGAAAAGCAGAGGGTACAGCACACACTCTCCTTGCCAACCCCTTCAAGCACATGTCCTAGTATGCTTTGGAGGTGCTGAGTAGCTGTGCAAAGATTTTTGGGCAGGGTAATCTGACTGCAGAACTGTGCATTACTCCCTCAGTCTGCAGTGGCCAAAGAGTCCAGGGTAGTTGTTGTCTGAAAGGGTTCTTTCATCCATCCCCTAAATTTCACCCACTGTCCTGGAGTTTAATTTCCAGGGTTCACACACAGATTAGTCACTGCTATTTTGTTTTAACAGTACCTTCAGGATTCCTTTATTTTTCTGTGTTTTTTTTTTCTTCATGTCTGCTGCTTTTCAGATGTGTGTACCTTTACCAAATGTGCCATCTTTCTCAGAGCTGGTTCTTCTTTGTATGTATAACTGTGATTCTGAGACTCATGGAGATGTGTAGATATTGAAACTTGGTGATGTAACCCATGTAAGGTATGAACTATTTCTTTAATTTGTCAGAAAGCAATGGATATGTCAAAATAAACTGATGTATTTAGTCAGATTTACAAACTTAAATCCCAACTACCTATTTAGGTACTCTGATGTGATAAATTCTACTTCTGCCCTATTATCTATATTCCAGTGCCTAGAAATATGGATTTTTATTTGAAAATAAAGTGGAGTTAGGTTTATGGTGAGCTAATTCACATGGCAAGACATCACCAGATGGAAGAAGGACTAGAAAATTCACTGAAAGATGTGGCAAGTTTGTTCTGTGGTATAATATAAACATGCAGTTCTTCATCCACTTGCTATTGTTCCTGCTGCTAAAAATAGAGAAAACCCTCATCTAAGACTTCAGACCAAATAGATCTCACTCTGTTGTCACCTTTCAGTTGTAGAGAGAGGCAGCAGCTCTCGTAAAACCAGAATATATTACCCTTCTTTTTTTTTTTTTTCTTTTTTTTAAATGAACTGGTTTGTGTCTGCCTGAAAATGTTTGGTTTATTGGATGCACAAGTTTAAGATTAATTCCTGATTCCTGTAGGTGTTACTACATGGCTATTTTTTGTATTTGTAATTATTTTCAATAGTGCACTGTAATAGGCGCTATCCACATATTGCTGACAGCCTGGCCTGTTATTAATGATGTTCCACATTATTCTTTTGGGCAGGAAGAGAACAGAACTAAAAATTTGTGATCTGGTTAAATTCTGTGCTGCTGGCAAATGCATTTTGAAAGGATAAGAAAGTTTCTGGTACAGAGTCAGCCCGGGTGGATATATGGGGGTAAAAACCCCAGAGAGTGGCATGAGTGGGTTTTTGTGGTAATTGAATAGTGATTGTACTTGGTTTTTCATTGGCTTATGTTGCCAGGAAGTGACTGGAGCAAGCTTATCTCCACATTAACTAAGGTTGATGAACTTATTTGTTAGGTGCTTCACAGTAACAACCCTGTCAGAGGTGCCCAAGAGTACCAAAGCGGTTTCTCCTTTCTGGGAAGACTCTTTATGTCCAATTTACTCCACAGGAAGGCAGAAGGTATGTGTCCTCCTGTTAATTTGGTCACGTGTAAGCATCCAGTGTAGGCACACATAGTTCTTCATCGCTACTAGCAGGTTTTTTACAGGGTATGTTGTACTTGCTACATAGTTCCAAGTTAAGTAAGACGTGAGTGGGACTGTCCAATGGATATTCTGTAAAATTCTCCAATGTTCCTCTACTGTGAGGGGATTTTAAAAAATGGAGGAAGGATGGAGGGGGAAGACTGAAGGAAGTAGCAGTGCACATCTCATTCTGAGCCTTGAAGTACTTTCTGAAAGGATTTCAAACTCAATCTCACTGAAAATTATTTTAAAGACACCTTAGTAGTTCCTTTTTAGAGTTTCTAAATTAAGTTTTACTTTATACAGTACAAGGTACATGGTACTGGTGGGTTTGGGTTTTTAACTGATTTAGAGAATATATTTTTTCTTTCATGTTATTTTCTATCTTGCTGTCTGGATTAGAGAAATAAGGGGTAATCATATATTCATTGTGCTTCTGCTTGGTGACAATTGGTGTGGCTATCTTTTTACTACAATGGAGGTTCTTGGTCGTGTGTCATCTCCTTAATATGATTTTTCAAATAAGTAAGTTTTTCCTTTATTCTAGCCAGTTGTCTGTGTTTATAATAACGTATATATCTTTCTCCTCTGAAATACTGAATGCAGCAAAAACGTGAGTTTTAAGAAATATTAATGTGACATGATCAATACGAGCCTTACCAGGTTTGACAGTAACACAAGTGAAGATACTCCTTAGTCTGTCTCTGTCTTCTTAAATAGCTCTCTGCAGATCATGGTGGATGGATTGACATGAAAATAATTTAAATAGTCATTTTTATTACTGATTTAAAGCCTGAAGCTGGAAAAATTGTCTCGAGTAATAGACTTTAAAAAGGCTTTTCCTCCCACCACTTTCTGAGAGAAGAGTTAGTTTGTGCCCGTTGATAGCCAGTGCATTTGTATTTTGAAAGTTGCAGCTGCCATTGAGTGTTGATTTGCCACAAAATTTTGCCTTTACAATAAAAGAAACACTTGATGGTTCCCTACACACACTGTTTAAGGTATTCATAAAGAAAGAAGCATATATTTGGATTACTATCTGAAGTAAATTCAAGGATTTAATATTCCACTATTCTAGTGATCTATATTATAAACACTTTTTGGAAGCAATTAAAATTTAGTTAATAGATATAAAATGTGCCTGTGAATTAAAAAAATCATTTCATTTAAATATACTGAATATATAAGTAAAGAAGTTTATGAATATACATTTCATGCACACACAAAATTATTCAACAAAATAAATGTTTTCTCCAATGAAGGAACCTTCTGAGGGACTCAGTCTGCCACAATTTAGAAATTGGAGATCTCATTCATTAATGCCTAGTTCTAGCCCTAGTCATAGAGGAGAAAAATAAGTGGGGATTTTTTTCAGGTGGTTGCTCTGTTTTTCATTATCTAACCACTGAGTTTGCTAGCTGGATAAGTAGTAGTGAAGAGAATATCCCCTCTCCCTGGTCTTCAGAGGCTACTGCAGTAAATTCAGCTTGAAAAAAAGCTGTGGTATTAAGGTTTTAATGAGACACCTTCACACTACTCTTGGACATTTCACAAAGATTGTCATAACTTGAAATTTGAAGTCAGTTTATTTTTTAAATGAAAACATTTATTTTTAATTATGGTTTTCCCATAAACTGCTTAAATATAGCTGAATTACTCCTGTTAGATGCTCCTTGGGTTTATCTTTTTTAGCTATCCCTGTACAGACAAGAACAGTACTGGTATTTACTGGAGTTAACGATACATTAATGAAAAGAGCTAATAGAAATATCACATGAGACACATTTCTACCCACCTCTTAACTCCAAAAGGGAAAAATGACCCAAAATCAGGCTATGGACAATTTTGTTTTCTGTCATTTTACCTGGATTGCACTGCTTTATGTCAAGCTGCTGAGAGCATGTGGTTGTACAGAGAAGAGCAGATTTAAAATGGGCAGTCTCCATCCTCTAAACTGTGTTCAGCAAACCGAGGGTCTTTGGTCCCTGCCTGTTTCAGAGTACAGGGGGTATTTAACACGCTAAAGAACTGAGTCCTTGCCTTTCAGCTCGTATTTGTAGAAGAACATACAGATTTTAAAAACATCAGTGATGTGCTTCTTACTCGAGAATCCTTCCAGCTTCGGTCTGTGATGTTTAAGTGAAAATTTGTCTTCAACCATCTGTTGGCAACAACTCTGAATTTGCATATTGGGCAAAAGTGCCCTGTGGCAAGGAAATGGTGGTGGGGGATAGGGTTAAGTGGTAACAGGCTAAAGTCACTTCCTCTTCAAATTTGTGTACGATTTCTGGGCATTGTCAAGAAGTCAGCAAGAGAACTTTTGCTTAAATAACCATGTTTAAAAAAAATCACATTCAAAAATCCATTCTTTGGATTTAGCATCTTTTTGCTGCTGAAGAGAAAATCTTGAGTAGGTGTTATGGAAGGATAAAAAAAGGCCTCTAAGATTAAGGCCTCACAGCTGTTTGACAGTATATATTAAAAGATCCCTTTGCCTTTTTAATTTTTGATTTTCCTTTCAAGTTTCTCTTGGTACCTCAGTGGAATTGGGGGAAAATTATTAACACAATAATACAGCTTGCAGTTGCAAGGAATTCTATTTGAGCACTAGACAGGTAGGCTAAAAATGGCTTAAGGGAGTAACAAATATTTTTGGTATGTGTTTTAAGTGCTTGAGAGTGAAGATGTCTGAAAAGCATCAGGGGAAATAATGAAGCAGCCAAACCTGTCTGAATATTTATTTTCCCTCAGTCATGTTTATATACTAGCTATTCCTTTTTTCCTTTCTTTTTTTTTCTTTTAAAAGTACCTTATACCTGCATACCCAAAATAATCTCCTGGGGTTCCTCCTTGCAGTTTTTTCCCTTGTGGACAGGATTTTATATTTTATTTTTCATGTTATAAAGTGTGCTGTCTGCCATGAAACCTATGTAATTTTGGGATTTTTTAGACCAAGAACTGGCTTTGAGGAGGCAGTGTGGAAATTTAACTCTCTATGTACAGCATAACTGCATATTGCTGTGAAGGAAATTATTTAGGAATGGTAGCCTCTCAAAGGAGACTGTCCCAGAGCTGGTGCTGATAGGAGTTCAGCTTCACAGAGGTACTGCAGGCTGGCAGCAAGGGTGCTGAGAAAAAAGGGCCCTTTCTCACTTTCCTTGCTGGATACCTCTCCAGGGGAGACTGGAGGGTTATTTGTGCAAAGGAATAGATATATAAATATTCATAAAAAAAAGTATTTCTGGAATATGTTAAACTGCTACTGTAAACAAGGTAATAGTGCAAATTTTATGTGTTAGTGAAAGAGAAGAAATACCAGAAGCAAACAATAACTTGCTGTCAGAATTTTAGCTCAAGCTTGGCACTAGAGTTAAAAACCCCCTTCACTCACCCAGCACCTGCCCTAAAGACAGTGGGCTTGAGTATCTGCAGATCCCCAAGATTAAATACAAGTCATGCTAGACATGGTATTGCCTGTCTGATTCTTTTACGTTTAAGAGGAGGAGAAAGAGACTCTGTAAATGATGGCAGAAGAGTCTGATTCTCCAAACCAGTGTCTCTTTGCATCTCGTGGGAGACTCACATGCCAATTCAGCTGTCTCACCTGACACACCTTTTCCTTGCTTCAATTACTTACTACTATTATTTCTCATGCCAGGTTGCTGTCTCCACTGACAACCCTGCACTGGCTGCCTATTTATGTTAGATACCTGTGGTCTTGCAAGTGTTCCCTAATACTTCATACTCTACCTCGGGTCCTGATGGAAACTAGTCATCTAAAGGAAAAAAAGTCATATAGCTTTGTGCCTTCCAAGATTTTTCTTGCTGAAGATAAAAAGTTTAAACAGGTGTCTGAAGCCAATGCACTTCCCCTAACACTTGCAGGAATGCTTAACTTGCTGCAAATACTGTTTGACATTTCTTCACCTGTGTTGGAGAAGCAGTGACAACTTGACTGATGGATGGAAGGGCCTCGTGGCTCTCTGGCTGTCATTGGCCCTTCTCTATTTACAGCTCAAACACTGCTTTGCTACCCTCTGAGATGAACAACCAGAAAAGTCAGAATAAAAAAATATTGTAGATCTTTGAGCATATGCACATTGTTAGTGAACATTCTTTTTGTCTGCATGTATAAATGGAAGTATGTCACTTCCTTTTCCATTAGAAAGGGACATAACATTTGCTGCTCAAGAATCCTGAATGTAGGGCAAAATGTACTTTGTTCTTCTGGAGCTGCTTGCAAACAAAATTTGTTCCTTTTCAAATTCAAATATAGAAAACAGTCTTCTTGCTATTAAGAGCTTCCTCTGCACTTTCTTTGCCATCTCAAAAAAGGCAGGTATCTTTTTTGACTAAGAATTTAATGATTCATGTCCTTGCTGGATGGGTGTCTGAGAGGATTACTTCAGTGCTGAAACAATGATTTTGCAGGGGCAAAAATCAGGCTGCCTCTGCCACTGTAAAGCCAGATTAATAGAAGCAAGTAAAACAGCACTTATAGACAATGAGTATAATGCAATGAACCTCTGAAAGTTTTACCATTCTCTTTGCCTATAATTCTGTTAGTTTCAGAAGACTGGAAAGAATAGGCAGATTTTAGTTGGCTGCTTTCATACTAAAGGTGTCACTCAGTTTTTCTTGCTTATTTTTCTTTTCTTCTGGGAGAAGAAAAGAAAAATAAGCAAGAAAAACTGAGTTCTAGGATAGTAGTGGGAGATACAGTCAAAATCCTGTTTGTTGATTGATGTGATTGTGTTAGGCAGCTCAACTTTCCACCTTTTCAAAAAAAAAAAAACAACACAACTTCAGAATAAATAAGTATGACAATACAAGGCTTTGTAAAAGCTGGAATTTCCCTACTTCTCATTCAGATGATTGCTTAGAAAGAATCCACCAGTTTGATTAGAAGCATTGTTACCATGTAGCCTGTGACACTTTTCAATTTGTGAAAAGAGGATTTAATAGAATATTGTCATTTTAACCCCTTAAATACACAGTTCCTTTCAAAACAATCTACTCTTGCGAAGGCCTTCTGAATTTCTGCAATTGTGGAGAAAAAGATAAAATGGAAACATAATTATATGCTATTTAACAGGAAATAGTTCACTGAACTGTGCTACCACCACTGGAACTAATCCTTTCTGTCACTGGCAATCACCAAGATTTTATTAGCTCTGAAAATCTTTGGTTTCACCTTCTGGGGCAAGCACAGAGACCAGGCAGAGGAGTAAGGCTGCCTCAGAAGGAGGAGCTGGTTTATGTAGTCACATTCCAGAAAGAAGCCTCTGGTTCGGTGGCCATCGTGAATGTCCTCAATAAGTGGAGCTCAGTGGTGCTGGGCCATTGCAAAGTGAATGTAATTGTTGTAGTTGTGCTGAGAAAAGCCTGCACTTCAAAACTGTGGGGGTTTTAATCTTTAATTTAGGGTATGTTAGTGAAGTGTAATGCTCTCTAAAGGAGGAAGGAGCAAATTACAAGATTGTGGGTGGCTAAAATACTTGTTTTCATTGTCTGAGGTTGCAGCCTAAGTCTCTTCCAAAGTGTTTTTAAAGATGCTTTTCAGCATGCGTGGCAAAACTCATACCTCATCAGTAGTCATGAGATGAAGTTGCACTTGTTAGTAAATGGCCTATCTGGGCAAAAGCATTTCATGCCAGAACCCATTTCAATAAACTTCAGTAGAACAATGTAGTAAAGGAAAATGGCTAGGCCAAGAAATTTCTGTATTGCTGAAGCATGAGAGAAACATTACAGACAACTGTTCTGTACTCCACTGAACAGGATATAGTTTCACTTCGGCCGAATTCCTAGATGAGAGTTCCAGGTCTTTCTATTGAATAGGGCAAGGCTCTATTGGGCTGTTCAGGATTTATATATTTTATTAATTTTTTGAGCAGCCTGACCTTATTGATGGTATCTCTGCCCTTGGTGGGGGAGTTGAGACTGGATAATTTTTAAGATCCCTTCCAACTGAAAATATTCAATGTTTTTATGATTTAAGTAAACAATAGGAATAGTGCTAGCAGTTATGGTGAAATCTTCAAAATTTGAGGTATAAAGGAGATGATGTAGGATTAATGTATTTTAGAAGGTTTATGATAGAAGTGATAAGGAGTTTCTCTCAATGATTCCATAAGAGAAGGTGAAAACAATTATATTAAAGAAGAATAGAAATGCACAATTAATGGAAGAGCAGTTAGATGATTATCTCATGATTTTTGTTAGCTATTGCAGAGAATGAAAACTAAAGCAGCTTTCTCCTGGGATGTCTTGGGCTTTACTTCTGAATTCTCCTCTAATATTCATAGGCTTTTGTCAACAAGGGTAAATCAGGAGAAATTAGACCCATTCCTGGGCGTCAGCACAGGGTCAGCATTTCTAACAGTGAACAAATACTCAATAGAGTGCACATGGTCCTCTTCATTGTGCATGTAATGGACAATTCCTACAGAGAAGAGGTGACAAAACTCTTGCCAACAGAGTAAGAGTGATTTGAATAGAGTTTTATTTAGAGTAAATAAGTACAAAATGTGACGGAACAAGAGACAGACCTCAACAGTTATCTACATATTACTACACCAGTTTTAGAACTTACACAAAATGTCAAGGGTTGATTATTATTCATGAGAAAACATTGAGGAAAATTCATCAGCAAAAGACCCCTTTTGCATTAACAATACGAATAATGTTCCTACCCTCCTTTTGAAGAGACATGAGTATCTGTTTAATCTTGGTTTGAGGTAAATATTCAAACAGCAGCAGAGTTAGTGATGTTTCCAGAATTATATGTACTCCTGTCTTTTGGCTGATTCCTTGATGCCATGTCTGTGCTCCCACACTGCTTCTTCAGCTGTCCTCTCCCCAGATGGATCACAGACCTCTGGATGATGTAGGCTGGTGCTGGGGCAGCTGTGTTGGGGCTGTTCTTTGCCTCAGGCTCCTCCTGACCCAAGGGTTCCTCTGCTGAAGCAAGCAGTGCTTTTAAGCTGTGCAAGGAGTTTGTCACACAGTCCTCACTGAAAATGCAGGCTAAGATTTTTTAAGGCTTTTGGGAAGAAATGATATTATTGTATTTAGTCTGGTTCCTTTTACCTAATGCCTGAGTGCTCCGGAAGTGATTCCTGCAAAAGTCAGGATCATCACTCTTGCAGGTACAGTACCTCTCATGCATTGCCTTGGAAGGGCAGTGTTGCTTCAGTCACTGCAAAACTTGTTCTGACAGATCCCTTTGGCTGTCTTCACACAACTGCTCCTTCATCACGACTTGCAAAGGGACCCCAAGGAAGTAATTCCTTCTCTGGGGAAATTTCTTCTAGGGCTTTTATGTCACTCCATTTCCCTTACGTGTATATGGACGTCACCAGTAGAAAGAAATTTTTCCCATGAAGATCTTCTGTCCTAGATAAGATTAAAATTTCAACTCTTATAATCCCACTGGAAAACCAGCAGGGACAATACTAGTTTAGGCTGTTGCCCATTGTGTTTTTCAGCTTCATTGCCTGAAACCGAAAGTGCAAGACTAAACTGTAGCACTTAACTGTCCTTAACTACCAGCATGTGTAACTATCTAGGGAAGTTTCAGGAGCTGGCAGATAGGAAGTTGTTTGTTATAACCAGCAAACTAAAAATAGTTGCCATGAATAGGTATGAAAAATCCCTAGGGTTATTTTCTGACAAAAGGTAGATTTTACATCTAAGCTAGATTTTAAAAAATGGATTACTCTTTTGGAGCTAATTTTTTTTTTTTTTTTTTTTTTTTTTTTTTTTTTTTTTTTTTGTGTTATTATTCTTTGAAGAACCCACCTTCCCAGAGTTGCTAAATTGATGTCTAAAAAGATCTCCAAACATATAAATCTACCCAAGAAACAGTTGAGAAGTGCTTTTAACCTCTCACTTAAAAAAAGTCATGATAGAAGGAAATATTTTGACTAGGAAGAGCAAATCTCATATTGCCATTTAGATAAATGAAGACAATCTCTTATTTATTTCAGTTATATTAATTGAATATTCTGGTATCAACTATCAGTACAGAATGCTTTTGTAAGTACATGCCTTTGATATTAGTGACCTGCTTTATCAAAAAGATGGGGGAATATCACACATTGCTATCAGCATGCACAGCTTTCTGTAAAGTTGCTGTGCAGAATTATTAGAATAGTATCTCTATTGTTGGTTAAATGTTAAGAATATTTTTTTAGTTTCATGGCACTAATATCTCGTCCCCATAATGCTTGTGTTACTTCTAAAAGATCAGTAAACACACTGCAGTAGTAACTTAATTCATATTCATAGGAAGTAATTGTCAAGGGAGTTTACTGATCTTTCAATCTGAATGAAAATCAAAGGAGATTTCTGTTGGAATTTTCCTTTTTTTCTCCTCTTAAATTAAAACAAAACAAAACAAAACACCCACAAACTAAGCATGCAAAAAACCCCCAAACCCCATCTGAGAAAGATTCTGTCATACTGATAGTAGTACCAGCTGTCTAGGCACATGAGTAACGTGAGGTGATGCTGTGATGGTGCACTTTCCATTCTCCTGTTTCTCCTTGCTGTTAGACTCTTTCTTACGGAAAAATGTCTATTCCCTGCTTATGAATTTGTGGTTTGAAACAAAAAGGAGAACACATTTCAGAGAAGGAGTAGAATTCTGTCATTAGCATTGTAACTACATTTTTTTACATAATCTTTATGAAAAAAAAAGATAAAGCAAACAAAGCTAAGGAAGGCTTGTGCAGCGCTGTGTTACTGTGTCTGTAAAACCTTTTTCTCTCTCATTTCTTTCTCTCTGGAATGCTAAATAGGAGCCCTAGCTTGGGAATCAATAGTTCAATTAGATTATATGGTAGGTTTTTGGATGGCTGTTAGCATAGCCAGGAGATTACTTTCCCTGGATATTGGGGAAAAGCTGCTCTGCAGTGGGAGGCTGTAGCTGCACTCTGAGCCAGCCTGCACTGGGACAAACCTGCAGTATGAAATAGCCATAAGCTTGTGGTTTTGCTTTATGCCTGCTGGATGCCCAGGGACTGAAGCATAATTAGCTATCCTGCATCCAGAAGGAAACAGAAAGCATTTGCAGTACATACAAACAATGAAAGGAAGTATTAGGCCCAGGTCCCAAAAAAGATGTGCTTTAAGTTTGCAAATTGTGGCACTGGAGTTAACAGTACTGTCTAAGTGCTTTAGAGTGCTGCAACATGAGTGCCATAGGATGACACTGTGCAGACATTATGGGATGGCTGACTAGAAGACTTCATTCTAAAAGTAAAAGAAAAAAAAATGTTCCATGGTGAGGTAAAATTCAAACCAAAGTTTGCTTTTTAAAATCTCTAATAAGCACAGATGTAGACAAACAACTCTGCCTAATAGCATCAAAAATAGCTTGGGCAACAGAGAGAATGCACTATTGACCTCCTAAAATAAATGTTTGTAAATTCTCTTCTCCAAAATACCTCAAAGCAGAGTGTGCTGTTTGGTAACATCAACATCCATGTGCATTGCGCAAATGCCATTTTGCATATTTGTTGGATGTCTAACACAGAAATATTTGAACATGGACTTATTTTGTGGCTATGAGATCATTCATATAAACTGCACTGGATTAAATAGGCTTTGGTCTGAAGTTTTTCACAAACACTCCTCACACAGGAATGAATTGTATTTCATTTTCATTCACTCCTCACATAATAATGAAGTGTATTTCATTTTGGGAAGCCTAATTTTTTAATATTCCTGCAAAAATATTATGTGGATTGGAGTGAAAATAAGCATCTATTCTCCATGTTAAATGGCAGTGTGTAATTTCTAAAGCAAATGCTGGCATCTAGATGATCTTCTGGTAATGTCTTGAAATAAGAAATAAGTCTGAATTGTTAATTTAAAGAGGGTTAAGCATTTCCACAAAGATGTCTAATCTGGAAGCAACCTTTCTGATTTAAAAATGATCTGTTCAATAGTATAGTTAATATTGCAGACATTCTCTGTGAAGCCCAGGCATTGCTCATTTTTGTAATATTTTAAGAAGAGAGGTTTGAAAAGGTTAGTCTTTATTCTTGGAGTTATCAATTTAGAGAAGATGTAATGAATCACAATTAGAAAAATAACAGATTTTATGTTGATCAAACTCCAGTTGCTCACTCAGAGGATCAATTTCATGGGAACAAGAGAAGCAATGGGTGCTGTGGAATTTTGTGGTTCAGAGCACATAAGAGAGCTCTGATGCCTATAGAATCCTGGCTGCTTATCTGGGTAGCATTTTTGTTCCCAAATATGTCTGTAACTGTCCTTAAAACCATGACACCTCTTTAAAGACCACCAAGGTCTGCAAAAGTAGGAATGAACTTAGCAGTATTTATTCATGGCTTCTGTTCCATCAGGGAGAAGAGAACAGCATCTTATCCCTGAGAGCAGAGCCACCAGGAAAGAAGCTAGGGATACCAGTATCTCATTCTCACCAAAAAAAAATTACATTATATGAGATAGAAATGCATTATCTAAAATCTAATTACCATCCCTAGGTGCCTAGGATAGAGAGCTACATGGCGTGCAGTGACACTTGCCAACAGCTTTTAGACTTTGCTTGGTGCTCCTGTTTCCAGAACAGAAGCTGTCCAGAAACAAGCAGGGTTTTTTTGATTGCAAGTTTATTTACCTTCATTTAGTCATCTTTACAGTGGGACAGAAATCAAAGACTAACAGTGACATAGCAACAACCCTGTAAATATAAACAGAAAATAACTGATGGGGCTGTTACTTTAAAAGATGAGTTATCTGATGGGATATACCAGCTGTTCCTGATCAAATGTGGCCAAAGGAGATGGAAAGCAGCTTCTCAAGTATTGGAGGGTGAGATGGGCGGAGATAAGCTTGAATGGACTTATCAGAACCAAAGCAGGTTTACATGATTTAGAAGAGAAATGAATTAAACATTTGTATTTCGATATCCCTGACATAAACAGCATAAACCAAAGGAATAAAGTTTTGTTTAAACTACAAAATGTATAGGCAAAATTTCTTGAAGAGACAAAGAAGACATTGATGAACCCTACAGAGAGAATTCCATGAGTGCAATGTGGTGAGACTCCAATGGCACATGCATCTGATTGTGCAAACAACAGTGGACCTGTGGCATATGTATTTCACTGCCTGTGTTGATAGAACTTGGAAGATTTCTTGGTTTTCACTAAAATGGAGAGAAAAGTAACCATGATGTATAAGGATTCTGGTTCATCCTTTAGTCTGCTACACTGAAGTTAGAAAAGAAAAGGGGTCTCTGTTTCTTTGGAAAGTGTTGTCATGTCACATTACTTTCACAACAAGGTAGAGATGACCCCCAGCAAGAGAGCTCCAGCTCTGAACCTCCCCGAAGACTGGGAGGTATTTTAGTTCTGTGCCTATATGCCCATGTGCTGGAGCAGTAAGTGGTTAGAAAGCCATTGTTCCATGTCTTTATATGATAGATAAGGAAAGACTTGGTTTGCCATTCCCCTAAGCATCAAAGCTTAGCCTTGAAAAATGTTGAAGAAAATAAAATCTATAAAAAGCCCTAGACTTAATTGGCCACTGCATCATTTAAGGGTCACTGCCTTAGGCAGTTCTTCTGGTTCATCGACCACACCTACATGAGGGACAGGCTGCCACTCCTGCAGTGACTTGTGCTCTGTCCAGTGTCACTGGGTTATTCTCCCTCAAGAAAAAACCCAGGTGTAAACCAACCTATTTTCAGTGCAGCTGCCACCCTGCGAGTGAGAACCTGTCATGATGCTGAAAAATGCCAGTGATGCCCATGGATGGGTGCCCCTTCTTTCTTGCTCCCTCCACTGAACACAGTTAAAAGGTGAAGGCCAATAGCTGATGCCACATTAACAGAAGCAATGGATTGACAAGTATACTGTAACAAGTACATTCAGCATGAATTATTGTTTCATGTTTTCTCTAACAAATCAATGACTAAAGCAAATTGAGCATATATCTGTAAATACAATTTATCACCCCTCAACAAGTTTGCCTTCATTGTATCTCTTTTGAAATTATTAATATTTGTGATATTGGGGCTATAAGTGAAACGATAGATATTGCTAAAATCTAGGAAAAGCAACATAAAGAACATTACGCCTGTGATGAAACTTCCAATCAGTGGTATAGGTTCATAATTTTCTCAGTGATCTAAAAGTTTCATGCCATAAAATAGCCTAGAGATACTGACTGCAGCTTAGCAGCTGTTTTGTACACCTATAGTTTATTTTTTCTGCAGACACAAAGGGAAATGTGGTATCTGCTCCAGTGATGTTACATGAGCAAGTTGGAGAGAAAAAGTAGACATGAAAGATACTTAAGATTAATCACTTCTTGTAATTACAGCTGAACCAAATTCTGCAGCTCAGCTCTGTGATGTTTCTGTGGGATTGTGCTGCTGTTGCAGAAACAGGCTCTGGCTCACTCTTGCTTATGAAGTGTCATCTGTTCCTCACCTTCCCACATGTTCCTGGACATCTTGGCCATGCCATCTCTTCCAATACCCACAATTCAACTCCAGCTGTGGCTTTCTGGAATACTTCAGTTCATTCTTCTCCATCAAAAGGCAGTAGATCTCATGTTGGAGTGTCCCTTGCTTCCTTCCTGCTTCAAAAACAGCAGTGGCTATAAGAGTCCATAGGCTGTACAAAAGAAAGAGGTGCTGTTTCTCTTCTCCCAAGGAATTTCATAGAAATTTGCAGGAGCCCTGAAGCAGGTAGTTTCTGTCCAAGAAGCTGTTGTGCACTAGATACTGTGCTATACCTGAATGGATGTGTTTTGTGGTTTGAACGTAGCCTGAAGCCTGCCTGTTGTGTCACACTGATCTGAAAATATTCCTGTCAAAGTGAGATACACACACCCCCTCCATCCATTTTCCAAATGTAATTCCAAGGCTACTGTAAGAAATATGCTGGCAGTCCATAAGACCCTGGGCAGGGGATCGTGTGCACCCTCAGGGAATTCACCAGCAGCACTAAGCTGGGAAGGAGTTTTGATCTGCTGGAGAGTAGGAAGGCTGCCTTGAGAACTGTGCCCAGTTCTGGGCCCCACACTGCAGCAATGACATTGAGGGGCTGAAACAAGTCCAGAAAAGGGCAGCAGAGCTGGGGAAGGGCCTGGAGCACAGGTCCTGTGAGGAGCCACTGAGGGAGCTGCCATTGCTTAGCCTGGAGAAGAGGAAGCTCAGCAGGGACCTTATTGCTTCCTACAACTGCCTGAAAGGAGGCTGTGTCCAGGTGGGGTCTCCTCTCCCAGGGAACTGTGACAGGTCAACAGGACATAGCTACAAGCTGCATCAGGGGAGGTTTAGGTTTGACCTCAGGAAGAATTTCTTCACTGAAACAGTGGTCAGACATTGGAATGGGCTGCGCCTGGAGGTGGTGGAGCCATCACTCCCAAAGGTTTTCAAGAAATGAGTGGATATGGCACTTTGTGCCATGGTCTTGTTGACAAGGCAGTGTTCAGCCAAAGCTGGGATTTGATGATTTTGGAGGTCTTTTCCAACCTTAATGATTCTATGTTTCTGTGATGCTAAATTTCCAGTGGGGAAAAGGAAGCCTGGATGTGAGGCTGGTGTTGTAGCCATGACAACCAAAACAGAGGAGATGTGAATGAGGCAGGCACTCAGAGCAGTGCAGGGCCTTGAAAAAAAGGCCAGATTCTGGGAAAAAAAAAAGTGGAGCTGGTTGCTAGTATATAGGAGTTTGATCAGAAAAAGCACAGTTGCATTTTCCAACATGCTGTGCTTGTGAATGGTATATGGAGAATTTTACGAAATGAGAGGAGGGTGTTGCCTCTAAAAGAAAGAAAAAATACAGCTGTAGGCATGATTTGGAGGAAGAAGAATGCCAGGTGACAGGGTTTCAGTGCAAGGAGAAGTATCTATCATGTCTGCAAAGAATGCTATGATATCGACTGTGACTCTGTAGGAGGAAGAAGAGTTAGGAATGGAAATAAGGGGTGTCCATGTTTCAATTTTGAGTTATTCCAGTCGAAAATGCCAGATGTGGTTTTGATTGGACAGAAATCAGATGCAAGTGTAGATAGGCATATGATCTCTCAGCAAAATGTTGAAGCATGTAAATGGCTGTACCTACCCAGGAAGGGGTGTAAGGGATGGGAAGAAAAGCAGTAAATAGTTTTCTACACAGATATATGTCTGGATTATCTCTAAGCTCTGTCCCTGACTTGCTGTGTGATATTGGGCAAGTAATTTAAATCTGTTTCTTATCCTGTCCTGTAACTTCATATAATTCACAAAAAGTCCACTAAAAGTATGCTTGGGGTTTTTTAAACTATCTGTATGTGGAAAGTTTTCCACAATTGGTCTCACTTTCAGTTTGATCTTTTAAATGCTACCTTAAGAAATTTACAAATGAAAAACAAGTAGATGTAAAAAAGTCAGAGGAGCAGTGCAGAATATCCCAAAGTCACAGTGAGTTACTGCCTCTTTGCTGCTTATACTCATTACATAGGGAACTTTTCCTTCAACCTCAGTGTCTGGATTATGAGTTCCCCAAAATGCTTTTGGTACTCTATAGAGCACTCCTGCAAGTGCTAATGGTGTTGAGGTAGCCTGCTTCTAAAATGATTGACTCCAAGTCCTTGTTTGATTCACGAGTGTAAAACGATTCTAGAGTTATTGTACTTAACAGTAAAACATTTGAAAAAGAATTTTTTCTGTTTGTTCTGCAATAAATATTCATATATATATATATATATGCATAAATACACATTTATTCTAGGTGACCTATGAGTTTGATTTTCCTCATTACAAAATACAAAGTGAAGCTACTAATGAAAGAAAGCCAATGAATGACAATTCTCTTGTTTAGTTCTTGATCTGATTCTTGGCTAAATTTGGAGAGGCTGTTAATTTGGTCTCCTTCCTTCGAATCCAGGCTAGTATAACTTTGAGAATTTTTCTGAGGTTATGCATTCTTTTGGCATGTTACAAAGCTTGCAGTGCTTATAGCTGGTTACATTTCTGGTAGGTGCATGTAGCCATTGTCTTTTTTTAATTGTCTACGTGAAAAGCAATAAGCTGGAGTGCTCTTCAGGAAGAACTCTACAGAAATTCTGGATGAATTCGACTGAGTAAAAGAGAGATTAAAGCTAAGTAATTTTCATTTTTTGCTTGCAAAACATGCCAGCTGTGGCCTCTGAGTGTGCCCTGCTTTCTTTCCAGTTCCACATTTCAGTGGAGAGACAGATCCTGTGGATCTGCCCACCTCACATCATTTACTAGGCTACTCAAGGCCCATATGCCTCTGTATGCTGCTGGCACACCAGTAACTGTGGAATCATAAATCTGACCTGCAGTCTTTTTTGTTTTCCTGTAAAGGGCCAAGTGTATTTGTTTGGTTTCCCACAAATTGTGCTGTTTCTCAGATCACATATAGTATATGGACACTGCTGGCATGGCCACCAGGCTTGATATCCAGCAACAAATTTATACAGGAATTCACTTGTACTGGCTCTTGAAGATTTTGCCTTTCAGTCCTGAGCAACACAAGAAATAGTAAATTAAATTTATTTTGAACATGGCATTGCAAATTAAAGATAATATTTTTATCTTTTTTACCTATTTAAATGTAAGTACAATCTTTGTGGTAGTTTTAAGCAAGTCCTTTACATCCATAATTTTTAATGATAAGGTTGCTACCTAAAGAATTAATTTCTGGGAACATACACCCAGAGCCAGAATTCTCCTTGACCAGCAAAAAACCAGATTGAGTTACTATGTTATTGCTTAATAGCATTGTAGGTTTTGCTTTGATATTTCTCCTTTTAGTTACGAAGAAAGTCACAGATGCTTTCTCAAGGATTGTTCAGAGTGGAGTAGGTGTTTCTTATTATTCTTTCAGATGTTTACATTTTTAGCACTGGAGTCTCATCCTAGGGACAGAACAAACTTATGGCTTTGGTCTGGTGTCCATTATTTTAAATACTTTTGACTATCTTTCCTACATGAACAGAACTTTATGCACCATCAATATTTCAAATGTAAATAAAATAGTTCTTTAAAAATGAAGATCACTTAAAACATAGTGCTGCTTGAACGTTGAAGAGCCATTATGTTTAATAGCATTTTTAAACTATTAAAGTTGAGTGGTTACTTTTTATTTTGCATTTAGACACTCATGGGAGACATTTATTTTGTCCCATACTCTGCAAATAGTGATGCTGTTAGTAGAGAAGATTCTCATTTTGAATAATGGTCTCATTTATATAATATCCTGTAGTATAATGTATTCATATCTTAGAAATGAAAATTCACAAACTGTTAAGGGGGATACAGAAAATCAGATTAAATATATATCTATAAAAAAATCTTGGGGGTGGGGAAGTAAAAGGGTGAACACCCTCTTCTGGTAATTATTAGGTTTGAAGTTTTAGCACCCTGTTTTAGCAATGATGACATCAATAGGAAATAATGATAATAAAGAAATCATTTTTATTATGGATTAGGTATCTTTTTTCAATATCCTTGGACAGCAAACTCCAGGACAATTCAGAATGGCTGACTGCATGAAAATGCAGAAAGAAATTATGGAATTAGATGCAGCAGTTTTTATAGCCCTGACTTAGCTTTATGTAGGCATTTGAGAGTCATTCTTGCTATTTTTTATTCACTTTTTATGGCTATTCCAGCATGTTCCAGTGATTCTCTTTTTATGCTGTGGTGGCACCAAAAAGAAAGGCTCATTTATTTGCTACAAACCTTGCAGAAAAATGAATAAAAGACTGATTCATCGTTTGTTCCACACAACATATTTTTTGCTATTACTTTTAGGTGCTTTGCCAAATGCCTGGGTTTATATTTCCTGATCCTGAGTGATTTGAAATTTGAACCAGAAAAATGGACAAATTGTAGGTGTAGGTGTACAAGCCTTTTTGGACGCTCTTGATTAAGACAAAGAAGTGGGAACCAGAAGCAAATACACATTTATTAGTATTTATTAGTACTTGAATCATTGGTGGGACGATGTTGGGGAGATAGATGTACACACAGATGTACAAATGCTAGAATATATATATTTAGCCACCTTCTCAAATATACAGCTGTTATTTGTATCAACAGGAATTTGACTGGAATAGAATATATCTCTACATTTTAAGTAAAAAACTGCTTTTAAAACAGATATTTATAGGATGAAATTAGCATTGCCTTTGCTAGTCTTTGCAATTACTAGAGCTGCAAATGGAAAGTCAGCAACAAATTTTGGAGGTTTTAGTGTGGTGCTGGTCTCTGTGATCATGTCAGAAGGGACAAATCAATGCAGAGCAGCTTAAATTGTATCAGTCTGCTAAAGATTCTTTAGAAGCAAGTGAGATAGTAAAAAAATCCTGCACTACAGGACTATCACTTTGTTATGCTATTGTAAATTTTAAAACATACTTTAGTTTTAAAGAAGCAAACCTTGCAAATTCCTCTTTTTTTAAAGCAATCAAAATGGATTCAGGCAATACCTTTCTTACTAACCATGTATCATTTAGCTACCCACTTGTGCTTTGTAACCTTGACTTGATAAAGCTGTTTAAAAAGTTTTAAGAAATCTTTTGTATGGAGCATCGTTAATACATGGAAAAGATCCTATTACTTTATCTAAAGACTAATGCACTACAGTAGCCTTTTCAGTGAATATAAGCTATCTTCTCCAACATGTCTGTAATTCTGTTAAATATCTATTTAAAAGATGTCTAACAGTGTTACTAAAGTGATAGATGTTATTTTTACTTTCAAAACTAAAAAGTACAGCACCTTCTGAAATATTTTAAGATCGTTTATGTGCAAAATGAATGCACATAAACTTTAAAGAATAGATTTTTCAACTCGGTAATTTTTGCACTCTTTGAGATTGTTTCAATTGCTACAATAAGAGAATTTGAACTCCAAATAATTGGCAGCGCATTGTGAGTTTTATGTAGAATCTGTGGTCTTTTGAGCATAAAGCATAATTGCTCTTTGCTGTTAGAAAGGTCTTTTTCCAATAGCATATTTTCTCATTCTCATTAATGGAAATTAATCTTTTTTTTTTTTAACTTGCAAAGTTTGGGCAAGTTTCTGTCTAAATTTATATCTCTGTCATCTGTCTAATTCCTGCATTACAGGTATTTTCATATTCTGACTATTAGTGTGGCATACAAATGCCATAGCTAATTGGTGCATTTTATATTGGGCTGTATGGCTTGGTGTAAAATTTTAATGTAAGCAGGAATTTGTAAGGAAATTTTCAAAGGAAATTATCTGATAGTAATAGTAAAATACATTTTTTTATATCTTATGGTATAGAGAAGCATAGATATACATGATTGATACATATTTTTCCCTATTAAAATTAACTTATATGGAAATAGAGGTATCTTGAAGAAATTGCTAACCAATGTTCTTATTTCCTTTGCCTTCCACTGTCTTGTAAAGAGTTTTTAAGCCAGTAGATTCATGGCAAATCTTGCTTTTGTAATGCAAATAAAACAAATGTTTTCCATATGATTATGGTTACTTGATCCCTGCTCTGTACTCTCTTACATGCAATACACACTGCTCACTGCCAAGCCATGGCTGCTGTCCAATGTATACAATCTAAAGAAGAGTTTAGGCTCTATGCTCAGGTTTACACTTTCAAATTACTACACCTTTGTGATCCATACTATGTGTGCATAGTAATTAATGAACAGTGAATTTCCTTGCTGACTAGAATAGTGTTTAGAAATCAATATATCTTCTGGTCCAAGATTTCTATGTATCTTCATACGTAGAAATGTTTAATGAATTTGAGGCTACTATATTCCTTATTTTGGGACCTTTTCCTGAAGCTGTAACTGGTGTGATATCTGGCTTTAGGCAAAGTCATATTTCTTGTCTGTGTGCAAGCTATTTTAGCCCTAGAAAAAAGCCTGTTGTCATTTGGTCCTCACAAGGTTAAGTGTTCTTACTCACTATGGTGTTGTTGAAAAGCAGATCCATGGATATACACAGTAGAATAAAACGCTGTACACTAGTTTCCAAAAAGATGGAAAGGGGTGTGTATTCCCTTTCCAAATCCCTGTCCCAGTTCCCACTTACAGATGTAACTTTAAAATTCCTGTTCCCGATTTAAAAATAAAAAAAAAAAAGGGAAAAAAAGAGGCCAACTCTTTGATGCACAGGAGGAAATTTTGAGGTCTAGGGAAAAACTATGTAGTGAAAGTGCTTTGCTTGAACACAGTGCTTGACCTCAGCTCCCAAGAAGTGCATGAATTGCAACACATGCCTTTGCCAAGCCTTCCTTGTTTAAGCTGTGTTAGCTGCTCATTTGGCATGCAGGCTTTCTGCCTCACTGAGAGCCACCTATTTCTCCTCCAAAGGAATGGGGCAGAAGAGTCATACCATTCAATGTTGACATTTGTTTTAGGAGTGACTTGTTTACTTTGTGTTATTGATTTGAAACTTGCACAGCATCCATGGCTTTTGTGCCTAGCATCAGACATTTTACAGCAAAAGGGGAGCTTCCACTGGTGGCATGAATTGTTGTAGGTTCATGGTTTCTATGTGACATGGTCTAGAAAGGTCCTTACTACATGAATTTTTAGAGGATATGGAAGAAGACTAATAATGATGAGTTCAAAGAATGGAGTTTGGAGTGAAGTACCAAGTACCCTACAGAAGCTGATACATACATGTGCCCCAGGAGTGTGTTTCTCCCAAGTAGAAACTTTTTTAGCAGAAATGTTAAGTTTCTCAGTACCAAAATGAAGTAAAAATTCCCATTTTCATCTGAACAAATGGTTTTTCTGATGTTTACATTTATCAGTACTTTAGTTAGATGTCTTTTGTCTAGGCCACAGAATTTCACTGATTATCTCTTCAATTATATTAGTTATTTTTGTTTGGCTAGTGTTAATTTTCTCATTGATTTTGATTCAAATTTTCTGGACATGGGAAATCCACCACTTCTCTCGGTACTTCCAAGAATCTTTTGCTGCTGTTGATACAATTGTACTTCCTTTTTCATATTTATTTTATCTGTATATAAATTCCAGTCACGCTTCCCTGTTCCATCTGTTTCTGCAGAATTTAGATGCCATTTACAGCTTGGTGATTTCTCCTCTTAAGGATCTTAAGTGTTGTAATCACATCTCAGTCTTTTGCTAATCCACACACACCTAATTTAAACTCTCATTGTGAAATTCTCATTCCCTCACAATTTTTTTTTGTAACTCCTAAATCCACTTTTAATATACTTTTAAAAACCCGTTCACGAGAATGTGTGTGTTGCAGAGAAGGGTTAAACGATCTCCCTACCATTGCAGGAAGTGAGGGGAGAGGAAGTAGTTTCTGGTGTTATATCTTATTAATGGTTGCTAATTTGCTTAAGGTTAGAAGTGAGAAGTGTTTCCTCTGCTAAAGATGTTGGCATATAAAAGTTTAGTTCTGCAAAGTCCTTATTCACGTGGCAAAGTTCACTGATTCATCAGGTCTGATTTTGCCACCACTGCCGATGCAGAACTGTGGGCTGTGTCTGCAAACTGACAAAGGAACAGAAACATCTGAAGGAAGGAAAGGGCTGTCATTTAAAAAGGAGTTTCTAAATAGTACTTGGCGTATTGGATCCTACCCTAGTTGCAACTTTTAGATACTATGAAAATATAAAAGTTAAATTTATTGTGATAGTAAAAGACTGTGGGAGCTGTGCTGCTGACATCGATCAGGGTAAGATTAAACAATAAAAAGCTGGTTCGAGTTGAACTCACAAGGAAGGAGGAGCATTCATTGGACTTTGGATCAGGCCCAAAATTAAAGGTTTCTTTCTTAAAAGAGATTTTGTATTCACTATTCTCCTGCACAATTTTCCAGGGGTATTTAAGAAATAACGGCTGAAAAATTATCGCCTTTCTTATGTTCTATGTTACTTGGAGGTATAATTTCTTAATAAATCAGTGGTACAAATTTAAGTAGTAAAAAGAAAGGTTTTTTACTTTGCAGATACCACCAGTATGTCTTAAAGCAAGTAAGATTCTGCCTGTGTGTGGAAGTGGGAGAGCTGGTGTATTGATCAGCTGAAGTGCTGCAGAGACTATAAACTGATAGTCAGAAGGAGGAAAAAAACCAAAAAAGAAATCACAGGAGAACACATAGCAGCAGAAAACCTGTGGAAAATTATCCACTGCTGTCTTCTTCTCAGTTTCTATCCCCAAATGAGAGAATATCACAATCTGTTTCTGGTCAAGACCAAGCATAACAAACCTTAAACATTTGGTTTATATTTTTTCTCCCCGAAACTTTGTATGAATTATACAGAAAATCATGGCATGTCTTTAAAAATTCTGATCAGGTTTCCTCTGGAGTCTTGCTGCTGGAAGAATGTCTTATGGGTAAATTTCCACTCTCTCAGCAGGGCAGTGTTTTGCATGAACCAACTCCCAGGAGAGAATGTTGTGTGCTTATTCTGTACAAGGCTCAGGCAGCATCTCCATATTAAACTGACCAGAGGGAGGGAGGGGAAGCAGTTAACCTGAGGGGAAAGGGGGAGGGCTGAGGACCAGGAGACGGTGTTTATTTCCAAAGCTAGATAGCGCTGTTCATAAAAACAAACAAACAACAACAAAAAAAATCAACCCCCAAAATCCCCCCAAACAAAACCAAACCCAACAAAAAAACAAACAAAAAAAGGCCTTCTGAAATATTTCTGCAGGTATATTATTACAGCTGAAGAGTGTGAATGCCACCTTCCCAAAAATACACTCACTAAAGGTATGAGATAAAGTCCTCAAACAAGAAACCCTTGTGCCAAGTCATTTTCTTGTCTGTTTTAGACAGTCGGAAAAATACTCCCTTTCTTTCTTCTTTTACTGCCTGGATTTCAGATTTATTTTCTGCTTCCTTAAAAATTGACTTGACTTTTTAGTCTTTCTTGAACCTGGTTGGCAGTACATACTGTTTCACTAATGGATCTTGTTACTGGGCTATTTCTTGGTATGGTTCTGTGATTCAATACTTTTAATTATCTTTTTATTACAACATGTACCAGGTCCTAACATACAGTAGATTTAATGATAAGGCAGTATACTACTTGTATTGTATTGTATCCATTTATAGTCATTTTTATAATGGTATCTTGCTAATAAAATGTTATCTTATTCATTCAATTTGTGTGTAATAAATCAACAGCCTGTTCGCTTTCTTCTCATGCAGATATCGGAATAAGTATGTACGACTGTGTGCATGTACTAAACCTGATGATGTTGCTTGCATACAAATGGAAATTAGCCTAAGAGCATTTCATTAATGAAAGTGTAGCTGTTTTCCTGTGACCCGAGTAAAATTAATACTCCAAATACATAAAATAACATGGGAATTTATTTTATCTCACACAAGTCATTTGAAAAAATGCATCCAGCCCATTTTTTTCCTTGCCATTATTCCCATATTACAGATTTCAAAACCTAAATAACTGGAAATCAGGGTTTTCTTCTGCTGCAAAAGATAAATCAGGGATTCCCCAATTTACATTTTCTGTGTAATACCACTAAGATGCAGCATTAGCTAGCTGTGGAAGTAGCAGTAAATCTCACTCTACATATATGCAAATGAGGATGTATTTAGCAGCTTACACTACATTGATATCACATTTAGAAATGTGTGATATACATAATGAAAGATGAAGTAATGCTGTATGCCCTTGCTTTAAAGGTGGCCCATAGAAAGCAGCACTTACACTGTACCTCCTCTCAGAGGAACTGGAATAAGACTAAAAATATCTAGAGGATGCGATGACAAATACAAAAAAAATCTTGGATTTATTCTGGATGAACTGTTGAATCTCAGTCTGTGAACTGCAATTTTTAATTCAGAGAACAAGTGAGAGTTAACTGATATGTCTACAGTACTCCAGCCATAGCTTGACCAATGCTATAGCCTCTGATAGAGACAAGAGAAAATTCTATTGTGTGTATACTAGGTATTTGATGGTTTAAATTTGATGACGAAAGGTTTTAAATAAATTTATCCGTCTGTTTATGAAAAGACAAGTTTGAAGGCAAAACTAAGCAGTATCCTTTAAGGTAGTATCCAGCATGTTAAGAGTTGGAACAGGATAAATATGCTAAATTTGTACACATTTTTCTTTTTTTTTCTGTTTTCTTTCAGAGGGAGTGTCACCAACTCATAACAGGGGTCTTTCTTTTAAAACCCAATCAATAATAATAATAAAAATTGTGGGCTGGAGGAGGGGGAGATGTGGGTGCATAGATATACAAATTTTCCAAACAATGTTCTCTTTTAAGCCAAAACTTTATCATCAAATATAAACCCAGATAGGGGGATTAATCCTCCCAAGCACAGTGGAAGCAGAGTGGCTGTGACCTTTCCTGTGTAAGTACAATGAATTTAAAAAAAAGTCCCAAGCAAGAAGTATTTTATTGTCTAAACCCCAGCTTTTCATGTACAGGTGTTATACAAAATACAAGAACGAGATAAATAATCCTAACACTTTCTAGACAAAGGATTCACTGTTTTAGTGAATAGTTTCTTAGTCTGAGCTCAGCTTTTTCTGTTTATATTAAGCGTTATTGCTGGCTACTCTGAAATCTCTGAATGACATGCCAAACCTGGAATCCTGGCTGTACAGATCGATTGTGCTCGTGTATTTTATTTCTCTTCTCTAGCTGAGCACTGGGTGTGCAGACAACAAGGTACTTAACATCAGTGTGAGTAAAATGCTTCAGGTTCAAGCGTGTGCCAAGAGCTTTACTGGATCTCTTTCATAGTTAACATACAGAGTTTTATATAAAATTAGTTTGTTATTCAAGGGCACTGTTTCGGATAGAAGATTTGTGTTACTTGTACGTATTACAGATAGGGGAAAGTGGCTGAAGATGAACATGGCAGATCATTGATAAACAATGACCTCAGATTGCTTGTTTAGATAAGTGGGGGTGTGCAATGTGTGTTGTAGTATGGCCAAACTGAGACAAATTTGGGACAAAGCCAGTGTTTGGAAAATGGAGACCCTTGTTCTGGGAGCCTTTAAAAGGCTTTTGAGTTCTGGTAAATAATCAGCTAAAGGTGAGCTGCCAGCTAACACAGTAGGGAAGCTATTATGATGTCTCAATACATCAGATGGAGAAGTCTCATGTAAAGGATAGGGGAATTATATTATTTTTAGGGGTCTGATGAAAATCTAATGGGGCCTTGAGTTCAGTTTTGGCACATACTTTTTAGAAAGATAATGCTTTGGAAAGTGTTGGAGGAAAAAAAAAGAATGATTACAATATTTTTAAAAAATATGCTTTGCAATGAAAGATTCTGAGATCTCCATCTGTTTTCTCATCAGAGGAGGTTACTTAGTCCTAGTATACAAGAACTAAAATAGAGAAGAAAATTCTAGAAGGTTATAGACAAAAGTAAGGCAACACTGAAGCTGGAAATTGAGGGCACTTTCTTAAATGAATCATTCTAATACATGTTTCAAAATCAATGGAACAATTTACGTAGGATTTTTAACCCTATGATTGCTTACTGCAGAAAACATAAACAGGCTTTTCTGTTAAAAGTCTGTGCTCCTCTTCAAAACAAATAATGATTTAAAAAATCATCTGCATTCTGAGTTACACATAAGGGTCAGTTTTCATGACAGCAATGCCTCTTCAGCCTTATCTTTTTCTGATAAGAATCTGTAGGAAGCAGCTTAGTTCCCTCTTTTAAGAGAAAAAAAATCAAACTGGTTTTCTATTTGGAGAAATTAATAATGCCTTCATAAAAACAATAGATACCCTCCTCTCTTAAAGTCTGTGCTACCTTTACACTAAAGTGGCTCTGAAAATTATAATTCCCTCTATATGCATGAGGAAAAAATACTGAGAATTATGGGAGAATGGACACTTGGGCTTGAAACTGAGTAGGTTTATATTGGATATTAAGAGGAAATTCTTTACTATGAGGGTGGTGAGGCCCTGGCACAGGTTGCTCAGGGAAATTGTGGATGCCCCATCCCTAGAAGTGTTCAAGGCCAGGCTGGATGGAGCTCTGAGCAACCTGGTCTAGTGAAAGGTGTTCCTTCCCACAGCAGAAGGGTTGGAACTAGATGAGCTTTCAACCCAAGCTGTTTTATGATTCAAAGGCTCTTTGTTTCTAGAAGCCAAAACAACACAGCAAAGTAATGCTAAAGCATTACTAAAGCCTAAAGCCACCTCATATTGACCAGATGGAAGGCTGAACGAGCTGAGAATACTGTGGCACAGGAGTATGGTTTTCACTGATGAGGGTTTTGGATGGAGCTGTCCCTTCCCATGGGACTGACACAGGGGGGTAAGTACTGAGCACCCAGCACAGTGGTGCTGCTCAGGAGGGACAGTGGTTCAGCTCCTCAGAGCAGCAGTGCTCCAGCACTGTAAAGCATTAATATGGTCAGTAAGTCCTGTTTTCCAAAAGGGATGAATCCTTTAAGATCTGCACCATGAAGGCACAGCTGCAGGGACTTTTAATCAGTGAAAATTTGGTGCTAGTGCCCAGTGAATTGTGCTTTGAGGATGTGGGCACTGAGCTCCACTGCCTGCTCCAAAGGTATCCTCAGGGCAAGCTCAGAGTGCCCTGAACCTGCTGCTCTGGGCAGTGACACCCAGAGGAGCAGAGTCTCTGATGAGTGTGATTGCATGAGCAATACATAAATGCTATTTATGACTCAAGTTGAGTCTGTACATGAGAACTACTTGGTGAGCATCTCATGCAAAGAAAAAAGTCTGTTCAAAACCACAAGTAAAAAGCTTCTATTTTATTTTAAAAGATCTGTTTGATATTTATTTATGTTTTTGAGTTTGTGTGAATTTCTTTTAGTTACTTTGCCATCTTGGTCTGTTATGGCATGGCCTAAATTAAGGACTAGGTTGCACTGAGGTCAAACGTCAGCATGCTTTGTTGTCACATTTTGTACTCAATGCTGCTCCTACTTTAGACTAAGACAGTCTTAGTCTACAGCTTAGTCTAAAGCTTACATTTCCCTCCTTCTAAAATTACAGAAAACTCATCAGGGTTTCATTTTTTTACTTTATGGAAGATTAATATAGATGAACCTGATGCCAGTCAGGTTTGAAGAGACCAGTCAGATTTTCATATAGCTCTACGTTAAATTATAGAAGGACGAACTTTCAGAAATCAAAGTCTTTTAAAGAGATTGATGGTATTTAGGCTTGATCCTGAATGGTATTAAGGATTCTTTCCTTGGTCCTGTAAATTCTTAACTTTTAAGTTCTCTGCAGCTGTCTCAGTGTTTTAGGTCAAGCATGTGTTTAAGTGTTTTGTTGGATTTGGGCCAGAATGTTCAGCATTATAACTGAAGAGGTTTAACCTGTGGAATCTGGATCCCTTAAACTTCAAATCAGACATCTAACATTTCCAGGACCAGCAATTCAAATAACTTTCAATCTCTCTTAGCTAAAGTATTGATTAAGAAACAAATCGTCAATTGTGCTTAGATTCTGACTTCACAAACAGCTGCTCGTATGCTGGACATCACTAACCTATATATTTCAGTGTTAACATGTAAAGACTTTAAGTGTTTTGGAGAGAAAAATCATCCTCACTGCAGTTTTTTTACAAGGACTGTGATACAGAGGGGTCTTTTGGTGAATCGTAAAATGTTTTGGTCCCACTTTTGAAGTACATCCTGCCTTCTCTGACAAAGTTTGACTTCAGTTATGATTGGCAAGGAGGAATTTGCTTGCTGTACTTTGTAATTTTGCAGGGGGATATTTTACTGGTTGTTAGAGAGAAATGAGTTCTGCTTCCTAGCTAGAACTTTGTTTTCATTGGATGAGAATGAGAGCAAATATTTGGACATAAATGTTTTATGGCAGTACCATATGGTCCTTGGTATTTTATTTTTAATTTTTTGCAGTTGCATTAAAATTCCTTTAATATTACCAATGTATTTAATTTAAAAGATAACTGCTGCATGTAACCTGAGCAGCTGTTTTTCCTAAAATTGCCATAGCATCAAAACTTTTGCTTCTTTGAAACCTATTGCTTTATCTGAATAGACAGTTATATTACTGGTTTGTTTGGGGAGAATTTGTTTCTATTTTAACTAATAAATACCATGTCAGTTATATTGTGTTGTCACAGCTTTGCTCTAAATTGTAGTTGGTGATTAATTTCTAATTGCAATCAGTGAAATCAGATGGTTGGTTAATTTGTGTTGCCAGGATTTTCTTCCCCTTGACAAAAAAAGCACTGAAAGAAATGCAAGGAAATCAAACTACAAACACATTCTTGCTTTTCCCCTTCCCTTCCCAAAGGAAAAAAAATTCCCTTAACTGGTACTTCAAACCTGAAGATTTACCTTATTCTCTTCTCCCAGGGTAGTACTGCAGGGGAAATGAAGTTCAAAATCCAAAGGCCCTTGTAGCACCTGGGGACTTGCTGAGACAAATGAAACACACAGGGATTTAATCTTATGAGTATCTTCTCAGAAAAAAAAAGGTAGATTGGAGTAAAATAACTATGAAATTATCACTCTTTTTTTTCCAGCACCCAACAAGTGTGCATGCTTTTTAACTAAAGCAAATTGAAAAAGAGCTGTACCCAAGCAGCCCATATGTGCACTAAATTATACCATCATAAATAGGGAAGAAGGACAATGGGGGCAGTTGAAAGACTCTTTGCTTTTTGAACTCACACTCCTCTTTCTTCTCTTTTAAAAATTCTGCAATTTTTGGGGGTGGCGAGAGGGAGGAGAAGAGTAATATTTCATATCAAAGTCTTAATTTTATGCTTATATTCCAAAAACTTATTTTCTGTGAGAAGTTAATTCAGTAATAGTCACCAGATGGTGTGCAAATACTAATGAGGGATGTTACGACTCTTGGGTTCCTTGTGGAGGTTGTAGGAGTCGGCATCTTGCCATCAGAAAATAGATGCTGGGGGAGTAGAAGTGCTCCCTGGGGAGGATGTGACTGGACTTGCAGGGCTTCATTTTTGTTGCTGCTTTGTTGGTGGGAGTTCTACCAGTTGTAAGAAACTTTTTCTTCATTAGCTTTAATGATAGAGAAAATGGTGGGACATGGTGCTCAGTATCACAGCTTTGAAGACTGTTATTAATCTTCATTTTCATTGAACCTGAGCGAATACTTAATACAGTTTTAAAAAGTGAAGGAAACCACTACTGCTTGGAGAGTGGGACACAGGCTGGGATGGTCATATATGAGACAAAGAAACATTTATTTGCAGGGAAATGTTATCATTTTTTCTAGAGCAATACTTAATGCTACCTCTTCGGAATGATAATGCTGTGCATTCACTGCCATATGATTTATTGCTAGTTAATCCATCACATCTGTTCTCTGTCCCAGTGGCAGCATATAAACATTGTAAGGCAAGCAAGATGAAACGGAGCTCTGGGATGTCTTTTATAACAGATCTCTGTAAGTGTGAAAGTAGAAATGTCTGTTGATTCATAGCAGCATGCTAAGGAGCTTCTAGTCAACAATGGGCACTGACATGTCAATTCCCTTGTGTGACTTGGGCTCTTTTCCCATCCACTCACTCATTCATCCTCAGAATTTACGCTGCCAAACTGAAAGGAAAATGTTGACAAATACATAGCGCTGTCTCCTTCAGATACAATGTATTTATATTTGCCAGCAAGAGAGCTAGTGACTTCAGCTCTAGAGAACCCCTGAAACACGCAGCAGGGCTGTGTGATGGGATGTGGAGTACGGTGCTGCTGCAAGTCTGATGCAGGATGGTCTTGTCTGGTTTGAAACTGTCCATTGGTCTTATTCAGGTTCATAAAAGGTGCACCCATTTCATGTTAACTCTGATGATGTTCTTTTACATCCTTCCTGGTGAAAATTATTAGACACAGATTTCTATGCAGCTCTAACACGTAGTATTGAGACAAGTGAAGAATCTTTGAGAACTGCATTTCTTCTGTTTTCAGTGATAGAGTTAAATGTCTGCTGCCATGGCCTTTTTATAAATATTTATCTTACTCAGAAAACAAACAAACCACAGCAGTTTTTATGTAATAGGTTTCTTAAGAGTGCTAAGAAGTATATCTGAATATATATGAACATATAAAGAACAAAAGGATCAATTAAGAATTGTGGTGATGTCAGTGTCATTAAGGTGAAATGAAAATATTTTAAGAACAATATTGCCTGTATGATGCCGTCAGTAAAGCATGTAGGATAAAATATGATGAATTTAGGGAACAGAAAATGGACTACTTGACTAAAGTACAGATAGGAAAAAGTTCAAGTGCATCCCAGTCTCCACTCCATGACATTTTCTTCTTTTCATTCTATTAATGTTTGCAATTGTAAATAACATGTCAAAAGCTTGACATATTAATATCTTGCTGCTGAAATTTTTTATGTTCTCTGTTATCCCAGTTATTTAAATTGTGACCAAGATTCAGAACCTTAGAACTTGAAGCATTTTGCTGTCCTTAATAGTATGCTATGTTACATATTCCCATTGTAGATGTCTGAAGAAAATCTGTATGTGTAACTCGCATGTCAGAACATAGATCTGGAAATTGCATTTATTACCATTCCAATGGTATTTATCCCCCTCAGAAACCAAAACAAACAAACAAAGACAAGAAAAGAAAAAGAAAAAGTCTGTAAGCCTGTATAAGGCTGTACAGAGACAAGGACTTGATCACTTGTGTTGGCAGTTCTTGGTGAATTATTTTCCCTGTGGAGCTCCTCAGCACCCAGATTTTCTATTTGCATCTAAATTAATACACAAATATGAGAGAAATAAAAATCTACTGAACTTCACCTGAAGTTTCAAATTTGTTTGGGTGGGAAATTTGATAATCACAGAAGCACAAAATGGTTGAAGTTGGAAGGGACCTCTGAAGCTCATCTTGTCCAAAACTGCTCAAGCAAAGCTGCCTAAAGCAGGTTGTTCAGGACCTTCTCCATAAGACAGATATCTGAAAGAATGGGATATTTCAGAATCTTTTTGAATAACCTATGCCAGTCACCTCCAGAGTAAAAAAAGCATTTCCTGGTGTTCAGAGGGAACCTCCCATGTTTCAGTTTGTGTCCCTTGACTCCTGTCTGTCACTGGGCATCACTGAAAAGAGCCTGACTGTCATCTATGAACCCTTCCTGCAGACATTGATATAAACAGAAGAGATCCCCTGAGCCTTGTCCTCTCCAGGCAGAACTGTCTCAGGTCTCTCACAGGTGAGGCTCTCCCATCCCTTCATCATTCATGGCCCTTTGTTGGACTTTCTCTGGTATATCCATGCCTCTCTTCTATTGGGGAGCCCAGAACTGGGCAAAATATTCCATGTGTGGAATACTAGTGCAGAACAGAGGGGAAGGATCACCTCCCTTGACCTGGGAACCCTCACTCAAATTAAATCAACTAATACCTCTCATGATTTGTACTTCATTGTATCCACTGAGACACAGCCCCATCTAGCCTTCATATGCCTTCAGTTTTCAAGTACTTGAAATCAGCTTCAGTGTCTGATCTCCTGTCAGCTCCTGGTGAAACAGATCTTTTCATACAGCCACAAGAATAAGACATTGCACTCTATAGGTGTATTATTTTCAGTTTCAGAAGTTATATAAAACAACTATTTCCTATAGAAAAGTAGGTTCTACACAGTTATATTTGTACCATATTACAGAAGTACCTGGGACCTAATCAAACACCTGTACTGGTTTCTTTTAAGCCCCATATGGACAACCAGGAAGCAAGATCGTTTCCTGAGGCTGTGTTTGTAAATCAAGCAGCACCCAGGGTGTTCCCAAGCACTGCCATTCTGCTGATACTTTGGGAGAACTGTTCCTGGCAGGGCTTTTTTTTGTGACCAGTAGCACTTCCCCAGCTGATTCCCACACACAGCCCAGGAATTAGTGGAGGTGAGGGACCACTCCCTACAGGCTGCTGGCAGATGTCCTCCCTGTTTTGGGTGCTCGAGATGGTTTATGATATGGTTGCACACCATTCTCCTCTTGCTTAGCTCAGTGCCATAGTATAGTCTCAGGCACATTTAAATTACAAGTATAGGCACAACCTGCATCCCTGGGTCTCATGATGTCTCCACTATGTGTGCCAGGATGTAAACAGGGAAATTAGGTTATAGTAGGGAAAGAGCTAAATGAACACAGTGGAATTTTAAAGTAGAGCTTATAATTCCTAATCAATACCAGATGGAAGAGATTTGTAAATACCATTGCATAAGTAAAGTTTAAGAACAAGTTTAAAGGATAAAGTAATGGCATTTGAAAAGTTTGGTGGAGGTGTTCTCTCTGCACGCCAAGGCAGTCTGAGGGAAATCATCAGTGCTTGCAAGGCAGCAGACGAATTTGATATTCATTGTTATCAGAATGAAATGGGGCATGGGGACTCAATAAGGTAAGAGATTTATGCAATGGTTTGTTGTGAAGTTCTATAAGGCATTTTATTTACTGAAGTGGAAGCCATCAACCAGTCAGCCATAGGGCCTGTGAATTTTGGCATGATATACAGAAAATTGTAAGTCCTAAGAATTTTCCAACAAAGAAGTCATAAGCCACAGCAATGTACAGTTGGCTTAGTCTTGTAACTTGTGATCATCTAAGGGACAACAGATACAAGTGAAAATTATGTTTATTGTAGTTACATATATTTATCAAAAGACAGACATGTTAGATTAGTCACATTAGGTTAGATGTTTGACCTAAAAAAAGTTAGGTAAATTTTCCTGGTTGTGTGTCAGTCTTAACAGCTTGTATGATTGTAAATGCATGAAGACAGAAAAGTTAGCAGAAATATTTTTTCCTTACATAATTGTGGAAATATCAATCTATCTAAGGAGAATGGATATATTATTTAAGACACATTGAGGCAATACAGTATTTCAGGGTGTTGGAAGAAAAAAGCAATCAAGCAGCTCACTGCTGTTGGATTTTGTACAGCCTAGACCACCCCTTCAATGTATTATGCAGGTGTTACAGATCCTGATAGTTTTGTTTGTTTCTCACCCTTTTATTAGACCAAACTATGGTGGTTTTTCTCAGCTTTGAAGCAGAAGTTATTTACAAAAACACATAACTAGAAGTGCTGTTTGCCATGGTTCAGTCCAGTGGCAAACTATAGAGGAGCAGCTAATCTAGAGGTTCAATGCAGTCAGATGACCAGAAACTAATTTCCAATGAGCTGTTTACTATATTTAATTCAAGGGCTGATCATACCACATTTCCACTGACACACTCAAGAAACAAAGCACAAAAGTACAAACATGAAAAAAGAAGTCTTAAAGCTAAGTAATAAAGAAGCTTGCTGGAGTAGTGAATACTTAAAAGTCAAAGAGAATGAAGATGGAATTGAAGTCCCAGGAGCTGCCAAGAGGTATGTTTTCAATTCTGAAATCTTTTTTTGCACTGTGATGGAGCTTTACCTTTTTTTTTAAGTGCAATTTATTTCTTTTTCATCCTAATCTAGATTTATTAGGCAGCAGAAAAAAAATAATAGTTTTTCAGCTCTATTTCAGATAAGCCTTTAAACCACTTGTGGAAATGACAGAATAACTGCCCTGCACAGACCTTGAATCTTTTTCCAGTGGATGGATATCTAAATTATTTAAAAGTTTTTTTTTTTCCTTTGGAGGTGACTTGGAGAGGTTGTGGCAAGGGTTTGTTATAAAAACAGGAAGCAGTTTTTAAAATATATTACAAATATAATATAAATAATCATTATACTAGCATGGCTCTCCAGTGACTTGCTAGTATGAAAGAGAATTTCTCTAGGTCATCATTGTTATATGTGACAGCAGCATTGACTTTTTATGAAGGCAGGGATAGAACCCAGGGTTGCTGTGCTGCTTCCCTTTGACACTGAATATTTGTGGTAAGTGAACTGGTAAATCTGTGTTTTCACTTCACCTTTTAGTGGAAGGTGTTCCTTGCTCGTGGCAGGGGGGCTGGGAAGAGATGATCTTTAAGTTTCCTTCCAACCCAAACCACTGTATGATTCTATGATTTTCCCAAAGGACACATGTCTAAGAAAACAATCTGATCTGGAAATGTGCACTTGGTGTGTTCCATTTTTCTTCATAAACTCATGTAAAATTTAGGCATTCTTCCCGGAATGCATAAATTACTCAGGGTTGAGTGCAAAGTACTGCAGATTCTTGCCAATTCACAGTATTTATTAACAGGTACAGATATTTACTTTCTATATATCTGTTCAGAATACTTTTCAAAGTCCATTAAAATAGTTATTTACTAGTAGATCTCTTTGCCTAGTGCTGAAATAATTAATTCACTTGAATTATGTAAATGATTATACACTATACCTGGTTTAGCCTTCACCAGTGTTAATGTTAATGCCACTGTCTGATTTTTTGGTTGGGCTCTTCCTTTACCATGGGGTTCTCTTGGAATATAGACAAGCCCTGGTGTGAGTGGCTATTTTGCAAGACAGGACTTTAGTGTGTGTAGCTGCTGCTCCTGGGGCAAGAGCTGCCCTTCACAAAGGCACCAGGACCGTGTGACCTCCTGGTTCCCAGGGCTGGGGTGAACTCCACGCCTTCCTGCAGACTTGCGGGAGATAGGATCTGGATTTTTTTGGGTAAAAATGAGGAATTATGAAAAGGTTTTGAGAGGACTGCCTGAGCTGAGGTGGTTTAGTGTACATTTGGGCTGCCAAATGGATGTTTAGCCTCTCAAAGAGCATGGTTTCTCTGACTGTAGCCTGACCTTCACGTTTACAAGGAGAGGTTCATGTGTGCAGGGGGAAGATGGCTGTGTATAACTTCAGCATTACTCCATCAAATTAACATATCTAAGACTATAAAAAATCTTTCACAATGAGATTTTTCAGGGAAAAGAGTGTTTTTGTTTGCATACTGAGTTATAATGCTTCTGAGAGTCAATGCTCAGTAAACCTTTGCATTTAGGAAACTTTTCTAATCACTGTTGATGGTGATTCCAAATACTGTCTGATAAGTGTCACAGTCAATGTCACACTTGTCAAACAGTGCCTTGAAATGTGATTTTTTTTTCTGAATACTGTTGAAAATCATTATTTATTTATTAAGTACCAGAAGTGCATTATTGCAATACGAAGAACAGAATAAAACTCAGTGTGGCTCCAAGGAAATTACAAGACAGCAGATATTTAAAGAAGTAAATGTACTGGGTGATTCAGATGTTCTGACTGGCAGTAATGTCATTATTTTTTCTTCATTTGTCCTCCCTCGTAGCTCACATGAAAGATGACAAATGACCACTTTTGTCTAGGCTGGTGAATGCTGTAAAAGAAACATTTGGCTTGGGAAACACACAATGTCTACATATGAGAGTAAAAGTGAGGCCTAGGCACATAATTCCAAACCCATTTTTTCTTCATTACTGTGCTACCTATACAGCAAGAGGGCTGCAGTGCTCACATTGTTTAGTGGCTGCAGAAGCAAGTTTGGTACAAAAACTATAATTTTATTTCTGACAAGCTGTATGACCTTAGGGAAGTTATCTTATTTATCAGGGCTTCAATTCATCTAACTATAAAAAGTGGAAAATAATGTTTTTGCACCTTTCCAATGAGCTTGTAAGCATTATAGATAACAGAACATGCAAAATATTAGTGATATTCAAACTGATTAGAGAGAAACTCCTTATCTTCTTACTGATCACTTGGGATCAGCTGTTTTAACTAGATTTAGGCACATCTCCAAATATTGGTATTTGTAAATCAGTTTCAGAAAAGTTTTCAAAGCTGTACCTCATGATCACATTTGTGTAATTCTTGTCAAAAATGAAATCCCAAGCTATTTCTTCCTAATGTCATTAATTATTCCTCTGTAGAGTGTAGTTAATGAATTTTAAAGGCTGATGGGCCTTCATATGGTCATTGTCCAATCTGAACCTGTTAGAACTTACATCGAGTCCAATGGTTCTGCTTGAATGATAGATTATCTTTTCAGAGTGAAAAAACACCAGACAGAAAAAAAAACAAAACCTCATTCCAGTCTTGGTTTAAGCATTTCTAATAATAGCAAATCCACTAAAAACCTTGGTAAATTGCTCTGGGGTTAATTGTGTTCACTGCAGAAATCTTTTCCCTCGCTTGAATTTGCTTAGCTTCAGCTGAGGTTTCAGTGTTAATTCTCATATTGATTTTAACATGAAAATTCATTTTTATTTTTACAGAAAATGGGTCTGACTTCTAGTACACTGTGGAATAGAAACAATGTTAAAATTATTTTTTGTGAAACATTTTTCTTGTTATTCAGTCAGCTCTACTATTATCCTTAAATAGTGTTGCAATTTTTTAACTCCGATTCATTTCTTGGGAATAGAAGTCAAACTTATGCAAGCGTAAATTTTATAACTCTTCTTTATTTTTCATGAATATTTTGTTCCTTCATTTGCTTTTCTTCAGTCCAGTACCTCTACAATTCTATTATTTCCATTAAGACACCATCACTGGTATACAAGTAATTTCTTTTTAATTCCATAGAATGCATTTCAGGAGGTCTTTGCAGGACTGATGAGGTTATGTGGTGAAAATTAGAGGCTGGGTAATAGCATTTTTTCTGGAGAAAAGCAGAGGACTTCTGCCTTTGTTCAATTTTGCATTAAAAACACATTGCTATAAGTACACATGAATTTTTAAAAGAAATTTTGGCAAAAAATGACCACTGAATCATGTTACACAAATGAATCAAATCTTTTATAAATAGTAAATAAAACACTTGCAAACATAATTTCCCAGTGAAGACAATTATAGGGACTAAAATGGACTGACACATGTATACAAGAATGAAAGCTTGGTTGGTTTGCATTTACTCATGCTCACATAAAGACCTCTTTTTCCCAAACTGAGACTAAACTGGAGTATAGCATCCCCTCTGTAGGAGTACAACAGGCCCTCCAGATTATAAACTGTTATGAAAAACATAAAATATGGTAATATTTGCTATTATAGTAGCAAGTGTATTTACAGAAAATAATTGGGAATATATGCTGATAAATATACACTGAATATATATATGTATTTATGAATATTCCATAGAACCATAGAATCATAGAATGGCCTAGGTTGGAAGAGACCCTAAAGATCGTCCAGTTCCAACTCCTCTGCCATGGGCAGGAACAGCTTTCACAAGACCAGGTTGTTCAGAACTCCATCCAGCCTGGCCTTGAACACTTCCAGGGATGGAGCACCACAGCTTCTCTGGGCAACCTCTGCCATGGCCTCACCACCCTCACGGTAAAGAATTTTTTCCTAGTATCTGATCTAAACCTCTTCTTTCAGTCTGAAGTCATTCCCCTTTGTCATGTCACTACGTGCCCTAGTAAAAAACCCCTCTCTGTCTTTGCTGTCGGCTCCCTTCAGGTACTGGAAGTTCACAATTGAGTCACCCTGAAGCTTTCTCCTGTCTGAACAATCCCAATTCTCTCAGCCTTTCCTCACAGGACAGATGTTCCATCCTTCTGATCACTGTGGTGGCCTCCTCTGGACTCACCCCAGCAGGTCCCTGTCCTGGCAGTGCTGGGAGCCCGGGCTGGGTGCAGCCCTGCAGGTGGGGTCTCTGGGCTGGAGCAGAGGGGCAGAATCTCCTCCCTTGCCCTGCTGCCCTCAGGGCTTTGGATGCAGCCCAGGGCACGTCTGGTTCTCTGGGCTGTGAGCACACGCTGCCAGCTCGTGCCCAGCCTCTCATCCCCCAGAATCCTGGGGCTCTTCTCAACAGGGCTGGTTTGGATCTGTTCATCCCCAACCCAGGTGCAGCACCTTGCACTTTGTCTTACTCCATCTTTTGATACTCCCATGGGAGTCTCACTTCCCACTTCTTCAGCTTGTCCAGGTCCTTCTGGATGACATCCCGCCCTCCTAGTGTGGCAAGCTCAGCCCTCAGTCATCTGCAAATTTGCTGAGGGTGCACTCAATTCCTTCATCTCTGTCGTTAATGAAGATATTAAGTAACACTGATCCCAGTATGGATCTGGGAGGGACACCATTTGTCACTGATGACCATCTGGACTCAGAGCTATTGTCCACTACCCTCTGGATGCATCCAACCACTTTGTTATCCATCTAGCAGTCCACTCATCAAATCCACCTCTCTCCCATGTAGAGAGAAGGATGTTGTGGGGAACTTCTTAGAAGTTGGGATAGAAGTTCAAATAAAAGACATCTGTAGTCCTTCCCCTTGTCCACTGATGCAGTCACTCCATCACAGAAAACCATGGGGTTGGTCAGGTAGGACTTGCCCTTGGTGGAACTCTGCTGGCCACTTGAATTATCTCCTTGTCCTTTTCCATGGACAGCTTCTCCATGAAGAACAATTTTTAGGAGGATCTGTTCCATGATCTTCCCGGTCACAGAGGTGAGTCGGATAGGTTGGTAGTTCCCAGGATCTTCCTTTCTACTCTCTTTTTAAAGACAAGTGCAATATTTCCCTTTTTCCAGTCAACCTGGGACCTGTTTACTGTGACTTTTCAAATATCGCGGAGATATTACATCACCCAATTCCCTCAGGACTCTGAGTACCTCAGCCTTATCCTCATCATTGCTACTACTTTTCCAGTGCTGTTTATTATGAGGGTACACCTCCCTGATCTTCCTTTTCTGGTTATCATACTTTTAGAAGCTCTTCCTGTTATTCTTTGCTTCCTTTGTCAGGTTCAGTCCCAGCCTCATCTTGGTCACCCTATACAACCAACCTTTGTTTCCATACTTTTCCTGGGTGACTTCCCTGTCCTTGCTTCAGCTGTCTTTCTCTTTAGTTCAACCAGCAGATTCCGGCTCAGCCATGCCTGTCTCCTGTCTTCCCTGCCTGATACATAGATGTGTATATAAAATACACAGAATAGATACTGATACAATGCAGAATATACACTGGTAATAATGCAGAGATACACAGAACTAGAATGATCAGTAATGTTATTTCCATATAACTTAGGGCATCTAACTTTCTGTTTTGATGGGGGAGGGTATGTGTAATTGTTGGTAAAATAAATGTCAGCAGTTGGGTGAAAGGGAGGGTAAGGAGAACTGACTGAAAAGCAGGTGGGCTGTTCACTGGTAGAAGTGGCTTCCCATTTGTGTTGGCAAAGTGACCCTAGACTTGATGGCTCCAATCCCAGCAGGAACGGAATCTGCTCTCTGAGATAGCTCTGGAGAATCAGTCCTGAAAGAGTAGTTTCAGACCATCTGGAGCCAGATGGCCAACTTCAGACTTCTAAAATTTAAAGGGCAATTTATTTGGCTTATTGAAGTCTTAAGTGAGCTTTGCCATTGACTTCAGGAAGGGACATGAATTTACACAGGGTTTTGAATTCAGAAGTATAACCAGGTTAAAAATCTTTTAGGATAGAAGATGAACACTCAGAGAAAATGTGTGGGAGCTGTACTGGGAACAAGAATCTGGATTTTCCAAAAGCAGATGGTGAAAAATATCTTTGCTGCTAGCTGGTGCCTGAGCTTGAATTGCATTACTTTGCTGTTAAAATCCAGTCTATTCAAAGTCTGTCTGCATGAATTTTACATTTCTAAATAAAAGTGTAATAGGACAATTTAGTGATTTGATCTCTGCTGTCTACTCACTTTTCCTTCCTAGAGAAATTACCAGTATCCAAATACACTAACCCATCAGTGTCTCAGCTACAGACATTGCTGAATGATTCTTATGTATTCATTGGTAAACTATTGTCTCTTTCAATTTACCATCATTTTGCAGGCTGAATTATCTTCTATTCATTATTTATCCATTTAAAAGTGTCTTGCAAAAATAAACCCTAAAATATTAGAATTACAGATATTGAGTCCTTCATTTGAAAAAATGGGGGGACGTGTGCTAAAAGAAGAATTGAGAAAATAAGTTCATATATTGGAGAGAGTGGTGAATTATGGAAGATGAGGTGCTTTTAAGTTACATAGTTCAGTGCACAAAGCAGCTTATTTTGGGCAAAAGTAGTGGTTACTACAAGACGATTTTTATGACTTTCATTGCAGTTCTGCCAATCCTTTGTCTCATTTTCTGTCTCTGTATAAATAAGGATGGTTGTTTGCATTCTGCAGCAGAAAAACTACGACGTTCCATGTTTTTCAGTGTATGGGAGCTTGGGTTAAATCACTACCAGAGGCTTGTGGGCTGAGCTCTGAGGCTCTATGGGTGTGCCTCTGGTGCCCAGGGGAGCACGGCAGGGAATTCCCTCAATGGGTGAGATGATCAGTAAATCCCAGTGCGGTGGGGTACAGCACTGTGCAGTCCAGCCTTGGCACTCGTGTGTTTGTCCAGCCTTGCTGATGGGCCACAAATAACATCAGCTGTTTCCATCCCAACCTGTTCATTCACCTCTGATCCTCCCTGCCCTGCGTGGACACGCCATACAGACCTCTCCAGCTCTCTTCTGCTGAAAAAGAATGGAGAAGAGCATTGAACACTGGCATACAGGGAACATACATTGAATATATGTCAATGGATAAAGGAGTGCAGACACTAGTCACAGAGTGCAGATAATTAAATGTGAGATATAGGTTCTCTAAAAGATATTAGCATTGGTACCCATTGGTCATCATTCTGCTTTATTCTAGATCTTTTCTACACCTTCGGTTTTAGTTTCAACTTGACATATGACAATTAGTGATCTTATTACTATTTCCAAATTATCATTAAAGAAAGAAAAACAAGTTGAGTAGCTCAAAGCCAAACAGAATAGTGTGGGATATATAAATATCCCCATTTAGGGTTCTTGCAAACTCCTTGTGCTAGCAACCAGTCAGTTGTTCAGGACTCCATTCATGTAAATTGGGCTTTTTTGATATTGTAGAGAGCTCATGTTTCAACTGGATGATTACACATTACAAATTAGTGCCTTATAGAAAGGTTAAGTATATTGCATTTAATTAAATTATATTTATCAATTTTTCAACTTCTGCCAGACTTTTAATCTATTAAAAATAAGTCAGATTTGATTAAATTTATTATCAGTAAAATGATTAACTGGCATTATTGAGATTTCTTAATGTTAATTTTTATTCAGGCTAGTACTGTATGTGATATCCCATTGGTTTAATCACTGGATTAAACCTAGGGCAATAGTTATCTGATTTTATCACTTGGTACTTCTTGAGTATTTGCACAGTGACACTGCAAATCATCTAGAATTTCCTTAATGCAACAAGATTTATTATGGATTAACATCAGTATGACAAACATTTTATTGGCCATTCCTTTAATATACCTGGGTGAAGATAACTGAGATCCACTTGTTAGCGTAGGAAAACATATAACCACACAGAGGCGATCATATGCGGTTCTTTATTCCAGCGCGCGGGACACCGGGGTGATAATACACCCAAATCTGATGTCCAAAGCATACAGAGTCGATTCGTGATTTTTATAGTTTACATTATACACATGTTAACTAACCCCCACCCCTAGATACTGATTATCCTATTCCTTAGTTACTATCTTAAATCATACCTACGCTTCTACCCTGATCCACACTTGATTTGGTTAAAACAATAGCATGGAGCTGTTTACAGAAACTGACGCTTGTTCCCAGCTAGCTGCGTCAAGTTCCAGTTGTACGTTCTCTACTTTCCTCCCCTTACATATTACTCAATCTAGAAATTATATTTTTTAACCCTCCACCAACATTCCCCCCTTTGAAAGTATTTTCACTCTAATATACTAAGTGTAAATGCTTTCACTTAATACAGTCCATTAGGCTTTAGAGTTCATACTGGATGTTCATCTTCAAATCCTCTGTTGTCATAGGCTTTGTCTGGGATGTTGTTGCGGATTGAAGGTGCTGGGTTCCGTGCCAATGCCTTCATTATGGTCCTGTTCCAAGATGCCTTTTTCTGTATCTCTCTCTTCAGGATTCTGTAAATTAACTAAATTACTAAAAATATAATCAGTAAAATTATCAGATTTTTAAGGATAGACTTTATCCATGAACTCACATTCCATCTTAATCTTTCAAAGATTTTACCCAACCAGCTAGTAGCTAAATCTTTTGTTCCTTTTGTGCTTCATGCTCTATTTGTTTTAGCTGACTGATGTCATGTTCTACATTTGCAGTTACATTTGGGATGTGGATGCAGCAATGGTCGATTTGTCTTTTTAAATATCCACACACTCCGTGTTCTTTCAAAAGTAACATATCTAAAGCCAAACGATTTTGCAGGGTCATTTTGGTGGTGGCCTGTAATTGCACATTGAGTTCCCTAAATCCCTCTCGTGTGATTCTTGCTAATCTGTCTACCTGACCTGTGAGTCTATATAGCATTTCTCTATTTCGATAATTTGCAATGGGACCAAACAAGGATTCTAGGGCCCACCCAATCTTTACTCCACTAGAGGGTTCCTTCCAAGTGTCATCTGGGTTCTTGTCTTCTGAGACATCTCGCTTTGCTTTTATTTGCAAGGCTTCACTGCTCCTGTTAAATGGGGATTTCTTCCAAATTGGACATAAAGTGGGAAGGCCCAGGGTGATTTCTCTTACCTCCCCGTCCATAGGCAAGTGTGTTGTCCATGTGCCATCACTCATTGCCCATACAAATGGTCCTGGACTTCGAATGGTACTCCTGCTACATCCTACTATAATCTTAGAATCTATTTTGCCTTGTTTGTGTTTAATTTTCCTGCAGGCACAACCAATTCGTAAGGCTATTGCCAATGGTGACCACTGTTTCATTTCTAGATTGTCAGAGGTGCAATCATAAATTTTCTTACATACCCACCAACTTACCTTATTTGCCTCTTTCTGACTGCTAGTATCAGTATTTGCCACTGTGGGATCTGTCTCATTTTCAGAGCCTTTCCATTTAATGCACCAGGGTGTGCTTTCCATATATTGGAATTTCTGGAGGATGCTCACAGACCATGCACTGTCCCAAGGTTCCAGTCCTTTCCAATCCTTCTCTTCACATTTCCACACCACAACACTTTCTGTAGCGTTGTCCCTGATCTTTTGATAGCGTAGAAACCAACATTGCCATTTTGCAAGGTCTTGGTCCTTAACCCACCACTCTATGATTTGTCCCAATTTGCCATTACTAAGAATGCACTCCGACTTTCTCATGGGTTGCATATAGGAATCCTCTGTTATCTTCCAGTATTCTCTGACCACCACCCTTGACTCTGGTACTTGTTTACAGTTAATTGTTTTGTTCCCTCCTATTTCAGGTAATTTTGACGTTATTATTCCCCAGCTTACTGGGTCCCCTGCTGCCTTTGGTATTGGCAGACAGGCCGTTATTCTGCTGGTATTATGCATTTTAGCAAAGTCTCTGACCAATCCAATCATTACATTCTCAGCCCGAATTTCATTAGAAATTTCTATTACTTGTGTTTTTGCCTGTATCTCTTTCTTCATTCTAGAATGAAGAGTTGTTAGTTGACCCTTCTGTATCCCATATCCCAAAGTAACAGCAATCCCTACTGGTGACATTAGTATCCATGAAATTAACATTACCCACAGGAAGAGCATGAGCACAGTTACCAATACCATTTGAACAGTTACAGACGTTTCAGCCTCAGCTTTGTTGGTCCAAAAGTTTCTACAGCCCACGACTGGACTCCACGAGGGACCTTCTTCACACGTGTGTAGTGTATCCAGGGTTCCACTCCAGCCACTTTGACTGCTGTAAAGGTGGTTAGCAGTACCTGATGGGGACCAGTCCACTTCTCTTTTAGTGGTTCTTCGTTCCAGGTTTTGATGTATACCTCATCTCCTGGTTCGATATTGTGGACTGGATTCTCCAGGGCCAGTGGTCTGTTCCACACGAGAACACTTCGGAGCCGAGCTAGAGTTTTCCCGAGGGACAGAACATAATTATACACATCTTGTTTCCCTGTGACATGAACATTTGGATTGGGGTTAGGAGATTCATATGGTTTCCCATACAATATTTCATAAGGACTAACTGACATCCCACTCCTAGGCTTTATCCGAACCCTCAGCAATGCTATCGGCAAAGCCTGTGGCCACTGCAGTTTGGCTTCCTGGCATATTTTACTGATCTGCCTCTTCAGTGTCTGGTTCATTCTTTCTACTTGCCCACTTGACTGGGGTCTCCATGGTGTGTGGAGGTCCCAAGATAATCCCAATAACTTGCTTACCTCTTGTACCACCGTGGCTATGAAGTGTGGGCCTCTGTCTGATGATATCCCTAGGGGCACCCCAAACCTGGGAATGATCTCCTGTAATAACCACTTAACTGTTTCCTTTGCTTGGTTTGTGCGACAGGGAAGGGCTTCTGGCCATCCAGAAAACGTGTCAACCCCTACTAACAGGTATTTGTATCCCCGAGTTTTTGGCAGTTCTGCAAAATCCACTTGCCAATAGTCTCCTGGTTCTATTCCTATCCGAATTCTGCCTAACTGTGCCTGTCGTCTAGCTACGGGATTGTTTTTCAGACAGATTTCACATTTAGACATTACTGACTTGGCCATTGTTTGCATCTGTACTGAGATTAGGTATTGTCTTAACCACTTTACCAACGCCTCTGCACCCCAGTGACACTCATTATGTTTTACCTGTAAAATTTCTCTCATTACCAAAGGAGGTACCACTATTTGCCCTTGTGCGGTTACATACCACCCTTCTGCATTCTTCTGTGCCTTCAGCAGTTGTGCTAGTCTGTCATCTTCGATTGTATAGTTTGGCTTCGGAGGCAAATTAAATTGAGAGATATTAAGTCTTGATGGTATCAATGCCATTGTTTTCTGCACCTCTCGCGCTACCTGACGGGCTGCCCAATCTGCTTTTCGATTTCCTTCACAAATTTTGGAGTTGCCTGATTGATGTGCCTTGCAGTGCATGATTGCTACTTGTTCAGGTTTTTGTACTGCATCTATCAATTGTAGGACTGCATCTTGATGTTTAATATTTGTCCCTTGGGAGGACAGCAGTCCTCTTTCTTTCCATAAAGCTCCGTGTACATGCACTACTCCGAAGGCATATTTGGAATCAGTCCAAATATTCACTGTCTTCCCTTCACTCAGCTCGAGTGCTCTGGTTAATGCGATTAGTTCTGCCCTTTGTGCAGACGTGTTAGGTGGTAGTGATTTTGCCTCTATTACTACATCAATTGTAGTTACCGCATATCCCGCGTATCTGGCTCCGTTCTCCATGAAGCTGCTTCCATCTGTAAAGAGTTCCCACTCTGGTTGCTCCAGGGGGACATCCTTCAGATCTGTTCTTGCTGAATAAGTGTGCTCGATGACTTCTAGACAGTCATGCTCTAATGGACCTTCCTCAGCTGTGGCACCTAGAAATAGAGCTGGATTCAAGAGGTTAGTTGTTTTTAGTGCAACATCATCCTGCTCAGTCAGGGTTACCTGAAACTTCATCATCCGGCTTGGAGAGAGCCAATGGCCCCCCTTTTGTTCCAGGACTGTAGTTACCATGTGTGGCACATAGACATCTATGTGTCTTCCCATTGTGAGCTTCCTGGCTTCCTGTATCAGCAGCACGGTAGCTGCCACTGCCCGCAGACATGAAGGCCATCCGGCACTTACGTTGTCGAGTTGTTTGGAAAAGTAACCCACCGGCCTTTTCCAGCTTCCCAGTCGTTGGGTCAGGACTCCCAGTGCCAGTCGCTGCCTTTCATGCACGTACAGCTGAAAGTCTTTAGACAGATCAGGTAATCCCAAAGCAGGAGCAGTTGTCAGTGCTTCCTTTAACTTCTGGAAGGCCTCTTTCTGTGGTTTGCCCCAGGTGAACGGCTGCGTCTTCTGAGCCTCGTACAAGGGTTTTGCAATCAGTCCATAGTCCATGATCCACAGGCGACACCACCCTGTCATTCCGAGGAAGATCCGCAGCTCGTGTAGATTCTGAGGCTCCTTCTCTGGTCCAGATTTCCAGTTCTTTTGCCAGTTGACTTCCAAAGAGAGTGGGCGACCCCTTGTACCCCATCGGTAATCGACTCCAGGTGAGCTGAGTTTTTCTTCCACTTTCTGGATGTTCCCACTCAAAGGCAAATAGTTTCCTACTTTCTTGGTCAAGGGGTATACAGAAGAAAGCATCTTTTAAGTCAATTACAGTAAACCATTTATATATCTCTTTTACGGATACTAACAATGTATAGGGATTGGCAACCACTGGATGAATGTCTTTTGTTATCTCATTTATACCTCTTAAATCCTGTACAAGTCTATACTCACCATTGGGTTTCTTCACTGGGAAAATTGGGGTGTTATATTCCGATTTACATTCCTCTAGAATTTGATATTTTAAAAATTTATCAATGGTCTTTGCTATTCCCTGTCGTGCTTCTGGTTTTATAGGGTATTGTTTGATTCGTACAGCCTTTGCTCCTTCTTTTAACTCTACATGTACCGGTTGTGCCAATTTAGATTTTCCAGGTACATCTGTTTCCCAGACAGAGGGAATTACTGCATCTTCTACTTCTTTAGGAATATTAGAAATTGGTTTTTCTTTTATCATCAAAATCTTTCCTGTCTTAGACTCCGGAATTTTCATTACGAGTTCACCATTCTCAAAAGTAATTACTGCCTCTAGTGCTGCCAGTAGATCGCGCCCTAAGAGCGGAGTTGGGCAGTCTGGCATGTATAAGAATTCATGGGTCAAGATTTTATCTTCAAAGCTCAATTCTAGGGGTTGCAAGAATGGCCGTACCTCCTCCTTCCCTGTGGCTCTAATGACTGCTGCTGACTTGTTCCCGATTTGCCCCTCAAGATAATTTAGTACAGAATGTGTGGCCCCCGTGTCAATGAGAAAATCTACGTCTTTTCCTTCTAAATGCAAAGTCACCATGGGCTCTCTTGATCCTGGCTCCCTCTCATGTAAAACCATGACCCTGGCTACACCATCCAGCTGATACTCACGACTTTGATTAAACATACTGTCTAACTGAGGCTGACCATTCTGGCTAAACCGGTTTGGACACTCTCTTTTCCAGTGTCCCTCCATCCGACAATATGCACACTGATTCAGACCTAATCTACCATGACCAGAACCTCTGCCAAAGCCACCTCTATTAACGCCACGACCACCTCTACCACGTCCCCGCCCCTGTCTCTGTAAGACTGCCAAAAGGCTTTGCCCCTGTTTTTTTGACAATTTCTCTGTCCCTGTTATTATAAACTTTCCAGGCAACCTCTAGGAGTTTATCTAAGTTTCTTAACTCTTCCCCTTCCAGTTTCTGTAGCTTTTTCCTAATATCTTCCTGTGCCTGACGCAGAAAAATAAAGGCAAGCTGAGTTCTTCTTTGCTCACTGTCTACTTGAAGATCAGTATATTTTCTTTCAGCGGGTGTGGGCGGGGGAGCAGGATAGCTTTGAGCAGGTGTATGTGGAGAAGGGGGGGGTTCTCTGAGCAGGCAGAGGAGAGGCAAGCGGAGGAGCGGCTGGCACAGGCAGAGGAGGATCAGCAGACAAAGGTGGGGGTGAAACATATTGTGCTGGCGCGAGCGAGGGGGGTGTAAGAGAATCAGGTGGGGTCAGGGTGAGCGGGGTAGAACTTGGTGTTGAGGGGGCCGTGGTGGTTCCAGGAGCCATGGGAGATACCAATAATTCCGATTCCAGTTCGTCTCTTTTTCCCCCTAAAATTTCACTTAAAACTGCATGTTCCATACAATGCTTATTTTGGACGCAAGCCAGACACTTATTATTCTCAAGCTTCATTGCTTTCATTTTGTCAAGCCACAAAACCGGTTTCTCAAGCAAGCACAGAAATAAGTCAATATATGGTAATTGTTCTACCCTTCCATCTTGTGTACAAAGCAATCTAAGTTGCATAATAACCTTCACATCAAAAGACCCGTTTTTCGGCCACCTCTGATTTTCAGGCAAAGCGTATTTTGGCCAGTGAACATTACAATATTCAATCAACTCATCTTTTCGTAATTCCTGACCGAAATTCCCCTCTTTCCAATGTGCCAACAAACAACCCAACGGAGAAGAACTTGGTATAGAGGCATTATTGCTGCCCAAAACCTCTTTTAACCCTTTTAGTTTCTCCATATTACAGATACATAAAAACCACAGATGCCGAACCTGCAACGCTTTCGCGATGTCTGACGGACGGCTGCCTAGGCAATACCACCAGGAATTCCTTTTGCCCAACCAAGCGTAGCTTTCGCTGCGTCTTAATGGCAGGCCCCCAGACCAGAGAATAAAGAACCTTACCTCTCACCAGGGGTCGTTGTGAGCGGCGAGGGTCGCGGCTCCGATGGGCTCCCCGAGAAATCACCCGGTGCCGGCTGGAGCGTGATCGGGTCGCGGGGTCCTGGCTGCGCCCACAAGGTCCCACCTGGGTCGCCAAAAATGTTAGCGTAGGAAAACATATAACCACACAGAGGCGATCATATGCGGTTCTTTATTCCAGCGCGCGGGACACCGGGGTGATAATACACCCAAATCTGATGTCCAAAGCATACAGAGTCGATTCGTGATTTTTATAGTTTACATTATACACATGTTAACTAACCCCCACCCCTAGATACTGATTATCCTATTCCTTAGTTACTATCTTAAATCATACCTACGCTTCTACCCTGATCCACACTTGATTTGGTTAAAACAATAGCATGGAGCTGTTTACAGAAACTGACGCTTGTTCCCAGCTAGCTGCGTCAAGTTCCAGTTGTACGTTCTCTACTTTCCTCCCCTTACATATTACTCAATCTAGAAATTATATTTTTTAACCCTCCACCAACACACTGACTTCTGAATATTTATACCAACTCACTTTTTTTAAACACCCAACTATGTCACTAATGCATTAAAAAAAATCATTTCAGTGTACATTACCTTTTGTCATATCTAGAGAACATGTCAGGTGTTTCTATGTCTTAGCAATTTGTCCTTTTGAAATAGTCAATGCATTGCTAAAAAACCCTTTTGGAATAATAATATGCTTAGCAAAAAATCCAAAAAACCCCCAACAAAATAAAGAAACAAAAATTCCCAGGAGCCCTATCAGCCCTGGATATTCCTAAATGCCTCTAAATTTTCTTCTCAGTCCTTACTTGGATTTTGATTGAGGAATTGTGCTTTTTTTTTTTCCTAGATAGGAAGCTTTAAAAAAGCTCTTATTTCTAATTATTTGTTGTCTTTAACTTTCCTGCCCAGTCAGTCTTGTTTGGAGCTTTCTGCATATTTCGAAAACTAGCTGTTCAAAAATTTTAAATGCATCTGTTCTTAGTAATTTCAAAATCTGTCTATATGAAATCAACAGATCATTCTTTTACATTTTGACCTTAGTTAATATTAAGAGCAATCTAAAATGGATATCTCATATTCAGTTCAACTTCTTTTAAGTTATTTTACTGCTACTATTGGCTGAACTGCAAGAAAGAAGTTTGTTATTTGTTAGGTGAGAGTTTTCACATCTGCCTTCCAAATGGAAGCACCCCATAATATATTTCTCCTCCACACTTTGGAAAGTTAAGAAGTATTTTATCCTGGTTTTGGTTTAATTTATCGTTTTATGTTTTGGGGGTGTATGTTTGGTTTTTTAAATCAGATCCCTGCTGTGGGCTTTGCCACAGAGCACCCTGGTCTGCATCCATTCATGATCCCTTCCCTTTGAGCTCCGAAATGAATATTGTCTTCAGCAGAGCAGAGTCACCCTGTGATTTGAGTTGCAGAGGGATGAGTGCCCCTGCACTGCCACCCATGCACCTGGTGTATAACCATACTTCAATACTGCAATCATTCACACCATCCCAGGCTTCAGTGACTGCCCACCATTTTTTCAAGATGAAGCAGAAACAATATAATTTTGAAGAAACTGTTTGTATATAAAGAACATGATTTCCTAAGCAAAAGCTCTTCTAAATACTTCTCTTTTTTTTTTCTTTGAAATCTGTAATGCATACTTTAAACATAAATTTATTGTATATATGTCAGAAGAAATAGAAATACCAAATATCTTTCTCCTCATATCAAGGAAAATGTGTCTCCTTATACCAGGAAGCAGGCCCAAATCCTCTGTCATCTGGCTAATGAACTCAAATAAAATTTTGTCCCAACCCTGTGACACAGCAAGTCATAAAAAGATTGAACCAGCCTAAAGAATGAAAAAATTTTCAGTTGCTTATAAATCTCAAGCATCAAATAACAAGAAGATAGTGGAAGTCAGCCCTTGGAATGGATTCACCCCTTCAAAACTGAAATAATGTTAGGATCCTGGAGGACTTTAAAGTCTTGGGGCCCGTTGCTATATCTTCCTATCATTTGCATAATGATTTCTAGCCCCAGATGAACTATTATTCCCTGCAATATTCCAATTCCAAACTGTTTCCTTACTATGTGATTATCACAGTTTTCAAGTCTGATTGTTTTATCACTCAGCAGCAAAATAAGGTCTGGTTAAAATGACTTTCAAACACTATTTATTTAAATGCCTAAACAGTGCTTATGATTTTGATCACAATTTCCAATCACTAAATTCCCAAAAGTTTGTGAAGCTGAAACTGTAAAGATTTTTTTGTATGTATAACAATATATTAATTTTGTAATCATGCCAATTATTATTGGCATGGGTATAAAATACTTACGGTTTATTAAATACTTTGTAAAAAGGTCTTTCAGATTTATTTTCAAATCAATCAATCAGTCCATCACACATTTCGGAAACAAGCCAGCCAGTTCTTAGATATAAAGCTATAAGCCATACATTCCTCAGATATGTACATAATTTTTCCCATATAAGAACAACTTTGAGCATTTTATCTTCTGAGAGTTGATTTCAGAAATAAAAAAAATGTGTTGCTAAGATTATTAATGCTCAGTAAGACATACCTGCTCAGTGTTTCAGGATGTGGTTCACAGGGCTGTGAGGCACACAAAGAACCATTGAAGTCAACTGGAACTGTGATCAGTTCCCACTTCTCAAAGCCTGAAGGGCTATTTGCTTTCATCTTTTTAGTGATCATGTAATGCTAGTTCAGATCCAAGGTGCAGGGATAAAGTCTGCATTATATAGGCAAGAATGAAAGATCTTCATAAGATTTTCCCATGTAACTATTATGTAAAGACATTTCAAAGAAACATGGGGCCCTCCAGTCAGTTATTTCTACTGGGAATAGATTTTTAGGGCCTAAGACTGGCTTTACTATTTATTATGTAGTAATGGAACGTTACCTTTGTTGTGAGACTAAAGGAAAAAGTTGAAAGCTGGGTTATAAAGTCTAAAGAAAGGCTCATACTTTCCAGAAGTAGCCAGTAATTACCACAATGATAAGTTTGAGGACTCAGGTCTCAAGCAAAATCAAGAAATAAGAATTCAAAGGGAGGATTTTTTTCTGTACCAGTTTCCTCTTTTCCAGGAAATTCATGTGGTCAAAAGTTTCTTTTAACAGAAAATTATTTACAGGTGCTGTTCCTGGCTCTGTCACAAAGTTGTGTCTTACACCTCCTTCTAAGTGCAGTCAGTTTTTGGATCAGTGTGACTTCTTCCTGCAGGGGTCTTTCTGTTCAATCACTGCCTGCTAGAGAACAGTGTTCTGGCCTTGCAGAGCTTTGGATGACTCAAAGGGCAATGACTACTTTGGCTGAAGGTAGCAATAGTATTTCTAGATGAAGTTATAAATTTGTAGATAGGTTATTGTGTTTCAGAAACAATTCAGAGGAGATGTGACTACTAAATAAAAACCCTAAAACTTCAGTCTGTAGCTTTTCCTCCTCAGTATAAACCCTGGGGTATGAGAATTAATGAACATGTTTGACCAATAGTGCATGACACTGCTTCCGATGAAGTTTGTTATTTATTATTATTTAATCTTTTTGCATTCCAATTAAGCATCAGAAGTCACCATTAGTTCAGCTAGAAACCAACTTAATTTAAAGCTTCTATTACCTAACACTCCAGAGGACATGTGCACTATGTTATTGAGGATCTGCCTCTTTTCAGCTTTTTCTAGTTTCTGAACTGAATTCTTACTGTTCACCAGCTTTCAAACAATTTCCTTATCAGACATTTTTTCCTACAACCATGAAGTGTGGAAATGCAGTTCTTAAAAATGATGAAAGAGAAAAATAAAAGAAAGAAAGGAAGTTGAGATTCAATCACAACCATGTGAATCCTGAAGCTGAGGCTAGAAGATACACGCCTTTAAAGTCCTGTGAGTTGGCATTGCCCTGCAGGTATAATGAATTTCAGGTTATTTTGTTTTTGCAATGCAAATGTCTAATGGTTCTCCTTCCCTTGGCTCTGATGGGCTTTTCTCATGGCCAGTGTGGCCAGTGTGGCCTCTTCAGGGCTAAATCACATTTTGAATGGGGCTGGAGCCAGGTAAGAGAGGTGCTTCCCACAGTGTTACATGAAATTCCTGTTCTAATACACCCTAAGAGTGTGAAGAGGGGCAGAAATACTACAGCTTCAATCATTTCTCAACATGGAAAAAATCTTCAATTACATAAAACAAAGTGCATAAAACAAGTCACTGAATTAAGTCTAGCCCCATTTTGAAGTTACTTCAAAAGGTTTGATCATGTAAGACACCTGTTATTTAAATTTTATCTATTTTTAAAATTGCAAAACTTACCTAGACTGAAATTTCTTTAGAAAACCATTCATCTAAGAAAAAAAGTAAAGAAAAATCTCAAAAATCAAAAATCTCAAAATGGGATTTATTTGAAAGACCTTTAATTAATTAATCATTATTTTCTTAGTAAAAGTAATATATCTTTTACTGAATTAGTATCATTTCAGTATCATTTACTGAATTAGATTTTTTTTAAGATTAAAAAATATCTTGATAAGTCTGTACCTGTAACCCCGAGGAACTTGCATTTTTTGAACCTGCTGAATTTAATAGAATGAACAGTGACAATTCTGGAATATTTTCCCCTTGTTTCATTAGGTCCAAGAGGTTTGAGGGCTCTCTCAGTCAGGCTAAACTCTAAATGTGAATCTTCCAGGATTCATCCATAACTTGGAGATTTTCACTTATGTGCTGTCAAAGTCATGTCTTCTGTGCACACACAAGTGAAGCTTGCCAGCTTCAGCTCAGTGTGATTTCAAACAGCTGAGTTATTGAACACTCATAAAATGAGTTTTGTAATGGAAACAATTCAGCATTAGCTATGGCACTTTTAAATGTATGCCTAATATTAATAACACAAAGCAGAATTTGCAGTTTTATTCTTGCTGTCAGGTAGCCAATCAGCAGGTTTTTTGGTGACAAATTCAGAGAATTTATGTGTAGGGCTTAGAAGGAGAACATTGCCCAGATCAGTGGAATAGTGAAAATAATTTGTTACAAAATGGTTTTGCTCACTAAAATATTGGAGTTTCTACAGCAGAGTCAATTGAAAGTTGTGCTTGTTTTTACAACTGAGTCTTTTCCGTTATTCAAGAGTGGTTTTCCCATTTCAACTTTCTCCTTCCCTCCTTTTTTTTCCATAGATTTTTTGAGGTTTCCCTGCTTGGGCCTCTTTTCTATCCTTCAGTAAGGTTGAATTCCCTGATGGTAATCATAATTATAAACATATGTTGTTACTGTGGGCTACCAATTTACTTGCAGTCTGTGGTATTAAAAAAAATGTAGGGTTTGGAATGTATTTTACATCATCAGGGCATATCTCATGCATAATTAAAGGAACTCAAATCTATAGTAAAGAGCAGTCTCTGGAATTACAGACAATTATATAATAAATTTTTTTTGAATTGAGCCACTAAAAGAATTAATATCGTGGCACAAAAATATTTTTGGTTTTCTTTACCACTCATTTTTTTATAATTTTATCTTTGAGATTTGAATGACTATTAGCAAAACAGAAAAATACAGAAATATGTAAACTTAGGGTATATAATTATTCACAGATAATTACTGAAAAAACCCCTTTTTCAATTAAAGAAAATTAAGAAAGGCAAAGAGGTACATACTCTTAAATTTTACATTTGTTTTAGTGGCTCCTTTCACAATCTGTCTTCTATTCAGGGTTATTGCAAAGAAGTGCCTCTGTAATTAACATGTTAGATTTTTAGTGACTTATTTTACTGTGTAGCATTTTGTTGCTGATGTGTCAGTCAGTGTAATGTTCACAGCGCTGCAGGGAATAATCAGAGCATGCATTAGGCATTTCATATTGTATTTGGTATCCTGGTAAGACGAGATAAAATGTTTTGAAGATTAGTTTAGAATTCAAGAAAATCAACAAAACCAGTTCTATACAAACACCGGGAAGACATAACACTAATAAATGAATGAATTTGAAAGGAACGTATGTCCACTTTAATGGGGTTGGACCTGATGAAGTTTGCAGAGTACGTCAAGAATAGGTGTCAGCAGTGTCACAGCCCTGAGCAAGCAGTTCATTCCTGGCTGTGGTGACAGGAGACAGGAAAAGGCACTGTGGAACACAGCAACAGCAATGCTGGGGACTTACACACCCCCCAGATTAGCAACAGCCACTGGAAAAGCACTGGAACAGATAATGAAGATTTGTTAACAACTGTGTAACAAGGAAAAGAGTAAGAGCTAACATAGATTTATAAACTGAACGTGTCAAACTAGTTTAATTTCTTTGCTTAATAAGGTAATAAACATCATAAACACGAAGTAAATAAATGTCATACATCTAGCTTGTATCCAAGCTTTTGTCATTGTCTTATGGCACAGTCTGGATCAAATCACTATAAACTGAATAAAATACTGGTTGGAAAGCAGTATAGCAGCGTCATAGAATATGCTGAGTTGGAAGGGACCCACAAGGACCCATCAAGTCCAACTCTTAGCCCTGCAGTGGACACCCTGAGTCATGCCATGTCCTTGAGAGCATTGTCCAAATGCTTCTTGAACTCTAGCGGGTTATGTGTTGAGCCAGGAGCAGATACTGAGAAGATTCTTCTGCAAGAATCTCTCCTGGGTGTGGTGAGTTGCATGTTGTCAGTACTGGAGTGGATAACAGGAGAAGGAACATATGTACTAAATTTACAGTGCCTAGCTGGGAAAAAACCAAAAGTCCTGGGAAGGAACGGATCCAACTCAAACATCTTAAGAAACAATCTGAAAAAACGCATGGAGTTCAAGGAAGAGCAGTACAGGGTTAGGCATGAACAATTGCACAAAGATCAGGGACAAAGGACTCAGATACGGTCTTGGAGGTCTGAGAGGTACAGCACCTTGCAGGATGAACATTTGTCAGTGGTAGCACAGATCAGCACTGGCACACTGCTGGGGAATGGTCGGCTGTTCTACTGGGATGGAGACATGACTATAGTCTGGTCCATCTTTTTCATCTGCTCAGGACAGATGCTGCCTCAGCTGGAGAAATGTGTCTATTTACAAGCATAACATTTTGAGAAAGATGTGAATCAACTGGAGAAACTCTTTTCCTTCTGTAGGTGGAGAAAATATTGGCCACAAACTGCAGATAGAAAGATTCAGGCTAGATATTAGGGATTCTTATCAGGATATTTTAGTTTGGGAAGAAATTTCCTAGCAGTATAATGGAATTACTGTCACTGGAGGATTTCAGAAGCAGATTGGGCAAACATCTGTCAGGAATATGGTAGTTATATTTGATACTCTGCTGAAGCAGAGAATAGACTAGATGGCTTCTCACTTCTCCCACCCTGGTTTTTGATGATTTGTTGAAATGATCTCAAGCTACCAGTTTTGACTAAATGACCAACTGTTCTTATGCTGAAGTCAAGTGATGTCATTCTCTTTTGATTTCACTAGGCTTGGATCAGGAACAGGATGAAGGCAGATAAATGCCAGTTGCAGAACAAGTAGATGAAAGGCCTGAGCCCCCTCCCATTAAATTCAGGAGAGATTTGATCTCTTTCAATGGAGGTTTAGATGAATTCTAAATGTGTGCCATGCATACATATGTGTAGATATATATACGTATATATAAATAGATAATGTTAATACAGTTCTGTCAGTTAAGCAATATCACGGAAAATCGACTGTTTGAGAAGTGTGAGAGAACTAAAACTTCACCACCATCATGTCTTTTTTAGAGTTTAGCTCCAAAGTAAGAGCTAAACTCTAAAAGTGCATCACCACAGTGATGCACATTCCAAGAAATTCTCATAGACTTGCTGGTAGCACCTGGTTGGATGAGGTACCAAGGCATTTAAGTGCGTGGCTATAATGAGTGAGTAAGATGCCAGAGGGAAAAAAATGGATGCTCTTAGTCACCTGCATTTTTCTTTTTTATTTTAGGGGCTTATACTGTGTTCTAGGAGTGATAAAAGTGGGATTTTCTGATCTTGTTTTCTGGAAGTGGAAGAAAACTAGCAGTAGAAATAATCAAAATGTGAAAAAGACTCTTTTTGGCCTTTCTGGGACCTAGCCAAACGCATAGATGGCAGCAGTGTAAGAAAATCCTCTTTCAAACTGTTTCATTTTAGACTGGACCCAGGTTTGTAACCTATGTGTGTATTTTACATTAAGCAAAGTTCCTTTCTATTGTCTGGAGTTTATGCTCATCCTCTTAGCACACAATTTTTTCATAAGCCTGGCCTTAGGAGTTTTACACCTTCCAGAACCAGACAGCCTTGGCCAGGTTTAAATAAACATCCATGCTATCCATTTGCCACCATGCATTATAGTGTTTGCTAACCCTATGGAATGCATCAGCTGATAAACTGCTGTTTTTATTGAGGTTTTAATCAGAATTCTCTCGCAGAGAGAACAGAGAAACTCAGAAACCATCTGTGTGCTCCCCATTACAGAGAGGCAGTGGTATGTAATAGCGTTCCAGAAAAGCAAATTCAACCATATAGGCAGAGATCAGGAACAGTGCACTCACCTGTCATGCATGGTCAATAATTAATATTTCAATTCCTGAAGGAAACAACATGACTCAATGGGTAAAACAACTGAAAAGAACTGTTGCACTGCATTACTGCAACACCCCTCTAATTTTTGGAAGTCACCTAATTTCCTTCTCTTTGCCTCATTTTCCCCATCACAAAACAGGTTGAACATTCATGTGAGATTTATTAGGCTACAAGGATAAAAAAGGTGTTGAAAAAGAACTAGTTAATCCATAGGTAACTAGAAATGAATCACAAATGTCTTCCTGTTATCTCTATTTAATATTTACTGAGAACATAAAATTGTTTGAATACTTCAATCTACATCTGGTTTCTCCTTTGAGTCCCTAAAAATGGGTCAGCTTTACCTAGGGTAAGATGGACATTAGAAATGAGATACTAGACTGTAGAATGGTCTTTTAGTAAGTAACAACAACTTGCTTTTTTAGTACAGGGAATATAGGTTTATATCTTATCTTAGAATTTGCTTGAGGTTATCTAGTGAAGAAATAATTCACAAGAGATAGCTCCTAACTGTGCTTTCAGGTTTTAGTGTTAGTTTGGCAGCAAATGCAGCTTTTTGCACCACGAGGGTTACAAGTTCTTCACTCTTAGAAACTCATGTGAAGAAACAGCAAAATGTTTGAGGACCTTCCAGGTCATCACAGTCCACAAAGGTGGGCTTTCCCCTTGTTTGGAACATTCCTCTGAGGGATCTAACAGGCTTTTTGATCTGAAGTTCTGTATGCCTGCTCTGGGAGAACAATGTCATTCAATAGACCTGCCATGGAATGCCTGGAGGAATTCGAACAGCAATGTGTGTATGTGCATGATGCATTCTGGTCTAGTGTCAGCCAAATCCAGCAGAGGAAAGAACTAGAAAGGTTTCAGGAGCAAGAGAAAAATGTGTAAATGTTAAATTCAGTGCTAAAACCACTGACATTTGAACAACAGAGATGTAAAAGAAAAGTGAAAGCATCAGATATTAACTAGGGTTATTGTACTGGAAACTTTATCTCAGTAATGATTTCAAAGCCAAAAAAACCTCCCAGTGTAAAGCGCAAAAAACCTCGACAAAAACACCCCAAACCAACCAACTAGGAAGACTGTGGGTCTACATAAGCTTGTTTAAAAAATGTTGCTAATTGGAAAATATGCCTTTGTGTGGATATGATCAATATAAAATTTTGCTTATCACACATATATAAATTTACTTTTTTGTAATTAACACCAAAACTAATTTAGAAATTAATGTCATAAGAACATAAATATTGTAGAACAGAATTATAAAAATTATTTCATAACAGTATTTTAATGATTTATATATTTTCTTAACATCATTCAATATATTTTACTTCATCTGAATATCATGAATGGATTGACTGTTAAACTATTGCTTACTTAATGAACAGGAATGAATATTTCTTTTGTTTTCTTTCTGATTTGAGAGGACATGAACTTTTTAATGAAGAACAAATCGTAGCAAAATACTTGCTAAGCATATAATAAAAATTTTTATGTTTCATTTTTAAGGTAGTACCTCAGTGTGTTTAGACTTAGCAATAGTAATTCTTCTCAAAAAGCCTGAAAATCCTGAAAGATCAAGAGAGGCTGGTAGTGCCACAGGACGTCTAACTGACGTATCCTCAAATTTTTTAACAAGTGCTTGAATACTTTTATATTGAAAAAAATATCCATAATTATCAAGAAGGTTTTCTCAACACCAGATAAATAAAAATAAAAACAAATGGAGGAAAAAAAGTAAAATACCATAAACTCAGTGAAGGATTTATAAGATTTATACAGGTGTCTCTACGTGTTTGTTTGCCCAGCTCTCAATTAAGAAAGAACAGACATAGGTGTATATTAAATTCCTTTCATTTACTCTCAACCACCAATAAATATGTTGAAGATAATGGTAATTCTTGAGCTAGCCTGCCTTTGCCATTGGCATTGCCAGGACAATACTTGGAATACTTGCTAGGAACACGGTTTCAAATCTCTCCTGATATCTAGATGCTTCTAAGAGACCTAAAGCAATGAACATCAATAACAAGCCATCAGGATCCCTCCTATGAGCATATGTGCATATACTGAAAAGTCTGGATCATTTTTTTGTAGTGGCATGAATAGGTGTGTGCATCCTGAACCCTGTTTCTTTGAGACCTTTTTAACTTCAGTCTTTTTGTGTCTTCCACTTAGCTGACCACATTGACAAATAAATAGGAATTATACTAAAATGAGGTTTGGAGCAGACAGATGCAAGTCCTCCGGATTTTTCTTCCATTCTGCCTTGAAAAAATCCTTGCTCACACTGCTGCCTTTTAAACAGCAGTATTCCTGGCCTGAAGACTGACCAGTATTTGAAGTACAGAAAATTTAATGTTCGAAACCAAACAGTTTTTCATATTTAGAATTCGGCTAGAAATTCCAAGTTCATTCACTCTGTTTTGCTTTCCACAGGGCTGGTGAGGGGTAAAATTGCACCCACCTAGGGGAGCTCTAAGTGTAGTTACTGGCGTGACAGAGGCCAGGCTGAGAGGAGGCATCTCAAAGATCAGATCAGGGCTGACGCCTGAGGGTGTAACATGTAATCAATAAAACTGTAATCATGGGAAGCTGGGATCAGAGTGTGCAGGTCCTGACCACAGCTGGGTCAGTTCCTCGCGTCTGAGCAGCACAGGTCTTCCAAAGTGGTCCTGAGTAGAGAGGAAGAAGTGATACCAAGGGAAGGATACAGACATTAATAATCAATAGATACAGCAGCACTGCTGAAGAGGGTCTGCAATAACTTTTAAGTAATGTCTTGGGTTTCTCTTGTATATAGAATAGTTGCTTTTTTAGTTTTTATTTGCCTTGGAATATATTTCAAGTTCACGTTCAGCATGCTGGTTTCCTGTATCACTCCTATCAGGCAAAATGAACCTTGGTACTTTGGAGCTATGTGGTTGCTTTACTGTTACCCTGGCAACTGAATAACTAACATTGGAAGAGGAAGCAATAAAGAAGTGTGTTTTAATTCTTTTACAGTTTGATAGAGCTTGAGAGATGGAGAAACTCTGCATTAACTTCATGAGAAGGGAGAAAGTAAACTGGTTCTTGTTTATATCTTTTAACTGCTCTGAAAATATCTACCCTGTTGCTTTTATTCAAAGAGCACACTATATTGCTAATCTGAATTGATGTCTTTATGTTAAATAGAATAGTAGCTATAGATTATTTGTTACAGATTTATGTGCTTAGCATAGTAGAGCAAAAGTGAAAAGCAAGAGGAATGAAAAGGCTGAGCCACATCTTAGCCACTTCCTAAACCCTTGGCCTTCAGGGACAGTCCTGGCTATACAGGCTGGTCAATTTTACCTTTTGTTTCACTCAGCTTCAGAAATGAAAACAGGTGGGAAAATTCAAGAAGACAGAAAAATAAAGTGGCAATTTGACTTATTGGGGAGAGGTGAATTAGTTACTGGGGAATCCATGAGGTGCATGTATAAAATTGACCTACCAATTTTTTCAGAAAGTGGTTTGCCTTTAGATAAGGCCTATAAATACATCTACAGATAGGCTGATATTTAATAGCCCCCACATTTTCCTTAAGGGGACCATTCCTTCTGTTAAATAGTTTGTGGGTTTTTTTTTTTTGCTAAGGAGACTGTTATTTATTCCACTTGGTGCAGAGTTGTGGAGGATGGCACAGAGGGAACCAGTCTGCATAAGAGACTGAGAACATAGTCAAAATACTGTGGTCTAGGGACTGTTCTGAGAAGACCAAATTTATGAAGCTTCTTCAGAAAAGACAGATGTACAAGGCCTAGGATAACACTTATCAGAAAAAGGTAGAAAGGTACAATATCCCTCTAACCAATCCACATGTCCTATAAGAAGGGTGCTATATGTCTTTATTGCCTCTCTACTTTCCTTTTCCTTTTTTCCTGCTGTTTTCCATCTCATATTTTACTTTTCTCCTTGCATAGCCCCAACAATTCATTTTAATCAGCTCTTCTTCCATAACCTGAGGCTTTAGTATTCTGCATCTTTGTGCCTGCTAAAATTGCTCTCCGGAGCATTGCTCCACCCACACTTTGATGGATTGGTGTTTGTGTGTTACCTCTCCCTGCTCTCTGGAAAGCGCTGCCTGCACACAGCACTGACACCTCCACACTTAGGTACTGCATGGAGCACGGATCTGACTGGACCTGCAGGGATGTTTTTGCATTTCTATCATTTTGCTTGAACATGTCTTGCTATCAGAGCCAGTTTTGGAGAGATGTTCTCCCTCAGAAAAACACATCTTCTGCTATTAATGATGCTTGGCAGGTACTGTCAGTGTCCTATTAAGTCAGATGATTTGGATCATAAAACTGCTAGCATGCTCAAGATGTTGGATACTTTTAATTTGCAGTTTTCTGATGCATGGGAATATCCCTTTCTTCCCCTCAGGGAGGCATAGCAGCAAATGCTGATTTCAAACCTCTCAGTCTGTCCTAACTTTCTCCAGAACATCCACCACAGAGGTTCCTTTCCACTAGTGGTGAGTTGGTGATATTGAAAGATGATCACTCTGAAAGTCCTGTTCATAACCTTCCATTCCTGAATTTGTAAGATGACAAATAATTTCCACCTGAACACCTGTGACATTTGGGTTCTGAAAAAGTCTCAAATACCATGCTGTTCATTAGTGGGGATTCAATTTCCTGTACCTCTCTGCTTCAGATTTGCTTCAATGCATAGAGTGTGCATATTCATTAAAAGCAACAATAATGAAGTTTTGCCGAAAAAGAAGGGTGTGTAAATAGAAGGTGCCAGGGGCAAAGCTGTGTTTTGTGTTCTGGACATTTATATAGCTATTTACAGTGCTATTCAGTTAAATAATAATAATAATAAAAAACCCCCAAACCTCACAGAATTACCATAGCAACTGATGCAAGTATGTGTTACATTTTTAATCTCTGAGACACACAAACCCTTACTAAGGAAACAAGCAGAAGAAAAAATGTGAACTTGTGTGCTTTCCCTATGTTCGAAAAGAATATTTTCTTTCTTATTTCTCTGCCATTATTTAATGCTGCCTTTGTTAGGGGAGTAGCTTTGTTCTCTTTGCATTGTTATGCTTGCATCTCAGGCAGAGGATGAGTGCAGGAGACAGCTGGAATGCATTCTCTTTCGAGACATTTTGGAAATTGCCAGGAGTGTGCAGCAAATGGTGGCTATGAAGCCACTACAATATTTTTTCCTGGTACACTGGAATGAATTCCACAGGTGAACACATGGGGAACACATCTATAAATAAAAATTGTATTTCATATCTGCAGAAAACTACTTGCTATGCTCTTTGGAATCTGATGTACATGGAAATACTTGTTCAAGTTTATTTTCCCTCCCTCCTCACCCCAGTTGTTCAGTTTTACTTGGTTTCCCTGAATCCCATTTGAATTAGAATACACAACACTTCCACTGCATAAAAGATCCATAGCAGTCCTGTTTAAAAATATATAAACCCACATTAGTGTGTGTTTTGTCTAAGAAGAGTGAGAGGAAAGAGACATTGGTTTATCCACCAGTAGCCTTTCTATTATTTTCTCCTGTGGCAGTAAATTTGGATTAATTTCTCTTGTTGATGGCAAATATTTTTTTCTTCTCTATTCTATCCACTCCTGTTATTGGCACAATAATTACAAATCCTCTTATCGTGACAATCAAGGGACTAAACTAGCTGCTTTCTCCATGTTACTGCAGCACTTTGTTTTGAATCTCTTGCGAAAAATGGGGCTTTTGCAGTAACATGCCTGGACACTTCACTGTTTCCAAGACAAACAGCTCTTGAGCCAAGACTGATTTGGACAGCATGCAATAGCTTACATGGGGGTTTTTTTCAGGAGATTCAGAGTCCTTTAGAAGAGCTAAATGAGCCTTGCAGCAGCCCTAGAAGGAACAGCTTGTGGGTAGCTTGAGGTACAAAAGAGATTGTGTCTGCCCAAAGCTGTGTGAGTTGACTTGGTGGTGCAGAGGATCACAGTTCACTGAACAATTTCTAGTCTGATCCTGTTGGTGCAAGCTCCCAACATCCATTTTAACCAAGTATGTCTTCATGATCCTTAGAGAAAAATCTGTCTTTCTCATTTGCCTCTCAAATATCTGCAACTCAAACTGTTGCAACTCCAAATTTTGAAGAAAATCCTTGTGACGCTCATGTTCCATGCTCTTTATGTCCTTTACAGACATAAAATTTTACGTAGAATCTTACTGTGTTTTGTCAGCAAGGCTGCATAGCATCCTTTCCAGAGTGGGCTAGGAGTGTTTCTCTTGGAAATTAATGTTTTTTCAGAATGAAAATTTGCATGGGAAATCAACCATTTCTGATGAAGTTTCATTTTAAAAGTTTTTGATGAATCACAGCAAAATAACCTCTTGGATTGGAACACTGTAATTTGCTTGGATACTATGCATCATGCAGAAGTCAAACTGAACTAAGTAGCTGCAGTTTATCAACAAAGAATATTTTGAATTATTAGAAAATGTAAAAAGTGTATTAAAAATTTCTTAAGAAGTGAAAATTCTGGTTTCATCTAGCTCTGATTTTTACCTCAAGATGCTGAAATAACAGCAGCACGACTCAGATATTTTTTTCTGATTCATTTCTGCTAGCTAGCCTTGAAGTAGCACTTCCAGCTCCTGTGAATGTTGAGCAAAATCCACAAATGAAATATGAATTTTCAATAGCTTATGTTCAGCTTGAATTAAAAACAAGTAATTTTTTCCTTTCTTTCTCTTCTTGGAGTTCATCATGCAGTGACAATTTGAAATTTACAACCCAGACATTTAACATCCTTCACAAGAACATATAATTTGAAAAACCTGTGAAGAGAAATGTCTCTGCTAAAAAATGGCACTATCTCTTTGTAAAAAGACCTCTGTCATTTAAATTTCTGTTCCATTTCCTATCTTAAGCCAAATAACACTGACTTTTTTTTTTCAGATGCACTTTTTGGAAAGTTGCACAGATTAGATATTAGCTTAAAAGAGTTTTAATGTGACATTGCTGGCTTTCTTCTATATCTTTTTGCATACATTTTCAGCTAATGCAGAATATTGATTTTATTGAATTCCATTGCTGAAAATAGAGACAATGTCATTTAGCAGATATTCATAATCCTGCAAACTACTGAGGCAAAATTCAACTTAAATTTGAAAAATGAACCCCAAGGATTTTATTTCAAAAAATGTAGGGCAATGTGTGTTTTGCTAAAACCTAGCACGGAGTATTTAGGATGAGATTAATAAAAACAGCCTTGATGTTGAACTCTGACTCCACTGGATATTGGACACAATCTCTTCTGGTAAATACCACAAAATGCATGTTTTTATTTCCTGTTAATTAGCCATTTTGCAAATCTATTTTTTGCAGACCAATAGCTATCTTTCTATTATATTTGGCATACATGATCCAACTAAATACCTCCTTATGTCAAGACCCCAAAAAGCAGGGATTTTTTCCCTTAAATTTATAGAAGCGCTCATTTCTCCACTAAGCTACAGAAAATGCATCACTTAGAACATAAGCCTTGTGGGAAATGGCTACCTTGGAAAACTGAGTTCCTTCCTATTTTAGTTGGCATTAAAAATCCTTTAATTCTTCAATATTTCTAATGTATTTTAAACACCTCCTCACATCCCCTCCTTCTTATATAGACACAGTGGAAAGAGGAGGGAGGGAGAAATTCAGAACTGAACCTCCACAAGTTTGTTCTTTGATGTGGAAGTTTCAGTTGATAACAAATTGGACAAGGGTGAAAATGACAAGCACGAGACAAAAGAATCTGTATTTCACTTGGGAAGCAGCGGAGAAGATTTCATATTTTGATTATATGAGATGCTTATCTCAAAAAAGTTAACAAAGAGAATCCAAAGGAGTGCCCATAATGGGAATGGTAAGCTGCATTGCCCCACAGTGTTTTCTCTCCTCATCCTCAATAAACAGGCTTATAATTATTATTAGAATTGCAGACCACAACACCAGTACGATAGCAAGCCAGATTTTATGTTAGGAAGTGCTCCCTTTAATGTGTTTAAAATACTGTACAGAATCTCTTTTTTAATTCAAATAGTGGTATCAAATTGAGGGAGGAATATTTCTGTAGGGCAACTTTGATGATGATCAAGAGGCACAGAGCTAAACTTGCAAAGCATGCAATGTAAGTGCTTAATTCCCTGTTTCAAGAGTATCTTTGAAGCTGAGGAGTCCTTAATATGAAGCATGTTGCACAAGTTACAAGCAATCCTTCTATGCCAAGTAGTTATTCAGGGGTGGGGGTTGCTTAACATTTCCTACAGCCAGCCAATGCTGGATGCTTGCCAGAAGTGAGAGACAGCAACTAATACATACATAAATCCACTTTAAAAATGCTCATGGGGAGACAGGTACATAAAGCTTCTGTATTTTGAGTTTATTAGTGATCTACCTTGTTTTAGCTTAATCTTTCATTCACCTAGTATTTCTGTGATGAAAGTGATTCACGTTTGCACTGCATGAGCTCAAGACTGCATACAGTCCTGGGCTGACACATTTCTCCAATTAGTCAGTGTTTATTAAAAATGTCTATAGCTGAGTTTACTTTGTGATCATCCATGTCTTGTGCTTTATGTTGTGAGCATACTCAGAAACAGCACCTTTTCCTTGACTTGCAGCTTGAGATCTAGCTGCTCATCTGGTAACAGTCATGGAAACAAAAAGGTAGAAAAATATTTTAGGTGGTTTTGTTTTGACTTGGTTCTTGTTGTTTGGTTTTTGTGGGGTTTTTTGTTGGTTTTTTTTGTTTGGTTTTGGTTTTGGTTTTGGTTTTTTTGAGTGTATAAAGCTACAATTAAGACCAGAAATGGCTGTGCTTTCACAGATTACTAGACTAGATTACTGTCTTCCCATTTCAGGATTCACAAGGGGAATAAAAGTATGAACAGAGACACAAAGGGGTGAAAGAAAAGATCACTCTCTTGGCAGAGTCCTGTATTGGTGGTCAATTTAGGGAAATGAGCTATACATTATGGGCTGGGAGCCTGATTTCAGCTCTAAAAAGGGAAACAGTCTAAAATTGCTTAGAAAGTAATTTTCAAACTTTGGTATGTTTTGAAACTGGGCATGAACTTCTCAGTTCTCTTGGAGTCTTTCTGAACCCACTCACTTTATCTCTTGTCCCCATGCTGTGTTGCAGTTTCTTTAATCTCCAAAGCAGTTGCAGAAGTTCACAGGCATCTCTGTTTTGTAGTCTGGTAGATTTTCTGATACAACTAATTGGTTTTGACTCCCCTGGAATGGTCCGTTGTGGTTTTACATGGTTTGACATTGTAATGAGAGACGTTTGCTCACCATGTTAATTTTGTTAGCACTGAGATTCTTTATTTCTATGAAATATTAAGAAACACAGAATGAATTTGGCATCTTCAGACTTGTGCTATGAGTAGTAATGTAGATTACAGAGAAGTCACAATGTTTTAATTCATTCTGCTATGCTTTCATTCCTGGGTTGTAAGCCCAAATACATTTCCCTTTAAATGCTTTAGAGGTAGACAGGTTGGGTTTTCATTGCTTCTAAATATGTGGCTGCCTTGGGGCTTCTAATTTATTTATTTTTTTTAATGGAGTGAGAGGCTATAAAACCTATGTGCTGTAAAGCAGGCAGACAAAGTTTCCTACCAGCCCACCAGGCTCAGCTGAAAGAGCAGACATCTTCAAGTTTACTTAACTTTTGTTCCTAGGCTTCTAATTAAAATCACTGAAATGCTCCCCCATCTTGAAAAGGTCACATCTGATTTCATCTGAGACATTCCCTTTGTCTCATTGCAGCTGGTTTATATACTTACAAAAAATTGAGCAATTATAGTCAACTGTCCATTACCTGTAGGAAGATTATCTGTTGGTGGATGAGCATTGGCAGAGGTATGGACACAGAGTCCTTGCCTCTACACGTACCCTAGCAGAGCTTGGCCCAGGAGTGCAAGGTAGAGACTTGAATAACTCTGCATGAAATGAGGGAGCACTGGGGAATGATGTAACTAAGAATGAGTTTATTTGTTCAGCCCCAGTGCTTAGGAATAACAGAAATTTGATTCATCTGATTGTTATTGTATTAATTAATTCAGTTCCAATCTATGGTTTTCATCTCAATAACTTAAAATACCAGAATTTTTGATGCTATTTATGAGGTTAACTTTTTAATATGTTTTTTAAAATATTGTAATATGATAATTGCCTTTATGTTCAGGAGATTCATGGGGTGCACTCTTCAAATGTGGTTATTTATCTTCATCTATTTTCATGGTTCCCATTACCATAATACACGAGTTTCATATCCTTTAATGTGTGAATCTGCCCCAGGCCTCCCTGAATAAGTGAGTACATTAGCTACATTTTGAAAACTGAATGTAATTCATACCATCCAGCTTTAATTGTCTAAGTTAGGCCTCACTTTGTTGCCTTTGATTCCAGTATGGGCTATAAAAAAGGTCAGGCTGTTAACTTAGCCTGGCTGCTTGTACCCCCAGTCTCTGAAAAGACTGTTCAGGAGTCTGAGCACCTAAATAAGGTAGTAACACTATCCCTTCAGGAGACTAGGTAACAGGTTTTCAGAGATGTCTAGACACTTGAGAAAGCAGAGGAATATCAAATGGGATTAGAAAAAAAGCTGAAATGCTCAGGCATGTTGAAGACTTACTGAAGACATTTATGTCCATCTGCCTTTCTTGCCAGAGCAGAGAAGGGTCTGGAGGTCAGGTCTGCAAAGTCCTGTACTTCTGCTTAGTCACTGGGTCAGTCATCTTTTTTGCTGCTTTATTTTTCTGTAATTCATGTTTTAGAACAGATAATAGACGTTCTGCCCAGTGACCTTTGAGAAGTCTTTTTAATCGCATTTGTGCCTAGGGAATATCAGTAAGAAATAACACTAACAAGTACTACATGATGACAGGGTCAGAAGCTGTCCCCTGTTGAGTGGGTAAGAGGAACAGTAAACTTTGTCCTTCATAACTATTTCTTTTTAATATGTGACATAAGAAGAAAGATAAATATCACATCCTTTATTTGTATAGTTTATGATATTATTCTTTCTGGAAATACTAGTCTATAAGGCTTTTTCATCAGAAAGCATTCCAGTCCTGGCTCAATCGATGGTATTTGCTTTAACTGGCTGTACCAAAAGGTCTGTGCTCCTGTGTACCTGGTGTTGCTGTATAGCTTTATTGTCTCCCCTCAACTTTCCTTCCATTAATCTGAGGCCTTAAAAAAAAGTACCAAAATTTGCTGCAAGGAAAGTAATGATCCTCCAAAAGAAATTCAGTGCAACTGGAGAGAACCATTTTAATTAGCTGACAGAATTGCATTGTTTAGGTTTCTTTTAAAAATCAATGAAGTGGCTGCAAATGTTTCTAATGTCTTCATGTCTTTAAAACTCTCACTGGGGAGCCCTCATTCCTACCACAAAACAAGTTTTTATTTTTTTGAAATTATTTTAAAGGCAACTTGTACTTGGAGGGGGCTCAAATGCACTTCATGTCTCCAGTGATTTTCTGAGTTTGCTTGGTTGAAAAAAATATTTTTAAGATCCTTGCTCTATTTCTGCTTTCTTCTGGGTTTTTGGGGTTTTTTCTTTTTCCTGACTTTATGTGTGTCAGATGTACATGCTCTGGATTTTTACTTTTATAGAATATTGTGCTATCGAAGTCTAAGCCTGAAGTAAACAATTCTGAAAATCTCTGTCCCGTGAGAATACCACAGACTTCTGTATGTAGGGCTGTGCTCATCTAAGATTATCTGAAACTGTTGTCTAACATCCAGGTCTGGATCAATCTTCCCTTCCATTCACAAGCAGAATATACAGAATTATGCATATTGCTACCACTGGCTGAGAAGGGCCTCAGGACAGCACCAGGCAGCTCCGTTACACCCTCAGGTCAATGTTGTCAGGACCATCGATTTCTAGAGGTCAAGCCCCTGTAATAGTTTACACCCCAAGCCTTCCTTCACTGATTGTGGCTCTATGTTTGCATCAACCTGGATTTATGTTCCCAAGGCCTGAGGCTCAACAGTGCTGGCAAAGAGAGAGGTGAAGAAAGCTTTAAGAACTCCTGCCTTTTCAGCATAGTTGGTGAAATTAATTCATCTCTCCTGTTCAACAGTGTATTTTCCTTCTGTTTCTGATGTTTATGTACCCGGAGAACCCTTTCTTGTGGTTTTTGACATCTCTGGATGATTTCAATTCAAGCTGAGCTTCTGCTTGTCTAGCTGCATCTCTGTACATGAAATCACTGGCAACGCCTTTGCAGTCCTCAAAAGATGGTTTGTCCTGGTCTGCCTGACCAATAGATGGTTTGTCCTGGTTTACATCTTGGGGAGTAACTGAGGAATATTTGACACTGCTCTGGTTTGCCTGAATTATTCCCCAGTTGTGGAGCTGTGACCATTGTCATTTTGGATGTCACCCACTAAGTCCTTAGCTTTGTCTCTCACTCTGAAAAGAACTGATTTAATCTAAGTTGCTGTATAAATGACAAAGAAGCTTTGCAAAAGTGTTGCCTTTTCACTTTTCATTTGTCTTCTCCTTAGAGAAGATTTAGTGACAGTATTAAGCCCAGTTCTGATGACATTTATGCCTGTGCAAATCTCAAATAGGGTATGTTCTGCTGGACATAATTACAGAGGATGCAAAGATCACAGCTTATCAACATGAACTGCTTTTTTGTCAGTGCTTCTTTAAAAAGATTGATCATGAGTCCAGTCCTTCATTCCTTACTCCCAGGAAAATTATTTGAATTTTCCTTAATGAATATCAGTACTGTTAATCTCTAGTGATTAAAAAGTCACAGGCAAGCATAAAACTGAAATCCTTGAAACTTCTTTATATGGGAAAAAAATCTTCTGAGACCTTTTCTAACTTCCTATCCAACATAAACAATACAGAAAAATACTCAATATTTTACTTTCCAGTTCTCTCATTCCATTAGTATGCAACAGATAATATTGTTGGTGTTCTATTTCTATCACTTCTTTTGAACTCTATTAGATATTTATGCATTATTTCTCATATGCACTGCAACACTACTACAATAGCTAAATCATCATTAGAAGTTATCATTATTCTTATACAGTGTCTCTAATTTATTTCTTTCTGATTCAGACTCTCAGTTTTAATACTCAGTTCTCTCTGTCCAGACCTTTCCTAGCTGATCACTTGTAAATGTGTCAATGTTTGTGAAAGAGTAAATAGAATTTGACTTGGAATCTCAACTCCTCTATAGTGTCCCTCTTGAAAAACAGCCCAGTTGATTTGAAACTGCTTGCCTTAAAGGTTAGGAGAGCCTTAATAATGACATTAGGTGGAAGAAAAATAAAATTCTGTTATTAGAGTTCTACCTCTGAACTTAAAAAATGCAAACATTTCTGTAATACAGAAAATATGTTTCACAGCCATATAAGCAATCAATACAAACATTCCTTTGGAGGAAAATTTAGCAAAGTGTTACAGAAATTAAATGACAGAATAAGAAATGTCCAATCTACATATCAAAAAAAAAGTAGAAGGAAGGTTTACTCTAGGGTATTTAGTGTTTATGTTCTCATGACAACAAAACTGAGAGTATTAGCAAAGGGAGAAAAATCAAAGGTTATTTTCTGTCTTTGAAGGATTGTATTTTAGAGAACTACAAAAAATTCAGACTGACAAGTACAATGTATTGTTATTCCTGAGGGGAAAAAATAGTGACATAGTTCTGATGTCAAACTGTGTCATAGTTTTAGGACTAGGAGGAGAATTTTGAAATTCATTAAACATAAGCATTTTTCCCCCATCAAATACATAAATTACAAGTAAAGCTAGAAACAGCTTACACTGTATTTGTTGCACAAGTACTTGTGAGGAAACACCATCCTGATTTGTTAGAAAGCTCCTTTTTAGGCAAAAGTAGCATAATTGTCCAAGGAGTTTACCCAAGAACTGGATAGGAACTCCAGCAAAGGAGGCATCTCCCTTTATTTGGAAGTGCCCTTCCCTAGATACACCTCCACAGCTATCAGTAACATCTGTGACTTAGTTCAACCTTTTCATAGATGATGATCAGTGACATAAGTGTGGTGATCATATTTGGTCCATGCAGTCAAATTACAGCAACAGTTAATTTTTTTTTCCTGACTTCAATTTTTGTATTGTTAGTCCATGACTGAAATGGGGAAAAAAGAGAGAAATTTCAAGTGAAAAGTCAAAAGATCCTCTGTGAAGCTGATGCTGTCTTGTGCTTGAAGTGCTAATATGACATATGGTCATACATTGGCCTTGCTGAACTGCTTTTGTTAGTTGTATCACTTCCTAAATTCTGAAACCATGCATGGACTCAAATACTGGGTCTTTTGATCCAGTTACTGTATTGGCCAACACCATTTATTCAAAAGCTCTGAGTGTGCACATGAGAACACGAGACCTGCTTTAGTAGCCAGCTTTTGTTACACCCCTTGCAGTCTAGGGTGTGGAGAGACATTTTATTTCTTCATTAGGAGTGACATAAGTGGTCTAGGTGTTCACCACAGGGTGACCAAAGACTGGGGGCTTTTGGCTCAGCCTTGCTAACAACCAGTTAGCTTGTGTCCACTGCACACTTTGCTGAAGTTGTATGGTAGCAGTAAGAATAACTAAAAAAGGCTTCTTTTGCAGTCACACATTATTTCCATTTTATGCCTTTTCAATCTGTAGCTCCAACTTTTCTCAGGCTGTTAGTCATCTTCTAAAACTTCCACATTTCTGGTATTTAGAGAGTTTTAGGGCTCAGAGAGAGCTGTGAAAGTATGCAATTAGTGGCAGGGATGAGAAATGGCAGAACTTGATATTTCATCATATTTATATTGTAATGCTCACAGAGATTCCCAGTAGCCAGCTGCCTCTTAGGGGAGCTATTGCACAGAGCTAGCAGAAGACTGCTGTTGCCCTCACCATCTTAGACTTCAAATTTGGACTTTTTGTAGTCTGTCAGAGGGGAAACTGGAGCACTTATATTTCAAAAGTGGCAGTATCATTTGCATGGGGTTGACAAGAGTATAGCATAGAAAAGCACAAGCTTAAGATACATCTATCACAGACTTCACTGCAATGTAAAGGTACTAAATGGGTTTTAGGTGAGGTTGCTCAGAGAGATGAGTACCCACAGCAGCACAGAATTCGGTGTAGAGTATCCATATGGATAAGCAGCTAAACTGAGTGATGTTATAATTAAATAGTATGTGGTACTAGAGTGAGCTGCCTTTTTTTTTTTTTTTTTCAGCTGCCTAGGGTATATCTACATTCCAGTGCCATTTGTGGTGTGGATGCAAACTTCTTTAGCAAGATCCAGATTTCAGTTTCTCAAACACTTGTTTAAGCAGAAAGGAAGCTAAAATTTTCCTATCTCTATTTTTATGTCTGTGGCTTTCCAGGGTTTCTGTTTTCTTCCAGATTGCATCGCCATGTCACATGTAAAATTCTACATCCAAGAAAGCAGTGGAGGGCTATGCCTCTTCTGTGCTGAAGAACAAAATCTGAAATTGTTTGTGCAGTAAATGAAATAGGCTCAAGCTTCCTCTATGGTATGCAACTAATTAGCTGATGTTCATTTTCAAGTTCGTTGTTCACAGTCAAGCTGAGACAATGCATAATATGCATTACAATGTCCCAGGAATGTGTCCTGGTTTTAACTGCTTCCTTTTACCACTTCTGCTCCCAGCCATGAATAAACCCTGCTTGAAATCTTGAAATGTGATGGGTGTATTTTGGAGACATACATTTTCAACATTTGAATCTGAGCTTTCTGTGAGGTAAAGCCATTGAAAGAACGACTCTGGCACTACAGCCTGGAAAATGTCTTCTTTTTAGATTTTCCTCTCTCTTTGTTTCTTTCTCTCTCTTCTTGATAGTCATCAAAAATTTCAGTTCTTTCACTAAAAAAGTTTCTCAGAGATTTTTGACTATTTGCATCCATTTAATTTTAAAAATGCGCCTACTGGATTTTAGTGCTAGCAATGAAACATGATTTATTTTCCATTATTTATTGCTATTTATTTAGGAATTAGTTAACAGTCTCTGTAGTTACAAGCAGCTAGCTATAAGCCAGCCCAGTGAGTCATTTCCTTTACACTGACACCCATTGAAATAGTTCCCTTGCTGAAAATTCACTGATGTAACCAGACAAGCAGTATCGCGAGAGGCCATGGCTCATTATTTCACATTTGCTCAAGTACGTGAATGTTTCCAGGACAGAATAAAATGAAAAGGTTCTAGGCCTAGGCAGGTCAAGGACACAAAGGAGTATGGATTTTATTCACACATAAATCTGAAAATTCGCATGAATTGATGCAAAATTTGTTTGCAAAATTAGGTTTATTTACCACCGGAGACAAAAATGGGGCTCTGAAAATGTTTTTATTAACACTCCCTATCTACACAAGCCCTGGTGTCAGGCTTGCCTATGTGTTAGGAGATAAAGAATTAAAATCGTGATAATGCACTGACTTTTGTAGAAAAAGCAGAACCATAATTGACTTAATATTTAGAAGCAGCTAAACTAAATAGACATTATTAGTTCTTGGCATTTGTATGATGACTTGCTCATTTACTCATCATGGTCATCTGAGGCCTCAGTTTTCTCCCTCACTGCTTAGAAAGCATGTAACTGGATCAAGGAGAATTTTATTTCTGGAACATTCAAGAGGAGTTTGTAGCTGTATTTTATTGGTAAGAAATCAAATGCTTACAATGTACAAAGTGTAAAGGCATGCATGTAAATGCTGGAGATCAAAGAGTTAGTCTTCTATGGGGATTATCTAATGTTACTACTTTCTTCCTCACTTATTATTACAGCATCACTCAGAATATAGTGGGATTTCTTGTCATATTTGTTGATATATGGAAAATACTTGAACTTCCTCCAAGTCTGCAGCTCTGTCTGCCAGGATGGATTCCTGCAGAACCCAGAGGGGCAGCTTTGGGAGCATCACGGTGGTTTTTCACTAGACTAAGATGCATTCAATAAATAAAAAAGCAAACAAACCAGCCTACCTTAGGATAAATGAGGTTCCACATACCAACCTAAAAAAAGAAAATCCTGCCCTTGCCTGCTTCCTCTCCTCGACAGCATCATGTTGCCATGTACTGCCTCTCCCTGCAGACCCGGCTCTGCTTCATCTTCCTTTGTCACAGAGCTTGGCGACTTGTCAGGCCAACAAACCAACTGGCACAATAAGAACAGAGGAAAGATTTACTTTAGATGCTAAATGGTCTCTTTAGTAATGTATGATTTTTTTCTTTCTTCATCTTTTTAAGAAACCCCCATGGCTAAAAAAAAAAAAAAAAAAAAGTAAATTTGCATTTTAAAAACAGATACTGCACATTCCTTACCAGTTCTGGGGAGAGGGGGAAAGTGAGGTTTGGCTGCTTTACAATGTCTCTGCTCAGCATCCATGGGATGGATGGAGGGAAGGTCCGTGGATGCCTGGGTGCCTGCAGTGGCCAGGTGAGCAGTGGCTGCTCCAGTGGCCCGCAGGTGGTTTGCAGTGTCTGCAGCAATCGCTGTGCCTGCTCCACCTCCTGTCGCTCCCACACCCTGCCACAGCCCCACTCCTGAGATAAAAGGAAACTGGCAGCAGCAAGCAATTAAAAAGGGCTCTGCTGGAAGAAAGAAAAGCATGCAAATGTCCTAGAAGTTTGAGTATAAGGAGTTTAGGAATCAGTTTAGACTTCTCTTGCTTTTGAAATACCTAAGTTAATTTGCTTTGCTGAAGCTTATTTTATGATTAAACAGACATTCGTCTTCCATTCATTTTCTGTAGAAAAGGCAGTTGGAAAGGAAGCCTTGTGGCTTTGTGCCCTTTTACATTCCTCACATCGGGACAAATAACCCCCAGTAAGAGGCAGCAAAGCTTGAATTTCTGATTGTTTTCCCATAAACACACAACAGTACTGCTTGGATGGAGCCTGTTATTGTTAGGTACATTTGTTCCCTTCATCACTGATGCCACAGCATTTCTCATGGACACTTGTTTGCTGATCTACAGAGCTCCTAAACAGGAGGACTTTGCAGTCTGCTTCTTTTAAGGCATCTGTCTTCACAGGGCAGGCCTGAAAGTACTTGCTACTCAATGCTCATTGCCATCCCTCTTTACAGGACTCTTCCAGAAAATGGTTATGGGATTTTTACCCCATTGATAATGTTAACAGTGTGTATGAAGTGTTCAGGTTCATGACACTGTATTTTGCAGTATTTTGTGGAAATTTGTTGAGAAACATTCTGGCCATGATACTTTCTAGTATCATGCTATTTAGGGGAAGCAGAATAGACTATGCTTGACTAATTACAGTTGCATTCATTTTGGGGCAGATGGGCAGGTTCTATGTTATTCTGCATCATTGTGCAGCCTTTTTTTTTTTTCCTATACTGATCTATTAGGGATAAAAATGAAATAATTAATACTTAATTGCATCAAATGGGCCCAAATATGCTCTGAATTGCCTGCACATACCTCACTGGTGATTGTGCTTGCAATACCTGAAGGCATTTGGAGTGCTTCATAAGATTCTCTTTCTTCTCGTCGGATACGTAGTACCTCTCCTCTGAGATCTGAACTGTTTTATTTAGTAATTAAGGTAGTTTTTGCAGCATCTTAAAGTGCAAGGGGCAGATGCATCAATTCCAAATCCAAGGACTAACTCAATGGCTCTTAAAGCTTTCCCATTAGCAAACTCTCTGAAGACAGAGAATTCTCTTGGAGGCATATGCCTCTACATCTGGATTTGGCCCCTTTTAAACTGGTATCAGAGACATGATGAAAGTAAACACTCCTAAATCTAATGGACATTTAACAACATTCTTTCATTATACAGTTTTAATACTTTCATTTTAATTTCCATCATGTATTTTAGAGCAGACTCTCTCAAGTTACTCACAGCCCTTTGGTCATTGCAGATTTGATCTTGTTCTACAGTTGACGTGTGTACAAATTGAAATTAAGTTGACTTTGTGTTGATGCTTGCCAAGGAGAATCCTAAAAAGATGCACAGTGGAGTTTTGGACCAATTCTAAGATTTTGGAAACCCTATAGCAACCTTGAGCTTGAAGATAATATTTTAATCATAAAGTTTCCCAAGCACAGCTGAGCAGGTAAACTGCAGCAAAAGAAATTGAATTTCAAATTCACATCTTCTGCATTTAATAGTATTTTTGTCCTAGGTTCTACATTTATCAGTGAAAGAGGCCTGATATACATATAGTACAAAACTAGATAGCAAATTAAGAATGACATGTTGGGAATTTACTAGTGGATGAGTGTCACTTCTTTTACAACGGAATGTATTTTGCATTTTGCTGTCTTCCTACAAATCTCCCCATTCATATCTTTGAATGCTCAGTTTTGGTTGGTCTTTTATGCCAGAGATGAATGAGGGATGTCTTTCCTCAGTAAGGTACTGTGATCCATGCTCCCTGCTCTTTGATTTCTTGTCTTGTGCTTGATACCTTTAGTGGCAATGCAAGAGCATTGGGAAAACATATAATTATTTGTCTACATGCTCTTTTGCAGTCTAGTTATAGATTTTCTTTGCAGTCTTAGTTGGGCTGCTAAATTTCTTCTCAATGGAAATGACTGTAAGATTTTAACTGGGTTAGGAAAGCAACTGAGGTCTGTTCCAGAATTCAAAAATATTTGTCTGCTCTTGGGGAAACAAATAATTAATATTGGCATATGAACTTCAGATAAAACATGTCATTTAATTTTGAATTGTTTAATTCATTATAAAAGACATATCAAACCAAAAGAGTTATTTTGAACATGAATAATCAACAGTTTTAGACACAAACATTTTTTTCTGATCTTTGTGAGCTATTTGTTTCCCTACTGCAGTGAATTCTGCAGCAAGTTTATTATTCACTGAGAACACCCTTTTTCACCATTCCACCTGACCAGCAGAAACTTCAGCAAAGACAAGCGTTAGCAAAGACATGGGACTAAAATTTAAAAAGTTTGCTCTGCAATCAAATTTCTCATGAGTTATATAAAGAAAGAAAACTTTACCAGTTTAGATAGAGGAAGAAAAGTAAGCAGTTTCCACCTTGTACCAGTTCCTGATCTCTGGACTTGTGAAACACAAACTTGGATCATCAGCCTCGTGCTTGGGCCTAAGGATAATTTTCAGTCTCTTCTGACACCCAAACTTCTTAATCTAGGTGTTCCAAACCAATTTTCACTGGCTATGTAAGCACTAACATTTTAGAGTTGTGTTTAGAAGATGAAGCACCAAGAAAAGCAAAAGCCTTTTGGCACAAGCAAAGATAGCTATCTTTCATAGGTTTAAACCTGTTTTAATTCCAGCACTAGCCTTCATGTTGGCCACTTTTATCCAGTTGTAGGGAAAGCTCTTGTTTAAAAAATTCTCCTATTATAGTTCAGATTAACAAGTTTCTTGAAGATTGTGGAACTTCTGTGTGCCCTGGCTCTGGGGACACCAACTACTGAGAGAGGTGGGACAGAGTACAGAGCAGGAATTCCTGTAACTGTTCCAGCTTCATCCACCTCCCCACATAAACTGGCACCCATTTGTTTGTTCCAACACAGTGCACTGCTGATAGGGTTTCAGTAAAGGCTCTGAGATATACCTGTGACACTGATGTTAATACATATGTTTCTCTGTAGCCAGGATTTGTAGTAGTGGGTTTGTAGTGTGTGTATGTGTGCATGTAAGAGGTTATTTCCTGCCTCCAAGTCTCCACCCCACCTACCACAATCCCTGTACCTATAAAAGAACAGATGTTTTGGATTGTTTTTAACTAGTCTAAACATTCCTGTAACTTTTTCTAAAAAAAAAATTAATATTATTTTGGCTCCATTTTCTAGCGTAGAAGAAATTTATGACTTTTTTTGAGGGTATCTTAACTGTGGATATTTAATTGAAGCTTGCAAGATAGTCAAACAAAAATGTCTGCCTCTTTCCTGACAAAGCTGTCACAGTTGTTTAAGCCTATTTGGTACTGTATCAGGAGTACTAAAATTTTTAACTATACTGAACAGTAAATGAAACTGTTCAGTAAACTATACCTCAAGATTGTAAGTATCTCTTCCCTAATTAGCCAGTAATACATTATTTCAGTCAGCTAAAACATACAGGCAGTTGTTGCTACTGCCATCAAATGCATTTCTAAAAGTGACAGGAAAAGAGAGCAACTGCTTGGAGCTTGTTTGTCCGGGTTGTTCGTGCTGTAACTCTGTCAAATTGGACTACTGCAAGGCATTTGCTCCACACCAGCAAGGCATGAAGCTATGCTTAATACAAATTACACTCTGTGCTTCACAAGTAAAATGCATCTGACTTTATTTGCCCAAACACAGGGATAAGTAATAAATAGGTCACATGTAACTGGTTTTTAGCATTATTTTATTTACTGCAGATGAACTCTCTTATCTGGGCTAGTTTCCAGGATCCCATGTAAATTATCAACACACAAGAAGTGTTCTCTTAACAATCCGAAAATATTAGGTGGTTTTTGATGATTTTTTTACTAGGATGCAACTATAGACAGTTCATACACTGTTTATTCCCTCTGGACACTGAGTAAATGAAAATTCAATATCTTTTATTTAAATTCTCAATATATGGATGTGAAATAAAATAAATTATTTAAACTTGGTTAAAATTAGATGTTTACACAGAACACTACAAAAAGAGGTGTAAATTGTGTGGCACCGATAAAAGAAGTATGGTTTAAAATTCCTGGAGTTTTTATGTCTTAAAAGAAATAAACTTTAGTTTTTCTTCCTGAAGAAATAGCTAAGTAATTTTTTGACAATTTTTGAACAAATAACAAGACTGCTTGAGATAATCTATTACATATGAAATCTTTGATTTAAAATGCACTGGGCATGGAATGTGAATTTGAAGGAAAGTTGAAAATTGAGGAATGAAAATATAAGGAAATAGTTAGTTTATTTCAGAAACTGCTGTATTCATTTTCATGGAATTTGAGTGGCCCTGCTCAGGTTTTACTTATTTGATGAGAGATTATTTTCAGGAATAATTACATGGGAAAGAAGGACAAAAGCAAAATGCTGGAAGTATTCATTTGTAGCAAGAGTGAGGCCCTGCTGGGTGAGTGATTATCAGTAACTTTGGCCAAGCAATAATAGCATCCTGAAGGCACCTATTCCACACTACTAAACCTGTAATTTGGAAGGAGAATGTCATACGTGCCTTTTTGACAGAAATGTAAATGTAGGCTTGCTTTTATGATGTGATATGTTCCCAAGGTGTTCTGTTCACCTGCCTCCCAGCAGGGCAGAAACCATCCCAGACCCAGGGTGGGGACTAGGCAGGGTGTTGTACTTGTGTTGTGCCAACCCCACACCCATCATCTCCACCTGGGTCCTCTGCATCTTCCTGTGTGCATCACGTGTCCATCATGGGCCTGGTGAGCTTGGGCTGCAGGTGGACACTAACAGTGAATCCCTTGAGATGCTGAACCCCCAGAATGCAGCTGATTCATTGGATTCTCACTGTCGTCTCCTGTTCAGGATCCACCCTCAAATACCCTGTACATTGGTGACTCTTGCATGAACTTTGAACATGTAGGAAACCTATTATGTTGTCTTCAACACATAGGAGCCTTGGAGAACAGAGGCTTTTGAAAAAGTTGTGTTTTCAACAAGGCAACTTACTGTGAGCATGTAAGAAATATCCTCAGATGCTTTCACTGGCTGGCTTCCCCTTAGATTTTAAATCAGAATCAGGGGGCTGCTGCTTCGATTCATCTGTGTACCTCATTGCCTCATACACCAACAAAGGCATACTTCATTGCCTTGCCCAAGATATATAAAGAGACAAGGAAGGGATTTGTTGCTCACTACACTTCTATGAAAAATGGCGTGCTCTATATTAAGAGGGAATCTCATCCCTGTGGAAAGGATAACTTTCTCCAGGGCTGATCTCACACTGGAATGAACTCCGGAAATTTAAAAAATCCCCACAGACCTCACTGCCTTCTGCTCCAGTTGCGAGGCACTCTTCTTTGACCCTATCCTCTCTAATGTAAATATTTAACAATATCCATATGTCAAAAGCAACAGTGACCACAACTCTGAAACTCTACCAAGCAAAGCACAAGCTTTTCCCGTGGGGACGCAGTGTTAGTGATGGTGCTTCCTGTATGGCTCTGCTTCTCCATACATAGCAAGACAGCACTGACTGTTCCATAGAAACCTCTGTAAGATATTAGAGCAGCTCTAGGTTGCTTTTTGGGAGAAAAAGGTCTAAACCTGAAGTCAGCTACTAGCCCAGACTCCTTTCAGTTTGGATGAGCAGTTGGAGATGATACAGGGAGATGGGAGGTACTAGCAGCCTGGACCTTGTGTCCATATTCCATTGGATTTTGTAACATTTATTTCGCTTTTATACTTGAGGTTGTAAGACCTGTGTTTTAACTAGTATGCCATGCTACTCCCTGCTAGTGACAAAATTTCAGGTATCTGAGTGCAGCACTCAAGGGATGTAACATTTATTTCACTTGCTACGTCAACAGGGACTGATGGTCAAGCTGATAGCCTGACCTAGTCTTTTTCCAGCTGTATTTCAAGACTGAGATGAACAAGTTAAGGTATTTGCTGAAATAAATAATCAAAAGTACTAAAACCAGGTAATAAGAATTTGACAACAAAAGCTTTTTATTTCTTTCTTGGAATACAACACCATTCTTTCTCTCCTTCGCACTCCTTTTGCTTTTCCAGGTACCACTCAAATTGCCCATAAATCTTGGACTCCTAATTTAGAAAACAATCTCTCAATCTCTACCACCTTTTAAAAAATAGTTCTGAAAAATAGTAACTGTTTTAAACATCACATTGTGGGTTTTGTTCAGCTCTCAGTGCTTGTGCTACTGAAAACATTGGAAGAAAGGCAAAATGAAAGTAATAAAATAAAAATCTTAACTGTGTTTAGATTTTTTTGCAACACATTAAATAGAAAAGACTGATCAAGTTATGTTATTAGATTAGCTGAAATCTCCCAATTCCACTGAAGTGCTATTACCTACACACAGAGGTTTGTCCAGTGTTTGTGAAAGGTTATACCTAGCAATAAAACTCATGGAATTTTTGAAATAGCACATATGCACCTTGAAATATATTGCATAACCCTGGGATCATGCATTATGATAGTTGTATTTACAGGAAACAGAGGCCTTAAGTAGTGATATGGCTTCTAATGTCTCCTGTTCAATTAAGTACATCACAAAATCACAGAATTGTTAGGGTTAGAAGGGACCCCTGGTTATCATCCATCTATCTATCTATCTATCTATCTATCTATCTATCTATCTATCTATCTATCTATCTATCTACATACATAACAAAAAAAATCACAATAGCTAAGAGTTTATCTAATTAATGTGTGGCTTGTGTCCTGTTTCAGGGGAAAAAAACCCCAAGCCTCATCTCCCTTGTCACCATGGGTGTGTGCATGCCCCACCCTCCTCCACTTCCTATCATTACAGGGAAATTTTGGATGCAAATAATTTTCTCCTATCCATGCTTTTTGTCCCTTCTTGAGAGGGAAAAATGTACATATTAAGGTCCTGTGCAGTTTGCTAAAAAGCTAAATGGAGTAGCCTGCTTTGTCTTAAGCTGGCTGTTTGAAACCCACCCCGAGCCTCAGCATCTGTCTACCTGCAGACAGCAGAAAGGTTCATCTTTCTCTCAGCCCAAAGGATTATCAGGTGCAGAACTGCACTTCTGTAACATTACTAAGGGAGCAAAAACCTGTGTTTTTCTGGTGACAGCAACATTTTTATCATGGTGCAATTCTGTTAAGTGGCAAGAGTTATTTTAATGTTCAGTTGTTTGGTTTTTTTTAAAATCCTTTTGCAAGTATTTGATATAACGATTGAGTTAGGCAAGCTATTAATGATTCTGTGAGTCTATATTTTAGCAATGGCCACTCTACCTGTGCTCAATGTGGCTGAAGAGAACAGATGTTACTCTGCTTACATTATAATGCTTTAAAAATTCTAAGAGAAATCCCATCAGAAGCACTACTCCTTATTCACTTGTGCTCCCTAATGGCAACTTTAAATCCTGTATTCTCTATTGTCTTTGCTAAAGACACATGACTTTGTGCTTTTGCTGTCAGAGTGGCATGTACTGCACCAGCAAAATGCAGTCAGCACCTGACATGCATTTACAGAACTTCCAAAGACTGTCATATGTACATTTCTCTTCTCTCTTTTGTAGAGGATATGTGATTTCTTCTATCAGTGCAGCTGCCTGTGATGTGATGTACAATGAAACATGAGGCTAGTGCAACCAGATACCTTTTTTCTTCATAATGTGTTAAGGGTATGAGCCTTCTTTGATGTCAGTAAAATTAATAATGTTGAGAGATATAAAAATCAAGTCAGTACTCACTGACTAAGAAAGTAGTACTAGACTTTCTTGCTAGCTTTGGTTTTTACCAACTTTTTTATTTCTATAAAAGAAAACGCTTTTAAAAATTGAGACATATGTTATCTTTACAAAATTCTTTTCCATATATTTCCACAAAATACATGGAAAAGGCTGGATGTTCACTCCAAACTTACACCATCTTTTGGTCATTTTATAGCACACAGAGAGGTGTCTTGCAGGGAACAGCACTGTAGCCAGAATCCCTGTAATCTTTCCTACAGAACTCACAGCAAATCCAAATTGAAAATTAATTGAGATTGGTGAAGAAAAGCTAATGTCTGATCCCTTCTCAGTAGGCATTATTTTTACTTTGACACATAGCTGCATTTTTATAGTCTGAAGAGCATTGAGAATTCTTAGGAAGAACATTCCCACAAAGTTCATCCCACAGCCTAGAGAAGAAACAGTGTAGTAATTTTGCCTTTTTTACACCTCTCTATAAATTATTTCAAACACGTTTTTAGTTTCTTAAGTGTACACACTGCTCAAGATCTTGCAATAAAATAGATCTTTTTGGCCATTCAATTTTAGATCTTATATAACAGAAATGCTGTGTTTTGTTTCGATTATAGGTAGAGTACATAATTTTTTCTCTTCCTTTATTTTAGACTACCTCCTAGAATAGGCTGATTCATAATTTCAAAGTTGGCTTTCAATGAATATTTACTAGTATTTTTTGTTATGTTCTATATCATTTGGTTAGTGATGATTACTATGATGGATCATGTAATTTATAATGCATCATACAATCTCTTTGCTGCATTACTCATAGAGATTGAAAACAGAGGAGCACAAAAATACTTCTCTGATGGTGTAACACATAGTTCTGAGTTCTGTTGCATTATCTTTTTCTATTTCCCAAACAGAACATGATTCTGGTGGCCAAATATGCAACAAACTACGTAAAAATCTAGTCATAAATTGAAATGCACTAAAGTATGTAGTGAAGAGGTTCTTGAATAATTAAAGGCTCCTCCTCATGTCCTGAGCATGAGTTTGAGCCTTGAAACCCACTTTTCTTCTTATTTAAACTTTGTAAATGAGGGCTTTTGCTATGTTTCCAGTTGAGCCTGAGCCAACTTCAGAGTAATGCCCATCCCTCAGGTCAGTTTACAGTATCTAAAGACAGTAATGCAAATGCATAAAGCTGAATAAGGGAACTTGCTGGATTCTTTTGCTGGGCTCTTTTACCTGGCACCTTAAATTTAATACCAACTGGGTCTGAGGAAGTGTCCATAAAAGGTGGAAAAGAGACTTGTGATTGTATCTTACCTTTTGCATTTGTAGTTGCCGATGATTTTCAAGATTGCCTGTAGCATGTGAATTCACAGAATCTAATGGGCTTTTTAAAGTGCAGCCCTGTCCAGAATAGGACCATACCTGCTGGTGTCATAATCACACCATGATTTATGGATGGTGTTTAATAAGGAGATTAGTCAATGACTGAAATGTGACCGTGAGTATAATGACAGACCGTAACACCTTTGAGCTGAGTCCCGTGATCATTTAAGATTGAGGATTGTAACAGTGGGAATAAGATAAAACAGGCCTGTTCATAGCATATAACAGCAGAGCTAAGTGGAGAATAACATACAATGTATTTATTATATTGTGCAATAGTTTTCCTTCAAAAAGTCAGCATTGCCATGTACTTCTCCATCTTTTATCCAGAGGGCAACATAACTCTCTGTAACTGGGAAATCCTAAGCTTTTAAAACACCTAAAAATCAGGAGACATATTACCATGTTATCACATAATGTATGGAAGATGTGACACTTCCTTTTCCTGCACTTTACTGGCAATATTATAGATCTACATATGTTAGCAAAATAGATGATAGTCTTACACAATGGCATTCTGAGCATTTCTTTTGTGTCCTCGAAATTTATATGAAGTATGTCTAGTATATAAATACCAGTTTGCTCTGGCAAATACAAATGTAAAATTGCTAAAGAATCTGTAATTTACATGGTTATATTGGCTAAGTAATTGAGAAACAGCCAATTCAGATTAGCTTCCTCACAACCTCTATTTTAATGTCTGTACCTCTTTTCTAAAGGCCAGCTCGACTAATGCAAATGTCCCATGATCTGAATTGCATGCAGTAATCTTGAGGGGAGAATATGTATTTGGCACCATTTTCAATGATCAAGACACTTTACATGACATTCTTGTTTAAACGGCATGAAAATCAGAGTTAAGTGCTGTGCAAATGAGGGCAGAATAGAGCCCTTTGTATCTCATTTTCCAACTGCCCTGGGATCATCTGGAGGTATAACCACATAAATCCCCCGAGGATACGTCTCCAGCTCTCTCCCTTAACATGCTATTCCCTGATCACATTGGAAATCCACTCAATTTAGATTTAATCTCAGCAAAATCTACCCAGGACTTCCTTTCTGAATTTGAAATACTGTCTTTTTGGTGCTTTTTTTTGGCTTGGGTTATTCTGCTTAGCTGCATTTTTCCTTAGCCATCCTCAAGCCTGCCTCTCTGTGGGGATACCACTGTGTGCCAGGAGGGTCTCTAAAAATTAGAGTTGAAACTGTTGGCTCAGCCTCATGCATGGGTGCATATTGCTTCCTCTGTCACTGACTGCTGCAGGATGTCAGGATTGTACCTTCTTTCTGCCTTACTTGGCTTATATAAAATATGACAGTAATGTTTTCCAAACGTTTTTAACTTCCTAATTTTTTTATCCTAAGGCTCTGCATTGCATGGAGCAAAAGTACAAACGTTCTCCCCACCCAAAAAGAAGCTTGTAATGAATGAGTACAGCAAATTTACAAGTAAAAAATAAATAGCAAGTCGTGTGTGGGGAAAGAGAAAGAGACACAGAGGCAGATGGATTTATATGAATTCAGCTTTTAAAGTGGTGGTTGGTTGGGGTTTTTTAAAATTAAATAATTGTAAGCAGTAACCAGCTGTAGTATTATTCTTCACTGTGTAATCTGCACAGTGAAATGTAAACAGGGGGTCAGGCTCTCCTGTGGCCAAATGACCCTCTCAGCAGGAAAAGGGGGCACAGAGAGAGGCTGTGCACAGAGAAGCATACAAGGATATTCATGAGCTGGGAAATTTTGCAGCAAAAAATAGCTTTCCTGCATAGCCAATGGTGCATAGCGTTCGGTTTAAAAACCCTTATTAAATTAAGGGGAGCTTTCTGCATCCCCCAGCCTTTGCTGCTGCTGCTGTTTGTACTTCCATAATGTTGTTGAGAAAACTGGGGCTTAATATCAACTTGAAGGTTTAGAAAAATGCAATAACATTCAGATACAACTTGATTACAGACCAAACAGAGATACAGAACACGAAAACTGATATGTCTGGGAAACCTAGCTTTTCTGAATCTCTTTGTTCCTTTTTAAAAAATGAAATTCTTAAAAAATAGATGTGTATGTCTATATACATTTCTTTTTCAACACAGAAGATGGAGGGATTGGCAGCTAGGCATTCAATTTGTTAATTATCTAATATTTTCTGTTCTTTAAAATTATTTTATTTTTCTTCCTTCATTTTTTCTCTGATTAGAAAGCTGAGCCCTTCTCTTGCACTCTGATCATAGTTCTCATGCTGCGTATTTAATACAGCATATTTTTTAATTCACAAGCATACTCTTTCTGTCAGAGCCACTATAGCTCTGACTACCTTTTTGTTGGGGTGTAAACATCTTTTCCCTGCGGTATTTTTATGACATAACAAACCTTTATTTATTTCTTCATTTATTATTTTAAAAACCAATACAGTTTCCCACCCCAAATACCCGTTTTTACGTAACCTTGAGATGCCTATTCATTCTTTCTCAGGAGGAGTTCAGGGGAAAGGTGCAGCGCCCTTCTAAATCACAAATGAAATGAGTTTGTTGGCTTGAATAGTATTTCTCCTTTCAACCCTCACACATTTCAGTGCATTCCATTAGTCATTGTTCAAATGAGGCTGTTTTCCGACCCCAGAGGCAGGGGAGGAGGGAGTTTGGGGCTTAAATGAGTTTGCCGATCAGTACATAGAGGCACATTGTTTCTCATCTTATATTTTGCATGTTCTGTTTACAGAATACAACCCTGGTTCCCAGTACCAAAATGTTTCAGGTTTTGAGCATACTATATGTTTGATGCGGCTAATTTAAATAAATGACTTTCACATTTAAGCAATTAAACCTATAATTAGCACTGTTTGAATGAACTAATCAGCTAATACCCTATGACACATGGTTCTTTTATTCTCTAAATATTTTTAAAGGGAAAGGAAAGAGAGTTATAGAAAATTATAGAAGATGCAGTAAAAAAAATAAGCTTTGATTCATGAAAATTACAAAACACCACCACAAACTACTTAGACCAATGTTTGCCTTCTGCCTTCCAGGGAATGTGGAATTATGCACACTCATTTCCTCTGAATTCAAGGGAAAAGACTGCAATAAACAAAGTAGTGAATCTTTTTTTAAATGAGGCAAACTTCTACCACTGTTGTGTGTCTTTAATACCTAAACACACTTTCAGAGGTACTCTGGGCTCACTGTATTTTAAAACGTGTCCATACATCTAATCCAGTGGTAGGAGAGCTGCCTAAGACATACCCTTGGGAGATTCCCTCTGACTGGCAGAACTTTAGCTGCTCTCAATAAGATGGAAATTTATTAGGAGGAAATTATCCTGGTGTCCTCTGAAAAACAGCATCTCTGATAAAAATCTTGTTCTCTGACAGAAGTCTAACAAGATACATTTGTTAGCTGGTTTCACTCTTTGGATTCATCTGTTAATTTTAATTCTTATGTTGCACTGCTGTGTATTTATGTTCTGAGGCAGACATGATCTATGTGTGCACCCTGGAGACTGAGCTGTTGGTGGTGAGAGAGCACAGAAGCTTAGGAGAAAGTTTGTCTTTTCTTTTTTTTTCCTCCCTCTACTTAGAGGGGCAGAAAAGCCCTTACATTTTTATTAAATCCTGAATTTGTGGCTAAATGTTGTGCTTCTTTGTGTCCATGTTGCTATGGATTTCTATTACTAGAGAAATAAGCATAATTTACCATGCATTTTTTTCTTTTCTTCAGCACTGTTGTCCCTAAATGTCATAGTGCCACACATAGGCCATGCAAGTCACATCATATTCAAGCATTTCATTTTTTTTCCCATTAGAACACCATTAAATGTCTTCAAATGTGGAAAACAGCTTGAACACCCTTGAGTTGTTAAACTCTGCCTGTTTTCACAGTAGCTCCACTAAGGCTGGCATTCAAGATCCTTCTCTGCAGCCTAGTTTTCCCTTGAGTCTCTATTTCATGTGGGGCTGAGGCTGGAAGATTTTCAAAAAAGGTATGTTGATTTTTTTTAAATGAAGCTGGCATTAGGAACCCTTCCTCCAGCATTATGATTTACCAAAGTCAATAGCTCCACAGTGGACTGTTCTTGCAGAGCAAAAGGACAGCAGGAAGGGGGCAGACAGTCTTTAGTGGTTATATGGCTCACCAAAACTTAAGTGAACTTGTTTCTCTTTCTGTGTGATAACCGCCTTCTGAAAGTACTTTTTCAGCTGTCAGGCTTATGGTAAGAATTAGTTTAGAGTTTGATTATTTTTGTCAAATATTTTGGGTAGAGTAGACAAGAAAAAAGGGGTCAGAGGAAAGTGCTGCCATTCTAAAAATTCTTAAAATAGGATTAGATTCACCCTTATTTTGGGTGGAAAGTCTCACTTCAACTGGGAATTTTGTGAGGTGGGGTGTTGTTGTTGTTGTTGTATGGGTTTCTTTTTATTGTCGTTGTTGTTTTTTAAATAAGAGAAGGTATGCTACTACCCTATGCAACCAATACTGCAAAGATCTGGGTTTAAACCATTTGGTTCAGAGAAGAAACTTGCACATCAGGCTTTTACACTCTTAGGCAAAGGATGTCATCACCCAGTCATTTCCCATGGTGATAGTCTGTCTGCCTGATGCTTCCAAATATTTCCTCCAACCTGGAAAAGGGAAATAACTAGTTTATTTTATTAAGGTTTAATATAATTTCTTGGCTCTGCTTCTGAAAATCAGGGTATGGATATCTGAAGCACTGACAGCTCTCACTGCAGATGAAATCTGATGAAGGAGCAGATGACCAATACCCCAGGAAAATCAAAGTCTACATATTTAATGTTGGGCAACTAATCACTGAGGCAGTCCAAACTTGAGGAATTTACAGATTTTAGCCTTAATCTTACTATGTTTTAGACTTCATATGCAAAACCAGAAGCACTCATGCTCTATCATATAGTAGAGGAACTTGTCAGTGTAGAAAGAGGTACCTCAATTTCTGAGGTATATTATGCTGGTGAAGTTTCTAGAAGAGCTCAGGAGAAAATAGATCATTATTCGGGCAGCTTTGTGTAGTGAAGGGTAGTGAATATTATATGACAGGGATGGTAAAGTTCCCACGTGGACTGAAGAACCTTCCTTTATTTGAAAAAAGTCCTGAGTACTAACACTCAGCATCAGTGGAAAGGAGTGGCCCCACAAGTCACCCCATGGGACTATGGTCAGTCTTCCAGAGGTTCTCTGGAAATCTCAGCTATGATCACTCCAGGGTGCAGATTAACTGGGCCTTTTCTTAGTGCACACCTACCAAATCTATAGGTTGGTACACTAAAGGCTGGCACACCAAAGGTTGGCACACCAAAGACCTGCTAGGGAAATTCTACAAATTATTCTGGTCATGATTTCACAGATTCGGAACAAAGTGTTTTTGCTACCAGGAAAATCATGATTTCTTGAGCAGAATGAAAATGGAAAAGACTTCCAGACTATTTAAATATATATATTTTTATTAAACAATGTCTGTTCGATATAAAATAATGGTTGTTCTGATTAAGTATTGACAGCAATTACCTCTGAATGCAATTCTTTAAACACCAGGAAATATACAGTTAAGCAGCTTCTGTGACATAACTAAAGAGAAGGGCTCAGCTCCTACACAGCACACTAACCTATCCCTTTGTTAGGGTCTATGCCTCTCCAGTGCTGTTAGAACAGCATACCTCATGCACCAAAAATTATATCTGCAAAAAGATTCTAACTACTATCCCAGCTGGTTCAAAGTTTAAGATTCTACTTTGAAACGTACAAATGTTATGTTCAAAACTATTCTGCTTGTTGTTTCTATTCATTGTTTCCATGGCAGAGCTGAAAAACTGTTACAGCTGTGTTTTGGGTGGTCTATTGTATGCCACTGTTGGTTTTGATTATTACATTCAACACTCTCTTGGTATGTGTTTCAGTGTCCCACTGTCTCCACATGAATATGGAGTGGTGCTGCCTCCACCCGTTGTTTATTCAATTGCTCTGGGTTACAAAGTGGGAAACTTAACTTTTTCCCCTCTTCTGCTTAGGGGGTTCACAGCTTCAAGGAGCATGCCATAAACACTAGGTTACAGCTCAATATTTAAGAGGACACTGCTCTGTCCTTCCCTCAGGAAAAGTCACAGAGTCAAATATAGAACACAGAAGAAGCGACAGGATTCAGTGTCCAAGGGATAATGATGGCTGGCTGAGATGAGGACACCAGGTTTCTGCTGGTCAAACTTAAAAGAAAAAAGAAAAAAAACAAACAAAACAAAACCAACCAAACAAATACACACAAAAAACCCACCAAAAAAAAACCCCAACAAAACCCCCCCCCAAACCCCACCCCCCCAAAACAAACCAAAAAACCCCTCCAATCAAGTAATGAAGAAAGAGAGATATAATCTAAGGTATTCCTGACCTGATTTTTAAACATGCTCTTATAAAGACTTGCTAAAGTCAATCAGGCAATTACATAGTACATTTACCCGGAATATACTGCATAGTGTAATGGAGACTAACTTTCAATAACATGGGGTTGAATGTCTGAATTGAACATTGCTAAAATTGCTCCAAAATATGTGATTTATTAAAGGTTCATAACCCTCAAAACTGAATTATGAGTGGTTAAAATACCAACTGCTGTTGGTGTCTGTAAAATACACACATCATTTGCTGCAGAAAATAAAGAAAATAAATAGGAAAATAAAAGACACAGAATTGTGAAAATGAGCAACTGATGGTGTAAAATTAATGATTACCTGTATAAAATGACACTTGTAGATACAGTGTGTCTAAGCTGACCAGCAGAACCCGCCTGGATCAGAGCAAACTGAAACTACATTGGGGCCTGTCCTCTCCTGCTTTGCAATCATCTGGCATTTGGTCTGATGCGGATGAAGCAGAACTTTGCAGCCTTCCCACAAGAAACATCCCTTAGAAACCTGAGTCTTAAAGTGGGCTTGGGAGAGCTGGGACACGTACCTGGAACCAGAAGGAACTGATGCCTCGCAAGAGTCAACAGAAAACTTTCTTATGCCATGTATTTTTCTTAGCTATGCGATCTCATGTGGTTTTAATTACTTGACGTAAGTGTTCCCATTTTATTTTGGTATTTCTTTGTCCAGTTTTCACCAAGAATAAGAAATGCGCAAAGGCAAGATTTTAAACTTAAATCACATTTGAAAACTTTAGGTGTTTGTCTGAAACTCATGTCTGCATATGTGTCTCTATGGTAGTTTGGGCAATACTGTTAAATGAACTTTTTGAATATAAGATTTTCAATAATTGATTTAAGATGAAGTCATCATTATTTGTTAATTATTAAAGGGTTCTAAAATTAGGATCAGTTCTCATGAAGAAACAGTATACAAGATGGGACACATCCCCCACCACCACTAAGCTTTGGTATTCATGAGAAGTGGAAGCCTGTAACCTACTTGGCTTAACAGTAGAGATGGAGTTGGTTGAACACCTTAAAGGACATAACTCTGGGTTAGATGGTGATGACCACAAGCCACATCCATCCTGCTGTGAACACCATAGCCTCCTCTCTTTCCTCTGGATATATCCAAGTCTTGAATACATATTTCAAGGAACTGTGACCTAAATTCAGATGATTGATCACCGTAGCAGTAGAGTAAACTTTCAGTATATCTTCACATTGACAGTGAACCTGGTATCAAACTTTAACCTGCAGCACTTTGCTTTCCTATAAAATAAAAATATTCCATCTTAAATCACTGCTTTTTCAAAAACCTAAACAAAACCATAAAGGCAAACTCCTTTTCCCCTTTTCCACTGATTTCCATATAATTCCAAGTTTCTTATCTCTCTGATTTCTCATGTACTCCCCCTTACCTTTCCTGATCTCCCACAAAACCCTGGCAGAATACCAGCAGATCTGATAGCTTCTTCTGGGCTGGCTGCCATTACCATATTTATGTCCTTCAGGGTTTCTGTGGGACTGATGACGCACAATACATCATTGGGCTGCTGTGACCAAACAAGGTTTGTGTGCTGCAGCTTCCCCCAGCACTTTGCCAGAAGTGCTGAGACCTGTCAAGGGTATGAAGAAAGATGAGTAAATGTTGATGAGGGATGGAGGAATAGTGTTGAAACAGAGTAGATGTTGGGTAGGAGGAGAGGTCTAAAAACAGTGGCAGGGGAAGAGTTAGTAGGTGTTTCAGAAATAGCTGAAATTGAAGGGGAAATAGAAGTATTCTGGTTCAGGATAAGGTGTAAGGAATGGACTATTAGAGGGAAATCAAAATTGGGAATTAAACAGAATAGATGCATAAGAAAAAGTTGAGCTTGTATGGGGTAAATGATGATGCTCCACCCAGCACAGGATGACGATGACGAACAAGAAGCTTCATTAGGATTTAGCAAAATAAGCATTTTTGTGTCTGTGCCTTTGGCTGAACTGAACTGTACTTTCCAGCCTTTGTGAAATACCCTGTTCCTCGCTATGCTCCATTGCTGAATGAGTATGATTCATCATACCAATGTATGATGAGGATTACACTGCAGGGTAGAATCCCATGGGTGAGCGTTGCAGTGATGCTCTAACTGTGTGTTGGGAGAACAGTGGGATGTGCTGCCTGCCCCTTTACCTCACTGCCAGCAGAAGAAAACCTGGCTTCATGAACTTCATGTGTGCCTTCAGAGAGATCAGTTTGAACAGTTGGGCAGTCAGTGTCACAAACACACTGGGGAGTGTGTCTGCTTTGATACACACCACCAGATTCCACTGATGCCATGCTCTCACGGTATGTGTAGGAATGGCAGAATAGGATTTGCACACAATATGCCTACAGAAATGCCATTCCGAAATTAGCAATAAATTATTTCAAACTCTATGCATGATATATGCTCCCAATTTCTTACAAGAAACACCATTAACTTAAATTTTAGGTTGTTAAACTTCATTTAGCACTATTGTACCCTGTAAAACCGCAAGACTGCTAGTACAGTCACTCAGCTCACTGTTCCAGTCTCCTTTCTCAGTCTCACCTCTTAAGTCTTTATCATAATGAGCTATTTCTTTGAAGAATGATTGTGAGAGATGCATGAAAACCCAAAACACCTGTAAATAAAAATTTTGGAAGATGAGGCAGAGAGATCTTTCCTTTTTATATTACAGCCTCATTGCCTCACTGAGACTGTGACAAGTGTAATCTCTGTCTTTGTAAAAGCCTGTCTTTCCCCTAAAGATTTTCCCAGTGACTCAATTTTATTGTTTTGAATCAAGGACATTAACTTGAATTTGAATTTTAGGATTTCCAAACTGTCAAAGGCTTAAAATTGTGCCATAGCACATATATTTGCAACTAAGACTGGGAAGAGTGAATAAGCTAAAAGCAGTAAACATACAGAAATTAGTCAAGTTTTCAACAATGGAACTTTAAAATATTGCCTCTGTACAAGTTTATAAAAATGAAGCTTAAGTATTGAATACTTAAAACAACTGTTATGGCTTTTGATTTATTTGCCATCAGATGTGCTCCCTAAAACTATATAGAGAATTCCACCAAATGGAAGTGTGACTGAAGATCATATACAAACCACCTGCCCTCTACCTGGCAAAAGGAATAGTAGCAGCAAGGTCACAACTCATGGATATATCCTTCCATGAACTTGACTACACACATTGGTCATGTACTCATCCTGACACCCCAATCCCACTGCTCTTTTTATTACTTCACTAAAAAACCCTAAGTGAGCTTAGCTATGTCTGGCAAACACTTTGGTCTGGCACATAAGGCAAAGCAGTTCAGAAAACTGAAACTCTATTCATCGAAATGTGAAATGGTTTAAATGTTGGGTTTTTTTTCAGTGGCATATTTCAGTGTAGACCTAACTCCAGGTGTGTGAACACTTCCTTTGTTTTGATCTCTATGCAATGCATATTACTAACTAGGGTTTGATTATAATGTATGTATATACATGAAATACAAAGGTTGTATGAAGACTTAGAAAATTTTCAGTGCTCATGCTGTTAATGTAAAACAGCCCTGTAATTGTCCTCATTATGTTCATAATTCTTTAGCTGACTAAATGTCCCTTCTCACACACTTCCATTTATTCTTCTCTTCAAATCTTAAGATTACCAATTCAAAAATGCAAAAAACTAGAATATTGTGAATTAGAATCTTAATGCCTGAATTCAGTCCAGAATTTCATATCAAGTTAAGGATGAGTTGTATTTAAAATAATGAGCATTGTTGTGCTACCCTTTCTAGCTATGACACGCAGGTCCTGTAATAATTATACTTGCTTTTTTGGCTTTTGCAAATGAACACAAAAGTCTTGCTGGTTAATTTAAAGCCTTTTATTGTCTCTCCAAAATTTCTATCTTTATTGGATTCACATCTGTAGTTTTATTTAATGTGAACCAGATGTTGAAATCAAGGCAATGTTTACTAGGATACCTGAACTGAAGAAGGCATGCTACAGTGTTGTGCCAGTTCCCTGCATGTCAAGCAAAAATAAAGTGTTCTGAAGGTTTTTTCTGTTCGTCTAATTAGAAGCTTTCTAATCAATAACTTTCAAATTTCAACTTTCAAACTACTCCACAAGCAAAGAAATACGGACAAATGTACTAGAATTTCACAACCCATGAAGTTGTACTTCATGCACAAAATGTTGTGTTTTTGTTGAAAGTGTGGGGTTTTAGTACACCACTATAAAATGCACCATGGCATGGCTGCAGAATACATGCAATGGGATGATGCTGGGAAGACAATAGACAGCAGAGAGCAGAATGCACTCTTAGAATCAGAAATCAAAGCTAGCAATGAGAGTTGGAGCTGGGAGATGCAGCTGCTGCCATTAAGCAACTGGTTGGTGATGTCCTGTCTCCATGAGAGACAGTAGCTCCTGATGTGGGCCAAGTTTCAAGTCAGAGGGAGCTCAGATCTGCTGCTTCTCCAGAGATGTCAACATATTTCCATGGTCTCTGCAATATGTGCACGCCAGACTTGTTTAAAATGCACCTGGCATGTTTTAAGTACTGAATTAGATACATGTTCATTTTTTGGTCATTGTTTGGATATAGGTCACTGAGTAGCATACCTGGAAGGTATGAGATGTTGGAAGAACAGAATCTATGAGATAGAGGACATAAAGATGTATTCAGTATATATTTTCCTTAGACTCTATTTTTCTGCGCAAACTCATTATTCACTTAAAGGAGAGGCACAGCCAGTCTTTCGTACTCATGAGCTGGAACACTTTGCTCTTGCAGCATAATCAGATTTTCCAAGCAAAACTCCTGGTTATTTCACTCACATTTATGCAGGCGTACAAGGCCTTGGCAAAATTCAAGCACTGCAGAGCATGGTAACATTTCAGATTATAAAACTTAATATGATAACATATACTTAAATTTTAAAGGTCAAATTAAAAACATTATGTTGTGTCTACAAAATATGCATACAGGTAACTGCATTTTTTCATGTATTGAGTGTACAGTCTAAAGCAGTGGAAAGAATACCTGAAATAGTGATATCCAAAATCTCAATGGATTGTATCCTGCATGCTTTCATTTCCTAGCAAGTTTTGGCTTGTGTTTTGCAAGCGTAAGGTCTAAGATCAAATTAAGATCAAAAAGCTTATGATCAAATCTTTACAAAAAATGGAGTATGAATTAAAAACACAAAATAAAAGACTCAAAAAGATCTGTGTAGTAAACAATATTTTTCAATATACATTTCTTTATGCAATGGGTTGGGACTTTGTGTTAAAATAACAGAATAAATAAAAAAAGAGTGGCACTGCTTGTTTTGTAGTAAGGCACAGCAGTTGGTTCAAAACATGGTGAATGCAGTCCAGGATTTGGTGGAACCTTGCTTCAGTTACATGGTAAAGACTTCGTTACAAGTTTCAGATTGCTCTTAAATAAATCCCACCTTGGTACCAGGCACAGAATTTCTCCATCCATCATTCCCTTTCACACCAGTTCTCCTGTCCATCCCTGACTTGTTCTGCTTAGTATGTGTATCTCTGCTGTGCAAATCCAAATGCAAATCCTTAAGTCATAGTTTCCTGAGGTGTAACTCCATTTCTGTCATTGACTTCTTCATTCACCCCTCCCTTACCTTCCACACCTGTAAAATAGGGAGAGAGGCCTATATGCAGGAGGTTGCACAGTTTTGTCATAGTGCTAATCACCATGGTGTCTCTATGAATGTTTATAAAGTGCTTTGAAGATGAAAATTGTCAAAGAAGCTAGGGATGATTATTATAAGTTAATGAATAAATTTCAACATGTATTTGATTGCCAGGTAATTCAGAAGGGAATCACCAACCCTACCCTCTCGAAGAAGAAGAAAAGTTGACAGTCAGCTAGTTGCTAATTAGCACTCAGCTGAAATGCCTCCAAAGCTGAGTGCTCCCAGTTGAGTCCTTTAAAAAGTAATCTTTCAACTAATTGAAATATGCTGAAAGTTGAGCAGTGGGTGAGGTGTGTAACAGGTAAATCAGTATGGAGGAGTTGGTAATGTAGAAGGAATACTAAGCTTTTCCAGGTAGGAAAAGCCAAAATGAACATCTCAGGTGAATCACTAGGCAAAACGAGAATTTCTTTTTCATGTTCATGTATCTGTTCTAAGACCCAGCTTAGGGAGGAAGGGTTGCTTAAAGAGTGTGTTGAAGCTCAGTGTTGTTTATTTCTTACCATATTGAGGGGTAGTTGTAATGATTCTTGTTGTGCACTGAGACTAAAGAATTTTGAAATAAAACATTACATAATACATTAAAGCTGAATGACTGTGCCACCTGCACTTAATTCATATTTAGCTTGTCTGTAAGGGAAACTAGTGTATCAGAAAGGGGCTCAGATGCTTCAGGCCCTTTCCTCTCTCCTGACCTGATTTTTTCCTGGAGGGTCAGTCTGCCAGACCATAGTCTGCTCCTGTAGCCTCCCCCACCACTTCTTTGGAGATTTGTTTTTTTGGCTGTCTGCCAATGCTATAAACCGCAGCACAGTCTTCTCTGCTGCTGAAGGCTGTTTTCTCCCTCAGCCACTGGGAGATGGCTGCAAAAGGCAAATTACAGGAATTTCATCCCTTTCTTTCCCCTGTTTGACTGCTCTAGATTCACCATCCTCACCATCACTTCTTCTTACTTTCTTCATGGAAAACTTGCTGGGCAGTTTGAGTGGAAAATCTCAGCTGCTTCAAACAGTCCTTCCCAGCACAAATCTCCAGTGATAATCCACCCCAAACCTCAGCAGCATGTAGCCCCATGCAGGGGGTGGGGGAGGGAAAACCCAGTATGTATGGTGGGAAGATACCAAGGCAGGTTTGATTTATGGAAAAGAAATTCTGCTCCAAAAGGGGCTATGGGCAGGTATGTGCAATATGAAGGAAAATGGGGAGATGGAACAAGATATAATTGTTGTTGAAGCAGCCTTCATGGTGTGCTCAGAGATTCAACAAAACCAAGGTATGTTAAATCTCTTTGCTGTTTTACTAGTTGAAATATGCTGTCAGTGGACAAATTCCTTGGTCTCCTGGTGCTGTTGCAGCCCAGAGAAGCTCCTCTGGAGGTCAAGGGCTGAATACATCACACTTGAGACCTCATCCTCTCCTCCCAGCACTATTTCCCCCTAACAGTAGTCCCCCTCACATGGTCACAAAGTACTCTGTAGTCCACTTTCCACTCAGGTGCTGCACTGACAGCGTGGTGAGGAGCAAAATGAAGCCACTTAGGCTTCAAGCAAGAATCTCCTGTGAGCCGAGGAGCTGGACTGCAGCTTGGAGCTCCTACAGACCCTCTTCAATAGCACAAAGGGAGGACACTTAAAACACACAGCTCTAGCTCACAACAGCTTAATCAGAGAGATGGTAAGGCACTGTCTGCTGTATCTTGGTGGGTTTAGGTGGACAATCAATGTAACATCAAGGTAAGATATTCACCACTTCAAGTTTGTTCCATGTTTACTTTCCCTGCTCTGTCTCCTTCAGGTATTGTGCAGGTACTGGATGAATAAAGCAGACAGACTGCTCAGTCAGGCATGGGCAGGCTCCTCAAAGACTGCTTTCAGCTGAGCATTCATGAAGTTTCCAGACAAAATTAAATATCCATTTTGACTGAGGACAAAGACATTGTGTACACTGAACAACTCAAAAATATTCAAAATCCCTTCTGTGTTATCATCAATTTTGAAGTATTTCTAGCACCACTAGTGAGTGTTGGAGCTGTAACTCTAATTTACTAGAATTAAATAGGGGAAGAGAATTCTTAGAATTTTCATTTGTATTGAATGATAATTACATGTAATTTATGCAAGGTAGGCTTGAGTCTGCAAAAAGCCTGAAGCATTTAAAAGATGTGAGCCCTTCTTGCCACATTACAAACCCTGAAACACAGTAGTTTTGGTGGGTCCTACTTATGGATTTTTTTAAAAACCCTTCTGATAAAAACAACCATGTAATTCATTAATGACAGAAAATGAAAATTATCACAACAAAAATAAAAAGTAATCTAAATGGAAAAAGTCTGGAAGTGTACACAGAGCTCGGTCAATATTTTTAACAATGGATTGAACAGATTTATTTGGTTTCCTGTCCACAAATTATCTGTAAAAGGGCACTGTTTTCTGGAATATATTTTTATTTCAATGTACTAATATTTAATGCAAACAAATTACAGCTTCTAGTTTTGATATAAATTGCAAGCATCTGGTCCACTATAGCTGTAGAAATGAATGGTAGTAACCTGAAGCCTGTCAAAATCTGTGTTTGAGCTCTGCAGTTGAGTATATGTTACAGATGGTTGGGTATTGCTGGTGGTTCTTCATTGTGCATCCCAGCTTTTGATAAGCATATTTCATTTAGTCACTCTTGAGCATCCACAGGAAAACAGCTTTGTTTTGTTACCTAAGGCCACTCCATCAGAAGTCTTCAGTGCTATTTGGCTTTTGTATAAACAAAGGATAGTTTGAAAATGTCGCATTGCTAGTTTTTAAAAAACAAATCGTGTTTACTTGAGCATCCTCAGTATTCAAGTACTTGTTGTTTTTCTCTCTTCATATGCTATGTGCCTTTAACTACGATCAATCTCTCCTTTACTGTCTTTCAACAGCTACCAACCACCTTAAATGTATCCTTGTAAACCTGATTTCTGACAGAGACTGAACAGTCAACACATACCAGGGATAAATACAGCAATTACACCTATTTTCAGCTGTATCGCTTTTCTGCTTTATTATTATTATTACGAGGCAGTTATTAAAAATAGTGCAGCCTTCAGAGCTGCTCCTGTTGTCAGCCTGGCAAAGCGAGCGCTGTGCCTGCTTTAGGCAGGGCTCTGTCAGGGGCTGCCTGTGCCGTGGTGGGGCAGTGGCAGCACTGCAGCCCAGCCCTGTGCCAGGTGCTCCAGCACGGGCAGGTGAACAAACTGCTCTGGCTCATCCTTTCTCACTGCCTGCTTTTGTCCTGCAAGTTTCCGCTGTTGGTTTTTGGTCCTTCGACTGCAGTGCAACTTGGCTACTCAGAGGTGCTGCAGGTACCACACAGGTGGGTGCAGGGCAGAGGACATGCACCCTTCTGCTGCACCAGACCCACACCTTCCCTTTGAATGAGGGGAAATTGTCCTCCAGAGCTGTCAGAGCGCGAGTCCTTGACTTGCGTGGGTCCTTCTGTTTGTGCCCAGGAGAGGGCAATCCAGCACCCAGACAGCAGCCAGATTGTCCCAGCCCTCCTGCGGGGTGCCAAGGGCCTATGTGGTGGTTAGTGCCTTGCCAGAGGGACACAAAATGTGGCTCTGTGGCTGCTGGTTGAGGTCTAATGGCACACTTCCAGCCAGCTGGGGATCACAAGCCTCAGTCCTGGTCCCTCTCTGCTCTGGTGCCTTGTCTCACGTTCAAGTGCGGCATCCAGGCAGGGTTAGGGTAAGCCAAGGCAGTGTGCAGGTCTGGGGAGCCAAGGACATGTCCCAGTACTTCCTTTCTGGCCTCAAGGTGCTGCTGTAACTCTCACCACTTTGAGGTGCAGCAGGATTTGCATGTGCATACACCCACATAAAGACAACTCTGCACACAGTTGCCTCATCTGTTGGGAGCCATGCATATGCACAGGCACAGGAATAGACTCATTTTCAGATTTGGAAAGACTAGTCTCTTCCTCTTGTTTTCCTCCACCTCTCTTTTTTTGCCTCTGCTCACATTAAACTTGTTTTCCAGATTAGGGATTTATTGACTGCCCTAAATCTTGGGTCAGATACTTGCCTTTGACCCCTGGGCCACTTTGTGTAGCAGCTTGATGCCAATGGTGCAGGGAGTTTGGAGCAGCCGAGGCAATGGAGCTGGCTGCGTGCCCCCTAACCCACACCCCCAGAGCACACACAAACCTGAAAAGGCAGCAGATCCAAGTGGGAATTGAGATGACAGTGTCAGGATCCCTGTAAGTTTATGTTCCTTTGATTCTGCCTTCTGTTTTACTGTTCTGCGCATCACACTAGTCTAGATGATAACAGGCAACTGGAAGAGCTGCCGGAGCCTGTAATTAGCAGGCTCCTACCCTGGGACTTGGTTCTTGCTGGTGGGCTGTAGGTGTGGGATAATTTGCCAGTTAATCAATGGGAATTATTAAAATATCGCTGCATATTTTTGCTTTGTGCTAGACCCACACACAGAAGCTCTTATAAGGGGGTTGAGGGGAGTATCTGGGGTTCCTACTCATGAAAGCAAATCCTACTGCTCCTTCCTTTCCTCCCACGTCAGCCAAAATAACAATACTAATACAATCGCCATGTTTAACTTCAGTGGAACAGTGAATTTTAGCTTAATCAAAAAGTAATTAAAATAGAAATAGCTTACAAGTGATGCAAAATTCCACCATTTTAATTACAGAGAGCAGTGTGTCCTTTCTTGGGCAAATGTTATATTTAGGATTTGTTTTGCAAAGAAGGTAAAATCCATAACTTGGTAGATTTCTGGTTGGGTTTTTTGACATTTTTAAACGCATATTGTACTTTGGTTATAAATACTGTGTTTATTACTGCTATAACTCTATTTTTTCTGGTAATTTTGGTTTTAAGTTTTAAGGTAGCCTTGTTGGGATCTTTTAGAGAACAAGGTAGATGCAGGGAAGTTTTTTCATAGGTGTGTAGCCATGTTACAGGCTTTTCATGGGGTCAGCAAACTCTGGCAGAACACTGTCACAGTCATTGCAGCACTACTGAGTCAAATGTTGCACATGCTATTTATTAAACTCAGCACCTCCAGTAATGGTACTGGAGTGGCAGTGTAGTATTGCTACATAGCTGGGGTGCTCTTAAAGAGAGAAGTGACATTCCTCATGTATTATCTGTTGTCTCTGTGTTTAGTGACAGAAGCTGTGGGAAGTCTATAAAAACAGCTCAATACGTCACTTCTTATGGAAACTGTTATTCCATAACATTCAGAAATAGTTTTGCTAAACAACTACCGGTAGGGGAAAGATAAATTATGATTCCGATCAGCGGTCAGTAGAATATCAAGTATGAAATTTCATATTTTATCCTGAAAAGAGAGGTCAGACTTTCCAGAATTAGCCAAATGCCAGTGAAAACTAGAATTTTTCAAATACATCTTAAAATATTCCTCCATTCAGTCAGAATTTGAATTAAATTTTTGACAGTGGGTAAAGCCATATCAGGCTCAAATATTTTTCGGGATTATTACAAAAATTTAGAGAAAGTAATGGTGCGTGCCTTGATTTCCCCATCTGTGAAATGGGCGATCCCGCAGCGTTCATGCGGAGCACTCCGACTGAGAACCGCTGTGGCTGCAGCTGATTGTTATTCTCTTAATCATATTAGTTAACTAAATCTGTTCCTAGAGTGGTTCCATTTGCTTGAATGAATTTACATGAGAGATTAATTCAGCGCTGTTTATTGTTGTTTTTACATTTATTCAGTACTGTAAATAATACCTGATACTTTACAGCTGTGTATGAGGACACAGTTTGTGCTTAGAGGACTTTTTCGTACAGGTAATTTGAACGCTCCCCTCCTAGACCTTCCACTTTCCCATGGAGCACATGAGCCCATTTTGTTTATTCTATATTTTGAGGACTTTTCGCTCACGTGGTGTCCGCTCCCAGCACTTTCCTGCAAGTATGATTCAACAGATAAAGTTCATTCCTCACCTCCAAGGGGTGATCTCCTCCCCTTGCCCTCCCCTCCTCCCTCGGGACCCCCTCCCCAATGTTAGATATTCACTGGCAACGCTCTCTAACCGCTGCTGGATTTATGCCCAGCAACGATCCTAAAAACTGGGCGCAGTCTCCCATCGAGCTGCCGCCGCCTTTACGCCGGACAGCGGCGTCTAAACACCCCATTTGTGTCGGGCTGACCCCCGCCGAGGGGCACTGCCGGTGCCCGTCCGGGGGTCCCGCTCTGCCAGCCGCCCCTTTGTGCTTTCCCAATCTCCGGGAGGTTTCCGCGGCTGGCATCCGAGTGCTCTCCATTGTGTGAAGTGTGGCGTGCGAGGTTATTTCTTTGTGCCGGCCGCCCTCCCTGCCGTGCCCCGGGCGCGGCCCCCCCGGCCCGGGCAGCGCGGAGCGGCCGCCCCGGGCGGGCAGCGGAGCCGTCGGGCGCGGGGGAAGCGCCGGCTGCCCGCGGCGGGATGGCCGTGGCCTGTGTTTATGTATTTTATAGTAATCACATTTCTGACATTACCCGCGGGGTGATTGGCTCAGGCAGCTTTTAAACCACCTATATGCTAACGAGCCCGCCGCGGCTCCGGCGGGGGCCTGCGGGGGCCGGCGAACCCCAACCCGCACCTCTGCCAGGCGGGGACGGGGGATGGCATTTCTGAACTAGTCGGCGGCGCGGACAGGAAATGACCCCTCCAGAAACTGCTGCTTTAAAACCGAGCGGCGGTGCCTGAAGCTATCCAGCCTCCCTCCCCGTGTCTGGAGCCTGTGCGCTCCCGCTCCCCCCACCCCCCCGCCCGTCTCCGCCGGAGCGGGCTCCCACAGCAGTCCCCAGCCAGTGCGTGCAGCCTGGATGTGTGTGTGTGTGTGCGCGCCGCTACTTTGTACTGTGAAGAACACACAGCCCATGTGCTCTGTATGGATGTTGATGATACTCTGTGTAGCTTGAATCTCTGCAAGCAGGCAAGATGTCCAGCACACCACATGACCCTTTCTATTCTTCTCCTTTTGGCCCATTTTATAGGAGACACACACCATACATGGTGCAACCAGAGTACCGAATATATGAAATGAACAAGAGGCTGCAGTCGCGGACGGAGGTAAGTCCCCCAGCCTTGTTTTCCTGTGCATGGACCGTGGTAGGTTTCAGCCCGAATTCCAGCTGAAGCGTCCCACTAGACAGTACAGTATATGCAGGCATGAACCCTAATTAATTTAGTAGTTTAATTGGGTAATCCCTCATTATGTTTCCACGCAGAGCAACTCTTTGAGGAGATACCAGCTTAGGCTGAAATCATGAAATTACAGTACAGCACTTCAGGATTGATTATTACGCTGCTCTCAGAAAATTTCTTTGCCTTAGTGTGTTGTTTGCTCAGGATCTGTCCTGCTGGCATTCGTAGCTATAATATTGCAAAGTATTGCTTCGGCTTTTGCACAAAATTAATTCTGGAATGCTGCAGGTTTAGGGGGAGAGATGAACGTTTCTTTGGTTTTGTTCTGTAAACTCATTAAAATGAAAAATGGATGATAACTGGAAAGAAGAGCGGAGTTTTAAAAACTTATTCCTAGGATACCCTTAAAGAACACATGTTTGGGACAACCGACAAGAGAAATTTGTGTTTACATTTAGAATGCTGTTGCTTTTAGCAAGAGAGATGGTCAGTTCACTACTTTATCATATAGCTGTCAAAAGTACCCAGTAATGTAAACTACATTCACTGTTGGTTATGCTTTGTAAAATGTGTTAGTGGTTTATACACCCCGGCTTCGAAATCCAGATCAGCTGCTGCAAAGAACATACTGAATGGGAGGGGGAAATGCTTTTGTCATTAAAACTAAAATTAAAAGAAAAATAGTGGGGGCTGTATCTTGTTATTTACATGGTTAAGTAAAGCACACTTTTCAAGTCTGCTGAAGTGAAAGTGAATCAGACTGCATTTCTGTCCCTGTGTCTGTGTAGCAAACATTCTTGGTGCTGCAATTTTTCATAGTAGTTTATTAGTGGTGCCCTGAAAAGACTTTTAAAAAGTATGAATCTTTTATAGTAAATGGCAAATATCTGCTAGGTTTGTGACATGCAGCGTAGTGAAGGATCTCAGGTTGATCTGTTTGTTGTACTGCGATTCTTTAAGATAACATGAGGTTACCATAAAATAAAAAACACATGCCTGAATTGTCAGCTAAGCCATGGAAAATCTGTGACGTTTAATGTATATGATACAGCTAACGAGATGTGACCTGCTTTCTGATTGGGTACCGCCACGGGGTAACTGCTTTTCTAGCACTGCTTCCACTGCCAGGCTTGGAACGTTGCTGGGGAGTCATTGGTAATACACTTTGTGCTGGCTAAAACTCCAAGCAGCTCTTTGCTCCCAAAATCATGGCAAGTGTTTGTCAGTTTTGCCCCAAGCTGTTGGCTGCAGAGGGTTGCTGCCATTTAGGATAAGGGAGTTCCTGGGGTTTGTTTGCTACTGCTTGTTTGTTAGTGTCTTGCAACTCTGTTCCTTGCATTCCTGTACATATCCATGTAATAACTTACAGACTTTTTCAAGTGAGAAGAGCAAATATGTATCACTGAGTGATTTCTTCAGGGTTTTATATACAACCTGCTCTAAAAGCTGTCAGTGATACCTTAGCCTTTTTACATATTATTTTAGTGGTACTTTTAATAATTGACCAGTTCCTGATTGTAGTTCCTTTATGGATGTTACAGGAGAAAAGTTTTTGAGGGACTTGTGAAACAACTTTTCCCTCCTTCGTTGCTGAGGTGTGCTGAATTAAACTTCAGCACCTTTAATTGCAATTTTTGCTGCGCAAATTCAGATGGATTGTTGTGGGCAAAAAGCAATAACCCACTCTTTCTTGCTAGGAGCGCCTTGCTGGGTTTCAGCAGCATTCTATTTTGACTGACAGTATTTAGTTAATGAAGGCCTTATGCTCCAGCATTTCTTTTATTTGCTCAGAATAAAAATTCTTTTGCTTTGTGATTGTTCAGTGTTTACATTCTGGTTGTCTGTTTTTTCAGTTTATGAGCTCTGTGCTTTAAGCATTGTTGTTCATTGAAATGTGTTTTCTAGCTAACTTCAGTTCATCTCATTCATCTTCCTATTAAAACATCTCCATAATAAAGAAACAAAAAATATTAAACTAGTTTCCTGGGACACTAGAGTGACTAGGTGTGGGCAGTCTGTAATGAATAATGCTGGCTTCTTGGGCAGCTCAGATGTGGAAGTTTCCCATTAATTTTATGCACTTCCAAGCATGTTTGGGATTGGTACATGAAGGCTTCTGGAGCATGTATAACTAGGTCTAAATTTTCTGAATCCAGAGCCCTGTATGTCATGGAAGGAATGTGCTTGTGATCTGGGTGATACAGGCTTTCTGCCTGAACCTTTCTCTTCAGGCAGTCTTTGGAATAATGTAGGCACTGGTCTCTGAAGGAGGCTGCTTGAGCTCTGCGAGCCCCAGGGGGTAGGTGAGCACAGGCAAAGCAGCTTAAGGCGAAAGGAATTACAAAGAAACTCTCCAAAAGACTGGGGGGTAGCAAGCTGGCAGATTCCACATGGACCCAACTTGGGCAGAGAGACAGTGGCAAAGGAGAATGCATTTAAAAAAGGGAAACTACAGCCGTTATCCCAAATATATCCATGGAAAGCCTTTGGGATTTTTCTGGTTTCATGAAAAATAAAAATGTTCTTAATAACCCTGTAGAGCCAGAGTCTCTTCTGTCCCTTGCAGAGGTGGAAGTTCCAAGGCAGAGCAAAACATACATAATTTAATAAAGTTGTACATGGGATGGATGGAGAGCCCATGGAAGGAGTATCTGTAGGTCATGTCTATCTGTTTTCTCTTCTCCTTCCTACTGTAGTTCTCCAAAGCGTGCAGGTAGGTGAAAAAATATTTTAAAAAACCCAAAAAACTGATGAGCTGGTAGAAACACCATTGGGGAATCCACCAGTAAATGCTATTCCTACTCCTGCTCTCCCAGCAGCGAGGTTGATGGTATGTTGGGGGAGGTAGAAGTGTCCTCAAAATGGTTCAGGGCTTGGGGACCCTTCCTGAGAAATCCACTGCTTCCACTCCAGGTTCTGTCAGCATTGGGTGGAAGGGAGTCAGTGTGAAAGATGTGCTCGGTGTATTAAGCAGACAAAGTACAGAGTGATAAAGAAAGGTCATTTAGATGCAGCATAGCTATCTTTGTTGTTCTTGTTTTCTTTAGGATGAAATGGAAGTCGTGAAAGTAAAGAATTAGCAGCTTTAGCCTGTGCTAGACGTGCAAACTTTTGCTCTCCAAACTTCTTATAACTTTATGGGCTCCTCAAACAGAACCTACAACTGCCTTTTTAAATTCAGGGTCAGTCTTAGGCGAAGAATTCCAATCACACCCAGGCAGGGGGTGGTTTTATGATGTAAGTACTGGCAGAAGTCCACCACCTAGCTAATTCTTATGTGATCTAAAGTAAATTAGGAGTCTGGGTTACTAAACAGTGTCCAGGAAAACCATACCTTCCTTAAAAGTTGTTCAAAGAAATCTAATGCGGTAATAGTTTTTTTCTAAACTAATACATGCTTTCTTAATAATACTTGGGGAGCATCCAGTGCCATTTTGTAATGCTTCAACAATCCCTATTTAAAGAAGCAAAATGAATATTTAAATGTTTAATAATCTCTGGCAGATATAAAGATAGATCTTGCTTACTTCTCTCATAGTTGATTAACTTCTGGTTAAACAAAATGCAGCTGTTTCCTTGCTCTGTGTGTGGTTTTCAGGATTTCGTTCCCATTCACGCATATTCAGTTTATCTTAATATTTTTCTATCTCTGTTAGTTTAACATTTCAAGAAAGGAATCCTGTTGTGGCATAATCATCAGTTTCTGAAGTTCTAGGTAGCAATACACAACATAGGTAAATGTCTCTGTTTTTCATAAAACTTTGTGTTTAAAAAGGCACCTCTTTTCCTCTTTGATGTTGTAAATCCTTTTCTGTCCTAATTTTTAATCATTTGAAATTGCTTACACTTAAAAGAAAAAAAAGCTGATTATATCTTGTATATAATTATTCAGTAACATTACAGTGTGCTGTGAATAGATCACTTAAAGTTGCTGACAGTTTAAAGTTTGAGGCGTCGCTTTATTGTCAGTAATCAAAGAAATGTATCAAGCCTTTCACTTGTTTATTTAGTCCTCTGTATTGTTAGAACTTTTGTGTATCACAATAAATTAAATTCACCTGTATCTCTTTCTGTCACTACAAGAGATTATGCTTTACATCACCACTGGATGCAAAACACAGCTTTCCCTCTGGCTAAGACAGCAATGTTTTAAGGGTGACTAGAGACCTTGATTAGTAGCATATTTGTTTTAAAGACAATCAGCTTAATCAAATGATATTAAACACCTATTAAACTGTATAGTGAATTTAACAAAGGTTTCATGGTGGAAAAATATAAAGAAAATTAAAAGGAAAATAAAAGAGGGTGTTATGATTATTTAAAAGCTGCTAAATGAACTGGAAGCTTACACAGACATTCATACGCAACCAAATATTTAAAGCCAATCAAAGCAAAACAAATTTTCTGCAGTTTAATGAAAGTCTCTTTTTTTTTTCCTCACATTACTATCTGATGAAATAATCTTCTCCTTCCTGATGCATTTTAAATAGGTTAGTCATAAAAATCTATGTTGTGACATCACATTTGTTCGCCTAGCAACTTAGTGTGGCAAACAGATCTCTCATATTGTGTACATAAGTCTGAGTTTGTCCAATGAGTTTGTTTTGTTGAGGGGAAAACACATAAACTTCTGTCTCAAAGTAATTTGAAGGAAATATTCTTTCACCCACAAATACACTAATACTTAGCAATTCTAGGAACAGGAGTAAAGTATTTTGAGAGTACTTATGAACCATGCTTTGCAGAAACTAAAAGGTCAGTGTTAAAAGAAAACCCTTGAATGCCTTTAGGCAGACACTGACTTCAGAATGGATTCAAGGCTTTTTTTACTGATTTTCTTTTATTTCATACATGTTTTCTATCCGCTAAAAAAATTTCAGTTGCAGCTGCTTTCAATTAAAATTGTTACAAACTAACAATTCTTATGAGGCCAAGGGAGGAAAAAAAGACTCCACTTCCTTTACATGTTGATCCTTAGCTTACCATCAGGGATATCTTGCTGCTCCTGCCCACCCTCCCCCCCAAAAAAGTCATATAATAAAATGGAAACTGCACACATGCTGCATTTGGAAGTAGGGGCTGGTGAGGGTGGAGAAAGAGTCACTGCAAAAGTATAAGAATGGGTCTCTCCTGCAATCACTCTGTTGCTTAGTAGATCATTTTCTATAAAGAAACCCTTTCAATTTTTCTTCTTTTTTTTCTTTACTCTTTAAGCCATAAATCCACTTAGAAAAACCCTTAAACTTCATCTTTCCCTGATGTAAACAAGATTTACTATGCAGATCCAGTCTCAAAAATAGAAGCTCTTGATTAGTGCGAAAGGACAAAATAGAGATCATAACAAGGAGCCAGTCCTGTGCTCTTATTTAAGCTGGAGTTTCGCCTGCAGTAAGATTGCAAGATCAGATAAAAAAAGAAAATAATTTGAGTTTGGTACATGCACTTTCTTTGTTTAAAAAGGGGTAAGATTGCTAAACTTTTTACAGTATTTTTTACCTGGACTTCTTACTTCAAATGGTATTTTTTGCATCTCTTTGCCAGAAATTGCATATCTACTATAAACACGCGTTTCAGCCATGCTGATACTTTGTTCAGTTGTTTCCTCCACAAGAAGAGCTTTCTTTCCTGCACTGTTCTGTGTAAACAGGTCGGGATAGATCCCCACTTTTGCCAGGTACCTTTTCCCAGAATTTGTTGCTGAGCTACTTTGATGCCTTAGAGGGATGATCATGGCAGGAAAAAGGTTGCCTGGAAGAGGCTGATGATTAGTCTCCAAAAAAGGACCTGTTGGCCAGTTCTCAATGGTCTTATTTATTAGACAAAATTAGTAGTGAAATAAACATCCCCAAAACTATGGCTAAAATATTCTCCCCTAGGCCTGCCTGCATCTTTCTTTTCCCTGGTATGTTCTTTCTGTGTTTGGTTACTATCAGAATTTCAGAGAGAAGGCACTTTATGGTCAGAATACTGTTTCTATCACGTTGTGGTTGACAGCCATGCCCTACTAAACTAAAACATGTAAATTATTGATCTAGGCTGAATAGTCCACTTGGTACCTTTGAGATGACAGGGAATCAACTAGACCCACATGCAGGACTTATGGGAACAGCTGATACCTCTGGAAACAGCTCCAGTACCTTCATACCTTAAAAGGTTGGTGAAAAAACAACTGCTCTGGAGACATGAGACCTTTTCAGGACTACACATGAAGTATGGCCTGGTGTGTTTCTACACCTATCATCTTTTCAGGATTTGAGAATTGCTAGTACTGAAGTCTTTGCAAAAGCCATAAATTTACAGCAACAGGCTGTAAAATAGTCCTCTCCACATGTCTTAGGTGATCTTGGCATCACCTTGATGTTTCTACAGTATTGTCAAGGAGGCATGCTCATGTTGAAGCTCTTGGCCAGGGGTTGTTCCCATCCTCAGCATAGAGACTTGAATCACAGACTCAGAACGGTTTGGGTTGAAGCATGAGACTTGAGCATAGCAGTCAACTTCTTTATGAAAAACTCTGATAACTACAGCCAAAATAAAAGTATCACACTAGAACTTCTTCCTTCAGTCTTTCTGTTTTCAATAATCAAATTCAGGGAATTCACATCCACATGCTTTACCATTCTTCACAGCAGAATGGTAAACTCAGAACTGATGCAGTAAAGCCCATAGCTTTGCATAGGTTTCTAAATGTGCTTAAATCCACTGCCTGGTCAGCTGCAAACCAAATAGTTTACATCCTTCAGAGCACCTAATGAATTGGAACATTGCTGTAAATCTGTCACACGTGATCTGCAGTACCTGTTGATATCCATCTTCCCTGATTCTAGGCTTGCCAAGCCTAGTTAGCTGAGCAGGAGCATCGTTTGTTTGTGTGTTAAAAGGGGGAGGGGAAAATCTAATAGTTTTGACAGCAGGTTATTCATGTAAAGCAGATTCAGTATCTGTCTAGATCCCATGCATTTTACCCAACTGCTAGCTGCAGACTAGAACATCCAAAAGAATTGCCTGGCTGAATGACCTTATCTGTTGCATTCAAAGGACAAAGAAACATTATGTGTGTATAAAAGTGATCATATTTGGAACCTCCTGATGAAAGCAGACTCAAGAATAGATTGAATCATAGATCCACTTTGCTTATTCCTGAAAAACTACATATCTGGAAGAAACAACTGACCATATTTGAGTATTAATATGTGCAGTCTTACATTGCACATGCAGTGGACTATTTTTACGTTCCTTTTGGACTTTCAAACATTTGTTTTTTCCTAACTACATTTTTATTAGGTTATTTTGTAGAGTAGTAAATTGAGAAAATGATGACTTTAGGCACATTGTGCATTTGAAGTATTTTATGTACCTTATTGTGATTTTTGTTCCAGTTGTGTAGTTTTGCCTCAGCCACTAGCAGATTTTATCAGACAAATAGCTGCCATCTGTCCTAGAGCAGGTTACAAAGAGATTTCTGAGATATTAATGACTACATTATACAAAAAGAAATATTCTAAATCTTTAAATACAATAGTTATGTGAAGAGAGGAAAATGCTCAGAAAACAGGAAAGTAAATAGAATGAAACTTTTTCATTTTATTTCTTCTTATGCTGCAGCACCTTCAGCATGCTTCATCCCTTAGGAAGGCAGTCAGCAGCACCAGCATTTCTAACCATCTTCTGTGGACTAGACATGCTCCAGGGTGAGGTGGGCAAGGCAGACGTGACACCTGCTTTGCCTCTAGGTTTGCAACCAGGACAGCCTTTAATAAGTGGGAAAAGGGAAGATGCAATGCCTCACATCTAGAATGCTATGTTTTATTCCTGCAGTTAACAAAAGTCTCATGCATGGGTCATTTGGCAGTGGAGAAAGGCCTACAACTGTCTGTTTTACTCCTCCACATTCTGATAGTAACTTGCCTTTTCAGATTAATGTCAGTCACCATCTTCTGTAATTCTTGTAGCCAGTTTACCAAAAGTGTTACCACGTTACTGTACTCTGCATCACAATGATATGAAAGGAAAAAGAACTGCTACATAATAGTTCCTTTAGAGCAAATGAAAATAATTCTTGTTGTTCAGCATGTTGCAAGAGGGTTCTCCTTCCTTTTGGCCCTCATTTCTCCACCTTTTTTCCCCATACCTAGGTGTTGAAAACATTCAGAGAATATGGATTTGAGTTGTGCATTTGCAACCATACCTTTTGCTGTAGTGGATGAAGGCAATACAATAGCTCTATCGCTTCTACCTAGACTTAATCACTGGAGTATCAGTTAACCCTTAGGGTAATTAGGTAATAATGTTGTTGATGTGATTTGAAGTATCATTTTAAGCAATTAGAAGTTCAGATATAATGTGATGCAATTATGCATTATATAGTGCATCTATCCATTTTACACAGCAAAAATTACCATATGTTTTTTGGGAAGCTTGGCGTTTTGCACTGACTGGGGTTCTGCTTGTATTTATGAACAGCATGCCTGTAAACTGTGGTAATAACTCTTTGAAGGCCACACCTATGCACACTGCTGATTATGTTAAATAGCATAGGCCCATTTTAATGAATGTGTTGGCATGAATAATGGGACATGAAAAGCCAACACACTGGGTAAATGTTCATTACCTGAGTGCAACAAATACTACATGAAAAATTTCCGTGACAATTCACTTGAGTTTAGCAGTGAATTTGCTTTGGCTATGTTCGTGCTCTTTATGCTTTTCTATGAATGTTTGATCAATGGAGTTTTATTCTTACAAATAATTGCAGAATGCAAATTTCAATTTATTAACCATTACTGAAAGAATTTGCGTATTTTATATGGGCTAAGCTAAGAGGCAGTGTTTCCTGTTTTGAGCTTACCTCCCAAATAGAACCATGATACTTAGCAATTAAATACACCAGAGAAGAATCTCTGATTGCTTTGCAGTGAGGACTGACTGGTGTATGAATGTAAAGCAAATTAATAACAATGGCTGGTTGCAATGGGAAAATTACAAGTCAGTAAATATGATGTATGTGCATAATTTTTTTCATGGAACGGAACACTGCTTAGTGTGCAGTTACATTAGAAAAATGGTAAAAATTTTCTAAGCTTCCTGGCATTTTAAGCTCTAGCTCCATCTGTGCTCATCCAGTCAAGGATGCAAAACAGTAACACACAATATATGACCAACTACAATATATAGTCTTAGCAGAATATTACATTTAGTGTGCTTACAGCACACTGCTTGTTGTGAAAGATGAGCAAAAATATGTCTTAAATTTGAATAATTAGTGCATTCAAATAAATTGTTACTAATTCATAGAAACCCTTGGTAGAAAAAAGTGGAATTCGTAAAATTTTTTATTTGATATTAATGATTAGCTCAACTCTTTTCAGTACTTCCTCACACTGGCAGGGTTAATAATGCAAAGTAAAAAGATTGGTCAAGATGCCCGCTCACCAAGTACTTCCCTGACAGTGCTATAAGATTATTTAATGCCCATATAAAAAACATCCTGAGGCAACCGAGTTGCACCTTGGCTGATAGTTGCATCCAAAGGGCTGCACTTCTAAATATGCAGCATAGCACAGGCTTCCTCGTACAGAGTGGTGTTAGCACTGGTATGTAACCTGAAGCCACAACCTGCGTGTCTAGACTGACAAGAATCCTACCACTTGAGCCACTGTGACACCTTGTGGCTTGTGAAGCAACACAAGCATCTTTTAGAAAACTAACAGGTAAAAGCCAGAGGTTAATGGGTATTGACAAATGTCCTTTCATACAAATACCAACAGAAATCTCTGTACTGGGTTACTATACCGTGTTTCCAAGATACAGTTAAATTAGGTGTTAGTGGGCTCATTTCTGTTTGTGTCTTTATAGCATGTATTTTACTGCTAAGTTGCATAAGCTGAGGCATCATTTTGCTGAGTCTGACCTGCTGCTATTAGCTCCATGGCTTTGGTGTTTGCTCATCAGTCAGACTGCATAAAGAAACACTGGTTCTGGATGCAGTACAGAGTAAATATTTTATTTGTTTGAGACCACTCATTTGGTTAACCAGAAGAATGCTTGAAGGGTGCAGAGTACTTTTTGATACTGGGTATGTTTTAAATGGTAGCTTAACTTCAACTAAGTTATAGTTAGCATTTGGCAATGAGCAGGTAAGTCCATACAGCTGAGAATCCAGGGTTAAATATATTGATCAGTGTTTCAGCTGTGGATAGTTAATTAACTACAATGAAGTTGCATTTTGCTGAGAAATTACCATCAAACTTAAAATTAGGCTAATAGTGCATGGAGCTTAGAAGGAACCCTGCATCTATAAATGCTTGGACCTACCATATTAGTGTCTTGGTTGTCACTTGTTACATCTTCACACAAACATGTCCATGTTTTCTTCCATGATGATCCTGAGCATCTGAGAGGTGTTGCCTGTAAACTCATGCATTATGTCCCATAACAATTTTCTTGGCTCTGATGTTTTCAAAACCTAGGCAACAACTGGGCTGAAATAGTTGCCTTCTGTTGCCATACACCACCTTACCACTGAATACACCTTTATGATGCAAAGGGTCTGCATCCCTCTGTTGTCCCTTATCTTCAGGTATGTTCACAGTGCTGTCACTAAAATACGTAGACAAACATGCCCAAACTTTCATTTAACTTGGTGTGGGATGCCACAGCAGCCCAGGACTCAGGGTGTGCAGTCTGCCTTATTTCATGCACAGGTATATTGATCCTTTGCTGAGCTTTATGCTTACAAATTTAGGTGGTTACTGATGCTCATACTACCTTATCTTCATGATGTGCACCTTTCCTATAAGATTGTTTGGGCTGGGACCTGATTCTTGTACAGTGCTAGAACAATTGAGTGGAGTTCTGGTCTGTATCTGCAGCATGTTTTTATTATTGTACTGTGTATTGTAACTAACTAAAGGCTGAAAGTTGGTAATAGTATTTAAAATACTTTCAAAGCCAAATCTATATATACCATTGCCATTTTGATGTCATAAATATTTTTTAATTGATATTACATGTATTTATGCACTAAAAAGAATTGTCTGACTAGAAAGTACCATAATAATGTAAGTTCTTGGAAGACGACTGTTTAATGTTATTAACACATTTTGTTACTTCTCAAGGAATTCAGCACACCCGTGCAAATCTACTGGATTTGCCAAGCAACTACAAATATATTTAAGGCAGCATTCCACTGATTGATTTGTACATCTGATATTGTTATTAAATCTATTGTTTTTTAAGTGTGATTCTTCAGTAGTTTTGTGTCAATCAAAGAAGCTCATTCTAAGCCCATTATTTTCTTAATAGTGGAAAAAACATCTTATCTTAAATTCTACAGGACAAACATATTCTTTTTGATGGGAACTGGTGCTGTAGAATATGTATCTTACTTCATGATGATTTGGGGAGGGAATATTGTAAAGTCTGGTAATAAATTAAGTTCTTGTAATAAGTAGAGATGAATCAGGGAGGTTGTTCTAGGGAAGAAAGGCAACACTTATTTTTTTCTTTTATTGTTTGCACTCTACTGATTTAATTAGCCAGTGAGAACAGACCCACTTTGAATATTAAAAAGACAAAATCAACTTCCCCCTCCCCCGTCCTCACATCTGTTGCCTTTTGGAGACTACTTACAGTACCAAAACGACCCAGAGTCTAATGGATTTTGCTTTTTAACAGACGTTACCTGTATTTGCTCACCAATAAATGAGATAGTTTTAAGTATTTTATTCTGGATCTGAGGAAAAGGCGCTGTTTAAATTGTCTTTTTGAGAGAAACTGGGCTACCTTAAGCAAAACCAATGCATTTTTGGTGTTATACAAATGAAGGTAGTCAGAATCTTGATACATTTCTAAATGGTGATCTAATAGAAATGTCTTAATGGTTACCATATTATAGAAACTTAAACCATTCCTAGGATTGCTTGAAGTTGGAAAGAGTGAAGTCCTGTGTGGGGTTATATATTAGTCAGGAGCAGGAGAGCATAGATTGATAAAACTACTGAAGTGATCTCTGCTCTGTTTCATTATGCTGCTGCCTTCTGCAGTATCAATTAGATGGACTGAATTTCAATAAGGCAGCGAAGCAGTTCGCTGCACCTCGGCTGGGTTAGGCCCACTGTTGCACAGAGCTCCAGCCTTCTTTCTAATCGTGGTCTAGAGCATGAATATTAATGCTTTATCCAGATTGCAGTGTTGCAGGACCAAGGGATTCCTGTCAGTGGATCCTGCTCTGTGTCCATGCTGTTTTCACACCTTTCGTCGCCTTTCGTGGACACCAGAATTCCCTTAGCTTTGTTTAATGCCACGTTTAAAGGCAGCATCAAAAAAGGGGTGAAAATTTTAAACCGCATTTTTTCTTGTTGTTTTTATAGGCATATACTAGCTACTTTATTAAAATATTTTTCCTGTTGAGAGAAAAGAGCTCTCAGTTTTGCTGAAGGTGGCTTTTTGGAAACACAATTACCTATATAATTTTTGAGATTATTATTAGGAAGTCTATGAAACTGTTAGGACCATGGGAACTTGGATATACCCACCTGATGTACAAATTTTGTTACCAGAATAACTGCACTAAGGTTGAGAACACTGTGTGTGATTATAAGAGTCAACCGAGAAACATAAATTGAGAGCTCAGCCCAGCAGTCTTTCCCTTCCTTGGAGATTGATGGCACACAGATGCACAATTGCAAATAACATTATTTGTAGGCCAGTGGTGCTGTTGTGATTAAAAAAAAAAAATCGTTTTCTTGATCAGAAGCTTCCTAGGTTTGCTTCAGTTTGATCTTGTAGCTGCAGCTTCTCACCCCATGCAAATATTTCTTTAAGTAAATGAAATGAGCATTTGGTCCTGTGTATGAATGTGCTAGAACAAGGTGTAGAAACTGGAACAGCAAAAACTTTGTGGAACCTACCTATTCCAATGGATTTACCAAAAGGACTAGAAATATTCAGCTTTTCAGTGTTGTCCGTAGTTGGCTCTGCAATAAAACTGCATGTTCAGGGACTTGTATTATGTTTGCACTTACAAATTCACAAAATGCAAAAAGTGTAATACAAAGCATGGTTAGGAACAAGCAGCGCTCATTATTAAGGAGCATGGTTGTGTAGCAAAACAAATAAGAGAAACCAAATGAAGTTTTTCTCAATCAGAAATTTAGGTGGAGAGAAATGTATGGCTTACAAATTAGCAGAATAGTTGGTAGAAGTGGCAGGCTGAATGAAGTACATAATTTAGATGAGTTTATGGACACTCTTTGAAAGTGGACTACAAAGCCTGCATCATTAGCGGTATTAAGAGAAACAAATATTGCAAGATTTGTCATTTAATACTGATCAAAACCCAATCCTGGGTGTCAGGAGCAGTGAAGCAGGATGGAGAAACGCTGCTACCTTCTCGAAGCGTCTCCTCCAGAAGCCGCTCAGAGCAGGCTGCAGGAGCAGCCATTTCCAGTCTGCACACACACACACACACACACACACACACACACACACAGGCCTCAGCGGAGGACAGACAGCGAGGGCCTCCTGTACGATGTAATTCCAGCGAGGTTTATTTCGGCATGCTGAAGGGATCAGGGACGGAAGACAAGACCATGTGCTCCACAAGGGGGTTAAGTATGGAGTCGGGAACCAATGGTCTGAGGGCACAGGGGCAGTACAAAGGCAGGGCAAGGGGCAGCAGACCTATGGGGGGATGAGGGATGAACAATTGGGGTGGCAGGGTTAAGTGGTGGAGCAATCTAAGATAGACTGGCAGTAGTTCTGCAGGGCACCATGGGGGCAGTCCTCTCTCAGCTTAGGCAAGGAAACTCTGTGGTACATTCTTCCAGGGCAAAGCCTGAAAGTTTCCCTGAGGGGATTTTTTGGGTTCCCACAGGTGCCCAGAGTTAATACTTTCCAGCGTTTTTCTTCAGCAGCTGCTAGCTTCTACTGCTTTACTGGGAAGGAGAAGGATGATAAAATGAAATTCATAGCCTTTTAGTGTCTGCTCAGCCTGCAACTGGCAGCATTTGGGCTTTGTGGCTGCTGACCTGGCAGACTTAAAGCATTTTTGTGACGTCAGGTGCACACATTATGGATTTGTACAAGCTAACTATGAGCTTCAGCCTCCCCCTACACCCTCCTACCCCCATTTGTTTTCATTTGGGAGACTAAGGACTTCTCCCAGTAAAAATAGGAGAGAGAGAACTGAGCTGCTCACTGCACTTGCAAACTTGTGTGTGGCAGCGTGACATGAGTTACTGGGCCCAGCAGCTTGTTTTGTAGACATGCTTTCTGTATAGTGCTTTATTTGATTGGTATGGTAAATGGTAACTTGCTGGTTTAATAAGTGAAAAATTGATGCAGCTAGCAAATCTGAGCTCTGCTTAAATAAATAGCAAGTTCTTCATTAGCTTCAATATCACCAGCAGCATGTAAGGTATGAATTCCTTCAATTTGTTATTTCTATGAACCTTTGAGTTCTTTTGCTAAGAAAATGAGATTGAAATAATTATATCTACAAGGTTTTATATATCTTGACAAAATGTTACTGTCTGTTTCACACTGAGTTGTATTTAAAACCTGTGGGTGCATTTCAGGCCATAAAATAAGTTTACAAAATAACAGCCGCTTGCTTTCACAGTTGTACTTAATGATTTATTTATTTCTAGGAATTGCATTTGAAATTCCCAGACATCTAAAGCTTTTTCAGCATCAAACTGACCACTGATCTTAAAAAAAATCATCTACATCAGCACCAACTCAATCACTGACAAGGGCGGGAGGAAATGAAACATCTGGGATCTATTAAGATTTTTATTTATGCTTTTAAATATTGAAGTGTGCATGGTTGCTTGGCTTTTGCACTTTGAGCATGAATCCATTACAGAAAGCTCTCACAGCACAAAGAGTTGCAAGGAGAAGTCATTTGGGCTGGGAAGCTGGGACCCCACCATTGCAGAGGAATTGCAAGGAAGGTAATGACTGTGGTGAGCGTGGGTTTGTCTATTTATTGTGGTGACAAAGACTTTTCCAAGTTCTTCTCAAAGATAAAGACTCTTCAGTTTTCTCTAGGCTTCTTGCAGAAAATGCTTCACCCTTGCATTTACCTCCCTTCTATATGCTATGCATTTGAGGTGCAACCTTGCTGCATCTTCAGTGGTAGGTGATGGCATGAAGTTTTGTTGCTGTCCAATACACCCCTGCCCACACCCTCATCAAAGGACAATGTGTTTGGTTATTAGCTTGTTTGCTCTGGGAAGGAGGCTATTAGGCCAGGGGGTCAGGCTGTTTCCACAAACTCTGCTAAATCTGCTCCATTCTCCTGCGCTCCTCTGGAGTCCTGGGGTGCAGGATAGGGGGTTGCAGCCTCTGAGATGCTCTCTCACCATAGTTAGTACCTAACAGATTGTAAATATATAGTTAAAGACTGATCTATGTACAGCAGGCAGTGCAGCTACTGGGCTTTTTCAGAGGTCTGTTAAGGAGAGGACTGAGTGGGAATGGAGTCAGGTTTTCCACAGGACAACCCCGCTCCTCGAAGGCAGCATCTCCTCCTGAACGAGGCAACTGTTGTGTTTGGGCCAAAACGTCTGGGCTTGCAGACTCCTGATTCTTTCTGAATACACCTTTCTACCTTGCTCCTCCTTCAGCCAATATATTTGATTCCTAAGCTACAGTGTGGCAGCACTGCTGGCCTGCAGGCTCTGCATGGCTGCACGTGCAGCTGCAGGCAGGGCTCGGGTTAGCCACAGTAAGTAACTGTGTCCTCGTCTCACTGCCACCAGCCACTAGAAGGGCCAGATCTTCTAATCCGGGTTAATGAACCTGGAGCATCACAGGCATTTTGGAGGAAGATTGTAAGCCCTTTTTCTAGTGGCTGATGGTAAGAGAAGTGCAGTATCAGGTAGTGATCCCTCAGCTGAGGCCAAGCCTCTTCCATCCTGCAGAAACACTCCTGTAAAATATATTTGGGATTTTTTCTGTGGCTTGTTGATTTCACTGAAGACTCCGAAAATAGCATCTGGAAAGAATTATCTGGAAACCATGTCACTTTGGGGAAGAGATAGGGAAAAGGATGCATTTTTTCAGAGAACAGGGGCATCCAAGGTATGCTTCCTTTAGTGAGTTTTACCAGAATTTTCTATTCTTTATTTTACTTTTGGATTCAGGGAAATGGGAGAATGATACAGTGGATACAGTGTTGGCTTTAGGAAGGAATAGGATGTTAGAAGTGACTTTCCAGCAAATATACTAGTCTGAGTGACCATGAAGAGGCAAATGTTTAAATACCATTTTTATAGACATTACTAACCCAAAGGGAACAGTAAAAGCAAAAGGATTTCTTGGTGTAGCATAGAGTGTCTTAAAAAGCACATTTTGAAATTCCTTGTGACCTGACATGAAAGTTCAAGATTGGATAATAAGCTGTAGCAAAGATGACACAGTTAGTTTAGTTGTACTACCTTGATGAGCTACATTTAAAACTTGCTTAGAATGTATCTCAAAAACTGTGCTGAAGTAGTAACTCATGGAAAGCTAATCTATTATTTATCAACAAATGTTAACTAGGTTGCACAGATTTGAATACCCTTCAGGATTTCCCTTTGGGTCATGTCACAAGTGCACATAAAAATGTTAGCTACATCAGCAGAAGAACTTAAAGAAAAATGAAATTGTTGAAGTTTCACCCAGAACCTACATTGCTGATACAGAGAACTGCAATGAATACAGGTGATTCCACTAAAGATTCAAAATACCAGTGCTGTGGGTTTTTCCTTTTAAGTGACATTGTTAGAGAGACTTATTGTTTTACAAGTTTAAATTGGCATTTCTCATTCATTTATAGAGATGCACTGTGTTGTAATCCCTAGCAACTCCAAGTTATGCTACGAATGAAAAAGCACATTTACAAAATCTTGGAGCTAGATCATAGTGTGGCAGCTCTGTGAAAGATTGCCTGCTCAATGATTAGTTGCAGCACTCTTACTAAATGTGTTTCAATTCAGTTTTTGTCACTGAGAAATCAAGAAATAGGTGGTTTATTAAAGGTGACCACATCCTTTTATGCAAATTTAATGCACTTGGCAGGTTTATAATGATAAATAGTCAGGATGAGATGGTTCATGATGTATCTCTAATCTCTTCTGTGAAGATGTTCATGTCTTGCAGGAAGTAACCCCTTGAGAGTTCAAATCTTTAGAAGTATGTGACAGATGCTGATTTCTGCAGAGTCTCATAGACTGCTTTGAAGTAACTCCAAATGGTGACTTCAGTTAATGTTCAGTTTTTGCAAGTTCTCTTACTTCATCTCTCCTTTGGTTCCCTCCTCTCTCCTCCATCTCATGTTGTGTCCCCAAGTTGTTCCACATGCTGAGAGGAACATGTACCAAATCTTGCGGAGTATATTACAACTCTCTCCCCAGTCCTGTCACATTTTTGCCTGTAAAGTTGTTCTTCCATTAAACATCTTGCATATTTTAAGTGAAGTGATTCGCAACAGAAAAACAATAAAACAGAACAAATCTCTTAGAAAATCCTATCATTCATGCATTGCATTTACTTTTTGAGTAAGGAGCCAACATCTGTGCTAGTGTCATATTAACTGTGCTATGTTGTGTTAATTATAATCAATTACCAATATTAATTAGGCCAACTTCTCTTTAGATTAGTAACAAGAAATGGTTAAATTTTAATACTGCTGCAGGGGATCTGAAGGAACTCACATAATCAAAAAAAACACTGCAAAGCTTTTTATGTAAATCTTATTCTATTGGAATACAGCTAATGAAATAGATATAAAAGCATCAAAAATACATTAAAAATACATCTGAACAATGGTATATTTTCAGAGCTTAACATTTTCACTTTTCATTTCTTGGCCTTGGTTGATATGAGTTTGGATGGGCTTCTCTTCTAAAATCAAGTACCAAATTTCATGTAAAGTTTTATACCTGTCATAGTCCCTTTCTAAGTTCCCATTTTAGAATCACTCTTCTCAATTATTTCTGTTACTATCCTCACTATACATAACCTTGTGTATAAAAATTGGTAATGTTTAGTTTGGTATACATACATTTTTACTGCTTAGAATTTTTTTGGCATTACTTCTTTCACAAATGAAATTCCCACAACTTTACAACTTCATCTCTTTTAAACAGGAAAGGTAAAGCTCAGAAAAGTTTAAATAGGAAGGGAAGGGCTGGGCTGAGGAAAGACTGAGAGAGTTGAGGTTGTTCAGCCTGAGAAGGTTCTGGGGTGATCTTGCAGCAGCCTTTCAGTACCCAAAGTGGGCCTGCAAGAGAGCTGGAGAGGAACTTTTTACAAGGGTATGTAGTGATAAGACAAAAGGGAGTGGCTTTAAACTGAAAGAGGGCAGATTTAGATGAGGTATGAGGAAGAAATTCTTCCCTGTGGGGGTGGTGATGTGCTGGGACAGAGAGGTTGTGGATGTCCCATCCCTGGAAGTCTAAGGCCACGTTGGATGGGGCTGTGAGCAACCTGGTCTGGTGAAAGTTGCTCCTGCCCATGAGAGGGGATTGGAATGTTCTAACCTGACCTTTTTTCAATTCTATGAAATATCTATATTTTTTATCTTTTTTCAATTAAGGCCCTCTAATTTCTACTAAAATTGTAAAAAAAAAAAATCTTGTGTTACTATTTCATGTAATAGTTTCATAATTATTGTGCTACTCCTCAGTCTACTCCATGCTGAGTACAAAAGCATGGCTTCTGTTAAGCCCTAAGACCTAAATATTTTTGTTTTCATCACACGTTTACTGTCTAAACTTTCCTCAAAGATTTTTGAGTATTATTTTCTTCTTACTTTTTGAGTTTTTGCATGTAGGACTATGGCTAGCACATTGGTAAATCTAGTTGTTTTAAAAGGGAAAGGAGCAATGAGTGGTGTATTTTTGAGACATGTTTCAAGGAATATTTGGGGAAATCATTACTTCCGTGATTAGTGTAGTTTAAAAATTCTTGGTTGTACTTTTAGCCATCAATCTATGCCATTAACTAACCCCATTTTGGACAGTTGACATTTTTTAATGAAGTGTCAGTAATTAAATGTTGATGGCACACTAGTGCATCTTCATCAATATATGTTTCAGATTCTTGTTATTATGTTTTGAAAATGTTGTAGTTTTATAGCACAGTGTAATTGTATTATAGTAGTAAGTAATAATAATAATAATAGCCCTGAAAAATGGTACCACAGACCTGATCTGCTGTCTGTAGTTTAGGAAGAGGTACTGATGAATTGTACAATCTTCTGTCAGTAGTTTGCTGTGCTCCACCACAGACCATATTAAAGTCGAATGGACCTTGGAGCCACTGGAGCCAATCTGGCCATGACCAGAAGATTAATTTGTTCACTTCTCACCTATTTTATGATTCAGCTGTTAAAAATATGTCTGTCCTGTCTGCATCCCTCTTGGTTGCTACGGTTTTTCTATGAGCCATGCTGGTTGTCTTTCATTTGTTAAGCAGTACTGTTTCTTTCCCAACTTGCTTTCAGACCCAGAACTCACTGCCATGTTCTGGTCTAACTCCTCTTCCCTGGCCTTGGAAAGATTGTTAATAATACAGTGCTGTGGTTTTACTAGTAAAGTTCAGTCATGAATACTGTTCTTCTCTGGATCATTTCTTAGGCTTTCTGGAGAAGCACCCAACAAACAAATATATTCACTATTCTAAATTTTCCAACTTTGATAATTTTTTTGTAGTTGTTTTGTTTATAATGAGTAAATAAGAAACCTCATTCGGTATGATTCTGATAACTGTATTCATCATATTTTGTGTTGCAAAATGAATATGCAATACAATGGTCTCAGTGAAGAATGTCCTGAATAGTATATTCATTACAAATGTTGTGAATCATAGCCCAAATCTTTTATCTAGGGCATCTTTTGACTGCTTATGAGTGGATTGCTGTCTGGTGATCTTCAGAGGAGAAAAGCTGCTTAAGTGGAGAAAAAAAATAGGAAAGGGGGGGGGAAGATAGTGCCATCAAGACCAACTGCTTCACCAATAGGTAATATCTGTGCCCACACAACTGATACTACTTAGCAATCAATAATATGCACTGATAAAAAAAGAAGTGGAAAACGCAAAATATTTACTCAACAGTCTGTTTGCTTTTGTACTCACAACCAGTCTAGGCTTTTATTTGCAAAGTGTGAACAAAGATGGAACACCAAAATAGCTATGCAGTTTCCTTTTTTTTTTTTTTTGTCTCTTTGGAAGCCATTTACATGACTGTCAGTTTAGTAAATGAGCACATTTTTAAACTTTAGGCATCACACATGATAGGTGTATAAACTAGCCAGAGTAATTTCGCTTTCAGGAATGCCAGCAAAGCTCTGAAAACTAAAGTAGATGCTAAGGCTAACTGATTGTCCTGGCTGTGTGGGCATAAACATGAAGATATGGTGCCATCTCTTCTGTGTTACTTGGCCAGACTGCCTGGAAAGAGAGATCAGGATGAGACAGATTGGCATAAGCCCTCTTGCTCAGTTCCTGGGAACACCATGAAAAAACAGATTCAAACTCAATAGTACTGAGGGCCGGCTAGCAGAGAAAGGAAAATATTGGCAAAGTAACAGCTTTAGAACAGGGTTTAGAGCAGCCTGGAGGCTCTTATTTTTGTGAGTCAGTAAGAAGGAAAGATAGTTGATAGATGCATTTAGACTAGTCATCTTTGATGCTCTCTTTCTAATACTAAAGATTGCTTTAAATAAATCTAATTTCTTTTTCTTCATAGAGGAATATTCCTCTGGACTTATCAGAAGTGTTAAGGAAGGTCACCTAGTGATGATCAATACAGTAACTTGTTTTGTCATCAACAAAATATACCACGAGTGTGCACAACTGGCCTGTAACCATCATGTTTATGCAAAGGCCAAAACTGATAAATAGCTTGAAATATGTTACTTGGCATTTTTCTGTGAGCTCTAATACAGAAAAGAGAAGATGAGGGACAGACTCTACAAATATATCTGATATCTTATAGATATAAGAAGCTGTAAAAGGCGTTGATACTGCAGGATCCTCTTCTGGCCCCTAGTATGTAAGAAAAGAATGTGTGCATGAAAGAAAGCAAAACATTGAAAACTTCTAGCATTATCTCCAGCCAAAAAGAGGCAGTTCTGCTTACCAAAGTAATATAGGTTTTGTGTTCTCAACAGGTAAATATTGTCAAAAGGAGCAAATGAATAAATTCTCTATAAAAGGTTCAGGTCCTGTGAATTTCTCATAGTTGAATCTAATATCACTTAGGAAAATGTAGAGCACTTGAAAATACACAAGTCAAACCCCTAGAAAATTTTGTTGTTGCTTTTTCATCTACAGTCACTTTTTGACTTTAAGATTCATATTTGAAATTTTAGTTAAAAATTATACTTGCAGCTTTATATAAAAAACAAGACACCAGCATCCTTTGCCAATAGTGCCATAAATAGAACATTTTTTAAAAGGCCTGCTATACCTCGCACCGTTTATTGTGTATTCTTCAAAATCGCATAGTGTTTTCTACCTGGTAGTGAAAATATATGCATTTTTCCTCCTGTTTGTGGTGGATTTTCTGAGGGATTTTCTGGGACTGCTTAACTGGTTGGCAGGACTACTGATAAGGGTTTCATAAAAGGTCACCAGGAAGAAAAACTCCATGTTGGAAGCCTTTTTTTTGCCTTACAGATGCTAGCATATCTTCTGTTTAAATTTTCTAGGTGTCTGCATATACAAAGATGAAAACTCATGCATTTTGTGGTTTCACTGTCATATTTTAAACCCTACCTCCATTGTGCAGTATCTGGATTATAAATAAACCAGTTCATTCTCTTCTACTTCTGTCCTGATATGCAGGCTTAGAGACCTCAACACTGATCCATTGAACTTCTTTAGTTCTGACTATAGCTCCCAAGTTTGTCTGCTAATTGATAAAAATAGTAAACAAAGACTTAAAATGATCATCCTCAACCGCACGCAAACACACAAAAAAAAGGCAAAAAAAAAAGGCTGGATGCCTGGCTTGAACTGCCAGACATTATCTGTTTAAATTCTCAAAGAGAGTGAGTGAAATCTGCATAGAAACTCAGAAAGAGCATCTATAGACTGAACACTTTCTCACATGTCAGTGCTCTCACAGGCTGGCATGTCAGAAAAGGCTTTGCAGTTTTGTTTTTTAGGGTGTCACAAGCTAGCACAAGCATGCAAACCTTCCTCGTTGCATGAAATTTTAAGAAATAAGTTGGATGACTGGATGAATGGAAGGAGTGAAGCTCTCAGTTGCTGGCAGTGAAAGTTTAACATATGAATTACATGCTTCTTCCTTCAGCCCATCTAACTACTCCTGTGCCCCTGATCAGAACTCATTGATGGGCTGGCATATCACTCTCTTACAGTGAACCAATTTTTGAAGAATGTCCTAATCTGCCTGCCTAGGATCTTGTATTAATACTTGTTGGCATTGTGTGTGAGTACTTCCCAAGTGTCAGAACAACAATGGTATCTCTCTCTTCCTTCCCCACCAGGGATGGAAACAGTTAGTTTGTTCTTTCCTGGTAAGGGAACTCAGATGGGGTCAGGGAGGCAGGATGGTTAACAATATGGTTTTGTAACTTAGCTGGATGGGTGGATTTCATCTCCATTGTTGCTTTCTTCCTGCTTTGTGGTGGTTGCATGCTCACTTGCCAGCTTCCCTTCCCGGTCATTGGCACAACTCAAAAGAGGAAAGGAAGGCTCTAAGTGGCTGGGTGCAGAACTGAGGCTGGGAAGAGGTGAGGTGTTGTATGAAACAGACTGATAAGGAAGAGGCTTTATGACACGATCAGATAGAGGAGCTTTAAAAGGCTAAAGGTGGACCTGCTGAGAAAGATTTATTGCAGTAGAAAGAGGTCATATATTTTTTTCTTGTGAAGCCCCATAAGAATGGACTAGAATGCAGGGAACTATGTGACAGGCCTAATAGTAAAGGAAGATGAGTTAGTTTTCTCTCACTACCCAGTGGAGAGGAGGCCATACACTGATTTGTGTGGGTAAATATGCAAGGTGGAAGTTGTGTAGTTGAGGGCAGGTCTCAGCTTTGCTGCAGCTGGATGCTGTTTAGTACCTTCCTCTCCCAAAGGCAGGGACTTTAAAGGTTCCTTCCAGTAGACTACTCATGTACCAGAAAGTGACAGAAAATATCCTGATTGTGTGAAATGGAGAGGGTTTGCATTTCTTCTTTAAGAAGATAATATGTCTGTGCACTGTATGTCCATTCCAACCCTCCACACAAACAAGAGTGTGCAAGAATGACACAACTAAATGTAACAATGCAACATTAGGCATGATATTTCCACTGTGCTCAGTAATTCTGACAGGATTCTTAGTGCAGGGAGTATTTGCAGTATGAATTGCTGCGAGAACTACAGGGATATTGTTGCTAGAACGGCAAACAGCAGAGAGCTAAAAATACCAAGGGTCAAAATTTACTATTGGAGTAAATCTGAGAACTGTGTTAGTTTTGAGGGACTTCCTCATGCATGACCAATTTGCCACATATGTTGCTTGGTATCTGGCCATACAAGCTCTTTGCTTTCTCAGTTTTTGTAGTACAGGATTTTTCCATATCTATGTTATGTCTTTTTGGAAGCAAAGTGCCTGACATTTGAGAATTTCTTTTTCTTTTTTTCTTTTTCTTTTTTTCTTTTTCTTTTTTTCTTTTTCTTTTTCTCTTTTTTCTCTTTTTCTTTTTTCTTTTTTCTTTTTTCTTTTTTCTTTTTTCTTTTTTCTTTTTTCTTTTTTCTTTTTTCTTTTTTCTTTTTTCTTTTTTCTTTTTTCTTTTTTCTTTTTTCTTTTTTCTTTTTTCTTTTTTCTTCTTTTTTCTTTTTTCTTTTTTCTTTTTTCTTTTTTCTTTTTTCTTTTTTCTTTTTTCTTTTTTCTTTTTTCTTTTTTCTTTTTTTTTTCTTTTTTCCTCTAATTTTCAACCCTTTCTTGGTTTCTCTCACCTTTGGTTCAGACAAGCTGATGTCTTTAGAAGCTGTCAATGCACAGGATGTTCCAGTGCTAGCTGGTGATTGATAGGTCCTGTACTGAACCTTGTTGTCTTTCTTCACCCCCTTCCCTTACTGTGTTTCATTTCCTTTTCCCCTCGACATCGTAGTGGTTTCCAAACTGAATGTCTTTGGCTCTGCTGTGACTTTAAAAATACTTCAAATTTAGATATTTTGGGAGTTCGGGAAAGGGAGAAAGAATGGTTGAAGGCTTTTGTCTTCCTCTAATTTTCTGATAGTGTTTGAATTTCCTTGAATTCCCATGAGAGTTTCCCATGGGAAAGAGAACAGCTTTCACAAGGAACAGCTTTGCCATGCTGTCTTGAAGTTAGACTGGGAACTTGCACAACTGTTCACCTGTACTATGACTGCAACAGTCAGAATATCTCCTATAATCTTCATCTTGGGATTCAGATTGCAGAAGATGTTCATTTGATAAAAAAAAAAAAAAAAAGTTTCCATCTCTTACTAGGCTTCTGCTGTCAGAGAATAAAAAGCCTTTCTTTTTTTCAGTGGTGTCATCTCTTGCCTTTGCTGAGGTTTTTGCAACCTGGAATTGTCTTTATTCTCGCATTTTCCTTTTGAATTTGGATATTTGTTCTTCCATAAAGTGGTCCACAGTATCAGAAGCAATTCTTCCCACATAGCTCCCTGTGCTAGTGTCCCCTCCATGACCATAACAGGTAAAGACCCTCATCTGATAATTGTATTTGTTTAATGTTATTGGAACTCTTTAAACAGCTTCCACACACCCAAACTTTGGTTCTATCCTCTACATTGTGGGTATATTATCCTGTCTGTATTTTCTGTTGAATTCTGCTCTGTTCAAACTTGAAAATCCCCTGTGCCAATGAGACTTCACTTGGAATGGAAAGTTTTAAATCAGTCCATCTTCCACCTCCATAATTTTAAGTGATAGCACGAAAGAAAGGACAGCTGATTTATATCAGCCCAAGAACAATTTATCTTTGTATAGAAATCTCTGTGTGCTGTGATAGCAGAGAATTCTTATGGGAGTGTGAAGTAACCTGTGCAGTATTTGGGGCAAAAGTGCTGATGGTGGGAAAAAGGAGTGTTTCCTGACCACTTCTATTTTCATGTGGCTGAAAACAATGTTTGCCATTACTTGTTGGCTGAGATGCTGCCTTGATCCTTTTGGCCTCAGAGACCAAGAATAAAAGTACCAAAGGCTTAACATGACTCAGTTACAGGCAGTTATTGGCTACACTGAATAACACAATCTAGACATTTTCACCCTATCTACATGTTAGCTCTGGCTTAATAGTTCAGGAGGATGAGCCAGAAAATAGCTCTCCTGCCTTAGTAATTTCAGCAAACATTTATTTATGTTCATATAAAATGCAGGCAGACTGAAGTTCGTTCAAATAATAAATATAATTCCCTCATACATGCCACTTGTTTTCTATTAGTCTATTATTATTTATTAGTGTGTGTGTTTAAAATAACACTACATAGAAATGCTAGTCCAGACTTTTTTTTTGTGCATGATTCAGCTTAACCCTTCTCACCGTGGTGGCCTATTCCTACACTCCATTCCCACAGGAGGTTTCCCTCTCCTGAGAGCAGTTTTAATCCCACCACTATTAGGTTAAACCTCTAAATGTCATGATAAAGTAGCCTGATCACTAATCAGCACTCAGCATTCCCCAGGTGGAACAACACCTGTTCATTTGGACGTGGGGAATATGCAGTGAAACCATTCCTGTGACAATAAATACTGTTTTGTTAGTTTTGAAATTAGTCTTCTAAAACATATAAAGAGCTGAGGAAAATTCTGGGTATACCATTCGATTAAACATGCTTGTCTTAGTCTGTGTTGATAAGAGTTGTTAAATGCTGATGCTACACAGGCCAGATTAATTAGGGAATACATATGTGACCAATAGAAACAAGAAAGGCACCTGCCATACAGGAGCATTTTAAATTCAGCTTCCTCCTTTAGGACTGGATGAAAGATTATGAAGGAGGAAGACGGAGCATCACCCATGTAATCCTGCTATGATCCTTCATTAAACAATCCAGAGTGATAAAGAAAAAGCAGGAGGAAACTTCTATAGAAATTTTATCCCTCTTAGACATTTTTACTTAAACCTTGTTGATCATTTTTGAAGATCTGTTACAGTACGTGCCTCTTGGCCTTTACCCTCCTTCTCTAGGCCACCTCTGAGTCATGTTAATTGGTTTTGTTGGTGTTCTGTTGTGCTTATATTTGAGTTTCTGTTTGGTTGAATTTTTTGTTTAGTTTCTTTCTTCTTAAATCTGGCTACTTTAATATGAAGTGTCTAATTCAGACTTAGTTGTAAGTTTCAGCAGTCAGATTTAAATATCTTGGCCATAATGTTCATACTGCACTGAAATATTGAATCTGTTCTCGCTAACAAGGCAGTTTTTCACACATTAAAGGAATATGTCGAATGTTGGATCTGTTATAGTCCTTAAGTGTTGGATCTCTCCCCTACTCAGAGCAGTCTTCATCACAGATTGCAATTCAACAGTAAAATATTGAAATTCTATTGAATTACATGGATTCTCCCCATGCTTCAGTTCTTAAAAAAAACAACCTGAAAAACAAAGCTCAATTAACCCCTAGAGCCTGAGACAAAATTTCATTGACACTATTAAAAGAAACTTTGCTCTAGATTACTATATTAATTTTTAGCTTTAAATGTTCTCTGCAAATATTAGGGGAGAGAAACAGCCAGCATGACCCACAGTACTTGTATATAACATGTACTGCCTATTCCTTCCCTGTATTTTTTCAGGTTTAGTGTAAGGCACCATCTGTGTCTCTGCTCAGAGCTTGTGTAAAACCAAGATACCTATTAGCTTTCTGTAAACTCTGTTAATATAGTCTCCTGGACCTCTTCAGGAGACATTTAATTTACTGATAAATACCTCAGCTCTTTAACAGGTAAATGATAGAGTTCTGTGCTTCTATTACCTCAGAAAACAGAGGTAATGATGCATCTTAACAAAAAGTGAAATAGTTGGAACTTTAGGATATTACTTACAAAAAAAAAACCCTTCTAAAATAGAATTTTTAGTGAAATAGCAGACAAAGCTATGCAAGAAGTATCTTTAAAAAGCACCGGGTGATTAGACTTTGTTTTTAGAGTTAACTGTACTGAGTTGCACTTATATATTGATGCAGTTTTCAAAGTCAATAAATAGAGCTTCAGCTCCTGCATGGAAAGAGGATGTTGCAGAAATAATTATGACATGATGTGATAACCCCTTCCTAAAAAAAAAAAAAAAAAAAAAAAAAAAAGGGAAAAAAGCAAAGCAAAACAATACTGCAGTGTTCTGGCCATCAGGAAACCACTACAATGCTCCCACCTTTTTCCTGTGGCTTACCCAGAGTTCCTTCCAGGCGACAGAGATAACTGACTGCTGCAGAATGGATCCTGTGCCAAATGAAAATAAAATAATTTTTTTGTTAAATTTATATCTGATTAAAATGAATCTTAACAAAACCCTTTTTTGACAGTCAGCTTTACAGCTCTTCATCTAAAATACATCTTTGCAACTTTAAAATTGTCTAATTTCTTAGTGAGGGTGTTATTCCAGCAGGACAAGGACAAAAAATTACTTCATTTTGTAAATTCATATCTCATAAACTAACTGCGATTGAATAAGAAGGTTGTTCATCTCTGTTTCTGCTTAAGAAAAAACTACTTGAAGTTAGCTTTTGTGATTCTCTGGGACCTGAGTATTCATGAAACAGCTCGATTTGCCAATAACGCTTTTCAAAATGCATGTGGCTTAGGAAGACCTCTCACAGTATTTGAAATGCAGATGTAGTCCCCTACATGTGAACTTTAGGGTTGATATATATACCTTTATGGATATCTCCTATTCTCTGTGCATCCATGGATGTGTTTTACTGTTCCCCTCTGTTCTCTGTAGGGTGGAGCTGGTGCAGCTCTCCAGCCAAGGCTGCAGCAGCCCATGAGGTGTAGCTTTCGAGGCCCTTGGTGTCTTGCCTAGAATGAGGCCACTTTTATCTGTTTAGGTATGGTATTTAGATAAAATGCCCCATCACTGCAGTGCTCTGCAAGCATGTCTCTGGGGAGTGCAGCATGGATTAGGAACTGGCTCTGACATCAGGGTACAAAGAAATTCTTGCTGGGCAGGAAGGAGCCTGCCTCTCTGGTGTGGGTGAGTGATGCTGAGATCCACAGAGCCTTGCTGTGGTTCCCATCAACACACACAGGTATTTCATGCTCTCCTTACTGATATGGAATTCTTTCTAGTCCCTTGTTTTTAGCTCAGCTCACTCAGTTAATTTCTGCAGGCATTTTGCAGGGTTATTTATGCTTCAGCCTGTATTTCGCAGCCAAGTTATTTTTTTCCTGACTGGCTACTAATGAAGAATAAGTCAATTTGTCCTCATCAGTTAAATTATAAATACAGAGAGAACGGAGTAAAAATGTCACCACATGGAGATGGCTTTGCTTTTTTCCATTCCCTAAATCCTGGTTTATGTAAACTGAGATAAATATTTATAAAAAATGCTGGGCACAGTAACCCTCTTTTTAAAACTATTTGGATTAGCTTCTGAGATGTAACTATTGATAACACAGTTTGGTACCTTTGCAAGTAGATTTATTTTGTACAGCAATGTCTTCCATTAAGTTTTAAAATAAATGATGTGTTTTATTTGAGCTGTGTAAGAAACGAACTTGTGAACCACCAAAAAAATAGAAAAGTTGTCAGAAGAATGTTAATTTTCATAGTATATATTGTGACTTTAAAAAAAGAAGATGTCTTACTTTCAGGCCAAAACTTGTCCCCAGACCAAATGGAATTAAAGAAGATGGACAGGAGGGACTTCATGGAATGTGTAGAGATGTTCTGTGCACCCAAAACCTGTGGAGGAAGCAAAGGGTGTCAGTGCAGGTGTGCAGGTCAGCTCCCTGCCCCTCAGCACGTGGGGAGTGAGGCTGCTGATTGTCTCCATCAAAGCCTCTCTCAGAGGGGCTGATCCTGCTTCTGTTGAAATCAATGCCAGGGCTTCCCTGTATTTCAAATGAGCAGGGTTAAACTCTTCATTACGTGCCCTGGAGTTTGTCCTCTGGTGTGACCACCTTGTGCTATCTCATCCTCACAATTGCTACTTCTGCTGTTGTAAGTGTGCAAGCCAGAGGAGAGTTTTGAGGTTTTTTTCTGAAGTATACAGCAAAGGGATTCCAGCATCTTATGATGTTTTTAATAATTAATTGTCAAAAAAACACAACAAAAATGGATGGAGCATTAAAGCAAATTTGCAAGCCATTGAAGTAAAGAGCTGCAAATAGAAGCAACGCCTGTATTCTACCTTTAGCTATCAGTATAAAACTCATCAAAGTAAACCAGTTTTATTTAGACATCTGGAAAATGTACTTTGACAAACATCCACTTGATGACTGTCAGTGCCTTATAAAAAGACTTTGATATCAAAGATCCAGAGAAACTGTCAGAATATAAACTGGTGGGTTTTTTTTTTCCTTTGACAGAAGGATGTTTCCTAACCATGATTTGTATTGTCTGGATGATATGTTTTTAATATCTTAATACAAAGGATTATTTTTACAAATGTTTTTGTATCTACTTGTGCAAAATGACGTGACATTAAGAAGATATATTTACAAGGTAAGCAGAGTAGAATCTGTATTCCTGCTCCTTCCTGCACTCTTAATTGTTCTGTCCTCGACATTAGTGGACAGTGATTTTAAGACTGTGTTTTTGATAGACTCACAGAGCTTAGGTAATCTATCAAAACCTCCTTTCAGGCAGATGAAGAGAATACAGTAATCATGTCAGTGTCTGAAGGGAGGGTGCCAGGAGGGTGGAGCCAGGCTCTGCTCAGTGGTGCCAAGCAATAGGAAAAGAGGCAATGGGCAGAGACTGATGCACAGAAAATTTCATCTGAATATGAGGAAGATCTTTACTATGCAGGTGACCACACATGGAACGGTTGCCCAGAGAGGTTGTGGAAATATTCAAGAACAATCTGGATGCAATCCTGTGCCATGTGCTCTGGGATGCCCTGCTTGAGCTGGGAAGTTGGACCAGATGACCCCACTGTGGACCCTCCCAGTCTCACCCATTCTGCGATTCTGTGATACTGTACTTTGAGTGATATTGTTTCCTTGTATATAATGCTACTGAATTATATAGAGATGGGGAAAAATGCAGATGATTCTGTTACATGTTTTAGCCTTTCTACAAATGGCTTTTTATCACCCATATCCAGCATACCTCACCTTGGATAGAAATAACTGTTTATGGCAGTAGGTATAACTGCAGATGTCTGAAACAGCGTTTTCCTATTGGTTTTTATATTTTTAATTTTTTTTTTATTTTTATTTTTTTTTTTTTTTTTTTAGTTCAGAAAGGAGGTGTTGCCTTGCAGTGTTATTGGAGATGCTGAATACATTAAAGTAGGAAGATGAGAGGAATGCCTTGTGGGGACTTCTTGTAAACATGCAGCATGATTGCTTTTTATTGGAAAAGGCATTTCTGCGATGTTCTGTGCAGTGCTGTAGTGCCATAGATATGTTGAAAATGCTATGAAAGCTTTAACTATTTAATTCTCATAATCCATCTGCAAGCACTAAGTGATTAGTTGCAGTTTATCCCAGTATGGATGCCAGTGTTGCTACTTGCATAATCCTTCCCTGCAAGGTCCTGCTGGAGATGGCAATGCCCATGCTCAGTGTGGCTGGCAAAACTTCTCTAGATTAATAAGAGAGCTGGCAGGGTGGCCCTGGGTAAACAAAATGTCTGCAAGAGATGAGCAGTTTAAACTGGTTGGAAGAGTAATGGCTACAAGGGTGGTTGTACTGCCTAATTTTAGGCACCAGATTTAGGACTATAATTTCCTGTTTTGTTTTTAGGGAACAGAGACTTCTCATGTATATGAATCAGATCATCAGATCAAGAGGAAAACTAAATTTTAGGGTGTATATTAGGATGTGTGTATATATATATATATATATACACTCTTCTCAGCCTCACTTATATAATCTGGTAGTCTGGTAATTGCTTAAAGGTAGGTTTCTGCACATGTGTTTTTCTGCTGCCAAAGATATGCCCTGGCCATTGTTCCAGCTTTGGGAGTGCACATTGTTTTGCAGAAAGGCATTTTATAGGCAGATAAAATAAATACAAGAATCTTGAAACATTTTGTTTTAGGAAAGCAGACTGCCTTGGAGTGGATATCCTGTGTGGAGTCAGGAAGGTATAGGAGGGTACAGGAGATGCTGTGCTTGCAGTGGCTGTAGATCTAGAAATGGATAACAAAGGGGTGGGGGCAGGGAAGTTAGTTGCTTTCTTGCTTATTCTCTCAGACACAGAGGCTATTTTTGTCTAACAAAAATTCATCAGTATTATAAAGCAATGCTACTAAGGAAATACCCTTTAAAAAAGTTTTTGTTTGCTACAAAATTGCAGAATGTTTGGTCAACTTTACTTCAAAAATGAAGTTTTTTTCATTATTTCACTATTTACTTTCAGGGTGGCTAAACAAGAATTCAGTTCCTGTCTGAAATACTACACTATTTCAGAGCAACTCTTTGTGGTACAGGCAATTACATGATACAATTCCCTCATTTAAGGATGGCTGTTCAGGGAATCAAAGGTGTCAGCATATTGGACACAACTAGCACTGGCTGCAGCCTTAACACTGGATTAAATAAATTTGAAGGAGGCTATTTATACCATTAAGAAGGTGCTAGAGGATTACTGGAAATAAGTGTATGCTGCTAAACTTTGTCCTGCAAGGTAATAATGCAAGCTATTTTGACTAGGTGGAAAAGTTTTTAATACTGTGGACCAGGTTCTGTGAAAATAGTTTGAATGTTTTGGTAGTTGTGTCCTGGATTGTATTGACTGGTTTCTTTTCATGACCATAAGTGTCTGAGCTCACCAACATGTATTTGGAGGAAGGAGCTGCTTTCAGCTGATTTGGGTGGGTTAAATTCCTTCATCTAGAGATTGTGTTCTACCTGCACATCTTTCTTGAGGGAAGTGGCCTCCTCTGCTGGTCATTCTTTTTCTTCAAATATGTGAGAAAGAGCCAATAGCCTCATTCCCCACCCCCCACCCCCCTTTTTTTTTTTTTTTTAATCCACAGAAATGATCTTCAGTTGTTTGTTTTGGCAAATGATTCCTGAGAAAGGATCTGTGAGAGCAATTGTGACTATTATATTAGCTTCCCCCAAGTTATTTGTAGCACCATCCCCAAGTCACCTCCTTTCTCTGCTTTTTGTCTTCTTGACTGCTTCCACTCTGGTTTCCTTTGATGTTTTTTTATTTTTGTTGCCTGTTTATATCTTTTTGTTGTCTTTTCAGTTATGATTTTTCATCCATCAACTCCCTGCTTTTCTAAGCCAAGCCAAATAAACTGCAGTAGTTTGCACCTACACTCACACAGAGATTTAAATCTTCAAGCTTCTGACTGTAATTTGTCTGCCAGTTCTCACCTTTTTTTCCCTCTGTATGAACAGTCTGTGTCTTTCCAAATTCCAATTTTGGGATGCTTTTCTCTTCCCCTGTCCCAGTTTAATTCCTAGGAAGAATAAAATCCTGGCTCCACTGCATGCTCTTTGCTACAGAGCAGTGCCCACACTTTTCATCTCTGTGACTCATAGAGTACAAAATTAGTGCCTGCAAAGCTCCAAGAGCAGGGAGAAGCTGCAGCTCCCAAGAAACACTGTTAGCAGCCATAAACTGCTGCTCTCACTGAAGATGGTGACTTTCTCTTTCTTGGGCTTATCCCTGTTGCCCGCCCCACCTTTTTTCCATATGCCAGAAGAGGCATTTGTGTAACTTTCCCACATCAAGAAAAGGGGGAAAATGAAGACTAATTTGATTGGGGTTTTGTGTGTCAAATGCAAATATTTTTGGCTTGATTTTTTTTCCTTCTATTTAAGGAATTCCTATTAATTGTTTCTGATTTGTGTTTTCATGGATTTTGTGGTGATAGAGACTACTTAAGTGCTGTGTTCACTGCCAGAGAAAATGTGCAAAATTTTACATTATACATCTGTTCAGGTTTTCCTGTGGTAGCCAGAGACCTGCCAAAGCTATAGATTCATAGGGAATTTCCGAGGTTTCCAATAAGATCTCGCATCAGCTACAAATTTATACAAAAAGAAAAAAAAAAGAAAAAAAAGAAAAAAAAAATTTTTTTCTTTTACCACACCATTTAAGAAACAAAAATTACTACCATAGAGAAAGTTCCTGTTTGGGAAGTATTTCAGTGTTAAGTGGAAGATGAGAAACTTGGTGTATTCAGGGCATCATTTCAGCAACTATAGCTAAGAATATATTTTGGAGAATAATTTAGAATACAGGTTAAAATTTGTCATGGTTGTTTCCATCTAAATCCAAACCAGTCTCCTTATTTGACTTAACTTTCAAAACTGTTTTTTAATAATTGTATATCTGATGTAGTTTCATGTATTCAGTGTTTAATTGTTATATACAAAACTTACAGTTGGCACAGATAAAAATATTTAAGGGTCCAAAAAGTTAAATTTTCAGATTTTGATTGATCAGTGTATATATATACATATACATGTATGTGTGTATATGTACGTATTTATACTTATGTATACACTGTTTCATAAATATAGCTAGCAATATGTTTTTCTGCTAGATGAAAAAACACCCAGTAGAGCAGGGTGTAAGTAGTCTGTAATAAGCTAAAATAAATCATCCAAAAAAGCTGAGGTGACCGTATTTTGTTCAAAGCTGCATAACTGCCCATTTCAGATTTATGACATTATAGCTATTTATAGCTATCATCACAGTTTTTTTTTTTTTAATTCAACCAGATTTTAAAACATTTGAAACATAATATTCTTCTCTGTTTAGGGGTGCTTTCCTGTAAATTTAAGTCAGCTCCTAAATGCTAATGCAAGAGCTAGTTATAGTTCAGATGAATTTTAACAAGTGTATGGATGGCATGTTTCTGTGAAATAAAATTCAGTGTAACTTTCCAGGGTACTTGCTCTGCCAAGAAATATGTAATTTCCCATGTTAACTCTATTTAATTTTTGGAGGATATCTTGTGGTTTCTAGTGGTAAAAATGGAAGAACATGCCAAAATTCGGTCAGGCTAGGTAATACTATTTTGAGCTCAGTCCTACACAGCATTGAGTATCTCCATCATTCCTTCTTCCTTGTGGAAGGAAGACAGCCAGGAGGGAGATCCAGTGATGCTCATTTTCTTTGCCCTATTTGGGACTGCAGTTGTGGATCCAGAGCAAATGGATCACTCCTTAGCCCCAGCTGGAGGATATACCCATGTAATTCTATGTTTGGTCTCAAACTCCTCTCTGAGAAACCATTTCCTCTTGTAAAAAGAATGGCTTTTGGTTTTAACTGGAATAAGTTCACAGAAGTGGATTGGAGTGAACAAACATCAGCCAGCTGTGATGATTGTGTGGTGCTTCTGCAGCACAAGTGGGGAAAGAGAGAGGGGCTGAGTGCAGGCTGGGGGGCAATGTGAAGGCATGAGGGAGGGATGAATGATGGAGCTCACTCAGCCCTGTTCCTGGCTGGGCTGTTCCATCAATGACCTCTTAAGCTCCTGGTTCTTGTAAAGGTAGTCTCCATCCAGCCATGCTCACTCTTTAGTTGCAATGACATTCAACATCTTGATCCCCTCCATGGATTGATTTGCCTTGCTGAAGAAACAGAAATCTGCCACAGCAAACAAACAGACAAATCCCTGCAGTGTTTTGCCAGGTGTGTGGCTTACCTGGCCCACAGAGGAGCTAGATGAACCCAAAAGCAGGAGGTGGAGGGCCTGCAGAACCTTTAGAGAAAGGGAAGGAGGCTGAAAGGCTGCTCATTTTGACACAAGGCACTGTTGGACAGGCTCATCTGTGCTGCTTAGCCACACTCTCAAAACTGGATTTATGGCATCCAGGACACTCTGCAGGGAACCTGCCACTCTAGTCACCAAGAAAGACAGGAGGAAAACCAGGACCTGTAAGTCTTGTCTTTGCTTTGGTCTTCAGGGAAACACTTCACTGGGGCTATTGGCTCAAACGCTTTCTGGAGCAGCCATTTATCCCTTTCTGGCCCAAATTTACTTCTTTGCTTAATGTGCTGGTGAGGAAGAGGTTCCTCAGCTGTCTTGCTTATGCTGAGCTAATGGGCCTGGAGGGCTGCATCTGTGCTTACTGAGCAGGGTGGGGCTGGAGGAGAGACTCTAGAGCACAAGTTAGGGAGTAGGGCACTCACCTGAAGTAGGGAAATCTGGGATTCAGCCCTATTCCCAGCACATTGACCACAGCTCTCATTACGTGCACAAGAGGAGACTTCTACAAATAAGAGGAGTGGAATTCACCTGGCCAAATGTGGATGTCACTGTGAGTCACTTTTCTAGCCTCCATGTATGATCGCTAGAGAGAAACATGTTTGCATAGAAAACAACTCTCCTTCTAACATTTGAAATAGACACAGTGAGTTGCAGCTTTAGAGCATCTCTTTCTCTCAAACTGCAAGGAATTTAGAAAAGCAGCCCACATGTAGATGACTGCACCAAAGGAGCCTGGTTGACACAAGTGTTGTAAAAGGTAATTGAGGAATTCAGGGGTATTTTGAGAACACTTTCAAATTCTATTCCCTGAATTTTCCTATCAGCTTCTAAGCAATTTAATGGAACTAGGTCATGATACCTTGCAGGATAGAATCTTTCTTTTTTCACATCCAAATGTCTTAAAAACCTATACCTACCTGTATAACGGGTGTGGCTGTGATCCAAATGGGTTGGTGTCAGGGATTGTGGCATATGAATAAGGTCTACACAGGACTAAATACCAAGAGCAAATAAAGACTTCCCTATCCTCCACTGATTATCCATGGGCTGTGGCAAACAGTGGCATTGCTGTGATATTTTCCTATCAATACCATTCTCTAATTCAGAATTTAGGTTTAAAATCAACATTTGCATTTTTCATTGAAACAGTAATAGATCAGTAAAAACAGGCTGAAAGTTTTAAGAAAGACAATTATCCATTATTAAAAACAGCAGATAAAATGAATTAATGAATAATTAATCAAATTTAAGTATTCTGTATTTATATATCTCAGTGTACTGCAGCACCTTTCAATCAAATGACAGTTGCTTTATAGTGACTGTGCTACCAATCATAATGAAGCAACAGGTGAAAAACACAGTAATTTAACTAATTAAACTTCAAACATTAATCTTCCCTGTATCTCAGTCATAGTTTTGGGAAAGAATAACAGAAAAGTTGTGTTTGTTACTGGAAGTTATTCCTTCATAGAAGCTTTGGTTTAGCTTTTTTTTTAATTTTATTTTTTAAGCTTCACACAGTGGTTTGATTCTGATTTAGTTAATGTTCAGCCTATTCAGAAGGGTAAAATTACTGGGGTGAGCTTTATTGCTGTAATGGAGGTCTTGAGAAATTTAAATTGAGAAGTATTCTAATGCATCTCTTTAGAATATTATCTGCCTAACTTCTGAATGCTTTGCTACCCTGTGCAGAACATGGCACATAAGTGGCTTTCGGGGCTCAATGCACTTATGCAAGTGTTTTTCCTTGCTGTCTCTTAACACAACAAAAAGACACTTGAAGCCTTTACTTGGGGCTTATCTTTATTCCAAATTTAAATGTAAAGAGACCAAAGTCCATCACAATGCACCTGCAGGCTTTTTTTTCTTTCAACTGTAGACATTGTGATGGTTTTCAATGAAAAATTCTGTTGCCAAGGCATTGCTGAAGCGAATGTTTGCAATAGTCTGTTGTTTAAGACAGAACCAAGATTAAATTAAACAAAATTATTTTTGCAATGGGTTGCAGGTAAAATTTTTTTATAAGCTTACATTAGCTAGTCAGGGAACATAAACTTTATTCTGTGCTTTACACAGACTGTTCTACAGTGCAAATGTTGAACTGCATCTAACGAATTATCTAAGGAATATGCCCTGTGAACAGCTGCAAACATTATATGCTGAGATGTGTTCAATACACTGTTCATTGAGCAACTCTGAAGAGTAATAGTAATAATAATAATAGGAGCCTATTTGCAGACAGTTGCAAACAGGAGAAATGGCTAAATGCTTCAGTTAAATTATTCCTTATTTGCCTTGTCATACTATGTGGTAACAGTTAATAATATAATGTGTTTTAGTAATGGGTTGGGGTTTTTTCTGCATTACTTCCTCTGTCCAGATTATTCTCTTCCATTAGCCCATTCTCAGTGGTTTATTTGTTTGTAAAGTCCATCCAATGGTTATAGGCTGACTTCAAACTTGGCTTTTCTGCTATGTCCAAGTGATGAAGTAATGTCTTTTGTGGACACTTTTCCAGCAGATCTACCAGAGGGTTTTACTGCTATTTTATTAAAATTCTTCCTGGAGGCTTGGTAATAGCTGTGCTGAGTATCAAAGCTGAAGATGGATATGACCTTGGACCTCCCTTACACATTTCAGAGAATTTCTAACCCCATTTTCTGATCTTTAATATTATAAGATACTTGAACAAATATTATGATTGAGATTTTCAAATAATCAGACTTAAGATAGTATTAGGTCAGTTTAAAATTACACCGCTTGAAGTTCTAATATGAGACTTTACACCTCACTAAGCTTTCCTATTTGTATTTAACTCATCTATTACTTTCTACAGAGAAAAGTATTTAAGCTTGTAGAAAAACGTCCTCTCTGAGCTGTTTATAACAAGCTGATTAATGTAATGTGTAACAAATAACGTGGTTTTCAGTTGTTTGGGTTTTTTTAAACTAAACCAGTTCATGTCAGATTTTACAAAAATGCTAACGGCACAAAGTATATTCAGATACATCCATCTGAAAGCAGAGGAACATTGTGCAGTAGAGTGAAGCAAGAGGAATTTCAGTGTATGCAGTAGATATTGCCACTTGCATAACAATTCACCTCTCTCCGTTGCTAGTGAATATTCATATTCCCATAGTAAGGCTCTTTGTATTTACTGTTCTGCCGAAGTGCGAGATGGCATCCAAGCCCTCTAGTGTTTTATCGGAGTAGACATGTCATTTGCAATGTTATTTTAAGCCTCCCTAAATAGAACAAGCTGAGATGAACAATACTCTTGTATACCTCTCCTAAAACTCCTTAAAATGCAAATGTAATGTGATATTGACTCCTTTATAACTGCCTCTTTCTGTAAAATCCCTTACACTGGCTTGACTTGGAATAAGAGTGAAGGTGGGGGGAAGGGAGAGAGCGAGCTTCTCTGGACCCTGAGCAGATCATCTTTGTAGCCCAGAAAGCAAACTAGGAATCACCTGCATTAGAAGAAATAGATTCTAGCATGCAGGGGAGAACTGTAACACAGAAAACAAATTACATAAGTTATACATGAATCCATTTGAGGATTCTGCTTTCTGCATATCTGGACTACAACCTTTCCAATAGCCATCACTGCCTGTCTGTAGAAGCACAGCTTGTAACTGTGAACCATAGACTGCTTAAAAATAAGTAATCAACATGATTCCTGGCAGTGTTCCCTGCTCTGGCTAGTCCTTGCTGGTTCCCTTGCTTCTTACACCGTCCTTCCTACCTGTGCTCTCCCCCAGGCCTTCCCACTCTTGCTTCAATTTTTCACGTGCTTCATCTTTTTCAGGAAAGCACAGCTCCTGGTACCAACAGTACCTTGGGGGCCGTGGTTATGTGCCTCCTCTTCGTCACCCTCCCCTGCTGACTTTCGTCTCTTGTGAGCTCAGTACTTCGGCAGGTTAACACCCAAGAGTTGCATGCAAATTTTAGCACACCACATTACAGCTGCACTGGCTACTTTTCGCTACAGAGGTCCCACCGGACTGATCTGGATGCAAAGCAGGACAGCACTAGGTGCTCTCCCTGGCTTTGAGGGGGCTGTTTTCACTCTGGAACAACTTGGCTGCTCTCTGAGCAGTCTGAGATGCAGCTGAGTTTCATGCATAGCCTGAAATCAGGACTATCCAGGTTAGATCCAGACAGGAGATAAGGATACAGTGCAGCTTCAGTCTTCAAATGTTTCAAAACAGATGTAAATAACTTCTGTCTTGAAAGGGATTCAAACCCAGCTGCATAGTTACCCTTACCAGTTAGCTTGTTCTTCTACAATTTGTACAATGTTTGTGTGCAAATAGGGTTTTAAAGTGATCAAACAGCATAATTAATCAAAACTGTACTTTAGAAACACTGAGTTTCCACTTTATCTTGGTGGGAAAAGAGATAACAGCCATTAGGCCTCACTCTTTAGAGTGACAGAGTTGTATGACTCTGTAGCTGCTCTTCAGTGCCTCTCTAATCAAGGTGCTTCTCTTCAGTTCACAGCTGATGCTTTGGGAAATCTTCATCAGCCTTCAGTGCACTGCAAGGACTGGGAATGCAAACATGGAAATAACAACCTGTTGTTCTGATGGATTGTTGTGAGCTGTGCAGGGGCTGGTGAATGTACAAAATCAGAAGGGTGCAGGAAGGTTTGTTTTTAACTGTGCCAGAAAGAGCCGAGCTGCTGCTGTGCTTGATCGGGAAGTGCTCAATCCTGAGAGCAGCCCTGCAGCTGAGGGGCTGCCAGTCCAGCTCCAATGATGCAGCCCTGCAAACTGCTGAGGGCTTTTCTGGGAGCCGTGGGACAGGGATTCAAATTCTGCAGACAGACAGACACCACTAGGCAGTGTAAGGTAAATACTTGATTGCTTTTATCCACTGTCCTTTTAATGCATATTCCCAAATATCTGAAGGCAGAGTTTTTGTTCTCAGACTGTGTGGTGACTTTTGTACACCATTTGTATTCACTGTATTCTTTCTATGTGCATTCTCTAGAAATACACCATTACAGGTAAGTCATATTTATTCAGGTAGTTACTCAGTGCTTGTTCCCTAATGAAAACCTCATTGCCACAGGTTTTTATCAGCTCAGGAGCCATTCAGAGCAGCAGATGGGAGCCAGGTGTCTCATTCCACTTAGATTTCTTTGGCTTTTGTGTATTGCAACTGCGACCCTGTTGGATGTCCTTTTTGCTAGTATAATTGTTATATGTGAGTTAAAGTACTGATTTTGTTTAGGGATTGTTGCTATCAATAAAGATAGCAATAAAGATTTTCTAACTATAAGTGACTTATGACTTGAAACACTTGAGTGGACCATTATAACTTGTCATTTTGTATTTTGGAAAACAGATTTTCATTATTTTTTCAAGCAAACTGTAGGGTAAAACATCCCTACCTGTAAATGAACAGTGTAACTTTACTTGGCTGGGAGATCTAATGTAATTTGAGTAAGACAAACAGCTTTGCTTTGTGTGTCTTGCATGGGTGCTATTTTAATCAAAAATAATGATTCTAGAACCATCTTTTCATGGGAGTTTCTCTTTGCTCTCAACACTTCAGCACATACAAGAACTCACTTTGCAGACATATATGTGTAAGTAGTTATGGTGTAAAGATGGGGTGTACTTCAGACAGCACCAGCTGCCTCTGATGCAAGAGAAGGGGAATTCAATTGCTTCTGTGGAAGCCTGTACATATTTGCCAGAATTTATAAATGTTTACAAGTAACTGGTCTTCGCATAAGCAGGGCCCTCAGGGAGTGCTAGGCCCCCATCTGCTGGAGAGTTTTATGTCAATTCTGGTGATTTTTAGGTTATTTTTCCTGCATTTTTCTCTAAGAATTATCATCACTTGGCTTACTTACTTAAATGCTGATAGAGCCTGGAGAGGCAAAGGCCTTATTGTTTGGAGTAGTCTACATACATATGGTGAGAGACAGTTTCTCTCCCAACAAGTTTTCCATCTAAATAAACAAGGTTAACAGGGCTGGGAAGAAGCAGTAACTTCCCATTTCACGGGGGAAGTACCAGAAAGTGAGAGGAGCTGAGCACTGAGCCCCAATCCTGACAGGCACCAAAACGTTTGCTCCTGGCAGGGCCAGAGGGTTTTGGAAAATATTTTCAAGTTGAAAACAGTTGGAAGTGTACTTCAAGAAAAATAAACATTGCAATCTGCTTGGATAGCAAAGCAGGAATGGCACAGAACTTGGTATCCCAGAGGTTCTGGAGATTAAAGGCTTTCAACTACTTCTATGACCTTTGGGGATATTCTGTGGCCTCCTGAGTACTTTTGGTGGCTTAGTTTGCAGCTTTTCCTTGTGGTAATGCTGCCTAGAGCTGTGCCTTTGACTGGAGTCTCTCAACTGTACTTACACAGCAAACGTGACTGAAGTGTGAAGTCTAAGTTGCTGGTTTTGAGGAGCCTGAGAAGGTAGCTAAGATGCCTCACTGTTCACAGAGAAGGCTTGCCTGAGGCACAGATGGGGACTGTTTCTAGGATGCTACTTGTTTTCTATGCACTGTTGGTTGGATGACACAGGAGAGTGTAACCAAGACACTGAGAACAGTCAGACTTGTGTAGAAATTCCTTCCTTTACCCCATCTCTCCCCCAGCATGGCCACTGCAGAGGGCAACAATGAGAGTGCTCCTGGAACCAGCCTTGCAGCTCTTGGCAGCCACCTCAGGGCAGCGTGTTCCAGTGCCTGGAGTAAGATTAATTGCATGCTTGATTTCCTCACACATTTTTAAGGGCACCTCTAATTATGGATGCATTACAGATTACAGTTAAGTTTGTAACATTGGGAATGTTTTAAAACAGACATTTGTCATCAGCAGGGAAGCCTTTAAGGAAGTAAATCTGATACTATTATTTCCCTCTTCTCCTGTATAGGAATAGTCGTAGGGGAAGAGGGAAAATCTCTGGTATGGTAGAGGAAAGGCCCCTCTGTCCAGTGCAGACAGTATTCCCAGGGGAAAGTATCCAGTTTTGGGAATTCTTTGGGAAATCTGTTGATTTTCTTCTATCAGACATAAGAAATGGCTCACAGTCCTGCCCAAATAAAGTAGTTTGAAGCTGAGCCCAAATTGTGCCAGCAAAGAGTAGCACACAGTATAGTTTTGAGAGCCTGGGTTATCATGTTGGGCTGATTTGAAGGGAAAATGAATATTTAGGTAGAAATGCATATTTATTAGAATCCTATTTATTGCTGCAAATTACAATCACTTTGAAAGTGGATTGATTTACCTGTTTCCTCTGAAGTCCTGCTTTCATTCTCTGACCCGATGCAGTGCAGAAATAATCAAACAATCTCTATATTAAAAAAAGAAAAGAGAGAAACTGTACTCAAACCATAAAAAGGTTTTTGGTTTCTTCAAAAGAAGAAAGGCAGTCTTGCCATAAATTTGGTAAACCACATTTATAGTGCTTATGCCCACAGATATAGCTTGTAACAGGGAAATGTGCTATGTTTAAATACCCAGAAGGAGTCTGGAAGACAGATTTGTCCTGATAGCTTGTCATTTACCAAAATGGGTAGTGATAATTGGACACAAGAGACACTTGCAGATCAGCCTTTAGTGACAGTGTTGAAAGTTACTGAAAACATAAAATATCTCATGGTGGAGCTTCAGTGTCTTCTCTGTCATCAGCCCAGGCAGTGTCCCCAACAAACTCCATATGCATCATTGTCAACTGCATTGTATCAAAATAGTCTCACTTCAGTCCCTTTCTTGTTCTTTAAAATATTCTACAACTGTACATATTAAAATTTACGGAAGATTAATGAAATTGGAGAAGTGTAAGAGGGATGATAAACCCATCCTTCCTGTGTTGCTTTTGGCTGTGATGGTTCTGGCCTGGAATGAAGCAGGCATATGAGCTGTCTTTCAGGGATAAACCTGTTTTCCAAACCTTGCTCCCCTCGATCAGCATTACATTACTAATCTTCACCTTTTAGCCACCCCGTTGGTATCCTGTGCCATAGGACTCAATGTTGCTCTGATGGAATGGAACAAAATGAAAAAAATTACTTCTTTGAAGAGTGAATTATCACAATTAACTGAGAACCTGGGTATCAAAAAGCCTCCCAAAGTTTCCTAATTAGAACCTTTTCTTTTGCATTACTTTTAAGTATCATGTATTGCAACTTCCTGGTTATTTAGCTTGTGCTTTTGAGAAAATATGGGGGTTTTTTTGGGGCAACGTACACAGCTATTATATAATTGCAGAAATCCCAGCAAAAGGTTGTATATCATTCTGACTTTTCCAACTACACTTCTGCCTGTCAAATAACTTAGACGAAATGGGAGTTTCTTTACTGCATTTTACATGCTCGAATGCCACATCTTAGATGCAGGATACTTATCTCCTTGCTCTGTGCTGCCTTTTCAGCACTTTTAACTAGTCCCTTTCCTGCTTCTTGCAAAGCATGCACAACACTGCCTGCAATGGATGCTTGTATTGCTTAGTTGTAACATTCAGCTAAGGAGCTGCTGAAAATTATATTCAGATGAAGCTAAATTGCCAGCTGAATATTGAATTGAGCAGTAGATGGTGAAGTCCCATGTGGTATTTTATTATTAATCTCATCAGGAGGTTGTAAAGAACAATACCAATAATTAATCATACCTTCTAACCCTGTAAACTAGGACATATCTGTTATATTACCCTTCATAGTATACTTTATTAATAAACTTCCTATTTTACTTATGTATTATGATGTAAGAAGGATTTCTGGATCTTAATGAAGATATTATGTGAATTAAAGAATACAATTTGACTGGACAGGTTAAAATTTATTTATTCATAACTAAATCATTGCTTGGTACATTGGTGTGTATGATTGAAAAGGTAGCTTTTTTTAAAAAATGAGACCTTGGATTAATAAATGCTGGAAAGGTTTAAGAACTTCCTTTTCTGCCCTTTTGCTGATGTTGTTACCCTAGATATAAGGGATTCAGGTTGTATGTTATATTCATATCCACTGCTTCTAAGACATATGACCTGAATGTGGCAAAAAGATAATTTTATAATATAATGGTAAGAAATTATAAGAAAAGGAAATGAGGCCAGTAGCTACCCTATAATGAAGGTTCTGTTTAAGGACAGGATCCTTGTACAGCAGAGCTGTTAATATCTGCTAAAGTAAATGACATTTAGGCATATACATAAACATATACCCCAGTGTTATTAATCAGAACCAGAAAGTTTATTGGGATTTTTAATTTAGTCAAGATAAAATGTATGAGCACATTTTCCCTGATTTGTGGATTCAGTAAACTGTATTTTCAATCAATTTTACCTAAAAGTTAATGGGAATAAAAGGTCCGAGGTAGTTCAGTAACATAGACTGGCTCAAGTTCTCAAGACTACACAAATACTAAATATATTTATAGATTTAACTTTCGGTCATTTTACTAAAATTTACTTGATTTATCATTTATTGCAATATGCCAGAAACAGTTTCTCTACCCCTACATTTGATGTATGCATAAGTATCAGGTTGGCTGCACGCTTTGAACTGGTAAATATTTACTTAGGAAGTGGTTGGGTTTTTCTGTAGATATCAAGTTGATGAGTGGCTAATACAGATCTGATGTGAAGTGCCATCTCAAGTCAACCCTCCTTAAAGTAGACTAGACATCGAGTCCGTCTGTTTTACCACAAACTTGCTCCCCACAAGCCACAAATTGCCCTTTTAGGAAAGCAAAGCAAAGGCAATAATAATCTGCACTGCTCAGGCAAAAGCACTTTTTAAATGGCCTTGCAAACATTGCTGTAGAAAGACACAAAAGCAATTAAAACTTCAAATAAATAATAAAAGAGCCAAACAAAGAAAGTAATGTTAAATTTCAATATGGTCTATCAGTATTTAAACTTAAGTGTGAAATCCCATCTCTGTCTTGGATCCTACAGATTGATTTGTAGGAGAAAAAAACCTGCTTTTGCTCTTCAGAATGTTCATGTTTTAATTCATTCGTCTGTCTTTGGCATAAATGAATCTGACTGATAATATTTTTTTCAAGCAGTTGAGAAGAAAGAGGGGTACAAACCACTTTTCAGGTCTTTAGAAAGCAAGCTTTAGTACTTGCCTACTTTCTTTGTTTGTTTTGTCTTGGAGTGTCTTGGGCTTTTTATGACTATATTTTTTTTTCCCATGAGAGACAGGCTGATATGACAGACATTAAAAAACATTGTAATCTGTATTTATTACTCAGTGGAAGACACAGGGCTAATGGAATGAATTGATAATGCTCTGTATACACACGCTATATTTACCTAGTTCTGCTTAAATCTGAATGGAAATTTTACTTATTGTTTAACTAATGATTATTTTACCAGCTATATTAGTTCTGGGTATTGATTTTACACTAGCAGTAAATTTGATAAATCTTTTTACAACTATTTAATTGTTTATTTCTTCATTTGTAGATAATAAAATAGAGTCCCAGCTGAGACCGAGCTGCCAAGAATGAACACATACTTATGCAAACACAAAAATAATACTTTTCTCAGAAAATCCTTTGCAGATATCAAACCATTGTCTGACCTTTGTGCCCACATATATTTAAAAATTAAATTTTTAAAATACTGAAAATAATAAACCACTAATACTTCTGAATCCAAGTGTCTGAATTTGGAGTAAGATGCCCACTTAGAAGCCCTAATGAGGAATAAAGTTGTAACCACAGTTAATTGTCCTGCAAGTTTTAAATTGAGTTACCGACCCTTAAAGGTGCATGGAACCTCTGCAGGGGGGACAGCAGGGATCCAAACACTAACCAGGCTCCAGTTAAGTGAGTGAGGCAGAGTCCTGATAAACATTTCTGTGTTTAAGCATTGTTGCTGGTGGGGGTGAATAGTGAAGAGAAGCATCTTTGGAGCAGTGTTGGTTAGGAGTGATGTTCTGTTGCTCATTTAGATCATGAACCTTTTGTCAATACAAACAATTAGTGGGCTAAAGATTCCATTGACCACACGCCAAGAATCAATATACACAGTACTTGTTAGTTATTTACCACAGAGTGTATTAAAGCCTGTAGATTCGCCATAAATCCTTTAAAGATATCCTGCTATGATCCTTGCCACAACATGCATTGACACATCAATAAATCCTTTTGACAAGGGTGATATGTGAAAATCAATACCAGTTTATCAGCTATTTCCATGTAGTCTTTTCTACAGAGGTTTAAAGATCTTTTCCCAAAGCTGTACAACTGACATGGTGTAGGGACAGATCTTGAATCAAATAGTGACCTTGATTAATGCTGTTCACCCAAAGAATTTTTAAAATCCCATATAAGAGACATACAACCATTTCTGATGAGAGTCACTGTTCAGAAAGTGCTTTTCAAAGCTTTTTCTGAAATTTCATTTCTTTTTTTTTTTTTTCCTTTGGATGGTGAATGAACTTTGTTTGCACACAGACCATGTTAGGTGCTTTTTTTTTTCTCAAAGAAAATGAAATTTCTTCTGCTGATAAAAAATTGCCAGATGTTTCTGTTTCACTAAATTATTTTCTGCAACACAAGAGCCATTGCCAAAGGCTGTGCTGTGTACTTATTCTGCTATACAGACTTTATTGTGTTATAAAAATAGGTTCAACATATATATTTATAATGGAAAGTGTACAATTTAGGCAGAGTAGAACCATTTTTTTAGTTGGTTCTTCTGAAATGTTTGAGGAACTTTGAAGTGATACTATCTGATTTAAAGTGTCAAGAAGTCTTTTAAAAATCTAGGCTCCTTAGGCTTTCACTGGTGGTTATCTTTCATGTCTAAGTAACAGATTATTTAGATTCTTACAGGGATTCCTTCTGTGCATACTGTCCTCCAAATGTATGTAGCAGTTTTATCCTGAAGTTTTATACACTACTTACTTTCATCAGGAAGTTCTAATTGTCCTGGAAGATGTAACAATTTTTGAAACCAATGTAAAACAAAACAAAACAAAAAAAGCAATGTCCCTAAAATAGAGAACTATAGCAGAAACAAAACTTAAACAGAAAATAGTGGCTACATTACTGACAGCAATTGTTATTCATTTAATTTAAATATTGTGCCCCTTTTTTGCACAAATAACTAAAAATTTGAATTCCAAGGTAAGCAAAATATTAAATTTGTTCTGTATCTTGCATTCAGGGGCATGTAAGTCATGCAGCAGCTTAAAAATCATCTCAAATTCCACAGAGAGGAAAAGATAAGGAAGCCTAATACACGGCTTTATGGGACTACCTCTGCCAAAGTCAGCTTTGATAGAAGCAAATCCAATTCCCTCTTCAGTCAACGGGAGCTGGCACTGCTAATGGCAGGGTTTGGTTCTGCCCTTTGCTATAATATTTTCCTGTGAAAGTTCAATGTACTGAACGTGTTTCCTGTAAAGTTTTCTATAGATACTGACCCTAACAGAAGAAATAAGAAAGCTTTGGCTTGTGTTGCAATGGTTTTAAGTGATGCAAAAGATAGAAGTAACATTTATGATGGAGATTCAAGTCTCTCGGTCTTTCTCTGCCCAACTCTATACAATATTTCACTGTAAAAATCTTACCTAAAACCTCCACTCTAAAATCTCAGTTATTCTGCTGTGTGTGTAATATAATGTGCACCTTGTTGTCTGTCTTTCTTTCTCTCCTTTATTTTCCTCCCCTTCATCATTTCTCCTTTATCATGTTCCCTCTAATGAATCTCTAAGTATGGATAAATGTAATATATTAAATATCATTAAAATACAGGAAAAACTCTGTTTTGTTTAACTACTTTGTTTATGGTAATAAAGATATTTGAATGATATCCCCTCATCAGTTAGATACATAAACAATCCTTAAAAGTAATTAGTGAATTTTTCACTTTTCACAGAGGATTTGTTAAATACCTTCTCTCTGTCTCTTTCTCTTCTTTAAAGAGGAAAACTGTTCTCACCTAATGCTGCTTTTTCTCATTAGAGTAGTCTGGATTTCTTGGTGCACAACCAGGATGGGCTTCTGGTGTGTGCCGCAGGGACTGCAAGCTGAAAAGGGAAGACAGTATGAAGAAAAGGGTGGAATAAAATCCACATAAACAACCGAAGAACAATGATTGCTGAATGAAAAACAAGGTAGAATAGCCTCAGGCAACAGATAACCCAAGCTCCAGCTGACCTTGGCAGCATGAGTGGGTCTTTACATAAGGGCAGAATCCTGCAGCAATTTCATCAGTTTTACCCCACTGTCAACCTTGCATCTGTTACTATCTTACTTATTTTTTTTTACTTCTCACATGTATTTATTGCTTAAATATATTTGCTATGACTAATAGAAGGAAGATTTCTAGGTAAGCTTCAGCTTTCTCAAGCCTCTCAGACTCCTGAGGACTGATGAAATTCAGGACTCTTTTTTTTTGTTTCAAATCTCTTCAGCCAGAGAAAATTAGATACCAGCTCTGCACCAGCAGGGTTGAATTTTGGGCCCAAGAGCAGTCTTGCTTCTCGTTTTGGCATAGTGTAGAGTGTATCTTTTGTCCTTTCTGCTGTGAATGTGCAGTTAAACTAACAGCAGAGGATGGAAAGGCAGCTGTCTTGAGCACGTCACTTGGCAGTGACCAGACCTTAAGCATGAACAGATTTGTTGAGGCAGCTTTCCCAGCCTATTCAGTAAAGGCAACCAATTCTGAGCCTTGTGTACTATGAGCTGATGGGGTCTATTAAATATCCTCATATAAAACATGCCAGGGGCCAGTGTAAGGGAATGAAAGGAGTATTCACGGAGAGATGTAAGCTAAAAACTGTCAAGAGTTCTGTGTCACCAAGAATAGTTGTTTGACTGTTTGGTCGTCAACAACTACTTTAAAATTGTAAGGGCTGCATGGTTTTTATATCATAGAAGAACTTTGGCACTTCTTTGGCTATAACAAATGATCACGCTACTGCATCCACAGCTGGTCTATATAAATGAAATTCCATATATTCAGCTGAGAGAGGAAGATTGCTTCATGGTGTTTTTGTTACAGGCTACCATGTACCCTATGCACCTGTGTTTTAAAGTCACAATATATTAGCAAGAGTCAAACACTTGTGAACTAAGCTGTACAGGATAAAAATCAGGATAAAAATGTGTTACCATGGTGTTTTGATGTTTTAGCCATTTTAAATACTAAAATAATTTAAGAGAGTGAATTGCAAATTTTAGTTGATGATTGCAGAAGGATCGTTTCTCCAGTTTGAATCATCTTGCGCTCATCTTCAATTGATGGTGATGAACTAATTTCCAGTGTGTTTATTTTTAAAAGAAAGAGTCCTATAATTTAAGAGCACACTAGTAAAAATACTTCTAATTTTTAATGCTGCTGAAAATAAAGGGGTCTTGTGCTCATATAATTAAAAAGGAAACTTTTTCATACTATTAGATTGATAAGTTGATGTGGAAAATGGTTTGCTGTTTTCAAAAGCAGGAAAAATTTTGTAGGTCTTCTGATTACACCCATCTTCATTTGATATTCCTGCAGAGGAGGTACAGGGGAAGAAATTTGTGCAAAAAAAATGGTGCATGACATGAGGTCTCTTCAAGAAATTATTTTTCCATATGACTCTTTATTTTCCTTATTCCTACTATTCTCTGTAGTTGACAATTTGGGTTAGGAGCAAAGTTAGAAGTTTGAACAATCAAACAAACAAATGGGTAGAAGCAAGAGAGAGGATTTCAGAGGTAAGAATTTGTTTGATGGTCAGCAAGACGGTTTTATTCCCACCCTCCAATCTGACCGATTTTTGGCTTTAATTATTTAGTTGTTTTACATGAACAGTGATAAAAGCACGTGTGCTAAATATGTAATAGTGTTTTGTCAAAAAGCGGTTATATTTCTCTAGAAAGACTTATTTACCAATACGTATTGCTTTAGTTAGTTTGTAAATCTGCTAGTAGAGACACTGAATTCAGAAGTCCTAACAGTGCTGCATAAATGTTTACCTGAAATAAGGATGAGGTGTAAAAGCACATCAGTCTTCTAGATGGGGGAGCAACAAGAACATTTTGGTTTCACCTTCAACTGTTGCGTGACAAAACCAAACCACCCATTCTTCGTTTTGTGTCTTGCACAGAGGGAATGACAGAATATTTTACTTCTTTCCAAGTATATGATGCTAGTGTTTTAAAAAATCAAAAGTTTTTTTTCTCCTAGAAATAATATTTCCTCAGCTTCTAGGATCATAGATGTAAAATACTTAAAAAAAACCCCAAAAAAACCCCAAAAAAACCCCACCAAACCAACCAACCAAACAAAACCAAAAAAAAAATCACCCCACCAGAAATTTCTTAGAAGGCTAGTCTATGTAGTCAGTCCACACATTATATGTTTGTTCCTGGGATTTTCTTATTTCCTGCCATTCAGACATCTTTTCCATAAGCTGACTGATACTGGGGCCTGTGCTGGACACAGCTTAAAAGAGGAAGGGCTTACTTTTAAAGAAGTCTCTGTGCATTTTGGCTGAGGTCTTCTTAGGAGTTGTAAAGAAATTTGGCAGGTGAAATGCAGCAGTCCTTTGAAAAGATGTTTTCTCATGTATGAACAGCTCTGGTGGCCACTGCCAAGGAGAGACAACTGCCAGTCACTCCTGAACTCTTCCCAGCCCTTTTTGGGAGAAACTGATGTCATGATTCATCTTTGCATGAGACAGTGCTCGTGTTTCCCTGCTGTTTTATGCCTCAGCACAGGAGGAGGTTCTTTGTTTTCTCTCCCCTTGGGCTCACTCCTTGCAGTCCCATGGAGAGCTGAATACAATCTGGCCTATGGTAGAGATTTGGAATCTGTTAGCTTGCTCTTCTACAGCTTTCAAGGCTTGCCAGCTATACTGTGGGAAGCCTGGAAAAAATTAAAGTGTTATTCTATCCTGAAACTTGTTTCTGCAAAAATGCTATTCTAGGCTTCCATGTTTATTGTTCCTCCGTGATTCTCTGTATGAAATTTGATCGGTTTCAAAAGGGGAAGGAAAAAAGCAACAAAAAAGAAATAAAATTTCTGATTACCTGTCCAGGAGATGCCTTCTTTGAGCAGACAACTTTAATTCTCTCTCCTCAATCTGAGAATCTGAATCTCTTCTGGTGAAAGGAATAAAACCCAGCTGAGAATGGCTCTGCTAAGTGTTTGAACTTAAAATTCTTTTCAGCTGAAAAAAAATGAAGCTACTTGATAGCAAATTCACAGTGCGGTTATTTTTAAATGCTAGTATATTGGCTGGTTCATAGGGAAGACAGGATTGTAAATAGTGGGGCAGTACCTGGACTTTCCTCTGAGAAATATTTTTGTAACCTGTTTTCTAGTGTCATTTATTCAGTCTGCAGAATAACTTCTCATGTTTCAGATGCAGGTCACAGACCAGTTGTCCACTGCATCTTCTTATGATAGCCCAAATCACCTCGTATTAGTCCAGCTGGAATGAACTCGTGAAGATTTAAATATTTTATCTCTGTAAAATTCAGTGAAGTTTATTGTGGAAATTTCCTTTGGAAACTTTTATTAGGACAAGATGCACATGTTACATAGCTTGCCTTTACCTTTAGGCTAGTGACAGAGAAGTTCTGAAAGGCTCCCTGTGTCATAAATATAGGGAGGTACATCACAGGCCCTGAAGTGAACATGACCTTTAAGAATTCTGGATTGAAAACAGCAGATTTGTTAATGGTCAGATCTTGTAAACTGGCGGTAGCCTTTCTCTCATCTGGAAACTCTTTCTGTTTACATTCAAAAAACCAACAAGTGCATTCAATCAAGTCTTCTTGATCAGTGAAAAATAAAGTTCTTCTGATCTACAGAGCTATAAGTAAGACACTTCAACCACTTTCCAAGGAGCTAAGAGTTTGGCCATTATTAGTTACTTTAGAAGCGTAATTTTCACCTTAGATATAGTTAATAAAGATCAATGTTAATGGATCACTATTTTCAAAAAAAAAGCATGGAAAAGCCAGGAAACTCAGAAGGCACATATGCAAACCTATCTTTTATTATTTTGGCTATAATAAGTACAGTACAGTATCTCTTGCTGGTCACATATGAGAGGCCAGAGAAAAGGGAGGGACTTTGTACAAGTCCTTGCAGCTGATTCCCCTCGGACCTGGTCTGATGTCCTGGTTTAGAGGAGCTGCTGAGTCCGAGTGCCTCAGTGCTGTGCTCTGCTTTGCTCCACAGTGCCAGCGCTGGGGGACATGGTGGTCTGGCAGCAGAGGCTGAAAGCTGCTGCTTGCTGGCCATCACCAAGAAGGGGAATTGGGCTTCCCTGCACTCAGAGGGAAGATTACTGCCTCCAGCCTCAGTCGTAGCTGTGAATCCCTTTATTTATCTGCATTTAAACTGGCTTTTCTTCAGTTAGACAGGCTCATTTTAAATACAGCTAGTTTCCCATTTTTGAAAATCAATCATAATTTAAAAAAATTGAAGATACTTGCAAACAAAGAAAATTGCAGGGGATTATTTGCTGCAGTCATTGCCACGGCTGGTGGCTGGTTATAATACTTCTAATTTTAAAAGTCCTCTTGTCCCATGGAAAAAAAAGGACTTTTTAAATTTGATGACAACTTGAAAAATAAAATAATGCACTCTTAAAATAATGTGCAATGAAATGATTATCAAAATCTATCACTGAAATCTATGCTTTCATTATATCAAAAGCATCAGTAATCACATGTTTGGTGATATATTTTGTTCTCTTTGGTGCTGCAACATACAAGGTTTTAGTAAGGTTGCCTAATGTTACTCATAATAGCTCCCAGTTTGCAGTTGCTGATAAACTTTGCCAGACTTTAACTGTCTGGCATCTCTGTGAGGTGAAGCTCCACACTGGTTTTCTTCTTAGTTGAATCTGTTTTGGAAAATTTCAGAAAAAATCATTCAAACATTTCCAGGCATTAGGCAATGAGAATATATTTATATTTTGACCACAAAATATAAATTGAAAAGTCCTGGCAAACCTTGCTCTGAATAGCTGTAGATTCCCCTCCCTCCCTCTGCTGCCCATCCTCTTGTTTGGGAATAAGGATTTGAAATTTGGCAGGACGGTACTCTTTGTCTTACCAAACTGTTATGAAAAGCATCACATTGAACTTAAAAATCCTTGAGCAAGTGTAATGAAGGCAGGTGGGAGAGTGGAATCAGCTGAGAAAGGAAATCATTCCATCTCTGGAAGTATTGATGGAAAGCAAGGGGGAAAGGGATATGAGCAGAGAAACAGTTAATTGAGGATGAAACACTGATATGAACCTGGAAGTCAAAGGGAATTACAAGATTTAATATTTACTACACAGAAGATCAGGCCTTGGAATCAGCCTTTTCAGAAGGGAAGATTTGTGGGGAAGAAGGGTCAGATGTCAACTATCCTGCCACCAGCAGCAGATGGACTGGGAAAGGATAAGTGTGCAAAACAAGGAAATGACCGAACATTTTTACTGATGCATCAGCTCATCCCAATGGAAGGTTGTGCCTGGAGCACTGCATTTAGGAATTGCCAGTGTATTCTGCCTCTGCTAATACACCTAATATGTTTTAAAATTTGTTTATGCTTGTGACTTGAAGCCCGGCAGCAATGAATTCTACAGCTTGTGCATTGTATGAAGAGTTATTTCCTCTTACTGGGTTTTAAACTGTGAGCTAATTTTATTGTGTCCTCAGATTTTTTTTTTGTAATTTATTTATTATAATGATGATTTTTAGACTAAATAATCATTCTCTAATGACAGAAAAGAAAGTCCAGAACTTTTATGACTTGCAAACCTCCATTGTACCTATCCCCAGTTACCTTTTTTCTGATCTGAAAGCATGTGGTTGGCCTTTTTTATTACTACATATCATTAAACCAACATTTCCATGGAATTATCCATAATGGTTCAGAGATTTTTGTGCCGCATGATAATAGCTAGGGTCCATTGTGGTTTAGATCTAATTAGGATTGTTTTCCCTCATATGCATTACTTTGCATTCATCAATACCCTCTGCTGTTTTATTGTTGTTTAGTATTTTAAGCTTCCCACAACTCTTGGCATTCAGATCAGCTAGCCAGAATGACTTTCCGTGCGTGGTAAGTTTTTTCATGTCGTTATCCATCTTCTTTCAAAGTCCTACAAGACTCTACCTAACATCTCAGGGCCTTGGGAGTTGGGCGGGTAGCTTTCCTCTGCTGTGAAAGCTTGTCAGTTATTTCTATCCTTTGTTTGCTATCTTTTAATGATTTATTAGCCAAGTCTTAGGTTTCCCTTTATTAAAACTTAGAATAAGATAAAAACTATCTGCGTTTCACAAAAAAAATAGTCAGTGCTACCACTTGGAGATGCAGGAATTCAATTTGTCTTTGAAACTTTAATGGGCATTTTTTTAGCTTATAATAAATTCTTTAATTAACTGATCCTATGGTATTAGATCATGTGACTGCTGCTTTCTTCGGTGCACAGCATGCTTCTGTAACAGGAGCAAATCAGGATAACATAAAGGAAGAGACTTGTCAGGAGAATATTTATTTCAGAACTTGGCAACTGTACTGTGGATGAAATCAAGGAAAATGTCCCCTGGTTAAGGCAGTTAAACATAATGTGCAACAACTGGTTGCATTTCCACATCTTACTTCAAGGTAATTCACATATGCAAATAATGTGCAGGTTTTCATGGAGGCCAAGGCCTTTGTCTGGCTATTTACAGCAGGCTACAGTAATTTTAGAAAAAGTTGAAGCAGTGAATGTTGTGGCATTCTCTAAGAAATTCAGGATTAACAAAGACACACACACAGATATATAAATAGATAGACCTATGCACATAAGATCCTTCTTCTAAGCCTAATTCAGAATTCCATTATTAGTATTATTCAAAAACATCTTGTCTTTAGGCAGCAAAAGAACCACTGTCCACTATGGCAGAGAACAATTGCTTGCAAATGATTAGACTTAAATGTTGGCAAAATAATACCTAAACTCTCAAGACAACTCTCGTGTTTATAAATCAACACCAGCTGTTCCTGTTTATGCAATACTTTGTAAACATAAAAGAATAAAATAGAATCTGATATGACAGCTCATATACCAAGCTTTCTGCAAAAACAAATCAGGCCATTAAAAAATGTGGGGTTTGTTTCAGATATTCTAACAAAGCCAACTAGTCTCATGATAATAAATGTAACCATGTTTTTCTAATGCCTTTAGGCATATGACAGGTACCTGGCAAGAAGACTTCTAGAGCTAAGCCATCAGAGAGGTTTTCTTGCTCTCCCCCTGGAAGGGACTAATAGGAAGATCCCCTCACAGGCAGCACCTGTCAAGCATTTCTGAGCCATGTCAGTTCCAAATTTGCCCTAAGTGCCAAATTCTGATTTCTGTCACACAGATTCTGTCACAGAAAGTGAAGGGATTCTCCAAAGTCAGTGGAGTTTTTTTAGTGTAATTGTCCTCAGATCATCCACAAATCTCTTAGGAGTGGGTGTATTGTACATTGGGTGTATTCCTCTCTCAAACTCAAAGTTGAAAGCTCTTGCTAAATTTGGTGATTATTTCTCAAGTGCAGAGAAGATTAGATGTTAGCTAAAACCACTTAAGTTTGAAAACAGTAAGATTTAGTAATCTGGCAGCTGGGTGCATGGAGCCCAGAATGAAACAAAACCTCAGGTTGGCTCCATGTGATGTGTAGTGTGAAAGCCAGGCACCTCAGAGCAGAGTTTCAAACTAGCCGTTTCCTAAGGTGAGCACTAAACTCTTGATGGTGTGGTCTTTTGAATGGGGTATTATTTTCTGGGTTTTTGTGGAAGCTCAGCATCCTATCCCATCCATCTGGGATTCACCCAGACCAAGCTGCCTACCTAAATCTCTGAGTGTAGGGACCTAAAATTTTCTTAAAAAGCAGGCACAGAAATGAGCTCTATTTTTCCTCTTAATTTTGTCTGGGAAAGGTAAGATGGGATGCTTCTTCGCCCCTCCTAATATTTTACTTTGTGCTTGGATTATCACCTTAGAAGTAAATTATGTGAATGTCTCAATTTACTGGATGTCAGGTCATGTTGCAATGCAGTCTCAGTGTGTGTGAACTGAACTCTAAGGTCTCTGACCACTCCTTGGCATTCAGCCCATGAGATTTGTCTCAAGCCCATCAAAATTTAACCATTCCTTCCTCTTCCTTTAGCCTCCAAAATCCGTATATTGTAGGCATTGGATCAGATGCAGGACCATGCATTTGGCTGTGTTGAATCTCATGAGATTCCCATGGCACACTTCTAGATTTTGTTCCTTTGAATTCCATCTCATCCCTCAGGTGTGTCAACTGCACCACTCAGGTTCACAGTTCACATTGTCTGCAAACTCACTGCGGGTGCACAATCCCACTGCCACTGTCACTGATGGAGATTCAACAGTACTGGTCCCAGCGTGGACCCCTCAGGGACACTGCTCAGCACAGGAGAGACACTCAGATGGCCTTCCTGCCTACCAAGCTTTGTGCAATCTCTGGAAACTGAGGACAAGAAATGCTGAAATCTCAGCTTTCCTGTTCAGAGATTTTTCTGGGACATGATATTTTAGAGGCAGAATCCAGTAAATAGAACACATTATTTTGGATCTCTATTTTTAGCTTATTTATTTACGACTTGGCAGACTCCTAGTCAGGAGGGGATAACCCTGGCCCTAGTGATAAGTTCTAACAACTACATGTTTATGCACCAGTAGGTATCAGGAGGTCAGTCATAAAAACCTGTCACTTTGTATTACTTCTCTGTTGACTCTCTAAAAAAGCATGATGGAAATGGGAACTGCCATCTTTCTCTTCCTACTACTGGGTAGTATGTCATGAATTAGATAAAATAAGCTGATTTTTTTCTTATATTGGTGCAAAATACAGTCCCTTTGAGAACTGGAGAAAAAACAAATTTTTTTTTACAATTAAATTTAACAAATGAATTGTTAAAACCCAAATTTCTATCTAGTTATTCAGTTGCTGAAGCAGAGATACCACTTTTGCAGGTGAAGGCAATGGAAATGATGCAGAATACATGCTGCTTCTGGGCCTTTTTAGAAACACATAGGCAGTACTCTCACATGCTTGTGAATCTAGTGTTGAATTCTGGTCAGGTCTCTCCATAGCAGATCTGTTTGGATATTAATGAACTGTTAATTTTTAAGTTATATGCAACAGGGAATAGTGAAACTTGCACCATCTTTAATATGTTCAGGTCACTTCCTTTTGATACCAACACTCAAATCAAATAAGCTGAATGAGATAAGAGAATATCAATGATGATCATGGTTTCTTCTCTGTATGAGAAATTTATACTCTGTTTAACACCCTGCCTCCAAGTGAGCTTCCAGTTATTTGATATTGGTGGCCATGAGAATGAATGTACACAATTAAAATATGTGAACCATTCTGTGCTTCTACCCAAAGCAGAGCCAGGTGCTGAAGGATCACGCAGCTGGCTGAAATGTTAGCCTATTGAAGAAGAAATGAGTTTGGAATTCTCCTTCTTTCTGCATTGCTCATGTCTAAATGCATTTCATGACACTGTAACTTTTCTCTGCAACCATGGCTGCAGTTAGGGTAGACTCCTGTTCTTAAAAAACTCCACACTTTATTTTCTATCTAGAGGACCCGAGAACTTTGATTTCAAGTTAATTTTTTGATATGACAAGCTACAGATTGCAAAGCCTACAGAAGAAAAATAGAGGTCTAAGTTACTCTAACTTGTATCAAGAAACCAGATACTAAAAACTGACAATTTCAAAGACGTACAATGCTGTCTGTAGTCACCATGTAGAACAGACACTGCTGAGTCTCACCTCAGGTAGACCCTGAAGACCAGGAAGGTATCCAGGATTATTTTGATAATTATCTAGATTGAAAAAAAAAAAAAAAATTATAATGAAGCACAATGCATAGTAGTTTCCTTGGAGCTGTTTATTATAGCAGTAGTCAAAGTGGAAAAAGCTACAGCTTGTTTCTCTTTATTTCACCATGGTTTTAAGTTACTTTTGAGTTTTTCTCTCTTAAAATCCAAAACACTGACACCCTGGAAGTATGAAAAGGATTACTTGATTAAATATATGAAGTATACCTGGCAAGCAGACATTTTCTAGGAGTGCGAGAAGATCTTTTCAAGTAGGAAACAAATTCTTAGAGCAATAGTTACTTCATACTCTATCACCTTTTCACCCTACATTTGCTAAGGAGACATTCATTATCCCTGACTGCTGTGCTTATTATCATAGGAACATTGTGGAACAGCAGGTTTCCTTTTATGTTTGCAAGGCACTGCTCCTGATGGTCTGATAGGTTAGATATTCCCCTAGGACATTCTTTATTGTGAGACTCATCATGTACAACATAGACTGCACTTCTGTTTTCTTGACCACTGGATTCAGTTGGTATCTATCTATATCTATATCATCTATATCTATAGCTATAGCTATATCTATTATATCTATATCAATGTGCATCAGTTCACAACCCATAGAATCTTTCATCTGCTTCATACTACATAATACAGCTGAAAATGTTCAGTATCTCTGCAGTTTCTAGGCCGTGTGCCCTGGGCAGTTTGGTGTCACCTCTTTGCTGATTCTAGTGAGTGCTTGGAATATTGGCAGAGGAATGAGGGGAGTGCTGACAGTGTAATCCTGCTTGTGGTCCCTGCAGATCAAGGTGCATGAGTATTTGCAGGGAGAGACAGGAAAGCTGCTTTGATTCTGTACTTGTTCTGCAAGTCTATTGAGACTTTAAGACGTGAAGGCCTGTGATTGTCAGCTATACTGGAGAGCGCTGAATCAAGTCAGGAGGAACTCAGTCCAGACCTACTCCTGCCATATGTTGAGCCTTTCTGAACAAGTACATTTACAGTCTGAACAAGGAACTGCTTGCTTAATACAAAGTGTATTTGATCCTCAGTACACTCCTTTGTCCTTGCTGATATGCCATGAGATATATGGTGGGCTCTGTGCTGACCTGGCAGTTACCAATGGGCTTCTTGCAGCTTTCAAATCTCACCATGTGGAGGTAATAAAAAGTTCATATTCATTCTAGAATGCCTCAGACCAGGGATAACTTGATACATGATTTTAAGCAGATAACCTAATCCAGGAGACAGTACTACTGAAGCTGAGAGTATCAACAGAAATGTGTGTATGTGCACATCTGTCAGTGCATCTGGTTTTAGAAAACAGCTTTACAAATCAGAATGTAGAACTAAGAAAGCAAGAGGGGGAAAAAAAAGTAATTTTGTTCTAGAGCAGAGATGTGATCCTTCAGTGAGCAAGACAGAAATCAGGTGTAAAATTCAATTGACTGGGGAAGAACTCGTTTAGAGGAGGAGAATCCTAGGAACAGTCAGCACCTGAAACCAGCACCCTCCAAAGAGCATCTGTGCTATTTTGATATATTTCATTGAGGACCTAGAGAGTGATCCAGCTACAACTAATTTTGTAGGTTCTTACAAAACATAGTGCAAAGAAATACGATAACATCTCGTAGTGGTTGTCATTGCACTAGTAGAAAACAAGCTGCTTGATGTGGATCCATATATTCTGGGCTGAGTTTGACATAAGGTTCTCCTAGTCTAAGAAGACATTAGCACTGAATCTTTTCTGTTTTTCTGTCTCACTTTCAGATGACAGCTCCTCTGGCAGTTAACACATTCCCAGAAATGGGACTGTGTAGTTTCTTGGCTTTGTCAAGGCTATTGCTGCCATCTCAGGCTCTTTGGTACTATGAACATAAATCTTTTAGGAAAGCTCTGAAACTGTAGATGCTCTGGGTTTATGGCATTCTAGGGGAACATATTGTAATTAGAAAAAATTTAGAGATTCTGAACATGACCATTGTATATTTTAGTTGGAAATGCACAACTGTAACAAAATACACAAACAATGGTGTGCCCACAGTATATTTTATTGTTAATATATGAGGATTTAGATTTTTGAAAATAGGTCTGAGCTGCTTGATAGTGCACTTCTGTAAGCTCTTTAAGTTATTTCAGTCTCCTCTGCAGCAACTTTGTCCATACTTATTCATGTAATACAAAACTGTCTTCTTTCTTAAAAGAGTTTTCTGTGTATTTGAGCTTTCTCACAGATTCATATTCTTCCTGGTTTTAAACATTTCGGATCAACACTGGTAGGTTGTTTTAGGCCGTAGTTGTACCATATCTCTAGATCCTATTCCTTAGTTGGGGAGGAAGGAAACTGCTTTTTCAAAAGCTTTGCTTGCTCTTTGTCAGGAGATGCCTTCACCTGGCAGGCACTGAGGGTAAAAATCTACACCAGCAGTCCAAGGTGTCATTTACTTGGCTCTTTGACTAATGTGAAAATGAAAAATCGTCATTTTTTTTCATAATGTAGCTTGTTGGCTGGCAGGAACACACCAAGAAAGACCTGAGTTTCCAAGCAAATTCAAAAGTTTTCTATAAGCAAGGTTTCCAAATTGTCACTTTTTTATACTTCCTTACATCCTGCAACTTTACACAGAGAAATTTGGATGGCATTAGAAAACAGAAAAGGCCAAATACCGCTTCTGACAAACCAAGAAATCTTAAGTGATTTAGTTTTACTGATTCAACAGGTCCACAGGGTCTGAAGTGATTGGTTGTAGTTCATAGGAGGCTACTGTTGTAAAGAAAAGATGTTTAAAATTTCATTAAAATGTTTACAGGGCCAGAGGTGAGGCCTCAGTAGATTATCATATACAACATAAAGACATTTTTTTTTTAAAAAATAGTACCTGTTATGACCTATCAACTGGATCATATCAGGTCTCAGCTACAAGGATGACCTTAGTGGGTGATTTCCTTGACATACGTAGCTCACACTTGGCTTTGCTTACTTTGTTTAATTTAGATTTATAAATTTTTCATGTTTAAGCAGTAGGGTAGCTAGTAAATAGACATTTTTAGTAAATAATTGCTCATGTTGTTACTAGCTGACTGACAGCAAATGAAATCCTACAAGGATTTTTATACATTCTAGTGGTAGTGATACAGCTAAGTGGCCACTTGGTAGGTGAGAGCTTTGTTTGTCTAGGGTTTTAGCATAATCATTAAATCACAGCTTTCTCTAATTGCTTCAGCTGCAGCCAAACTCAGTTGGATGGGATTCTGAAGCAAATGGAATTCTGTCACATTCAATATCAGTGTTTGCTTTATTAAATAGCATTTCTCTGGGGACCTACATAGAGTTTTGGAGTTTTTAATTTGTTACAGTATGTAGTAGCTGGCTTCTGTAAAAGAATTGTTCACCAAGCTGCAATTTTATTATTACTATTGATGCCTTTTTACTTTAAATGAGGTTGACAGGATAAGAGATGCCATTTAGAAGAGAGCTTTACTTACTTTGCTTAGTGAAGACCGAGTTTGGAAAGGGAGCACTTCTTGGCATGCATAAATTCTCCCATTTCTTTTGAAGTGAAAATTTAAAGTTAATAATTAAAACAAACACACCAACCTGCTCTGTTATCACAACCTCTGTGCTGCATTCTCTCTACACTTCTTCCAGTGCCTTTCAGTACAGTATATCCTTTGATTTAGCAACACTAACAGCCTTGTCAGTGATCTGTTACACTGTTCTACAATATCATAGCAGCAATAACAGTAAAAGTTTTGGTTCTAAGTAGGTTTTTCATGGCAAGCATGTGATTCATACATCTCCATTTGAATCAGAATTCTAATTTGTAAATGCAAATGTCAGTTAAAAACGTGCACTACCTTTTGCTTCTCACCACTAAAACTTGCCAACCATTGTGTACCAATGAGAATATGCAAGAGTCTGGAGCTCAACTCATCCTCACTTTGTCAAAGCAACCTGAACTCCTGATTACTGTTCCTTCTTTAATCAGGCTTGGCTATCCATGCCCAGTAGTGAGTGTTTTGTGCTTGAGAAGGGTAGTGCTACACCACAGAAACAGAGCAACTGAGTGATCTGATGGTCACAGGATAAGGCATGAGGAATGTCAGTATTTGATACGTGTTTTCTTGACCTAGGGTTTCCTTATAGTTCAGGTTATCCAGAATGTAGGAACTTATATATGAGCAATTCTGTCTCTAGTTTAATTGTATTTTATACAGGAATTTTGTATCCAAATACAGTATGAGATAAAAAATGGGGCTTACAACTGTGCCTAGCCAGGGAGTAAAGTTAGGGAGCCAGGCAAATAATCACATCTTCTTCATTTAAAGCATTTCATACTGGCAGGAATCTTTAACCAGTTCTCCAACTTCTGTCTGCCACTTGGAGCTTTTTATATGAAACAGCAGGAACCTGGCAGCTTGGAGTTCTTTGAGCATTGCGAGCAAAAAACTTGAACATCATTTATAGGTTTTCCTGCCAAGACTGTAAAAATCTAGACAAAGTAGATACAGTTGTTTCACCGAGCTTTTCACGTATTTTTGTCCTTCACTAAGCTCTCAAAGCCTCAATCAGTTTTCTTCCTGACTTTTAAATTCTTAGTAGATGTATAGAATAGGATTTATCTTACCTACCTTTATCCCTAAAAAGTTACATGGCTAGACTGAACCATTCTCTAGGCTCCCTCTACAGACAGTGAAGAGACAGAGATCTCCATGAGGCTTTTCATCTCACATGAATTTAGACAACTGTCTTGGGGAGAGATGAATCCCAGCCCTGTTGTCACCCTCTAGCTTTGATTTAGCAAATGTAACAAGTTCCATTTCCATGCTGGGATTTGGAGCCTTGCATAGAATATTCCAACATCTGATTTCTACTTAATTTAATGGAAAATGAATGCATAAGTCTTTTAATTAGCTTTGAAAATCTCTGCCTTAATGTTTGATTAAATTTGAATGCACATGTGTTTGTATATTTAAAAATTTCAAGCAATAAATGTAGCTGTATTATTTTCAAATATCTGAGCATCTGATAACTGCAGCTGATTAGTGGTTCAAATGCCCACTGAAGATGATACTGTGCTGTAGTGTTGAAAACTGGAGCAAGTCAGTAGAATCTAAAATACAGACTTAATACCTCAACACTATGTTTTTTCTTATCTCTCTCTTAAGTAGAATTTAGATTCTGAAATATGTTTAAAACAGATAATATTTGTGGATAGAGTGACATCATCAGCTGACAAAAATGACTGTGATTATTAGTCCTAATAAGTACAGAATGCACACAGGAATTGGAGTGTCGATTTGCTATACTTAAGAAGTAATCCTTTAAAATGATCACAAGAGTGGGGCTTCTGATATGGGTTGAATAAAAAATTTGAATGAACTTTTAATGGACATAATTTGCAGGTCACTCTAACTCTTATGAAATTATTTGTTAATTATCACAGTGGGGTTTTTTTTGCTTAAAGAATGGGCACAGTTTATGTCGTAAAATATAGAGGGATTTTTCTATTACCTATACATAACAAAGGACTCACATTTGTGCTTTACCATTTTTTCTTGACAAAATTTCTGTATGGTGCTGTATGTTTACTTCTCTGTACTGTCTTGAATTATACATTGCTTTTACAATTTCTTTGGGTTATACCTGGACACCCAAACCCATAATTATATTATGAAACAATTAAATGGAGTGATATATAATTTAAAGTGTTGGTATCATTGTAAATTTTAACAAGAGTGGTTTCTCTTTTTCTGACTAGTTTATGCTAAATTAAATTTTTTAGATGAGATGACCTGTCCTCCATAGGAGATGGAACATACAATATACTTGATCTTTTCCGCTTCCTGTACCTCCCCAAAAAAGAACAGCTCTTTGGTTAGAGCTGTCCATAGTTTTGATATGCTCTTACCTGGTTGCAAAACTTAATAGGAAGTCATAATTTTGAGTTAATTAGACTTGCAGACCAGCAAAAGCATAGATGGATCTCAGCTCAGCAAAACATTAAGCATATCCTTAATTTTAAAAGTCTCTCACTGAGTCTTAGCAGGAGTTTTCTCAAAGTCCTGTAGGGTAGAGTTGTGCTAGAGTTGTATATAATGGTCTGGGTTGGAGGGGATGTTAAAGATCATCTGCTTCCAAATCCTGTGCCATGGGCAGGGGCACCTTTCACCAGACCAGACTGCTCAGGGCTCCAGCCAACCTGGCCTTGAACACTGCCAGGGGTGGGGCATCCACAGCTTCTCTGGGCAACCTGTGCCAGGGCCTCATTACCCTCACAACAAAGAATTTCTTCCTAATAGCTAATTGAAACCTACTGTCCTTCAGTTTAGAGCCATTTTCCCTTGTCCTATCACTACGTGCCCTTGTAAATAATTCCTGTCAGGCCTTCTTTGTGTATATAGAAATATATACCTCCTAACCTCTATGTCTTTTCAATCCATATATTCTTTTCTTATGATAAAATAAACTCTTTGTAGCTGCCTTACCTAGACCTTTACCTATTTGATACTTCTACAAGACTCCAGAATGTAACTGGAAGGATGGTGTGTCTTACCTGTGTTTCCCTTTCCTACCTGGATCACCAGATTTGCACAAGAATAGGGAACAATACATAGCAGAATAAGTTTTTTAACTCAGCTGAAGAGCCATTTATGACCTCTCAAAGTACAGTCTGTTAGTTTAGATTGTAATTCTTCAGAATCAGAGACCTCTGAAAGTCCAACTTTGTACTTGTCTCCAATACACCTGGTGCTTTTGTGAGACTTCAGTAATCAAAGAGGTGGGGAGAGTCCAGTGTGGAATGGAGATGTCAAGGACTGTCTTCATCATGTCCTAATGTAGTATTTAGATCTTGTCAGTAATAATTTTATTTTCGCTGTAATAAATGATAAAGGGATTTGTGTTCACTAAATTTTAGAGCCTTGGGAGTTTGTGGGGTTGGATAGATAGACCTAGAGAGACTAATTTACTAATATTGCTGGGAATATGAATTTTTTTCTGTGCCCTAGTGACACATAATATTTGATGCTCTATATTCACTCATGGCAATACTAGTTATTGCCTTTTCATTCGGATAGATGGCATAGCAGCTTCCATTTACTCATAGAGATGGAAGTAAACAAGGTAAAAAAGAAACCAGGTCAAAATGTCAGAATAAAATAAGAACATTTGTATGGCTGACGGTAGTACAGTAGATAATAGACACACTTAATATTCCATCTCTATAAACTATTCTCAAAGGCAGAGGCTGTGAGGTATTCTCTGGCAGAATAGAGAAATGTAACTGTGGTTCATTTTTGATAAACACAAAACTCAGGTCTGTTATTTTCTGCAATGATCATGGATTGAGAATACTACTAAGAAAATCTATTACTGTTTCCAGCCAGCTAGAGATATTTTCATGCCTATTGAAAAAAACTGCTCAAATTTAAAACAATTCTGAATATGGATTTAGTATGCACTGTATATAGAGCAAGTACTAACAGATACTCTGCTGTGGGTGGAAGTGTATATTTCTGTTAAAAACGGCACATTTTGGTTAATGCCCAATCTTTTTGTTCTCACAACCAGAATATAGGTCTTATCCTTAGAGACCAAGTGCATTCTTATCCTATATATTTTAAAAGGACAAAAGAGCATCTTCTGCTGGTCAATGATGATATTTCTGTGAAATCTCAAGGATGATGCCATGTTGGCAGTAAGGAATTGGCAGTGGAGTGTGTCTTAAGCCCAGCTTCACTGCTCCTTTTCCTCTTTCTTTCTCCTATCCATTCTTGTGCACAAGTTTCAGGAATGGAAATAATGAATTCAAATTAAAGAAGCCAGTGAAATGACACATTTCCCAAGTTAACTCCTTCTGTTCTGTACTACTTACTTACAGACAAATATTTAACTGCAGTCTCCTGTCTGCTGCAGGTGAATAGTCAAATATGCACATAGTGGATATTTAAGAATTCATTTCTCTTTTGTCCACAAGCTTCAGTAAAATTTAAAGACTGACAAATAATAGGTTTTAGACCTGGCATTCTTCTCTGATTCTGTTATTAGACTGAACCAGGTATGACTCTGTCTTATCCTTTCCTGACAACTTAAGTTTGAAATCTCTGTAATTTTAAGCACTACAATTTTAAAAGGATATCCAAATTGTTATACATGTACCATCTATGTAGATGGAAAAATTGGGTGGCTTAGATGTAGTGGAATAACTGTTCTTTTATGGCTGTGTGTAGACTGGTCTTGCTATTTGCCAGCCTGCTGAGTATTTCCCAGAAATACTCTTAACAAAAGGTATCTAATTTGGGCATACATTAGTGGAAGGGGTCAACCATTCTTCTGAACTAAAGAAAAATATTTGTTGTCCTTGTTTCAGTGTCAGCATGTTTCAGTTAATCTGAACCCCTGGTAAAATTTCCCAGGGTGGACTTGCTATTTGTGACATATAAGTGACATTATCTCACAGCAATATATCTGCAAAGCTGAGTTGTATGGCCAGTGTCATTACAGCACAGTGTTTTTGCGAAAATGATGCTGGTTCTCAGATGCCTGGGTTCAGAGTACAAGAAGAAAATGACATAAATCAATTTGTGTATTTTGCAAAGCCTCTCTCTTTTTTGCTTCCCCCCCCCCTTTTTTTTTTGTTTCTTCCATTTGTATCTGAAATCAACTAATTAATGTTTGATTTTCTGTTGCCTGATAGTATACTGATTTATAGGCAATAAAAATAGGATCCTTGATATATTAGGCATTTCCAGTGAATGTGTAAGAGTAACTCGCTATTATGGACCTTTCCCTGAAATTCCTTTGGATTTTTAAACCTACTCCAGATTTACATGAGAAAAAGAGATGTTGCCCCTATTTTGCACCCCAAGTCTCTCTGAGGAGGTATTGCTGTGGGGATCTGTTGCATGACTATATTCTGCCTTCTCAATAAAACAGAAACTTGGTGTTCTTTCTTTACTGTACAATTGAAGATAAGTTCCTAAGTGGAATGTAAACAATAGTTTAATTAATTATTAAGTGAGCTGAAGAGACTGATATGTTTTGGGCATTGAGCAGAGTTTTGGCAAGAAGTTGCAAGTGTATAATGGAACAGAAAACTATTTATGACCAAAGCCAAGTCTTAAAATCTTTCAGCCAGCTTTACTATACATTGTTTGAGAGATGGAATCTAGCCACACTAGTAAGTGAAATAAAAGAAAGCAACACCATTAAAACTGTGAATATGTGTGAAAGAACAAATGGAAGGAATAGAATCAGGTATTCCCAGCAGGGAAAGGGAGATGGAGATTCTGTAAGATACCACTGGGTGCAAGATTAAAGGTATATTTAATTCTATGTAAAAGAAGCTTTATGTTTAAAATAAAATAAATGAGATAGAATAACAAATGGAAAAGCAGTGGAAATGTCTCTTAAAAAACAGCCCTTAGTAACCAGATTGGTCCTCTTTCTCAGGTACTTTTGCTAACTATAGGGTACCACACATTCCTAGCAAGGATACTGGGAAAATAAGAAAAGTGGGAATCTTCTTGTATAACAGACAGCCATGTATGGGTTTCCCACCTACATACATATGAGCATTCCACTCTTTCACTCTGTTCATACTGTTTCCAGGAAAACCAATCTAGGACTCAGTATCTGTAGTCCATATTGAATGTATACAAAGACTAAAACCCCCTATGCCAGATTATAAAACCATTGTGCTTTGCAGGGCCAGATCTACAGACGAGTATTCAAATTTCTGAGTCTACAAAATTAAGATATATAGATCCCTATTAATTGGTTATTCATGTGGATTTTGTATCAGAATCTTTAATATGTTAGGTAGACACAAGATTGGTCTAATTTAAAGCTAATGGGAAAAGTATTGGTTTCTTGTATTTGGACATTTTATTTTTCATGGTCTGAGTTTATTGAGTATAAACTTCAATGTCAGATTTTTTTTGATTCTCATGAGTTTTGTAATTTGTAATGGCTGTGGAGTTTTTCCAGGTGTATTTAATGGCAAAATCTTATCTTGAATTGCATTTTGAAAATTCAAGTGTTGTTTAATTTGCTGGGAACAGGACGAGGGAAGGAATGCCATTCTTTCCTTAGGAAGACAGCAGTTCCTTGTGCAACATTAAATTAAAATAATATGAGACACTTATATGTTGCCAACAGGAATGTAGATGTATAGAGTTCTGAAAATAGTAAGTGTCAATAGGGAAGGGTTGCAGATACCAGAAGAAAAATGTAAGCTCCCAAGCGCACTCTCTCTTTTTATTTTTGCCTTGTCCAATGCCAAGATTGATGTTTAAATTTCAAATTTTTGTTTTGAGTGTTGGGAGGCTCATGGGCAGCAGGATCTCTCTATCCATCCCCTTGGGAACACAGCAGTCGTGCTCTGCTGTTCTTTCCCCTCTGGAAAACGCTAGCCTAGAAATCTTAACAGGGCATTAAACCACTTAACCTGCAATGGCAGCAAACTGAGCCAATTATTACTTCTATCTGTGTTAGCCACCAAGTGTTCACTCTTCTTTATAGCAATCTTTTCATATCATTGAGGACTGTCATCATGTTCCCTGTGAGCTGCTTCTGTCTTATATAAAACACAGCTAGATCCTTCTGCCTTTCTTCCTTGGAGTCTTTTGGGGTTGTGCTGGTTTGTTTGCATGTGTCTTTAAACTCATTGATTCCTGTGGTTCTCATCTAATTCCTTTAAGAGTGGATGGCCCAGACTTGGCCATAGTACAGAAGTGGACAGACTATCCCAATTAAAGTCTTTCCAGAGATGTGTTCGCTGGGGTGGAAGGGTATTTTATCTAAGACATTTCCCTTATTTCTAAGACCAATTGATTGCTGACATATTTGCTTCATGATCTGGACCATTTTCTACAGTGCTACTTAGCCAATTATTCCCCATTTTGTTTTTGTACTTCTGTCACTTCACTTTATTGAATTTCATCTTCATATCACATCATTTCTCCAATCTATCAAAATCATTTTGAATTCCGGTTCTGTCTTCAAAGTATCTGCATCCTTTCAAATATGATTTCAGGTACTGACTTTTTACATCAGTCCATTTGCCTTCCAAGTCATGAAACAAAAATAAAGGATTTGGAAAAAATGCTGTAGTTTCAGTTGGCCTCATATTGCAGTTGTAAGATTTATCACAGGCAAATGCAAAAGCCTCATTTAGCTTGCAGACTCTTAAATGTGTAAGTGTGTAAGGTGTAATGAAGAACCCAGCTTGACTCTCAGATCACACAGTGAGCATACAGGACTTTTAGATGGAGGGGGAAAAAGAACAACATTGTACTTAAAATCTGATTACCTATGCCCAAGAAATCAGAGTCAGGAAAGAATATTGAAATGGTACGATTCCATTTACTTGGAGACTCTATTCAGAGTTGAGCCATTCTTCAAATTGCAAATAATACCAGGGGTGGAGGGGATCGGAGGGGATCAGAGGGAACAATGACAGCTATGGAAGAAGTCTTTTTGCAGCTTGGGTACCTGGCCCCAGCAGTATGGTATCTTCACTTCTGACCCAGCTTGCTGGCTGTCTCTGCCCTCCTCTGTCCTGTGACCTATTCCTTAAGTTTATTTTAAGACAAAATATTTTTAAAGAATTAATTTTTTTTTGTTATGTTTAGGCCATTATTTCAATGTTTGAGCATGTGAGTGCACTACGTGAAAGGGAGGTTGCCATGGTAATTTCTCATTATTGTTGAATAGAAAAATAATTACTCTGGCAAAATCCCCCATAACCTGTCAAAGCATAAGTTAAAGATGCCGGAGGGCAGCCTTGCCTTCACCATCCCCTTCTAAAAAAAAATAATAAAAAAAATTAATAACTGGATCCTATTTTGGTTTGGCTGGGGATACCTCATTTGGTTTTGTTCACATTTGGCTTTGAGATGTGGGCCCACCTGTGACAAGGGTGGGGCAGAAGCATTTCCAAGGTTGACAGGATTTATTCTTTATTAAGGTTGAGGTTTTTTTCTGGAGTGGGGGAAGGTGTTGCATTTATATTTTTCCTTTTTCCTCACCTAAAATATGCAAAAGCTTAAGATAAAGGCTTTGGATTGTGTTCAAACTGTGAGAGAGTCTGGATATTTCATCTAACTGGGGAGGGAATCCACAGTAATTCCATTTCCACATTTTCCTTTCCTGCTTTCAAGACTTCTTGGTATCCAGTGTGAGTGTAGATATGTTTGGTTTTGAGGTGAGCCCCTGCACTTTCCCTGCTCTTCTCTCTGTTTCCCACGTGCAGTTACATCCTGGCTATGTGATGCTCTCCTTTTTGTTCCCATGTCATTGGATGCTGTGTGAGTAGCTCCAGTGATACTCAACTACTGCATTGACAAGAGCTGCATATGTGGTGTGTAGCACTGCTGAAATTCTTCACCCTTCCTTCCTATGACAAGTATGTCCAAAAGGTTAAATGGCACTGCAGCCCCTCTCTAGTTAAATGGCAGAGAGTGGGAGCTCATAGCTGCTTTTTGGACAACACACTCTTGTATGGGCTTGTAATGCAACTCCCCAGGCTGTGCTGAGTGCAGGACCTGTGCAGAGGTGTGCTGAACACCTGGGTATATGTTTCATGCTTACCACTGGGTGCTTCATGCTTACCACTCTGTATTTCATGCTTACTGTTGTGGCTGCTTGGCCACTCAACACAGGAGTGCTTGCACATGGGAACACTCAGTGGGTTAACACCAGGAAAGAACAACAACTCTCTGTGACAGCAGATTTCTGAGATGTGGGACAGCTTTGATACCTCTTTGTGTGACTGAACGGCAGGGCTGTATGGTCCTGTCACTGCCAGGTGGGATGAGCCTTGGCAGGGAAAGTGTATTACAGGCTCTGACTCAGACAAGAAGTCTCTCTAGGGTCTCTGGTAGGAACCAGATTGTTAAAACCTGTCCTTACCATTTCTCTATTGGATGCTTGACAAAAAAATCAAAGTGAAATTGAGAGGCAGGAAGTATACCTTGCATAACATTTTGGAGTGAAATCCAAAAGTAACATCATCAGGAAATACAGGAGCAGATCTAAAATCCCTAGATTGCTCTGCATGTGTACATAATGAATATGATAGTTGCATATTTTCTTTTAGATTGGCATTGTAGCTCAGGATTTTTTTCTGTGAAGCAGGCAAATGTTTTCTGGCTTAGATCTATATTGCTCAGGCATTAAGAGCTCAGGCCTCACTGTGCTGAGTGAACCTGGCCTTGCACACTGCAAAGGAAGGTGCTGTGAGTGGGGTAGAGTGGCTCTGAGGAGTGCAGCTGGGGCATCTTCAGAAGTGTATTTTCAGCTTGTTACTGACCTTGTGTGCTACAAGTGATTTAAGTCTTAGGGCCTCAAAATAGCAGAAGAGACTAAACCAAAAATTTCGAATCCAGCTATTTAATATATCCATAGCTTTGGAATGAAACGTTTGGTGGGTTTCGTGTGAAAACTACTGTGAAAACCCTTGCAAGCTGGACCACCTGCTCAGGTGCTAGAAACTGAGGTTTGGGTGCCAGTTGTTGATCATCCAGGTCCAAAAATGCCTGGTTCAATTGTTAAAGTCAAGAAACTACCAGTAGTGCTGTGTTGGTATATGTTTTACATTGTTCACTATTTTAATAATTGCCATGTTCCAGCTGTGTGTATTACTGTAAATCTTAACATATTTTTTCCCTTCTTGTATCACACTTAAAAGTAAAGATTTCTCACAACAATTACATTTAAGTAACTAGATGGCATTTAATCAACCTGAAGTAGCATTGTATTTATATTAAATGCATTGGAGCAGAATGGCCATTATATTTAGTTTCTAAATAACTTTCTTGTCATCCTGTGCTGATGATGAGGTTATGTAGCATTATAGAATTAAGTACTGAGACCAGGAATTTGAGAAACACAGCTCAGAAAATGAGGAAAAACCCATAATTGCTTTATTTACAACTGATTTATAAAAGCATATCTAACTTCTGGGGGGAAAAAAGTTATGGAAAAGAAAGTTTTTACATATTTAGTATGCTGGATAAAATGAATGACAGTTTCTTATACAGTAAATTAAACACTTCAGGTTTTTCCTAAATTAGAACTTTATCCAGGAAAATTAGTTTGAAATATCATATAGACATCTGCACTCAAAAACCATAGGTGAAGAAGCCAAACTAGGTGTGATCCTGTTGAATTTCTTTTACAACAGATGAACATATTTTCATTTTGCCTCCTGTTAAGTGAATGATCTGTTGCTTCCTAGGATAGTGACAACCTCTGGTGGGATGCCTTTGCAACTGAATTTTTTGAAGATGATGCAACCTTAACACTTTCATTTTGTTTGGAAGATGGACCAAAGCGATACAGTAAGAAATGTATATTTTTTTTTCTAATGTTGAGTATGAGTTTCTAAAAACAGTTTATCTGTACAAGGCAGATGCAGCCCTGGCAATGACAAAGTCACTTGTGTATATTCAGTGACTATTAAGTTACATTAAAGAATTCCATGAATTGGAAATCCATTTTTTATGGAATTCCTCTGAGTTTTATTACATGAAAATAAATTATTTCCTAGTGGAGTGAAGCAGATAATAAAATATAATCTTTGGGTTTGCTTTTTTTTTTTTTAATTAATGTGCTCTGTGACAGTGCCTGCGCTCTTTGGTAATTTGTCTTCTGCAAAAATTCAAGTGTTGAGTCTTGTGGGCAAAATTGTTCACAGAAAGGAAACTTCGTAGCAAATATCAGTATTTTTGCTGGAAGGGCTTCCAAAATTAAAGAGGGATCAAAAAACCCACCAAATTAAAAGCTATATCCTTGCTGATGTAGATAATTATTATTCCATCAAATGTGTGGATCTATGCTGCTTGCACACATTAAGGACAAGCCTTGGATTCAGTCTGAGCAGCAGTGGAAGTCTAGAATACTCTCAATCAAGCACTAAGTGTAAGCCTGAATATAAGCGAAGCAGTGAATAAATCTGATGGCATTGGAATCCACTGCCTGCACATACTGAGAAGCAAAAAGGGATAAAATTCATCAAGCAAATTGCTTGAAGTGAATAATTCACTCAGCTTTAGCACCAAGCAATAGAGGGAGAAGTAAACATTGAAAAACTGCATTGCCAATTGTTTGACTCCATTCAGAGTGACCCCTGCTTCATGGTGACAGATTGTGCTCTCTACTTAATGTTCTGAATCTTGCAAGGTTCTTCTTTTTCATGAGAGTGACTGATTGTCAGCATACCACTCACATACTTCTAATTCCTATTATCAATTATCTCAGGTATTTATTTGACAAGTGTTACCTTCTTCTGGAGAAAAAATAACCACTTTGAATGCACGTTTCTGGGATTAGTGTTGACAGAATTACAGTTTCTTGCCTTTCAAAGCAAGTGATAACTCTCTAAAGGTCCTCAAATTACAGCCTATAGCAACATTGGTAACAGCTGATCTGTCCTGATTAGGTTGAGTCAACTTGTCAGATATCAGATTTGCTAGTTGTGTTATCAGTCCAGAAGGCACAGATACATCAGCAAAAAAGCAATTAATGTCCAGTTAGATCAGAGGGAGTTGTGATTCTGGAAAACAGTGCTGCATATGAAAGAATTTGTCAACGTGTAAAATACTCCTGTTGTCACAAATGCCTGATAATGGTTGTATTGTCTGTAACTGGGACAGTTTGGCATGGGGTAATACTGTGATTCTTAGCACTGTTGCTGGTAAGAATGATTGAAAGATCAAGTCACTGTAGTCATGTCTTTAAAAGTGACTAGTACACAGAATTTTTCCTCTGGTTTTAATTTCTGACCTCTGCACAAGCTGTTGTTGCTTTTGGTTTATTCTCAGCGTCTGGAATTGAAGCTCCACATTTAAGGCTCTTTGCTGTTAATTCATACTTCTTTTCCTTTGTTAGTTAATATTTATCTAATACTGAACTACAGTATTAGTGATGCTTTTTGACATGAGCAGTATTCCAGCTCAGTGAAACTCTGAAGGGCATGATTGTGGCTGTTCCAGTTTGAGACTTCCACTGCTTTCTGAGAAGGCTTTGAGAGCAGCCTTTAGTCCTCTGTGCTGTCCAAGGCCCTGCTTGGGGACACCTTCAACATTGCTTGTGGTGGCTGCAGAGTGGAGGCTGCATATTAAGAGTAGCTCTCTCTTCCTAGCTGGGAACTTTGTGTCCAAAACCATGTCCAGGAGTTGAGAGCAGAGACGTTTCCTCCTCTTACCGGTCTCTTGCTTGCCCAAGCCATGCTCATGCTCTGCTGTTCTCTCGTGGATGCTCTTGGCATCTCCCAAAAACCATAATGACACCCAGTGTATCTATTCCAAGCTGGTGAAATTGCTGACCAGGGCTGTGGCTCCTGGTAGGTGTGTATGGCACATGGTTGCAGCACAAAACATGGAGTTTTGAAAGCCGTGAAACAAAAGTGTCCTTTTCTTCATCTGTGCTGTCTCCAGCAAGACACCTGCCTCCTTACCTTGTGTGTATGCGCTTTAGGATGGAGAGGGCATTAAACACATTAGAACTGGCAGAGAGGAAGGAGAAAAGACAAATTGTTTGTTCTTACTCTTGCAGGCACAGACAGTAATGGAGGGAACTGAGATAAGGCCCAGAAAAAGAGAAAAAGGCATCCTTTGAGAAGTTGTTTATAAAGTTGAAAGTGATGAAAGATGCCGACCTCTTGCCTTTGCTCTAGGATTCAGGTCAAAATTGCCTGCCTTTGACTTTTTTCAGCTTGTGAGAGCTTTGCTTACATCTCTGACATTGGTTGTGGCCACTCCCTTGGTTTTTTTTCCTTTGCGCAATGGTCTCCCTCCTCTGAAAACGAAAATATTCTCTTTTGGAACAAACAAATTCAAAAAACCCCTTTGTTTATGTGCGTGTGTGGAAAGGACAAAAACCTTTTTGCTGTCCATGACCCCATTTTTTTCTGGGGTGTGGCGATTCCCAGTCCATTTCTCTCCTTCTTCTCAGGGGCTATCCAGAACTTGTGTTAAGCCATCAGAGACATGAAGAAGTGAGCTGCTCTGCCCCAGGTTCCTTCTTCAAAGCCCCTCAAGAATGTTGTGGGAGGCTGCTGGGAACGAATCTTGAGTGCAGTTCCCAAATTCCTTTGAGGGCTTTTTCCCTGTGATTGCTTTAAACTTTTCCTTTCTGTGAGTTTCGTATCATACCCCGTTTCCCAGCTGGTTCTCTCTGCTCTCTGCTCTTACCTGAACAGTCCAATTCCACAGCCAATGCAAATGGTCAGAGCAAGCCTGTAAATCAGTGTTTGTGCAAGTAGTAGTAGATTTTTTTTTTTAAAAAATACTTTTATTTGCCTCCCCTTTTAACTTTTAATATACAGTTTTGTCCAATGGATTGTAAGGCTTGTGAACTCACCTTTTATTTTTGTCTAGGAAAACAAAGTTGCTTATTTACTTTCATGGCCCAAACCTGAATCTTTATGAAGAACACAAAATATTTTTAGGTCTTTCATTCATGTTTTACAGCACTCCTCTCTATACTGAGGAAAGCAGTTTTCTTCCCTTTGCTGTTCTCAATGTTTCTCCTCAACTGTCAGCTCTGAGTTTCTTTCATCTGTAGGGAAAAATAGATGTGGTTCAAAATGGGAATTTTAAGTCCCTGGGTTATGTTTACTTAGCTTCACGTCAGGCAACACTATGTACTGATACTCAGGTTAGCTTTAAATGTCCCTGTATCTGCACAGCACAACATGTAAAGGTACTTACTTATGCCCTGGGAAGAGCAGAGGTTTGTTAGTTCAGTGATCCACTGGTGTTAATTAATTTGATTGCTGCGTTTGTTAGACCTAGACCTAGTTATCTGTGCAGAACCATACTCTGCCTTGGATAGGTGTGACTTGAAAGCCCACCTTTACTTTTTCCTTCAGACATTCTGTGTCAGACCAGAAATAGCAGCTGTGCCCATCTTTGCATCTCTTTTTGTCTTTCTTCAGTATTTGATTTCCGTAGATGCAAGAACTTTCCATTCTGCGATCCTTTCTCCCTGGCACAGCATTCCAAAAGGAAGACACTATCTTCTTTCAACAGCCACTGATTTTCTCCTACTTGCTTATACCCCTCAGCTATTCTTTTGGTCTGCTATTATCTCTGAACCCTACTCATATTACTAAATTCTATGTTGAAATTTTAATGAAAATGCGACAGAAAATAAAGATACATCTTAAGTTAACAAAGGTGTGAATTGTGCATTTCTCTAGTCTGGCTTTTTGGCTACTCTGAGATGTAGAGAAACCTCACACATTCCAATGCTTAAAGACAAGAAAAGATTTTTGAAAACAGAGATGCTACCTGTCTTACACTGCATTGAATTATAGTCAACAGAAACTAAGAAGTAAACACATGAAGTTCATTCTATAGTGAGAGCTAAAAGAAATTTTCTTTAATATATTTTGCCCTGTTTTGTTTGTTCAAGAAATAAACAGGATTTAAACAAAATTGAAAAAAGAAAATATGCCTAATGGAGCAGAATTTTTGTTTCCTTGTTGTGGATAAAGCATTCATTTCCTGTTAAGAGGCTTCTATCCCCGTAAAAGAGTAAATACTAGACTCTGATCCATTGTTGCCCAGGTTCTTTGTTTCTCAGAGACAAAATATTTCCCGAACAGATAAGAGAAACAAGTTTGATTGACAGCTCTTAGCAGAGTCTCATCAGCTGCTGTGCTGACAGCCTGGTGATGCGCACTGTGCTGATGTGGTAGGGACTGACAGGTGATTGACAGCCCAAGACTGTGGAGACAGGAAAGATGAAGCATGCTCAGTAAGAATAATGTGCAGTGTTTATGCAGCACTGCAGAGAATAGGAGCTAGAAAGTTAACTCTTTCAGGGAAAGTGCTACTTTAATGCGTAATGAATGCAGTTGCCACTGTAGAGAAAATTAGAGGTTGTCTGCATTTCTCTTCTGTTCACTAAATGATTTCTGTCCATGGAGGAGCTATAATACTGTGAGGAAGCAATAGCATCAGCTATTACCTTTGTAGCCGTAAAAAAATTTCATGTGTGGTAGATATGATGGAGCCCTCAAAATGGATTTATTTAAGCTTATAGATGTCGAATATATTGAGAATTTCAGGCACTTTTTATAGGCTTTCATCACCCAATTTTATATGGCATTGCATAATGTTACACAGTAGAAATTTCAAAAGGAACAATTTGAGCTCTTTGCTCTCCCTATCCCTAGGAAAATATAGTGATTTCAGTTTTATTGTTGCTCTGAATCTGTAGCTGATAATTGAATATGTATTTTCTGTTATAATTTCTACTTCAGTTTGTGTTTGGAATGTACAAGGTAACTATACCATACTTTGCATTCTATGCCTTTTTTTTTTTTTCATTTTCTCTACTTGGCTCATGAACCTTGTTTGATTTTTCTTCATTTCTAGATAGACAGATAGAAAGAAAGGAAAGGAAAGAAAAAAAGGAAAAAAAAAAAGAAAGAAAATAAAAGAAAGAAAAAAGGGTTTACTGGGCAATAGTTTCAGAGGGAACTTTGGGCCAAGTGGCAAAATCATCAGCTTTGATTGCTTATCTAAGTTTTTCTGCATGCCTTTAGAATATATTACATAAGTGAATTTTAGATTTTACTACAATTTATTCAATTAATACAGAGCAAGGAAACTGCAACAGAATCTTTGTGAATTTGTCCCTGTTTTTATAATCTGTGCAATGCAGGTAACCTTATAGACCTTTATTGAAAAACTTTTGCAGGGGTTAATGGTGAGAAGTTATATCTAGTGGATATTTCTTATAAGCATAGTTTGGGAATAAACAAGGAAAGTTCATCACACATTACCCACTTGCATAACTATTTTCAACAAGATGGTTTGAGGGGCCAGCATGCTACATTATCTCCCAGGTTTCTCTACAACTGTCCTGTACCTTCTCTCTGATAACTCTTTGAGAGAAAATTAAATTTTCCTAGAGAAACAGATTGTTATATTTCCAGGAACATTATCTTTCTTTCCCCCCTCCTTTTTTTTTTTTTTTTTTTTTTTTCCAAAAAATCATATTCATTAAACATCATTTGAGCATTCAGGTACAACACAGTAAATTTGCCTAGCTTTGTGAGATAGATTATTCTTTGTGACTCCCTGGTATTCATGTTTATATACCACAATTCTAGTTTGGAGTTTTTCAAAGTTTCACAGCAATACTTTTGAATTTAATTTCAGAACATAGATAAAAATTTCATTAAAATCAGATGTAAGAGGTCCACAATTGCCTGGGTCACCACTAGCCCCTTCATTCTCCAGGTAATGATTTCTAATTAAGAATTACTTCCTAAAACGGATGTTTTATAGAGTTCTCAATTTTACATATGCTCTATGAAAATTGTATATTAATAAACTTTATAAGAATATCAGTAATGCACTAGTAAGTTGAATGGTTTACAGGTGTCTAAGTGTGTTACAGCCATGCACTTATCTTTATCACCTAAACTTTTGTAAGCTCATCAAAGAATAAAATGAGATTTGTTTGACAAGAGCTATTTTGCATAAACCCATGTTGACTGGCATTAATTACATCCCTTTCACTTCGATCTTTGTCAGTTAAATCCTGTATAATTTTTTTTTTCACTATTTTGTCTGGATTGATATCAAGCACGTGTATTATGTTATGCTGCTCCCTGACTGTATAGTGTCCCTTAAATATCAGCACAGCACTAGCGGATTTTTAAAATTCCCTCAGTAGTTCTTTTATTTTTCTTAATTAATGTTTTATTAAATTAATTAACACCATGTAGAAATGTGAAAAGTACCCCTTAGAACAGCTAATTTCAAAACATTTACTTCTCATAGATACTTTTTAACATCCATCTTAGTTGCTGATGGACTAGAAAGCACTTTTCACTCAAGATCAACATTCATTACAAAAGTAGAACAAGAAAGCTTCTTATATATTGATGTTGAAAGTTTTTCTGTTCCCAAATAAAATTAAGGTTTAATAAATTTCAAGGTCTTATTTCTCTAGTTTTTATGGATATGAATTTTTCATTTCCAACTTCAGCATCTCATTCTAATATTTTATATTTCATAATATGTTTTTACAGAACATTTCCCCCTTCTTTATCTTTGCTTTTATTTTCTACAGGCATCATGATTATCAGGTTTTTTTTCCCTTCCAATTACTGCCTTCATTTTCCTATTAACTATTTTTGCCAGAGTTGTTTTTTCACATTATAGCTGCATCTTTTAGATATCTTAGGAAGTCCCTTTAACAGATTCTTAATTTTCTAATGCATAGTTCTTTTCTGTATTTTTTCCCTGTCAGTTGAGCTATGGTGAAGCCAGTATTCTGAAGCACCAGCTGTATCTCTTCTTCTGACTGGGATTGCCTTTTCTTTGTCTGAACTAAATACCTGTTTTGGGTGGCATTTGTACAGAAACATGTGGTCTGATTGGAGAGTGTCCAGGGGAAACAAAAGTCTTGGAATAAGACTTACTAAAAAATCAAAGCATTTGAGTTGGTCAGTCTGCAGAAGAGGAGATATGACAAAAACGAAAGAGGAAAATGGGACATAATAACAGGACGTATCAAGCAAAGGCATGTGGTCTGTTTCCATAGCCATGATGTGAAGGAGAAGAGATGTGGGCCTTAAATTGCATTTAAAAGCTTATATATATATATAAATAAATATATATATATTTATTTATATTTATATATATATATGTAATTCTTAAAAAAAATTAAAATGGAGGGGTTCACTCTTACCACTGATAAAAATGAGGTGCTTGTGGAGATTCTCTGGGGGGCTGTGGAGCCTCCAGTAATCAGAGGACAGTCTGACCTTCACCACTGGTTCCCTGAAGTCACCAGTCCCAGAACTGGTGCCAACTTTCAGTCTCCTCTTCAGTTCAGTCTCAGCCATCATAACCAGTTCTGGAACAACTTGGATGCTTGTTGCCCGGAACGCAATAATCGACCACACGGAGGCAGAGGTCTTCAGTGAAAGCTGCTCTCCACTGAAAAAAGAGGGGCCAGCCTGTTTATTTCTTTCCTTTTATAATTTTGTGTGTCTGGAAGCACATTGGCTCCTGGGGTTACTACCCCTTCACCCCACTGGCCAGACCAGCTGTCAACCAACATTGTTTTCAGGCTGGAAATATGTAAGCAAAGGACAGGGAACAAAACCAAGAAAGGTTGTTTATGTTCCAAAGCGTGAGAAAGTGAAAAACTGACCCTTACTATCACAACAGTAGCTAAAGAACTGACTCCATCTTATAAGCAAGTAGAAGGCTTTAAAAAATCTCAGAAAAACCAGGGCAACAGATGCTAAATTTTTGTGATGAAAAAAATCTCACTATTTCTAATTTTGAATAGTAGAAATAATGTTTTTCTAATACTGCTGGCTAAGCAAGACTTTGCACATGCATCTTCCACCAATTTCCTTCAGAAAGATAATTTTTTTTTTCTCCATATTACTCACAGGTGTTGAAGGAATAATTCCTGCTAGTTCCTGATTTGCAATTAGCAGATATGAATTAGACTTTCACCTCTGCCTGCTGCAGTCTTGTTAGCTAGCTTAGTGCTCCTGCACTTCTGAGTTACCAATTCCTTCAAAACACAAGAGAAGGCTTCGCTGCAAAGTGCTGGCCACACGCAACGTGTGCGTGTACTGCCTGTGTGTACACACATCAGATAAGCACTCCATGGAAGGGTTTATAATGAAAACTGTTCCATCAGCCTCCTTCTCAAATCCTAACAAATGATGTAAGATTTGAGCTATCTTACAAAGGAGGATCCCAGATTTCTTCTAAGCAACAAATCAGTATGGGAGACCCCATGTCTGGTTCATGGAAAAGGGCTACTAATGTAATAAGGGCTACTAACTCCTACTGTGAATATTGTGCAATTATATGGAGCCTCTAATTGCAATTTCTGAAACCCCAGTCAATCAGAGGGGTTCTGCTGCTGTATAAACAAATGTAGTGATAAGCCCTCTTTTGGAGAAATCTTAATATCATAGGACATAATACAATAGAGGTGTCTTGGGTCCATTCAGAAAACAGAAAGTATAAAGGTAAAATTAACATGAGAGAATCACAGTGATTTATGGGCCTTTTCCCTGCCCACTAGAAATAATTTCTTTGTTGTGGTTGGCTTTTTTCACCCAATTGGTCCAAATTATGTAGCATTCAGTTCTTTCTGCAAGAGGTGATGTTAATAAAATGATGGAAACTGATGCATAATAATAGAAATTAATAGCTATTAACATCAAAATATTAACCAATTTTTTATTATTTTAAAATTCAGGTTACATAATTTCTTAATTGTTTTGTGTGCTTAGTGTGATGGCAATTGTGAGGAATTGGTCAGTACTTTTTCTGTTTTGCTGAATAACTTTGTTTTGCTTCAAATGTTGTCAGTACATTAAATTAATTTTCTTTTATTGAGAAATAAAAGACTAGAGGCATTTTTGGGTTTTTTTCCATGAGACTGAAAATATTCAGTGGTTATTGCTTCAACTTTTAATGTTATCAAGTGATTTTTAAGATGATCAATGAATACATGTTATGTTCTTGCGGAAAAATGTCCTAACATAGTTACAGAGTTCCTGTAAGAGACAGAATTGGACTAGAATATTCATGTTTCCCTTAGTAGTCAAGATTTTTTTTCCTGCATTTTTCACTTTTTTCTTTTCTTTTGTTGCAGTCATGTTATTTCTTTTTCAGAAGTGAAACACCTCACTTTATGAATTACCTAAGCAACACCATAAAAATATGGAAGTTTTGTGGTAGAGGATATTTTCATATTGTTGTCTCATTTCTAAAACAAAGACAGGCATTTAATTAAGTACAGTAGTTGTGTCCACAATTGGTATAAACTATAACACTTCAGAGCACATGGATTGCCTGAAGGTATTAGAAACAAATTTCTTTTTATAGAACCCTGAATAACTAAACTATGGGCCAGATTTTTTTTCTTCCCTTTTTAATCCTCGGGTATGGGTGATCCAGAACAAAATTCCTGATTTTTCTGGGAAGTTTATGCATATTATGATGATTTTATAATAATTTATAAATTTTGTATTATGCATTTTCACTTACCAGTGCAGTTAGTGGTGTTGCATACTTCATGGCTTTATCACAATGTCCAGATAAGACTTGCAGGCACAGATAATATTTTTTAAGTTCAGATAATAAAAATATTTGTTCCTCTCCCACAAATGTAATCTTGCAGACCTTCACACACGAACAGAACATAGTCAAATACACAAACATGCATCCTAATATAGTGTAGGTTCTATTACACAAAATGTGCATGCTTGTGTTTAATGTACAGATAAAACTTTATTAGGAGTTTTACATTGTATTTCTGTGATGCAGTAGAGCTGTTCCACATGATGTACACTATTTTTAGGCACTAGGTATTTACTATAGTGCAATATTTTTAAATGGCTTAGGAGAACACGACATGCAACATCACCAAAAATTATGGAATTTTTATAGAAATACATTTAAACTGGGTCAGCTGCAGCACCATGATTAGTAGAAATAGACCCAAAAGCTGATTCTGGACACTGAGATACTATTCCCAATTCCATATTGAAAGTTTCCTTGAATTAATGCAGTCATGATTTTTTTTAAAGTCTGCTGTGTGTGGGAAGGCTCAGATATTATACAGTGACTATCATTCTTTATCATATTGAATTCTGCACTCCAAATTATATTACCTTTAAAATGTTGCTGACATTTTGCTGTTCCACTATTCTGATCCATATAGGTTTTATACCATAATATTTTAAGTTCATTCTGGTGCATACAGCAGTGTAAGCAGTACCTTGCATTTCTTGTTTCTTCTCTCCTTATTTTCACTGAGAAGTGATCTCTGTGAAGTATTTGCTTAGGATTTTTCAAGACAAATGAACTCAATACACAGATGCTATTAAAAGTTTACATCAGAGAGGACACTTTGTAGGTATATGTACAGGATTTGGAACAGAATTATTAGGATTTATGATATTCCTTTGTTTTTGTGGAGTTTGAACTACTTTTCTACTGAACTGCTGGGAATATCCTGGCCCTTGAAGGACACTGGTGTCCAGCTCTGCCTGTGCTGGAAAAAATGCTAGTGCAGATCCGTTGTTCCAGATATGCTCTTCTTGGAAGAACCTTGTTTCAGGACAGTAGGAGTGTTGGTATCTTGGTTTCATATTGTATGAGAAAGCCAAGAGAAGGATTGCAGGCAAGCTCTGGGCTGCTGAGGAGATCCTGCCACAGCACATGGCATTACCTGCAGCCTTGTGGTTCTGCTGTGCAGAGCTGTGTCCTTGCTGCCACCCAGCCAGGACATACGGATCAACAGTCAGTGGTTGAGGAAATTTTGTTGCTGAGGGGCACTATCACATGCAGAATCTGTGTGATGTCTCTTCCATAGCTCTGCTCCAGAATAAATTGCCTACACCTAAGTTTCCTTCACCCAAAGAGGCTTGCACTTTGACTCCAGGGTTGTGAAAGTGCTATTGCTTCATCAGTGTTGCCTTTTCCACACCATTCAACTTCAAAAATCTCCTTTTTATCTGTGACGAGGACTAAGCCTAGCTGACCATTTTGGATATAGTACAGGAATATGTGCAGAGAAGCACCAGTGCACAGCTCTCTGCCCAATGGCTGCTTCTGAGTCAACTCCATCAATGCAGTTCACTGGGTACCTGAAAGTAGATGTTGACCATTTTGTTTTATCTATTAAAAATCCATTACTCCCAACCCCATTTGTCTATGATAGAGGTTTTCATATACAATTTTATCTAGTCCAGAAATATTAGAACACTATGTAATTCAATTTTATTTTTGTCTTTAATGTCTGAACTTGAATTAATACAGCATTACTTTTCATCCTGATATCAATCTTGTGCCTTTCATTCAGATCCAAATTCCTTTGTAGTACATGATTTAATTCACTAAAATAGGGTAAAATGAAACCCTGGTCCAGGGAACATTAAAATAACATATTTTTCGTGTCACATGTGATAGCAGCAGTCCACTATATAATTGTTTGTATTTGCTTCCCCTCTTTTAGTTGCTGACAGACTTTAAAACTTTTTCCCCTCTCAAGAATTGATATTACCTCTATTTGTTCTTCCCCCCACCCCCCCACCTTTAGCCTTAAGAAAAATCAATTCATCTATTATTAAATTATATTAGGGAGATTAAAAATACACTTTCTTTTATAAAATCACGTCCTTATTTTTTGAGTTCAAAAGCAATTTTAAACTCAAACTAGTTTGGTATTCTCTAACTGTGGATCTGTGCTTTCTTTTGTGGCAAATTAGTTTTGATTTGACAGCTATTTTTGTTTCAAGATTGTAGGCACACCAGCTTTACTGAGGCTTGGCTCTTAGGGACAGTTGCACATGCATGGCTGGCTGTGCATCAAATTCTGTAATCCAAAGGGATGCTCCAGGTCATGGTCTTAAAAAAAATAAAAACAAAGGAAAAAAAGAAAAAATATGTCCAAGCAAGGAGATTTTGAGCCACAACATGGAATTTCACCAAGAAAAGACAATGCAATGTCTTTCCTTTCCAGACTGTTTCTGTTCATTATACTCCTTTTCTTCATTACGCATGTACAACTAATGGAATTAATTAATAACTTTAAAATGCAAATGAAACAGAAGGTATCTTATACTGAGAAGGGTTAAACCTAGCTTAGTGAAATGTGCACAGCCTTTAGTGTGAATTTGTGTACAACTTGGGAGTTGTGTTATGGTAGGGTGAAGGTTCTTGACTAAACAGAAAGAAAAATCTGGACAATACATTCAAACCACCTTCAGAAAGGTGGAGTTTGTACTTTTAGTAGTCTCAGGGCCAGCTGGTTTATTTCATTTATAATCTGTTGTGCTGGTGGCTGGAAGCTGCACTGACATCAGGTACTGCAGTGCAGGAGGAATTGCAGTATTGAGGGCATGACATCCAGACAACTCATGTTTTGCAGAGGTTTATTTCAGATGAGGTCCATCCCAGTCTAGTGAACTACCTGCCTGTTAATGGCTGGAGTGTCTCAAGTGCATTTCTGGAGTCCCTCTGACTCCTTTCTTATGAAGGGCGAAAAGTCTGTGGGCTTGGAGACCTCTCCACATCATGGATGCAAGTGAGGTGATTCAGCCATTGACTTCAGAAAAGTGTTCCTTAACTGAGCTAAAATGTGAGTGGGAATTCAGGTATGGACCAGGAATTCCTTTGTCATAGTGCCTTCATTAGGCACCCTGCCAGGTGCCATGTGTTCCATCCTGGGATGAAAAGTTCATTTAATCTTACTTTTGATATAATTTATACCACAGACCTAATAACCCTCTGCTCTTCTCCCTTACTTCCATGAAAAGCATCCAAGTCCTGGAGGAGTCTATTCTACGTATTCAGCAGCAGTCATGTTCCTGTGACAATCCTCTTCTCTGGTCTGATGACAGTTCCTTGTCTTCAAACACCTGCTTGAATTTTTTTTTCTCTAGAGCTGTGGAGAAGATAGACTATTCAGCACACAATCTCCCAGCCTTTTCACTTATTTTAGTCTTTGTGAGGTCTGCAACCTTGCTCTACAGCTGTGTCTCAGCCCCTCCAGTGCTGCTGACCTCCCTTGGAGTGAGCCGGTGGCCAGGCTTGGCAGTATCTTGTTTTGCTGCCTGGACCCACTTTCCCCACATTGGGTGGAGGAATCAGCCCCATCTGACAGTTGTAGAGTGCTCTGTAGAAACCAAATCCTTCAGGGAATCAGGTCATCATGCGTGCTCTTGGCATAATTTGAAAGACAGTCTTAAATCCCAAAACGTTTCTTCTGCAGCTTCTTTCCCCCCATCAATTCTCTTTTATAATAACAAAGACAAAAGACCTATTTAGGATCCGATGATGTGATTCTACAGTAGAGAGCTCAGATATGATAAATATAACTTTGGCTGCTCCTAGCAGTAACTTTCAACAGAATGTAACCAATATGTCAGTAGATATATTGTGAACTGCATGATTTCAAATAAGTATTAATATACCTTGATATGTCTCTTGATTGTAGGAAGGTGCACACATATATCTACATTGTAGTAAATTTGTGTACTATCAAATTCATTTGGGCAAATATATGTGATCATGTAATTACACTCTGTATTATTGCAATACAGATGCACAGGGAAGCAGGATTAAGATTGTGCTGTCAGCTTCAATTTGAATAACCCCTGGCATCTGAGCACACTGCAATGGAGCATTAGCTTTTGGTGTGGATTTTGCTGCAGCTGCTAGTTAGGATCAATGCCTGCTTCTCTTTGGCCAAGTTACTGCTATCCTGAGCACAGGGGTGTGTACCTGGTCATTCTGATCAGTCACCAGCAGCACACAGAAGTAACAGAAATGAGGGTAATGTCCATGGGGAACATTAGCTAGAACAGAAATGACTGTGTAGCTTCTCAGCAGAAGCAGTCAGTGAGAACTATGGCATGGTCTACAGAACAGAGCTTTCCAGGCACTGGGCCATCACAACTGCACCTTGTTGCAAGAAGGTAATGAAGTGGCCTGCGAGAGAGTTAGTAAGGACAAGCATTCACCATTACCAAACTTTCAGATGTCCTACTAGAAAGGAGAAGAATGTCATTATTTTATTTTTGCGTGTTTGTATAGTGTGTTATGAGATAGTAGTTCAAAACTGTTTAAGTTAAATGATGGTTTAAAGACACCTTAGTATCTACTGAAAGTGCTAGTTAATAGCAGAGACATAAAACAAAAGATATTGTTTACAGGGAGCATGTTAAAACCATATTTAAGCAAGGTTTTAATGAGATAATATTGGTATGTGCAAATTTTATGGCTTGCATGTCTTGCCAATTGAGTATTCCCCTTCTGTCACTTCTGTTTTAAAGTAAGGCTGATGGGAATTGCATAGCATATATATCATTTGTCTTTATGAAATGGATACATTTACTCATCAGACCATGACACATTTTTCCAGACCTGTTGATAGGATCTAAACTGTACTTCTTCTGTGTGCTTTGAATTTGAAAGCAGAAGTCAGCAGGATTGAAAGGGACAATCATGAGTCTTTACTATGAAATTTTAGAACAGTTTTAATATGAGAGGAAAAGAGCTGGGAGCCTCCATCAGACAGTTGTGTTACAATAGCACAATACAGTGTTTCAAATGCACATTACTAAATGATTTTAATTCTCACTGAAAAAACCCTATACTTTTATATTTTTTGGAAGCTTTTCAACTGCTTATGTCTTACTTTTCTCCTTCTTTATACCATCATGGTTATACAATTTTTGTCACTATTAATTTGTGAAATTATGTTGTATATGTCTAGTTATGAAGGGAGGAAGAAAATAGAAAATAGCATCGTAATATACTAATTATATTCAAGTCAACAGTATTTAGAAAAAACCCCAGGCTTTTGATATATACTCTTCTGCCTTATCTATGCAATGATGAGTCAAAAGGACACAGAGCAAAATTTTCAAAGGCCACTAATTCTTAGTCATTTTTACAAGTGTTCATGTAAACCTCTCATTAATATAACCATACTTGTCATTATATTCAGCCATTTGGGGAAAAGAAAAATAATTATTAAAAACATTGGTTTATTTGTTTAGAGTCTCACTATCAGTTATAAAATTTTACTTTGTCTTTTTCATTAAATAATTATTACTGTACCCAGTTTTCTGGCAAAACAAACCTCCTAAAATATAGCCTTCCTATTTGAAAAGTAGTCTAGGAAAGGTAACATTTGATTGACTCCTTATGAGTAAACCTCCTATTCCAAACAATGTAGCTGAACATATTTTATGCAAAAATATTAAAATGCATAGTCTTCTAAAACAAAGATAGGCAAAAACATCAGTAATTATAAAAGTCTTTATGCAGGTTCACAGCAATACAACAGTTCTCTTTAATTTGATAATTACCTTGTTAAGCTAGTGTCCAGCTAGCTCTGTATATTTTAAAGAAAAATAATCTTCTCATTAATTCATGGCAGAGCTCCAGCACTCTTCCTCAAAATATTGGTCTGAAATTTTGACTTAATCTTAGACTTTCTGGACTGAGAAGGAGAAGCAGCTCCTTCTTCAGGTTCCTCTTCATCTTTTGCCACTCTATTTTCCATTATTTATTCTACTATTATACTTCAAATTACACCATGTTTAGTTATAGAGTTATAGTGTGTTTTTTGTTGAAAGAAGCTTTAAAGATCATCTGGTTCCAACCTCTTGCCATAAGCAGGACCACCTTTTGCTAGACCAGGTCGCTCAAAGCCCCACCCAGCCTGGCCTTGAACACTTCCAGGATGAGGAATTTACTCGGTTTTTTGGGCAATTTTTTCCAGCATCTTACCCCCTTCATTGTGAATAATTTTTTCCTAATATCTCGTCTAAACTCACCCTCTTAGTTTGGAGCCATTACCTTTGTTCTATCACTACATCACCTTTTGAAAAGTCCCACCCCAGCTTGCTTGTACTCTCCCTTTAAGTACTGCAAGGTGCTATAGGGTCTTCCTGGAGCCTTCTCTTCTTCAGGCTGAAACAACAAATCTCTCTCAGCCTGTCTTTATAGGAGAAGTGCTCCAGCCCCCAGATCATCTTTTTGAGTGTGCCCAGGTCCCTCTGGATGGCATCCCTTCCCTCCAGCCTTGCTGCATCACACAGATTGGTGTCATCTGCAGTCATGCTGAGGGTCCTCTGATCCCACTGCCCACGTCATTGATAAAGATGTTAAATAGCCCTGGTCCCAGTACAGACTCCTGAGGAATGCCACTTGTCCACAACTTTTTGAGTACAACCAGCCCAACAATTCCTTGTCCTCTCAGTGGTTCATGCACCTAATCTATGTCTCTCCAGTTTAGAGACAAAGTTGTTGTGTGGTACAGTGTCAAATGCTTTGCACAAGCCCAGGAAGATGGCATCAGTCCCTCTTCCCTCCTCACCAACATTGTAAATCACAGTTGCCTGTGTCTGGATGAGTTCTGCCCAGTGCCATCAGCACTACCCAAATGGCAAGATCCCCTGTCTCAGTACAAACCAAAGAGTATGTGATTTTTTTTTTTTTTTTTTGCCTGTCCATTTTCTCTCTAGCTCTGGTTGGTAAAATTTTGAAAAATGGAGAAACATGTAACAACTTTTTAGCTCATTGCTTATTTTTCAGACTAATGGTAGACATGGATCATATTATAGGGATGATAGATAACACAAAAATCATTAAACAAAACATGTAAAAGTTTCCTTGGATGATGTGCAAATGTCTACAAATCCTCAAAGGGATTCTTCTTTTTTTTCCCTGTTTCAAATGTAGTTCAGACTTCTTTAGTAGGATTGCTGAGAACCATTAACAGACTTAGATCAGTGGAAACCTTTCTTAAAAGTTACATTTTCTTCTTTTTCTTCTTCCAAAAGAAATCTAACTTCCTGTTTCATATCTCAGCTGCCTTGTGCTCACTGAGAATAGCAGCAATCAGGTTTTTCCTGTTGCTGAACTACCTTAAATATAGACATCTGAAAAGGCAGCAGTAATGAACCTCAGCTAATATCCTGTTTATTCTTGCAAAGCTTTTGTATGTCATTAAAGATGTATGTCTTGTATGTCCTGTATGTTTTGTATGTCCTTTGCTGTCACTAAAGATGCTTTTATGATTTCTGGAATGTATTTATCTTTCAAAACAGCAGAGAATCTTTCATCTGTCTACCGTCATTGCTATTTACAATTTCAGTGGCACAAAAAATGATCCTCCTCAAGTTTCCAATTCACAGTATCTTCTCAGGTGCTTCAAAACTGCAAGACATTATTTCAGAGATAATATATTTAATATGGATGATTCAATCTGATGCATTGAATTCCTCAACATGTGTTATAAGTGACTCAAGTTCTTATTTGTTTTCCTATGGACCACATAAGAGCATCTTTTTATTTGAAATTAATTCAAATTTATCCATTGCCAAAAATGCAATAAAATTAGTTCAGAATGGTGGAAAGGTCATAAGATGCTCAGCTAAAGGTGTATCTCATCAGACTCCTCCACCCAGTGCTTTAGACATGCTGCAGAGTGAGATAGTCCAATTTTCTGTCTAATAAAAAAAAAAAAAGTATGGGAGGATAGGTAGTGATGTTTCAAAGTCCTCTTTACTTTTACTTAACATGACATCATTAGTAATCAGTTCTTTTTTAACAGTTCTTTCTGTATGGCAGTTGAGTGCCCAGTTCCCTCACAGACTTTCACATCCTGACCTTCTGCATAGTCTGAGAACATAAAAGTGGGAGAGGGCAGGAGGGGCTCTGGCTGGTTGGATCCCCTCTGTGAAGGACTCGTTACCCTTACCAGCTCCTGAGCTGTCAGTGCACAGCACCACGCTTTGTGGCACACAGGAGTGCCTCTTGCAGCCTCTAGGGTGACCATAATTCTCACGTGTTGGAAGCTGAATTTGCTCTAGGAGCTGTTCCCTGCCTCTTAGCAGAAAGAACCATTTGTTTTTCGTGTTTGGGAACGTTTACATTCCAGGTGTTGAGCCTAGTTTCCCCTTCCCATGCACTTTAAGCTTAGAGTTGCAAGGATCCCTGGATGATCTTCAAGGTCCCTTCTAAGTCTAGCTGTTATATGATTCTATGTTCCTTGAAATGCTTTGAAACTAGGACTTTACTGATCCATCCCACCTAACTGAGCCATCTGTTAGAAGGTATCTGGGTTTGAATGTTAGGATTCTTTTTTTTTTTTTTTTTTTTTAATTTTGTTAAAGTAAGAAACTGCAAGATTCAGTCCAGACCTTTTTCTGTTCAAACAGGAATACACTGCTACGCAGAATTTTATTGAAGACCACCTATATTTCATTTGAAATTTGGTCAGACTGTGCTATTTCTTTCAAGTTTATTGGGACACAAGTGTTCATTAGTACTACATCTCTGTGGCCAGACAAGCATTTTTTGGAATTAAAAGAATTTTAGAATCTCAGAAAGTGTCATGATCTACAAATTTAACACAGTTGGGAACAGTTTTATTATTCTTGTTTCTGTAGAAGTTTTGGACATCAGAGCTCCTCTAAGCACCTACCACTTATTTCATCCCCTCCTCTCTAGTGCATGAAAAGAGACAGCAGGGGCCCTACCACAGGACCAAATTCTTCTTCTAGCTGGAGATAGAGGGTCACTGCTGAGGCTGGCCAAAGAAATGGGACCTGAGATGTGAAGGGTATCTGGTGCAGGGGAAAATGAGAGGTCATAAAAGTTTGTAGTATCTGCCAGGGGGGCAAACCCAGCAGAAAGAGGTAAGAGAAAGACAGACTACAAATACTCTTTTTAGTGTGTGTATTGCTAAGATGTAATTGAGGGTCAGTATTTGGCTTATAGCAAATAAGGGCCATGCAGGAAAACCTAGCACCTGAACAACATAGTGATTATGTTGTGGGGTTTGTTTAAAGTAGACATCCAGATGGATTTTTTTCCCTCTAATTTTTCAGTGTTCTGAGGTCTTATCTCTTCTGAAAGACAACACATGACCTGGATAAGTAGAATTTAAAAAATTCTGGAAATAATGAGCGCAATGAAATGTCTTGCTCTAGTTATGTATAGATGATGGGAAGAAAACACAAATCCTCTGAGTTGTAATTCCTGAAATTTCAGTAAAAAAATCAAATTTTTAGATCACCCTTCCTGAAGCTTTAGACAAGATTCTGTGTAGTTAGAAAATCATTTCTTTAGTTAACCTCTTCTTTTACTATTACTAATTGCTCTTATTTTATCTGATATTGTCACCTTTGCCACATTTTGCCTCATTTTAGATAGAAGGCGCTGAAATAGCATGGGAACTGCTGTTTTCTCAGGATATGGAAAATTGGCAAATACCGTGCTAAGTTGCTTATCATTCTGAGAGATCAAATCTGGTTCTAAGATCAGGCTCAATGAGGTCTAGCTATGTAACCAGAAGTTTGAAAGCATGCATGATCTAAACTGGTCCTCTTGTGAGTTGTACAGCACCATAAATTGCAAAGCGAATATTTTTCTCTTGCTGTAAGTACTGTTTGAGGTCTGAGAAGAATTCACAGATCTTCCACAAGAGAAAAAAAAATCCTCTCTTCCACACTGCCATGCATTTTCTAGAGCAAAATGCAAATTAATTTTATGTAGCACAGAGCTAAAAATCAAAGGTAATAAATCCTTGCGAGTTACTTCTAATGCTCTGTGGTATGTCTGGGTGTATCATATTATCAATGGAGAAGAGACAGTTTCCATTTGAGCACAGCCTTTTCCAGCTTTTTTTTTTTTTTGTAACCTCTGGGTTTTATGAGGAAAATTACCATGTTCTCATTTATTTTGTCTCTGACATTTTTATTGTCCTGGAGGTTAAAAAATTCTATACATAGTGATTCCTGTCCAGTAACTGTCCTGAAAATTTGTGCTTTTGCAAACTTTTTTCTTCTTTAATTCAGAACAAAATCTGTAGATAACACTGTGCAAACAATGTATTAGCACATATATTGTATGTGCTAAATAAAGCTGCTGCCTTCTGCTGTGATTTGTGACTGAAGTTACACCTCAACAAGGGGAGGTCTAAGTGATGCAACTAACAGGATCAAAATCTTGTCTGTTCAGATTTTGACAGTTAATTCCAGTAAGAGTTTTCCTGTTGGACAAGTCCAGATGCTTTTTTTGATTGCCTATCCTAAACACCTCCTGACGTGGGAGATGGATATCAGACAGCTCAAACTGTCTTTCCACATGCACAGGTTCTGGGAGCTTCCAGGCTCGTCAGAGTTACCTTCTGCACAAATCAACTGCAAAGACTTTCTAGTTGACCTTCTTGCAAGTAGAAGTCCAGAAGTTTTAGAGACAGAATTAGATGGTGTGAATTTTGGATATGATGTTTGCAGTAAAGTGTTTGTCTTTGCTTGCAACACCAGTTCTACTTACATGTGTTCTTGTGTTCTCCATTCCTTACTGCCAAGGCAGCACTCTACACTGTGAAGATGATGAACATGGACTACAAGGGTCCACAACAGGGTCCTAGAATATGTTCTAAACATAGGTCTAAGGCCATGAAAATTCACCTAATTTTCAAAATTCCAACACATCTAATTTTCCACAAAATCAGTGGAAGTTACTTGCATAGTTGAGGGGAAGATTGTCATAGGCATGCAGAGGACATAAATGGCTCCTCTGTGTGGCAAGCCACTGTAAGATTAGGTGACTGATAATACTAGTGCAGTTGAAAATGCAGACCTGTATATCAAAGCACATTTAAAGAGCAAATCTGTGCCATGGAAAAGGCTGGTCCTGCAAATAGCCAGCATTTTCAGCTGTTAAGTTTTTAGCATTTAGGTAATTCCTAGTTTTTCATAGGTGAGAAAGAGTCTTAGAGGCATAAGATAAATTCTGGTCTCTCTCTGTTATTAAATATCTGATAGAAAAGGGCAATACTTGTTCAAATCACATGGCAGTTGTGCTTGTGATTCACAGCTGTCTCGTTTGGGATAGGAGAGGTAACCTGTTAGGTCCCTGGGAAAGACCAAGCCTCTCCTATACCACTTCTTCAGTCATATCTTTTCAGGTAGTAGTGACAGCTTGTGTAGACTGTATCATCTTATCTTTTTCTGTCATTTGTCTTGTAACTGTTAGATATCCCTATACATACACGGCTAAGAAAATATAATTGAATGAACTATACAATAATTTTATTAGCTGACACAAAAATCACCATCTACACTTTTTTCCCCCTAGAGAAATACCATGACATTTGTGTAGATGTGAATTAAAAATGCCATATAGATAGGGCCTGGACTTCTGAACTCTGTTGAAAATGGAATATATATAGCTGTCAAAAACAGTAACAGAAAACAAGGCAGTGAGGAGGCAGATCTGTCATTCAGACTGATTGGGCTTACATATATTCACCACTTTCTGTATCTTGAACTATGCAGTATTTGATCGTCCAGATGGCTTTTATCAGCTGTTCAACTGACAGAAGTCCATTGAAAACTGGCCTAACAGTGTTTGAATTACCTTGCTATGATTCTTCAGGCACCTGAGGGCGGCTGTTAAAAGTTGAATCCGATTTAAGTCTGTGCTCATGTCAGACTACACAGGTGTTACTTCTGTTTTTATTTGTTTTATCTGATTACTCGTTTAACAGAAATTGCCAAGTTTAAAAAAAACCCCAACAAAACCCTAACAACTTCTTTTAGCTAAAGAGAAGAGAATTTGCTGGAATATTGCATACTCCCTTTCTAATGTCAGTTTTGTTTCCATTTCTTTAAATTACGTATCCATGTTCAATTAAATTTAGTTTTCTCAAACAGCTACTTGTCTGTGCTGCTTCTGAAGCAAATTAAGCTTGAGATTTTGCTTTATATATTTTAATGTAAAAAAAAGACAGGAAGTATCAGAGAAAATTGAAACAGAAGGACCTTATTTACAGGAGAAAATTCTACAGATGTTACTGGCTTAAATCCAGTGAATAATTTTATTTTGATTTTTCATAATTTCCAGTTTCTGTGGCTACTTCTAAAGTGCTGTTCCTGCTGTTTACCAACACTTAAAAATTTGCAAAGCACAGATTTGTCACATTAGTAGATTCATCTCCATTTCCATGTCCTTTTCTCTTTTCAAGGTCACCCACTGCCTGGCAGGGAGCAGGCTGTAACCTCACCCTGCTCCATGTGATGCTTGTAAATGTAAATGGCCTACTGCCTTCATGTAAAAGGCTCTTAGGACATGGATAAACTGCTAGAATCTAAGTAAAATAATGCATGTGGTGCGTTACACAAGTTAAAAATCACACACAACATGAAATATTAATGGTGTTTGACACACAAACCTTTGTCGTGACCGTAAGACTCACTGTGCTCAACCCATGTTTAAGAAGCACCTTTCTCCACTCTGAAACCATCAGAAATTTGTCAGTTAAATTAAGCTTGTTTCTGTTCTGTATTCTTTGTGTGTGTGTGTTTGTGTATATTTTCAAGAGGTTAAAAACCGTAACTCATGGCTGCAGTTTTATTTATAAGACAATCTTTGTGCAGACAAAGTTCTACAGTGCACAACATGAACAGAGAAAATTAAACCTCTCTGCACAAGTTTTAAGTCTGACTTCCTAGTTTTCGGCTCAAGTCTGTAACAATTCAGTTTGAAAAACTGAATTCTAGGAGGTGGGACCTGAATCTTTTACCACCTTGGTTTCCCAATGTTGTCACTCCTTGGCTTGCAGCAAGTTGCAAGACTAGACTTACATCTGTGTGAAATGAGCATTACACCTTTCATGAATCTAAACTTGGTTTTCTAGAGTGGTTCTAGACATATCATTTAGATATGTCTACATTAGATAATAAAATTTGCTCTCTTTGGCAAGGAAGTGGAACTGGAGAGCATCTCAGTCAATACTCTGAATCTCAAACAAATCCCAGTGCCTGCTGAGAGCTCAGGCATAAGTTTAGCATCTGAGACCACTTCTCTTGTTCTGGGTTACATATAGGGTTGAACAGAGAAGTTTATCTACAAAGAAATGGCAAAAGCATCAGCCTGATATCAAACCAGGTACTGTAGTTCATTTTGTGAGGTTTTGAAATAGCTTATGAGTACAAATATTTGTCAGAACTGGTCCTGGCTACTCACTGATTTTAAACAATTGGATGACTGTCGTACTGCTTCCCTAGGTGCTAAAAATCAACAATAATGCCAGAGTACTTCATTCATTGTTATTTTAGAAAATCCCTAATCAAAACAAGTATAAGTACTGATGTGTGCTCAGTGGTGGAGTTTTGTGTGTTCCTTGAAAATATGATATTCCCTGGAGAGAGAGGAAAGGATTAGAAATGATAACCACTTTTTAAATACATCAGCTTGCTCATGTGTGTGGTGTTTTTTATCAGCTTTACAGCAAAAGCTTCATTTGATTTGTGCAGGGATGTGGATAATAAGGAGAGAGGCCAGCAAGCTGATTTTTATAGTCTGTTTGTAGCTTAAACAAAGATCTGGGATTTTGCGGATAAAGACCAACTGAAATACCACAGATTATGCAGCTTTGGGTTTTTTTCAAAGGTTTGTTAATTTTTTCCCCCACAGAGCCTGATTTTCATGTGTCCACTCCACATGAAAACATGGAGTTTTAAAAAAGAATTTGTGGCAGAACTTTATCAAATCCTGCTTCTTGATTGTGGTTGATTCATTGTATTTAGGAATGTGCCATAATTAGACACTCGCACTTTTGTCATAAACAGGGTTTGAACTTAGACCACCATGACATTAGCAGGCACAGCTCTCACTGCAAAAATGCCACTGTTCTGGATAAAATCTTTGAAGTCAAACAAGAGGTGGAGCAAGCTGCCGTCATTACTGGAGGGTAAATATAAGTCAGTGGCATGGCTCCAGTTTTGCTGTGACACAGTTAGAAAACTTAATGAAAATTGTACTGCCTTTTCTCTTGTACAGGAGTAGAAGGCACAACCCTGCCAACAGATTTCTCAGTCCAGGCAGAAGTAGCATTTCTCTTTTTTTCGTTTTATTTCTTTTGTGAATTGTACACCTTTTGCTCAAGTTAGGATCGCTTGAATGCAAAGAGGGTTCTGAATGCTGAGAGCTAAGTGAAAATTGCTGTTAAAGTCCAGCAGTATAGCTCCTGCACCAGCTCTGCAGTTTACAGCTTGCTCACTTGTGAAGCTGAACCAGATGCCTTCACAACAGAGCTTGGACTTCCTGCATTAGATGTTAGCTGGAAGTGCAAAGGACCAGATAAATGAAAAGCATCACAGAGATGCTCTGTGTGAAAATATCTGTGTTATTTTTAAATGCATAAAAGAAAGCCAGGCAAGCGTAAGGTGGAGTGGCAGTACAACACATCCCTTTAGTGGTACTGCTCACTTTCTTATTTTGTCAAAGTTGTTGTTTCCACTGTTGGAAGAAATGGATGTTTTTAAAATTAATTTTAGCTTGGTCTAGAATTTAGCTTCTTTCAGAACCTGTGATAGAGATGTTGGTCACATTTATTTTTAAATTCCAAGGGAAGCAAATATAGAAATAAAATCATGTTTCCCTGCAGCACTTGGAAAACAGCTTTTTCATCCACCAGAACATGACTGCTTGGAAATTCAGTTGACTGAAAATTGACTAAATGAAAGAGAATCTGCAAGGAATATTTCCATTGCAGAGAAAGCTGCAAGGAGTAACTCGGCAGCATTCTTGCTGGCATTGTGATATAGTGGGCAGAGCTCTGGCATGGCTCTGGGGCAGCACGTGGAGACGCAAGTCTCAACTATTATAATTTGTAAAACAAGTAAAGCAATGCTTTTGACTTATGTTTTTTATTTTTTTCTGATACAAGATTTATATAATTTACATTTTTAATGAGCTACCTTTTTTTTCTTTTTAAGCAGGCAATAGCAAATGGAAAATAGTGGTACAGGAAAAAAAGAAGCATTCTTAAATAAACTAGACCTACTTGTGGGAAAACTGAGCCAGCTGTCAGTGACTTAAAATGGCTAAAAGATGGGAGCTGATTTTGCTTTTAATAGCTAGACTGTCCCTCATTTTAGAAGATTTCTACATATTTTCAGCTTATGTTTGAAAATGTGCCATCTTAGCTGTAGTCTTAGCATACCTCATGTACAATTGATGAGACATTCCTGAGGACACCTCAGCCTGAGTGATCAATTGCTGCATATTCAACTTGTAAAGCAGTTTGGGTCCTTTGTGAGGTTAAGATGCTGCCTGAGTTTTCCAGTATTAAGGGTCAGACTCTGATACTAGTCCTCATGTTAGCTAGTACCTAATCCTGTATCAGTTTCAGTGGGGATGTGTGTTGAATGAAATATTATTCAACATGAGTTAAGGTAGGTCATGTAATCCTCAGAAGAATACATATGAGTATATAATAGATATGGTTTAAATAAAATGCCTTTATAAAACCATTGGCTACATAGGAAGAGGAAAATCTCAGAAAATAATATTCAGAGCTTTCAGAAATACAACTATTACGACCTCTACTTCCAAATCATCAATAAACGTGCTTTATTTTGTAGTGTACTTTTGAATGATACCAGGCTGTTAGTTTAGATCATTTTCAGTTCTCTTGCAAGTGCCTGGCCCCAAAACACAGTTCTGAATGACCTTCTTTTTATTTTGCTGATTTTAAAAGGACTGACGTGGCACGGCTGCTGTTGAGGGACTGCCAGCCAACTGCCATCCTTAATTATATCTGGGCTTCTTCAGCTTCAGTAGGGTACAGTCACAAAGTCCCTTTAAGAGCCTTTTTTGCTCTACAGAAAATGTTATGTGTAAGGTATAGTAGTGCATCTATCATGAAGTGTTCATTTATGGGGCAAAACGTTGCTAAGGGAGGTAGATTTGGTCTCTGGGAAGCAGATGAAATAGAAAGCAAGCAAAGAGTCTCTGGTATAAATGGAAGAAAAGTATCAAAAGGGTAATTGTGATTGTGTGAGATAAACCCTGTATTGCTGTGACTTTCTTACTGCTGGCCATTGGAATCCAGGGTGAGGTTGTGCTGGATACAAAAAAAAGTATACATTTAGGACTTAATCCAAAGGGAAAAGCTTCCAGTGGGACTGGCTGCAGCCCAAGACTAGGCAGGGGTTAATATGGCCACATTCATGCCATGGGACCTGAAGCAGAGGACCATTGCACAGCTCAGTGTCCTTTTGTGTTGGTCAGTGTGGGCTTTTACACCGTGCCCGCCACGCCTGGTGAGGAACTCTTTGCTCTGGGCATGGCCTCCCTGTGGCATAAAGGCTTCTGGCCAGCACCAGAGGGAATTAATTAACAGAGGTTTACCCTTGCTTGCTCACTGGGCTCCCACATAACTGTGTCCTCTTTTTTAAGAAGTAGGTTGTCTCAGCTGAGATTGACTTCATTAGGGGCCTTTGAAGGTATCCATGTGCTTGCTTCTGCAAGTGCAATAGGGACTCTCAGTCTCCAGACCTCAATTTGTTGCAGGCTAGAAGCAAAGAATGCCCCAAAACTGGGTAGTGGTGGTAATACTTAACCCTCTATATTTCCCCAGTGCTGCTTCCAGGAGTGCCAGTCTGCAAGAAACAATTTCTGTGTCTTACTGTCTTGTTTTGTGCATTCCATTGATCCGCTCAGCACTTCAGAAATGGTAGAAACATGACCTTTCCTATGAATTTTTTACATAAGGGCCCTTATCTTACAAACTTGTCTGCCTCTGCACACCCTAGAGGACTAAAGTCAGAACAGCTTGATAGAGTAGCAACATTTGTTAGCGGAGATTATCCGGCAGAACTGAAGCCTAAATTCTTTCTGATTCTTTTAGAAATATATTAAAAAATATAGGATTTCTTTTTAAAAATATGTTAAGCAGAATCAAAAATTTAACCAGTGCTTTACTTTCTGACCATATAGCAATAATTTCAACCTGTCTTCCTTAGTATGTAAAGTTAGTTTTTATGCTTGAATTTATAATTTGGAATAGGGTTTTATGACAGTCTATTACTGTACATGAATATGACAAGATTCCACTATTAAACTTAAATGTCTTAAGACACATTTATAGTTGGAAACAATCTCTGTTATCGTGAGACTGTTTAGTAATAAATACAAGCTGAAATAAGTAAATTTTATCTGTTGTGAAAATAATCTGTCATTGTTAAACAGAATTGCCATTATACACGTATTGTTTATTATTATTTGAATTAAAAAGAATTTATTTACATTACAAACTGTAAAATTAATTTACTGTTAAACAGTTAAATTACAGCATTTGCAAGGCTAAGCTGGCAGTAATTTGGCTATAAATATATGTTATTTTTTCCCCAAATGCTTTACACAAAACATTATGAAAATGCATACATTACAAGAATCCAGACAGGGAGTCCAATTCAGCTTCTCCTAATTTTTATCTGAAAATCTATCCATTTTCAGCATTAGAAAGGGAGATGCAATAATGTATTCAGAGTGATAGAACAAGGGATTCTGATGGTTTTCAGCATCTAACACCCTTCTTAATGCTTATAGGCTTTGATCCTTTCAGATATCATCTTGAAAATCATTGTGAAGGAAAGCTACTATGATTTATGTGATACAATGCGTCCGATATCTGCTTTTGTGCTTTTTTTATAAGCTGCCCTTTTTTCAAGTGCTTTAAACTCATACATATTTCTAAATTGGTTTCCGTAGTCAACAGTTACTACTGACAACAGTTTTCATATAATTTATGAAGGTCTGGGTCCTACAGGGTGTTGGCTTCTGTGGCGCTGATCTCACAAGGGTCACCTCAGCTTTAACCAGAGCTCTCGTCTCAGTTGCGCACTGGCTTGGCAGTAGGAAGGGCTCACATCTGGCTGCTGGATTTGGGGAAAGAACAGCCTCATGGAGCCAAAGAAACCTGTCTGAGACTTGGCATCCACTGCATATGAGCTCTGAAAATGAAGGCGGTCCAAGTACAGGCTCTAACTCTTCCTTACTGTCCATTCTAACTTCCAGACTGAAGGCTTTCAGTTCAAATTCTTGCTGTTCAAATTCTGGAAGGCAGAAGGTGCTTTCAGGTATTTTTCCTGCCCTATAAACATTAGCTCTTGTGATATAGAGAAAGCATGGTAAGACCGACATGTGGTAAAACCAGCCAGTCCACCAGCAGGACTACTTAGTTTGCAACACTGGTTTTTGAATGGTTAGTAGAAATTGTAAGTTATTAGTGGGACATGGTTCTTATTTGATGTTTTCTTCATCGGTTTTCTTTTACGTTGGAAGGCTCAGAACACGTACAGATCATTTGCCACTTTGGCACTTATTTAAGCAAAGACCATAAAAGATGCCTATGGCTATCAGTTAATTTGGCAGAGACTATAAAGACATCCTTTAAGTGATCAATTTGTACGTTCTCTATCCTGGGCACTTAAAATTTGCATTTGTTTACCTTAACTGTCCATTCTGGATATGACCTTTATTTTTTCTGCTGTGGCTGAACCCTTGTGATTAATTCTGTCCCTGCCTACACAGGGAATGTGTCCCTTCTTTATCTGTACTGTCATACTCTTTCTTCATTTGCTTTGGAACAGAAGAAAGAGTCACCATTTGTCTTATATATAACTGGACAAACAAGAAGATACTTTTAAATTTGATAATAGAGAACAAAGATAATCTTAACATCTTCAATAAATTAAAGGCTGAAGTGCTTGTGCAAGAGCAGTTGGGACAATTACAGTTTTACTGTCTTTCTTCTACTTCAGCTGTTCTACCCACCAACTTCATTAAAACTCTCTGACAAAAATTTCATCCTGTTTTTCCATTTCCTTTAAGGTCTGCTTCTGTACCCATCACCTCTTACATGGGTGCACACTTGACAAACCAGAATAGCGTATGTCTTTCCTGTGCTGTCATGTGCAAGAAGCAAATTAAAGCATTTTGTGAATCTCACTGCTGGTTTCATTTCTACATGATGCGGTACAGTGTGTTTGCACAAGCTGTGCTGACAGATAGGATGGAATATTGTATAGCTACCTTGAGCAACCAGTCTTTTCAAATGTTGGCTGACTATAGTTTGAGTTAGGTCTTCTCCTGAAGAGAGAGTCACTTAGGGATAAACGTGTGCTCTTCACATGTGTTTTGAGAAAATTTCCTGTCCGACCACAGAGACACCAACACAGCCGAATGGCCAGCTGATTGATCATGTGCACCACTGCCCGTTCTCCAGCTCTCTCCAGTTTACCTGTTGGCAGCAGATTCACAAGGAGGGCCTTTGTGGGTAATGTTGTGGGCAGCTGGCGTAAACCAGTTTTTCTAGATGTGCAAACTCCTTTCCAAAATCTGAAAGACCATTACTTGGGGTAATAGGAGGTCAGGATGTATCTATTACCAGCAGGAGAGCCTCTCATTTGAGTCATGCAAGCAAATTTACGTGGAGTTTCTTTTTCCTTTGCTCAGTGCTGTTGAGTTGCACGTACTGAGTTCCTTGCCTCACAGTAGTGTGCCATCAGTACAGCCGTAAAAGGTCAGTATATAATGATAGAGCAGTTTGTACTTGACGACATTTTCACACCGAATTTTTTCTCTTTAACATTTCTGAAAAAAAATCACACAGTTTTTAAGCACTTCTGAGCTGAATTTGAACAAGCTGGAGTTAGGAATTCACCATCGCGTTGCTCACCCATCCCTAACCTTGAAATGTTTAAAAATAAATAAATAAATGGATTAGCATAAAATAATATAGTAACCCACTGAATTTATTTAGTTTAATTTATGCTAATCATGGCATATTGGTATTCTGGCAGATAAAATAAAGCTGGTGGAGAAGATTGCGACAAGGAAACTATGACAATTAACCCTAGAAATTATCACACTGAAAGTGTGTTCAGCTTTGCCGTTGAAAGGAGCGAGTCCAGCCAATTCTGTAAACTACCAGTAATAAGATGGATTTATTAATTTTAGGAATGTAAATTTAATTTTTGATTCTATATATACACATACGCACACATGTATTTCCTTAAAGTTATGCATATTCCTGTTAGATATTAGAATTTTAAATATTTGAATATAAAAAAACAACTTAATTCAGGACAATGCTGAGGTCATTTTACATTGTTTTTTCATTATTTTTGGCTTATCGTTCTCAGAAGGTTTTTTAAGGTTGGGCAATATACCACATGAGGAATAACTGTACATAATACAGAACTTAATATTAGTTTAGGCTTTCAGTAACATGAAAAATAATGAAAACTACAAGCAGAAAAGGTTGTATGTATCTTTGCTATTATTTATCAGAGAACGATAGATGGACTCTATCATGCTGCATCACCTATAAACTGTGTCTTGGCTCTGTCTACCAGATGAAGCATACAGACCACGTAAATGAAATTATTATCATAAACAAACAAGTATCTCAGAACATCTCACATGCTTTAGTTCCTGTGTGTGTTGATTTGGTTTTAGATGTAAATTAACTCCTTTGGTTTCTCACTTAAAACCTTGTGTAACACTCAGTGGAAACAGAGATTTAGTTACAACTTTTTTTCCACACAAAATAAAAAATTGAAATTGTGAGGGAGGGAAAAAAGTTCCTTACTTTACCTTAGGCCTTATTGGATGACATAAATGTCAGATACAATTTGAGTAAAGTCTCTGAAAAGGCAAGATATTTGTACTATTTACTAGGTTAGGATTAGCATTTTTGTTGGTTTGTTTCACTTTTTAAGGAGTAGAATCACAGGCTTAAAGGTGATGGCAAGGATTTTCCAAAGAGGATGCCTCAATTAGGTTTTAATTCTCTTTAGGACATAAGTAGGTGGCCTGATTTTCAATACTGCAGAGCAAGCAATGGCAATCCAAGGCCCAAAAGGACTGCATGATTTTTAGCACTTAGCCATTTGCTTTGCTGCTGCATTTTGCGGCTTTAAATTGTTTTATCCTGAACTTTAAAACAGGTGTTTCTTCCTGGTTACTGCCTGAAATGCCTGAACAAATGGCAGGAGCTGAGCAAGTTAATGCCTCTGCACAGGGAAGAGTAACACTGGTGATGTGCAACTTCTGCCACACATGCAAAATAAACATGAAAACAAGGCTCATTTTTTTCAAATGCCTTTTGTTTCCTGTTTTTATTTGAAGCACAAATCACTACTAAAGTTTCAGGTGCAATTATAGGCTCTTATGGATTGCATTGCATGTTGAACTTGCATAGTAATTTTCTTATGGATTTCTTGGTTTCAGTCAATTAAAACTTGCCAGAGTGTTCACTTAGAGGCTAAAAATACTCCTGCTGCATATCTACCTGGGAATCCCCTATGCCTGAACGTGGGTTGAGCCGTTTCCCGGTATGGGCCAAGATAAAACATACTTTTCCACTTTTACAGCGAGTATTTGTGGACTCTGACAGCTTGTTCAGCTGTAGGTAGAAACTTGAAATTGGCATGGAAATAGCTCTCATGAAGAAGTGCTATTAGTTTTTCTAGAGAAAATTGCTTTTGATTTGACTGAGCTGTAAGCCTTTGGGAAGTAGAACAAAATTTTATTCTCTGAGCTTACAGGGTGTGTAGTGGAGGAAAGACTCTGTGCATATGGTTAATTTAGTGGAACAGCAGAGTATAGTGCAACATGCTTCTGAAAATGGGTGGAGGCACCTGAGGCCAGCACTTTATAAGGTATGAGGGACATGTTGAAAGAACTTTTAATTTTTAGGTGCTAAAACAAAGGCAGGTTCTTCTCTAAGCTCTCAGAGATCTCCTTACTTCCTAACACAAGCAAGCTACTACACACAGTCATATTACTCTATCCCAGAGAAACAAAAGAAGGAAAAGACTTTGAACAAATGTTTTTAGCCTCTTTTGGATTTGAAATGACATTACAGTTGCACTGCAGAAAACCCAGCAGATCTATCCTGCCGTATACACCATGATCCAGACAGCAGGATCTGTATCTAAGCTACCATTTGCCGCATCTTATGCCTCTGTTTCTTCACTTCTAGATAACATCAGTCCCCCATTTACGTATTTGAAATTCATCTTTGGGTACTTGCATATTTTTAATTTTCCTCACATTAGAGATTAGTAGGGTTTTTTTCCAGTCATCTTTCCAAGGATGATATATTACACCTTTTTTTACCAAAGCTTTTTTTTTTTCCCATTAATTTAGCTAACCTTCCAATAGGGTCTCTACATTTTTCTCTTCTGTAATGTTCAAACTGGTTTTCAGGATAAGATGATGTAGGACAAAGAAGGATTCTGTGGCACATTCCTTAAAGAATAGTTTTTGTTGCCTGGACAGACAGCAGCTCTTCTGAGCTCTGACAGGTTCTACCATAGTTCCAGCTCCTGAGCACCTGCTGCCTTTCTCCTTGACTGGGCCCTGAGCTTCCTTTCATGTGTAACTATGTCACCTGGCTGTCAATTCAGAAGTAGATCTTCAATCCCATCATCCATGAACCTATATCTTGTTGAACCCAAGATACACTTAAAAGGCCAGCTCTGTGGCAGGTCCAAGCACTTTACACTGTGCAATTTTACTGTCTAAAACCCTACCCAACTGTAATTCTTCTGACAGACACTGATAGATACACCTCCTCCAACAGGATCAGATCCAGTCTCTTTAAAACTTCCCTCCAGCAGCTCTGGCTTGCCTCCCTGCCCACAAACCTGGGTTCTGAAATCAAGGGAGATCTTGGGGAGTAAGGCAGCTTCTCTCTCGTGTACAGAGAGGTGTACAAACCCTCCCTGAAGAACCTTCCTTGTCCAGAGCTTCTCCAGAGCTTCCCCACCAAAGGATGTTGGTGGAGACCAGAGAGACAGGAAAAAGGGCAAATCCATCATAGATCCACCAGTTGTAGAAGGATAGGGTGATTTTCATATTTCCTTTGTCTTTGTTACAGAGCTGTTTTCTCCAGAAAAGCTGCCAAATAGACACATCATTCACTCTTGCTCAGGCCCGTTGCTGCCTGTTGGCGTGTCCCGCTCTGTCAGAGCCAGTAACGCTCCTGACCCCACTGGACTTGATCCCCGGAGATCTCAGAGAAGGGATGCATTTTTTCCTTAGGCCTTTAGCTGCCAGGCTTCCCCAGTACAGGGCGACACAATATCAAAGCCATCTCATTCACTACTAAATTTATTATGTTGTAAATTGGTTAACCTAGGGCAGATTGTCATGCCTAGAGAACCTAAGGCACCAACTGTATGGAAAAAATGCTTAATATGTGTTTGTTGGCAAGAGCGGATGGAGCTGGGCTATGGAGATGCACAGATTATGAGAAGGAGATGTTTTCATTGTCAAACACTGGAAGATGATGTACAGTCAAAATGTTGTAAAATGTTGCTAATATTATTTGAATATACAGCATTCTCTGTATTTGAATCATAGACTCTTGAGGCCTGAGTGTAAGTAGTTCTGGTATCTCTTGACTTTTTTATGCTTAACTGGCTATCTTACCATATTCCTGGCTGGCTGCTGTACAGACAGCGTGGCACAAAGTGGTAATAGGGTGGGGCCAGTTGAAACAGTGAGCTCAACAGCGGGGTCCTGGCCTTGAGTCCTCTTCTAGCAAAAGGACAGGGTGCCACTGTAAGTATAAAAAAAGAAAAGAAAACTGGAAAAATTTCCAAAAGTAAAACATCTCCAGAAATGTGCTGCAAAGAAATAAAACATAATTAAATTCCCCAACTCATTTTAGCCCCAGAGCTTGAAAATGTCAGTAAATAAATTATTGGTTATGTAAAGATTACTCTTTTCTGCTACTAGAAGAGAAGCAGCAAAGCCATGAGGTGTCCCTTCTCTGATCCATAGCAAGAAATAAAAACATAGGCAATATCACCAAAATGGAAAAAAAAGACATATCCTTTCATAGCTGTCAGTACTCTCCTTACTTTCGAAGGGAGGAAGGCAGGTTATCGCTTGTGTATGTGTGAAATTCAGCCTTGTTTGCAGTATGATTGTATAAATAGCACTTTATTAAAAGCTAACTGTTATTTCCAGACTCTAAACTTAAACACAGACAAGTTCAGGGATAGATATAAAATCAATATAGCTCTTCAAGTAATGCAAGCAACATTTTGAAAAGCAACTATTTAGAGTCCAGCAAGTGATTTGCTGATAAGGTTGCTCTGCTGCTCCATTTGTTGCTGATGTGCTATAACTTGTCCATTAACATGACTGAAAAATGGAACTGTGAGCTTGGTTTGATTCTGCTGGAGGACTTTTATTTCATCCTCTGAAAAAAACTGCGAGCAGCATATCTGATACTTTTTAAGAGGGAACTTCAGACATCTAATATAAAGCCACAGTGAGTTTTTACACAAAACATGCTGTGCATTTCAGATGGGTTTCTAATCATTGTGCTAAAAATCTTGTTTTATTTTTGAACAGCTAAGTGTATAAAAAACCCTAGTAGTGCATAAGCACAGGTAATAAAATAGAAAAGACTATGTCTTTAACTATTCATATGCCTTTAACTATTCCTGTTGCCTTTATATGGATTTTGATGAAATCATGCATGAATTTTGCAATATTAGTATTGTTTTCCTTCTGTTACGTGGATTGAAGTGATCACAGTAGCCATTAAACAAAGTGCCAATATTTCCTCTATGGCTCCATCTTCCTACCTTAGTTTTCTAGTTTATCTGGTTCTGAGTGAATGTCACTCATTTCAGCGACATTAGTTTGATGTCAAATGTGACTTAGGCTTTGAGGTTGATGGGATGATAAGCAGCCCAACGTTTCCCCCTGTGGGAGATAATGTCTGCACCAACCTGCCTTTTTACATTCAGAGGTCATGTCCAGTTGAGAGCAACATGTACAAATGGGATTTTAGGTACACATTACCTTTTGTCCCTGAAAGTACAGGGGGGTTGTGACACAATAACTATGCAGGTTTCCTTCAGTCCTACCCATTCCTATGCCTAATCAAGTAATTTAAAAAATGTACACAATTTAGCTTAGACATGCTTGTCTCTTTAATTAGATTCTTCACCAGAAAAGTATGCTTTTCAATGCACAAGTCAGTCAAAAGAAGGAAAAGACTCCACAAGCATATACTGGACAAGTGGTTTTTTAGTATATAATTGCTGTGATGAGCACAGTAGAAGAACTCCTGCATGGTTTGAGGACAACAGATGGAACTGCTTCAGAATTTTTTTTTCTGAAGAGCTTTTTAAGTGAATTCAATGATAGTACACTTTTGATCATATCTTTTATTTAGTATTTTAGATCTCTTATTTTACTACCTATTCTAAACTAAAATATGAAAAGAGAACATATAAATGCATACTGATACAGTGCTGAAAATGTGATGGGAAAATATCTTACTACTTGGTAGTCCATATTGTAAAAATATTATTTTTAATTGGGGTATTTGATGCATAAGCACCATGTTTTGGACCAGCATGAGTTTTAACAGATGAGACATCATTTCGCCCAAGGGAATACAGAGTTTATGGCAGTATCACTGCCAGACCTCTAACTACTGTTACCCTGACACTTTATAGTGACACTAGTGACCACCACTGTTACGAGTTTAAATTCTGCATGCACTGAGCTTTTATACTCAAGTTGAAGGCTGAGGGAGGGAGGAGGTAGAGGAGACAATGCTTCATGACTGGCTTTAGGGATATTAAATCCTTGCCAACTGGTTAGATGGATAGTGCACTGTTTCTAAAATTTGCAAGTCAAAGGGAGACAGGCCTAAATTCTTTCCACTATGAAACCCCCACAGTCCTCTGCCTTTCAGGCAGAAGCAAAAAGGAATGGAAAATTCCAAACTATCGAGCGCTTCATTTTTTTTTTCTGCAGTGCTGTGCTTAGAAAAATTGCACTATTTTTTTTTCTTTTTTTTTTTTTTTTTCTAAGGCAAAGAAGTAAAATTAAAGTTGTATGACTGTTATAAATATTACATGTTCAGGGTATCAAGAGTACCTGTAGTTCTCTGGTTTCTGAGGGTGTTTTTGAATTAACCCTTTTATAGATACTGGTTGTTGGGAGAAAAGGATTAATTCTTAGGCAGATGTTAAGGAGAAAGTATCCTATCCTAAAGGTTTGTGGTATTTGCATGTATGTTGTTTGCATATCTGTTTTGTAGAAGTGGACTGTAGGGTATTGAGCGAAATTATGACTTGTTCAAGTTTGCTTGACAAGCCAGAGATGAGGCAAGAAATGGAATCCAATGTCTTCATTCCAGATTCTCTGATGTTTTTTAATTCTTTCAGTTTTACTGAATATTAGAAATTAATCAACATAAGTGTTGGTTCTATGTTAAATGTATATATATTCAGCAGCAGCAGAATTCAGGATTTAGAAAATGGTGAACTTTTACTGAATTTCTCAAAGACTGAGATAAATATGCTGTCTTGTTTCACTGACATGTTTAAGAAGAACTTCTGACAAGTCCTTTGGGAGGAGTAATATGAGATGGAAGGAAATCGGAGCAACCAGATTACTTGGCTGAGATGTCCTGAGTTTGAAGGACCCATACAAGCAGGAATGGAGCATGCAGGAAAGCAGACTCTCCTGCTGATCCCGACAAGAAATGTGCACTGTGCAGCACACTGGTGCTCAGGCTCTGGATGATGCCTGGAATTCACTCAGTCATGACCTTCTCTTTAGCTGAGTACTGCTCTTGCAGGGGATGAGATACCTCCAGATATCCTTCCTCTGTGGGTAAAACACATTTGTAGCTTTCTGCTGGGTCTTGTATAAGCAACAGACAGGCTATGTCCTCAATTAATCCATTTTCAACATCCTCCTACATAAAATCTGCCTGTAATTTAACCTATACTGTCCAGATGAAAATGATTTAGAAGAACTTCCATCTTAAGCCAAAGTCAAAAAGAATACCATTCAATTTCTTGTATTTTTTCTTGTGATTCTCTGAATAATTTTTAAAGTTGTTTCACTTCTGCTTCTCTATTTACTCCAGTCAATTTACTCATTGGATCAAACTCTGTTTTTCCTTTTCAGCATAATACCTCAGCCACACTAGCACCTTTGTACCTACCTCCAGTCTTCATTTTGCAAGCTGTTCATACCTAGTAATAATGATGTTGTCTCATTTTCTTCATAATCTTTAGCTGTCTTTGGGCTGGTTGATGTTCCCACAACTTTGAGAAATGTTACCCTATTGAAATAAATATATTAATTAGATTATCAGGTATTAACTTAGACCAGACATCCCTAATGTAATTATTCTTTTTTTTGCATTAGTGTTTCAGGAGCGGATCATTTTTGTATACAGAATTATTTTTATTATTTATTATTTTATGTTTTGGGGACAAATTGACTTGTCTCTCTCACCTGCAGAAGGAATCAGTGATACTTGAGAAAACTTTACCATTATGGATAAACTTTAATATCTTTACTAATTGTATCACAGTTGGGCCAAGAATTTGAAAATAGATTAAGCTTTGTATTTAATTTATGTGGCATTTCTTAAACATTCTCCAGCATGTCTATCTCTTTAAAGTATTGACTTGCTTCAAAGCTAATTTTGCCTCTGACCACTGTCTGATGAGAAATTCACATGTGCTAAATATACTTATGATAGTAATCTTATTTTCAGTCCTCCAGTAAAGATCCTGATGGCTTGAAAGGGATCTGAATCTTCAGTGTAGCTTCCCTGCCATTATTTTTCCACCAGATTTCAGGAGAAAGAAATGGTTGGAATGCTAAGCCATAAATACTGCTCTAATGTAGTTTAGCAATCTAAATATATTTTGTCAAAATATATTTTGTCAATATAACAGTAATGTACCAATAATAATATGTTCAATGAAACAATAACAGTATAGATAATAATGACAATTTGTTTGTCTCATGAAGGACTTCTAGTGAATAAGGGACTACAGAAAGGCATTAATAGAAATGGATTGCTCACACATACAATACAGTCCAGATGTGACTAATATACTTCTCCTATATGATAAATTGGGAACAGCAAGGAGTGTTGTAAGATTGTTGAGTTGTTCAACCAAACTTCAATTTGATTTTCACATCTCTGGGCTACTGCTTGAAATACAGACTGTGACAACCCTCTCTGGTCAGTATACACACATTGTTCTTAGACTGAAGTCAGTGAGACTATTGCAAAGTCACCTCAGAAAGAGTGGGCATTGTAATTCAGGTTTCTTCTGGAATGGCTCTTAATGCCACTTTTCAGTGATCATTTTGTCATGTTTAGGAGAAACGGCATTGCCTGGATGCTTATGTGCCTTGTTTATGCCACAGCTTAATTAGAACTCTTTTGATGTTTCTGTGTTAGTCCTCTGTCTGAAGAAGTGGAAATTTTAGATCCTGGTGTAGCTTGGGCAGGTGACAGGGCTTTGGCACAACTACACTGTTGGCAACTAATTACTGCTGTAATGCTCTGCAGAAAGAACAAGGCACTCTAGTATGTGGCTCTTGGTTGCCTTAAAAGTATTTATGTAGCCTACAAGTAGCAATGTCTGTGTTTTTATATCTCTGCCTGACCTGGTCTACACAGAAGGCAGCACCATCCTCAGTGTCCATCAGACATTTCTGTCAGCTGAAACAAGAAAGCAGTGACTAGATTCTGAAGGCTGTTGATGCAGACCTTTTGGATTACTGGTGAAAGACTAAAACAAAGAAACAAACAAAACCCCCAAACAGCAGCAACAACAAAATGATGAAACACAAAATCCCAAGATCTAAGAATCTGGGCATTATTGTTGAAAAAAGGTGGAAGGGAATATATGTGACTGTTATACCAAGAGTGGTTTTATTACTGCATTGTTTTTTGAGATTAAGGCAATCTGTCAGAGTGGGAATATTTTTGAGGGTGAAAGCAAAATGGGAGATCTCAGACAGTGTATAGAGAATCCAAAACACTGGGGTTTTGAGCTTCAAAACGCAATCAATTTAATGAACTTACTTTTCCAGAAAACAAGTTCATTCTCAAGTGTTTAACTAGCATGCCCAAAACTAACTGCTTATAAGTGATAGATCAAAATAGTATAAGTGTTAAAGAGCATAATATTTGTACATTTGGCCACTTCATTTCAAATATTTTGTATACGTGCTGGTTCAGTTTTGGTTCTCTATCACAATCCCAGACCTCTTCTGCAAACACTAAGAATTTTCCTTTAATCATATGAAGACTGATCCTTATTCCAGGACTTGCTATTTGTGTGTCTTGGTTTGGACAGACAGGTGTCTGCCAGGGACAGCCGGAGCTTCCCTTAGAATGGAAAATGTAAACCCTCTCCCTCTGAATTATTATAATTTTGAAATTAAGGAGCTTTCAGGCAAAGATATGGGAATAAGAATAACAGTTCTTTACTAGGAATATTAAAAATAAAAATGTAGTAGTAGTACAAAAAAGCAAACAAACAAAAAAAAGAAAACACCGACAGAGTCAGAATACAGCCTGACACCCTGTTGGTCAGGTTGTTGGAAACAGTCCAAATAATTCCTTCTGGAGTGACAGATGGGGTTCCATTGGAGCAGAGATGATCCTATAGAGGGGTGTAGTTTTCCTATGAAGGTCCAGTGCTGGTGAGATGGGTCCGGTGTTCCTCTGGGAATCCAATGGAAAACAGGATATCCTGTTGTTCTGAATCTCAGGTTTTATCGGGGTAGGACTGCTTGGCTCCTCCCACTGGGTGGAGCATCTCACAGTGGGATGATGTAATTTCATCAGTCATGCAGTGAGCCTCAATGGCCCATTAACAGAAGACAGGCCCCTGGAGGGAGGATGGGTCCTGGAAGAGATAAAGAACACTGCCCCACCTAGTTCTAAGAGCTGGCCCATTAACAGAGGACACCCACCCTGTCCCCCACCCCTGGAGTTATGAGGAATGGATCTTAGAAGAGATAAAGAAAAACACCTCCACAATGGGTTTCAACAGATGGCAATAGAATTTTTGATTACATCTTGCATTGCAGCCCAAGACATTGTGAAAGTCATCAACTATCATTAAACTCCCAGTAAAACTATCAGCTGATCATTTGTGGTAGGCTGCATTCTTCAGGACACTATCAATGAACCACAAGGCACTATCAATGAGCCAGACATGCTGTCACACACAGGCCATCGTCTCTGACTCCCAGGAGATGAAGATTAGCACAGCCATGCAGAGCATGAATTTTGCTAGAAATCTGAGCAACACTACTTACTGTATACATATCAGAGTTAGGCAGAGTAAATTACAAATTAAAACAATGATCAGGAACTAAACTCTTAATTTATTGTAACTTAATTTTAGATTTGAGCTCAGACCTAAGCTTTTGTAATTTTGAGACTTATTAAAGATAATACTGTAGAATCTTTTTCTGTCATGATTAACTTTTAGTTTTTAACAAATTCTTAGTCCTATTCTATGAGAGCATCCATGTTTACATCTTTATTCATGGTGGTAATTCTCCTTGAAGATTTTTACAAAGTTAGGGTTGTATTTGCAAATTCCTCTCCATCAAAACAATTGAAATAGTAGCAGAAGTTACATAATGAAGAACTTCATCTGAATATTTAGCCCTGAAATTAAATAATAATTCAAATTACAAATTATAATTTTTTCCTTAATTGCTTTTCATGTCAGAAGATACAGATAGATAAATGAACCTTTCTGGTTACATTTTGAATGAAAGCATAATTTTAGTGATCAGGTTAACATTTTCTTCATTTTACTATCAAACTGAAAGAAAACTATAATACAAATGTATTTTTATAATTTGAAGACACATTCCTTCCACAAATATTTGACCCGAGTTAGAAAGTGAAGAAGATTATAACTGTCTCTTGGTGTTACATACTCAAATGATGTTGGTTATCTAACAGGAAAAACTATTAATATGGTAAAGAGCCACACACAATTCTGTGTTATAGAAGGACATTTTATTTAGTAAATCTTATTCTCTTTTATTTTTCTTAGATGAAAACAAATGACATTTGTTTTTTATTTCTTTATGGTACCCTCCACTACCTCACATGCAGGTTTGTTGCAATTTAGCAATACCAATAAATGTTTGAGCTCCTATTATTTTATCCTGTACCTGAAACTAAACCCAGGTTTTCTTCATCTTTGATTTAAATTGAATTTAAATTTATTTATGGAAATAATTTTTGAGTAGTTTTGTATTTCATGAACATACAAAAATAACTTTTGTCAATTTTGAGGAGCTAATTTAACCTCCTAGTGTGGTGTGAAACTTCAAGAATGATGGGGTTAAAATACCCGTGTCTCATTTAATAGCTCAGTTTAAAAACTCCGAGGATTGTCATCCTTAGGTAAGGAAAAAATAGGCATAGGCTTTCTAGCCTTTTAAACCAAAATTAGTCAAATGAATCACAGAAATATTTAGGTTGCTAGAGGTATTTGAAACTCATCTGCTCAATGATGACTTCTCTTAAAGCAGGGCTAAAAGTTCAAAGGTATTCTGAAAGATGCATATCTAGGATCTGGTCAGTGACAAAATAACCTATTCATTATTAATATTTTTTTTAAATGTATTTATATTTATATAAAGGAAAATAACTGGCAGTTCTTCCAGAAATTAAACAGTGGGTCTTTTAAGCACAGGTTTCTGTTTGTATAACACAATCTGGATTACGGCAGTTTTAGCTCAGTGAAATCCCATCATTTTTTATGCATAATTTGCTAGACTAGGGATATGATTAAAACTTCAGCTTGCTACAAATACTGAAAGACCTAGAAGGACAACGAACTGTTTCTTTTCATTTTATAGATAAATAATCTGAAAGGCTGCAGGATATTTCTCCAGTCAGAGATATGAATCCAGATGAGACATCCAACTTTTATCCATTTGTTTGCAAAACCCATGTTTGTTCTGTTCAGCTGTCCTCCCCATATGCACAATACATACTTCTCACATAGCTAGAAATAAAATCTAGGTTTCTGTTTCCTTCTAGTTCCTCCAAACTAGAAGGCTTCATTACCATCTAGTAACCGTAATAGCAGAAAATTGGAGATTTTTCCATCTAGGTCTTAGTCCATACAGAAGCTACATGATTGTTTGGGCGTTAGAATTCCACGGTCAGAAATTTAGAGTGCATGTATGAAATAAGATGATCAAGTTTTTGACTGGACAAAACAGCTGAAAAAGAAATCAAATGGAATTTAGTTATTTGGCACCATGAAAAAATCATCTGCAATGAACACCAATGTTTGCAGTAAAGTTTTTTCTCAGTCTTTCCTCTGAAATCACACAATTCAGTAAAAGTATTTTGATATCAGCCATTTCTCAGACTTGGGCTACTGTGTTTCTCCTCAGTGGCACTGTAGATGTGAGAAGCTGTGAAACCAGTTACTCATATCTTTTGGACTCAGAGGTCACTTTGTATTGTTTTATGTTGATTAACTTTCGTAGAGCCATCCAAAAATAGCAAGGGAGATAGACTCCATGGTGGTGATCTGAAAACAGAAATTTTGGTTCTCAGGGCCCTGGAGACCAGTTTTATTTACTGCATACTTCATACCAACCATATGAAGTCTAACACAGACAAATGCCAGATTCTGCACCTTGGCTGGGGTAATTGTGGGTGTAAGTTCAGGCTGGGGAATGAGGTGCTGGAAAGCAGTGCCAGGAAAGGACCTGGGGGTCCTGTTCAGGAGAAAGTTGGACATGAGCCAGCAGTGCCCTGGCAGCCAGGAGGGCCAGCCCTGTCCTGGGGGGCATCAGACACAGCATGGCCAGCCAGGCCAGGGAGGGGATTGTCCTGCTCTGCTCTGAGCTGGGACAGCCTCACCTTGAGTCCTGCAGATAGTTTTGGGTGCCACAATAGAAAAAATACATTAAGCTGTTAGAGGTCATCCAAAGGAGAGTAATGAAGATGGTGAAGGGCCTTGAGGAGAAGCCATACCAGGAGCAGCTGAGGTCACTTGGCTTGTTCAGCCTGGTGAAAAAGGGACAGAGGGGAGACCTCACAGTGGTCTTCAATTTCCTAGTGAGGGCAAGAGGAGGAGAGTCTCAGATGTCTCGATCCTTACAATAGTTTAATTATGATGCAATAAGAAAATAGCTGAAGCTGGACGCCTCTGAGGAGAGGCCTTAAAAAAAGGAGTGTTTTTATATTTTTGGAGTACAATCTGAAAGTGAAATCTGAAGGTGAAAGTCTTGAGTAGTCAGCTCCTGCTGTGTCTCTGAGTGTCTGTGCCACAGATTCCTGTGCCCTTTGTCATGCAAAGGGTCGGCAGTTCATGTCCCAGGACTCCAACTAACTGCAGCAGCACACCGAGCTACCGCACTGAATGTATACATGACAACAGGCTCCCCAGGGCAGTGGTCACAGCACCAGCCTGACAGAGTTCAGGAAGTGTTTGGACAACACTCTGAGGTACATGCTGTGATTCTTGGGGCTGCCCTGTTAAGAGCTGGGAGTTGGACTTGCATGATCCATGTGGGTTCCTTCCAACTCAATCTTCTATGATTCCTTGGTTCTGCACTAACTGCTTCTCCTCCTTCTCTTCTGCTTTGCATGCTGCCACATGTTTCTGTAGAAGTGAGCTCCAGTGCATTGCTATCAGATCTTCAAAAACACTCGAGTGAGTCTTCCCCTTCCCTATATATTTAAGTCAAATGGGAACATAATACAGACAATGGGCTTGAGCAGTCGAGGCCTTTCCCAAGTGCATGTGGAAAGTCAGAAACATTTATATCAATCATGTGGAATGTTTTATTACTATAGATAGATACAAACCCACCCCCCCTCATCCCCCTTTTGCTCCACAAGAAAGAACTTCAGGCTTCAGTGAACCCCTGGAGGATTCACCATGTGAAAAAAGGAAGAGAGCACAGATAACAGAAAAAGAACTTAAACAGGCAAGAGGAAAAACAAACTGGAGAAGTTCCCAAATCTGTGTAGCAGCCTTTCCAAAATGTCACTAAGTTATTCTCATAAAGCAGCTTAGCTCTCTGTTTTTGCACTCTTCATCCAATGATTTTGTGAGAGAGAGCAAGAAAGAGACTCAGGTGAAACTGGTCATTTTTGGTTCCTTGGCCATTCCCTATATAATGTTTGGATTATTCTTCTTTCCACACTTAAGAAACTTGTAAGGACTTTGATCTACCTCACCAGAGAACTGGGAAGGAGGAGTGTCTAATTTCCTCAGTGAACCTGATCTCAGCTGGGAACACCTCTCCTTCTCTATCTGTCTCTTTGTTCAACTTTATATATATGTATCTTCAAGTATATTTTTTAAGGCCAAGAAGCTCAGCAAGGGGAAAATCATGTCTGCACTTGTACCAACTGTTTAAAGAAATTATATCACAGAATGATTTACAGATTTTTCTAACAAGCAGTATTTTAAGGCATGAACAGTTCTTTTTATTTTTTAAAGAACAAGCAAAGAGCTGTAGTAATTACCTTCAGTCAGCACAACCCTCAGCGTTCATTGCTGTCACAGAATAGAAAAATATTTCTTCTTTGTATTTCTGGATGCAATGTTTTCCACTTTTAAGTGCAGTATAAAGGACAATGATTTTCTTCTCCACCCCCAGAAGAGTGAGAGATGAATGTTTAATTAAAGCCAGAATTTGTAATGTTCACAGAACAAATTTTTCCCCATAAGTGTCTCTGCTGATACAGATACTGTTTGTAGCTCATCTCCATGCGTCCTTTCTATCTGCTAACAACAGAGCCCTGCTGCAGTTGCTGCATAAGCAGTTTTTGTCTTTTTAATAAGGAGAAGGGAAGTCTTGTGGTTCATCCCAGTGGTGCAGTTTAAGAGAAAAACAAGAAAACAAGTCAAACAAGGGCAAAGAGAAGATTCTTTTAACTCTCTGATTGCTTTTGCCACATTGCTTAATTTACACTGGTGACAGAAATTTTGGCAGTGTGACTGATGCACCTCACTCTCCCTCACTGCTGAGAAATATCAACTGGATGCTGTCAAATGACTTTTATCTTGCCATTTTTTCTTGCATTACTTGCCATATATGGCTCGTTATCTCTTTTGAGTATTGACTCCCTCAGGTTACAGTGGCACATCCAAAAGGAGGAGGGGGAATAACAAACTGTTCTAATGGGATCTGCTAAGCGCAGCCCTGGTGAGAGAAAACCCATGGAAACAAAAAAGAAAATTTGTGGGAAAAGCAGAGGAGAATGAAGACCAGGACACTGACTGCCTCCTATTTTAAACTTTTTTATGGAAATCACCAATTATTTTCCTTAATTTTTGCCCATTTAAAGCAATTAGAATGGAAATAATCTTATTGTGTGTAAAGGCGCTATTTGCTGCAATTTGTTCAGGAAGTGCTTTATGTGAAAGATTTTGTGAATCTTTCAAAAATAGATGGGAATCTAAGAGCTGTGTTTTTAAGGTGTGTTTGCCTGGCAGAAGCTGCACTGACCTGCACACTTTGCATCCTAATAGCCAATTTAATTGCTCTTCTCTGATTCCAATGAAACCACTTACAGAAAAACAGTGCACTGTTGCCAGGCATAACATCCAAACCCCAAAGAGAAGCGGGATATAGGAAAGGGTGTGATGTTCATGTTAATCATTAATTCCGGTAAAAATTAAATACTGGGGATGGAGGGTTATGTGATCACAAACATATTGTTGGAAGGAGCTGCTGTAATATCTCATTTATGGAGCAGTGAAATGTAGGAATGATAATAGCTTGAGTTTATATAGCACCTTTCACCGCAAAGGATTCCGAGGTGATTTACAAACTTAAATTGTTACATAGATGGCACTTATAAAACAGAGCACAATTGCTGTTTTCAGAGTAATGGTCTGAAACAGTACAGATTGCATTAGTGCTACTGAAATGATTTGGGCTCTTATTGAAGAATAGGTAGGATTCATTATTTTCATAGAATAAAAATTGAATCATAGTGGCCAGCTCATGAATGAGCTGCAACGGCTATTAAAATGTGCTCAGAAAAGCAGCACAGTGCAGGATCCAGCACATCTGGGGAAGGAAAGTCTCTCTTTACACAGAAACTTGTGGAGTGATTCAGTAAATGCAGTAGCACTGCCATCCCATGGGAAAAAAAAAGTCTGTGTATAAGGGGTCCTGGTCTCTCTGGAGTGGCTTTTGAAAAAGTTGTGACTTCTACATTTCCTGAAAAAGTATGTCCAACAGCTTGATGGCCCAAAGCACTGCAGGAGGAAAACAGGCCTGCAGTCCGGGTTCCTGGGGAGAAGTGGCCTCTACTGAATTTGCAGTCTCTCTCCTGCCACCTTTAGGGTCTCTTGCAGGTTTCCTGCCCAGATGCTGGTGCTGCCTGTGATGTTTAAATGTGATTTATGGGAAAGTAAACTGAGGGTATACTTTATGAGAAGTCCATGTAGGTGTATCTGACACCTGTAGGAGCTGTCATTGTTTTTTCAGTCATTATACCTTTGAGTGTGATTGCAGAAGTGGTCTGTGTTGAGTCAGCTAGAAGAAGGCGGATAGAGGCCACTGCTGTACAAACTGCAGCTCTTTTGCCTGACTTCCATGATGCAGTGTTATCTTCTGTGCCCCTGTTACAGGTGAAGTCACAGCACCATTCTCTCCAGCACAAATGTATGTAGTTACTCATCTGACTTTAAACCTTTGTTTGGTATAGACTGAAAGCACATGGAGGTGAAAAGGGGTTCAAATGAATACTAATGCTTGGCTACTAATTCCCTACCAATCAAGAGGAAGTGTGCTGACACCTCATGCAAATCGTGCTTCCACCCTGTGCCTGCATTCCTGTGCAATTATCACTGCACAATATTAAATGGAGGTTGTTTACATCATCAGTGCTTTCAACAGTTTATAAGAATTGCATAACATACACACTGTAAACTGTTACTGTGAATTGTTTGGAAATATTTAGAAGATGGGCAGAGGAACTATGTTTTTTTTGTTTCAGCTGTAGATTTACTCAAACAAGCTGTTGGGAAGCGGGATCCATTTTTATTTTTCTTTTCCTGTTGAATCCACTGATTCATTGTGGACCCATCCAGTCCATGCAGTCTATTCTGACCTAAAAAAAATGTTTCAGAGGCAATGTATTCTAAGCACTTGAAATTAGGAAATATGTCTTGATGGCTATATGAAGTCTACTAAAAAAGTAGGGATTAAAAAAAAAGTAAAAATCATTTACTGAAAGATATGAGATGAACTTGATTCTAAGCAGAGTGTTGCAATTCTCTATGTGTAACTAACTGTAACATAACAACTGTAACTATGTGACTCCTGTGCAATTTACTCCGGAAAATGCAAGCCTTAAAAATTTGCAAAGCAATCTGAAAGTATTTGTTCCTGTCCTGTACTTATTCCAGTATAAAGTGAAGGGTAATTTTAAATGCAACTATAGTAATACAAACTGATCTAAATAATGGGATTTATAGATTAAAGCTTAATTTGGGCAAGTAGCTTACGAAAACCTCCTCCAAAGTGCAGCTGCTCTCCCCAAAAATGCACCACAGAGCAACTGGTAGCAGTCTTTTACCAAACACTCCTGTGTTTGTAGCTAAGTAGATTGAATAGCCAAAGGAATATTGGTCCAGAATATGTATCTTGGTTCTGTTAAAACTGGAGTAAAGAACCACTGAAGCAGATGAATGCTGTGGTGGTGGGAAATGGGTAATTTGCTGAGAAATATTAAACTTAAAATAATCAACTAAGTGTAATCCTTCTTTACAAATGCTTGTACAAAACTCAAAGCTGTTCTTTATTCTTCCCCAGGAGATCAAATATTCTTCTCTGGACAGGTTGTTTTTTTGTGGTAGATAGAATATCCAGAGACCATGGTTCTATTTTGTTTAGCTTATAGTCTGATATATTTTCTTATTGTTCATGTCTTAATAGGTTTATTTCTTATATATGAGTTAGAAGTTGATGAGACAAAACAGAACAATAATATACTTCTGTGTATTCACATTTTATCAGTTCTGCTCAGTATAGCAGTTCAACATAGAGGTGCTTAATTTTAAGCCTGTGCATGCTTACTTTGCTCAAGTGTGTTCTTACTGTTCTTTTCAGATTTTGTTCACTATTTTGGTAACACTGTTGTTGATGTCAGTGGATATTCTGTTTCAGAAAGAATTCACTAGAACGAAAAGGAAATTTGAAGGTCTGACACAATCTATAAGATTGAAATTGCTTGCACCAGAAATGCTGGCACAGAAAGCAGCTTTTATACAAAGGATGGTAGTAGTGTGCAGCTCTATCCAGCTGAAATTACAAGGGAAGGTTACAGAAACATAATGTGACACCCCAAATTAAATTTTGGCAAACTGGGCAAAACTAACATTTTACCCTTGATTTTTTGGTAAGATTTCCAATATTCCCAGTGGTGAGGACCTTAGATTTATTTCTTGTAAGAAAACTGGAGTATTCAGGAGTAACATGTGAATTAGAAGAGAATAGGGGGAAAGAGAGTCAAAAAGAAAAAAAAAATCCAACAAACAAACAAACACTTTAAAAAAAAGAATCAAAAACCCCAAACTAAACAACAAAACCCAGAAAAAAAAATTAGAAGCACCTCTATTTATATTAAAACAGGATACGGTTTGCACCTAGAAAACTAAATTTCTGTATGTAGATCGGAAATGTTGCTGTTTTGTGAAATTCAGTGTTGATCAAAGGGAGAGAATCAAGCTCTTAGCTTCTTTGAATGAATGCTAAAATGTGTGTTTTACTACGGTTTCAGGTACTTTTCAGATGTGTGAATGCCATCCCTGTTGGCTAAGCTTGCCGGGGCTCCCAGGAGGGAAGGTCGGGTGCAGGTCCATGTGCTGCTGCAGCTGAGGGGCCCCAGTGAGCTCCTGCTGCTGCACTGCTTCAGTGCAAAGCTTTTCACCAGCCATCTCATCAGAGAGTGCTGATTTAGAGCAAAAATATTTGTTGCTGTCTGTTTTGCTGATGGCCAGTTTTTGTGGGAAGGAAGGGCCCCTTGGAGACTGCACGTCAGGCTGTGCTGTTACCTGCTCATGCTTAGTTAGCAGCAGGCTGACGCGGACCTGGGAGAGAGCTTAGCCTTTGCCAGGAGTGGTTCTGGGGGAAAAGAATCTGTTCACTGGTGCAGAAAGTCTTTTCTTGTGAGAAGTGCCCCTGGCTCATTCAGTCTTGTTTCCCAAAGTGTCTGTAGGCTCCTTCTGCGGCAGCTGGGGCACCACCGGGATGCTGCTGCGTGTCCTCGCATCGCCTGGCTGCACCCAGGGGACACAGCCCGGCCGTGAGGCATTCCTGGGGCTCAGCATGGCCCAGGGGACACAGCCTGGCCATGAGGCATTCCTGGGGTTCAGCACTGCCCAGGGGACACATCCCGGCCATGAGGCATTCCTGGGGCTCAGCACGGCCCAGGGGACACAGCCCGGCCGTGAGGCATTCCTGGGGCTCAGCACGGCCCAGGGGACACAGCCCCAGCCATGAGGCATTCCTGGGGCTCAGCACGGCCCAGGGGACACAGCCCGGCCGTGAGGCATTCCTGGGGCTCAGCACGGCCCAGGGGACACAGCCCGGCCGTGAGGCATTCCTGGGGCTCAGCACGGCCCAGGGGACACAGCCCCAGCCATGAGGCTTTGGTGGGGCTCAGCCCCCAGCCGTGAGGCATTCCTGGGGCTCAGCACGGCCCAGGGGACACAGGCCTGGCCATGAGGCATTCCTGGGGCTCAGCACGGCCCAGGGGACACAGGCCTGGCCATGAGGCATTCCTGGGGCTCAGCATGGCCCAGGGGACACAGCCCGGCCATGAGGCATTCCTGGGGCTCAGCATGGCCCAGGGGACACAGCCCCAGCCATGAGGCTTTGGTGGGGCTCAGCATGGCCCAGGGGACACAGCCCCAGCCATGAGGCATTCCTGGGGCTCAGCACGGCCCAGGGGACACAGGCCTGGCCATGAGGCTTTGGTGGAGCTCAGCCCCCGGCCATGAGGCATTGCTGGGGCTCAGCGCTCCCCTGGCTGCCGACACTGCTGGCACCACCGCCAGCCTCAATGCCCACCCTTGGCAGTGCGACCCTGCCACTTTACAGCCACGATGCTCCTGTGTCTCCACAAAAGCTGATCCAGTCATCTGCGTGCCCCCAGCCCCCAATTGGACGATGCAAGGATTAAAGTAGGAGCGCATTGCTTCTTTTCTCTCTGCCTGGTTGTACAACTCGCTACCGGGGACAGGCAGCGGCTGCCAAATTGCATCCTACATCTGTTCATTTCCAAATGCTCCTTTGTTAGGTGAAAACGAAGGCCTCATTATTGGCTGTAAGTATGTAGTCACTTAGGAAAATAAGTCAATAAGTAAACATCTGAGTGAACAAATTGGTGATTTGCATCTCCTTGTTCCCTGAATGCGTTCACAAGTGGTGAGAAAAAGAGCCAGTGTCTCCAAACAAGTCCACGTGGCATTTCTCCACAATACAGTTTTTCAAATAGACTGTCTGGCTTTTCCAGCCAAATGATATGTAGTGAAGTCTGGAGAGAAGAAAGATGGATGTATTGGATTTAGCAATATGGAGTACTGAGGTACAGGTACAAATATTATGTTCCTTCTCGAATACTTCTGATTTACTCCTGAACACAAAGTTGACCATATGGAGAACTTTCTGCGTCTGAAAAAAACCAGCTCTCTATTTCAGGTCTACAAGGGAAACTTCTGCTTCTTGTGATAGTAAATCTCTGGGTTCCATTTTTCTGTTCAGTAGACTGAAATTTAGATTCAGGAACAGTATAGAATTAGAAGCAAATAAACTCTTAGAGAAACTCTTAAGTCATATTGACTTAAGTGATGAGATCATGCCAAGAAAGTTAATGCAGGCAGCTCTAGGGGAATTCTGATCAACTGATTTATTCACCTCTGTTTGTTTTAAGCAAAAACATATGTCTAAGGAGGATTTCAAAGCAAATGAAAAAGCTGAAAAAAGCCCAAGTTTCTTTTAGACCCTTGTTGTCTTCACTCCATTGACTATATGTTTTTCATGTACAGATAAAACAGTATGAAGAAATGAAAGTATAGCATACATGCCTTTTAAAGTACCTCTTTAATTCTATATTGACATTTATTAAAAAGTAACCTTGGATTTGGGCTTGTGTGGTTCCAGATCATAAGGCAGAATCTGGTTATATGTTTCTGCTTGCCTTGTTCACTGCTGATCACACTTGCCCACTTTGGTTATGGTTGCAGCCACTGCCTGTGGCATTCTTATAAATTATTTCCTACAATTTATGCTTGACTGTAAGTCTGTACAAAGATAGCTTGATAGGCTAAGATCTAAAGTAAGTTTAGGCTGTTTTAAATTCTAGATGTACATTGTCCACACAGGCACACAATCCCATGAAATGGATGAATCTTTTTGCTTAGTATCCCCCTGCATGGAATCCAGTCTCACCCTGCTATACAAATTTTTTGAGTCTATTAGTATTTAAAAGAAAACTGGATCAAATTTTCATTTTTGAAAAAAACTCTCTGAAATGGAACAAAACAAAAATTTCAGAAAAACTTGCATGAGGACACACATAAGGATCCTAGAAACACAAAAATATATTTTATTATTAGTTTATAACCTTTCCTGGAAACCAATAAATATACAATGTCTACAACAAATTTGTGCTCTCAATTCAGGATGGACTTTAATATATTTAGTAACCCATCAGTACAGACTATAGAGTATCTGCATCAAGGCACTGAAGGAGCTTTTAAATATTGTATTTTTAATATATTTAATAGGGACTTACGAGTTTAGTTGTGATTGAATACCAGGCAAATAGTGCATATTGCACTTGCAAACGTACAGCTCTGAGGATTGGCTGTGTAAATTAAATTTGTTTTGTAACTGTGATTTTGCATGCATCTGCCTGTTTCTGTGATAATCAGATGGAAAGATTACCACATCAACAATGAAAACCCACACCCATGAGAGATTTCACATCTCTCTGTTGAATCTTTTCTCATAAGAATTCCTTGCATGTGCATGGCTTTATTTATGGTTCTGCTTACATAAGAATTTAAAGGCTATCTTTTCTGCATCTCTATGTAAACACTGAGAAATACGTTTAGCTCTACACACCATGAAGGAAGCATGCTGTTCTTTCCAAGAACATATTTTTTGTTCTTAGATGTTCATATCATTAGATCTTAGATTATCAAAGTATTGAGAAACATTGTCTCTGCCCCCAGATTCATTGCCACAACTCCTATTTGCCACATCATAACCATAAAGCTGCTTAACAAAGAAGGAATCTGCTTCTGGAAGACTTTTCAAAAGCGTTGTAATTGAGTGGGTATGGACTGACCAGTATTGCTTGAAAGCTCAAGTCCCTTTGTTTGAAAGGGAAATGAAATGAAAAAGAGCAGGTTTAGACTGAATGTAATGGGAGAATGTCATATGGGCCCAACAGTGCTCTCCACTGTGGAATGGTTAAATAAAACAGTTGAGCTGGATTAAAATTTAGGTAAATAAGAGGTTGAGAAAAGTCAGAGAAGTGTACAAGGGGTATGATTATACATGGTTTCAAGAAAAGACCAAATAATACCTTTATTCTTATCTCAGTTATTCATCTTAATATGAGCCAAAAGCTCTCCAGGTCTCTGAAGAGGCACATGGCTCATCATTTTTCAGTGTGTATAGATAACAGAAATGAAATCCCAGATTCTTTCTTTCTCTCCAACTAAGGCACTCATTGTTAAACCTGATCCACTCTTAAGAAAAGGCTTTCCCCATTAGGCACATAAATCCTACTGAACATAAGGATTCCCAAGTTGCAGGATGATGGAAAATTTGGATGTGAGCAGAATCAGAGGTATCTTTGAACTCCTGGAGCAAAGATCTTTGTTCATTAGCACAGGAAATACTGCTCAGGACAGGGAGTTCTTGAGATGAACCAGGAGTTAACACCAAATACATGAAAAGCATTTGTTGCGTATGCAACTCATGATCATTATACATGTAAATAGAAATTGTTGCACCCGCAAGTAATGTCTACATGTCATACTTCAAAAAACCCCGTGTTTTAGCCAAAGCTGGAGTCTCCTGGCATAAATTATGTCAATATTATATTTAAATTTGGAATTGTAAGTCTTTGGTATTGTTGAAAGAGATTGTCCTGGTGGATCCAAAAGCCATGGCTTTAAAAACATGAAAAACATTCTGAGAAGTCCCTAATAGATGACGTATAGAATCATCTTTAAACAGTAACGCAAATAAATATAGAAATAATGGGGGAAAGTGGAAGTAGAAGCACTGAATTTAAATTACAGGTTAAAAATGCAGGCAGCAAAGAAGAGGAGCTAAAGAAATCAGTGAGATATAAGTAGAAATAGAATTAAAATAGTAAGAAAGATTTTAAAGGATATTAGGAATAGAAATCACCTTTATTCAAGACTAGGCCCATTGCAGTATGAAGAATATAAAGTCATATAATACAAAAAATGAAAAAATACAGAAACATTCAGTCAATAATTCTGTTCAGGAGATGAAATGATGGATGAAATGAGAAGTTTACCATCTGCAGTGAAGGAGAATGTGAAACAATATCTGCTATAATTAAATGCCATAGAATCAAGAGGCCAGAGCAGTACAATTAAAATCTTAGAGGAATTATCCAAGGAGCAGAAAGAGCTGAGTCAGTTTGCGATTGAGACATAACTCTAGGACTGGACATGGATAATTACCTGTGGAACACAGGCTGGTTGGAAGCTTCAACATCGCAAACAAAAGCACATGAGGGTCCAGTGGGTAAACATTGAACTTGAACAAATTTGGCCTCAAAGGAGACAGATTTTCCTTGTATTAAGGTAATTTAGCATGGGAACAGCTCACCAGGGAAGGTGGCAGACTCATCAGTTGGAGACTAAAATGAAATGAGATAACTCTTAAAAGAGTTGCATCTCAGGAAAATTCTATTCTGTATATAGACAAGGTCAGACTAGATGATCAGAGCAGTTCTTTTTGGCCATAGCATGTATAAATTATAAATTAAACTCAAACTAATTTAGAAAATGATGTTTCAACCCAAACTAGAAACTGATTTACTGTCTCCTGTATTAGACTCTTCTCTCTTACAGTGTCTCCAGCATAACTGCCATTGATATTTTATTAACTGATGACACGTTTCTAATGTGGTGTGTTTTGTGGCCATCTAATACTTAGGTTCCCTTTGTGTGGCTGATGTATACACACATATAACAAACTATATATAAAAAAGCACTGTAAAAGAACTTACACTGAAAAGAAAGCATGAGAGACAACAGGTGGGCAAGACAGCCCCATTGAAGGGGGCTGAGGGATGGTACAATACTGGTAGAACTGAAGAGTTTCTGTTGAGTGCAAGAAGGTGCCATATGGTCAAACATGCCTGAATGTGTTATGGGGGCTTTTCAGCAAGACCAGCTGCTCTAGCAAAAGGCTCACAATTAGCATTAAAAATGACTAGGGGGAAATTTTGTATAATTGTCAAAAAAATCAAACTCAACAGTGGAAGGTATCACAATCCTGCAAATACAGAGGGCACCAACACATAATCTAGGCCTACATTAATATTTTCAATATCCTCATTTTAGAGGATGTTGGCATCCTTAGAGAAGCTGAACTAAGTCATTAAAGTTCTTCCTTGAAAAGCCTTGAAATATATACTTCTGTTCTGTGACTTACTCCAAAAGTAACTGAACAGCGAAGGATGTTTTATCATCAGCTCAAATAAAAGACAGGATATGTCTCGTAGCATTTAAAATAAATTTGGAATGGAGGTGCAGTAAGAATGCTTGTATTAAGTGAGCTTTTACATTGAGAAGCATTGCACTACTTTCTTCTTGATCACTTGGATGGGCAGAGTGAACCTCTTAAACCCTGTGAATGATACCCTGCTTTCAAATTTTCAGTGGCATTCTGTGCTTTACTGGAAACTTTTCACTTTTCACATACTGTTCTACAAGAGTGTGGTTAATTATCTTTAAAGCATAAAGACAACAACAACAACAAAAAGCCAGATAACCCAAAACGACTTGTCATACTTGGAATATAGTGGGTTTCATATATATATACATATAAAATGATACATAATGTGTATTATATAGTATTGTTTGCATATTTGTTTATTTCTGTAGCCAGCTGAATTGGTTGTGCTAGATAACCTACAATGATTTCCACATTTCTGAGAAAGTATCCATGATGGACTGGGGAAACAAGGTCTTTACTTGTACTACATGCAGTGGTATGCATATGGATACTTTTGTCTACAGCTGAATGTGGGACAAGTGTGTAAAAGGTGATAGAGAGCTTCAAAACTTTATGTGTCATCTCAGCTGGCATTTAATGTGCACTGTATATGGTACTCTTATCTGTCGCTCTGCATGCAGCTTGTTAAGAAGCAGAGGCAGCTGTTTGCTAATATGCTCATATATACAAGTACTGTGCAGGAGTACAGTGCAAACTGAAATGTGGATCATTGGAAAAGAGGATTTTGTCCAGTGATTTCAGTGGGCAACAGATCAGGCCCATACCATTCATCATCATTTCTGTTTAAAGTCCCAGCAGTTGCTTCTGAAGAGCTGTGCAAACAGCAGCAGAAGAAAATCTTTATTTCTCAGCAACTAGTTAAAGTCATTCACTGAAGTATTGTGTCTATCTGAGGGAGAGCAAAAGTGCTTGTGCTGCAGTAAGGCAAGATAGGCACCATTGGGGATTTTCCCTGCACTGAAACCCCAAGTCTGGGACAACACTATAGTTTTTTTAAACTCTGCATAAGTCAGTTTGTATTAACATCATATCTTATGGTCCTTGGCACAGGAAGAAGGATTAATAAAAAAAGGTTCTTAATACATTTCTCAGGGCCCGTATCTGCCTGACTCTCTGGGTGTCTAATTATTAGTCATAGCATGGCCTTCCTAGAATACTGCATGTATTTATCATTTGAGGTGTTTTTCCAGTCTGCTCTTTTTCTTGTAGAAATGTAATGAATTTATAGTGTGAGCTGGGATGTTTCTAATATCTCCATAATTTGGAATTCAGGTGCATTAGGAGAAATTGGTGATGCTGTTCTTTGCCCAGTCAATTACTGATCTGGAGTAATTTTCTTTTTCCTAAAAATTGAACAGTTGCAATCCCAAAACAAATGTTAGACAGTTTTAATATATCATTACTTATGCAAGCAGAACTATTGATTACAAAACATAAGTGATGGCAGATAGCTTCTTTTGTTTTTCCTGTGTTTGGCCTCACCATCTCAATTCTCAGACAGCAACTCTTTTTCTTCTTCTCTAAAAGGCACATTTCATATTGTATTACTGAAATGTACAGCTGTGTTTAGTAGCTCCATTCTCACACATTTAAGAATAGCCATGCCTGATTTTTTTGAGATTGTGCCAGTATTCCAAATGGCTTCTCTTTTGTTTTGGAGAAGTTAAAGCTTAATTTTGGCATTTATCAGTTCTGAAGTTATGTTCGGTTTCAACAGCTTTTTTTTTTTTCTGAGACGCATCATTTGAAATAACCCTCAGTAATTACAAGAATTTGTCAGGATGTTGCTGAGCCCCTCCTGCGTGTGTTTTTTTGGAGAGAGGCGCGGGGCAGGGCGCGAGGAAGCGGAGGGTGTGTGCCAGCCGTGCCCGGGGAGCGCTGCCGGCTGCTGCCCGTGCCCGGCTCTGTCAGCACCAATCCACCTCGGCGCCCCCCGCTCCTCAGTCAGCCTCTGTGGCCCCTCGTCGCTTGTTGTTCAAGCTGTGTGTCACAGCCAGTCACAACAGTTACTTCAAGCAAATTTTCACACTCTTTGGCTCAAACTGCTGGCAGCATTCCTAAAGACTCTGAGGAAATAATTCCACAAAGTGGCATAAATTAATGTGACTAATTAACATGATGTTAATTATTTGTAAATTGTATGTTTGGATACACATTACTTGAGAGGCATATGTTACATTCAATGTTTACTGAAACAAGTGACTGCTAATCGCATCTCCTGAGTGTTCCTTTCACAACAGTCAGCAAATAGAGGCTTCTCTAAAAATAAAAATTGTGTCCTAAGGGAATGCATGAACTATAGCATGCAGTGAAATGAGGAACTGAAGTAGAGACTTACCTTCGTGGCAGCCTAAGAAGTGTGTTGAAATGAGTTTCATAGGTAGTAACTACTTTCATATATAAGTCAGGATGTATATAGTATATTAGCAGAAGGTTTTTAAATGATCCTTCCCCACGCCCATGGCAAAAATAACCGGAGCTCATGTTGCACACAAGGACAAGACCTCAATTTAGAGTTGAAACGCCAACAGTATCACCGTTGTTTTCAAACTTTTGAGTTTCTGATGTGCTGAGATGACCCTCCTGCATCATTAGCAGCAATTGCAGGCACTTGAGGGGCAAGTTCAAGAAGGGCAGAAATGTGACCCACTCAGTAACCTGTGACTTTCTCAGCACGAGAGTTGTTGGGTTTCAATGTCTGCAGACACCCACTCCCACTGTAGCTGGCAGCAGACTCAGACATTGTGCTGAGCCCACACGGGTTCTCCTGTGCTCTAGAGGGCATCCACAGATCACGCTGGTGCTCATCAAGGGGCGCTGCTTTTGTGACCAGGGAGTTTGGCTCTGAATGCCTCTGCTAAGGGGGTATAACAGAGTCCAGTTGTGTGATACCACAGGCAAAATAATCCCTGTATTAAATTGATCAAGCTCCATTATTTAGGATTGTTTTCTCAGTAGTGCTGTCAGAAAGTTATTTTAGAATACAAGTTGGTAATGCTTAAAAACTCTTTTTGTAATTTCTAGTTTACATTTCTCCGTGATTGCTTACAGCTATTCTTTTTGGTCATATCAACATTCTCTTTTAGATTAAACAGTCCTTTTACTTCTTCCACATTTCCTCTTCCAGCTTCATTTGCATCACATCTTTCAAAGGTCAGGTCCGTAGAAGCTTAATTACTTTAAATGCTGGTTATTGTCCTGCCATAGCAGCTCCCTAAACTCACTTGCCACCTGACTGCACTTGCACTAGGGTTGGTGCAAAGCAGAGGAGGGGACCACGTGTTTGTAAGGTAAAGAAACAGAGAGAATCATAGACAGAGATAAAAAAGGAGAGGCACGGTGTATCTGTGAATTACATTAGTAATCAGAATTTTGAGAAGTGATTTTTCAATCACAGTACAACCATATTCTAGATATTAGGGAAATGGTTGTATTTCACCCTTTCTCTTCATCCTTCCCATTCTTGCTTCACATATCAAGATATATGAGCTCCTCAGTAAAGGAAAAGAATATGAATTTTTAATTTTTTTTTAAACACAAGCAAACAACATGTTTTCCTAACATGTTTCTTCTTTTAGAGAGACAGAAACTGCTTTTTTTGAAAGTTAAAAGATAAAATTTTGTCTGAGACAAACACCTAGCCTGGAAAATTTCAGTGAAAAAAATTACAGCTTGGCAAAGACGTAAGCAACTGAGACCAATGTATTATAATGAAAAATATTGGGCAAACTTAACCAGAGCTCTTGTCTATAATAAAAATGTACGCAAGCATACATATGTATATACCATACTATTTTCTTATACATGTAATGAATAATGCAGTTCATTATTTTTGGAACTGTATCATTTGCACTACTCTTTCAAGCCAGCTCCTGAATTCAATGGGGCTTATTGTATATGTAAAGTTTAATACATGCATAACTCTTTTGCAGAATCATATCCTACAATATTAATGTGATATTCACATTATGAATTTACCTGCCTGAAAATAAAGACTATTTTAAATTATGGCTGCACACTCACTGACAAAATTAAAAAACGCTAGCACTCTACATTTTCATGCTTTTTTTGTGTGTGAAACAGTTGCGTATATTGAATAAAGAAGACAACATGTAACTCCTGGTTTGGTTTTTTCTTGTAAATTTATTGTGGTTTATAGGGTTTTTTTGTCATTGTTTTTTCTTTCCCTGGAAGGGGGAGGGAAGATACAGGCAAACACAGATTGTACATTTTGCTTGTTTGGGGAGTATTTGAGTGCATGAGTTCCCTACTGGCAAGGGTGGGGTGGAAGTCCCAGTTGCTGCTGTGCTGAGGTGCAGATGTTGAGGAGGCTGGTTTGGGGCTTTCCATGAGCAGATGCTCTGAGAATCTGTTTTGTGACCAAGTGTCTGATCAGTTTGAACTCTCTCAGATGTTAAGTTAAAGGAAAAACTCAACTCTGGGCATGGATGCTCAGCCAAGACTGGGATTTGGTGCTGAAATTATACAGAATACAACAGAAAACTTATTTTCAGAAAGTTACAAGTTTCAGACAATTTTGAAAGAAACTTAGAAGAGCTTTATTGTGCCACAGTTCATAGTGACTCTGGATTCTCTGTACAGTGCATTTTCAGATAAGTGGAAAAGGGTACTGGGAAAAAATTTTGGTCCATAGAAACAAAAATATAACTTTTGAGGTTGCAGTCATGCTGAAATCATACTATGGTTTTTGAAAAGAGAAATGAGAAATTACGTAAAAATAAGGACTAACAGCAGGTCTTTAGGCTGTGAAGTCTTTTTGAAATGTAAATATTTATATATCTGTTCCTCAATGGAAGACGTTTTCTTAGCATTTAGGTATTTTCTACATATTTTGACAGTAAAAAAGCAACTAGAATAACTCAAATTGTTTTAAAATAAAAATAATTTTTGATTTTTTTAAAAATAAAAAAGTAGTTATGATCTCTCACTCAGCCAGGCAGTTGCTAGCTGACTCTGATAGCAATTGAATCAATTGCACTTACTCGGCCCCCCCTTAGAAAGGTGAGAAAGTGTCCTGGCATGGCCTGTCTCATGTGACTGTGTCGAGTCACGTGAAACAGAGCAACTACCCACAATTAAATAATGCAAAACAACCTTTGGATAGGACAGGAGGTAAGTAACAGAAATTGCAGAGGAGAAATTGCAACCTGCAGGCAGAATTAATCACCAGAGCTGGTGTTGGGAGATGCACTGGAAATAAGTCCCAAGAAATACCATCTCACTAAGCCCATGTGCTGAGGACTGTTTCTTTGGGGATCCAGTTTCCCCTATGGCATAGTCCTTCCAGGGCTGAAACCTTGCCCAGGCAGCTGGGCAGATGAAATGAAAGCTGTGATTTTTTTGGCCACTCCATTCCTCAGTACTCAAGTTATCACTGGATGTTTCAGGCACAATCCAGCTGCCATTAGTCAGAGACCTTGTGGAATCAGCCATATACATGAATATTACTTTAAGGACCTGACATAGACCCAGAGATCTGGTAGGGAAAACTGACTTCCATTCAACTGCTTAACGACCTTTAGTTTTCCTCTTCTCGGTGATTACACTCCCTGTGCTGATCAGCCCACATAGGAGCTGTTGTGAAGTCCCAGTTGTGAAGGCATGTGATGTACAGCCGACAGCCAGTGCTTGCCCATCCCATGGGCTTCACTGGGAGTTCAGCCAGAGCCCAAACACCTCGGCAACACAGGAAACCCAGTGCTCTTTCTGAATTCCCCCAGTCTTCAAGGTGTATTTTGTAATGGTACAAGGAGAAATTTTGGGACACTGGTGGCTTTTTTTTAACTTAAAGGTCAATTTTGTTGGTGAAATGGGAATGGAAGAAACTCCATCAGAGTATGGGGAACGAAAGGGTCAGATTAGGCCCCTAAAATTAGAAGTACCTATCTGGCTGGGTCAAGTGAACTGCTGTCTCTTAGAGAGCTTAAAATTGAAGACAGCACTTAGGTTACACCCTAATTCCCTACTGGGAAAAATTGTGCTAATATATTAGAAGTTTTTAGTGTGAGTATATACCGATTCACAAAAATAGCCAACTAAGGTTAGGTTAAACTGCAGGCATATAACTTTTCATCTGTGATTCACCTTTCTTTTAAGGGTGCTTCTATTTGTAGGTTATATCCCCGGGAACATGCATATTCCATCAAACAAAACTGAAAAACCTTATCTTACTATATCCTTAAAGGACATATTCTTGTTCCACCCTTCTCTGCCTGATGGGTGACACATGGGCCAGATACACCCACCAGCCTCTTCAGTTTCATGTAACAAGACACAGTTCCAGCCCTTGTTAAGACACCTATTAGCACTGTGCATCTCAAAGATGATAAGTATCAGAATGGAAAACCAGCCCAGCATCTCTGTGTTAAAATTAGACATGTACAAAAAGTCACATAAATGTGATGTTCTTGTTAACTGTATCCTTAAAAACTGCAATAACATTCAGTGGTGTGTCTTAAGAATTTTGTTATAATATTGTCACAATTTGCCTATTCGTTACTTAGATATCTCAAATGGATGGATGTTACTTAAAAGTGCAACAGCGATATGTTTGCTTGATTTATAGTCCATTCTTCTCTCTAGCTTTCTGGCCTCCAGTAGGATTTCTATTTTCTGTTGTTAAATCCCAGCATAATGGATACCACAGCTGCAATGGACAGCTGTAATTTTTACTGACTTCTGTCTTGGTGTGTGTGACTCAGCTATGCAGTTCTCTAGTCAGTTAATGTGTTTTGAAGATGGATTTGAATAATATCTGTATATATTGTTTAATTAACAATAGAAAATGTTTATTCTTTTGAACTTCTCACTGCTGAAAGAGAAAGAACACATGTGTCTATTTTGTATTTAATATTAGCATTCCCTAGGTGCTTAATGAGGGAATGTACAGGACAGCTGTTTTGGATGTAAACAGAATGCAAACTTACAGTAGGGTATTTAACTTTTTGAAATTACATTTAATTTTAAAGTCTCATGAAAGGTAAAACAGTCAGAAAACATTGAATTGGTCATAAAATCTTACAACTAAGAAAACAGGATCCTTAGTACCTAACACCATGTTTTGGTGCTTGGAGAAGGGTTTCTTGCCATCATTTACTAACTCATTTTTCACTCCTGCACAAAAGCATTAGAAAGTACCTTCATCATCCCTGAGCTGAAATCGAATTGATATACCCAGCTTTTCACTGGAATATCCCAACACATTCAACTTGTCATGTTCTATGCTGGATCTTGTCCTTTGAATGACACCTGATACCTCATATAATTGAACAGGAATTGTATGCTGCTATTGTTGGGGTTCACACTTAATACCAGATAATACACACTCACATGTAACCTGCTTGAAAAGCTGAGTGTTTTTCTCCAAACAACTTTTAGTTTGAGAACATCTGTATACACAAACTAACCCCATGTCACTTCTGTGGAACCAGAGAAGAAGGGAGGTGATGTTTTTGCACACTCTGAAATGGAGCAGTGTACCCCAAAAACATGCTATACTTAGCTTTTTGCAGGAGACCCCCTGACAGTAAGAGTGGTCCCTGAGAAATAGTACAAAAAGGTCACTTAGCAATTTGGCCTCTGTGGTTTGTACCTGATATGCCAATGAACATTTCATAATCTCATAAAGGAAACTTAAATCACTAAATGGTTGGCAGATAAAAAGCACAGTGCTAACTACAGTTTAAATATTTAAATAATATCTCCTCCATTGCTTTAGGTACAAATCTGTTTGCTGTCAACATTTAGCCATCCAGCCTAGGATTTTATAAGAAATATCAGTTAATCACAAGTCTATCTCTAGGCTATATGTGTCTCTAAAATGTGCAGCTCCAGGAAAATTGCCACAGGGCTAATGTGTATCCAGCACTGAAGCATGTAGCACTCTCCATGAGATCCACTGTGATAGAGGAGTGGAAATAAACCCCTTCTAGGAGGAGGTACATTAGTGTAGTAGTTGGCCATTTTTAATACCATTTGATATCTTGTAAGTGTGTAAAAGTATTGCGAATTAGTACTTTTCCAGGTGGTTTTCTGGCTCTTCTCCAGGCGAGAGAGTTTTGCTGTTAGCAGAGGTATTTAAGAGAGGAAACAATGTCAATATGTCCATTTTTTAATCTGATTGTTATAGATATTTAACATGATTCTTTACCCTTAGTCAGGAAGAATGCTAAATACAGTCTGCTAATTAAAACTGGAAGGGTTTGAGTTTCCTTGGAAAAATTTTGGTCAACTGCCAAGTGAGTGGTCAGCAGAGACACTGCATACTTATGACAATATTCAGCTTCTAACTATCAGAGTCAAATTCTCTACTGGGTTAATAAAATTGAGAATGTAAGGCTGTTGGAGGCAATTTAATAATAAAATTAATAATCTTTGACATATGGAAAATTATGATAGCCAAGAAAATTTTGAATATTTACAACTGAAACTTTTTTAGCTTTGGAAATCAAGATTTGCTGCTATGGATGGGCACATGGTTTACTGATCCATTTGAAGGAGTTTGACTTTTAGATGGTTTAATACAAAGACTATCACTGCATGAAAAAAACCCAAACTTGTTCTTTTCACCTAGTTATGATTTACATGACTAATGCAGTTAATGTAATAATTCAGGTAAGGTTCTCCACAAATATACCAGCAGTGGTATTATCTGTTCATTTATTTTTTGGTATTTACCTTTGCATCTGTGTGCTGTTGATTTTTCCTGTTAATAGTTTATTAATTTTGTACTCTCTTGTCAAATAACTTTTCATTAGAAGAAATGCCTTGCATGCAAGATCAAATACTGTTCTATGTACTCCACTCATTAAAGAATCAATAGCTGTTTTCTATATTGTAAGTAGCTTGTTCAAAGTAACAGCTTGCAAAAGTAATAGTAAGATATCTCCAGACTGTTTTTTCTGTTTCCCTGGATATAAAAGGAGCAGCTGTTTAGAATCTGTTCTACCATATTAAATAACATCCCAGTAGGAACCGTTTCTCTCTCAGAGAAAAATCTAACACTGACTTACCACAACGTGCAGAGTGTTGATTATACTTCAGCTTTTTACTTTAATTCATCCTGTAGGTCATGTCTAGGTAGATGTTGCTGCTCTTCTACATATGATTTTTAATTAATGTATTTCTTGATTATTTAAATTAAAACCTCATAAATGGCAAAGAACATTAGAATTTTCAAAGTGTGGATGTACAACTCGTCAGATCCTGAATTCTGATTTGAAAGTCCTTTGGGAGAGATGAAAATCCTATAAAAATATTTTTGGAGGCAATTACAATATCTATGTTCACATATTATGTATGTAGGCAGAAGCAGTGTTCAAGAATTTTCAGAAGAGCTTTGCGTATGATGAATCTGAAATCAGATTTGCAGAGATTTATTTTCTTTAAAGTGTGTAGACATTTGTCACATGGCTTGGAAAAAAGCTGTAAGTTAGAAAGGGTATGTCGAGTTTTACACAGTTTAAAATGTCTGAAGAGCATTCTATTTAGGTGACATTTTTGACTAAGTACAAAGTACTCATCTGAGTGCCAAATATAAGCTGTTGAGACAGCAGTTTGGCATGTTGGCCTATTGTATGTAATTTTTCTAAAATTTATGTGATAATATATTTTAAAGCTTTCCCTTTATTTTGTAATTTTAGTAATCAGGATTTGTTGGTGATTATATTTGGAATGTGTTTGTGTAGGTGTACACAGACATGCACCCTTAGACATATGTATAAAATAATGAGGTAACCATTCATACAATAGTGTGCTATTTAAGCTTAAACATTTGTTACAGATTCATTATGCTGTTTGACATCATTATATCTGTATGAATAAACCATGAATTATTCTTCTTCCATAGCAAACTAGGTCTATATTATTAAAATAATGAAAATTATTAAAAGATAGAAGTAGTAGTTAACCAGAAGCTCACTTTGATGAGCTAAATTTTATTTACTTCATATCCACTCCAAAGAGATGTGAAGGAATTTCGTGCAGACATTTTCCTGCACTATACCTGCAAGCAGCAGTTGCTATTACGGCTTTCAACTAATCAAAACACAAGATTTTGTCCAGTGGATTTTGTTGCATCTGTGCATGCTTGACATACCAGGGCAACCTTTAGAAGCTACTCAGGAGACTAAATACCACCAAGGGCACCCCCTGCTTTTTGGTAGAGGTAGAGAATCTGCTCTGGCAGATGTGAGCTGTGGAAGCTGAGGTGCTTCATCAGGAGCCAGGTCAGCACTACCTTGTGCCAGGTTGCCTTGGTCTGGCCTGGGGATATGCAGCACAGAAACCCTGCAGTCACTGAGGAATTGGCAGGGGAAAGACCCTCATTCATGAAGTCACAGAAATTAAGGCAACGTGTTACAGAGCAGATTCCTTTTTCTTTTGGAGCCTTTCTTAAGGTGATAGAACAGGATTGTACTCTCCCTGTTTGCCTGGATTTTCTTTAGGAAAGGAATTTTAAAAAGGAAAGAGCAAACATACTACCATCCGTGAGACAGATCAGTCAAATGCGTGTGCCCACACCATGGGTTGCAAAGACAACTTTGTCATTAGAGATAGTGCAAGTTCCAGTGATATATGTACAGCAAATGAGGAATTATTCTGACAGTTCCTGTAGTAATAGAAGCAGCTCATGCAGTAGTGAACTCTGTTTTTTATTTGTGTTGCTACTTTCCATAATGTGAAATATTGGGGACCATCCCCACTGACTTTCCTGCTCAGACTACTGTATTTCCATGCAGAAGCATTGCTTGTGGAGAAATTCAATCCACAATCATATAAGTTGCTGCTCTAGAAGATGATGCACAGTCTAGCTCATCACATAGGAAAACATGATTTATTATCATATTCAACTGTCTCTGTGGTAATACATATGTAATATTTTAACAGAAAGTAAGAGAAGGTACTGTGGTAATTTAGGAAATGGCAAATTTTCCTCAATTTTTTCAGCTGTTCCTTACCAATGTACCTGGTACTATACCTTAGAACTTTCATTTCTGATAGTGAAAGTGTAGGGGAAAATGGATTCTGCCTGGTTGTCTCCACTAATAACTTCATTCAGGAAACAATAGTTTTTATCTTTTAATTAACATCATCTGATTCAGTCTTCAGACCCTTTTTTTTTTTTTTTTTTTTTTTTTTTTGTCATCCTGCTCTTGCTCTCTGTAATCACTTTTTTTGATTTTTCCTTCTTGGAAAAATGTGTGGCTAGATTGTTTTTTCCCATCATTCTTCCTCCCAGCTCTAACTTTGCCTTCATGTATACTGCAGTGTGTACCAGGAAGTCTTACTAATTTCAATAACCAAATAATCTCTGAGGTGGCAGCAGCATTTCTTAGTGTTTTGTAACAATTTTGGGAAACAGTATTAAATTTAATGCAATAATGACAGGAACCAATTCACTATCATGGATAGATCATATTTAAATTGTAGAAACATTTTACATTACAGGTTTATATTAAAAAATTCCAAGGTAAAGGAAATAAATTCAAAACCTGCTCTTCAAAGCATGGAAGTGAGAGAAGAAAGCTCTTGCAGAAACTAACTTTATTCATATGATAGACACTACACCAGAAGAAAAGGGTCGTCACTCCTGAGCTTTAAACAAGTTTTTAAAGATCTGGAAGTGACTTGGAGCTAAAGCTGCAGAACTGACCTTAATGTAAATAATCTGGAGAGAACTGGTGATTTGACATATTCTTGGCAGTATTTCCAAACTTATGGCTGAAGTACCCTACAGGCTTTCCTTTGGGAAGTGTTTGGTAGCCCCCTTCCCATTGTCTGACTGCAGAGGTGGTTGTCCTGTGAGCCAGGTAAATCAGGAGTCAACCACAGGGCAGGCACACAGCTGTCATATTCACCTCCTGAGTCATGCTAGGTTATTTCAGCAGCCTCCATCACATCAGGAGGGCAAGAGCACTCAGCATGTCCCAGATGGGACACAGTGGACTTCCAGAAAGCAGGAGAAGGCAGTGAGGCAATCACAGGAGGCACAGCTGGGTCTGGGCCTGGACAGTCTTTCATTCAGAACATCTTTTCAAATGAGGTAGAATACTGCCATATTCACTATTGTGGATCCTTTCAATGCAATGTTTAAAGCTCAGGCAAGCTGCAGTGTTACAGCCTGGTCAGACCTTCCTTTCAGCTGTGGATAGGCGTGTTAATTCAGTTACATGCTCTCAGAAACATCCCTGTTATCAGTGCTTAGTGGTTGCCTTCTGGGCAAGTACAGTCCCTCAGTAAAGATCTAAAAAGCTCCAGGAAAAAATGGGTCCAGTGGTGCAGAACATTTTCCAAAAACTCTTTCCACAGCCACATAATAACTACAGAATTTAGGCTAACAGCTATGTTCACTTACTTTCTAGCAATAGCAAACTCAAACCCCTTGTTAGAGCACAGTGCTAATCAGTCACTAATCAAGTCTCTAACCAGCCTGGAAAATGGGCTGTTTGAAGAGCAAAAATTCATGTATTTGTAATTTTTAATTTTTCTGCCTATCACTTATTTTCTTGCTATGCTCCACAGTCAATGAGAAAGAAGCTGGATAGATTGTCACAGATCTGTGCTTTTCAGTTCTTTTCCTGTATTGTGAATATACTGAATCCTTAGTTTGTTAATAGATATAGGAGGATAATTATGTTTTAAACAAAGGTTCATAAAAGAATGTTTTTTTCTTGCTGCACATTGTATTGTAAGGCTCTATATCAAATCTGCATTATACATTACATTTTTTCTTACAACTATTTTAGATCACTGCTGATTAATAGTTGATTTTAAAGTGCTTTAGTTAATTTTTTGCATACAAGTTGTCTTTATTTCATAGGTTGCAGTGAAGTAAAATTTCTTTAATGACAATTTTCCTAAGAGGTGATTTACTACAGTTTCGTTTTGTATGACCTTTAAATTAGTTTTATGCAACCACAGTACTAGAACATTCAAGCAAATGCAACATAGATTTATCAAAGTTATTATGTTATTATCCCAGTCTACACTGAGGAACTAGAGATTCAGAAAGTGTGGTAGGCCTCATATTAGTCAAAGTTCAACATTTGATACAGGATCACACATGGGAAATGATTAGTCCAGCTGAACAAGGTGGATGTTAGTAGTAGCACTGCAGAACAGAATAGAGCTGAGTAAAAAAGCCATCACAACAGTTTATGTTAAATGGAGAACTGACACACTAGAAGGAACATATCAGTGGAATTTTTCAAGGATCAATCTAGAGTACTTGACTTACTTAACATTTTAATTAATGGTTTTGACACAAACTGTACAACTGGAATTTGTACATGTACAAATGGAATTTGGTGGTGGCAAAATATTGTGAGGCATCACTGATATAAAGGATGATCAGAATATTATACAGGAAAAATGTTCTGACCTTGAGGACTAAAGTAATAGAAATAAGATGAAATTTAAGAATACTGATGACACTTAAGGGCTGCTGGAAAGAGTTTCTGCTAGAGACTTATCAGTTGAGAATGACAGAAGAGGCAAAAGACCTGTGTGTAACCATCAGTCATAGAATAACTATGTGATACAGCTGTGAAGAAAGCAATGTGATCCTAGAAAGTGTCAAATGAGATATTTCCTGTGGAGATTGGGAAATGTTAATGTTGTAGGAGCACTGGAGATCTTGCTTTTTGAAAAACTGTACACCTGCTTTTAAGGAAGATTAAATCCAAGTGATGCAAGTGTTAGGAAGGGTTGTAGGGATGATTAGAATGATACAGAAGCAAACAAAATGTACTGCAAACAAAAAAAAAAGCTTGTGGCTTTTTTTGGGTAGTTATACAAGGGGAATAGGATATTAGATTGTTGTCCACATGCTCTTTGTGAGAACAAACAGCAGAGTCAGAGAAAAGTGGCACTTGAGACTAAAAACAAGTGGACATGAGTGAATATAGGCTGGAAATTAAAAGAACATTTCTAGTTATCAGATCAATAGGGTTTCAATCAGTAGCAGCAGTTTTGGACTGGTTTTAAGACAGAGCTCAGTAAACTCATGAAAAGGTCTATATGGTGTGATTTTCATTATATGATTTGCTGAGTCAGTTGGGAACTAAATCTGCAGATTTATGAAGTCTTATGTTCTTCCTTGCTTAATCACCTGTGTATGCATCATATGTGATGCATACAGCTTGCTTAGATTGTGCTACTTTATTTAACTTGAAATTGATATTCAACAGTGAGACAAATTCTTCATGAGAGGTATGGAAAGAGAATCCTTGTTCATAATTACATTGCTCAAAAGTTCTTAGATGTTCTCATTCATACCTGCAGCAGTGCTCAAAAGTACTCATACTCAGAATATATATGTATTTATTAGACATAGTAATAATGTGACTTTAATTAGACTGTAATGTGGCCTTTATAGACTATAGACTATAAAGGCCACATTACAGTCTAAAAAATGTATGAAATTATTTATGTGAAACCTACATTTCATAATTTTGGCAAAGGAAACAAAATGGCTGCAAACAAAACCTCTGGGCTTCTAAGAGGACATAAAACACTTTTAATACTAGTAATGTTTACTGATATTATTTACTTCTTTTCTGACACAAGTGCAAATCTTTAAAAATACAACAAGCAGTAGTGTCTGTTCTCTCTATTGCATGCAAACTTCTACAACTACTTCACTGGAAAAGTGTAGTAGTAAGTTTTACTGAAGTAAGAGATTGAATTTGGCATAAACTATGAAAGGAACCTCTTGGACATTAAGATCCTTGCAACATGAATTCCACCAGCAGAAATTCTATCAGGATAATAATTTCTATCAGGAAAAGAAAGGCAAAGGCTCTGGTTACATAAAAATATTGATCCTGAGATGCTTGTCAGTAACAATTGAGCAAACAGGAAAGTTTTCTCATTAAAAATGTTTGTAATGGGCTATTCTAACCTTAGGAAATAATAATTTTTAAAAAGATATGCAGGAAGAGAAAGGAGCTCTGGCGAACAAAGGTTACCTAATCTCAACCATGAAGTGTTTCTTCACTTTACTCCTTTATAGTCCTGGATTGAGGGTTAGGGGGGGTGTGTGGAAACAGTATGTCTTACCAGAGCACTTTAAAAGACAAGAGTTGCTATTAAGAGAAAGGAGAAGAAAATTCTTAGGGAGGTGAGCATCTTGGGTTTGCCTGACTTGCACTACTGCAGAGCACTTGTCTTGTTTGAAAAATATTTTAGTATTTCAATTACAGAACCCTCTGGGCCCTTTCCAGAGCACAGTATCTACGGCCTCACCATTGCGGATTCTGCAGAAGGTTGTGCATACGGTTCTGCAAAAAATCAATTCTTCCAGTATAAACATCCTTTTTGCAGAGGGTCGAAACAGAAAAAGAGTGCAGTACACTGACATGTTGCTAAGCAGCAGAAAGGACATATGTCAAGAACCATCTATATCTTTTGTATTAGTGCACTTCCTTTCCTCACACCTTCATCACACAAGCTGTTAAGATTCTTATGTATTCTATCCTATATATATAGGATTGCTTTATATGGAGAGAGATTACGTAGAAGCTAGTTTTTCCTCATTTCTTCTCTATTTCCCTTTTTTAAAGATCCAGTATTAAAGAGAGGTCCTTGGTGGTCTAATCTGGTTGAGACATTACTAGTTTCAGGTCAGCCCGGGGCTTTAGCCATTTTTGGTGTAGATGATTAATTCATTAGTTGATGGGCATCCTGTTGTGAAGCCTTTTGGGTCTGGGTTACTTCCAGAAATAAAATGAAAATCTTGCCAGAAGGGAGAATATTAACCTTAGAAATAAATCTGGCCTCTCTAGACCATGAGGAGGTCAGCAGTATTCTGCTGGGATTGTTAAGAACTACAAAATGGTGACTGCCAGAAAAAAAAGGTAATTAGAAAACATTAGCAAGTAGGAATTTTGAGATGGTTTGCACTGACTCCTAATTCATGTTGTTTGCCATATCTTTTATTCACTGGTAGTTTCTTCCTAGCAAGTTTTCATGGGTAAAATGTTATGGTCTCCCTCTTGCTCTTTCAGAAATATTTGTGTGAGTACTTTCAGTGACATGTATTTGTAGAGTGCATTAAAGACTTTTGATAATTAATTATAATTTTTGCAAGGATGTATTTTATGGTGCTGACATTCCATGGTTTTAAAAACATTTATTTACTGTGAAACTGTTACTGAGTACTTTCAGGACACACTGTCTTCTTGGTAACAAATGTTTTCTGAAATGAGAAAGAGCTTTCTTTAATTTAAAATTTCAGTGTTGAGTTTTTATTATTATTATTACAGCAATTTAATAATCTCTTCCAAGTCCTTTCATATTTTCAAGGTCAAGAATTTTTAAAACAACTTATAGGACCCAAATTTCTTTTTGCTTCTATCAGACCAACTGTGATGAGGTAATAGTGTTTTGCAAGTTGGCATTGGAACAACAAATTATACATCAGCCAGGGCTCATGCCTCTTTCCCTTTGTGCCCTGTGACTATATGACTAATAAAATGCCTATTTTTATTGTGTGTGGTCCAGCTTCAGAATAATAATCATCCTTGAAGATTAAATTAATGAAAAATCAATTTGGCAATCAAATATTTCAGCCATAGTGGGTGGCTGAGTTAAGAAGGTATTATAAGCAGAGTATAATTTGTTCAGACATATAGGCAGTTGTTGGATTTCTTATTCAGCCATCAATTACTGCAAAATGGCTAGTTGAAATTACAATTAAATAATGGTTGCAAACCACACTGTTAGGGCACAGTCACATGTGGAAACCGCTGTAGTTATTTTAGCAGTGACCATCCCTGCTGTTTTCTACTGCTCTTCCTCTGGAGGTCACAGACATCAGCAAAGGGCTTCTGTCATGCACTGCCTTGCTCAGGCAGTATCAGCCAGCACCAAGCCCTAGTTTGGGCAGGGCCTTCCCAAGGCTGTTCTGGTGTCTCCTCCTGGGTTTGTAGCAGTGACAGCAAGCAGCCAAGGCTGGCCACGTCCTGTGTCCTGCGCTGCTCCCGCTCTGCCTCACCTGGGGGTTTGCCGTGAGCATGGGCTTTGCTCACATGGAGAAGTCATCCTTAACCCCTTTCAGGCTGACACATTTATAATGGCATCTTTCATGCCTATGTGTGAAGAGGGATTACCTGAATAATATGTGTTTGTCCAATGCTGCTGTGCCTGCTCCTGGAATGTTGCTGCTACAAGTACTTCAGTAACATTTATTGTCCTACGATTGCACTTCTGTCCAACTGTGCCTGGGTTAGGAACTAGGCTGTAAGAGCAGGATTTTCAGAGAAATTATTGTAGGCTTTCTGTCTCAATTCCCCACATGTTCAGTACCCATCTTTATGACATGAGTGAAAATAATTAATTGCTTCTTGATGAAATAATTGTCCCCAGTTTACTGTGTGCCATAGGACATTAAAGAAGGCATGGGAGAGGCTTTGAAATTCGCTTTCAAGATTTCCAAGGGAAAATGATGATCAGTTAAGAATTTGGACCTTCTCATGAGTTTGTGATTCCATTTCAGGACTCAACTTTTCAGAGAAAAGCATTGACTTAATAATCCAAGCCAAGTAATTCCTTTTTATTCATGGTACAAGGGGTTTTAGTACTTGCTTTCTGTCTCATAGAACATTATGTGCTCACTTACATATTTGGTGGAAAGGTTCTGTGCAGGCTTATCTGTTTCAATATTTCCAGATATCCTGTTTTAAAGCATTTGCTAGTAGACATATGTATGCAATACATCATGAGCAAATGCCAAAAAAAATCCTATAAAAACTTATTTTGTATTGTGAAAGAGGATATAAGTTCAGATGTGCTTCAATGCTGCACCACGGATGTGTCTTTTTAGCAGTTTTACATGTAGGCGTTTGCTATTAGGTGTTTGCTATTGTTAAAAGTGACAGCTACATCCCCCTCTTTAGGTGAGCCTTTTAAAAATAAGTGCAATCTACATATGGTTTGCATATTTTAATTTGTAATTTACATATGTTAATTGACAGTCATTGCAGCAGCAAATGGTATTGCATGTAGTCAGCCTAAGTTGTAAGAGTTACAGGAAAGTTTGCTCAAAGGCTCAGGAAAGACTGAACTTCCATTGATTGCCCCCAGTGGTGCTGAGGATGGGGAGGTCTCTGTATTGCACACTTCAAAAGTGTAACTGAATAAACACAATGGTTGTTCTCCTGGTTTGAAAATATATATTGCAACTTTGGAAGGGAATAATTTCCTGCTGTCAGTGCCTTCCCTGGCAGTAAACTTTGAGCCAGATCATGTAGAAAATTGCTCTTAAAGTGAGCCTACATTTCCAGAACTTTTTTGGGGAAAGAAAATCCTGATTTTACCAGTCAGATAATATATGAAGTAAATGTCTCTTGTACCCATGCAGAGGAGTCAGGAAGCAAAGCTGTGGTGCAGAGTGAACCACATGAACACATCATTTTGTAGCATTGAAAACATGAGATTCATCTCTGCAGATCACTCGTGTGTTTTGCAAGAACAAGCCAGTTCAGCATATTGAAAAACATCTATTGGAGGAGACATCAAAGTTTTGGCTCAAAAAGGTGTTAGATGAGAAAGGACATAGTAGGAAATAACTACTGTAATGATATTTAGGTTGCTGAATATTGCAACAGTTGACCTGTATTGGAATAATCTTGTAACAGGAGCCCCCTGGGATTCCTCTGCTCTGTAGCAGACACACTGGCATCAGTTTATGTATTTTCTAGGCCAGTACATTTCAAATAAGAGCAGTTTCACATTACTGCTGTCAGTGATGCATTCGGAAAAAACAGTGAAAAAGACAAAAAGAAAACCTGTACAATTTTCCATCACAGTGACACCATTGTGGTATCAATTGTATGGATCATCCATGTTGCAGTAATGTTTTCCTGTGGTTAGCAGACAAGTGGCCAGTGACTCTTCCCTTCAGCTTATCTAATGTCACCAGCAGTAGAGTTTTTATTCCATATTTCAGCAAGACCTATGCTTAGAGTCACATTTAATAAAGACAAGGTAGAAATTCCTGGTAAATCTAAGAGAATGATTCACAGATGAGCAGGTAGATGGAAGAATCCCCTATAATTGTCATCTCACTGTGCCCTCTAAGAATCATCCATTGGCAGTCACTCTCTTGGGACTAGTTTGCAAATGCAGTAGGGGGAACTGCTGGATTTGCCTAGGACATGTCACCCTGATGTACCACAGTCAGTACAGGCAGCATGGGGTATGGAAAGGAGATGATTATGACACATCAGTTGGCTAGTTATATAAAGGAATTTTATTTAAAATAGATGAATGTAGAATATAACAAAATATTCTCAATTTCTGGAATCACTGGGCAGACAAAAATAGACACCCACAACATAGATATTGTAGGTTTTTTCTATGACACTGGAATGTAAACATAGACATTTTTCTGAAGAAAAATGAAAAAGTAAGAATTTTTCTTGATTTCTGATCCTTTTTGGGTTAAAATTTACTCCTTATAAAGTAAACACCACTCCTTCTTGACACTGTTAAGAGTGTCACTCCTCAACTGAAACTTGTAACTGATGCAGTAAACAAAAATGTTGTTTTGTTAATACTACCGTTTGCTCTTAAATTTTCTCACAGTTGTATGAAAACCTGTGTTTTGAAACTCAACCAGTCCCATCACCTTTCTTATCACTCTGAAGGTTTGGGAGCATTTATCACTACTCAGAACATATAGAGCACAAATAACTTAGCAAACAAGCAGCAAACACAAATTCTTCAATGGAAATGCTTTGGGTGACCCTGTGAGCAACTTCCATGTGAGTACCCCTTTGAAGGACACTGAATGGAGCAGACAGCTTACAACATGGGAGAGTAAAATGTGAATGGGATGACATACAAGTGATGAAACTCAAGGGGAAAAAAGCAGGTGGAAATAGAAGAGGAGGAGCAGAAGTTCATCTTCCCCAGGCAGCATCCCCACGCAGAGCAAAGGCTTCCTGTGAAGTTGCTCTTTGGGGGTGTAGCCTGCCATCTGCCTTGGAAGTGGTGGATTTTTAGGAGACATTAAAGGTGACAAAAGTCATTCAGAGCCACTGGTTGTGACTATGCTGCTCACCACCTCATGGGAACAGCTCTGGGAAATCAGACTCATGCTGCTTTGCCGACAAAATGTGTGTGTAGCTGGAAGCTCCTGTTTCACCCCAGTAGGATACTGCATGAGTGTGTAGGCATAGACGGTTATCCTGGAGAAATTCAGCATTAGTTTGCTAAATCCGCATTGCTCCTGAAAGTGGCCACATTCTGGACACAAAGCACGTGCTGTAGAAGAGGGTTGGTATTTTCTTCCAGAAATATGGGGCCCTATACCCTGTACCAGCATCAGGGCAGTGACAGGAGAGATTCAGCTGTAGGTGTGGCAAAACCAAACCACCCCCTGAATGCTGTCTGCAGCTATGTAACAGGCACTGTGGTACATTGTGCAGTCACTGAGAGCACCTGCTGGGTACAAAGCCTGGAGAGGAGAGGTTTTAGTATCACACTGGTTGCTGTGAATTGTTTTTTATGTTATCTTGCATACATTCAAATATTTAATGGGTTGTTTCTAAGTTCAAAGCCATAGCTCAGTCCATCAATCTAATTTCAGTGTCTTGCAGTGACAAGCAAAATAACCTTCCCTTTTTAAGGCCCGCTTGCCTCTGAGGTTCTTGCAAAAGCAGGACACAAGAATTTCAGGCTCAACAGCCTAAAAGAATAAACTTCCTCGCACGATTTTTAGCGCTTCCTAACTCTAACCAGATGTGAGGTATGCAAGAACAGCCTTTTAATTTATATTTGTAGTTATGCTGATTCTAAGAACAGGAGGATAGGAGTGATGTGGTGAAATACTGTATGAAATACAAGAGTGCTGATCCAAAAAAATTTCAAATGTCATGTTCAGTCCTAGGCTTGTACAGAGGTCTGGGAACAACTGCTATTTATCTAAATTGCTTTATGCTTCACTGTGGGCAATTTTTCCACCATTTCCATTTTTTGTAGCAAAATGACATTTGAGTTTTGAATTAATCCACAATTTTGCTGAAAAAAGTATGCAAGCTTCGCTTTGTATTAGAAAGCAGTTGCAGAGTAGAGCCCATGTCTTCAGATTGTCTTCAGCATGCTTTGTTGGCATAATCCAGAAGCATGGGGAGCAGAAACAGTGCAGCTACCTGGCCTGCATCAGAGTACAGCACTGGTCCTCTCCCTCACCTCTTAGGTGACTAACTTCACATAAATCAAAATTATTTTCTTTCATTCTCCTCATCATTATGCAAACAAAATTTCTGCTGTTTAAGTGGAGATTCACGAGAGGCCAATATTAGTGAATAATGTCTGAGATAAGATCAGTATTAACAGGGGGGAGTAATTTGAAAATATTAATATATTAATGTATTGATGCAGTGAAGAAAGGTTGACTTGAGGCAATGATATTTTTCTATGGTGAAAAACCAAACTTTTTAGGATTGTTCTTTTCTGTTGCACTTCTGTGTTGTGGATGCTCACAACAGAACAATTTTGGACTGATATTTTCTGCATTTTATTCCATCACCTTTTATATTTGTCATATGATAAAAGTATGAATTGGTTCCTACCACGCTTACTCTCACATGGTGTTTGTTTTTGTAACAGAATAAGTTAGCTCTCTAGTCACTGCAGTAGCTGGCACACAAATCTGTTTCCAGATCCTGAGTTGAGTTTGCAATGCTGAAGTTAAAAAAAATATATTCTTCTTTGTGAGGTATGTACAAATTATTTGAAAATCAGGGATTTATTTCAAATACATATGAATGCAGCAATATATTTGCATGTTCACACTGCAATGTGGAGTATCTTATTTTTTATGCAGAGTCCTGTTTGACATGAGTTTGAAGTAAACCAAATTAAAAGTTTTCCCACATTAGGTGATTTCTGTAAGTTTTTAAAATATGGTAGATTTTGAAAAAATACATTTAATTTTTCAAAGAAACACTTTGAATTGCATGGTCATATACATATTAGGGTATCAGAACATCAAGTTATCTGTCTGGGATCATTCTCTTGGGTGTCAACAGGGATTCTTATTGGGAGACTTGCACTGTAACCATATCAAGCACTGCTGATAGATAAAAGTTGTTGCTAAACCTTTAGAAAAGAGCTTCCCACCTTGACTTTTTCTCTTGAAGATCTGCAGGAAAACATATTCCAAGAGAAATTTTTCATATGCTTTCAGCCTAAGATAATAAAGTCTGTATATATTTTTCCATAATTAAGAGCTTTTAGGGTGGCATCTGGAGTTCCCTGCACTGTCTCTGTACTTGGATGTAAATAGCTGTTAGTAGCTCTGACTTCCATGTCTAACTGTATGCACCCATCACTTCTGTAGCTTTCCACCTGTTTAGTTTTGCAATTTGGAAGGTGTGATGGACCAGGGCAAGGATTGTGCCACATTTCTTTTTGCTTCCATTTTTTTCTTAGGTTTCTAGTTTGTCTGTTAAGCAATGATGTTGGTCTGGGTGGGCATTTGGGTTCATCCTGTGTGGTTGTTGTTCTGTTTTATGGTCAGGCAGTCCCTGAAATTGTCCAAACAGTGGCAGCTCGAGACTGTCATGGGGACTGTATCTTACGTATGGTAGTTCCAGAAATCACAGTGAGTCATTGTAGAAAAACTGTTCCAAGAAGATAATATGATGACTCTCTGGGAAATGTGAAAAAATGTATCATACAGCTAAAAGGACAGAAAATATAGGAGGTGGTAGTTTCAGCTTCAGCACAGATTTGTTGTAGTACTTATCGTTACCTTTTTTGAGTTAAGAGGATTTTGCATTACTTGCATAAAATTTTATTAAAAACTACGTATAATGTGTGTTCTGACTGAAGCTTATAAACCTTCTGCATTGCTTGCCCTTTTCTGAAAGTGCTTCTTTATTATTTCATGTTATTTTGTCAGACATCTGATTTGTATAACTGAACACAGGGCACTTGCCTTCATTTTAAGGGTAATAAACAAGGCACACTTTTAAAACCAACAAAACATTTTGAAATAGTAGACTATTTTTCTAATTATCTTATCCACTGTGTTCAATACCATTTTTACTTTGTCTGCAGTTAGCTTCCATGAGCTTGAAAGAGAAAGAGAGTGGGAAGGCAAGCTTTGCTGCTGAAAAAAAATCAAAGCCAACCACCAACAGCTTTTCGAAAAATAGTGTTCTGGTTGTTATAAAACATGTATATAACTGACAACCAATATTATCCACTGGTGAGATATTGTTCAGACCTCTACAGCATAACATTACCAGAAAAATCATGCTGGTTATCAATCCACATGTGCTCAATGCAGTTTGTGGATTTTTAGAATGCCATGTATATCTTTTATCATGTCACTGCAACCCCTCACCTCCCACCAGTTCTCCAGACACACTCCCCACTATGTTATCTCCCCTTTGATGCACATATCAACCTATTTCACCTCTGATATTTTTCACCTGAATGTGAACCATGCTGTGATGCTGCACTGACAGTGGTTGAGCACAGAGTCCTGTGTTGGGGGAAAGGACTGTCTTTCTCCTTCACATGGCCAGCCTGTGGGTTTTAGTCTTGCCGGGAAAAGAATTCTTAGTGTTGTGGGGGTCAGCTGCATCTGTGGGGCAAATGCCTATATGAGCCCATTTTCCCCACACACACCAAGCCTACCAGATGCTGTGTGGCCACTTTCATGTCTCAGAGCCCAAACCAATATATGCTCCTTCTTCACAGGAATTGCTTCCTCAGACATGATGCCAAGCTATGCAAACGTGTAGCTTTGGGGTTACTCAGAGTATCAGCAGAGCAGGGTGGTGTCTGCCTACAAAATGCTTTACACAAACACCTGTGGCTATGCTTGCACTGTACTAACCACAGAGGAGGAATAGCTTTGACTACTCAAACTGGCTGCTGTAAGTACTGATCTTGCTGTCTCTCAGTAGAAGGGAGCTGGTGGAGAGCTGCAGAAAGCATCCAAGAAGAAAAGTAAGTTCTGTCTGAGCTAAACCCTCTGAGGTCCCAGCAGCCTGTGCTTCTCCTCAGACTTCACATCATGATTGGTGTCCTCAGGCTTTTCATCAGACATAGTGGTGATGACATGAGGTGCTATTCTGGCAGATACAAACTGGACTGAAACCAAAGATAGAATTTATCAGAGTTGCAGCTAATTGAAGGTGTGTGATGTTGCTGATTTTGCCTGGATGAAAATCAGGAACTTTAGCAGTGGAGAAGTCATTCACTACACATGGTACTCTGTCTCAGTAACTCACAGCTTCTCTTCCAATGTTTCTAAGGGTGAAAGGGACCTATGCATCTTTCAGATCAGTTCTTTCTCAGTTGTTTAGTCTTCCCTCATATAGGCTGCACATGTTTAACAGTATTTCTAGAATACATGTAAGATTTTTTTTTTCTTGTCTCAGCTTTCCATCTTGATGCAGCTCAGAGGAGAGACTAGAGATGAGAAAATGTTAAAATTATATTTGTAGACATCTGTCCCCAAAACAATTTCACTCCTGAAAATACAGTTCAACATATCTTCCTATGTGCTTTTGTAGCAATATTTGGAATATTTACATAATTGGGGTGTAGGAAGGGAGAAGGGAAGGAAGATCTCGAGCATAACAACCAAGTTCTTAACAAGTGGTAATTGGTGTTGTTCTAGTGAATTGCCTGATTTTCATGGTACTGTTGGATTTAGATCAATAAAAGATGAATCAAGTCAAAGGCTGTGAAATATGTGAGTTGGTCACTGAACACACCACCAGCATGAACACTCTACAGAAAGGCAGACACTTTTTTTCTGCAGCAGCCGAGCTTTGGTTTTAAGTCTCTGTCTAGGTGCTGGTTCAGACCAGCTTGGGTACCTGCCTAAAAGGATTATGGCAGTATGTGAGGGTATGGCCAATATCACTTTATCTTAACATCATTTTGCTTCTCTTTTTACATAATGCTTTTTTTTTTCTCATGCCATGTTTAGCATTCTGCTAGGTCAGATGAAGTCAGGGGTCAGGGGTGTGCTTGATTTAATACAACTGGATGGTTTTCCTGGTTTTTGTCCCTTCCTTTTGGTGTCCTGTCATTTGAATTTTATGCTTTTTCCTTTATTTCTTGAGACAACTTTTCTGGGTATCATTTTCTCTGCTGTGTTGGTCCTTTATGCTGGTACAGATTGCATTTGTTCATCTAAAATGCTTGTCCTGCACAATTTCCATCATTTTTATGGTCTTACATTTTGTCATTTTCTGCTTGAGTTTGGTTATGGTTTGTTATGTTTTGACAGTGGTTTGTCACACAGCTGTGAATAACCTCTCTGGTTTGCTTTTAAAACTTTGTTCTTTGCAGTTGTTGAACAAAGTTAACTGAGCTACTCTTTCTTTGAACTGAATGATTAGCACAGACACAAGTGCAAGGGGCTGTATACTGCAAGCAGGAAAACCATTGGCATTCAGAGTGTAGAATTTTTATGCAAACACAAATACTTTCATTTCTAAATTTTCATCATGGGAATGGTGGTTTTGATTTATAAGACACAGAAGTGTTAGGGTTAAACCTGGAGCTTCTTCACCTAAGGTATGTCTTTTTGTCTGTGGAACAAGAATATGGGTAACCCACCCATTTCTCACCTCCAGCCTAAAAAAATCAGCTTAGACTGTATGCTTTCTGATAAATCTGCGTGCCATGAAAAATTCTGAATTTTTTAATGTCACGTAAGGGTCTGGCCTGCTCTGTACTATTAGAACTCTAATTCAGTTGTTTAAACAATAAATTGCATGAACTCTTGAGTTTTCATTTTAGGATTGAGTAGCAGGCTCCCTAAGTACTTAGTGTTGTCAATGAATACAGAGAAAAAAACCTTAAAGCTTTCAGCTGGTATGGAACTGTGCAGGGCTGGTGCTCTGCTATTTGTGCTTCAGCTTGGGACACTGGTTCTGAGACCTGCAGGGAAGGAGCTGAAGCTGACTGTGAGCCAGTGGTGTGCCACTGCAGCAAAGAAATCAACAGCCTACTGCTCTGCATGAGGGAGAGTTTGAGGGAGATTGTGAGGTGATCTTTCCCTCAGCGCTGGTGAGACACATCTGGTGTAGGATAGTCAGTTTGGACTTGCTATTTAGAAGCAAGACATGGATATACTGGAGTGAGTCCAGAAATGAGATGTGTATATGATTAAGGGCTTGAAGGATTTGCAATGTGAGGAGAGGCTGAGAGAGTTGAGACTCTGCAGCCTGGAGAAGCCTGTAATGTGTGTAAATATATGATGGGGACAGAGTAAAGAAGATAGAATCAGACTTCAGTATTGCACAGTGTATGCAAGAGGCAGTGAACACAAAGTGAAATATAGAAAATTCCATTTAAACACAACAAAAACTGTTTTCTTTCAAAGGTGGTCAAACATTTGCACAGCTTACCCAGAGAGGTTGTGAAGGCTTCATCTTTGGAGAAACAAAAAGCCCAATTGGAGGCAACCCTAGACAAGCCACTGCAGATGCCCCATCTCTGAGTGGAGGGTGGGATGGTTTCCAGAGATGCTCTCCAAGTCCAGGTGCCATTCTGTGAAAGGAATCTTGGACTCTGCTGCTTGCTCTCTACATTCCCTGGTCTAGATTCTCTTAGCCTGAGGCTCAAATACTTGATATCTAATGAATGAATTTTGTACTGAGCAGTTCTTTAAAGAACTGGTGGTCAGCTGCCAGTGTAATATGAAAAAGGTTGGGAGGAGATTTTCTTGTAGGCTGGCTAAACCTTAATTAAAAATTACTCTCATGCAGTTTAGCTTTGTGCTGAGACATATAGAGGATTTTATAGTTCTTTTCTGAATGTTTTTACCAAAATGAATTATAGAGAAATATTGTCTCTCTTCAGAGGGATGTAGGATTTAAGACTTAGTTGCAGATTATGTGTCTGTTGAGAATAAGGGTCATAAGGTGCAAGGAGTAAAGCTGAGGTCTCATTGTCATAGTTTCTGTTACTTGCTCTTGACTCAAGTGTGTTTTAGAGGATTGAAGTGCTGGTTACACTCCTTAAAGAAAAGGAAATACACTGTCAAGTGAATCAAATTTTACACGCAAATCCTCACCAGGGTAAAATGTTGTTAGAAAATACTGGAGAAAAGGCACAGTCAGACCTAACACAATGATTGAATTACACAGGGTAGAAGGAGTTGGAGAGAAAAAACCTATGCATTTGCAACTTTATAAGCTTTAATATTTTGGGTTATAGCCTTTAACTGTAGGCAGTGTTGTTGCTATAAAATAAATAAGATACTGCTGATACCATTAAGTGTCATGGATCTAAACAAAACCATTGGGTTCTGGTTGTGGGAAGTATTCAATCCACTCAGTAACAGTACTGAATCCATGTTACACATCCTACTTTGAAATTTTGACACAAAATTGAGAACAAAGGCAAATTGGTTAGAGACATTAGATTTCCACAATATTCAGAAGGTGCTGTGTAGCTAATTAAAAATAAAAACATAATTTTTATTAAGGGAAGAATATATAATATGCTAATTTTACTCTTCAAAAGGTGTGCTTTTGGAATATGGAGGTCCTACTTCCATTCTTTCCCAAATTTCATGGTGTTTAAAATTTATAATGTGTGTAGATTATGTGGATGTTTTCTGAATGTTCAAATACAATGTAGCATATTACTAATATAATACTATTAAAAGTACAGTAGTGTACTCTAATATAGTATCAATGTTATTACTATTGTATAGATTTGATATACTTTTACTCTTAATATTTAATTAGTATAATTAACCAGAAGTTTCTGTAAGTGTAAATTAATCATACATTCTAATTTTTATTCTAAAAGTAATCTACATGATAGAAGCCCAATCTTACACTAGAAAGGGTTTTAAAAAGGACAGGTCTGTGTGTGCCAGTTTCTGCCTTGGATACATGTGGGTGGTTTAATCAACATGGCACACATATCTCTGAGACAGAATTTGGACTTATTAGACTGCCTTTTCACTGCCTTCTGTGCCACACTATCAAATCTGACAGTGGCTTTTCCTAGGAATTGATGGATTTGAGTTGTTTGGGTTTGAATCCACTCGGCAGATAAGGTCTTACAGAGGTGGAGGAGCGGTCCCATGAGCACCCTGCCTTGCACCTCTTCCAGAGAGCAGGCCACAATACTGAAAACTGGAGATTTGCTGTTGTGCAGGTTCAGAGAGGGATCCCTCCCTCCTCATCCCAGCCAGATGGACTGTGTCTGGAAGAGAACACAGCTCGTGTGCTCTTTCACTGGGACAATTTTGGGTAAATCGAAGAGTAGGCAGAGCAGCAGCAGTGATATCACTGTGTAACTCCATGAAGTTTTGCTCTATGTGTACTGATTTGTTTACTTCAGTTACAGAAGCATATGCAAATGAACATGCCAAGCTCTGGCCCACGCAGATGTTAGTTAGCCATGTCCACAGATGTCAATTAACAATTAACAGAAAGCTCATGCTCTCTTTTGCAGTGCCTAGGAAGGCTCATTTGCAATCAATGGGCTGTTGTCTTCTGGCTTCCCTAGTCCTTGCATCTGGCTGAGGAGAGTTAGTTACATCTCCTTTTAATTACTGAGATCCAACTGTGATAATCTCTGAAGCAATAGACTCTCATAGCTGGCCTAGAGCTTTATGGGACAGCTCAACATTTTGTGTTGGGAGCCAAAAAAAACCCCACAGCCCCAACCAGCAGAGTTCCTCAAGCCCATCATGATGATGAGATAATCAGCTGCAGGCTGCACCAGAGCTTCCAGTGCTCCTTTGAGCTATAGGCAGAGGGTGTTTTTTCATTCTGTTGCTGATTGTGTGGAACTTTTAAAGCCTTTTTTATCTTTTATATTTTGGGGGTTTATTTGTTTCTGTTTTATTACTTATTTTATAACTTAGCTTTAATTAAAGACAGAAGTCTTGACAGGATTCAAACTGCAAAAAAAACCAGCCTGAAAGCGATAAAACCAATATTTTTATTTCACTGATTAACACTTCCATTGTTTCTTTGCTACACCAACTTGGCAGCTATTTTACACGGTATATATGCTAAATCCAAATGTCTGATCCTGGGAGCCTCTACTCCAAATGCAACAGGAACAGTTCAGTGAGCAAGGAGGGGTTTGCTATCAAACCCCACTTCTGCAAAGAGGCCATGACCCTTCATTCTGCAGAAGGGGCATTGAGATTTTGACAGCCTCTCTTTGGCACACAAAGGGAAGAAATGTTCTTCTGCTGCTCCTAGCCCACAAATAATACCAGTTTCCTGTGAACTAGAAAAACATGTTTGCTTTCTATTTTACTCAGATCTTCCTTGGGGAAAAAACCTAACCATCTAACTGTCACCAGCACACTGTGTGGTGGTACCAAAATTATATTATAAACTATTTTTTCAGCTGATTTGGTACTCATAGCTCATCTGAACTTCACAAGTTATGGACAATCCCATCTGGAGATCATTGGACTCTTTGGCTTTAGGATGGAAAAATAATTCTAGAGTTAAACATATTCCTGACAGAATTAAGTGCTTTATGCTCAGGCAAACATATCTAAAAGAGAAAATAAACTAAAGGAATAGGGTGAGAGAGGGACATCCTAATCATCATTGTTGCATGCCCAGGCCAAAAAGCAGGAGTGTGACCTCAGTGCATCCCTCCTTGAGAGGCAGGCCTTGGGCCATTTAATATGTCAGAGGGTTTCATTCTAGTCTTTAGAATTCCCCAGGTGTGATACTTGAGGAATTATATATAATGTAACTGTTACTGGGCTATAAAGCTTCTTGTCCATGTTTATAGATCGAATTAATTGATCTCTGGACCACTCATATTGGGGGAAGGGTGGGGGCGTGTCACAAATCTATCTTACTTCAATTCTAAAATTGTTCTGTGGTTTCTGATGCATGGAAAAGTTACATGGAATTACATTTAGCCTGTCACGCTACAACATAAGCTAAAGTTATATCATGCCAGTGGATGACAGCATGCTTTTTGTGCAAATTATTCATTTCTGATATGGCTTTTTTATAGACATTTTCATATAAATAACTATTTCTTATTGCCAAATCCAGCTGATCTTTGTCACTTTGCTTTGCTATCTGGTCAACTGCTAGCAAAATCAAGCAAAGATCGTGGCAGTGCCCACTTCTCATAAGAAATCCTCCTTCAGCTAGGGAGGAATGCTGCCCAGGACAAAATGACAATTTAAAACAGCATTCCAGTGATCTGGAGTTAATGCCTGAATGATGAGGAGCAGGTGATTTTTCTTTCTAGTATATACAATATCTTGCAATGTAGGGTGCCACATTTCACACTGTTAAAGGGTCTTTTCTGGTTAATGGGATATAAAAGTCTGTTATTATTTGTATAGATGAAGCTATTTTTTTCCATGTTATGAAAGTATTGCAAGTTTGTTGTTTAAATGTTTAAAAATGTGTATGCTTTGGAGTAGGGTTGCTCACCTTTGTGGTAGGGGTATCCCTTTGTCCTCTTTGTGGAAATCTGAATGAATTTAACAGATTTCTGAATATTTTGGGGAAAAGAAAGGTACTCATTCTTAGGTATTCAGTGCAGGCTTTACTAGAGTTTGACAGCTAAAATTTCCAAGGTCTTCCTTCCCAGGAGCATAGCTCAGTGGGGCATCCACATGCCAGCTACATAGAGTAACTAGATATTTTGCAGGTCAGGGCTATGTGGAATCATTGTCATCTGCCATACAAAACCTACTTGGAAGACTCAGCCAGTGCAGCTTGCAAGAGCAGGAAACCCTTTCTTCCACACTGCTGGCAGATGTGCCTGGGATCCAGGTGGCCTTAAGAAAGAAGGAACTTGAGCTGAATGTAGAGGAAAGAAAAGGGAAGAGGAGGGGAAAAAAGAGGAGGGGAAAATTCAGGATCAGATGCCATTGGTATGATAGAGGAGAGAGTAACTGGGGGATGAAAGGAGAAGATGGAGGATGATTGAGTAAGGGAGCGTTGGAAGTCAATGAGAAAAATATAAGGAATATGTTTGTCTGGGTGAGGGGACACAGAGGAAAGAGGTCCTCTTGACTGGTCTCTGGCTGATGAGGAGCTGAAAGAAGGAATGAAGGAAAGATGGGATTAATTGGGAGAAAGAATCTGCTGTTAGAAGGAGACAGAGTGGGAAAAAGTGCAGAGCAAGAATTTGGTGGGCGTAACCCACAAAATCAAGATCCAGAAGGAGTGCTTAGGCTGCTGAGGAAGGGAGGCTGGGACAGGCAGATATGGAAGCCTGGCTGTGTAGGAAGAGCACAGAAAAAAGTGTGTGTGAAGTTGGCATTTTGGGCAGCATGGAGGAGAACAAGGAAACTGAGACTAAATAACTGGGCCTTCTTAATTAAGAAGAATGAAAAAATCATGACGATTTTAGGGTAGGTTATTGAGTTTCCTTGAGCAAAAGAAAAAGAGGCATCATTTGAGGAGGAGGAGAAGACAAGGAGATACTGGGAGTTAAACAGTGAGCTTGGAAGATAAGCAAACAATCATAAGCTGAGAATACAGATAATTGAACCATAGGGGGTGGGTGAGCAAAAAGACCGGAGAAAGAATAAAGCCCTGACATTAAGAAAGAAAATTACAAGAACATCTCCACACTCAAACTGCTTCTGCAAATACTCAGTTCAGAGCTCCTGTGGCTAAGATCTGTGTGCTAGATCTGAAGGTTCCATGTGATCCTCCTTTAGGGAAGTGTGGTGTGGTAAGGAGGAGCCCTAAAAAACCATGCACAGACACACGTCCTTGAACATGTATTCTGTGGACTAAACCAAGCTCTAAAATATGGAGGAATTCCAATTACAGTAGCACATAAAACTTCGTTCAGCCCCACTGATGCAATTGGATATGCTATTAGATTATACTTTCCATTATTGCTGTGACTGCTACTGGGGAATTGCAAACCCAAGGCCAGGCTGGCATACAGCTTACTCTGTGCTCTGCAAGGGGTGAGTTCATTTCACTGACATAAGGATAGCTGGACCACATCCTGAAGTGGCCACAAGTATCCAGTTGTTCCATAATTCTACCTTTGAATTGCTTGGGGTCCCTCTAGAAAGTTTCCTGCTATCTCTAGCAGAAGATACATGGTGTTGCTGAAACCTTATGGACATGTACAGTGACAGACATAGGTGGAGTGTATATATCCATGTGTAAGCATTTCCATCTACTGCAAGAAGAGAAGGAAAAGCACCATTGCCATGATCCCATTCTTTTTCCCCGGAAAGGATTGTATGTATGCATGCAGCAGAGCAGGGAGTGCACACAGATATGTGTTTGCATACTCATCTACACAATTATGTCTTGGAAGAGAAAAACTCAAGGAATTTTAAAAGTAAAAAAGTAAAAAGTGCACTGAGTTTGGGATAATCTCTAGGCCTCATAAGAGTTATTCCACAGCCTTTTGTTGTTCTTGGAAATTCTATCTCCTGCACAAAAACCTCTTGTTACTGCTGTAGAGTTTCATGTTTATCCTAGAAATGAGATGATCTTTTTAAGCCATTGAATGCTTCAAGAAGAGAACCAAAACCTTGAACATGCTTTTCTTTCATGGCAAAGCAAAATAGTGAGCTGAAGAAGGGTCAGCTCATTAACACAGGTTTCCATTCCTGTTTCTTCTGGAGCTGAATATTTAGCAATAAACATTTACATTGGATATTTGCATCAGTTATTTTCAGTTCTGCAGACCAACAGTTCTGCACATGCATCTGTCATGGAAAATGAGGTTCCATGGAAGCACATCCTTGTGTGCACCTCTATTCCTCTTCATCCTTTTGGTCTCCCACTCTGTTCTTAACAGTAGCATATCCCTGTGGCAGACATAGATAACACTTACCAGGAAATAATTTTTATTAAAAATGCTTACTAGTAATAAGAATAAATTATTTATTGCATTTCTAGCCTTCTTTAATGTGTTGTAGCTGTAAATACAGGGCAAACAGCAATACCACATGACCATGCTACTTTGGGAGCAGTCTATCAACTGCAGTTAAATAGTTTCAAGATATTTATGCAGTGCATAAGTCACATGAATAGAGGTTTATCACAATCAGTAGGAATGCTGGATTTTCATATCACCCATTTGCTGCTTAAGATGATTAGCAGGAAATTTAATTTGCACTAATTAGCCTTAGGGGAGCAAGAAATTAACTCGATGGGTAAATTCCACTTTTTTACTATATACCACACTAATATGAAGAAATTTGAGTTAAACCATAAATTAAATCCTATGCTAATTTGCTGGACTTCACTTTTTCTAAATTAAATTAAAAGACTGTAAAAAATATTATATGCATGATTAGTGGGTGAGGTTTTTTAGGATCTACAGTTGTACAACAGCCTTTCAATGTATTCACTGAATTGTCAGCTACTTCCAGAGAGTGTAGTATATTTTTGTACATTAAACTACACTGATATGTGATATTACAGCAAAAGCTTTAACAAGTCCTAGTTTTCTATATTTGCATATTTTCATTATACAGTATGCATTATGACTGCCTATACAATATTCCACATTGGAATGCACAGAACAAAAACAGTATTCACAGAACTACTGTGAAAATTCTTTAATTTAAAATTTGCAACACTGCTTTGCAAATGCTTTTTTAGGTTTGGGAGCCTTTGTTCATATGCTGGCAAAATTTCTATGAAAATAGTTTTTTCAGAAATCACTCTCAAAAGTATACAGCAAATGAGGGAGGCATGAGTCACCACATAGTCCTAATAGACAAATTAGAATTAGGAAGTAATAAACTCTAATCTTGCCTGTGGATTGTGACTTTTGTACCTCATTCTTCCAAGAGACCATTTAGATTGCTTGGTTTTCCCTGTAAAATTGAGGCAATTTTTATGTATCTACCACTCAAAATTACTGTGGATTGATTAATGCTTGCAAAGCAATGAGTCATTTGGTATGGAAGTATCCATCTATTATAAATTGAAACGTTCTCTTATACCAGGCTTGTGGTTACATTCAAATTTATCTGTAAAGAAGGAGATGGAAAGCATCAGTTGCATATGAGATAATTGCCTTTGATGTCAGTGCTGCTGCTAGTTTGTGCATCTGAAGAAAACTCAGAAGCTCACTCCCACTACTACATTTTTGGAATTAGACCTTGCAAAACTTACCTGACACTACTACTGAAGTGAGAGATGCCACTTCAGTGGGAGTTTTGCCCAACCAAATAATCCAGAATTGGGTACCTTCAGTCCACAGTTTGGGGTTTAAGTGATGCATGTAAGGGAGTTCGGGTGTCTGCTCAGACTTTCTAGCCTATGGCATAAATACTGTTCTAAAGAGAGACCACAGGTAGATCTGTGGGCAGTCATATATTGTATAACATTCTAATTTTCCATTCTCAGGTCCTCCTTCAATCCCCAGTACTCTGATTTCTCTGTAGTAGCCCTCCTGTTGAATCAAGAGTGCATGTGTGTGTGTGTGTGTGTGTGTGTGTGTGTGCATGTATGGGTGGGTATATATAAATATACGTGTGCCCACGCACAAAAAAAACATGTACGTGTACACAACTCCCTTATATAAAAGTGCTTTGGTTTTTTTGGGTGTAGATTTATATTTCTGTCAATACTCACCACTTGTATTTATACACTTATGGGTAATATTCAGCTTTCAGTAGTAATTGACATCATGTGGGTTTTTGTGTAATAATTACTTTCGGACAAAAAACCTTGCAGATGGTTTCAAGAGTGACTTTAACTTGCCATCAATTTAAAAAGATTAAATATGATGAGCCCACTCCCTCTGAATGGAGTCAGCCATTTTCATTGATTTCAGTGGGACCAGGCACAACTTTGTCTCTACAAAAGGAGAGAACATGTATTATATTCATTAAATGAGAGTTTGATTTCATTGCGCTTAAAATTATTCATGTGCTGTTAGCAAATGGTTTGAGATTTTATAACCTAGAGCATTTGCTGAATTCTGCTTTGTATTTTCCTCACAGCAATTGGAAGAACCCTCATTCCTCGTTATTTTAGCACTGTCTTTGAAGGAGGTGTAACAGACCTGTATTACATTCTCAAGCACTCAAAAGAGTCATACCACAACTCATCCATCACAGTGGACTGTGATCAATGCACCATGGTCACTCAGCATGGAAAACCCATGTTTACCAAGGTAACAGGGAAGACTCAATAAAGCATGTTGTTGGTTTTTGGTTTTCTTTTTCTTATTCAGTGTGTGTAAGGGGGAAAAAATATTGGCTGTTGAATTTTTCTGGTGGACTGAGATTATTTCCAATACTGAAAACCCTTGGAGCCATTTAATTACTGTTTTCTGTATTCATTATATGACTGGAAGATTCTGTGGGTATCTCCTGTAATTCTCCCAGAAAGATTGCAAGAGAAGCACATAATGCCAGGTTGCCAGAAGTATCAGTTTTATGTGAATTAAATTTAGCCTGCCCATCTCCTTTTCTCCGGGTTTGATTTTAAAGCAACAATGAGACTTCACATTGCTGGTACCTACCATTTGGGATGGTATGCATTACGTTTGATACTTACCTACTACAAGGACTATAATCTCTAGGAAAATACTGATTTAATACAGTAGGATGCCAGTCCAAAAGGCAATGAAGTCAGTGGAAGGAGTCAATTGATTAAAACACACTCTGGATCAAACAGTTAGTGAATATTCAATATTTGTAATGGATAGTGAATTATCTTCTTGCATAAGGCACATCTAGCCCTGTAATTAAAATGGGTGCCATATATGTATATAAAAAAGAAGTACCAAAAGGGTGAAAAATACAAATTAAAACAATTTTTTTCCTTGTATTAAAAAAACCAAAATAGTAAACTTGTTTCAAAATGGAAGTGAATACATTTTAATACATTAAGAGTAAATAATGGTAACAGTAAACACTGATTTTCCATCTTGTACCTGTTTATCTTTAACTTTTTCATAAAAGAGAAGAACAAAAGGAGAAGGGGCAGCAGGAGAAGGTAGCTAATCTGTGTTGCCCTTGATCTGCTGGACTGTGGAGGTTTTAATTTTAAGTCACTGGCTATCGACAGCATCATGACCAGGGTTACAGGGCTTGTGCTGTTGTAGGTGTGTGGTGCAGTCAGGATGTGTGAGCCGCTCCAGCCCCTGTGGCTTACACAGACACAGATAGACAGAGGAGAGACCAGATATTCCTATTGGCACCTCTTTGCCACCTCACTGCTCATGAGGAGCTGTGAGTGCTGGCCATGAGCAGGAGATGTGCCAAAGTTACACAGTAGCTGCTTCATTGTTGAGCTCCCTAAAGCGATTTCTGCATTAGCTTTAATGCAGTAGCAAATAAAGGGGGTTGGTTTGGGGTTTTTTTAGCCAGTAGATACAGAGCACTGTTCTCAACCCAATTAGATTATTTTACCTATCATGGCAGCACATGACAGTGTTGTTATTTTGGAAAGGAGGTTAGCATCCAACAAGTCAAAGATGGGTGAATTGTATGGACTGGGCTGGGTGTCCACCTCGTCTGAGAGGGCCACAGTTGCCTTCCATGGCACTGTCCTGTTGTGTGCAGTGGGTCCCTCTGCCTGCTGCAGCCCTGGCTGTGCACAGCTTGCCTCAGCTTTGACATTGCTCTGGCAGATTCCAATGTCAGCCTCTGTGTCTTGGTAGAAAAGTTCAGGTGGGGATGGGATTTGGGTTCTAGGAGAAAAATTAGGAGGGTTTCATGCCTGTATGTTTAAAATATGACTTGTTAGGAAGAGCAAATCCAAAATGAAACATAGTAGTTGGTGGAATAGCGGAAAAGAAATAATATTCTCTCAGAAATAAGTTAGAGCTGAGTGTTGCCTCAGCTTCATTTAGCTGCCTTATTTAACTTCTAGCAGAGATACCAAGGGCAGATCTTGTACTCTTACAAAGCTTAACTCCTACTCTCACAGCACTGGTGATGGAACAGAGCAGACCTTCCATAACAAGCACCACTGCAATGGGTTGTGTAGCTCCTTGGATCATAACTGAGTTTGACTCAGTGAAACTATCAAGTTAGGGGGGTTAATGCAAAAATACAAACTGTTTCAGTTCCACAAGCAAGATCTAAGCTGCAATTTCACTAACTTCTAATACAACAGACTGAAACACTTTTCATTATGTATTGAATCAAGTATCCACAGAATTAAGAATCAAGTGCATTTTATTAATTTCAACATTTTTCTAGTTAGAGCAATTCATTGCATACAAAAGTATTGGATGAATATATAAAATGGCATTTCCAGTTCTTTTGAAACAGATATGGCCAGAACATGCCTAGCAGTAAGAATATGAATAGTCCAGCTTGTCTTTGTGGGCTAAGAAGTCATTGTAAAATGTCACACACTTAAAAATTGTTTTATCAAGATATAAATAAATAGTACAAAGAACTTATAATAATTCAATGGCATAAATAAAATGTTGTAAAATACCGAAGCCAAGACCACTATGGTTTTTTTAGCTGGGAGATGCTCCACTTTTTTCTTCAGGTAGGCAAAAGTTTTCTGAGTCCTCCAAAACAGTCTCTGTTTTCACTGTGTTTAATCCAACTCTGGCACTCCCACTTTATGAGTAGGCAAACTGTTTTTCTACAGTGATCAATGATTATATTTCCCAATGAAATGGCAGAGGTGGGCATTGCTTTCACCACTAAAGCAGTGAGTGCCCCATGTGCTCACTACTCACTTGCTTCTCCCAGGAGTGCAGCCAACATTTATTGGTGAAGCCCTTGAAACTCAGCGATTTGAATTCCTACTAATAACATCAGGCATTGCCCAGATTTGTATAAGCTTTAGGTTTCTTCGTGTTTGAGAAATGGTAGTTCATAAAGGGGGAACACTTCTAAAGATGCCAAGTGTTAGGAGAATGAGATTGTGAGCAAGAAGGCACAGAACCAAAGCTGATTTTCATAGGCACAAGCAGTTGAAATTCCTACAATTAATAAGTGCAGTGAAGGGGTTAAAAAGCTATTGGTTAGTTTGAGAAATGTTCTTTTTTAGTTTTTTCCTGGCCTAGTCTAGAGCAACCACGTGATACACTGAATGCCTGCCAGCCTCTTTCTTGTTGATCCTCCGGAGACCATCTGTGCTGGGGGCATTGATTAGAGTGTGTCTGCTGGGATTACATCTTTTCTGTTGCCATGCCAACTAATCAGCTGATTTTGGTTACCACAGAAACAAAATGTCAGAGCTCACAGTACGGTAACATGAATTCAGCACAACAGAAAATGTTTTCTTAATTGGAGACCCTTTTGATTTTTTGGATTCTATGTAAAAGGCAGCTTTCAGGGAAAAAATAGCCCTTTTAAAATAAGAACTGTGCCAATTTTATTGATTAAAAGCAATGTGTAAAATTCTACTTTACATAAGGAAATTAAATTCCTTTATAAGATGTATAAATTTTTACCACTGTAATATGAGGAATGTGTTTAAGTTTTTCTATTAAAATTTGTTAACGCCAGTGCCTAAAATCTGCAAAGAGCTTTGGTAGTGTGAGCTTAAGAAAAGAAACATTTGAGAAGCCCCAGGTATTATTATTTAAAAATTGTTTTAAACCTGAAATATTTTCATGTTAACTGATCAGTAACTAGGATCTTTGACCTCAACACAGTAACATTAATACAAAATATTTTTCCTCTGTGAATCCTTACATGTGTTCATGTGTACTGTGTAATTTCTCATCCTAGTGCAGATGATGTGAAAATCAAAAGTGAAACATAAGACACATTAAATATCTGAAGGCTTCACTAAGGTGTGTTGAAAAGGGCAGATGAAAACCTGTTGCAAGATGCTCCTTCACAGGTCTACAGGAATTTGTCTATATAGTACACCTGTTAAAATTACCTAGGTGTTTTTGCAGAAACAATAAGGAAGAAAAACTGTAAGGACATTAAGAGAACTGTTAACCAGAAAAGCCACACATTGACCAGGTGAGAGCTGGCCAAGTCTGAGTTGGAGCTTTTAAAAAGGCTCAGCAGACTCAGCTGAATCTGATGGTTATTTTTCGATCAGGTACTAGCTGTATTAAAATTAATATGCAGAAACCCTTTTTTTGATAGCCGTTACCCCCTGTTTCCACAATATCTCTGTAATCTGCACTTGCAAATTTACTATGAACAAGGATTGTAAGTCTAAATATACAATAAAAAAACCCCAGGAGTGATAGTTAATTTTCAAATCAGACATAATTTTCAATGCTCCACAGTACCCTTAGTCAAGATTCCATGCTGGGCTTGTATTTTTCACCTTAAAGAAGACTACAACCATGTACCTTTTCCACATAAAATTGTGGAAAGTTGTTTAAAAGTCCCCAGTAATTTATTTTATTTTTCCTTCATAGGTAGTACCCACTTGCTGTATTTATTACTCCTGTATTTTCTGTCCTTTCTTAGACAAGATTCCTCACAAAGCTGTGTGAGCCACTTTCTGTAGGAGTAGCTCCACTGTCCTGGCTCTTCTCTGCTCCCTTCACTCTCAAACCTCTCAGCAAGGCAGCTCATAAAGCCCCATGGCAAGACCCACAGGGGATTAATAAAACTAGATAAGAGGAAAAAAAATCACCCAAAAAACCCAACCAACCAACCAAAAAACCCAAAAACCCAAGCCACAAACCAACAAACCCAAGCCACCAAAAAAAACCCCACAAAAACAAAAACAAACAAAAAACCCCAAAGCAAACGAACAAAAAAACCCACAAAAAACAAACTGAACAGGAGAAAATGCTTGGAAAAGACAAAATAATTCTGAAAAAAATTATGAAAAATGATGAAAAACAACCCAGTTTTTGCCACAGGCATTCAGGACTCTGCCTACTCCACATGGACATGAGAGAAATGTTCATATGCCAAGCTATTGTAAGTCTAAAACAGGTTGGGAATGACTGGTTCAGCAACTTGCCATCAAGTGGACTCAGTTGCACCACAGTCACCTCCACTGCGAGCTTCCGTCATTAATTAGCAGTAGCAAACTGTGAGGAAAAGAGAATTGATGCAATAAATAAGATTTATCACACAATATTCTATGTTTGTAAAATGCTATAAAATCCATAGCATTATAAGTTACTGTCTCTGAGGTAAGGCCTATGAAGTAATTTTCCCACATTCATTTTTTCTCCCCAAGAGGATGAAAAACAATTAATCTAGCAGAGATGAACAATAGAATACTGCTCTGATATTTTTGAATGTTGTTTAATCGATGATACAATACCAATGAAAACAAAATTCCTGGGAATTTATTTCATGCATTTTATGTATTCTAGGTATGCACAGAAGGACGTCTTATCTTGGAGTTTACTTTTGATGATCTTATGAGAATAAAAACATGGCACTTTACTATTAGACAATACAGAGAATTAGTCCCACGCAGCATTCTAGCCATGCATGTAAGTAATCCTTCATTCATTTGACCTAATGCAAAGAGATGAGATTAGGTTTATGAACAACTCTGGCAAATTTCACACCCAAGGCAATTAACTATAAATATTTTGGTTTGCCTGCAACTACATCTATTCACAAGTTCTTTCATCACTCCCTTGTTTCTCAGTGCTCTATTATTGCCACTGTTGCTATGTTTTCATTCTATTTTAGCATGTAGTTTTCTTTTTTATCCCACTTGGTGGTCTGTATGATTTGGGTCCAAAATCTCTTCTTATGTACCTGAACTACACCAGAGTCTGTGAATTTTCATCCTAGGTACCAGTGATAAGTTTTAAATGAAGCAAACTGATGTTACTCTTGCATAGACAGAAAATAGGAAATTGCCATATATTTACTTAAAAACCTTTAGAATTTTAATCCAGACCTTTTTGTTCCACATTTCATGACTTTCTTTTGGTTTTGAATGAAAACACACACAATGAAACATTAAACTATTAAATATTCTATAAGTTAAAGTCAAAATATAATAAGGTAAATTGTGGAGAAACCAAGAACATGCTTTTACTGACACTTTCATTTCCTCACCATAGACCCATTTCTACTAGCAGTGCCTCAATATACAAAATCAATTGCAGGACTGTGGTTTTATAAAGGGTAAGAACACAGACACAAAGATGTTCCTGTATTTTGATGTCAAGTTACTTAGATATCCACAGATAAAGATCTGTTCATAGTGAGGAATTTTATATAGCTTAAGCTGGACCTTTTTTCAAAGTGCTATTACAAGCCTGAAGAAAACACCTTTGCAAACCTGCCCCACCGTTTCTATCCCAGGATTATCTGCTATTTTAGGGGACTGATCAGCTGAACTCTTCAACAGTATCCCATTAAGGGACAATGAGCATGGCCACGATCGACATTACGTATTTAGGGGGCTGCTGAATTCAGAGTGGAAGGAGGTTAGACAGCAACCAGCAGGTGTTAATTTTGGTGATGAGATTGATCTCATTTTAAAGAGGAGGGTGATCTCACAGGTAAAGCTCCTGGCTAAGGTCAGGGAAGGACTATTCCTGCATTTTTTCCATTTAACTCTGGGAAAAACCCTTAAATTAGAAAGGTTCTCCAGACTGTGCTTAATGTCATATATTTGATGAGATCTTTCTGCTGCAGTTTCTTACCCACAAAAAGAAAATAATACGCTTTTTATTCCTGCCTTTTTCTGTCTAGTCTCCTGGGATTCACAGCCAACAAATAGAAGGCTCAAAGTGTACTTCAGTCCCTCAGAAGCTCTTTGGTGGGGCCCTGCTCACTTGCACGACCAGATCTCTTAGGTCTGTCTTTTGAATGGATGGTCAGGGAGCAAAGGAACAGATTGGAAAACAGTATTTAGTCTGCTCCAATTTCATAATGCTTTACATTTTCCTATGCATATGGAACTCTAGCTTATTACATAAATTTAGCATCAATGTGTAATTTTTCCATAGCAGTGGCACTGCTTTTCAGGGAACCCTCTCTACATTCCACTAAGCACATAGAAAAAATACTCCAATGAAAAGCAAAGTGAAAATTCTTTTATCCTTTGTTGTTTAGGCACAAGACCCTCAGGTGCTGGAGCAGCTGTCCAAAAACATCACTCGAATGGGCCTGACAAACTTCACCCTCAACTACCTCAGGGTAAGCATACAATTGCTGATGATTATTGTGAGTATTTTTTTAAAAGGAACTGTTGGCTTTGAGTCAAGATAATGAGAGCAGAGCCTGTGTTGATCAGGTAAGAAATTGACCTAACTTAATGACAGCGGAGGAAAAACAAAGATACTGTAGTAGAGATGTAGCTGATGACAATGGGCTATGGAAAAGGCTAAGAATTTTATAATTCACTCCAAGCCTTGTGTGAGTAGCCCCTCTTTTTAAGTCTTTCTTCTCAGTTTTGAGTAATGCCTTTATTTGATTGCAAGCAAGAAATTCCCAGTATTTTTTCCTCTCTGTTTCACTGTGCCTAAGAAAATGGCAGCTAATTCTTATCAAAAGCTGCCTGTCTTCTCCAGCTTTTCAACCTTGCCACCTCTCCCCGGCAGAGGCAGGGCTGAGGGAAAGCTCAGCTCCAGCCCTGTTTGCAGCACTCCTCACTTCACATGCCTCTGGGAGCCTGAGCTTCTTCCTTAGCCTTGCACTGAATCGAGTGTGGTTTTTACAATTAAATAATGCATTTGTTCTGATTGCTTTTTGACCCTTAAAGTGCATTCAAAGTTTAGATGTTTATTTTTATTTTCGAAAGTATTCCCTGGTGGTGGCTTACAATACATACACAGAAATACAGATTTGTAGAGTTCATATTTCAGGCTTAAAATTCAGATTTTTCCTATTTCTAGATATCCATCAGTGGATATAAAATGAGGCAAATTGTGCAATGATACACGAAGCTAGCTTGCCCAGACTATCTGGTTTTATTCTTTTTAATTTTATGAGTAGTCATTCAAGGTACTTTTTTAAGATAACACAAACACTAGAAAATGAAGTTATTTTTCAGCCTAACGTAGAGCTGTACCTAAGTGTGTAATTTAGCTGTACTTCATTCAGTTCTATGAACCTGCTAATACCTTCCCTGTGGATGGATGGAGTCCCGTTCCCAGAGTGTTTTGAACTCCAAGGAGACAGTGTGAAGAACTGAGATGTGTGGCGAGATCTCTCTCACTGCATTCCTCCAGTTTATAGATAGCCTTTAGTTGTACTTACTCTCCCAACAGCATAAGCCATTGTTGATTGTTGCTTATGTGGTGTTAATATAAAAATTACTGTTCAAATTACAGCCTGAGTTGTGCAGGGCAGGTCTGGTCTATTGTAACTGAAAGAAGAATATGGCATAAAACCTCAGAGGAATAATACATTGCATTAGGATTTTTCTATGTGTAAATGTAAGATTAACATATCTATGTAACGCACATTGCAGTCTCATGGTTAGTTTAGTTTGTGATTTGGTACAGAGAGCACCTCTTGTGCTCTGGCAACCCTACAGCCACGCTGTCCTTGTTTTGTGGTGGGGCATCCTAAAGCATGTCCTAGAGAAAATCCCACTGGGGATTCCTCCTAAGTCACGGCAAGTTTTGCATTACATGTCATGCATGACATGCTTGTGGCAAGCTGGGCAGAGAGTGGCTGACTTAGGAAGGGGATTTCCGTGGTTTCTTTGCAAACTGTCCGGTGGCACTGGGCATTGGCCACTTCTGGAGTGTTTGATCCCCTGAGTGTGAGGCGTCACACCTTGGGCTGGCCTCAGCAGCCGCGGGGCTCCGCAGCCCCCCCGAGGCTCTGAGGGCTGGGCAGAATTGGCAGCACCACCTCTGTCACTGACCCTTCAGCGTCCTCTGTGGTATAGTCTGTGATTCCTCAGGGTGACAACGCAAATGACAAAGGCAGGGCTCTGGTTAGGAGGCAGCTGGCATCAGGCACCCATGCTGCTCCCTCTGTCAGCATCAAAAAAAACAGCGAGAAAGGAAGAGGGAGAGGATGGAAAAAAACCTCAGAAAAAGAAAACTGGGATCAAGATAAGCACTAGGGAGATGAGCAATGAAGTGGAAGGGGATAAAAAGATAAAGTCTTACTTCTTTTTCTTCTTCCAGACTAGTTTTGTTAGCTTAACAGACGACATTAGGTCTCTGGGTGCAAAGCTTCCTCTGGCTCCTGCTGTGGTGATTCCAAGAGGAAATCTTTTTTTTCTCAAGCCAGTCTTTATATGTCTCTTTTTTTTGTGGTGAGGGATTGATCATTCTGCTCCTCTTTTCAGATGTTCGGCTCATCATGGCAGCGTATATTACATGGTTTATTTCCGTTTTGATTTGCCTCTTTTCCAGTTACTTTCCTCTGTTAATTTTAACATGAAAATCTTTTCTAAACTCATGCACTAAAAATCATGTACTAAAATAATATGATAAATGTACTTAGGTTTAAGGTGTTCTGTTTTGTCAGTTTTTAATTCAGCATTTTATGATATTTTATTCAGTCTACCCAGTGTTTAGTAATTAGCACTGTTGCATGGTTTTGAATAAGGATCAGAAACTAAGCATAAAAATGATTTTCTTTTTTTTTTTTCTGCTGCACACAGCAAAGGCTTGTGATACTCATAAGCAAAAACTTCACTGATGGGCGGAATTAATCATTTTTATTCTCCAGTGTGCACACAGCAGCAAGCTGTGCTGCAGTTTCTTTAAAGGCAGAATTTAAACCTGGATTTCAGATGGTTGTGATATAAAGGCATAGCTTGTGTTTTTGGGCTCTAGACATTCCAGAATGCTAAATCATTGCTAGTCAGGATAATTGCAGTTGCTGGCATGTAAACCTCCATTCCTGAGTGCCACATGCTTGTAGAGCCACAGCTTTGGATGTGTGCCCTGGTTTGTCTTCATTCACTACAAGTAAAGCTGTCCAGCATAGAAGAACATTGATTTTATAAATCATATTTAATACAAATTTAAAGTGTATCTTCTTGGAACCTGGAAATGAAATGTTTTGTCCTATGTCAATTGCCAAATGGTCTTTCTCTCAGTTTTCTCTGTCTCTGTATAAAACCATAGGCTTCCTTTCTTTCTAGTTACGGGTTTGTTTTGTTCCAGCATAATTGATTCCTCATCAGTGGGGTCAGCGTACTTTGCTGTAGCTGCTGACTAGGAGTTGACTAGGATGTCTCAGAAATAATGAGCAAAACTTCGTAGGTTTTAAATTAATATCAAGCTTTTTAAAATGTAATTTCTTATCAAGTCATCAAGTAGTAGTTATTACGAATAATAAGGCCAAGACCTATCTCAGTCAGTGTGAGTCCAGGAACAAACAGGAATCCTGTACAGAACTTGAAGGTGAACATAACATTGAGAAGAACTGTTTCCACCAAGCTACAATATTTAGTCCCCACATTACGTTATTTTTTTCTATTTTATTTGTTGCTGAGCTATTTTATCTACATCTTCATTGCTTAGTGGATTTGAATAAAAACAATAAAAACAATAGCTTTATACTAGGAGCACTATTCAAAATTTGGAGCTCAGCTCAGCTATTTCTTGTTGCCATCTATAAAATAATTTATTCTCTTAAAATTTCTGACATTATTAAAAAGTCAGCCCCTACTGTCAATTAGGCAGGATTACCTTGCCTGAGCTTTGAAAGTCAGTTGTATCTTGCCCAGCTGGTTTTCAAAATTTGTCTCTGCTTTCTTGCAGTGGCTGGGCTGGAGTGATTTCTTAGAGCTCTTCCCCAGATGTATCTGTTGCATCCTCCCCACACTGTGGTCTGCTCTGGTGGCCAGTTTATCAATGTTCATGGAGCTAAATCTGCACCTGCCCCTTGCACAGTTAGAGTTAGCGTGGCAGAGCACTCCTGCTCTGCGTCAGGAGAGGTATCCAGGCAGGGGAATGCACACTCCCATTTCCCCTCACATCCTGTATGACTCTATTAACCAGGGCTTGCTTATCTGAGCTACAAATTATCCAATTTGTTTGTTCTCTATATAAGACAATAACGAGGTGTTACTATTGCTACACAGAGGACAATATTTTCTAAGACCTCACTTTCACTAATTTAGTTCCTCGCTAGACACTTTTGGATTTCTTCTGCTGGGAGGATAATGTGAATTATTTAATGGGACACAATTTTCTAAAGGCACTACTTACACTGTAATCAAAACCCGTTTGTATGTATACCCATTGTGTACACAAAATTTCCTTTTCCACATGCAAAATAGACACACGTGCAACACTTTCCTTTAATGTGCAGGGAAAATTGATTTTCCAAGTTTGGTTTCAAGCATGGAAAGGATATGAGCTGAAATAATTTTGGAACTATTTTGCTTCTAATCCATAACAGGTTGTGGCAGCTATCTGGCCAATATTTTATGTCTGTTGGTGCATCTTCAGTAAAGAAGGAGAAATTTTACATGCATACATGCTAAGGATGCTTAGCAAGTCAGGTGCTTGGGAAAAGAAATGCTATATTTACAGTTACACATGCCATATGAACTCATTTCCCTTTGTGAGCTATGTTGTGTCATCATCATCATCAAATGACATCAACAGGCAGTGCAGGTAGTGCACGGGCTAACTAGCAGCCCTCACTCAGTAGCAAGTGCTCCAGTGCTACTCATTTCCTTGTAGGGTCTTCCCCAGTATCATTCTGCTGCCCAGGGGAGTGGTGGAGTCACAATTCCTGGAGGTATTTACAAGACATGGGGAGGTGGCACTTAAAGACACGGTTTAGTGGTGGCCTTTCAGTGCTGGGTTAGTGGTTGGACTCAATGATCTTAGAAGTGTTTCCCAACCTAAACTCTCAGCTCAAACCTTAGTGGCTGCATGGCTTGTATGAGCTGAGATGTTGTTCTAGTGTGCACATGTGGCTTTAGGGTACATGGATGAGCACTGGGCCACTCTGAAGGGACAACTACAGGGCAGGTGCCCATTCTGAGACAACATGTGAGGCCTGATTTTGCACAGCACTTGGGGTTTCATCTTGCCCCATATACTAACAACAAAACTGCTTCTATTGGTTGCAGTCTGTTGTCTAAGGCTGGCTATGTATTTGAAAAAGTAGATGGTGTTTCTGAGAACACACTAGTGAAAATTCTTTTTCTGTGACAGAGTAGCACAGTGAAGCTTGGGAACAAGGGCAGTTTGTTAAAGCAGCACTGGGCTATTCTAAAGTCTAACCTTTCTTGTTCTACAGTCCCCTGCTTCTGCCATGTTTCCATGTCTTCAGTAGCTACAAGTGAAGCCCTACACAAAAGAACTTCATTAGCTTTGTGCTGTGCACATAATGGGGGGTGCTAGGGAAACAGAGGATGTGTTCAGATGCTGTATCCTACTGGATATGAATGAGAAGTTCTATTAAGGGTTTTCAAGCACTCAAAGGAGGGGGTTTAGATAATTTAATCATTTTGGTGACTTTCATATGAAAGCTGCCAAAATTTTAAAGAATCCTCTGTGCTGTAGATAGTAGAAGCAGACACAATATTTTGTCAGCTTAATTCCTGTAAATAATAGATTTTTTCAATCTAAACCAATCGATCTTGGGGTAGCTCTCCACAGGAAAATACAGCCAAAACCAGAAGATTCTCACAGAAGGATTCAGATTACTGTAGCTGGCTATCCATAATCTGTCTGTGCCAGCTATAATTAGTGGATTCTGCCAAGGTTTTCTGGTAATGTAATTTCTTAGCATTTATTTTAGTGATGATCTCAGTGGTTTCTGTTCCTCTCTTTTATGCATCTAACACTTTAGGGATGGTGTTATATGTTACTTCCAGAAGAATAAATGAGAAGAAATGTATTTGCAGAAGCTCATGCAGTCAAATGTTAGCTTTTCACCTTTTTAATAAAGACAGAACATCACAGAATCCTTATATCAGGAGTTAATTCATCATAAGCATGAAATATCAGAAAGAAGAGGGATGGGAGAGTTGCAGAAGATGGGGCAGGTAGAGAATTAAACACCAACTTAAAAATATTCTAAAGCAAAAATGGAATCTGAAGCAATCACTAGATAGGACATGGATTGGAAAGATAATATTCATATTGTTAGAAATAATAAATTGTGTGCTTTTCATCCCTTGATTTTTAAGTATTTGCTAAAACAAATGAGAAAATTGTGGTACATGAGAAACAAAAAATATGGAGCAAACCCAATAGCATTAAAAAAAAAATATATATATATATGGCAATTTAAAACTATACTAGAGAGTCCAGTGAGCTGGTGCAGTAGTGTCTTCTTCTGCTCCTAATGACTCAGTAACAGATTTTAGTGTTTGTGAATATCAGAAATTTCAGAACTCAGTGAAAAGTGGGCAATGGTAACAAAGAACAAAAGACAGCAGACATCAGAGTACAAATTGGGGTTTTGGCACAACACCAATATTCTGGAGACGGTAACGGCCAGTTTTTGCAGAAAGAGCACTACCAGGCTCATGAGTATCAGTTAAGGAGAAAGATGTGTGTGTATGAACACAAGCCAGTCACTGCTCACTGGACATACAGACCATATGACCTTTGAAATAAAATTAAGGTCTGGACTAATGAGAATGGAAGGATGATAATTAGCGATGTGAGTCCTTGAAGTTTCCATGGGTAAGAAATCAGAATGAAGTTGAAGCAGTTTAAAATTAAAAATGTCAGAAGGGTAAAAGGGAGAAAATGAAAGACAAAGACAAAGCATTGATCATACAAAAACAAGCTACAAAATTTGAACTAATACTGTTATTTTAGAAAAGAAAAAAGATGAAGAAAAACATTCCAAGAACACAGCCACAGGCTCTCTTTTAAGAAGACCAGTTTGGACTAGTATGCAGTACAGTCATAAATAATAATAACTATTAATTAAGTTTAGGAATGAGACCTGCAGAGGTACAATTTGTATGAAGACCTGAAAATGCCCAAACCAGCTTCTTGTTCAAAGCAATGAAAACAGCAAAAATTTTAATTAGTTGTTTAATATTGAATATCCATCAGTCTTTGGTATGAATTGTTATGCAGGGAGAAATGAGTGCTCCGAAGTGGTCAAGAAATGGGCTTTAATGCAAAGCTGATGGTTCAAAGCTTTGTCCTTGGAAGGAGTTGTTTTGGAACTTAAAATATGTATTGTGGAAAGCTTATGGCAACCCTAAGGTCTGCAATTCATATGGAAAGGGAATCCTGTAGCCTACCCACTCATGTTTTTAATCTTCATAGAGATAATTTAGTGAGTCTCTCTATTGTGATATCACAAGCAACTAGCCCATATAACCTTGTAAATTAATTTTCTACACATAGTTAACTTTACTGGTTAGCCTGCTTATCCCCTTCCCTGCCCCTTCCACTCTTTGTGTGGGTAAAACAGCATTTACTGTTCATCCATCTCTGCTGGAGAGATCTTCTTTGATGTCTCAAGCTAAAATTTGACTGATCAATAGAAAGTTTTCCTTGGACTATTGAGTTTGATCCTACTTCTAGGATGTTTCTGAAAAACCTTTACCTTTCTTATGTGATGCCTTGATCCTTGTGTTTATGGAGGACACCTACCCACTTTGTCACTTTATTCTGTCTATATACTTCCATTTTTTAATCTCTCTATTGAAATCTCACTCTGTAATCTCTCCATATTCTATTTACAACAGAAGCCCTGAATACCAAAATCTGACTCTAAGCAGTAAAATCGTTTACTGACTATTAGTCTGGGTTAGAGAGCAGCACACAGAAAGCTAAATTTGTCTTGCAGTCACCTCCCTTGTACTGGCGCACTGTTGGAGCCAAGTCAGGTGACTGATCTGATGAAAGAACTAATCTAATCCTTTTCACCTAAATTATGACCATCCTTAATAGCTCCCCAAGCACTACTTGTGCTGGGCAGAGAACAGAGCAGCAGTATGGATTCGTGTCAGCTGGCTCCTGTCGAAGCTGGACCTCATATCCAAATTTGCCAGCATTGATAGAAGAGGACAAGAAAGAGCTGGGGAATCCTACAGATTATGTAGGATTTTATAAAGCTGTAAATTTCCCTTTTATTCTTCTGGATCTGGAACATTATACTGATTGTGTCTGACCTATAATTGTTTCACACTGTTTTAAATGTGTTCATTTCATTAGAGTGACCACTGACTTTCAGCAGAGATTTTAGAGCAGACACTTGCTCAGAACAGATTACCATCATTTACAAAACTTGAATTGAAAACAAAATAAGCATAAAGAGAAACAGTTGATTTTTTGCACTACTTCTAAGTGAAAAAAAATCTGTATACACATATGTATCTGTATAAATGGAACACCCATTTCTGTAGCTATCTTGTGAACTATACTGTTCACTAACTTTGCAGTTAATTGTCCTTATTCTCCTGCTGGAAAACTCCAGTAACATTTTTCCTTGCTGTGTGCACACATGTATGAATATTAGTGTCCAATATGAATGTGTAGATCTGTGCATTCCTTTTGATTTCTAAGCATACCTTCTGTTGATATTAAAGGGAATATCAACAGGAGTATCAAATCCATAAATGGAAGCCCATGATTTTGTGTTTACCATGCTTCAGGTAGACCCATGGGATGTGAGGTAGAGAATTTATAGGCAGCACTAATGAGCAAAGGTGCCGAACTTGCACTGATGCCCACAAAAGGCATCATAAAGATCATCTTGTGAGCACAGGGGGCCAGAGGACATTGAGACCTGGCAGAAGAATTGTGTCAATTCTGGTGCTGCATTCTGCATGGCTAGAAAACTGTGCTGTGTTAAATATCCCTCCCTACTCTGAATTGTTTCCTTAGTCTTGTGCCTTGTTACCTTTCTACCTTGTGTTGCTGCCTCATGATTACTCATAATAAGGAAGTTTGTTAATCAAGGATCCAGTTCAACATCCATTAGAGTCAATGGGTATATCTTCTTTGATCCAAATGTCATCTCAGAGTTTTTCATTTGTTCGGAGGTATTTTATACACATAAAATCCAATTTATTGAAATTAATTTCTCTATTCCTTTAGGCAGTTTTAGCCATGAAAATGTCATGCTTTATGAACAGCAACAACAAATGGTTATTTTTATTGCTTTTTTGTTTTTCTTTTCAGATTTCATGACAAAAGAAAATTAGCTTGGTTAACCACAGATTATAGTTCTTAGGTGAGCCCAAAGGAACAAATATCCCTGACTTGGGGATCTGATTTGAAGAAAGACTTTAAGCATAGAAAAGAATGGAGAAATACAAAAAAAATCGAGCTTTCATAGTAAGAGAGAGAATTTTCTCATTTTATTAATCATTCAGGCAAAACTCCGAGCTGATTTAATTAAAGGACTGTGCACCGTTTCTGTCCATGATAAGATGGTTTTACATAAAGTAAGTATGAGTCACATGAAAAAAACTCACAGCTATATTCCCTAGCTAAGATTTCATAGAATTTCATTTATGAAGCAGGACTGGACTCAGTCATGCTAGATGAAAACCTTCAAAGAAAACACAAGCAGCACCATTTTGTCTAAACAAAATGGTGTTGGTGATTAGGCAGAGATCACAGTACTCTGGAGCAGACCTTGTCTCGTTCTGGGACTTTACTAGTCCAGCTTTGCAGTATTACTGCTGCATACCACAATGGAATGTAGGTCCCATGTCTACTTGGGACAGCAGAGGTTTTTTTCTGGAGGCTTTCCAATACAAGTAATGAAATATAAAAAGGAATAATCTTGTAATAGTGATATGCAAAGGAAGGAAGTGAATTTCCATCTTCTAAACATTACACCAGACCTTTTCACTGATTAACTTTTGATGAGGTGTATTAGAGCTATGGTATCATTTGAAATATTATAGTCTATGTAATAGCAAGTCTGTATTTTATAACTATCTCAACATCATGGTGGTATTTTAGTGGATAACTGATTTTCTTTAGCCATGTGTGAGATGAGATTTCCAGCCATACAAAGTACAGTATATAATATATTCTATTGCTAAGTGCTCTTGAACATTGTAATTTTAAAAATTAATTCATTTTTCTAAAATAATTGTAGTAAAAAACAGAACATGAAATACAGGTTACTCTTTATGATAGTTAACAGTGTAGGGAGAACAACAAATTATTCAGAACAAAACGTATTCTTGAAGTCTTTCAGTGTTATCACCAAATATCATATTCATGATACTTTTTGTTTCTTTTGGGCACCTTCTTGGTGTCTAATTGTATTATGAAGACATCTGGTCTCTTTATTTCTTTGAATTCTTTCTAGTTTAATATAAGGATAGATTGATTCCTAAAACCTTATTCTAAGATTTAGATTCCTGCTCTGGATCACTTTACAACCTAAGTAAGCTTTCTGTTGCTATAATAAATGATAAGGAACACTTCTGCTTTCAATCACACACATATACAAACTGGAATAACATGTTGGAAAGCCATGACCTTTCTCCAGAGTGACATAAGTGGGTGCAGAGCTTCTCCTGTGGTAGTTACATATTTTATTACCTGTAGAAATACAAGATATGAACACCATCAGATTGACCACAGTAAAGGACACGTGGACACTGTCATGGCCTGACCTCCAAGCCTGGCTCCTAAGCCTCTGCTAATCAGCCCTGTTCTGTGGAGAACACAGGACCCAGTCAGGCATTTCTTGAGGCTCTTCTGAGTACAAACCCTGTTTAAAGGGAAAAGGCTGCCTTCCTAATAGACCAAAAAACCCACCACAGAGGCTTCAGGAACTGTCTTTTTCATTGATTACTTGAGCAGAGATTAGAAATACATGAAACAAGAGGAAACAGCAGAAACAAATTCTACCCACAAAAACCAAAGCTCTGTAGCCCTCCAGGGGACTTGAGAAGGATGCTATGAAGGTGCCCTCACTTTTCTGCTTACACTGTCCTCCCACATTTCTTGCATCAAATTCTGCTGAGGACCACTTCCTTAAAGAGCAAAGAATACCAGAGAAATTGTTGAAAGTATCTTGATATAAACCATACTTTTTAAATGCTGATTGGTTTGGAATGATAGTTTAGGCTTTTTTCTCGCCTTTTCCTTTAAGTGAAATTAAAGAGGAAAGCACCTTTTTTTGATACCTGCTATGAAGGCTGTTACTGGTCCTTGATAATGGCTTTCTGTAAGCAGAAGTTGTGATTGCTTAGTACTTCTCAAGATGGATGTATCATGCCAGCTTTTACCCCTAATTTATATTCTCAAGGGAACCTAAAGGGAGCTTACATTTTTAGCTTCCAGTGTTTGATTTCATTGTTCAAAGTTTTATTCCTTTTTTTTTTCTTAGTTTCTGAACAAAAATTAGATTAGAAAGAACTTCAAAGGATATCAGCTGCAAAAGGGTTGTTGATTTCAGTGGAATTATACCAAGTTATAAAAAATCAGGTCAAAGCAGGAGGAAAACATAAAGTAGTAGATGCATTTCATATTCTTCAAACTTGCTTTGACAAAGTGTTTAAAAGGGGATCTGCTTACATTTTGGTCACGCTCATTTCTTTTAGGAACATAAATGTATGCTTTTCTAAACAATTAATACACTTCATCTTTGCTCAGCTTCATACTAGTAAGGCTGGAATCCAGTTCTTGAAACAGTGTCTGAGGTTAGTTATAGATGCCGTCTGAAAAGCTGTTCATCTATATGTGTAATCATGGAAGGTGATGGATACAAACGTGGAAACAACCATTTGGCATTGCAATCTATCTTAAAGATGGTCTGTGCCTTAGGAATGAGACAACATGGGCAGATCTCATTAGCTACTTTATTGCTATCTGCAAGGGCTGTTAGAATCATCCCTATAATGACTTTCAACTTTCTGTGTTTTAATAAATAAGGTTGTATGAATCTAGAGTATCATAGGAACTGTTTTATGCAGAAAACACTTTTAGTGATGAACAATTCAACTTCCCACTCAGGAGCACTCAAAAAACTTAAACAAAACCCCGAAGGGGTTAATCTGTAATGACTTTTGGGTTTTTGCTTATCATACAGATATTTTTATATGAATAATAAATTTTGTGTTTTCCTCAATTTAGTTGAAAAAAACCCACTCCTATATTTGTTGGCCATTCTAGGCAGTGTGTTACTGCAGCAATGGGAAAGTCTAGAGAGTGCATCTGTGCTTGGTTATCAGTCTTAAACACCTTGAATAAATAGCATAGCATCAGGAAAACCAGATGACTTCAGCCATCCAAAAATACAAGAAAATGCATTGCCTGCAGCCTTTTGCCACTATTATAAAATAGAAATAATTATGGAGAGGGGAAAAAAGTTCATCCGTGCACATTTACTAAAGTGTATGTCCGTGTCATCATTGAAAATGTGCCTGCAAGTTCTAGCATAGTAAAGCCATTTCACATAATGAATTTTGTTATGCCTTCTCATTTTCTGTGGACTCTGAAAATCTAGATCTACCTGGACTCCCATCATCATAGTATCTGATGTTTTTGCATTTTTATTTTATTTTATTCTAGCAATATTTTTGTAAAAGCCATTATATCCATTGCACAGCTGAGGAGCTGAGGATGCTTTGAAGGACATGAAGCCACAGACAGACCCTAGTGGCTTCACTGCAGCCTTCAGCCAGAGGCTTATCTTTTTGGGTTTCATTGCTTGGGACACCACAGGCATCTGTGCCATGCTGGTTTCAGCCAGCACTGTGTTGTTTATTTTTACAGCAAAGCATGGGAGGTGGGAGGAGATGCCTGGCTCTATCTGGTATTCCAGAACCCTTGCCCCAAAGTCTTGACATATGGGTCAACATCCTACGTAACCTGAGGGAGTTGAAAGCCTCGTGTGCACATATACAATGAACAGGCTTAAAAGAATTGTGGGTGCTGTGAGCAACGTATTGAAGCAAGGCTATGATGCAACCAGGAGGGCATGGCTCCATGGGTCAAAAAAGGAGCCAGATTATTTCAGCTGCTGGTGAGCATGGCTGAATAAAAACAAGGACTTATCTTCTCCAGTCTGCTCTCAGGATTCATTTTTTTGTTAATTGAAGAGTGACTGAACAGCAGATTGGAATGAACATGCTAGTCGGTTGCTCTTCTGCATACACAACTTGTATTTCTGTGTGCTTAAGCCATCCACGTCTGTCAGACTTAGAGCTCATTTGCCTTTTCAAGACCCTCAGGTTACACTGATCTTTGTATATTAAACAGCATCTAGTGCTGTTCTTGGGTATCTGAATGCACTATTTAAATTCTTTTAGAGCTGTTCCTGCCTACTTTGCTCGCTCTCAAAGAATTCCTGGGCACAGTTCAGCAGTTGGCATGATAGCCAGTCCATTGCTGGAAGGGAATTTGTATGCAGTCTCCTGTCTTGGTGCATAAGAAGGCTTAACTTTATGAAGGTAGGATGGTCTCTGCCAGTTGGCCTCACTGCCAGAGAACAGTGCTGGCACATTTCATTTACTAGAGTTACTACGTCTTAACAGTCTTAAACATGATGTTTTTTGAATTCTGAATTGTTTGAGTATGTACTAGACTTACCTCAACCAAAGTAAGTGAAACACAGGACTTCTGTGGCTCATACATTGGGAGTTGAATGCTTCAATGTAGGTACTTTGGGATCCCTTTTTTTCTGATATTTGATTTAGCGCTGCAGCTGAGGTCACCGACCAAGAATGAGCTTTAAGACCAGCTCTCCTAATTTTTTTCCTGGTACCATTATCACCATTTCATTCAGCTATTTCTTCTGTATTAAAAGAAACACATGCTTGTGTGTATCTTTTATTTCTGTCACAGGAAAATGCTACTATTGTTCTCCTGTGTACTGGGATCACAGTAGGTAATAACAATTTTCCCTGTCAGCTAGCAGGAGAAATGGCATTCTGTTTTTACTCCACTCCCATATACACTTCTTGAATGAAAGAAACTTGTCTCTCTGGAAGAGGCCTGCTGCCTGGACTGAAGGCAGGCAGGTAGCAGCCAAGCAGCAGAGTGTGCAACTGTTCAGAATGTGTTCAACAGAACACAGCCCAGGATGTGAGGACAATTGAATGCCATGGAGAACCTCTAACACTTGGAAATGTGTATCTGGGTACACAAAATGGAGCAAAAATCTGAAAAAAATAAAATCAACATCTCCTTCTTGAATACCTCTGGTCTTTGTGTGTCTGTCTGAGTAAAGTAAGAATTTACCTTTTGATGTTTTCTGTTTGTGCTGCAAAGTCAGGCAATTGCACAGATTAGGAAGGTTCTTCCTTCCTGAGTCACATTTTACAGCAGAACTGTTAAGGGCCTAGGGCAGTGGTGATACATGAAACAGAAGGAACACAGCTTGACTTTCAAACTCCAAGCAAGAGTTTGCAGTACTTGCAATTAGGAAGAAGATATTTGTATATGTACACTGCAAGTCTTATCTGGAAATCACTGAGTTAATAATCTTGGGACCTTATGATGTTTTTTTACCAAGACACAGCAGTTTAGGGACATTGTTGTGTGAAACTTTGTAGAAATCTGGTAACAGATCAGCTGGTCTGTTTTTAAAAGGAGGGAAGGAAGACTATTTATTTCCCCCCAAAGGAACTGCTACAAAGCTATTTTCCTTATCAGAAGAACACCTTTTTCCTGAATGTTATCTCTGACATTTGTTCTTTATAACCTAATGAGGGCAGGTGGAACACCATGGGAATGAGTAATTGTTGATTTGATATAATTTTAACTTTTGTTTCAAGCCTGCACATGGAGTTGGTATTTTGAGCCTTCATTTAGTTTATTGGTGACCTTGGGCTATTTTGTAGTCAATAAGAGGGGAAAAATATAGTGCTTCTTTTTACAGCTAGGCTGTTATGTGGCTCAGACTCTTGCCTAGAGACCATGCAAAGTTTCTATATATTTTTTCTTTGGTGAGCAGCAGAGAGTGTTGCTGGATCTTCCCACAGGAAATGGTAGGGCATATTTGTAATTTAGGTTCCTCTCTGAATGTTTGAGTTAGACTCCTTACACATTTTGTAACAAACACACAGTGGCCTTCCTGGCTAAGGGCCCTGCTTTGCAGGTGGAGTGAGGCAGCACTGTGGCCCTGCCTGCTGCCCCCAGTGCTCAGTAGGGCTGGAATAGGAACAGCCCTGGCACACGAGCTGACCTTTTCCTTAGCAAAGGCTCCAGGAATTCCCCCAGGACTCTTTGGGCATGGTCATTCCCACAAGATGGACTTTCCTCTGCCAGACATAAGGTGCTCTGCAAACCTGTTTCCCCACTGGTCAGTGGTACTGCCACAGGGATTGATCCTCCCTGACTGGATGCAGCGTTGTGCACGCAGTAAAACCCAGTGACTGGGAGAGGCACCTGTGTGTCCTCAGGTATGCCCATGCTCTGGCCATGGCCAGCCTGTTTTAATTTGCCTTCTTGGTACTAAACAAGTAGGGGGGATGTCTGAGGTTACAGACTATCAGCATAAAAAGTAAAGCTATGAAAAGTAAAGATTTAACCTTATCTGTGCCCAGGTGCAGCCTCTTTCTATCCTGGCATGAACACACCAGTGGTGTGTTAAATTCTGAGTACAGAGTACAAGCTTGTAGAGTATCAAAGCTCAGGGAATAGTCTGATAGACTCTCTCGAATCTTAAATGGCTGAACAACCATGGTATTTTTGCATGTCCCTACGTGGTACTCTAATACCAAACCCCAGATGAAGGTGAATACCCAATGTTGCTGCTCTGCCAGGATCAGAGGAGAGCTTCTATAACAACAGGCAGAAAAAGTGCTTTGGCTCAGCCGTACAGTTAAATAACCATTATATTTGTTTCCATCAGAAAAGGGGTTCTAAATACCACTTTCTCCTTTTCACCATACTTGACTGCTGGGAAAACCAAAAGAGTCATGTACAGATAAAAAGTAATTTAAATGTAATATAGAACTAAATGTAGTTTTTTCTATTGTCATTTCCCTTGGCTATTGACCAAAGAGATTTGGTACCCAGCTGTTGTGTCATCTTACTCATGGACGTGTAAGGGTGATCCCCCAAGAGCTCATCCAAGTCTGGACCTGAGAGCCACAGGCCTCCACAGTAACATCATCCTCTGTGCCAGAATGACCCTTTCTGAGGAGCTGAGACAATCAGCAGTAATAAGAGCTAAAATAAGATAGCTTTCCTTAAAGAAGTCAGCCAGAATCTGACTCAGAACACAATCCTGAAAATGCCTTTGTCTATCACCAAGCAGAAAACTTTCTCCAATTGCTTTCAGAAATCCACATATGGATTGTCCGTCTGCACCATTTCTTAAGCAGCATTGGTCCCACATCATGAATTTCAGCCACACACTTCTGCCCACATGATGCCCATTTCTGTAGTTAGTTCTTGGGCAGATCTTTTCCCCCAGCTGTTTTGTTATACAGCCACACAAATAGCAGTGCTTGCACAGCACTGGGACAGCATGGTGCTGCTTTAGCTGCAGTGCCACCTAAGAAACCGCAGCCTTAGTGCAGTGTTCTTTGGATCATGTCCCTTCCTATCTTCCACGTGATTTTTTCTGGCCTTGCTTTCCAGGAGAGGGGAAAAGGAGGAGAAAACAGTCTATGAGTACTAATGTCTCTGAATTAAGGTTTTTCCCAAGTAGCAGTTTTTTCAACATATGATGGGCCGTTCAATCACAGGCTGGGTACAAGTATTTGCAGTCTTTTCAGAAGAAAACTTTAACTCATTTCTCCACTTAGCCTCAGATTAATGAAGGGTTAGGGACACTGGGGCATACTTAGAGAACATAAAAATGTCACCATAATTTTTTATACTCTCCACACCCTAAATGTTCACTTTGTGGTACACATACCATATTGCTTCCCAGAATACCCAGACTAGGGTTCTTTTGCAGTCTGCAAAACTAATTAAAAGCTTAAAAACAAGTGATCTGAAAGAGCATATTCCTGCTAAACCTTTACTGATCGGTGGTGTCTGTGGACTAATTTATCCTCACTTCTTGATCAATTGACTCATGCCATAATGATCTCATAATTTTCCCATTCAATCTCAGAATGCTTTTAATGATTGGAAATCTCTGTCTCTGGCTGTGCTTTATACCCTGTGCCATTTCGTAGACCTTAGGAAATTTCTTAGCGAGAGTTTCCACCTTTCATTGGAGCTAACTAAGGGGCACTTCAAGCTGTATGATTCTTCAGCAGCACCTCCCAGAATGAACCTACTTGGGAAGAAGAAGATAAATCAAACAATATAGGCAGGATAAATCAAACAATATAATGCAGAAAATTCACAATAATAAAGTATCTGCATTAGTCTCAAAACAGCAATTCAGAGGAGCATAGGATTAACCCAATACTGTATATGCCAGTTTGTTTGCACCATCTGCTGAACCAAATATCAGAAGGGGAAGGGATAATAGACACATGGGGCTGTGTGTTGAAATAGATTTGAAAAAGAAAATTGTTTCAGAAAGCTATGAAAACAAAAATCTGGGTGCTTACAAATCTGCAGCCAGGAGAGGGAAGAAAGAATGATGTCACTTCATAGACCTCATAGATTTGCTTTTTTCATTTACCATTTTTAGAAGTGGGGAAGATTGTGGAGCTTAATATAATCTGCTCTGGAGTCCAGACAGGAACTGCTATTTAACTATAGGAACCACAAGCATGGTTCCTATTATGCAGAGAACAAGAAGAGAACAAATTTTTCAAATGTACATGGATGCTGTGAACATGCAAAGCTGGAGCTTGGACCAAGTCACCAGGATCCAGCCACAGACTGACTGTGTTTAGGTGGTTTAGACATTGCAGCCACTTCCTAAGAATCTTTTATGTTCACCAGAGCATGTGAGAGATATTTGGAACCTTTCAACTGATCTTCAGATCAATACTATTACTGAGAAAGCTTTCCTAGAAAATAAGATCAAAAGCTGAGAAATTATGTTGTTCAGATACTATTGTAAAATATATGTATTAGTCAAAAGATGATATTGGATTTCTGCATTGCCAAACACAGGAACTCTAAAATAAGGGGAAAAGATCCTCTTATTCCAGAAGACTGGGAAGTGCTGGTGCATCTCTCTGAAGTGTCATATGGTGTATTAGCATAAACCAACCTACTTCAAACCCTGAAAATATGTGTTTATTTCTCTTCATCAAGACTGCTTAAATATTGGAAGTTACAGTTTTTCCCTTGTAATATAAATTGCTACAAGAAATGTAAATTAATTGTTACTTATTTAATTGATAATAATTACACTTAGCAATCTGTGCTGCAAAAGGTAATAGCTGTGGAAGTCAAAAGGCATTTGCACAGAAGTTTAACTTGGTGATAAATGGCTTCCTTGTGTGACACGGTACATAAGAGCTGCAAATACAGTCCCATCTTCAAAGACTTGAAAAATTCTGGTTTAGCTGAATTTTGTACCTCTTCTTTTGGTGTTGAATAGGACAGTATTCTGGAACATGATTGTGAAAATTAGAAAGATCCCTTTAAAATGCAGTAAAAAGTAATTGTTTATTTTAAATTTCAGTTCTTACAGTGTCAGAACACCTCAAAAAAAAACTCATGAAAGCATCATTGATTCATAGAGAGATGGTGTTAAAGGACATAAGGCACCAGAATAGACTTCAGTCTGACTTTGTGTATATCACAGGCCATTATACGTCACTGAATTACTGCCAAACTGAGCCTAGTGGCTTCAATTTCATGGAGACATAACTGGTGTTTGGCAAGAGCAGAAAGTATCCTCAGAGTACCCATTTCAAATTATGGAATTATTAGTTTCCTTATTATATAGATGGGACACAGAGTAGTTTGGGGAACCATTGAAAGGTCTTTCTGGATGTTATATGCTCTACCAAGAGGCTATTTTCTCATGGCAGAAAAAAAAAGAAAACAGCACAGGAATCTTGAGGTCTCACTAACTCCTTCTCCATAAAACCGACTTCTCCTGACGCTAGGGGTGATAATGAGAATTTGACGATTGTTCTGTGACTTGTGTGATATTTTCAGTCCTGGCTGGAACGCATTAAAAAGCTGTTTTGAAGATAGAGGATACATTACTGTGATCACACTAGCAAAAAAAGTTCAAAATCTCTCCTTGCTCTCTAAAAGCACTGAACTGCCTGAAGAAAATAGATGTGTTAGCATAGGCAAAATTACCCAAACGTTGTGCCAGAATTGAAATTTGCATTATCTTGCTCATATCAGAAGGTGTAAATTTTTTTTTCATATAAATAAAGTTTAAAAAGCCAGATTGTAGTTGTTTTTGTGATCAGAGTTTCCAATGACAAGCAGCATGTCTTGAGAGCTTCTGAAGACATTGTGGCCACCCTGGAAATAACATTTGCCCTGTCCCCAGCAGCACACTGGCACCACTGCACACTCTCTACATGCATCAGTTATATATAAACAGTGCTATTTGCAAGAGTCCACACATTTCAGCTCCCTCATCCAGAAATGTCAGTCTGTCCAATTAGTCCAGTTCCTCTTCATTATGGAAAGCAAGGAGGACATTCCAGTCACCACACCTGTAGCTGTCACTGGGTAGATGATGTTCCCTACCAGTGTTTCCATTAGTAAATGAGACAGACCTATGGCACTGAGTTGAGAGCTGGCATATGAATATCTGCCTGGGTGACCTGTTGGCACATTTTCTCAGTTCATCCTATGCCACCTCACTGTCTCCCAAACTGTCTTGGTGCCATTTTCAGAGCAACCTGAGTGAGGGTGGCTTTTAGTAAGTGTGATTGGAGCCACCCTCTGCTGGGAGCAGGCAGGGCTGAGCTGTGTGCACACAAGTGCTGCACTGGCACCCTCCCTGAGGGCTGAACAATGGGCCTCACCTGCTATAGTACTTTATAATGTATCCTTAAGTGGTTCCATACCCATAGGTAATGTATCCTTGTGCATTGTATCATCAAGCCATATAAATTTAAAATGGCTCAAATGAGAACAAAATTATATTTCTGTTATATTAACAGAGCATCAGTTGTGGAACTGAGGCTGACTTTGTTGTCTGTGTTGGGCAATACCTGATCTGATGCTGAAATGAAACTGGCAGATGATCCCTTGTACACCATGAAGCATGCTGATACAAAAGTAATCTGTCAAATTTTGTTGAAAAATATTGAACTGGTCAAATTAATTTCTACAAGTACAGCTGTCTGCATCACCGATACCCAGGAGCTTTAACACCAGGGCTGCTGTGCTGCTGAAGCACAACCTTAGTCACACACGTTAACAGCTTTGAGAGCAGTGCTGCAGTGCAATTGCTAGCACTGATACACACACAGAAGACCTTTCTCAATATTGCTTTTACTGAGAACTTCAAATGAATGGATGCATTTGAAAGACTTCCCAGAAAATACATTTCCTTTTCAGCTGGCAGCTCAGTTATTCATCTAAGTAGTCTGTGGATTAAGTAATTTGACAGGTTTCTTTTGTGAAATAATTGTGTGTTATTGCTCTCTCCTTTTTCCATCTCACCTGTACAACTAACCCAGAAATTCAACACAGATGTTTCAAGGCACACACCAGGACCAGCCAGCAGCCACCCCAAGTAGCATGTGATGATTCTGGTAACCACCACAGGGCCCATAAATGGGTTCACAAACCAGGCAGAGAAAACCAGAAGCAGGGAAAGGGTTAAGAAGCTTGTTTTTTCCTATTTGTTCATTAGCTCAGTTCTTGGCATAAGTCTCTCTGGACATGGACAAAGAGGGAGCATAGATTTTACTCATTTCATGTCTCAGAAGATTAGTGCAGGGGGGTCAAATTGAGGTACAGCATCATATATTATAACACAGCAGAATGGTATGGTATCTAATTTATTAAGTGACCAGGCAGATCCTGATTTTTTTACATGTATAGGAGCTCTCAGTGTGTTGGTTCAGTTGGTACTTCTTTGTGTTCATGCTGTGCTGCAGGGTGGGGTGGGCTCTCCCATTCAGATGCAGCTGCCATGTCATGGTGCTTTCCTGTGTGTTTCCCTGGGGGTGACTTGCACAGCACAGACACTCAGACCACGAGCACTCGTGAGTGGATGGTGTAAGGCAGTGCCAGTGTCCTCACACGATGTCCCCACACAATGTCCCCACAGCACTGCGAGGTGCAGTCATTCTGGGAAGCAGAGGCCACACATGCCATTGTGTTTTACTTCCACATGATCATCATATCCACTCACCTAAAATTCCATCTCTGTTTTCTATATAGATCCTGACAGAACAGCTCAAGAACACTGTGTACAGTCAGAGGACAAGTATTGATTTTGCTGTACCTGAATAAAATTCTGAACAGAAAAACAAAGCAAATGCTGGTGTTTCAGTTTTTCTCTCTTTTGACTTCTGTGCGTGGGTTTCTGTTCCCACCACATAGTATTTGATCTGTGTGAGATACACAGTCAGAGCTTGATTTTTAAGATGGGCACGACCCAGGCTTTGATCTGTGCAGGCATAATTTCAGAGCCAGTAAATAATTTTGCCTGTGTTTTATTGCATGTATTTAATTGAAGTGCAAAGCAATAATTTCCTTCCTACTGACAAATAAGTGAATCAGATAGGCAGTTATTACATTTTTCTGGTGTAATTATGAGGAACCATACCCTACCACGTCAACATTGCCTAAAAGTTTCAGTCTGTAGTTTATTTGCACTTCACTGGGCCAAGGGACAACTAGCCTGATCTGAAGTGGATCCTTTTTTATTTTTAAGATGTTGCTGTAAATTAAGGTTATTAAGGCATTATTTTAATTGTAGGTATAGTATACATTAGTAATGTTGTTAATTATATTGTCATGAAAACATTTGAAGCCTTATTAATGCACACACCATCGATACTTAAAAGCATCGTTGCCTGATGGTGATAATACAGCTTCACTAGTGGATGATCTATGACTGCAAGCATTAAATACTCCCTACTTTAAAGTCATTAATCCCTACTTTCTTCAAATATGTTTAATTAAAATGTTCCTTTTTCCAGTAATTTCTGTTTTTATATAACCCTGAAATGGAATTTTATTCAGTCACAAGGTCTTTTATATAAACATCCATCTGTCCACAGCTGACATAACAGTGCTGGGACAAGTTTTGTGGATTGGGTGAGAAGTGAAGAGACTACAGGAGACTCTGTGTCCCTGTAAGAACTGTGAACTTTTGTGCTCTGTGTAACAGCTTTGGAGCATTTTCACTTTTGGAATTTTGGTGCCAAACAAGGAATTGCAGAGTCAATAGGAGAAAAAAAATCATGAAACAATGGGTTTTATGCCTACTGGACCTTTAAAAAAGCTCCTCCCTTATTCGTGGTTTTTTGGGGTTTTTTTTTTTGTTATGTTTTGTTATTGGCTTTGTGGGGTTTTTTGGGGTTTTTTTGTTTTGTTTTGTTTTGTTTTTGTGGGGTTTTTTGTTTGTGTTTTTTTTTTTTGTTTGTTGGTTTGTTGGTTTGGGGTTTTTTGTTTTTTGTTTTGGTTTGGTTTTTTGTTTGTTTTTTGTTGGTTTTTTTGGGGGTGTGTGTGTGTGCGCGTGTGTGTGTGTGTTTTGGGTTGGTTTTTTTTTTTGGTATGTCAAGGTCTGCACTGCAAAGTATCTTCCTTTCTATTTGAACACAGAATTAAGAAAACCCCAATTGCATGTATAAAATACACATATGGATATCTATATCTATATATCTATATATCTATATATCTATATCTCTGTGCTTCAGGCTGAGAGATATCACTAAGAAAAAGAAAATATGTTGGTATTAATAAGGTCGGCATTCAAAAAGTATGAAATAAATGCATGGAAGTTTGTCAGCTTATTAATCATTCCATTACAAGTGGTGTTTTTACTTTCATTGCTCTAACATCTAACCACAGTTCACTGGCTAAAGGCCAAGGCAGCTTTTGCACTGGCACATTACCATGCGGTGTACTTCTGTACTTCTCTTCCATTTATTAATGCTGCAGACTTCCTACAATTCAGGCTAAAAATAGAACTGGTTATGTGAAAAACACTGCATTTGTGCCTGAGCTGCAGTATAGAAACAAGAGGATTTTATATGGATGGGGGAAGAGATTCATGACACTGAAGAGCTAGCTGCTTATATTCTGGAAAAAGCTTTCTTTTTTCATGGTTGTAAATAAAATTAGAGTTGCTATGTACACGTTAGTCTGAAGGATGAATCACGGTTGTTGTATTGCCTTAGTCTGTATGAATCTTTATGTGTATCTTTTGTATGAAGGAGAGATGATTTCTTGTACAAGGAAGCCTGAAAATAGAGCAGTGTATGGAAAGGAATTTGTAAAATCAAAGGTGAATGTGACTTTTGTTTTTCAGTATAGAGACTGTCTTCGTCTGTGGCACGTGTTTTGAGGTAGCCTCAAAAATTATATGAAACCAAAAACTTCGACCTCACCACTACATTTTTAGACTTGTATTTTGGCCAGGCATAGCATCTCCTATTGTTCTGCTTTCAGTAAGTTTAAGTCAGCATTTGCTGTCTGCAGACCACTTCACCATGAAAACATTTCTAAACTTATTTCCAAGCTGTAATACAGCTGCACACTAAAAATTGTCAGCATTCAAATGCAGTCCTTACACTCTTGATCTTTTTTATAATGCTGTGATTTGTTTTGAATCAACAGTAGTTTGAACAAGACAAACAACATACTGGATTCCATCTGAACCTAAGGGAGCTGCCAGGGACACAGGTGAAGAGTGATAGTGGATGCATTTCATAGTCAAAATGAAAAGCAGCAAAACTGATAAGGTCTCATTGTTGCACAAATAGAAAAAGCTAACAGTTTGCATATCAGAAATATCAGGTGTTAGGATTTGACTCAGAACTGCTGAATAGGAGCTTGTTTACCTTTGGTGAAATAGAGAGGAAGGAAATGTCATGCAACAACATCACACGTGGTAATGATGGGAGATGGCAAACAAGGAAATAGACCTTTCCCAGGCTGTTTCCTAGAGATACTGTTTGGACTGGCTGTGGTGCTGGATTATTAAGGAATTCTGATTATTAAAAATCTGTGCTTGGCCAAGAATAAGAGAGCAAGAAACCTCTTTTAAGTGCATGACAGTCTCCGAAGTCACCCTTGTTTTGTTCTTAACTTGGAACTCTGTAAGAAATAAAATTGGTGATCATGTTAGAAGCAGAGGCAATAATATTGAAATGAGAACAAATTGTAAGCTGTATGATTTTTGAACTATCTAGAGAAAATGAAATTAAGAAAGCTTTCAAATGCCATGTGCTTTGCACCAGGCCACTGAAACACAGTGAGATAAAACAATAGCTACTGTGTTTCTCTGTCAATTCGTAACCTATAATTGGATTTAAAAAGGAGGTATTAGTTCACAGGACAAGGCTTAAGTAAAAAATATTTGGTACAAAGTTCTTAGTTCTTCCTCTTAATTACTACAGACCAGCCTTAAACCTTACCTAACAGTGGAACTCCATCCAAATCTAGTATAGACTGAAATTAATGAATCTGCTCCAACTTACATTAAAATTTAATTTTGTCCTGACAAGCTCTCTGAAATTGATACTCACTGCAATACTGAGTGCAGTACAAAAGATCATATCGTGCAATCAACATGATGCACTTTGCAATGTAATTTAACACAAATGTTAAATTAAATTACAAAGATAAATTTTATGGTCTCTCTTAAAATCATTTAAGAGCTTAATTCTTATCTGAGATGTGTAAGACACAAATCTTTCCTATTGATCACTGACTATAGAGATAATTGTGAGAGAAGAATCACAAAATATGATGGGCTGTCCAAGGCTTTTCTTTATGATACAGACTTGTGATTTGATGTATTAGTCCTTTACTGCAACTAGGATCTCTGCTGAGGGAAAAGACTTGTAGGTTTCCTCATTAAAAAAACACGAATCTGTACAGTTTGGATGAGGCCAAATTGCACCAGGAGATCCATAAAGAAGATTTAGACAATGTTAAACAAGATTTGGATGATTCAGATTGTAGATTTTCATGGCCTTCAGAACTAAGCCCATCAGGAGGAAGATGAGACTCATCCTATAAGTTCTTTTATTTTCATTAGCTGAAAATACATACAGCGACTGGATGCAGTTTGCTTCTGCCATTGGGATTCTAGGAATCTCTACTTATGTTATTGAAACCAAGTGCCCTTACTTTGTCTGATTTGCCATCAAGGCAAGGGAAGGAAGCAGATAACCTTCACTGTTCACTTTGGTGTAGGAAGAACTGCTAGCTCAGCTGGTGGAAACAAAATTAAAAGCCCGTAAGACTTGTGTGTGATGCTGTCGAAGGAGGGGGTTTTCAAAATACCTCCCCATTGTACAGAAGGTGAATAGGAAAAAGAGCATTTACTGAAAGGACACTCTTTTAATGTCTGGGTAACAAGAGTAAGAGTTTAAAGTTGCAAGGTTCTTGCAAAGAATCAAAAAAATAGAAATATTTTTTTAAAAACAGTATTAAAACTTCAAAGAGAAAAGCAAAACTACAAACAGTGGAGCTCCTTTCTAAGCCCTTTCTAAAAAATGGCTCTTAAATAAAAAATATTAAACAAAATCACAAGGAAAATCTTTTCAGAGTTTGAGGGTAAAGGGTTATCAAATAGTTACAACAATGACTGAGAGCCCTAAAATATTTTTTTAATGCCTAACAATATTCTGAAACAGAATTCCTTCTGGCAAATGCTGCAATGATGAGCATACTGACTAATGTGATAACTAAATAAGGTATATGTCAAAGTCATCTCCACAAATGCACTCCAGCTTCCCCTTGGACAAGGAAAGGAGAGAACATCTGTCCAGTTCAGCATTCATTATGTGGCATCTTGAAGGTGCTTCACACCACTCATTAGTTACAAACTGAAGATGTCACTAAGACTGATCATATCCACTGTAAGAAATGCTTAGTTTAATACAATATGATGCTTAGCAGGCCCTCAAATTAGGCTCTTTTCAGGGAAAAATGTGCTCAGCTATCTGCACAGCACTTCAGCAGCAGCTCTACAGGAACAGGGACATTGACAGGAATGCTTTCCTGGTTCTGGACTGTTAAAGCCAGAGCCCTTCAGCTACCCTGGGCACACTGCAGGGAATGAGGAACCTGCAGTCCTTGCTGGGATGCAAGGAGGGAGGAAGAAACTTTCTGAACTGTAAAGGAGGTTGGGTTCCCTGCTGACCATGCCCACAGTTTTGATGGTGTCATGGTGCCACCACAAGGAAAGGCAGAACTGATAGCCAAAAGAACTAAACAAATTTTCCATAGTCACCCGAATTGCTCCAGAGTCCATGGAAGAGAAAACAATGGTGGAAGTTGTTGTCTAGCTGATACGTAAAGGAGGAGGAGAAAAAAAAATAAAAAAAAAAAAAAAAAGAGAAGGAGAAATTAAATTGAGGTGCAACACTCGAATTAGCTGCAATGCTGCTGATGGCTGTGCTAAAAGATCTCTTTCATATCCACTCCTAGTTATTTGCTGAAAAACCATGTTTTTTAAGCTTAGTCTTACCTGAAATGAATGCTGCTTCTTTCCATTATCGCTGTTGCTGGGCATTGAAATGACTGCAGATACAGAACAGTGTAAAAACATGATGAGCTGTGTAGCTTGGGAGCAATTGAGCAGCTGAATACTGCATTATTGAGAAATCATTCGCTACCTCTGGGTGTTAGTGAGAAACTGGAGAGTCCTAGACTGGCATTCAGGGCATAGCATAGGATGAATAAACATTACTGAGTGCTGAGTATTTGCTAGTGAATCCAGCACGGATCTTCAGCAGTTGTGTATCATCCCACTGTGTCCTCCTGGGCTGGCAACACACACAAAAGGAATTGTGAATGCCAGGAGCCTTGTGGCAGGATTGTTTCCTAAATAACCAAATTATCAATGAAATTAAGGAAAATTTGTGGGATGTGCAGCTAGCAAAACAGCCATATTTTCAAGTGTCAATGTGTGAGAACCATTTAAATATATCTCAGTAGTCCTCGAGGGACTTGTAAGATAGGTGCATGAAATTGTTGGTTTTATGTGCATGCCTGTCTATTGCCAAATTATTCCTGGCTTATTGTTTTACCACTTATCTAGTTAAGATCAGAATTTCTTTAGAACAGGGGGCTTAGTATTTTATAAAATATATGTATATCTCTGTCACTGTACAAATAATAAGCTGTAGATGCAAATGATCACTAATACTGCAAGTATCAAGCTGGAAATTCTAATTCATAGCTTCTTAGGTGATTGCAAGTAAAAGTATTTCTTGACTCAGCATGGTGTCATGAAACATGGAACCTTCTCCCGTGCTGGCTATTAAGTATATTCCAGACCCTGTAAATCTCAGGTTATGGAATTTGTCCCAGAATCTGCTTTTGCTATGATATTGTGCTGCAGAAACTCGTCTTGTATTTTTTAAAGCTAACACAAAATATCCACTCCATATGGTTTTGGAGATGTACTTAAAATATGAGCCAAGTTCAACCTGATGCAGTGCTGTCTTTCTGAACCCTGAGCTAGTCTAAAACAATTTCTTTCAGAGGTGGGATCCCATTCATCTCAATGAGATTTTAAGTCAAAGCCTAAAGAAAGTATTTTTAGTAACAGTTTTGAAACCTTTTCATAACTATCTGTTTAAATCAAATGTCTTTAATTTAGAAGTAAATACAGTAAGTGTGCCTATACCATATTTCCAAGCAATTTCCCACCTCCTTGTAGATTTCAAAACTCGTTTTGTTTCCTACCCATGTAGCAAACCTAAGGAATGCAGTCTGTTTATACACAGCCAATTTAAAAAATCTTTGGCACAGAAGGAATTGGAAATATAGAGAGAACAGTAGTCACAGTAAACAAGCTAGGGATTACTCTGTGGTATTGGACTACTTAAGCTATTGGGGTTTAAGAGCTGGCTTTTCATTCTGTCTCAAAGATCATCTAAGGTTTCACTAAAATAAATGACCCTGTGCAGACTGGATTTTGAATATTCAGGTTAAAATAGCTGGGTTTATAATTTAAGTTGAAGCAGTTACTGTATTTGCTGCTTGCTATACTAACTACTATCAAAATGGAACATTGATGTATTCCATGTTTATCATTACATGAGATGTACAATGAACATTTATTAGTTCCACATCTCAGCAGGAGTGCACAGTGGCTCTTCAAAAAGGGAAAGCAGGTAGCAAGAATAGTAAGTTGAGTGATGGGAATCTCAAAGCCCCTTCTTTTGGCTTAAAGTTTATCTTGTAGGGTAGGACCACAGATATAGCAGATCCACTGAAATGTACTGATGGAAGAGACTTGTATTTGGTTTGACATACAGGGCAAGAGCTTAAAACAAAGCCAAAGCATTCCCCTGAACAAAACAAGTATGTAAAAAAACCACCTAATTTCTTTTAGTTCATAAAACCCCCAAAACAGTTCTCATTTATATCTCCATGTTTTTAATGGAAAACAAAGATGGTTTTTAAGATGAAAATGTTCTGTATTCACATGTGATCCTTAAAAAACACATGCTATTTTGAGCAGTGAATTGCAAGCCGGCCAGTGAAAGAAGCAGCAATATGTTCCTAGGAAATTTTCATTCCTCCCTCTGTTCTGCAGGGGAATGAAACTTACATTAATTCTGAAAAACAAGCATGAGCAGAGAAATTTAAAATCAGCTATAAGCTTTCTCTGTTTCTGACTCCAAAGAATGAACTGTACTGAGGACTGCAGCAATGCTTTCCTGCTTCGGTGCCATGCTGCTGGGAGTCCAGGACACTCATACAGGATTTTGAAACCACTCCTGGAAGTCAAACTTCCAGGAATAGCTCTTTTACAGGGCCTGAAAAAATATCCATAGTGTGTCCCTTTCCTCACTGCAGGTGTATCAGCAACATATTGTGGATATCTGGAAACATGTACCTGTGGATGGGCATAAAACAGTGGATGTGCATGTGCATGTGCAGAGACATTTTCAGTTCTTTTCAGAAATCCTGTCCCACTGAAGAAATGGGACCTTTCTCAGAGAAATGCACTGGGGCCAGAATACCTCTAGCAGCACTAACTGGAGTTCTTTTCTGTAGAGCACACAGAGGGTGTGCAGACAGAAGACTGCATTTCAGCATAGAAATAAAATGTCGTTGTGTTTAGATTTGTTGGTTAGTAACTCAGAGTCTTTGTGGAGGATAAAAAATGAGGTCTAAAAAAAAGCACTGAACCTTCTCAAGGCTGCACATTGTATTCCAGGTATACCTACACTGTCAACATCCTACCTGAATATTAGCCAATTATTAATACTCCCATTCAAATGGGGATTTTGTTACTTTTGGGAAGGGTTGTAAATCAACATATGCTCTGAATATGCAACAGCTCCTATAATTTTTAAGTTATTAATATAGGCATTTGATCAGGAAAAACTTCAAGCATCAAAGAGTTAAAAGTACATTTCAGCAGAACTTCAGGGAACACTCTCATCGCTGCCTGGTTCCTTGCTGGCTCATTCAGAAAAACTGATGTTACATTAGACATTAACATTTTTAAGTGTCATCTACATGAAAAATTTTAGCTATTTCCATTTTTTAAATTGTAGTTAGTGAAATTTTTATGTACACAGACAAAATGGGCAGCCAAAGGAAGATACCTGAAACTTGCTTATTTTGGTAGACCGCGGGACTAGTTGGCCACCTGGCTTACTGACCAGATACGTTTCCTGATTTAAAGGAACCGTCTGGGTGATTAGGTAGTGTCACCAGCTAAATATGGCAAGACTCGAGGCTCACCGATTTCTCTTTAAAAAGCAAGAAGCATTGAAAAGCGAAGGGCTGCCGCTCCTTTGTGCTGCTGGCAGGGGAGCTGCTGGCTGGGGCAGCTCTGCCACCTGCAGCTCAGCGCCGGCAGGACCGCGCCGCCCGCGCCACAGCCTGCCCCACACACAGCCTGCCCCACATACACAGCCTGCCCCACACACACAGCCTGCCCCACACACAGCCTGCCCCACACACACAGCCTGCCCCACACACACAGCCTGCCCCACACACACAGCCTGCTCCACACACAGCCTGCCCCACACACAGCCTGCCCCACACACACAGCCTGCCCCACACAGCCTGCTCCATACACACAGCCTGCCCCACACACAGCCTGCCCCACACACAGCCTGCCCCACACACACAGCCTGCCCCACACACACAGCCTGCCCCACACACAGCCTGCCCCACACACAGCCTGCCCCACACACACACAGCCTGCCCCACACACACAGCCACACACACACAGCCTGCCCCACACACACAGCCTGCCCCACACACAGCCTGCCCCACACACAGCCTGCCCCATACACACAGCCTGCCCCACACACAGCCTGCCCCACACACAGCCTGCCCCATACACACAGCCTGCCCCACACACAGCCTGCACCACACACAGCCTGCCCCACACAGCCTGCCCCACACAGCCTGCCCCATACACACAGCCTGCCCCACACAGCCTGCCCCATACACACAGCCTGCCCCACACACAGCCTGCCCCACACACACAGCCTGCCCCACACACACAGCCTGCCCCACACACAGCCTGCCCCACACACAGCCTGCCCCCCACACACAGCCTGCACCACACACAGCCTGCCCCACACAGCCTGCCCCACACAGCCTGCCCCATACACACAGCCTGCCCCACACAGCCTGCCCCATACACACAGCCTGCCCCACACACAGCCTGCCCCCCACACAGCCTGCCCCCCACACACAGCCTGCCCCACACACAGCCTGCCCCACACAGCCTGCCCCACACACAGCCTGCCCCACACACACAGCCTGCCCCACACACAGCCTGCCCCCCACACAGCCTGCCCCACACACAGCCTGCCCCACACAGCCTGCCCCACACACAGCCTGCCCCACACACACAGCCTGCCCCACACACAGCCTGCCCCACACAGCCTGCCCCACACACAGCCTGCCCCACACACAGCCTGCCCCACACACACAGCCTGCCCCACACACAGCCTGCCCCCCACACAGCCTGCCCCACACACAGCCTGCCCCACACACACAGCCTGCCCCACACACAGCCTGCCCCACACAGCCTGCCCCCCACACAGCCTGCCCCCCACACAGCCTGCCCCACACACAGCCTGCCCCATACACAGCCTGCCCCACACACACAGCCTGCCCCACACACAGCCTGCCCCACACACAGCCTGCCCCATACACAGCCTGCCCCACACGCACAGCCTGCCCCACACACAGCCTGCCCCACACACAGCCTGCCCCATACACAGCCTGCCCCACACACAGCCTGCCCCACACACACAGCCTGCCCCATACACAGCCTGCCCCACACACAGCCTGCCCCACACACACAGCCTGCGCCACACAGCCTGCCCCACACACAGCCTGCCCCACACACACAGCCTGCCCACACACACACAGCCTGCCCCACACACAGCCTGCCCCACACACAGCCCCTCATGTGGGGCAGGAGGCTCCACTGGCCGGGGGAATCGCTGATTAAATCTGAAATAGAATACATTAGCTTATAGTATGCAAAAGGTAAAAGAGGGCTTTCGCATCGGTCTTCCTTAATAATCTTCACTGCTTCCAGAGTGAGCATCTGTTTTTGGAAGGGAAAAAACCCCCAGCATAAGAACAAAAATCATGAAACTATTCTTGGTGTGACTGGACTGAGCTGAATATGACCCCTCACTGAAGGCCATATGAAGGCCAGTTTGGGCTCTGCTGATAACTGAAGTACTACAGGAAATTATGTGAGGATCCATATTCTCAGAACCCTTTAACTCCTTCTGCAGTGCCACCACTATCTCCTCATATAACTCCCTTCTTGAAACACATTGTTTTTTGAAGCCTTTAAATGCTAGTATTCTTCTCAAAAATAATTTAAAAATAAATCGAATTCTTCCAGATGTGTTTTACTAACACCAAAAATTAAAAAAAAAAAGAAAAGCCACCCCCAAACATGCCTTATTATGTTCCCTATTTTCACTTCCCTGAGCCCCAAGGGTACAGCATTACCATTTTGTCAAGTTGGATCCAAGCCCTCTGATTGATGAATTGTCCATAGGATCCATATGGAACTCCAGGAAAGTCACTGCCAGTATATAGTACCAAAATGTGTGCATGGGTCCCAGTGTGTACTGGGCACCACAAATCCAGGCTGCTCATGCCAGTGATCTCTCAGTGTGAAGCGCTGTGTTCTACCCTAGAGCTGGCTCCACCTCACTGCTCTGACAGTGAAGCAGCCATGGGTCTGAGTGATGGTCAAACATCATCACAATGAGCTCAGGTGAGATGGCTACAAACTAATTCTAACAATACTGAGCTACTATGCATAATATGGGGTTCTTTCAGTGGTTTTAGCACTTCAGAGGGAAAGTATATAATCTATGATGATACACATTGTTCCAAATACATTTTAAAAGCTAAAAGAAACATAAATTTTCTTTGAACTTTAGGCTTTGTTTAACTGCACACACAATTAAGACACATTCTAGTGCCTGAAACATCCAAACGGAGCTTTGTGTCCTTCTAGGACAGCAAGGACGATCTGGTGGATCACATCCAGCATCATCTAGGCTATTTCAGCTGGCACTAGATACCTGTGCACAGGCATATGGATCCCACCTCTAGTGTTGCCTAAGCATGGAACTCGGAAATATCTGTCTTGTCAAGCATTGCATTAAAGGTTCTGTATTCCAAGGAATGTAGAAATTATTTCTGTAATCATACATCATCACCACACTGAATTCTTGAAGTCCTTAGGCTATTTTCTTGGGTGACTGATTTCATGCTGTGAAGAAACTGCTTGTAGAAAAGATTGGTTTTGTTGGTGTTCCAAATATTATTGATATAGTACTATAGTAAAAACTTGTATATTTTGGTATTATCCACTGCTTGAAAAAACATTAAAATGGATGTTTTGAAGAAATCTCACACAGGGAGACGAGATGATCTGTAGGGAATAGAAAGTTTAAGCCTCAGGCTTCTTCTATATGCCAATGAATGCAGGAGTATAAAACATTTCATTAGCTTTGTTTTAAGAACTCACTCTGTCAGCCTAGCCTGGCAGTTACATGCTCACCAGTGTTTAAAGACAGCAGGTGGTTTTGGCCAATCAAGCTTTTAAATGCATCTTGTCCCCACATTTTTAATCTGACTTTTTTGAAAAAACCAAGCTACTGATTGTCACTGGCAAGTTCCTTGGACTTAAGATAATTGGAGCACAATCATTTCCTCTTTCAAGGATTTGGGTTTGAGTCACTTTAGATTTCAAGTAGGTTTCAAAGGTCACCAAAAAAGAGTGTGAGATTTGATATCAATCATTTTTAATCCAGTTCATTTTACACTTATGCCCAATTCACATGAGCTAGCTGCATTTAAAACTATAGAGTTCAATGCCCTGCTGTCACTCAAGTATCCAAAGCTGACCTTACAATTTTGAGACTTTAGAGGAAGAAAATGGTTGTGAATTCCCCAGAAGCCAGCAGAACAATTTTTGTGACTGGGTACAGCTCCCAAGTAACCAGAAGATGAGACTTTCCCATGTCCTAGACTAGGGCCATCAGTACCCATTTTTTCTCTATGCAAGTGAGATCAGTCAAGCATTTCTACATATTGGGTTTGTATTCCATTTTAGTCTTGTGTGTGAAGTGAACGAGATTATATCTAGGATTAGCAGTCAAGACATCCACGGGCAGCAGGGACAGCAAAGTTCTCAGTGCACATTAGGGTTGGAGCACAATAGCAAACATCTTTGCCAAGATGATAAAGAAGAAACATTCTCTTTGTTGCCAATAATAAATAATCTAGGGAAGAGTAAGTATATAATGAATAAAGTGTCCCTAAGGAAATGTTGGAAGAACCTACATATATATTTACTTACTTTTAGTCTCAGCAGCAGTAGAGCTGTGTGATTCTAGTGCTCTGCCCAGGGTAACTAGTTTGTTCAGAATTATCAGAAATATCTTTTCAAATATCTTGCTGCTATAAGCTCATAACAAGAAAATTTAGGCAGCCATGCCAGAAACCCAGACTTTTTAGAGTGAAAACAATGGTGTCCATTATGATCACAAATCTCTTTCTCACATACACACATACACACAACCTGAGCAAGCACCTGCGGGTTTCAGAATAAATTGAATATTAATTCAAAATACAACACCTTTTTCACAACATAAACTGGATCCTGCATACATTTTAGGACCTGATGATCTTAATTTTTGTTAGAATATTTAACTAGATGAAAATCCAAGTCCAGAGTGCATTGTCTGATAGCAGCTTTCTGTCCATTAGATTATCTTGTAGATATTTATTTACAAAAAATATGTAAAAACTATGTAAGAAAAACATAAATGAGGCAACTGCAGATTCAATTTCTGCAGTTGCAAAAATATAATTTCTCATACTGATGCTCTTCATTCTCCCTGCTGCTTTATGTTATCTCTGTTTTAACTGCTGTTAATGAAAGGCTCATCAAACAGCAGTGCCAATACTCAGTAATATTTAAATACTGAATTAGTCTCAGTCCTCATGGCAGCTCCCCTTCAACTATTTTCCCTGCATACTTTGCATCTCCATTTATATGAATGAGACAAGGGTGCACGTGGGGAGAATGGAACAAGCATTGCTCAGCTCTGCAGCCCAGAGAGAAAAATTTGTCTCCTGACTCATATATTTGTAAAAGACCGAAGGGAAAACATCTCCTGCTGAAGTAAATGCTATATATTCCTTCATCAACATGTCCTAAAATTAAGTAAATAACTCAAAACAAGACTTCGCTTAAGTTACACCTTTCCTCAGTTGCCATTCTAACTTCCAATAATTTGATCAACTTGTTGCCCTACTTCTGTTGGTAAAAAAAGCCAAACCTGCCCCTGCTTCTAAATGCAGTTCTGCTTTGAAAGGGACTAAAAATGGCATGCGGGCTCCATGCTTATTCTGTGCCAGCTACTTCCTTATCATATGTGCTCAGTTTGCAAGGAAGGACCCATCTTCTCCTGTGTGCCAGCCCTGCAAATTTCAGGTAGAACCTGTAGGTCAGCCCAGATTATTTCTCCTCATTTAGGATGCCTAAAAACCAAGGCTCTAGCAAAGAAGAGTAAGCTCTCAGTTACACGTGTGAAATTTTGTAGCCTTCTATGGCTTTGAGTGAGGTTTAATGACTGGAAATGATTCTGTGGTTATAAAAGGAGAGAATAGAAAGCAGTGCAGTGCTCTTTCTGCTGATCTGCTGTGCTAACAGGAGTAGAAAGCAGCTAACAACCATTTTAATAATTAAGTGAACAGCTAGAAAATATATGACTCTGTTTAAAAAAAGTGTTTGAAATTCCATGTTTTCAGAAATCTCTATCTATATATTCAGCATTCAAGCAGATAAGAAAAATAAAACACTTCTCTCTTTTTCTCATGTGTCATTCATATGATAGGAAGAGAGTGTATAGTCCTCATGTAACAAAAAAGCCCAAAATTACCTGGATTATTTTGCATGCAATATCAAAATAAAAGATCATTTATAAGACATTCTCATTGTGGTGTGCAACAGGTCAGAAGAACACATTTTGCTGTATGGGAATGATAATCCTCTATGGGCATTTTGTTATTTATTAATCTTTGCAGCTTTGGCAATGAAGCATGAACATTTTCTAGTCTTCTGAAACATCTGTAGCCTGGAAGACTAGAGTTGAAGTTTATCTGATATATCCAAATATTACCCAGGATAATAAATAGCAAGAAAAAGTTTTCCCAATTCAGAGTTTTGATTTTGCAATCCAAGTGCAGAATAAACTGAACTGTACAAGACATGCTCTGTTAGCAAGAGTAAAAAAAATCCAAAAATACCATTTCCAGCTATGTAAATATTGATCAGTGGAGGCTTTGCTTGGATGAAATTGTTCTATTCTGATTTTTTCTTCTAGTTGTGTGTAATACTGGAGCCAATGCAGGAACTGATGTCAAGACATAAAACTTACAATCTAAGTCCTCGAGACTGCTTGAAGACTTGCTTATTTCAAAAATGGCAGAGAATGGTGGCCCCACCAGGTAAGTTTCACTTCCAATATTCCACTTATTTTATAGTAAAATTATTAGAGAACCGATGGGAAAGTTTACTTATAAAGGAAAGTAATAAAAATTAACAATGCTCCCAAAGCAAGCCTGAGAATTATCCTGATGTTTTATGATTTCAGCCTGACACAACTGATTTATACATGTGCACACTGAGATGGCTTCACTATGACTAGGACATAATTTAGTACAAAAATATGTGTAGATGGAATGCAAAATGCCTACTGGCTCCATTAGAATTCATTGTTTATGTAATCCTGCTTCCTGCTGAGACTCTGAAATTACAGCTACAATTCATAATTAATTGTCTTTGAGACTAATATCAAGTTATTTACAGGCCTGGACCTAATCTGCTTCCATTTACATCTCAAAATAATAATTCTCTCTTTTTTCAAATTATAAAGGTTTTTATATCTAAGATTGTTCACATGGGTACCCAGGCCAAATTTTGAGAAGAACAATTTCCCCTCTGTGCTTTGCCAGTTTAAGCAAAGCTGTGTAATAGTCCTGATTCAGGCTGAGTTTTGCAGGGCAGTGGCATGAGCACGGTTTATGGGTTCTCCTGGGAGCAGAGTTCTAAAGGTGAAGCCCACACAGGATGCAGAAGGAGCTCAAAGGGTGGTTGCTTGTTGCTTGCTGCATCGATGGCAGCTGTAGGGTAGAAAGCTTCTTTAGCCTTTGTCTCTGCCTGGGTCATTTGAGGCTGTACCCTATATCTCAGTAAGAACTGCATTTTTGTTTTGCACTGTTTCTTGCTGTGTGACCTTCAGCAAGTTCCACAGTCCCTTTGACCATAAGGATCATTATCGTGATACTCCCATCAGTAAAATGCTTTTGAATACCTTTATAGACAATGTTGGGACAATAAGCTTTGTTAATCCATCAGAAAAAATTGAAAGCAGATTCTATTGGTGTGGGTCCAAATATCATTCTACAGTTTGTAAACATTCTACAGTTTGTTGTTAAATCTAATACAACTGCTACTATTAAACTTAATAATTTAAAACTAATTGAAAAAGTATTTCAGCACTTCTTATGGATCATTTTAGTTCATGCTTTACAGTATCTGCCATTTGCTTTCCTTCCTATCATTTTATTGCAGCAGAACCCACAAGACAACCAACAACCAAACGGAGAAAAAGGAAAAACTCTACCAGCAGCACTTCCAACAGTAGTGCTGGGAACAACGCAAATAGTACCAACAGCAAGAAAAAGTCAGCTGCTGCAAACCTGAGTCTATCAAGTCAGGTACCTGTAAGTCTCACTTTCCTTTTAGGCCTGAATCACTCACGGTGCTTTAATTCTTTCCATGCATTGTAAAGAAGGTGCATTCTTGAGCCAAAACTATCACAAACAAGAGGCAATCTTGCACAGTGTGCTGTGGAAGCTGGGGAATTAGTGGAGAGGTGTGAAGAAGCTGTTCTGCAGTGCAGCTTTAATGCAGGACCCTCAAACAGAAGTGTCCTGAGGATCAGATGTGATTTTTCAAAGGCCTGGGCCAGTTCCCCTTTTTTATTGGGGGAGTCCCAGATTAGGCCTCGTGATTTTAGACATAGCATGAGCTTTGCAAACCTCATCTGCCGTGTGCTAAGCGAGGATGTGTCCCAGTGGTGCAGGACAGCTGTACCTGAGGAAGCCACCAGTCTCTCTGTGTTAGTACCTTGCCTCTAATTGATGCCAGGTTCGGATGCTGAACAGGAGCAGGTTATGATTTAACTTACCTGCAGAGCTTTACTCTTTGTCCAGTCACTCCACCTGCAGAGGGTAAATCCCCTGGAATGTGGCTCCCAGCTTATCCACCCTGTTAGCTGTAACTGCTGACATCCTAATTGTATAGGGAGACACCAAGTCATTTCCAGAGTAACAACTGTATCAGCACTTTAATAATGTCACATTTACTGCCTTATCACAATGTAGGGGTAATCAGACCCCAAATTGTGACAAAGTGTGCCTTAGTCAATAAGGAGATAGCTTATGTATTTTAAAGCTTGGGAAATTAATTTGATATTATAGGAACCATAAATTCATATCCTGGGAATAACATGCAGGTATTTTTATTGGATTTTTGATCAGCAGATAGGAAGGGGTTAGGTCTCCTTTGAAACCTGACAAAGAATATAGGCATTTTGTTAGCACAAAGCAGACACTTCCTGGGAAGCTTGAATACCCAGATAAAAAAAAAAGGTAGTCGTCTAACATCAGTGAAATGAAATGAAGATTTTTGTTTAGCAACTGATTTAGCAATCCACAAGTTTACAGCTCTGGGCTGCAGTACATTAAACTCATATTTCCTCCTTGTCATATTAAAATTGGCTCACATCCCCAGAGTCAGATTCTTTCCCTAATATAGGCATCTCTGTGTTTTTCTGGCAGCACAAAGCAGTCAGAAGGCTGACTACCTGATCTCCTGGTGGCAGGCACCATTCTGCCCCACTGATGGTGTCTGCCAGAAAAACCTTTGTATCAATATTCAACCATAGATAAGGAAAAACTGCAATGAAGTGCAAAACCAAGCAAACAGCTAGATCCTTGCTGTCTCCAACTTTAAAAGACAGTAGAATCATTTCTGTCAGCTACACCTTGCTCAGAGTTTAGCAGGACCAGAATCTGACCCCCTGCCTCTCTTCAGCCTGCTTCTCCCTGGAGAGAGGGCTTTTGTTGCCCTCAGTGGAAGCCGTGTGTACTTGAATGTTTGAATGTGATTGAGCCCTCTGATAGGTACCTGTCACTCCCACTGATATTGAAAGTGACTTCAGGTGCTGAAGGCTACTCCTGACAGATGAAGTAGTCAAGGCTGCTCTTCTGATGGAGATGATAGTTGAGCATCTGAGACATATTGGTGAAGTTTATTATGGTATGAGGGATGGATTTTTAGCTTTCATTTACTTCCAGGATGTTGCATACTCAGTGTTTTTCAATATTCTTTGCTTTCTGTACCAGAGTAGGAAAATGGTCCAAACTCTTTTGTATGGAGGATCAGGTTCCATTTTTAGGACACTTTTCCTTTCCATCTGCAAAGGGGAAAATGCTTGGCTGTTCGATTTGACATACTAACAGCTCTTCCTATCTTCCCCACAGCAAAGATAGCAAACCAGATGGGACTGATGGTTTGGCCACCCTGTAGAGTAGACAGAACTCAAAATAATTTTAGCAGGAGGATATTTCGGTGTAAAACTATTCAACGCTTTTCAGTTTAATAAAGAGATGTTATCCCACGCTTCTTCAAAATTATGCATTCTTTGAAGTGGACCTTGTTGCCATTGCTTTCTGAAGATAGCTGCAGGTAGCAGTAACTTGCTTTCTGTTTCTTTCCCATAACTGTACCTTAAAGTGAATCACTTAGTAGCTAATGTTTGCTTTCCCTTACATGCAATAGAAAACAAGAGATCCTTGAACACAATTTGGTAGTTTTCAATTCACTAAAATATTCATTTGCCCATACAGCTTTCTGTGAATGGGGCTTTCCTGCTCAGTAGGAAAAACCCCACCCTCCTGAAATCATTCACTTTCACTGTTAAATGCATTTCCCTTCTCCTTATTAGAGAAGAGGAATGGAATCACTGCATCTTCTATCCAGATCACTCAAATAACTGGAGCTATTTTCAGTTCCATTTTTCTCATCCTCCTCTCCGGAGAATCCTACAATGAGCTCATATCTATATCAAACCTGGATTAATGTGACGTCTTGTATTCCAACTTTTTCTTTTTCTCCAGTGATTTCTTCGCTGCCAGCAAAGTCAGTCTCTCCACCATAATCACATCTAATTTCCTGTCTCTTTTATGCTTCTGTGTTGTTTTAACTTTGATAGTAAATTAATCCTGATTAAAGAGCGTTTTCTTAGCCTCTGTTCTATATGATGTTTCTTGATATAGGACATTAGTAATTACTCCCTTTTGCTCCTACATTAATGCTGCATGCACTCTAGCAAATATGTGAACTACCATACACCTCATCCACACTTCTCACTCACACTATTAACTTCTGTTTCTTTAATGAGGTCTTCATGCCTGGAGAGGCAAATCTCCCATGTTCAGGATAGTGTCCAGAAAACAGAAGTACCATCAGCTATGGCAAAACTTGAAAAATTCAGTTTTGTCATTTTCCCCAAACCCCCTTCCAGCTCTTCAGATAAATACATTGAGCTGAGCAAACCTTGATTAATGAGGGAATGTTACTTGTCACATAAACATTCTTCTACTAGTAGAAGGAGAAGGTAGTGCTTCCTCCACCTGCATTATATTTGAATTAGTTCAGAGACAGTACAGACAATACAGAGCCAAACTCAGAAAGAAAAATGACATGATTGTGTTTCCATGCATGGGTCAGGTTGGCACTACGTCCTGAAGCTCAGTTGTTGAAGCCTAATCAATCAGTATCGTTTGTGCTCCTTGTTTTTCCACAGTGCTGGTACATTCTGATACATCTCTAATGACAATCCATAAAAGCATCTGAAGGGTCTTTGCTAGTGGGTGGGTATCTTCCCTCTCATCAGGAATTTGAAAATGTTCACTTTCAGTCCATCCCCTTATCTTTAACTATTGTTTATACTTTCTCAACTGTGGTAAATAAAATACAAAGTTTTGTCCTTTTGGCAGTCACTTGCACTCTGTTGTACCCATTTTCTCTTATGATGGTAGCATAAACAGTGGTTTCTGTGATCCTGTTGGTTCTCAGGCTACTGATTGCAGACCTTCAGTATCTCTTGTCAACCTCAGTCTTCTGGCCCAAGGCCCTTGTTCAATACCTTTTCTATGTATTACATATTTCCTACATTTTCCTGCATATTTCCTACATTCTTAACACAAATGCAGTTAGCCAGTGTGCCCCACGATTGCACCACACAACTCATTCTTAGGTTGGCCCCTTGTTTGTCCCGTGATGCTTTTGACCCAAATCCTGTAAGTGCTGAGGCAACACACTGTAGTGTGGTGGAAATAGAACTAAGTGTTGCTAAAGTCAGTCCAATAGCACAAATACAAAAACGTTTTTCTCAGCAGAAGTTTTCCTTCTCAGGCTCTCATGGGTGCAGACTCAGTACTGCCAGTGCTTCCCATAGATGCATTGACTAGTTTTAGTGCATAAAGAAAACAGACAAGACAGGGACCTAGAAACTGTAGTCTGCTCAGCTGCTCTAGTCTCAGCAGATGCCAGTAATTTAAACTTGGATTTGTTCATATTCTCAGTCACATCTGATCTTTGGAAGGCTTATTGGGCAGAAGCTAGAGTTACCAATTTCCACTTTCCTCTAGACAAAGAGCAAAGATGGGCAAGAGTCCTTCTGCAAGGTTCATAGGAAACCTGCCTTTCTAATGTTAACCTTCCTACCATTTTAAAGAAATCAGTTATCTAATTTAGGTGTGTCATTGTCTTACCACTTACATGGTAGTAATAATTTCCTCTAGTATTTGAAGTTAGCGGCAATATTTTCCCAAGTCTTTGCTCAGTTTTCAAGCCTTCTTATTGGCTCAAATCATATTCCCTAGAATTTTTCATATTCTTCTGTTTGAAATAAAATTTTCTTGAAAGCCTAAACCCGTATACTGTAGACCACTGATTTGTATACTGTGATCTGTGGATTACAGGTATAAGCAAGGTCATCAGAAGGGGTCCATAAAGCTACTTTCACTTAAATATCGCTCTCTGTTAAGTTTAATTGAAACAGGGCACATTGGTCCATTTTCGTATATTTGAAACTTGATAGCATTCCACAACTTTCAGAAACTCTAAGAACCATTGCTCTATCCTGCTCCCAATCATCACCACAGAAATTAATAGGTGGATTTTGCTTTCATTTACTAATGAAGATCCCATGGAGTGTAATGCTGTAACCATGAACCCAGTGAAATATCATGTATTGGAAAGAATAAAGCATCACTACATGCCACTGAGTAAATGAAACATTCTTTGTTACATCCAGAGTCTTAAGTAGAACCTCCTTGCACTCTTTAAGTAGTTACATACCTTAATAATCTCTCTTTCTCTTTGTAGCTCTCTCTAAGCTGCTCAGAATCCAAATCCATAAATAAACCTGCTAATGTGGAAGGGAGCAATGCAATCTCTTACGTGTTTCAGAAACGGGGTAGGTTTAGGTGGTTTGTAATGGATTTTGTAGAACCAGAGCTTCAGTTCCAGGGACAGAGATTAGTGTCAGAAACTATCCCATGTCTCAAACCTGTGCAATTCAGAATTTAGTAGTCAGGAGATGAGAGAGAACAACTTTGTTTCTAGTTTTTGTGCTTTAGGAAAAACATTCCAAACAAGAACAGAATGTCAAGTTAACAGTGAGAATTATGATGAGATGTGAAAGATTTTTCTCTGGGAAGTGTTTACTCTGAAACCTAATTAAAATGTCGGTTCTGTTTCTAAAGATAATTTCAATATCAACATCAGTCTGATGTTTTTCTCATGGAAGCAGTGACTATTATGGGTGTGGGCAGCAGCTGGGCTCTCACAAAAATTAATAATTTTTGTGCCAAGGAGCTAAAAAGTCAATTATTAAAATAATTACCACACACAATTCCATAAGAAGGAAAGCAGGAGGAGGAATCCTTCTTCTCTTTTGACTTAGCACTTAGAGGTATGCTAGCTGTTAGAACTAGTGCAACTTTCAGTCCTTGGAGGATGAGATGTGCTTGAATGATACACTTGAGAGTGCCAGGCATTTTTAATTACCTTAGGCTTGTGAAGCACTGTTTGTCTACTTCTGGGGGCTGTGACAACAGAGCTTTGAACTGATCACCGTAACACACTCAGTGAGGCTATGTATTAACAGCAGCAAAGATGGCAGGCTCGGGGATGGGGAATTTTACATGGCCCACCAGATATTTTTACTTCCAAACTTCATGAAGACATTGTTTAGACATAGGATGATCCCAAGTTAAAAAGTATAGTCACTTAACTGGGCAGGGTAGAGCTAAATTTTGAGGCTTGGTATAAAAAAGGGATGAGACCTAGAAATGACCAGTCTGTTAAATAGAAGTGCTTGTATTTGGGTGTTGTGTGAAGTGATCTCTGTGTATAGTTTATATGCATCAATTTAAGTTTGGATGGCAACTAGGGTTATTACAGGATAAAAGGTATGATATACATGAAAGCTGCTTTTGTGGTTATATTATAAAATACTACATTTCTATCACATAATGTAAAACAACCACTGCTTTATTTACAGTGCTTCACTACAACCATATTTTACTACGATGAGACCATGATCCTTGACCAAAAATGTTGTTTCTAATCACAGAGTAAATTAATAAGATTGAGTGACTACAGTCTAAATCTTTTTTAAACTAATTTAGTCAAATATGTGCTACCATAACTAGGCCATAGCAGTGTGTGCTGCCATGCAAGAGACTAGGGTTTAATTCTTGGATTCTGCTTCTCACTCCATGAGCAGGAGCTAGGAGCACTCCAGAGCTGCAGCCTCAACCCTGGGAGGGATGGAGCCTTGTGTCATTCAACAGCAGTGACCCCCACTGGCCAATTTAAGGAGAAGCATTGAGGGGCTCTAAAAGGAGTCACTTCCAGTCCTCCTCAGAGGTTGGTGGTCATTGCACGGGATCTAGTGAGTGGAGGTTCAATGGGGTGCACTTGGTGGGGTCTTCAGCTTTCAGTCTGAGGAGCAGAATCTTCTGGGGAGGAAACAGCATGTGCTCTTCCTGAGACACTATTTTTGCCTGATATAACCATAAGTGGCAGGATTGTCAAGAATTTTCTTTTCAGATGTCCTGTAACGAATGCTGTGGTGTCTATCTTTTAAATAGAATGAGGGAAAACTCCACTAACCTCAATATAATTGTAGTTCAATTCCCAGAGAGACAGAGACACTCAATAGCAGAGAGGGAAATACAAGTGCAAACTGTTCTCTCAGTGGGAGTCATTATACGAAAGGAATAATATTTGCAATGAACCTGAGAAATTAGAGGTGGAAATACTTAAAAGGTCATTGAACATCTCCCCACTAATGCACGAATGTTTCCTGCCACAGATTGAGATTTGTTCCTGGCCTAGTGTTAGGTGACCTGAGCAGTAAAACTAGCGCGGTTCCAGTAGGATCGTTAATCCTCGGCCTGCCGTTATCAGGAACAGGAATATTGTCTTAGCACTGGGGATTACAGTTTACTTAATGCCATCTTAGTACCCTAGTCTACATCTCCTCACATTGGCCTAAGGTGATGGTCTTCCTTTCAGCACCTGCAGCTGTTAAGCATATTTCCCCTCCCAATCACTTGGTGGATGTAATTCATATTTAATTCTTTCACGTGCCCCCCCAGCCAGCTGTTGTAGCCCCACAGTGATTTTTGATGCGCTTGTCCGAGTCTCATCCGAGTCGCTGACCTCTTGCTGGTGTGGCAACAGAGACAACCTGAGGGCTGTCCTTGAGGATGTCAAAGTGAGAGGAGCTGTTGCCACCTCGGTCTGTGATTCTGTGTCTCAGCCACTGTGGTTCTTTTTGCCTGCCATGGAACACTGCACACTCACAGCCAGCTCGCTGTCCTCTGCCAGGTCTCTTTCGTCATCAATGCTCTCGCAGTACAGTGGGATCAGGTCTGGTTCAGCAGTGCACACTAGATATTGCCTGTTGTTTAGCGGGATGGGATAAATTAGAATAAACTTTTGCTTATGAAAAACTTTCTCTTGTAAACCTCTATGTCACAAAGCTGCATGTGAGGTTTTTTTAAACCAAATATTTTATGGATATATGGAGTAACAAAACAGACAAAGTGAAGAAGAAATAATGTAACGATTTTCATATACTCACAAATTTTTTACATAGCACAGGCTGAAAATGTGACACAAACATTCTTTTGTAACATGCCAGCCTTTGCTGAGGGATATCAAGAAACAGTGGAAATACTTGCAGGCAATAATTTGTATTGTTTTGTGGTGAAGAAACTAGATATCTGATTAAAAAGAAACCTTATTAAATGCAAACATTTGTCTTCTGTTTGCTTTTAACATTCATAAGAAGGAACAGATCCTTCAAAAAATGAATCAGTTGTTCACCAGGATTCTCGGAAGGGCTTGTTAAATCAGCAGGAACAAAGCTACACATCTGGAATCACTGCACTTCTACCAAGCACTACCTGATGCCCTGACACCTGAGCTGCATGAAAAGATGCATCCCACATATTTCTCTAGCTGTTAGCGTAGCAGCCTGATTCTCTCCCTTGAACACAGAGAACAAGAGAGCTCTCTGGCTTTGCACCTTTGCTTTCCAATCTCAAGTTTGCACCTTTCTATCCCATGCTGCTTAGGGTTTTTGCAGCAAATCTGTGATGCACTGGAGTACAGTAGGCGGTTTACTTGTTTTCATGGAAGGACAATTTGTACTTAAAGCAGTGATTAGATGGATTCTTTCTTTCTTGCATGCTTTAGTTTCTGATGAGTACTAGCTTCATCAGTGTAATTATAATTAGCACTCTTCATCTTGCTTTTACGGTACCAGCTGGACAGATTGGTCCTCTTACTGCACAGATTGGCGGCAGGGTTGCCTACATGGAGTTAGGTGACAGGCACCATGAAATAACAGATGGTAAATTCAGGGCTTGTTGGCAATCAGCAGGTTTTTGCTAATGACTTAATTAGCTATGCAAATTGTCAAATCAGTGTGAACATTGTTTTTATCGAAAACTTTACCTAAATTAATTACCATAATTAAGTAGCAGAATGTCAAGTATATTGGATGCGTAAAAGGGCTTGGCTGGCTATGGATAAGAGTTACCATCTTTATTAGAGTGCTGTGCTCCATGTTTGAGAAGTCTGAGGATAAGAAATGTGGTTTCTTCTAAACTACTTTTAAAATACTCGTATCACCAAGTTCCAACTGAGATACACCCTGGTGCCTTTCCAAAGAAAATGGCTCAGGAAGGATTTACTGAATAAAGGCTAAATATTTCAAGAAGTTTAAAGGCAGTTTCATAGCCTGTTTATTTGCTTAAAATCAGGCATATTTTTCAGCCTACCTGCTTTTCAGTTCTGGGGTTTCTGAGATCCAGAGCCATGAGCATGGGGCTATAGAGATGTGTTGTAGTTTTTAATTAAATTAGAAATAAAGTGTAAGCCTCTCTCCTTGTTCCTACTATGTGGGAACTTTTAACTCTGTTGTTCAAATGTCACTCTGTTGTTCAAAGTTAAAGAGATGCAAATTCTCTAACATAATTTTTTTAAGTTGATTTTTTCTCTCTCAAGGTTTCCATATAACAAATATTGGGTGCTGTTCACAGGATGTGATGGTGGTAGGAGAACCAACTCTGATGGGAGGCGAATTTGGGGATGAAGACGAAAGGCTTATCACTAGATTAGAGAATACACAGTATGATGCAGCAAATGGCATGGATGATGAAGAAGATTTCAACAATTCACCTGCACTGGGAAATAACAGCCCATGGAACAGCAAACCTCCTGCTAATCAGGAGACTAAATCTGAAAACCCCACACCACAAGCTTCCCAATAGGTTGTTCTGCAAAAGTGCCCACTGCAGCGTACCTCAGTGGGTTATTAATTACTGTTTCACAGCATTCTTCAAAATAAAATTTAAAATAAACACCTTTCAAATGATACAGTATCTATTTCTAAACTAAAGCTATCCAACTTTTTTTGTTCGGGAAAACTCTTGTATAAGCTTCCATATACATTCCTTGGAAGTATTGTCATACAACTAGATACTGGCACTGACCTCAATTAAAATAATTGAAAATTAAACAGCATCTCATGGCAAAGTTCTGACAGTGCATTCTATTGGAAGGGGTTGTTTTTTTCCTCATCAAACAATGGCCATATTTTAACAAGTCATCAGTGCTCAGGATCTCATTAACATAACTATGTAAAACTTTTTACAATTGTAATATATTTTCTGCTTTTCAACTTGCACCTGAAATTTCTTGTTTCAGAAAAAGATCAGCTTTTAAGGAAAAGTAATTTAAAGTAACTTTTATTCATTCTTTAACTTTTCTTTCATCAGTTAATCATTTAAAGGATCCAGCATTTTTAATTTACATTTAGCTGATGCAAGTAGATACTCTATCCATCATTTAATAAAAATACTGAAACAAGAAATGTCTTTTTTTCATCAAAGACATGAAAAATATTTTTATGTGGAAAAAGACACCCAGTCCTATGAGAGTTTATGCTTTGTAAAATTGCTGTCAATCCAGATATTTTAAAGCCATGTAATCCATTAACTTTGTGGGCAGCTTAATAAATCTAAAACTTTTGTGTTTTTATTATTGTATCTGAGTTGGCTTTGTTGTTATTTCATAGTATATTTCTTGTATAATATTTTTGTAAAGCCCTCATTTTTTGTTTTACTTCTTTTGTTTTGTTTTGTTTTTTATTCCGGTGTATTTATGTGAAACTTTATAAAAGAAACTAATTTTTTTCATTTACCTATTAATATGTTCAACTCATCATGTAAAGATACAGTGAGTCAGTGTGTTATATGATACAACTGTATTTTATGTATGCTTTGCCAATAAGTGTGCCAATAAACTGTGTTAACAAATGTGCTCTTACACAGTGCATTTAAAGTTCCTTGTATACACAACACACACACACCCGTGGTCAGGATCATGCACCAGGGATTTCTGGAATTAGTGAATTGCAGTCTTTTTACCAGCTAAAGGGAAAGCCTACAGTTAGGTGTGCATCACTTGCAGCTCAATTTGGTTTGATGCTCTTTTTCTTGCAAGAACGATGTGCAGCACCACAGGTGAGTTACAGCACTGAGAGCCAAGAGTGAGGGAGTGCAGGGCATCCCGCCAGAGAAGCTCCATCCTGAACTTTGCATCCCTTGCCTTCCAGGGCCAGGGCTTATTGGAGCAGGGATTTCCACTCTGCTGATAGTTTTATGATGAGTCCCTCAACTGGTGATGGGAGGATTTTAAAAGTCCTCCTTTCTTTGCTTTGCTATCATATCAATTGTTCATGATGCCAGCGAAACCCCTGGAGCGGTGCAGCCGCTCTGAGCACAGCCCAGCCTGCAGAGCCCCTCCCTCAGCTGAGCTGGAGGACTGAGGCACAAGCCCACAAACCCAGGCACCCGGGAAGCCTGCAAGGTGCACCCTGAGAGAGGCAAACACAGGAAGAACTGTCAGCACAGAGATGCTGAATCCACACAGTCCTGCCCTTTGTGCAGGGGAATGGTGCTTTGTTCTTCCCTGAAACTCTACTTTCAATATTGCTGACACTGTAAGAGCAGCTGAAGAACTCCTAGGTTTTTCCTGAGTGGCTGTATGTATACCCAAAAGCTAGCCTAGGGAAATGTGTCTCCTCAGCATATATACATTTTTTTAAATGATGCTTTTGCTGGATGTGATTCTACCAAACAGGTTTGAAACCACCACTGCAGAAGGAATACAAGGCAAAGCACCCTCGGTGGGTACTTGGTCCTTGGTGAAGGACAGTTCCCTCCCTGCCCCAGGAACCAGCCTTGGCCCCTCATCTGGGCCCATGGTCCTGCCAGCATTGCCTTGTTCAATGAATTTTGGCACCTTTCCTTGCAGGAAGATAGCCTAAAATACACTCCAAGCTCTAGAGCACAAAGGATATCAGCTACAGAATTTAAAAGTAGCTAAATAACAAGCATGGATAGCCATGCTGCTGCTTCATAACACTTTCAGAATGTACAAAACTGTAGTGACTATATCACTGATTTTTCCATGTAAATAATTAAATTCACAATGTATTCTGTTAAGGGATCTCTGGCCTCTATATAACCACTATAACATTACAATTATACACTGTAATTCTAATGTTCAAGAGCACTAATCATTCATATTACATCTCCATGAGAACACTCTAAAAGGCGTTCCTTATTATTAATCTTTCAAGACTGGCACTACTATTTCAATTTTTTAAAGATTTATGATGTCACATTACTCCTGTTGTTTCAGTAAATAAACACAGGAAAGCTTGAAAAATGGGCAACAGACTCCTTAGAGAGCTGTCCTTGAATTAATCTCCAAGGACACTTTCTCCATATCTCCTCAAAACCCTCGTTGACAAGCTATCAATCCACCCTATTGTGGTTAGGGTGAACAACAGCTAGCTGATTTTGTTTATTCACTTATTTATGCATAAAAGAAGTGTCCAAAACGGGCCAGTGGTGGAGATGGAGAGCAGCTGGACACGCAGTCTCCTCATCCTTTGCTCCCGTGCCCCAGGCTGCTGCATGGGCTTTTATTTCATGTTTGAAATGACATGGCAGACTCAAGACAGAGCCTGTGATCCCTTTTCTGATCCTAAGAGCTCATGCCCTGTCCTCAGGATCACTCCCCACAGGTTGAGGATTAAAGAGCAGTGATCACATGAACTAATGGATTTTATGGCTTTTGGCTGGGGGTTGTCATTAAATGACACTGCAGCTTCCGTGTGCTCTGTGACTGCCTGGCACAGAGCAGTGGGAAATGTGAATAAGCACCACAGGTGAGTTGAAGCAACAGGTTTGTAAGAGCTGAGGTTGCAGCCTGAAGAATGCAATAGTTAATTTTACTGTAATCAAATCTCACCACCTACCAGAACATTGTATCTCTCTTAGAATTTGGAAGGAAATAGTGTTTTTGGCACTTCCCCCTGGGGAGCACTGAAGCTATTAAAAGGAGGAAGGAAACTTATCTCGTGATGTTGAAATACTTTCAAAAAGAAATTTCTTGTTTGTTTTAGCTAAATGGAGGGAAATACTGGCCCTGAGAAGTGCCCGCACAAATCAGAGGGAGGAAATTCCAGGAGTTTACTTGGAAAAGCTGAATCACAAAATTAGCAAAGCGAACAAATACAAACATGGATAACTAAGCTGGTTGCTGTTACAAAGAACTTAAACCACGCAAGGGTCATAAGCACTGGTGGGTTTTGATTGTTCTTTGAATTGCTTTGTTTAGGGTGTTCTTTGAATTGCTTTGTTTGGGTGGGGGTTTTGTTTGTTTGTTTGTTTTGAGAGGTTGTTTCTGTTTTTGTTTTGATTTTGGTTTTTTTTGGGGGGGTGGTCTTTGTTCAGCAAAGTCCATTTCTAAGAGAACTCTCAACTCCCATGAATCACCAGCTGGTCTCACCAGCTGCCCCTTTTGAGAACCTTTCAGTTGCTAAAGCCCCTTCTTTTTCTCTTTCCACAACAAGCAAAAATAAGCAGTATTTAAAAATTTGTAGTCTCTTCAGAAAGCAGGTTTTCCTGGGTTTCATCATCTTTGCATTGATGTGTATGGGTCTAATAATGTGGTAGGATAATTCAGTTTGGAAGGAACCTTGGGAGATATAACTAGTATTTGCATTCTTTCAGCATCACAGACCTCTGTGAAAGTCATGGCTAATTTTTAGCCTTTTCCTGGAGAAGTTACTGCTATGAAACATTTGGGAAGTACCCAACTTGTGTCCCTGGGGAGCAGAGCAAAAGCACCCCCCACCAGAGAGCTGAGGAGGCCAAGGATGATCAGTCGAGGTGTGCAGGAAGTCACAGGGGTTAGAGGGGGAGGAAACTTCCAAAGGGAAAGGAAGAATACTGAACACCACTGGGTGTTCTCTAACACCAGGGTGGAGAGAGACTCCCAACCCAGCCATGGCTGTAAAACACCATTAAAGGAGTCTAAATGATAGAACAGACTAAATTTTGCAATTTCACAGCCTCCATGAAAATCCCATTTTAGCAAAGACAGGATGAAAGAGAAAACATGAATGATTGATATTGAAGGAAACCCAGTTTGTGTCTAATATATCCTGGAGAAACTGCTAATGGAAATTGAATAGTCCTGAAAATATTTCCTGAGACTGCAACTCTGATCAAGTAGCCCTATGGTGATATATGGCATGTCCAAATTAAAGCTGCCCTGGGGCACACGTAACCCCAGCAGCTGGTTTTACTGAGCAGGACTGGATGATTTGTAGGTTTTTTCTAGCTTTTTGACAGCATATTTTTATACAAGGCTAAGGCCTGAATCTTCTACTATGTAAGAGGAGCTACTGAATATTTAACATCCCATAGAAGTGATGTTACTGCAGCATGTCATTATGCTCCATTAGGAAGCCTGGTGGTACCCCAGCATTGCAGAATGGCAGATGGTACCTTTAGATAGAGAGTCACTTATGGAAGTCTCTAAATTTATGGACCATACTCATACATTTCTTGAGAAAATATGCATTTCCACTGAATGCTCTGAATGCTCTCACTGTATTAAAATCTGTTCTAATATACCACGTTATTTTGACAGCAAGTAGTATCAATTCTTTAAAGGGGAGAGGTTTTATTAGGAACAGTGATAGAGCAATCTAACTGTAAAAGCATTTCTTCCATGACCCTGTGAATCACTTCTGAAATAAAAGAACTTTATCCTTCTCATCAAGAAATAATTTTTAATGGGTCTATGGGCAGTCTTAATTCATAAGCACATTTTAAAAGACCATTATGCACTAGAGACGACATCAGGAAATCATTCACTTACGCATACAGAATCAAAAACTTTATAAAAAGCATCCATCAACAACAGGGCACAAACACTCCAGCTCCCCAAGAAATTCCCAATTCTGTTTCCACCAATTTTACAGGGATCAGGATGAGATGGATGAACTCGAGTTTGAATAAGATACTGAATCCATCCCTGATAATTCAGGTTACAAGTTACTGCACATTAGCAAGGGGATATGCTTCACCAGATAAATGCCCACCCAGTTGTCCTCCACACCTGTTGGACAACCAAATTCAGGATCCTTTAGGTCAGTGCTCGTGGCTGGAGTCCAAATTTCTTCAGGTTAGTTTTCCTTTTTTTCTGTGTAGGGTTGTGGGGATTTTATGAGGGTGGGGATTTTTAATTTTGGAATATTTGGGGTCTTCTTTTTTCTATTTTATTTCTTCTTCAATCTGTACAGTGCCCTATAAGTACTTCTCAGATTTCCAAGACCATATCAGTTGGAAGGTGACATGCAGAGCACATGTTAGAGTGTGTGTGTAGCAGTATTTTATGTTATGTTAAAAGAAACTGCATGATCTCTGGAGGTCTTCAAGTTGTGTATCACCCCAGCTTAATTAATAGCTCTGTCTCAACAACTCTGAATTCATCTATGTATAATTTTGTATTTAACAGCTGTAATGTATGAGGTTAGCACCTCCTTTGTAGTGCATTAGGAGACATTTTAGCAAATGCTTGATATAAAGCAGGCATTTAACACTCCTTATCACATTCAACTGCGACTCTTGTTTCATCACATGAAGTTTCATCCTCCCTGAGTAATCTCTTGGGGGGTCTGAGTACTGAAAAAGCTTTTAAGAGCTGGTGTTTGGTGCTTTCAGATGCTGGGGAGTTTTTTTTCCATTTACTTTCTTCCATCTCTCTTTGATAGCTTATGAAAATTTGTTCAACATTTTGCACAAAGTTTTTAGCTTCCCATCTTCTTCTGGCCATGTGCAAAACAGAACACAGGACTCGCATGTGCTCCACACAGACAGACCCATCAAAACCAAGGTGGGTTGCTCCTGGCTTGCCAAGAGGGATCAAATTCAGCAGACAGAAGGTGTGAAATTTAGGAACTGTGATGGATACTGGGGCTCGTGTCTGTCTTTGACTGCAAACTCCATTCTGAAAGGGAATTTTCAGCTGTTTTCTTTGAAATCTCCCCTCCAGGTTAAACTCATGTTCCAAAGGGTGATAACAGAGGGTGAACTACTGAGACAGCTATCTTTTCACTGGAGTTTGTCAGCAGCTCCATGTCTGTGTCTGTGCATGGACCACCAGCTCCTCCAATGTGAATCAGGTGGGAAGTGCTGCAGGAGCTGGGCTTATTGCTAAGGAGTCCCTGGACAGCAATCACGAGCCTTTACTGTGGTTCCTGAGCTCTGCAGCAGGAATGCAATTTCATTTCTGCATATCACAGCTATCTCCTCTGCTGGTCTTTGTGTCAACAGGGATGGAAAGATTCAAGTTGGCTTTGTTTGTTTTGCTGCTATTTCAGCCCAGAAGCTAAAATATATATATATATATAACTTATATCAGCCTTCTTTCTTCCAGAAAATGTATTGTTTTTAAATACAACCCCTTTTTCAAAGAAGTCAGGACTTCCTTGTGAAGGGCCTAACTCGAATGTCACGCAGCAGGATTTGGCTTTACTGTAGATGCCGGTTGCATTCCTGAGAGGGAGGAAAAAATACTAATGGCCAGGTTATAATGAGGGTCTGAACAGTGGCACTCCACAGGGAGGCAACATTTTTGAGCTCAAGACCATGTAATAGTAGGATATGGGCTTTTAAAATGGAAAGAGTTGTCGAGCCCTATGATTTTTTCTGTGAGACCCACAGCACGGCCATTTCTCAAGTAGGGAGGGGAACTGCTGGAGAAGGAAGGAGGGGTCTGTATAATAATTGCCTTCAAACAGTCTGAGGCTTCTGAAAGTGGCAATCTACAAGACAGCAGTTTCCAAGAGAAGGCTGTATACAGGGGAAGAAAACTGCAATCAGTAATGGAGGAAACCTTCTAGCAATGGGCCTCATGCAGGCACTTCCAGGTACCAGGATGGGCACATAGCTGCAAGGTCAAGACTCAAAGGGCAAAATGGAAAATTCATCTTATTTAATATGTTTTTTAATTTTATTAATTTCTTTTAATTTTTTATGATCTGTGACCATGCTGTTCAGTGCCAAAACCTTCTGATTTCTCAACTGCAACAACCTCCTTTAGCTGGTTAACAGGTGGATTAACTCGAAGTAGAAGAAAGAAAGCACAGGGACAGCCCTACCTTAAAACCAGCAGAATAATTTTATTACACTAGAAGCCTGGCTGCAGCCAGAGCTTTTCTGGGACTGTTATACTCATCTACCCACACCTCATCCTCCATCTGAGTACCCTACAGACTCCTCCAGAGCAATGTCTTCCTTAGGAGAAGGTTTGTGGTGATTTGACTATCACTTCAAAATGTCTGCCTATGTGACTGCAGACTGTGGTGAAATATTCAGAGTAGATGTACATAAATATTGATTTCTCAAAATCATGATTCTTTAATATTTTTTAGTTTTTTGGTTTTTGTTTTTTTGATTGGCTGGCTGTTTTTTTGTTCAACCAAAACCTTTTCATCTGTTTGGAATGCATTTTCCCTTTTGGTTCCTTCTGGGCTTTGAAATTTTAAGTTGTACTTTGATAATTTTCTTTCCAGATGGGATTGTCATGAAACTACAAGCACCACAAATTTGTTTTCAGTTAAAAACAAACAGTTAAAATTTTCTGGAGCTGATAAGTAAAATACCAAATACACGTACCTCTGAACTAGCCAGGGGTGGGCTGATGAGGTTCCCTTCTCAAGGCTCCTGACTAAGCCACAACACTGAAGAATGAATTGTATCCTGCCCAGTTCTCTACAAAAATATGCTTGTAAATGTTGTAGAGAGATAGTCTGAAGGACATATGAGCTATATAGAATGATGTAGATCACCCAAAGCATTACTTATTCCATCTTTCTCCTCTCCTTCCTTCAATATTTGAAAATAGACTAATCCAGGAGACTTGCAATTTTTTTAAAAAAAGAAAAAAGGTGATAAAGGTTTGTCAGCTCTGGCTTTCCAGTTACAGGGGCTCATCTCAGGATGCTGTTGTGTCAGCTGGTGCTTTACATGTGACCAGAGCTGGATAACCCTGACTGGTCTGTGGCCACTGTGGGCACGTGTGGCTTTGTGGCGCTTTCTGTGCATACAGCGCAGCAAGCAGCTCCTAAAACACTCAGATTCCTACAATCCCCACAAAAGGATTGCATTGAGGACCTCTCTTTCTATACAAAAACAAAAGGCTCCAGAGCTTCTCTGGCCTGAGGCACACCCTGGTCCCTGATGGGAGGGCAGCAGTGCCCTGAGGAGGAGCACAGTGCGCTGCCGTGCCCGGCTCATTGGCGCCCCTTCGGCAGCGGGCACTGCCCCTCTGCCTGAGCATCCACAGCCCTGCTCTGAGGCCTCCCAGCCTTTTACACAACCCAAGGCATTTGTATGTCTTAATATTTGTGAGTCTTGAGTGGAGCTGGGCCAATTTGGATGCCTTTATTAGCAGTATTAAATTCCATTGTGCAGGTATTTCCACAGCTGTGAGTTATTCAACATAAACTACTGAAGTAGAGAATAGGCTGCAAATAACCCACCAGGGAACAATTTCTTGAGTGCTAGTCATCCAGCAAATTCCTTTATTCTCAGTTTTTATAGCAGGATTATTTGATGTAGTGGATATGTCCAGGTTATAATGTATTTGATTATTTATAGCAGATATCTTGTGTCATGAGCTTCATTTTAAAATGGACAAGGATTATTTGAACTAGACAGATGCGATGTTAATTTCCAAAACTAACCTCATTTTCAGTGGAGCCTGTGCTATTGCTTGTACTTTTGAGAATATCACTTTTCTGGTAATTTGTCAACCCCCCAGTTGTTTTGCTACTAAGCCTACTTAATCCTGTGATTTTTCTGTTTCCTGTATCTTTCCTTGATGACTATTCCTATTTCCTGGTGAAATATTTCCCTCTCAATGCCACCAAATTGGTCCCTCTGTATGGAAAAAAGAGCTCTTTTTCTGTTCCACATTTCATCAACACTCAAGATATGTTTTCAGATCCATGGAGGCCCCAAGAGCTGGTGTCACCTGCTTCGTTCCCCTCTGAATGGAAACTCCCCCTTCTGTGTCACCTGCCTGAGCCAGAGCATGGTCTCTCTCCTGGGAAATGTATTTAAAGGATATACACCTTTTTTAAAATGCTACTCCACTACCCTAAAAACAAGGAGATCTTTACACAATTCTTGCTGGTGTCTCCATATCAAGCTATTGGCACAGCACCGTTGTGGTTTAACCCCAGCTGGAAACTGAGTACCACAAATCTCCTTGCTCACACCCCACCCACCCCTCCACACACACTTCCTCTCTGGTGAGATGGGGAGGGGAATCAAGAAAAAGAAATATAAAACTCCTGGACTGAGATAAAAATTGTTTATTAATTAGAAGTAAAATATAATAATTCTAATAATAATAGCAATAATAACAACCGTAATGAAAATGAGACAGGGAGAAGAATAAAATCCAAAAGAATTGAGTGGTGCACACTACAATTGCTCACCACTCACTGACCCCATACCCTGTCCATGCCTGAGCAGCAATTGGTGCCAGCTCCCCCCCAGTTTATATAATCAGCATGTCCTGTGGCATGGAACAGCCCTTTGGTCAGTTTGGGCCAGCTCTCCTGGCCATGCTCCCTCCTGGCTTCTTGTGCACCTGCTGACTGGCAAAGCACAGGACACTGAAAACTCCTTGATTTAGAGTGAACACCAGTGAGCAAAAGCCTGAACATCAATGTGTTATCAACATGATTCTCATTCTGAATCCAAACCACAGCACTGTGCCATACGAAGAAAATTAACTCTGTCCCAGCCAAAACCAGAACAGTGGTTCAGTTCCTCTTGGAGGCTGTTGTTTTTCTCTGTCTCTTTAACCCTATTGAAAATATTTTGACTGACACAGTAACATCATTGGGGGCCCCTACATCTTGTACCAAGAGGGTTGCTGAACACCAGCTCCACATTCAGCTTCTCTGCCATCCCCTCTTTCACAAAGTTGATCAAATTGCCCAGATTTCTTCCTGCAGCTTCCAGATCAACCCATCAGGCCAAGGCCGGATTCTGCCCCACCATGAAATGTGCTCAGCAGGGATGGCAAGTGTGCTAGAGCAGTGGCCAGGCAGTGAAGTCTTAGAGGTACTGTGCCTCTGTATTTGCAGTTCCATTTGCCCCTTTGTTCCATGTGATGGAGAAACCAGTTCTGGAGTGTATTTTTGAGGTTATTCCATACTGAGCTGAGCCATTCAAGTGCATTACCTACAACTAAGATCCTTTTTATTATTTTTGTTAAATTCCCATGTATTTATGGTGTCACACTGGTGTGGTTTCAAAGTGCTGTGCATGGTTTTTATTTGTGTAATTTCCATTGAATTTTTAATTTTCTTTTAATAGAAATTGTAGCAAAATCTTCCAAGTCCCTCTTAACAGTGCTAGGATTTCTTTCCTGTCATCCTTATCCCTTTTTTGCAGACTATTCAGCCAGCAATATTCAGAGCTTTTCTTAATGCCTTCCATCTCCTCTGTGCTGCTGGGAAGCAGCCAGCTATCAGCCAAACAGCAAGTGAATAGCCTGCCTGCATTTAGTGTAGAGACGGGCACATATGTTTTTAGTGAAGAGTTTATTTGCCAGAAGAAAACTAGTTTGAGAATTCAGGTCAAGTTTTGGTGAATAACTTTGAACTAATAATATAAGAGGTGAGGACAGAAAGATTTCAGAAGTGATGGAAAATCTCATATCAGTTTTTCTGGAACCAATCAGCTCTGTTTATTTGGGCTAGGCTACTCCAACAGGAAAACCCAACCAACCAACCCAACAAATGAACAAACAAAAAAATACCCAAAACAAAAAAACCAAACAAACAACAAAAAAAACCAAACAGGGAGTGAGGAGAAGGAAAATAGGACAGGAGATTGCCCCAAACACAACATCTAAGTCAGAGGTGTTTAATAAATCCATTTCCTTTGGTGCCCATTGCCCTCTGTCTCCAGCCCTTGCCCCAGCTCTCCCCCACTCCTGTGACAAAACTCCTATTTCTGAACGTGTCCATTTCAACCTTCTCCATCCCCTGGTCCTTTTCATGAACATGTCCAGGTGCCAGCTGAAGAGCCCCAGCCTCTGCCATTCCCATATCTTTCCAAAGTTCTGAATTAAATTCCCCTTGTCCAAACCCACCAAGAGCTACTCACATTCAAGCACCTCCACAAATCCCCCCAAGGTCCCTTCTTGGTTCACTCATCTGTGTCAGAGCAGGTACTTGGCTCTTCCCAGCACCACTGGCTGCTGCAGCCCACTGTGCCCACCTTACCTCCCAAAAAAGCCCCGGACAGGGCTCCAGCAGCAAGGCAAAGATTCCAGAGGGTGGCTGTGCTCACTAGCAGCACAAAGTCCTGTCCTAAAGGTCTCCAAGGGAAGGAAAGGAGTACTATGATGAGGAAATATCTGACGCACAGAAACTCTTTTTTCAGGATACATTCACAAGAGAGTGAAATGTCATTTATATCTTAAAAAAAATACTGCCCTTAGCACTCACTTAAGATGCAGAAGAACTGGATTCAACCTTCAGCCCCACCATGTTACACGAGGGTTACACTGAAGAGAGGCTGATCTCATTTCCTGTGGAAGTGTAAAGGAGATCTCAGTAGTGTCTGGGCCAAAGGATAGTGAGTGCCTCCAGAATGTGCTGATGCTCTCTGCAGAACCTTAGTCTGTATCTATCCTCAAAGCAAGTCACAGGGAATTTGAGCTTGGATTTTGCACCACACGGAATACATGATCCTGTTTGCTGTTCAGGTGCCACACGGTCTACTGTCCTCTGGAAATCTCTAGTTTAATTTTTATTAAATTGCATAAAGGAGCAAGTGAACTGAGCACAATTCTTTCAAGCACACTGAGAAATTTTTGTTGAAAGTTGACTCAAAACATCCATACTTAATTTAACTTCTTTTTCATTTATTACATTAGAAAGCACTGCTACTGAGGAAGCTCCAGCCAAGTGTCCCTGCCATGGGGACAAACACAAGGGTGTTTTGGTCCCAGGGGAGCTGCCTTGGCCATGCAGAGAGGAGGGAGTCCAAGGTACCATGTAACAAGGTGGCAGTTTCCCACTGGGGCAGGCAATTCCACTGATTTTGGTGAAATAAAAAGCCCTGAAGCTCAAAATCACAATGTTAACCTGCCACCACCACACTAAATCCTTGCTCTGGCTTTTCAAGGTCGATGAATTCAGCTCATGCAGCTCTTGTCAGCAAACACTGGTGCAGCTATTTCAGCATAATGGTCCTTCTCCATAGGCACAGAAAAGGGAGCTCTGAGGAGATTTATGGAGGAGCATTTCACAGAGCTCTGCATGGCTGAAGATGCCAGAGGAGAATGTCGGTGTGATGGACAACAGCCTGACTCCACAGCAATGCCTCTTCCCGCAGATGCAGGGCCTGTCTCTGCCCTGCCTCCCACCTAACTTTGCACTTTCCAGCCCAGTTACAAAGCTCCAGTCCTCTCCAAAACCAGCCACAGTCCCCACTTGGGCAGAGCCCATATTCAGTTCTGGTCCTGGGCTCACAAAGCGAACACACCTGTACTCTAACTGTGGTCATTCAGCAAATGACCTCATTTAGAAACTATCCCCCTCAGTCCAATTATCCCTCTTCTCCAGCCACATGTCCTCATGTAGCAGCATTGCTCATTTATATGCTAATTTTACTAAGTCTACTTCAAAGGGGAGAATTGTTTGTTAAAAATCTTACACTCCAGCCTGAGTTCAGACCATCTCATTATTTACCTGCAAATTTAGGGAGATATGGGTAAAAGCTCTGTTCTTTTATGATCTATTGTCTAGGTGATCAAAGGAAACCATTCAATTTGAAGATCAAAAAGAGTCTGGCTCCCAGCAGCCCAGCAGCTGGCTCTGCCAACTCCCAAAGTCTGCAACCTCAGTTATAGGTAAAGACTGATTCTACTGTTAAATAACTTTTGATTACAAATTGGAGAGAATAGAAAAAAAACCCAAAAAACAAAAAACCCAAAAAACTCACATCACAGTCGCTTTACTAAGGTGTTAATGAAACTAGGCTTCATATTGATATTATCTCAATTATTAGTCAAGGAATAATCACTATGTATATAGTGTCTCTATTATTAATCCTAAGATAATGAAAAATATCCCACAGACGTAACTAATACTGCTTGACAAATTGCTGGTGGACCACAGCTAACCCAGATTTTCCTTTTTGTACAGATATACTGCTCAATAGATTTTTTAAAAACAGAACCCAGAGACAGAAGTGTTTATTATTTAGAGGAGACAAAAGCAGTGGCTATAGGTTGAAGTATCAAAATGGGACACCTCATCTCCCAGTCTGTTAGGGAATTATGTCAACAGAGTAACACGATGTGAGTAATGAACCCATGCTTTTCAGGGCTGACATAATTCCTCAGCCTAAGGAATTTCAAGCTCCATGATTTGTAGAAATCCTACTTGTCTTAAAAAGATAACCCATAGAAAGAATTTTTCATCTTCACCACAAATAAACTTTAAATAGTATACAGCTTGCTTTAGAAAAAACAATGTGAGAAATGAAAATGTATAGACTTTCAGGCTTTAATCTTCCCTTTAAAGTCGACACACTGTTATTCACTATAGTGTGTCCTTTTTCCATGCTACAAATGGCAACAAACAAGAGGCTGAGCACTGACATATATTTGGGACTTCTGCAAGGGGGGGGCACAAGGATGTTTTTACTGCAGAGATAATAAAATACACTGGTTTTTTTACTTGATGCATTTCAGAAAATACACTGAACTCTCCTAAAAACATTAAGCCTCCAGTGCAGATAGGAGAGATATTTTGCTTGCTGTGCTTTACTTTAGCTTGTTTGTGTGAATCAGTGTGTTGTAGCCTTCCTGTCAGTCAGTAGTAAATGAATACCTTAACAGGTCTTGGATGACTTCTAGGGCTGTTCTCATTTGGAGCTGATCTAAAGCTGATGTTTTGAACAGTTGTTAGTATTAAAGATCTGATGGCACTTTACAGGAGGGTTGGGGTGTAAGTTTTGGTGTCCTGGCCAAATTCCAAGCTGGGTAATTAAATTCTGTCCATCTAAACTTCCCCCTGTGGTTTTAGTTGGCTCAGGTATTCTTAATTTCCTGTCTTAAAATGTTCCATAGTGTTGCAGCGGTGCTGTTACACAGTTGCCAGGTTTCACCTCGGCAGTGTGTGAGATGATTCATCCCTTACAGATCTGCAGATAGCAGCACGCTCAGCGCAGCCTATGGGAGCTGGAGAAAAGGCAGAGCTGGGCTGACAAGATGTCATAACGACTGTTCCTTCAGTTCATTTTCTAATTTTGTGACACTTCAGAAAGATATAATGAAATCTCTCCAGTTTTTAATGAAATAAGTTCCCCCTCCCCTCACCCTCCCATTCCTTGCACCCCCAGGAGAGAAGAGAGAAGCTGAGGAGATGTGTATGGGGTTAAACGAAAACCCAGATCCCTGACTATGCCAGAGTGTGAGGAGAACTCAGGTCTACATCTGACCTGCTCAGAAGAACATTTTTCACCTCACATATTCTGAAGCTTGGAGAAATTTCAACTCCAAATCAAAGCTTTATGCCTTTATGGTAGCTTTACTTCTTAAAATGTAACAACACAGCACCAAAAGAGTGCTGAAGGTAAGATGAGCCCAAGTTAATGTGTATTTTAAATTGCTCCCTATTTTATTCTTTCACTGGCAGTTTAAAAGCTAAACAAAGTCTAAATTAAACACACACACATCCCATAAAAACAAAATACAGCCTCCAGAAAATCATTGTTTGGAATGGTATACACAAGCCTTATTTGCCCCTCCTTCATTGTTATCTGCCCTGTTTTTTCCCTTCATTTTCTTCAGTCTTTCAAAACTTCTGAACTCAGTCTGGATACAAGGGAAGAGTTTTAAGTATTCAGTCTCTCATTAAAAATAAGTTAGGAGGTGATAATGTCTTCACTAGGGAAAAGAGGTTTTTCTGTTAGCTGATTCAGCCCACCTAAAAATCCAAGGAATGCCCCAGAGACATCTACCTGAATCCATTGCTCAGGTTAGAAGTGTAAAATGAGGCTTTTAACTTTAGCACCTTAGCTTGTTGCCTAAGGTGGGAGGAATAGCCCTGCCATTTTAACACAACGTGTAATGTGTCTGTCTTGTGGTATGGCTCATGATTTTATCATGAGACAGCAAAACCAAAATAGAAATAAACTGGTGAGACTTCATCTTCATACAAATTTCCAAAAACTCTCAATAGCTATAAAAACCACTGTAAGCCCAGTAAACTACCACCACTGTCCTCTGCAGTGCCCAGTACAACCACAATCCATTTTGCAAGAGCCAGGGAAGCAGCTGAGATGTGTAGCAGCTCAGTTCTCCTGGTTTTGTGGCTTTCTCCCACCAGCCTTGCTTCGGGAGCCGTCCCCAGCACAGCTCACAGGGAGGGCTTTGTCCGACCTGTCTGCTGAGGAGCTCGGGGAGGTATGGCTGGATTACAGCTCCTTGGCTGCCTGGGCTGCAGCTCCGTGTGAGTGAGGGATAATGGCCAGATTTTGAAACTTTTTAAATAAGGAAAAAGCTCTTTCAGAAAGAGAAAGCAAATATATGTCTCAGGTTTTTTAATGACAAAAACAGAGCAGTAAAAAAGGGGGGAATATTAATGTTACTTTGGGATAAAAGTGCTTTGAAGAGGCACATCTTTAACTAATCAGGAAGCTCTGGACAGTAGGTCTAATCTTTTTGGTCTAAGCAAAAAATCTCCTTGTATAATTTTTCTGGCAGAAAGACAGTTTTTCTTGTCTTGAGGATTCCCGAAATGATATCAGCCAGGGCCTGATCCTGGAAACCTTGGGGGGGGCTGAATTCCCAGGAACCACTGTGTAGTAGACTAAAGGGAAAAAAAATTGTGACACCCTGAGAGAAAAACAAGTTGAGCCCTTTTTTGATGAGGATAATCATTGGCTACGTAAAACCAAACAGGGATGAAGAATGTTGTGTGGGGAGTCCCAGTGATGCTGTTCGAAAGTCAAAAGTTTTCACTTTGTCCTCATGAATGCAGGCAGGGATCATTTGCTGAAACTACTCCCAGTCCTACTGCCCTTAAACATATAAAACTCCCACTCCAGTCAGTGGGACCTGTGCATGCTGAGGAGCTGCTGAATGTCTGACACCGATCGTGTGACACGTGGGCGCTCTTACGGCTGCTTGAAGGAACGGCCCAGCAGCAGCAGACGAGACCTCTGCACAAACAGGATAACAACACCGTGTCAATATTTTCCTAAAGTGTGAATAAGTGCTGTGAGGGACAGGGCATACAATATTCCAGAAGCTGGAGTGTGGGAGATGGCTGAGAAAGCTTGCTGAATTCTTATCTAAACACCAAAAAACCAATATTAAATATTAAATCAAATTATAAATATTAGAATATAAAACGTTAGCGTGACACTTCACCTTATCTAAAGCTGCATGTTGCCACTTGCCTTTGATGTAAAATCATGAGCTAAAGGAATGATTTTCTGTTACTGCTTTCCAGTATGAAATCAATGGGGTGGAAAAGCTGTTGTTTTGTCAGAGAGAAATTTCCAGACAAGATTGCATGATGTGGTTACTGGAAGTGGCAGCAATGGGGTACATGTGTAACACTTGGCCCTTGTAGTGTGTAAGGACAGAGGTATGAAATGGTGCTAAGCCACCCTGAAGCCCTCCAGCCCTTGGGTTCCAGCTCCAGGACAAGTCCCATGTGAGAAGTGAAGCAGCGCTGTCTTCTTCCCCTTTATGCCTTGTTAAATTCAGCACAGAATCAGCTAATTGTGAAAGGATAATTCTGCATTTTTGAGATCACAAATTGGTCTAAGTCTAATTGATTTTTTATATATGTTTACTTATTCCAAGCTTAAACAGAAACCGCCAGCATGTAGGTGTACAGATGTGTTTGGAGAGGCTTGTGTGGTGTCTGGGACCACCTGGGGATCCTACAAACCTTTTATCCTTGTTCTTCCAGTGCCAAAGTCAAAGTTGCAGTTTATAGGAGCAATTCAGAAGAGACAGAAGGAGGGAAGTGGTGGTCAGCCCTGTACACATACAAGGGCTTCCCTTCTCAGAAAAGCTTCTTCTTGCTACTCGACTTGCAGCTGCTTTGTAGCGCCTAACAGGGCATCTCACCTGCTTTCTCACAAACTACAGTGCAGCACTTTTATCATTTTTTTTAGTAGTACCATTTTATTGAGAGGTAGCTTTTAATTTTTCTCAGGTCCAACTCAGTGAGAGGGGTCCTTGCTCACCCCGTTTCTCCCTTTTCCTTAAAAGGGATACGAGATGTAGACATAGGAATTCCTCATCAGCTCAGTGTTGTCCTTTGTCTTTCCTTCCCTTTAACCCTGAGCCCTCACAGTGAGGTTACACCTCTTGTGTAACCATTCTCAGGGTAGATAGGCTCTCTAAAGACAAAAGTGGGTAGCAGGGCCAGTTACCTGAGTTACTTGCATGGTTATGACCATGGAGACATAAGTCCATCGCTGTCCACAAGAATTCATCCAGAAGTTTTAGATAAACACTGTACTGGCAACAAAAAAATGGAAGTAGACAAATGGAACCAAGATAGTATTTAAGCCAGGCTCCCTGGAAAAATAGAAGACAAGAGTTATGGTTGGACCTACTCTGAGCAGGACCTGGACCAGGAGACCTTCAGAGGTCCCTCCAAAGCTGCTGGAATCTGAGTGTGGATGGAGGGATGGAGTGGAAATGCATCAACATGTTTTTGCAATGGATGTGCCCATTTCAGATCTTGGACAGTCATAAGGAAAGGACTGTGAGGCTTCATGATTCAGAAATGGATCCCAGACCCCCCCGAAAACTGTGTACTGCTTGGCAGGCTTGGAAAAGCTGCATTTCTTTCAGGACATAAGCACATAGGCTCCATCATTAAGGAGAATACAGGAGAACTTCAAAGTGCTTGAAGTGAGCACCTGATGTCTCAAACTCAGGGTGAGAAGCTGGGGGGAATTTGGAAGTCCTCAGCAATCAGACTGAGGAGCTCAGTCATTTCAGTGCCAAATTAGTGGGGATTTCTGATGGTATCTGGGTCCTACAAGAAAGCTGGTCATGGTTCAGCAGTGTCTGTAACAACAGGACTTTCCATTCTGTGTTTTTCCAACAGAATTTGTAATTCTAAAAAGTACCTCAGTGCTTGTGAAGCCCATTGCATGAATTAATAAATAATAATTTTTGGAAACTGCAAGAAATTCTGCTTCAAATATTAGAAGACTCTAATCCTTTCATGCCAGGAGGACATCTCTTCTCTATTCCCTTTCTTGGGATGTCAAAGATATAATTTTCCAAAACATTTGAACAATTTGACTGGGACCCAAGGGGAAATTCTGGATGCATTGTGGTGGAGTAATGAGTCAGAAAGTTCTCTTGCCAGGGATTGAGAAATGCCTGACCTAATTTTTGAGAACACTGCATGAGAGGGAGAGATTTTGCTCTTAGTGGAATTCTAAATGTTTAGTGTAGATCTCTGAGCATAAAGCAACAGCATTCTTGTTAAAAAAAAAAAAAAAAAAAAAAAAGGATTTGTGATTATTCTTGTATTTACCTCTAGAGAAATAAAATTTTAGGTCAAATTTAAAACTAATTTTATGTGTCAAAAGAATATAATAATGAATATATTCTAATTATTATTTATTGAATATATAGCTTTGACCTAAGGTGCAGCTTTATATACATAACATTGTCTTTTAAATCCTATGTCTGGGAAGCCAATGGGGGGCCAGCCCCTGCACCAAGGCAGAATTAGCCATATCTATTGCCTTTCTGACAAGTATTTATCTAATGACTTCTTCTGGATCTCCAGCACTGAAGACACCCTGGACAACCCCTTTCAGTGTCTAATCTGAATCACCCTTGCTCCAAATGTAAGCCCAGTGTTTCTCAGGTGTAGAGAACAGGAACATACTAGCTTTGTGATTATAGGACACAAGTTTTACTGAACTGCTATCAATTAAAATTTGGGGCATTTTTGAGTTTGGTGTGATTTAGCTTTCTTTATAATGCCTGGGTCTGTAGTCAATATGTGTGTTCCATAAAATGAATTAATACTGTGCCTGAGTATATAAATAATTGCACCTTTTATGTAATTTTCTTCTGCAGAGGATGCTTAATTGCTTGGGTGCACAACAAAGCCTCTGTGGCTGCAGCTACTCTTTGCATTGCAGGCTGGGTGTAATCCCCAGTGGCTGCAGGCAGCTCTCTGCTTTGCTTTGTGGTTTGCTTTGCTTTAAGATCTATCTCAGGAAGTCAATAAGCAATATTATTCACTGAATTCCATTGATCTGCCACAAATCTCTTTGAATTGACTACATCAAGGATCACTGCCACCTTGTCTTGAGATCTGGTCGTCAAACACACCCAGGTGTATCTAAAAATCCATGGAAAAGTTACCAAAGATGATAGCTCACTAAAGTTTTCTTTATGGCAATTCTTCCAACTGACATTCTACTAAAGAAGTTCCTAAATACACAAAACTTTTAAAATTATTATTATTACTTTATTTTTTAAGGCAGTGGGTATCTTCATCTTTAATAGAAATCAGGATTTTTATCCTAGAGACTAATATAGCTCCTGGCCCTGGAGTTTGAACCCTGTCTCCCTAGACTGCCAGAGCATTCTCATTTTTCATCCCTGCTGAGAACACAGCTACAGCATATTTCCTAATTTCTATCATATGTGAGTGTATTTTGTGAAATGCAGTTCCTTTTTTTTTGAAATAATCAAATAAAACACATTTGAATGAATAGATGTTTTTCACTTTTTGCTTTACTTGATCAACTCATTTGAGAAGCCAGTTATTTTCACTAAAGCTAGAATTTGTAAGACTTCAGTCAAAAATGAGATTTTTTTATATCTTATTAAATTTCATGTGGGTTATGCAGAAAATAAATTACATGCAACTGTACTACCTAAGTACCACTGCTGTATTTTTTTTTCGCAGAGCAATTTCTGAAAGCAGTATAAATCATAGGCTAAATTCTGCTGCCCTTCCTCCAACCTTGCTGAGCCAAAATCCCATTAAAGTTAACTTTGAGATTTGGCCCCATGACTGGATGAGTATGGGAAAGCCTGTAATTTATAAGGCCATATCCAGTCTATTATATGTCTGGAAAATGTGCAGAAATATATTTTTAAGAGACTTTTCTCTCCAAGTTCCTAAAAAGGCCTGAGTAATTTCAGGGAGGCAATCTGATAGACAGATTTGTATGAATATTTATATAACTAATAACAGAGCCAATATTTCTAAATATTTTCTAAGAATATTCACTCAAGTAAAACAGTGAATGTGTCTTGGCTGTTTGTCTTCTTTCCATTTACTTTCTGTGACTATTTCTGCAGATGAGTTCACAGGGAGGAGTGTTGAAGTATATTTGAGAATAATGTCAATATTCACCAAGTGAACTTAAACTTGTAGTTCAGAGAAATGTCATTAGAAATCTCTCCTAATTTTTGAATAGAAATAATGATATGTAGCAAGTGAAGTTCACAATTATCTTATGTTTTTAATTTTGAATAGAACATAAACAATCCACAGGTAATATTCAGAGAACCTACCGAAATAGTAATTTCCACTAATTAAAGAAAATTATAAAGCATCTTCCGAACATATGCAAACAGAGAAAGGTTAAAACAATTAAGTAGGTTATTTACTACAAAATACTCATTCAACCATAGGAACTAACCCCAAACAGATGTACACTGTTCTGATGTACACTTGTGGTCCATTTGAAGACAAATAAAAATGCTTCTCTTAATATCAAATAAATATCCTTCAAAATGCTTCTTTAGATCTTCAGTCATTACCATGAACATGTGTGGTGCAGAATTAAACACTGCAAATATGTGCATCTTAAAGGTCAGGGCCTGAATGGTGATGCCTGTATTTACACTATAGAAATTCATAAATTCCCACATATCCTATGTGCCTGACATCAAGTTCTTCATTAAATATATTGAATTTTGGTGGCTGGGAAGAAAACAACCCAATAAAAATTAAGGAATGCCCTAAAAACCATTTGAGTGGTAGCCTGAGTCCCCACTGATGGACAGGTCCTATAAAGCTGGGGATCCACATTTTATCTCCTCCTTACTGTTTAATTAAGGAAAGCAAATCCAGGGAAATGCATCAGTTAGGTCCATTTTTCTCCTAACTTACTGCCCACCAGCAAGAGGTAAGAGACTAAAGCTTCTCTGCCTGACCAAGCAGTATGGACACATTTACAGGACATGCAGAAAAGCTGGCATTGATTATAAGAGTCTCTTGGATCCATTAACAGTAAAGCTCAGTACAGATTTTAAAACTGTAAGGCTGTTCAAGCAACAGACATTTACTACAGGGCTAAGTACTCAGTTCATGGAAGTTACACTCATTATATTGTTATATGTTTAAACTGCTTGCACACACATACATAAACCCCATGTACTTAAATGTGCATATGGCCTACAACTGCTCACAGAAAAACTTCCCCAACTTGTCAGACATAGTTGGTTATTACAGTTTGCAAGCACTAATACGACTGATTGATGTTAATATGTTCTGATTAAATTTACTGCTGATTAGTCGATCATCACTTGGAACAACAAGAAATTATATTTCACTGTTTTTATTAGACTGATTGGCATTTAGTTTATCAGCCATGGCACCAATGGGAATTATCAGAGCTAATTGATTTCTAATGAGGATATATTAATTACATAAATGTAAGGAAATTTAATCAATTATAATCTGTTTTATTTTAAGATGAGCAATCATGAAACTAAGAAAAGGAAACATCCAGAATCCTATAATAATCCTTAAATTCTGCACAAGTACATTGAGCTATACTTTAGATTGATCTGCCTGTCCAATGGATATTCACTTCTGAGGCTTTTTCCTCCGATTCTTACTGAAGATTTGAAGAACTCTATCTCTTTCTTTTAACATATTGTGTTTTTTCATCAAGAAGTAATTCCTAATGGGAGAAATAATTATTTTGGTTTTACTTCATAGCGTTTCATTTCTTCTGATGTAAGAGAAGATGATTTTAAATAACACTGTTATTAGTTTTAAAAACATGAGTAGAAAAGAATCAAGGATATAAACCAGAAAAGTTTAAAAAAAAATTATGCAATTAAAAACCTCTTTAGAGTCCTTGCTTAAAATCTCATATATCTGCCTTCCACTGTTTGAGGGTGCCAAGCTAAAATGTTAAGTAATTTTGCAGTTTTTCATACCAGCTTTCTGAGTTTTGGTTCATGAGTAAATCACACCCCTCCTCTCTGGTTTCACTCACTGATACCATCAGTGCCATTGGCCTTAATGCAGCAAAGCCCTTGTGGATGTGCACAAATCCCATCCATAGAAGGCTGCCTTCTGCTGAATGGGGATCTGCTCACATCACAAAATTATGGGGGAAAACCCTATACTCAAGACTTTCTCATATAACCAGAAAATTACCAGCTGTGCATGTAGACCTCTGCCTGCATTTTCCAGGATACTGTCCCAGACAGTCTGCTTCAGCTGCTCTGGACTGTGGGGATGCAGTACCCTCACACCAGTGAACTTTCCTGCCTTTGACTCACATACTCATTCTCCCTCTCTCCCTTTCTCTTTGTCAGAGGAATTTGGTGTTTTACAGGCTGTGGTCTCCATCCTGCTCTAATGCCTTCTGAAAGCTGCTTGTTGCAGGCTCAGGATCATCACTTGTTTGTGAGTATTATATTTACTGCTCTTGCTGTCTTTTAGACCTGCTAATGAAGGCTGAAGTGTTTTACTTAATGTACACAGAAGGGTTTTTTTTAATGCATTCTACATGGGGAATAAGCCGGCAGTCTCTTATGAGCACATGCTCCAAGAAGAAAGCACATACACTCCATCTTTAGGGAATTGCTGGCTGTCTTAACACCTCTCCAACATGATTCATGCTAAAGCTCTTAGAAATATCCTTCTGTCCATGTGTCCAACTTCCACAGGCTGTGCAGAAGCAGCAGGAGTGGCCCATTGGTATGAATAATTTATGGCAGGGGGTAAAGCATTTTTACGTATTCATATGTTCACCCATTAAATGCAATTCAAAACCCACAGGAATGCACAGAATTTAGGGACTTCACCAGGCTCCAGAAACCTTAAAGGAAAAGAAACTTATCTGCCAACACTGAAAAGAAAAATAACTTAGGAAAACTGTTTCTAATGCAGTATTTCAAATGGAGGATCTTAAGACACTTAATATTTCTTAATTATTTTAGTGCCATAGAGCTGACCATAAGATAGATGCCAAACTGACAGCCCAGTTATTACCTGAATGCTAAAGTTCAGCTTTACAGATGGATGTGTTTGCAGTATGCACTCATTAAAGAATGCATTTCCAAATAGATTCAACTCTTTATATTATTACAAGACTCCTGAAATAAAAGAGCTTATTATTCATTGATAAGATGCTTATAAAGCACAGGGCAATGTTTGTTTTCATGAATTCTTACTTAATTCACAAAAGTATGTTTATTTTTACAGTAAAATAAGAACATTTCCTATTTTCAGATGTGTGTAATTTATTAAAATACTCAAATTCCATATTTAAATATCCTTCTGCTTTTTTAAGCTTGACATTCAACTAACAGAGTTTAGCCATCAGTAAATACTACATAAGTGATGGAAAAAGGAAAAATACTCTCCCACTATGCTTATATGGCCTGTGACATGTTTCCAGATGGATGGTGTTGTATGGGGAAGGGTAGGTATTAATATGAAGAGCTTGGGTATTTTAAAAGTATCTAGCCAGAGCTGAAGTACCAGGTAAACAACCCCCAAATTAACCATAAATTCAAGATGGTCAGAGCTGACAGTCTTCATCAATCTATGGGAAGATGCACAATTGCTGTAGAAAAGTCTTTGAGAAGCAGCACCTTGGTGGTATGGGCAGTGCCAGAATTATCCCTTGGCAAGTGCTTTCCACAGAGCTGCAGCCTTGCTGGAAAGTCTGAGCTGCCCATAGAGAATATATTTTGGTTAGGCTGATGGCTCAGGCACAGCAGACAGGCAGACAGGAGCTGTAAGAAGATGGAGTCATGGAGTCTGCACAGTGTAGATGAAATCTGCTGACAACTGGTCACTGACACCAAACCTACTCCCTCAACCAGATTCCGAATTCTGTAATAATTATGAGCATGTTAGAGATTTTCTTAGAAAGTAATGTTTCAACTCCTGAAAGGGAGTTCTATCTCTGGAAAAGCCAGAAATCTGTCCTAATTCTGGAAAAGCCATCTGAATAGTGACTCCCAATATCTCCAAAAAGCATCATAAGGGGCAGAAATGAAGCACAGAACATTTCAGACCAGCTCCTTTATATTTGACAAAATCACAAGAACTCACAATGGGAATGGCCAGACAAATCACTGATGATGATGGAGACAGGCCTGAGGAGGTCACAGGTGCAAAGCCAAGCACTGAGCAGTCAGAAAACTGATGAACTTTAATTTGCCCAATGTAATCTCCAAACACTTCATGACACATTTCCCTTGTTCCCTCCCACTGAATCACCACCAAGTCCAGCACCCAGAATGAGCAAGGTTCAGTTGATGAGCAGACCTTTTCTGCAGAAATGTGATGGAGGTCCAATGTGAGAAAGACAAGTTTGCCCTTTGCATAGTCCTTTGAAATCATTTATTGGTCTTCACTGAAATGAAAATGAAGTTTCTGAAACATTCTTCTGAGCCAGCCATCAGTGATATCAAGCCAGCAAGGTACCACAAACTTAAAGGCATCATGAAGAAGGTATTAAAATAGGAAAGCCTGTGGAACTATAACAGAAGTGAAGTTAGTATTAAAAGCACAACCAACCAAACAAACAAAACTTTTAAAATTACCTGAAAAACAAAATCTTATCAAGTTTATATGCACTGTCAGGTTTACAAGTTTGTTGATGGTAACAAAAGCCCAGTTTACTTCTTTAATAGTCACACAAAATGTGTTTACAGCTAAAAAATAATATTATATGAATATTTGTTATTTTAAAAAGTAGAAAAAACTAATTTTCATAAAGCATAATTGATAATGTTGGTAATTTTTTTTCAGATAATATTTTGGGTTTAAAAAAAATATAATTGGTTGAAAATTATTCAACAGCTCCTTGAAACCCATTAGCCTTGGCTGCCATTCCTAAAGGAACAAGAAACCTCATGCATTTAGGGAAGTACAGGACAGTATTTAAATCTGGTACTTTGCTGGATTTATTACCATGAACAGAATGCCAATAGGAAGGATGATGCCACATTATTTTCTGACTTTATCAAAAGCAATACACTGGAGAAGGCATGTGAAGGTAAGCAACCCTTATACTGAAAGGGGAATATGCACCCTGGAAGATATGCTTTGCATCAAAACAGCTTTAGGAACAAAAACTATTTCCCTGCAGAGGTATTTCTGATTCTGGATCTTTTATTGTGAAGGGGTTTGTTCCTCTATTGTGATGCTGAAATGGTTAACAGCAAACTTTTGAAATGAGATTTGAAAAGCTTGATGAAAGAGCCTGATGTTTTGCCTGATTTTTCTTTTCCTCTGCGGACAAAGGCCTTGAATGCTGAAGGCTGAAAAGCCTATTATCACCAGAAAGAAATGTAAGTAAACAAGGCATTACAATAATGAATTCTACAGTACACGAAGGCAAGAACCAGTTCTGTGCAGCAAGCATTGAAAGATTTGGCTGTATCTTGGCAATTTTTCAAAAATTATAACAATAAGAGGTTTTGTTGCTTCAGACATGTAAATCAAAAGGATATTTCAGAACTAAAAATGATACTGAGAGTTTCTAACCATTGACCCCAAACCAGCATTCAAAAATAGACATTAAAACTAAGAAACTATAATCTTACAAGCTATGCACAATCAAACCTAAAGAGATAAAAAGATTGAATTTTTAAAGTCCATTTGAAATTAGGTGGGCAATAACTACCCTTATCCACAGAAGAAGAATTTCTGATATTCAAAGTTAAGAGGTGATAAAAAGGAATAATCCAAAAATTATACCAAGGGTATATTTCACAACCAGCATTTGAAATGATCTGATATTCCCCAAGCTTTTTCCTAAATAAACAGCAAATACAGGGGCCACGCACAAAGGTAGTTTGGACTACAAGATGCAGAGCATTTTATTTCTAAGAAGTTAAAGATTGCAGAGGGGAAATGTGAAGACTGTGTAATTTGATATTAAGGCTTTTTATAGTGTATTAACAAACTGTGCAAATGTGCCTAAAAGCAAATAAAAACCAGCAACTTGGCCAAAGTGGGGCAGTAGAGTTTTGGCAAAGCAGAAGCGATCCAGTTAAAACTTATCTACTGGTAGAACTTAAAGCAGAAGAGAGAGTCCGTGTATGTGAGCAATACAAAACTTAGAAAACTCTAAAAGAACATAAAATAGAAGACACAGTTTGCAACCCATTAATGGTGAATTGAGCCTTTTGCAGTGCCTGTCTCACCTGTGAGGAGGGCCAGAGCCCCTGCTGCAGCAGCGAGCTGTAGCTTTGTAGTGCCACTGACAGCACAGCACTGCTGACTTATCTGGGGCATCCTGTGGGAACGAGCAGTGTCACTTCAAGAGACACATCCAAACAGCCTGCAGGATTGGACCAGGCACTTGGTCCTTCCTTACCTAAGCCCTCCTTACACACTCACGTGAAGACAAGCAAACAAGAGAGCAAAAGAAGGCTTAAACCAAACACACACTCCAGTGAAGTGTAATTCCACTGCAGATGGGGTGCAGGTGGAATTCAGGTATTGGAACCAACCTCACTGAGATCCACACTGCACCTGGCAATGTCTGGGCCTGCAATGCTGCAACTCCTTTTCTCTCACATCAAACTGGACAAGTGTGGCAGATTCACAGCCTTCCCTTTGGGATTTTCCCCTTGAATAAATAATTTGTCAGGTTCACAGAGTAGGAACACAGGAAATTCAGGCAGGAAAACCCCTCAAATCTCAGTTCATGACTTTGTGCTCCTTTGCATCAATCTTTCCCACAAAGACAAACCCAAAAGGCTCCACTTGACAAGCCTGATGCCTGAAAGGGCAGCACAGAAAAGGCAGAACAGCCTCTGAGGGTGTTTTAGTGTAGGACCTAGGCCAGGAAGAGTAGCAGAGATGATTGGATTTGGGTGAAGATCACCTTTGGGGTACAGAGTCCTCTTGTACAGATGGTCATCAAAGGGTCAGCACCCAAGCTGCAACACAAAGAAGGCAATGCCAAAACTAAGGATTTGGTGGATGGGAAAAACTTTCCCTCTTGGAAGGCTGAGATTTGGGTTATATCCAGGCTTGGATCATCCCAAGCTACAAGTATTTCTGTGCAGCTCAGCAAACTGCAGTGCAAATAATGCACAAATCAGTGCCAGTCCAAGCCTTCTCCAGACTAGAAATGAGAATAACATGCCACAAACACAGTAATGTCCCCCCACAAGTTCAAAAATTTCTGTGTGATGGTGGGTGGCAGAACACAGCATGGTCTTAAACAACTATGGGTACTTTTGAGAAGAGCAGAAAAGTTCAACATGTTCTGAATTAGTATCTTCTAATCCAGATTCCCTAAAGAGATCTTTCAGTAGCAGAAGCACCTAGAGAGAAAAACAAAGTAAAAAATACCCAAACAAAAAGCTCCCAAGCAAAATAAAAACAAAAACAACCAACCAAACAAACACAAACCCAGAAGTCCTTGGCCTCTTTAAGATCTACAGTAATAAAGTATATTTACATGAATTGTGACATTGGTAAACTGTGACACCTTTGTTAAGTTTTCTACAAGTGGCCCAGAGTAGAGCTGAAACCTCTACTCTCCAGGGAAATGTCCACTTTCCCAAAGTCTGCCCTAGCTTCAACATGGAGCTGAACAACTAAAAAAGCAGCTCAGGGTTTCAGTTAATATCAAAATTGGAATCAAGACCAAAGATTTGGTTCATGATTTGTCCTGCTAGATCAGCTCTGCTGAAGGCAAGAAAAGTTAGTTTCAGTTAAAGCTCCAGCCCAGGATAGATAAATGAACTAAATAAAGTGTCAGAAATGATGATTTTTTTCAATGATAAATAGTCTACTTGGGTTTTTACTGATTCCATTCAATAAATCATTTTAATGCACATGTGAGGTAATATTTTTATGCCAATTTGAGTTGCTTGGTGCTGTCTACCACAGGATATATATATATACATCCATACAAAAATGAGGATGAGCTAAGTAGGCAAATCAAATAGTATAAATATTTGTACTGTGAAACAAAGCTTGATTATCTGCTGAAACATGTAATTAGGCATTAATACTTCATAATGTGGAAACATTTATTTAAAAATACAAAAAAATGATACTTCTCCTATCGTTGTTAGAGAGACCTAATCATATACTGTTTTCAGAGACAGAAATTGCTGCCATGAATGTGAAAACTGTTGTTTAAATAATGTGCAAACAAAAATAACAACGTAATTTTCCACATAGACCTTTTATTCAGAGGTAGTTGGTACTTAGTACACTTACTGGAAGCAATGGATTGCAGGTGATCATGCAACTTCCAGCAGTATAAGTTACTAAAGTTTCTGCCTTATCAGCATATCTCTTGCATGCAGAAAATTTATTGCTATTATAATGAAAAAGTTGTTGCAATAGCCATTGGGCTGGTGTATTTTTTCTCAACATTAAATGGTTCCTCTAGAATTTTCTACTTTTCACATACATAATTAATTCCCTATGGATTGAAGTGATTTGGTAACTCACTGACAACATCAAAATATTTTATGTATCTAGAAGTTGAACATGATATTAGTATTAAATTATTCCATTTGTATTTAAATATAGTTATTGAACTACAGCTTCCAGACACATTCCACAATGTTCATGTTGAGTAGGTCAGAAAACCATTAAAGAGTTATTGTAAAACTCAAGAAGCTCTAGGGGGTTGGGAAGGGTGGTGGGGAATGGGATGAACCACAGTGAGGACAACCAGGTCAACCTAGAAAAATGCTCAAATTCCATAAATCATACAGACTTAGTGTATGTTATTTATCCAGAGAAGACAATGTTATGCAGGAATGAAGAATAACACAGCATGATATAAAGCGAAACTGCATGGCAAATCTATTTATTTTTGTGAAAGAAAAGAAAGCTCTAAAATGTTGTCATTGGATAATTAATCCTAATAGGAGAGTAGGTTTTAGGCCATGTGCCAGCCTGATTAGCTGTAGAAGCTATTGAGTGGATTGAAGACAAGAAAGCATGACATATCTGATTTTTTGGGGGTCTTTTTTGGTGGCTATAATTGTACCCTTTTTATTTCCAGCCTAAGAACAGACCCATGGAATGGAGGAGTTTTGCTGAGCATCATGTCCAAATTAACAAGTTATAATGAATTCCTTTTCACTATAAACTTGTACCTATAAATATTTTCCCATTGTGGGAAGTCCATTTAGCTCACAGTGAACGCTCCCCTTCCAACAGAAGCTTAATCTGGTGCCTGTTTAGGTACCACCCAGAGCTCTAAGCTTGTTGGCACTGTCAGGATCTGTTTCACGCTAAATATGAACATATCTAATGGGTACAGCCCCTGATGGCCACCTGTCTGGTGCCTGCTCTAATGGCTAATTCTGACTACCTCAGAGAGTAATAGTGTTTTTTCTGCTTTTGCTCAGCTTCTCTTCCCATTTTTCATTGGCCAGGGCCTTAAATTATGCCTGTCTACTTCATATATCCTGTTGGGTTACTGCTCCATGCAGCTGCACTTGAGAAACCAAAACCCTATTGGACTGGGTGCTGTACAAACATCAGTTTAAAAAACAAAAAGAGAACCATCCTGGCATTAGGAATTAGGCAGAAAGAGTATGCCTGAGGAGGTGTAGCAATGGTAATAGATATTTGCACATTTTATAAGACTTTCTTATAGAGTGTTTGAAAATGTAAGTCTATTTGACAAAGTTAAGTCAGAAGAGCTGACCTAAAAAAAAAAAGAAATTCAAGGTGAAAGAAAGGAATTAAGCAGTTCAGGTAGCACTGACCAGAGTTTGAAATCAGGCTGGTTTAGCTAATCCCAGAATAAACAGCAACACATGTAGATCTAGTCTTCCTGGAAATACATCCATTTACCTTATTTATAACAATGCAGCCTGTATTAATGTTTGTATAATAACGTGCTAATGACTAGGTAATAAAGATCTACATGCCTTACAGCAGCAGTCCTGTGCAGCTGAAGGTCTTCACCTTCAGGGAAAAAAGATCCTCACTTCTTTAGAATCTTGGACAAGATGTAGGCCAAATTGACTCACTGGTTATTATTGGATTTTATGTTCTTTACAAAGAATTTTGGTGTTAGGCTTCTTTCTATTACATTTATAAAATTATGCTGCCTTTTACATATTTTATTCAGTATTTTTTTACACAAATTGATTTACAGTGGTCTGGTTTTAATATTTTCAGTTAACTTCTTCTAAAACAAGTGCTTTGAAATGCTTTACTTTTTCTGGCTCTGTTTCCTGGAAAGTTGCCTGTGATTTCCAGTCAGGTATGGAATTTTTCTGTCTCTTTGAGAACATATCTTCAGTGTTTGACTCCTCCCATTCATCACCTGGTGTCTCAGATTTCTGAGATGGAAGGGTGGCAAGGGTGGTGCTACAACTTTTGGCATTACAGTATTGAAGGTGTCCCCATGCAAACACTGACTAACCACAGTAAAGGCCCTAGAACAAATCCTTCTACCCAGGCAAGCTACAAGAGCTGAGCTTTTCCCTAAAGACTGGATGCTGCCAGCTTTCTGTATGTCAGTTAACCCAAATATTGGGGAACCTTCAGTTCTGTAGTCTCAGAGTATAAAAAGCACTGCTCCCCCATCCTATTCCTTAGATTTGTTGAAAAAAGTTCCTGCAGACATTTTTACTTATACAATCAACTTTTGGGTTAAACTCATCAAGGAATAAAGAATAGGTATCGTATCAACAATTCACTACTGCAGTAAATCACATTTGTTAAAATTAGAAACTTGTTAAATAGGGCCTTGATGATAATTGCTAAAGTTGAGTATTTATGGTAAAGTGATACAGAATTAGTCACTGGAAAAGCAAAATTCAGCATTTTGAAACTGTTGGTTTTCACTGACTATTGAAATTCAATATGCTATCACTGGAATTATTTATTGATCTATTTAACAGTTTTACAGACCATTGCCGTATACTTGTTAACCATCTTTTATGTTCAGCCCATCTTGCACTATGACACATTTCCTGGATGAACTATGAGCAATAAATTCCATGTTTGCTACATGGTTTTGCAAAACTATAAAATCTATGGAGGCATCAAAAAGAAAAAATTATAACACAAATGATGCCCAGACATTCCTTTCCCACTGAAAATCCTAAGGGCTGAATTGGAAAGGAATGTAGATGTGCATTTCCTCCTGTTTTCAGTAAAAGCGATGAATAAATACTGCAAGCAGCTTAGCCACTGAAATACCTTACTCATAGATGATTGCCATCCACTACCATCTCCTTTCCTGATTTAGGAACCTGTAGGAGCAGAGAGCACTTGTGGGAGAAGAGAGAGCTGCTTTGCCAGATACAATTGCAGTTCAGAGGAGAAGACAAGCCCCAGGAGATACAGAGGCTGGGGCACCTGGGTTTGGGCTCCTAGCTCAGATCAGGTGTGCTCCTTCAGTAGGATCCCAAGGAATGAGACACATCCTGCAGCCATGCTCTGCTCCTGTGCACAGCCCAAACCTCCATCAACACTCTCCATCTCCTGGGGCAGTTTAGGACGAAACTTTCCAGCTGTCCATTGCTGCTGTTCCCTTGATATAGTTAGCACAGAAACTAAGAGAGGCAGAACATATAGAATACTGTTAATTAACATAAACAGAATACTCCTGCTCCAAGGAATATCTTTTATTAATTCGTAACAGTTTACCTCTAAGAAGTGACATTTGGAAAGTACAGAATAACCAAATACCTTGCCATGGGGAGTGTGCTAGAGCTGAATTTAAGCACATTTTGTGGATCATAGGGAAGAAGGGCATGAATCTTGGATCTTCATCTCCCTAACGGATGCTCTACCCAACTCCTCTGGACATATGCACACAATCTCTCCCCCACTCACTCCCTCTCCCTCCTTCTGTTTCATGCTTCGAGCCCACCCACTGACTGTCCTCCTGTTTCTTTGCACAGACTGAGATGTTGGCTTTGGTGCTGGGCAGCAGTGATAGCAAACCATATGCAAGTTTCTATATGCTAAAGAATGGAAATATTTCTTAACTGAATCTTGTCCTGATAGTTGTACCAATTTTGTCAACTACAATTCTGCTATTTTTAAAAGGATTGATAGAGTTTTCTCATTATATTTTTTACATATTTTAATAGAAGCAATTAAAAAGAAAAAAAAAAAGATTGAAAGAGACAAATGCAACTGAAAATGTTTAGAAAATGAAAATGGAGTTTTATACTCTGGTACCCAAATTCAGCTAAGACATACTTGGACTGGGACAATTAAATTGCAAGACTTTGTCTCAAAAATTTGTCTGAAAAAAATTTTGTACAGTATCTCCATTTTTTGATTAAATTACAAGAATAGAGAAAAAAGAGAGCTTGTGTGTAAAACTTACCCTTTTACATTTGCTAATGACAAATAACACAGCATCAGTATTGGATTTGCTTGGAATTGAAGAACAAGATCTTCAGATGTCTGTAAAAGAGAGATTAAGTATTTCAGCTTTAAATGTGTTACTAAAAGCCAAGGAGAAAATCTTGCAAAAGAATATGAGATATGAGTCTTTGTTATCCATGTGGGTGGGTTTTCACCATCATCTGCTCAGTCCTGGTGCTCAGCAAGGACCAGGAAAGCAAGACTGGTGGCACCTAAATTCACTGGTTGGCCTTTACACTGGGACAGTGCTTAGCAGCTGGGCCAGGCAAATCAGTCAGCTGGGCCACAGGTACAGGAGCTCACCCTGAAATCTGTGCACACTGAGCTGTCCTCTGCACTTGAAAGGATATGACCATTTGTCACAGCCTCTGGGAAAGTATGAGCAGGTAGATGATCTTTTACTTGCAGCTCTGGACCATCTTTTGGTAACCTTGTGTGGGTGCCAAGACCCCTCAATGTTTTTTCTGCCAGTACACCTAGCTACAAACTGACCAGAAATTAGTCCTCAGTATTTTAAGGGGATTAGTCCTAAGTATTTTAACAGCAAATCTTCTCCAATCACTAGAAAAAGCATTTTATCCTTTGGTCAATAAATATTTTCAAGCACTGCAAAAGCTAAACAAGAGAGCTCCAAAGGTTTGGGAATACTAAGCCCTGATTGATTAAAATTAAGCACTTATAATGAAAGAACTGATTGCCTCATTCACGCCTCAGAGTCCTGCAGTATTTCATGAGGTGTTTGAGGGATGCAGGTTTTTAAATGAAAATACAACATTTTTAATGCAAAATTCAACACAGTAGCTGCAGCTAAGAAGTCTGAACTAGTGAAGTAAGCATTCTCCCTTTCTGTCATTTTATTTGTAAATCCATATTCTCTCTGGTGGGTCAGGTTTTGTTTTAATGCATTTGAATATTGTGCACATCACAAACATTATAAGATGGGGCTTAACTGCTGGAATGGAAGAGTGTTGATTTTATGCCATGCCTTGCGATAAATGTGCCTTTGTGTAAAGCCGTAAAAATTGGTAGAGATGGGATACAAGTAGCAGTAAAAAGAAAAATGTTGAGACTCTTTTAAAATACATCCTGCAGTTTAGCTATAAAGCTCCTTATTTTTAGAAAACCAGTAGAATTGTTCAGGCTCTGCCCCTGCAGTTTCAATAGCAGTCTAGTGCTTTAAAACCCTGACCTTGAAAAGAAAGCGTTTACATTGTAAATGTACTGGCAGTATGGAGACTATTCTGTGACTGAGTATCCAACTGGGGCAAAAAGTTCAGAAGCAGGTTTTCTTTCTTCTGAAAGGCCTAATCCATGGGGCTTTTTTAGTGGTAAAAGCACTTGGCACTAATTGTGACTTACTTCTAGCAGTGAACCTGTATAATTCTCAAATTTCACACAGCCAATTAATTCCCATGAATACCAGGAATCCCAGGCTTTGATAGGTTTTAATATACAGCATTTTTTGATGCTTAGATTTTCTGCAAACATAGGGGACCTCTCAAAGCTGGTTCTTGTGTCTAAAATGAAGTGTGGTTTCATAGCTCGGGATCACACATCAGTTTATGATGACCAGAGTACTTAAAGGATAAGCAGAAAACAATCTGTGGAGGTACCACAGGGATGAAGGGTGGCACTGGAGGGATGTGCAGTCCCCCTGCTCTTGGGCTGCCTGTCAGAGCAAGGAGGATGGAGAAGAGACAATGCACAACTGCAAGGACTCCCTTTGTTGAGTCCAATTCATGGCAAATCCTTTGTAAAATGTCTCAGCTTCAAGAATCTCCTTGAAAAAGGCTCACTTGCCCCCACTGCTCACAAAGTTAACAGGTTCTCAGCTCGGCTCTTAAGACCTTGGTCACAACCCTATGGGTTTAGGGAGACTTCTCTCTTGCTTCTAGAGCACAGATTTACCAAGTTTATTATGGACAAAAAATGAGCGCACCTCTCCAATCTTACAATTCTCATCCTTTAGAAACAGGTTGAGTGTTCTGAGCATTAATAAACAAATCTGTTAATTTGGGCTAAAATTAAACTGGTTATTTAAAGAAATTTAACATCTGTTCTTTGACCTGAATAATCTTAAAACTACAGACTCTCTCAACTCTCCATGCTGAGAGTTAATCAAAAACTTGTGCACAATCTGTACTATATAAAAATAGATCGTACTTAAGATAAGTTGCAAATTATTGTTTTATCTAATTGTTGTAAATATGCAGGATGCAAAGAGGGTCAGGTCAACAGTTAACTCTTAAGCGGAGCTACTTCAGTGATGTAGCCAGTCTCCATCCTCCTCTACAGCTCATCTTCACCAAACAAGTCTGCTAGATATGACAGGGATTCAGCTCTAGGAGGTCATGTCAAATCTCCAGTACCACTACATTTTTTGCACTGGCTAAAGCTGGCATTAATGACTGAAAGGTCTCTTCACGTCATTGTTGTCCCAACTCAACAACAAATTGAAAAAGCCAAGTCAGGAAAATTGGGGTGTCCTGGCTTCAGCTGGAATAGACTTAATTTCCTCCCTAGTAGCTGGTATTGTGCTGTGTGTGGGATTTAGGGTGACAATAATATTGATATCACACTGATGTTATAGTTGTTAATGACCAGTGCTTACAATAAGTCAATGAATTCTCAACTATTCACACCTCCTGTCAGTGAGGAGGGTGCAGGTGCCTGGAGCTGGGAGGGGACACAGGCAGGACAGCTGACCCCAATGGACTCAAGGGATGTGTCATATCAGGTGGCATCATAGTGAAAAAAAAACAGGGGAGGTGGCTGTGGGGCAGTGCTCACTGCTTGGGGACTGGCTGGGCATTGGTCAGTGAGTGGTGAGCAATTGCATTGTGCAGAGCTTGTTTTGTATATCCCTTTATCATTATTGTTATGTTCCCTTGCCTTTCCGTCCTATTAAACCATCATTATCTCAGCCCATGAGTTTTACCCTTTTTTACCCAGTTTTCTCCCAGATCTCACTGAAGGAGGGTGAGAAAGCAGCTGTGGGATGTTTCGCTGCCTGATGGGTTAAACTGCAACATGCTGGCTGCACCAGTAGCAGATCCCTTCAAGTTGCAGTGGTACTACAGCTGTACTAAAGAAGCCTGATGAATGTTATTGCTGGGCAAGATCTAGAAATTTGATTAGCTGATCATACCCTGCTACATTGAATGAAGTAACTGGTGAAGTCATTAAAAATAAAAACCCACTAATTATGGGCATGTTCCATGACTTTGTGCTAAATATGATATAATCATCACCTTCTAGAGCAGTGTTGTGAAAACTGATATTGGACCATTCTCAAAAAGGCTACTGAGGCAGCAGCTATTGCTATAGAGGCTCTCAAGTCTCTCAAATGTCCTCAGACTCTGTGTTATGCTTCTTAAGTAAATAATTGGTGCACTCTTCACATCACAGCTGGACAGTTTAATACAGAGCTGGTTATATCCCAGTGTCAATGGCAGCTTGATAGTTATGTCCAGGGACTCTGTTTGACAAGATAAATAATCAGGTCGCCGTACACTGCCTGCTACACATTCGATTGAATCCAACCTGCAAGAATTCATCAAATGAAGCCAACGAGACAATGTCGTTCTAGCAGTTGATATCCTGAAGTGAAACAGTGTCAACTCAAAGGTCCATCAAGCAGTCAATGAAGACCTTAAAAAAATGAGAGTAGAAGGTCACAGCCTTGCCAAATAAACCCACCTTATTAACAGGGAAGGCACAAAATAGCTATACATTTTTAAGGTTTTGTAAATAAACCAGGGCAGTCAGTTTGGGAGTTAATTTCCATTTAAAAGATTATCTTGAATAAAAGTAATGCTCTGTTCCTCTGATCTTAGTAAAATAGAGGATTCTTTATACTCTCAAAGTACTTGAAGCTATGAAAGACTGTGCCCTATCCTCAAACACAATGTTGTAGGATTAACAACTGTTTTCCCCCTCTTAAACATCATTTTTAGAATTTCTTCTGCAGAAAATTTCAGGGACAGTGTGAAAAACTTATTCAAAATGTTTGCATTTTCCTAGTGGAAGTGACTTCCCGGTACAAAATCGCTTCTATACTCTGCTTAAATAATCAGGGTCAGAGTATAGCCCACCAGACTCCCCGCCCTGGCTCTCTGAGGGCATATTTATGGGTATGGGATTGGTTACAGCTGAGCTCCCAGTGTCCATAGTATGAAACACTCAGGCTGCCCATCAGTCCCAGCTACCTTTGCAGCATATGCTGTGAGGCACAGGCTCAGTGCCCTCCCAGGAAAGATGCCAAGAAATCCAGTCTGCTGGCAGTCAGCCAGGCCATGGCACCAGCATGGCAAACGCCACACAGAGCAGCAGCCTGGCCATCCTGCAGCTCAGCCTGCAGACACCAGCACAGCCCCAGCCCACGGCAAGAGACACAGGTACCAGGGAATCCAGCCTGACCCTGCTCCTCCCTGGCTGCTTTGAGGCTTGCAGTGCTGGTGTGCACAGAGCTCATGATGAAAAAGCAGAGCAGAAGAAGCTGAAATCCACAGAGACATTTTGAGAAGAACGGCATGTTTCCATTGTTCTTCCTGCAGCTGAGATCACAGGCTTCTCTTAATGAAAGTAGCTGCTGGCTATATTCTTAATGGCAACACTATGATGACACAAAGAGAAAAAAAAACGGAGATAATTTCTATTTTTAGGCAAACATCTAAATCTGGAACTAGAAACATAAAATGCCCCTCACTGGAATGATTTATTTTATTTGGTAATGTTAGACAGCAGAGCTTTCTTGGATGCTGTTTCTGAGCATTTCTCATGCTATCTTCTATGTACTTCCTTAAAAGGCCAATTTCCTTTGAAATTTTAGATTTTATGTATGTCGGATTTTGGCTAATTACATGATTTCTACAAACTTTTTGTTTAGCTTGATCTTAAATTGAACTTTGTTTCAATGCAATCAGTCTTTTTCCTTGACAGAAAATTTCCTGCTCTTAAGCACCTGCAGCTAGTTGCACACAAGTCCTTGAAAACAGAGTAAATAGGTCATTCCATCTATTTCTCTGCCTCAAGGAAGAATCAACAGTACCTAGGTCATTCCTGGCAGATATTTGTCCAAGTTGTTCTAAACAGTTCTAACAATTGAATTTTCACAATTTCCTTATCTATTCCAACACTTAAATACTTTCTCAAAATTGCAGTTCTTACGAGATTATTAAGAACTAAACCATGCCACCACATCTTGCACTGAAGTCCTTTAAATTAATGTGAAATGACATCTTAATGTAGAAATGAACAACTGTGCCTAGCAGTTTGTTCATGATGGGTGCCCTCCCACTCACACAAGAGATAAAGAATGATCCCTAACCTTCCAGCTCTACAAGCAATTGCAAATTCCTTCTCTTCATTTCCCTTTTCCTAATTCTGTGAGCAGGCATCCCATATCTGAACTACCTGCATGTCTTTCAAGGCTCTTCAGCAGGACTTTACTGAGGAGATGTTAGATGTTTATGCAGGAGCAATCTGGTGCTATGACTAAAATAAAACAGTAAGCATCTAGATAGTGTATCATGAACACAGATCTCCCAATTTTATGTGCTTGCTCTTTGAATTATGTTCTCTAGCTGAACAATTATTTGAGACTTTGGCAATAATCCTGTGTCTCTGGACCCACCTATTGCATGCAATATAGAGCTTTCCACAGACTGACTTTGTCTGCTTTGACACCTCCCAGCTGCTCACCCCATCCTGCCTCCTTGCAGGACTAAACTCTGGCTGTGAGAGAGCTTCTCTCCTGGAGAGAAGCTGTGTCCTCACCACACACTCTATGCCTTGGTGAGCAACACCTTGATCCTTTCACAGTGCTGGTAATAAATACTAACAAAACACAACTAAATTCAAAATAATGACAGCATATCATCAAAAGCTGTTTCAGTAATAATAGTAGCAAACAGTTGTGGGTATTTCAAGTAAATGGGCAATCTTTTAAATTAAGCTGCTCTTCAGAAAATACATTGCATTTCTTTAGAGATCCACAAAACAATGTTTTCATTTAAGAACTCTCCATAACATAGAGGGTTTTGAAGAAATTTGAAGGTAGACATATAAAATTTTTACTGATTTTTTTTTCACAATAGGGGCAGTAGCTGGCACGGTCCCTTCATTCACCCTCCTGCCAGCTACTTCATTAGCTGTTTTAGCTGTTGTGGCACAGGACAAACAAGCCACCAGAGAGACCAGTTGAAAGGCAGGTTAAGCAGCTGAATGAAAGAGAGCTGGAAGAACAGGAGAGCATAAAGCAAAAACCTTTAAAAAAATTAAATATTTTGTTCTGCTTTTCTTTAAAGTAAAAAATGCTACAGGATTTACTGAGGCACCCATTCCTTCTCCTGAACTGCAGAACTCTGATTTTCTGAAAAGCTAGAGACTGCTGAAATCGCCTGCACTCACAACCTGAACAAAGACTGACCCATCCTAGGAATATTTTTCTCTGTAAGTTATAACAACCAAGTTTGAATAGGCTTATTTATTATTGTGCAGGCACAGAGTAATTGGAAAGAAGAAGAAAATTAAGAGATCTTTTCCTGCCTCCATTACTGCTGATTGCTGGGTCACCCTCTCCACCCCTTGCAAGACCGTGGTGGGTGTGAAACTCTCCCTTGTCTCCAGCCAAGGTTGCCTGGGGTCGTGCATCATATTTCCCTTGGGCACCCTTGGAACCTCTGCACCTCTGCATAGCTAAAATCCTTGTGGTTTTTATCTGCAGTAGGAAGCCCAAAGAGACTTCTGCTGCAGCACAAAAAGGACCCAACCTTTTATGGGGTACACCCAACCGAGTGTCCAAATTGCTTGTGAACCTCACTTTATAAAGAGAAGCTTTAGAAAAAGCAGTTTCAGCTCCTTAAAGGACAAGCCCTGGTGGGGTTCTCCTAAATCTGGGAGGCAGTAAGGCACCTCCTGTCCCAGCAGAGCAGCTCAGAGGCAGATTATCCTGCTCTGCATGCATGCAGCTGAGCACAACTCCAACATATGTTCTTCACTTTTTTGGCTGAAGTTACTGTTGTCTTTGCTTTCCTCTTTCTCTCCCCCCAACTCTCTCTCGCTCTAACTCTCACAGGAGCAATAAATGCCAGCAGTAAATATTCTCAGCCTTACAAGGATTTCAGTAAATTAAGGTTCACATCCAAGCTTTGGGCAACTTCCTGTGTTCTAAATGGGATCCAAATGAAGGTTTTCCAAAGCCTATACAGTATAATAATAATAAAAAACATACCTAAATCATTAAAATGAGTGACAGCATTCCCTATACTAGTTCTGGGCTCCATAAATAATGTATAAAACCAATCTGCATTATATTAGCAAAAGATAAAAATTAGAAGAGGGTGAGAATAAACCCGTTTCATTTTTCGGTGACACAAAGAACATCACCCCCGCTCCTGAGCTGCGAGCTCCATCTTGCGGGGGCTGCTGGAGGTGTAGTGGTTTTCTGCTTAGCGCAATATTATTATTCTTTGAATTTTCGGGCATTTAAAATAAATCATTATGATAATACAAGCTCTTTATTGAAAAACGACAGCAAATAAAGATAAAGCAAACTAGCACAACCTCCCCCTCTTGCAGCCTCACGGCCTGACGTGCCTCTGCCGCATCCCACCTTTTCACCCGAATTCTCTTGTTAGAAACGGGCCAGTGATTTGTTGTCATCCCTTGTGGATATGGCCGAAATGAACACACGCTGTCACCCCCCGTGTCCCCGGCGGTGCCACCCCGGCGGTGCCCGCCCCGCCCGGCGCTCCCTGTGCCGGCACGGTGCCCATGAGGGCTGGGATGCGCTAACAGGGATCGCACGGGCTTGGGGCCGAGGGCCGGCCCGGGCCAAGCCCTGCTTCTGCTCCTGCCCGAGGGGTTTTTCCACCCGTGTGAGCCTCGTAACAGCGCTTTGGTCCAGCTCAGCTTTACCGGGGTCAGCAGGGCTCCCTGCGGACCGAAGCCCGTGGAACTCAGCTCGCCCTGCCCTGGGGCAGCGGAGGCGGCGTGGGAGCCTCGCTGTGCTGGCCAGGACAGGGGCGCCTCTCAGCATCCCCTGCTGCCCCTGTCCCCGCCTACCCCTGGCAGAAATCCTCCCCCCAAAATGTTTGCACTTGCTATTTCATTTATGCAACATTTGGAATGTCCTTCCAGGATGAAAGAATACTTATCTGGTTAGCTTCATTGCCTGATTTCATCCCATTATGCCTTGATAGATACTCTTTGATGCCAGGAGTTCCTGTAGGGCAGCACTATCTCTTCGAGCCACTCTTCAAATGTTTGTGAATACATCCCTCATTCTCTTACGAAGAAACGTGAGACAAAGCATTAAAAACCTAAGCTTTTCTAGTGATTGCCTTTTTCTTTTCTTTTTGTTAACACACTCTACAGAATTGGAGAGGCTTTAAATTTAACCATTATTTTCTGGGCATTATTAACCAACAAAAAGTGCTTTCTTACAAGCAATGGTGAATAGAAATGCAGTTTACAAAGCAGTACTCTCCTAAGCACTACCAAATGCAGCAGCCTCTCTTCTGTCAGTCTTGTAATTAATAGAAATCTGGACACAGCCTTGGCTTTTAAAAATTACAGACCAGAGCTCAGAGCAGGCCTAAGGAATGAGACAATATCAAAAAAGGGAGGACACCGATATTTCATCAAAAATGGGCAAAATCCCCCTGGAGGGAAGACCACAATTGAAATGACACACAGAGTAAGCATTTTAATGAAGTGTGTGGGTTTCCACAGCAGTTGTGCCACCAGAGATATGCACAGGTAAGGAGCCACCTCCTTCCACCCACTGCTGAGACTGGAGCCAGATGTTTTTGGACTCAGGACACACGCTTTGCATGCAAGGAATGGAAGCTGGGGACAGAGCAGGGGGCTCTGGCTGAACTGCCAGGTGTTTAAATTGTAGCTCTAGCTGAGTGTCCCAGCTCTTAGGGATCTGGAAAAGAACAAAATGCAAATCTTCTTTGTTTTTCCTTCCAAAGCAGGTATGTAGTTTGGCCATACATGCTCACAAGGATCTGCACTAGATCTCAAAAGTCCAAATTTTGTATGAAACTCATGGGATAAATGGAAACCTACAGAGAGATGAAGGACAGTAGGCTGGAGGACCATGCCATTTCTTTCAGAGCTGAGGCAGGAGCTCACCTTGACAGTACTGGAAGGTAGAAGAGGGCTGATCCTGCTTTTGAGCACAGCAAAGAGCAGACTCTCAAGCAAGGTGATGAGCTGGGGGTCTGAGATCAACAGTGCCTTCTGTGATGAAGGAGGAAAAAGCAAGACATGAAAACCAGAGGAAAGAGAGGCAAAAATTAAGGAGCTTACAAATTTAACCTTGCATATATTAGATAGAATACAATGTTTGTGTTCTGTATCATTTATACTCAAAGCAGGAGGAAGTACTGTTAGGTGGATTGCTGCAGTTCAATGGACATCAGCTGTTCATAAATCAAATATCCTGACAGACTGCAAACTGCCCTGCTGCCATGACAAAGACACTCTGATTAATGCTTCTGTTATGGATTAGGGAGGCATTGAGGTAGTATTACAAATAACACTAAGATGTCACCTTTTTTTTTTACTTCTCAGTTGAAGGCGAAGCGAAGTTTGGCCAATATTGCACAGAATCAAACTGTTGGGGGAGTGCCATATATTTTTAACATACACACTTGCCTGTACTTGGAAGTAGTTTTTTATATATATACTTTTTTTCTTTGTAAATTCAATAATTATTATGCAGTAAATTTGTCAGTATTTTCTTGCACTTATTTCCCTATTTGTGTTATGTAGGTTTCTGTACAGGTTGTATTTTAGCATATATGTGTATATAATTCCATTCCCTTTGCTGAGGCAGTTTTTCAGTCTCTGCATTATGGCATCAATCCAGTAGCTACAAATCATCTAGTCTTTTCAGCCTGGAGAAGAAAAAAAAACGGCTAGAAAACCTCCATATTCTTCGGGGAGAATGAGCAAAAGAGAGTCTGAAGACTTTCAGCAGGAAGAATCATTGTGCCCCAGTTTGCACAGAGACTGATCCTCCACTGCCCAGAGGATCAGGAGAGGGGTGGGATGGGGTGGATGCAGCACACACGGCTCTCCTGCATCGTCCCTCCCCTCCAGACCACAAGGCTCTTTCCTCTCATATGCTTTTTGTATATAAACTCCTGCTAGTAAGCTTTGATTAGCCCAGCTTTTGGAAAGGAATAAATACAAGGGTGTAGCTGGACTGTTTTCCCAGTCATAAGTCATACATTCTGAAAAACCTCAAGAAACTATTAGATCTGTAAGAACCCCTCCTCTCCAATGCCTTTTTATGCTCCCTGCTGTTTTTCTCTGTCTATATGCAAAGACTCAGAGGATTCCACAAAGGCATGCATTTCCCAATCTCACTAAAAACTGACCAAGTTGGGGGGGAAATAAATCACAGACACTAATAAAGCTAATATCTGAGTCAGGATTTCCACATTTTAGAATGTATGTTTTCTTGTACAGCTGATCTGCAGCAGGTCTGTTGCTACCCATTGCATCTGCCTAGTGCCCATGACTGTAGGAATTCAGTGTTTTTAGCTGAAGGCACTGTCAGATAGATGGCACTATTCTAACCTAAACTGAAAAACATTTGTGTGAATCACTGTAAGGAAAAAAACCCTAACTCTAAATTTAAAAATGTACTTTTCTGTGGTTTCATTTGTTGATGAAAAAATTAGTGAAATGAAATGAACTAAAATGCAAAACACATCCCTACATTCATAGAAAAAGTAATTTGCTGCTATTTTAGCAAAATGCTCACAGAACTCCTAGAACATATTTCCTCAGTTTGTTATTATAGGGCAATTGGTCCATGTCCATCAAAAAACTTGGAGAAGCATAATGTTCTTATGTGATAAAAGCACAATGTTAGTGGACAAACTGTTTACTTAATTTTTTGTGGCTTCACAAAAAAGGTAACTTCTGTATTATGAATACCCACCATGTTTCCAATATATTGCTGCGTGCCCATCTCACTGCTTGCCTGCTTAATTCTGTCAGTAAGTGTCTTATGGAGGGTGTATATGGACTGCTGCAAATGATTGCAAATACTTTGAAATGTATTCAATCCTTTCTTTTTGTCTTTATTTATTAAAAAGGCAAGAACACTTCCAAATCTTTTACTGACTTTAATAGTTCAGCTTTTATGAAGCACAGAGGTTTTGATGAGAAAAGCTCATCAAAGTCATTCATATTCTATATTTATTTGTATCAATCAATCCTCAATTAGCCTTTTTTATATATATTAATTTCTTCTTCATATTCCTCTATCCCCTTGTACAATTGACTATGTTTTTAGTTTGACTTTACCAGGGAAAATCAAGACCATTGCACAGGGTCAAAATTAAAAATAACATTATTGATGCTGGTTTTTCCTTGGTAAAATATTAGAAGACATATTTTATTCACATTGATCTTCCTTAACACACATTTGCTGGTTCAGTAGGTTTCAGCTATTTTCCTTTTGATATTAAATAAAGCTTTTCAGTACAAATATTTCTTTCAGACTATTCAAATCTTTTAGAATGATAAACAGGCATTGAAATTTGAATGAATCACTATATAGGTAAACAGTTCTTTATTCCACAAAAATTACAGAAAGTGTTGTGACAAGTATTTGCATTTTCATAACCAGTTGTAACTCTTTCAGATACTCAGGAAAAGTATTTACACTAAATGATTTGCAGTTAAGTCATAGGAAACACTCTTTCTTAGGCATGCCTCTCATTTTGAAAGTGTCTCATTTGGGAATAACTCTATCATCTAACATTAGTTCATCAGATAGAGCTGATCTTAAGTAAATTTAGAGCCTGAGAAGACAAAAGACTCAGGCTTTTCACCTACTGTGGGTGCATAAAAGTCTTCCTCAGACTTCTCATATGACCTCGACATACCTGTTGGTGTTCTGACAAGGTGCATGGAGCTCCAGGATATAGAAATGTACCTTGAATCCTGATTTAGGGGCCCTAATTCTAATTCTTTGGAGATCCTGGCAGTTATTGGTTCTGTTCTGTTTTCTGTACAGAAATGGTCATTACACATTTGCAGTGTGAATACTGCTTTTACTCACTGGCTCATCACCGCGGGGCTCAGAACTCTCTTTCTGGCTCCCAGCTTTAAATGGACACTCAGCTTTCCGAGAATATGGGATTCTCTGCTAGGCATAACAAAGTCTAAATAGGAGTAGGAAGGAGGTTGAGTCTATAGTTATTGTTCTTTGCACTAACTAGTTTACTAGTGGTTTGTTGCAAGAAGAATATACAGTAATTCAAAGTGGTTCCTAATAAAAGTGAGCAATAACTTTTCCCAGTTGGCTTTTTTGCAGGGGAAGAAGACCTTCGCCTTGGCAATGTCTATTCCTGAACAAGAAGATGCTCTACTGGCTGAGGCCTCATCAGCCTTTGTTTTTTTAATTTTTCTTTGGCAAACACAGGTCCTTGGCTCTATCAGTACCAATGGGAGAGCTGTAGATTATGGAATTTCTTTCTTCTCAATAGGAGGAACTTCTCCTGTGATTTAAAAGTGCAAGTGTGAAAACCTGTCAAGTTTTATCACCTACATGCTTTAATTATTGCAACTCAAAGTGTGATGATATCTCATATCAAGGAATAAAGACATTTACGAAGCCCCAGGTCTTTATGGTAATGGTCAGTGACTGATCAATAAATACAAAACCCACCTCCCTGGGATGTAAAAGAATGGCCCAGAGGAGACCAATAGTTTAGTGACATTAAACTGCAGCTTTCCTCATTAGAGCTCTTGGTAAGGTGTGCCCTGTGATTAATGACAGAGCATTTATACAGCATTACCAGCAGGCAAATAATTCTAATTACCAATAATATTAAATCGTGATCACTATGCAAATAATTTACATAATGTAATGGAATAGCTGGTCATTACAGGGTAAACAATCCACAATGTTAACTGAGGTTAGTCAGTTATCGCAGAGTAAATAACATTAGAAATTAAACAAAGCCAAGCTAATATCAGGTTTTATCCAGTTAATAAGCAGTGAATGTATCCCTAGCAAAACACATCAGACCATGTAAAAACACATCAGACCACGTTACTTTGCTGTCTAATGCAATAAAAATTGGAGATAACATAAAAATATCTTATCTAGCAGGATGTTCCAGGCTATCTGGAGGTGTGTAAACAAGGGGGTGGAGGGATTCATGGTGAAGCTTACTGATTTTTATTGCTTCATAGATTATATTTTCCTGTCTTTGATGCTTTGTCTTTGATCCTGTCTTCAGATGCAGGCCACAGGATCCTTACTTACACTGTGGAGGATAAAGCACCATGGCAGTCAAAACCAGCCCAGAGGAGGCCATTCTGTGTTCACACACTTGAAACACAGCTGTGGAAGTAGCATTATATTAAATCTGGCATTAATCTAAATCTGTCAACAGTGATTTATAATCATGGAATCAGATAATGTCCTCATCCAGCACATGAGGTTTACAACATTCCTGGAATACGGTGGGAAGGAAGACAGTATAAAATACAGGAAGTAATATATTGGGGGGAAAAAGGCAAAAGGCAGCCCAGAGAAAACTGGATTACCACAATTCTGAAAATATGGATGCAAGAATTGAGTTAGACACTTGACTAAGGAGATGAAGGTGGAGAGAGGTAAAAGGAATGGAGGTAAAAGGAATGGTTGGGTTTTAGTTTTTCATTTCCCTACTGAGAGAAAAGGATAAGAGACAGACATTGCTACTTGAAATAATGCCTGAAACATAACAGCTGTACTTGTGAGCTTCAATAGAGAAGATTTTTTACTAAATATTTATTAATTTTATTTGCTTTTCTCATTTTGTTTTGTCTTCTGAAACTATGAAGCAGAAGTGTTACTCAGGTTACAACACCAGACACTCAGGTACTCCAGACAATCTTAGGGGCATTAAAGAATTTTTCACAAGGGACAAGTCTCGTTGTGATGTTGGAGGACATTTGGACATTAGCAGTGAATTCTAGTTGAAAACTCCATCCATGGTAATCAAAGAGAGACAAAGCCTTGATTTGGCTTCTAGGCTTATTTGGCTTTGCTCTTGTGGTTAGCTTTTATTTTCCTGGTGTCCCAGGTTAGGACAGACATTCCTGCCAGACCCCACACACTTGTTCTACCATTCTACCCCAGGTGTTTGCACAGCCAGCAATGTCCTGGAGGCTCTGCTCCTGGAAGGGATCTTGGGTAGATTTGCTAAAATGCTTCTGGCAACCTTCCCCCTGCTAGTCCAAACCAGTTTCATATGCTGTTTAGATTAACCCAGTTGTGGCTGTCTGAAGCAGAGCAGCAAATGCTGACAAAATTCCCCCTGAGGTCAGCATCCTCTAGCATAAGCAAGTGGCCATATATCTGTACAGTAACTGAGCATACTGAAAGCAGGTTAAAAAACAGGGTCCCTCAAAGGGGTGGGAAATTTGGGGCATAGTCTTGACATTTGGCATGTTCAAGGACCTACAAAAAAAGCTGAATTTTCATATGTGCTGCCTGGTTTCTGCTCTTATAGAATCAGAGAATATGCTGAGTTGGAAGGAGCCACCAGGATCATCGAGTCCAACTCCTGGCTCTGTGCAGGACACGCCAAGAATCACCATATGCCTGAAAACTCGTCTTGTCTTTTTTCTTACACACATAGCAGAACAGCTAATACTTGGAAATGATTTATGGAAACATTGTTGCATTACCTATGATCTACCTATGCTGTATTCAGGCTACATAATCTAAACCAGGACAGAACATGTTCATAGAGCACTGCTGCACCTACATGTTTACTACACGAGTATTTATTTGGTCATTTTCTCATCACAGAAAAGTTGTTGGATTTCATGTGTTTTCACATCTTCTTGCTAACCCTAATGTTGAGGTCATCACCTCTTTCATTTTAATTAGCATTGAGCAGAAGATGGAAATCTCCCCAAAAAGTATTTATTTACTGACCCCTCTGAATCTGGGCAGAGGAGATAGTGTTTGATGGATTGTATGCAGTAGGAAAAAAATAACAGTGTTTGCCTCTTGCAAACTGATATAGCTAAGAGAACATAAAAGAAGCAGGAGTAAGGCAGCAAAAGAGAAAGGAGAGTGATGACTGACTTTAGAAGATGACTATAGAAAGGGGGAAAGTACACAGACTGCCTGTACTCTAAACTATGGAGACAGCTGTAGCAAGCAGCAATAGAAGACTTCAGGAAAATTTCAGGTTATGAAAGAAACTTGTATGGAAAGGCAAACACAAGCAGAAACGGGAGATAAATCTTGACAAATTTTTAACTTGAGAGAACGGTAAAAGCAGGGCAACCGTCTCTGTTAAATGAATCACAGGTCAGTATTGCAAGTATTGAAAACTTTCAGAAAACGTGCGCAAAAAGGTAATTTTTTTAAAAAAAAGACATTTATTTTGCAAAGGCAAAAGAATGAAATAATGGCATGGCAAATCCACTATTTTTCCTGAATGTTGTCTAACTTAACTATGTGTATCTAGCCAGCTCTTAAGGAGTATCACTAATGTCTGTGATCCTTAAAAACTGAAATAAACTTAACCATTCCATGCTAAAAACCAGATCAAAACACATTAGAAACCCCTCAATTTATTTGAAACCTTATGGCTGATAAAAGATACATTACTTTAACAAGTAATTATTTTAATCAATGTTGCCCTGTTTTGGTGACTGAATTAGTCAGGAAGGCCCACAGCCAAAAATCATCCATATATGATTTTATTTATTTTTCTAAAGCCAGCAGTTCCACTGAGTAAGTCAAACACAGGCCAGCTTTCCTACTGCAAGTTCAAGCTGTTAGGGAAGCAGCAAAGGTCAAAGCTCCCCAGTTCTTCCAAGGTGCAGCACATCCAGACACAGCACAGCCTTGTTCAGACAAAGATGCAGGGGTACATGCAGAGAAGTTAGCATTCTGGAGATGGCTGCCCCTTGCATGCCACCCTTCAGCTGGGTTATTGAGGTATCACTAAGGTACAGAATGCAGGAGGTGTGCAGAGTTCCCTGGGGAATGGTATAGGGTGAAGGAAAGGGTTTATGGCCATGAAGACTTAATAAATAGCACCCAGTGCAGTTTTATTACCACATGGCTTTGCCTTCCAACCATAAAGTAGGTTCAAAAAAGGATGCAGCTATAGTTGGCATGTGAGCTATGAATCTCATCACTAGCTCACTGCAGTTCAGAGAGAGTAGGTTATTCTGATGGAATTTGTCAAAGCAAACTGAGAAAGCAGGTGCTTCTCACAGTTCTTTAACATACAGGTTCAAGAGCCTAATTTCTTCTGTCTGACACCCCTCATCAATCTCCAGCCTGCTGTGCTTTCAGAGCACCTGTAAATGGAAGTGTATTTATTTTTACTTTGCTACATCCAGTGGAATAATCAAACAATCTGCTAAATGCCCCTCCTCTCCCACACTAATCTTACATATTGCTGAGGTATAACTCAAATAATTTCAAAATATCTGTTATAGCAACATCTGGCTTCCTCTACAACTTTCCTCAACAGTCTTCAATGCAGCCTCTGTCTCTGCCACTTATTTAACTAGCTGCCACTGCCTTCTTCAAACTGTCTGAAAATACCTTCTAACAGAAAAAGAACTGCCACTTTGCCAATGTACACAATGTGCTCAGTATGGCAGCTCAGATACATCATGAAATGCACCACTGCATTCATTGAAGTTTAGCAAATGTGTGAGTCATGAAATATGGGTAATACATGCATCATCTGTGTACATGAAACATGTGCTTTATCGTGCACACAGGATAAAGTGCAACATACCAGCCCTGCTGCATGTGCTGAAAAATCAGCTCCACCTACTTTCTACAAAACATTTTCTCTTAATTCACTGTCATCGTGTGTTATGTGATCAAAACTGAAGGTGAAAGTAGAAAATACTTAAAGCAATTCAATATCATGGTGTTGTCTTAACTGAACTTCTCCCTCTTCCCTACTCCATCTTCCAAACTGGAGCTACCCGCCACAAATTATTCCAACAGTATTTCCTCCAACTCATTCCTCCAACTCACCACAGGTGCACTTCCATGGGAAGAAGTATCTCGGATTTTGTTATACACCAGCAGGTCACAGGAGCAGTCACAAGATGGCAGCAGAGAATGAAAGATTTCTGATAGCTTGTGTTCGAGCTTGTGATTTAGTTGACATTGATTTCCACTAAAAACAATGAGATTTTTTAACAGTGCCTAAAATATTTTATCTTTGGAGCTAAATTTATTAAACATTTTAAAGAAGCATAGTCAAATATTTAGTTTACATTTGCCTAAAGAATTTCAGGCCTTTCTTTAAAAATCTGTTTACCTTCTGATTTTCTCCATAGTGAGTCTTTCAAAGAGAAATTGTTCTTATAAGCAGACAAGCACACAAAATTTATATCCATGTCAAAATTAGAGAATTAGTGATAATTCAACTCCTGGCAAGAACTCTTCACTAGCAACTACGTAGATCTAAGTCCACAATGGAAATAAAAAATATAGTGCAGGGAAATATGCATTTTTAAAACCCAAGGAGTTACTCATAAATAACTGGACACATAGTATGAGAGAGTTGGGAACAGAGTTCTGAATTGAAGGTCTCTAAGAGCAACAGAGAAGCAAGAAAAAACATAATAAAAAAAGATAAATGCTACCACAGGTGTACAGGTGTGCAGCCCCTGGAGTACATTTGCCTAATCTAAATGTCCCCCCTAATTTGTGATGTCTGTTTATTTTTTCCCCCCAGAACTTGCAAGAGTTCCATCAAGCCACAGGTGGAATGATAGGGCATTTTTTCTACTTCTATTCCTGTGAGGCAGCCTTGAAACCTCTCGCAGTGGCTCTGCAAATGGTGTGTCAGTACCAGCAGCTGCACACAGGTACGTTGTGGAGCCTTTTGGATGGGCCATGCAGTCATTTTTGTTAACCTAGCTGTGACAAGTCTCTAGAATACAAATTATAATTAATTGCTGATTGTTTCCACAGTTCACAATGTTTTGTATTATTACCAAAAGTGTTAATCACTTAATGTCAACAGAGATTACGGGCTTGTTACCATTATTACAGATGTGCAGATTCAATAGGCTGTATACTCAGACTCGATGGAATATCTTCACCACACGCATGATCAGACCCTGCACGTTTTTCAACTTCAAAATGGCATAAGCTCACAACTGCCAAATTAGGAACATGTGAGTCACCCAGATGCAATCTTCCCTTCCCTTCCCTTGCTGATGAAAAGAAAGCCACCAGGATCACTTGGAAGCAGAAGCCCAGGCAGAGTCCGATGCCCTGGTCCTGCCTCCAGTGTGGTCCAGTTTACAGCAGCAGTGTGAGGTAGAGACCAGTCTCCACCAACCAGTGAGACATGAATGATCTCAGTCAGCCTGAAATACTTCTGAGACAATTTTGTCAAAGCTGCAAAAGAAGGTGAAAGCAAAATGTAGCAGAAGCACAAGGTGTGCCAGAGCTAGGCTACTACTTGACCTAGCTCATCCACAGGAGTGCAACCACAGAAAGGCAGCACTCAGTCACTTGGGGGCTCTTCTGGTTTTAAATGGTGATCCTTTTCTGGTACTGGTAATTGCTCATTGTGCAGTCCTAAAAAGACCTATCATACTGGAATGCACAAAATCTGTGCATGTTTCGTGTAAACAGATAAGCACGGCCACAGCTGGTGAGATTTCTCTTTACTGTGAGGCAGTATCCTGTCTCCAGCAGCCTATTTTCAATCCCAATTGTTTCCTTCTGAGGAAAGAGCAAGAAATCCTGAAGCCTACCAGGCTGGAATAAAAAGTGGTCATATAGACAGATTTTTCTAACTCTCATCAGTTAAAACTTGATTCATGTCCAAAAAAATGAAAACTAATTCTTATGACAGAACTGGATCTTTGCCAATTCAATTCTGGATATTATTCTGGATATTATTAATTTCCTATTTGAAGCTGTTGTGCAGCATACCTATATGCTGTTAAAAGTACTTTATCCCTATTTTGATTCAGTTTCAGCTGGGGAGATAGTCTGAATGCTTTTAGCAGGGTGAGGGTTTATATATGTGTGTGTGTATATACATATATATGCATTTATTTCTGACAGGCATGATTACTCAGTCTCTAGATGACAAAGTGCACCCTTGCTAGCCTTTTGCTGAGTGTTTATCCAACACTGGTATGAATGATCTTAGATATTACCTTTTGGTAATTTCTTGTACTATATGACTAACACAAAAGTAAAATTTTGTGGGGCCTATATATTTTAAACCCAAGCTTAAGTTAATTAAAAGATTTAAAAACTGCTATTATTTTCAAGAATAACTACAAGTCATTGGGCTTTGTATAATTAATGTAACCCTTCATTCTCCTTTTATATCTGCAACTTTCACATCTATCTTGTACTCAGAAAGAAAACCTAACTTGTAAAAAGGACCTTGTCGTTCCCTTTTGTTTCTTGGGCAAACTAACAAAATGTGTATATCATAATAACTGCTTTTTTACTTCTCACAGCTGTATTCTTCATTTCCTAGTACTTCACGCATTTTTCACTGTTATCACTTGATTTTTATTTATTATAATTGCCTGTTCAGACAGGAAAATTCTTGGAATAAAATTTTGTTGATGTTTATTTGTAGGGACGATGCAATGAATTGATATGACTACAAACACAACTGTAGCCATCATGCAAAGGAAATCTAGATGTAAACCAAAGTTATAGTATTTCCCTTCCTGTTTAATTTCCCATTTCAGGATTTCAGAGATTTCACAGCTATAACACTCATTATGCACATCACACCCAAATACACACACCCCACCCTATGGCAGCAGGAATGTAACTAGATGATCTTTAAGATCCCTTCCAACCCAAACTGTTCTATGATTCTATGTTCCAGAATTAAGCACCACAGTTCTGGTAAAAGGTTGCATATGTAGTAATTTCCTCATTTTATACATAGGAGAAAAGGGCTATATTGATTCTACATCTGGGATAAAGAAAGAAACATGCTTGTTCCTTATACTTTAACATTCTTCCATTTTTCTTCTATTTTATATGGCCATTTGTGAGTCTTCTGCTGCAGAGAAATCCCTTACTTAGCCCCTCTGGCTGGGAAGCAGAGATGCTTTTAATTTGTATCCAAATTGATGAGATGGCTTTTTACTAAAACACTCTACTTTTTGCTCCACACATTTCATTTCTAGTTGGATTGAAATGTCAACAAATTGATCCTTGGCAAACCAAGCTTTCCACTACGTAATATCATTTCCTCATTGAACTAATTACTTCATCATATCATTGCCTTTAAAGTAATTGGAGTCGTATGTATCCATATCCTTTATTCTTCTTATTCAAATTGAAATGAATTTGCCATATTTAGTAAATGGCAAAACTGGCTTTTTAGAGTAGTTCCCAACTTGGAAATTCCTTTCCCTCAAGAGACGAAGTCCAGTTGTTAACCCACACCTAAATTTAAGTTCCAACTTTTAAACCTGGGTATCTAAAATGACACTCTACAACACAGATCTAAAATTTTAAATACAAAAGGCCCCCTTGCAAAACTGCTTACCACCTCCAACTGCCTCTAAGCCAGCAGGACACAGTGCTCTCACTTTCTCAGCACTGAATTACCTGCTCAATGATCCCTGAAAGCCCATAGAAACTGGGCTTTGCTGCACAGAAAGAGCTGGCCCAGGATCAGTCCATTCCTTAACTTCCTAAAACAGCCAGCTGCTAGCATAACACTGTTTGAGCAGTCATTGCAAACAAATGGGAGGGTGCTCCTCTCTCCCAGGTCACCAGTTATTTTCCAGAGGGAAACAGCTCCTGGCTGTGCCTGCTGGACACTGTGGTGCTCATCATGTGGCTGATTCAGCCAGGCATTAAATGGACTCACTCAAGTTGGGCTAGAGGTCTGAAAAGCCCACAGTACTGTTCAGGAAAAGTTGTAATGTTTGGCTGCTGAAGACCTGAGCAAAACATGTGTCAGGGGGCAAAAACAAGATGTGCCCTGGAGGCACTGTAGAAAAAAAAAAAAAGGTGATTCAACATCACTTAAGTCACAGCCTCAGAAATCAAAAGCATGTTGTGAGTAGGAAAGAGTAAATAAGAAGGGACAGTAGTTCTGTGAACATCATTCACTTTTTTTCTGCTAATCCTCAGGTATTTCTTTCTTAGTTCATATCAGGGACTCCAAATTAAATGTACACTTGTGCTCTGTGGATAATCAGAAAGTATACTTTTTATATTACCATAAAATATGCTGCTTTTAATTAAGATGATAGCTTTGCTTTCATCCAAGGGGCAACATCCAGGCATCCACCTGTTTTTATTTCAATTTATAAATCTCCTGATTTCATTTCAAACAATCTCACTTAAGGAGATGGGAGAATGATTGTTATGGATTGTGAAATATAGAAGTACAGGGAGGGAACTGAATGTACCATTTGGGAATATAAAAATGAGGGAATGAGTCATGTAATTTCCAGTCATTCGGAAAGGGTCATCCTGACTGGGCAGGGCTACAATTATTAAAATTTATGTATCAAGCATTTTATTCCTGGGTTGAATGAATAAATGATCTTCTAGCAGACCATAAGGATCATAAATGACCTGTTAGCAATGCTGTGATAAAGGTTCTGTCAGCAATTATATTATAGGGATTTATAATACAGAACTAAAATAGTGCACCGTGGTCTCTAAAATAACTCCAGAGTCAGACTTTGGATCAAGTTATCATAACCAAGCAACTGACTAATGCCCACAAAAATATCCTTATACATGGGAGTCATCCTTGTGCAAGCTGGTTGGATAATTGCATGTCTAGGCTTGTTTTCATCAACACCACCATGGGATATTGAGTGTTTGGTCAGGTGAACATGCATCTCTGTGTGCAGGTGCTCTAAACAAACATGAATATCAGTGCATATTGGTGCAAGGTTTTTAGGCCAGAACAAGCCATTAGAATGTAAAGAAGCATATATTCATAAAGCTGAGATAGAAGTTAATCTAGTACTTCCCAGTAAATCCTGCTAACTCAAATGTTGTCAGTACTTTAAATGTAACAGTGTTTAGATACATCATTTACATGACTTTTTCTTAGTCGTCTGTCTGTGTTTCAAAATGTGACCTCATTTTCCCAAAATGAATATATTTTATTTTGTTTCAAATAAATTGCTAGATTTTTTAACCTTTGATAGTTTCCCCAATACATATTTTCTGGTATTCCAAATGTGAACTCAGCAACTGACAAACAGAATCTCGAGTTTTTACTCTTGATGTCTCTCCATGAGTTCTGTCAACTCAAAATATGATTCTGGGTATTACAAATTGTTGAGCATTACAGAATCTCACAACAATAATAATTTGAAAATGGAAAGGAAAAACATGTTTCATTATTGTTGTGCTAGTTTGTTCAAATATAGGGCAAGTAGGCTTATTCAGCAGGAATATCAAGCATTTTCAGTGTCAAGTGCCTTTCTTTATGATCTGTCAGGGCTGTGGATTCCAGTGGATCTTGTTACTCATCAAGGTAGAGCAATAGTCCTCCAGTTCCAAATGATAATTGGACTTGCACGGAGGCTGCCAAATTAAAATTGCCTTCTTAAAATATAAAACTTCAGCAAAAAAAGGACAAGAGATTTTAAGTTCCAGCTGATGATGTGTTCTTATCTCATCAAACTTTTACAGAGGGTCTTTGGCACATAAGAAATCACTCCCTTGATGCTCTAACTATGCTGTTGATAGACACAATTTGATATATCGATAGACATAGTTTGTAAATACATCAAAGCTCTCTCTACACCTGCACACTAACATATAAAATATCATACTGTCTATATCGGTGTTACTGAAATTAATTTAGAGTTGAATTTGATCCGAATTCTGTTCTCACATTTGACAACTGAATTATATGAGTTAATAACAAAATCAATAAATAAAGCAAAAATCTATCTAAAGGGATGATTATTTCTAAAAAAACCCCACAGCACTGAACCCCTTCCTGAAAGAGAATGGCTGATTTTAGAACATCTTTTATGTTAAAAAAACACTTATAGTTGACCTTGATTTCAGCTCCTAAAGCTGACCTTGATTTCAGTATTTTGTCATATATATGTAAATAAAGATTTGTGTGTCTATGTATATAAAAAACAATATGTGTGTTCATGAAGAGTTGTTCTGTATAAAGCTTCTCACCCTCATTATATTGTGCACAGTGGGTTAAGTGTACCTATTCTAGCACTGTTTAAATAACAACAATTAAACAATAAAACATTTATTCTTTCAAACTTCAAATATTTCAAAACCAGTCCCAACCTCATGAACACTGCATAAGCCTAGTGAAGGTTTTATTTTGACTTACAATGACTGAAGATTTGGTCTCAAAGCCATTAGTCCTACATTTATAAGCAACGCATTTCCTTTACTGTGCATGCTATAGTTCATGGTTTTCACGTGCAAGTATAATTACAAAATGAACCATGATTTTCACAAAGAGAAATCTAAGCTTAGTGTCCCAGAACCTCTTAATTGATTCAGTTAGTCCTACAGGAGGCACAACATTTTTGAAGAACACATGAGCAGACATTATAGTGATGCCACTCAGGATCATCTTTGAAAGGTCATGGAGATCAGGAGAGGTGGCTGAGGACTGCAAGAAAACAAATGTCACCCTGGTCTTCAAAAAGGACAAGAAGGAGGACCTGAGGAAATACTGTTCTCAGCTCCACCTCTATCCCTGGAAAGGTAATGGAGCGTCTCATTGCAGAGGCTATCTCTATTTGCATGGATGACAAGAAGGCAATCAGCAGTAGTCAGCATGGATTCATTGAAGCTAAATCATGCTTGGGCAACCAGATTGCCTTTCATGGGGAAAAAACTACCTGGAGGAATAAGGAGAGAGCAGTGGATATTGTCTACTCTGACTTCAGCAAGGCTTTTAACAGTGTCTCCCACAACCTTCTCATAGGGTCAGGAGTTGCAGACTGGATGAGTGGAGAGTGAGGTGAATTGAGAACTGGCTGACCAGCAGATCCCAGAGGTTTGTAAGCAGTGGCATGGGGTCTAGTTGGAGGCCTGTCATTAGGAGTATCCCCCAGGGTTCAATACTGGTCTTAGGATTGTTTAACTTCCTCATCAGTGACTGGGATGAAGGTCCAGATTGCTCCTCAGCAAGTTCACTGACAGCACAAAGCTGGGAGAAGCTTTGGGCTGATCCCTCTGAGTGCTGTGCAGACCTTCAGAAGGACCTGGGCAGGTTGGAGAGATCGGCAGAAAAGAACCATCTGAAATCCAACAAAGGAAGTTCAGGGTCCTTAATCTGGGAAAGAATAAACCTGGGCACCAGCACAAGCTGGGGCTGACCTGCTGGAAAGCCCAGCTCTGTGAAAAAGACCTGGGGGTGCTGGTGGACACCAGGCTGCCCATGAGCCAGCAGTGTGTCCTTGGGGCCAAGAGGGCCCATGGTATCCTGGGGTGCACCATGGAGAACATTGCCAGCAGGCTGAGGGACGGGATCCTGCCCCTCTACTCAGCCCTGCCGAGGCCAATCCTGACGTGCTGTGTCCAGCTCTGGGCTCCTCAGCACCAGAGAGACACGGAGCTCCTGGAGCACGCCCAGCAGTGGGCAATGAAGATGATGAAGGGACATGAGCATCCCTCTTCTGAGGAAAGGCTGAGGGAGCTGGGCCTGTTCAGTCTCGAGAAAACCGAGAGGGGACCTCATCAATGTCTGTCAGTATCTGAAGGGAGGGTGCCAGGAGAGAGAGCCAGGCTCTGCTCAGTGCTGCCAAGCAATAGGAAAAGAGGCAATGAGCAGCAACTGATGCACAGATCCTTCTAAACATGAAGAAGAATTTCTGTACTGTGTGGGTGACCAAACACTGGATCATTTGCCCAGAGAGGTTGTGCAGTCTCCCTCACTGGAGATATTTAAGAAGTGCCTGGATGCAATCCTGTGCCTTGTGCTCTGGGATGGCTCTGCTTGAGCTGGGAGGTTGGACCAGATGACCCCAGTGTGGTTCCTCTCAATCTCATCCATTTTGTGATTCTATGATTTTTACTGCCTAAAGTCAGAAAATACCCTTGTGTTCAAATTTAACATATTTGAATTCTCTTCTGAGTGGAGATGTTTCCCAGAAGCACAAGACTTAAGATCTAGAGATCTCACAACTTAATTTCAGGCACAAAGCTTCTATGTGTGTATATCTATATCTATCTACATTTCTATGCCTATATATCTTCTTACATTATCATAATACAAATGCTCTTGCTGAATTGAGATCTTCAACTTATTAAAATCAATAGGACGATTTATAGCAAACCTGATTTCTAATGATTCTTGTAACAGAGATTTCCATCTCCACTTGGGTTTGGCATGAGTGAAAACTCATAATGTAAATTCAGTCACAAAACCTCGGACACTCTAAATTTGGGATTTGACCTCTGCTCCCTGGACCTGAAAAATATAAAGAAATGGTAGACTGAAACATATACATTAGGAAACTCATTTTTAGAGGTAAAATTTTATTTTCTGACACTTAAACAAAACATCAACCAATTTCTGTAGGATACTGGAAGTTTCATTCTTAGGTACAGGAAACTCAGGTTTAGGATCTAAGACCCTATTTTCCAGGTGCTCTCTTCTCAGTTCTTGACTTTTGGAGCTCTTTATAACCATTTTTCCATCTGCATTTTCTCCACCGATTTCCTCCCACCTAGTTCTCTCACACTTCTCGTCTGGCTTAGCTTTCCTGAGGAAGCAGCTGAGGATGGAGTCAAAGGCAGCTGCACTTTTATTTTATAACACTTAAAACTATCTTGTCATCTTTAGAGCCATCTTTGAATGTTATGCAGCTACAGGCACATAATATGAGAAAAAGACAAAAGAAGAGATTATAAAACCTTTATTCCAGCATCTGAGGGTGAAGGCTGTGATAAAAGTAACACGGAACTGAAGAGACTTAGGAATCTTGGTACTACTCTACTTTCAACTTTACTTTACTTTACTTTGAACTTCATGGGGAAACGCTCCATCACAGAGTTCAGTGATGCTGATAGTGAAATAACACTTTGTTGCTTTTTGTACCTAAAAGCTGTCAGAGGTTCAGATATTTGCATTTCAACAGAGGCAGCAGTTTAAATCTTAGTTGTGGCATTTTAAACAAGATACAAAACCTGAAGAAATCTTGGCACCGAGAAATGGAGATCAGGTCATGGGCAGGAAAACACTGTCACTGATGGTCACAGAAAAAGTATTGCTTTGATAAAAAAAAGAAATCATGACATTTGGAAGAGAAATAAATATAAAAATATTACATTGGAAAACTGTTAGAAGTCTTAAAAATAAAATAATATTATCAATTTTATTTTTAAGACAATGTGAGCATGCACTTAAAAACCTGTAAGACTGAACCAACTTTCTATACCTCTTCCCTTCAGTGCTGCTTGAACAATAGTCCCATGATAAAATTCCATATAAAAGTATCTCAAAAGAACTATTTCTCCAGAATTTTCAAAGATGGCAGGTGTGGACAATCATGATGTTACTGAAAAGCACCATTGATTTTTAACTGTGCAGTAGCTCCTGTGCTATATAATGAGGTATCCAAAGCAAACAAATAATGGAAATGTACTAGTGAGAAGTCAAACCCGACTTTCAGGTCCTGTAGTATTGCATAACATGATTTGTACTTTCATTATTCAAGGACAGGCTGATGTTGAGTAATGCCCTTAGCTTACCTAGGAGTCAACCTAAACTTTAGCTTACAAATCAGGAAAAAAATATGTTAAACTCTAGTAATATCATTTTCTATTGAGATTTTTTAAAAAAGTGGAACAGCATATGAAAATTTCTTATACTGATTATTTCTCACGTGTGAGGATTATCCCATGCAAAATTAATGTGCTGCTTAGATGTTGAACATAAAATGGAGAAAAAAGTCTTTACGGGATTTTTCCCCTGTGGGCGTAAACAGATATTTTTAACTTCAGCTACCAAACACAACTGACTGAGACAGAATTAGATTATATTTCCAACCAATACTTTTTAACCTTGCAAATATATGACAGCTGCAACTCTGAAAGATTTAGAACTAAGTTTTTTAATATCAGTTGTTGCTAAGAGATGCACTGACTACAGTAGAAGAATGAATATGCACTCACATAAGTGGATCTATGAACTAAAAGTCACAAACTCAACACAAAATAAATTGTTTGTATTACAAAAGGGGACAAAAATATTTTATTGTGGAAATAAATCAGCATCATTGCACTTTGAATTCACCATGAATTTTGTTAGCTGGCCTCCTCACAGAAAGTGTACACACCAATGACACTTTTAAAAATTAAAAATTATTGAAAAGCACATTCAAAGCATAATTCAAGATAATTCTTGCAGGAGAATCAAGAAATTAAAAAAAAAAAAAAAACCCATACATTTTTAGGGCCTAACCTGTTTTGAATGATATTGCAAAGTCTAAAGAAGTTTGAGTCCCACTAGCAAAAATTTACAATGGAAAGAAACCAGATGTTTTCACACAGTTATGAGTAGTGCAGTTGCTTCTAACTGTTTCATATTGCATTGTTATTATCATCATTTTAATATCTGTCTCTTCTTTATTGTTACTTAATGTATTCTTGTTTCACTTAACTCTGCTTGGGGCAGTACACTGAGCTTTTCTAGACTTCTTTCACTTTACCTAACCATATGTCCACAATTTACTTCTCATATGAAATATAATTTTGGTAATATATCTTTTTTCCCATGTTACTATTACTACCTAAAAAGATCTTAGTTTACCTATTTTTAACACACACCGCTGATATATCATCTCTCTTAAGAGAGCTGTCTGCTTTCGTGGAGATGACACAGACGACAAGACTGTCTGAAAAGACAACAAAGTTCTCCCAGTAAAAAGCACTAACAAAAAAAAAATTATTATGCATTTTCTGAGTCTTCTTCTTAGTTGAGTCCTGTGGGGAAAAAAAAATCCACTACAAAAAAGAAGGAGTTTTAAATCCTGTAAAATGTTCTTCAGAGTAAGAGAACTCTCCTCACTGGGAGAGAGAGTCGTTGCAGCAATGAGTGCGCAGTGACTAAAGCACAGCTGAGCTGGACACACTATAAAAGTTTTAATACTTAACAGTGCCAGAAAAACTTTTCTGATATCAAATTAGTAAAAATCTTTCTGTGATGTTTATGTATGAGATACTTTTTGAGTAGTTTAAAAATTAGTCTACTATATGCATGGAAAATTTAAGGCAAAAAATTAAGTAGTTTGTGGAAAGAAAGCTCCAAAGATCAAAAGAGCTGACATTCCTAATAAAATTTAAGTTGCCCTTCTCAGTCTGTATTCACTATCCTAGTGGTTTTTGCTGTTCTATGAATGAAACTGGGTTTTCTCCTGGGAGACAGCCATTGTTTTGAAACAATCCTCCCTCTCCTCCCCACCTGCTAATCATCTCTTGGGGAAAAAGGCAGAACTGCAGCTGTAGGAACATTGACAGAGCTGTGTCTTGTTCTAAGAAAATAATTTCAGGAAAAATATCCACAAACAGTTACAAAACTGTAAAGTAGATTCTGACCTGCTGCAGTCTCGCCATAGCATGTCTCAAAGCAGATAAGCTATGGAAGGCAAAAAAAAAAAAAAATCAGCTTTTCCTGCCCAAACAGCAGACGGTTCCAGATAACTCCCAACAGCAGATACCATAATGAACCACTGCTTCCTATATGAACACTGCTAACGTTTCTCACCAAGCAACTTTTCTCCTCTGTCTTGGCTAGTTCAAGGCCTCAAAGACATAAACACTGGATTTTGCTGCAGTTGGGCTGGCCTTCTAGAAGTGGGCACTGTACCAAAATGCCACACGTAATATTTGGAATGCACATATTTGCATGTGAAAAAGAACATACTAATAATCCGGCAAATGATGTTTATAAACTGTATGTAAATACAGAAAAAAAACAAAATGGAGGAGTCCATGGGTAGAAACTCAAGGGTATCTCAAAGCACTCAAAGTGCTTTTGAAGTGCCAAAAGTAGAGTGAAATCTTAGCTGAACCATACTGCAGTCATAATATTATTGTGCCTTCAGCTGAATTACTTCAAGCAGAAAACTGAAGATCTTGTAAATTAAGCAAGGTTGTTTTGGGTCAACCCCTGAAGACAAAAATGTATGTACTGTCACAACTGGTGCCAGCGACTCATTGGATAGCTTCTCAGTGGGTCTGAATAAGATGTTAGATGATGCTTAATGCTGCAAGCACCTTCTTTTCAGTAAGACAGGTAACAAGGTTGTGCCAATTTGTTGTCCTTAAATATCATGCAATGCATGTTACGGTCAGATAAAACTTTTATACAGTTGGAAGGTGAGAAACAGAACATCTCTCCGGGTGTCATGTAACTTTGCAGAGACTGCACCAGCCCTTCAGCTGAGAGAATTTTTCAGTTCTTTGTGGAGCTTTTGTTCTGCATCCTGTTTTTCCAACTGCTTTTTATATCTAAAGAGAAAAGATGGAACTCCAGACTGATAATGTATAGTATAGTAGCTATCACTGTTAGCTTCCTCTATGATACTCTTATTGCACAGAACCATTGTCCGCAAAAAGTACTCCACTGCCTGAAAACACAAGATTTGGATTTGGATACAAAAATTGGATTGAAACAAAATTGTATTGGATACAAAATTTGGATTGAAAACACAAGATTTGGCTTGAAATGCCAGATTTGGGGCACTTAGAACTACTAGTGGCAATGGAAATGGGCACATCCAGCCTATCCAAAGTCTGAAATGTTCTTTGAGACAGCTGTACAATTAACTTAGAGTTATAGCCGAAGACTACTGTGGCCTTCCAAAGAAAGAATAAAGCATTCTTCATTTTCCCAGAGTGGCTAAATATTAAGCTGACTGTAAATCCATGATAAGAACACGAGAACTGAATGTGAAGGAGATCTCGTACTTGAAATTCAGGCCAGGTATTTTGCCCTCGTGCCTGTGTGAATTCTCCCCCAAACAAGTGCTTCACTGCTGCCTTGAGCTGCCTGCTTCTTATGCTCACGTTTGTGTACAAATTACAAGCAGCCTGTGGCAAGAACAATTATTTTCATTATAGGGTCTCTAGCAAGCCTCATCACCGCCAGTACCACGCTTCCAGAACGAATGGCATTCGCAGCACTTCAGGAGCCAGGCGATTTCAGGCCGTTCTCCGCTCTGCCGGGGCTGGCGGAGCCGTGCGCGGTTGGCTCCGAGCGCGCCGGGCGGGGCGGGCCCGGCAGCCGCGGCTCCGCCAGGGCCGCCCCGGCCGGGGCAGCGCGGGGCCGTGACCTCAAGCGCCCGGCCCGGGCCAACTCGTGCTCTGCGGTTCATTGAAACCCTGTTGGCTTTAAAGTTAATAATTCACCACTCGCTTTCCATTTTTGAACAAGGTCTTTATTTGCGTAGCTCAAGGTTTAATCACCTTGTTAGCAACTGCTTTGAGCTGCTGTCCCACGGCCCGTGGGGAGGGGAAGGGGGGCGTGAAACCGTGACCGTCACACGCGTTCAGCGAAACACGCACAACGCACGCCGGTTCTGCCGCCTTACGCGAACCCGCTGCCGTCCGCCGGAGCACCCTCAGAGCCTGTGGGAGCCCCGGGGCGGGGCAGCGAGACGCGCCGGGAGAGGCCCGGCCCCTGAGGGGTTAACGGCGGCAAGATGGCGGCGCGGCGGCCCGCCCTTCTCCGCCCCCCGCGCGCGGGGCAGTGGCGCGCGGCCGGGCCCGCGGCTGTCGCGCGGTGATGAGTCACCGGCAGGCGCGCGGCGCGGGGGCGGCGGGCGCGCAGCGGGCCGCGAACATGGCCGGCGTTGCCGACGCCGCCGCCGCGCCGGGCACCGGCGGGGACGGGCGGCAGGACGGCGGCCGCGACGGGCGGCAGGACAGCGGCCGCGGGGAGCCGAAAACTCTCTGGGGGAGCAGCGAGCCGCGGCCGCCCGCCGCCGGCTCGGGACAGCCGTCCCCGCAGCAGCGAACGGAGACGTTGGGCTTCTACGAGAGCGACCGGGGCAGGAAGAAGAAGCGGAGCCTCTCGGGTGAGGGGCGGCGGCAGGGCGAGCGGCCTCCTCCTCGCGGCAGCGGGGGCTCGGGGATGGGGTGGCCCCCGCGGGGAACCGGGGTGGCCTTGGCGGTGCTGCCCGGGGCGGGCGGCTCTTGGCAGTGCCGCCGCCGCCCGCCCGTGCGAACTTGGGCGAGCGACTTCAGAAAGTGCGCGGGACCGGCCGGGCCCCGGGAACGCCGGGCCGCCCGCAGGGAGCTTTCCCTCAGCCCCTGCCCGTGGGTTCGGTCCGTGAAGCGGCCCGGACGGTGCGGTGGAGCCCGTCGGCGTGGCCGGCTGTGCCCCGGCTCTCCGTACGGGTCTGCTGGGGAAGGCGAGCGCGGGCGGACGCGTCCCCGTGCCCGGCCACGCAGTTTGACAACTGCTGCTGCTCAGGAGCTTTGTGAGCGGCACGGGCGGCGTCCGTGCAGGTGTGCTGTGCCTGAAGGTGGGACTGTGGCTGTCAGGCTCGATACCTGCTGCTTCCAGCGGGCGCAGGGTGACTGGAGCGGGGAAACTCGCGTTTCCCGAGCCTCGCGGGCCAGCCGGCTGCGGCTTCGCTCAACTTTCTTGCTGAAATGTTTCATCGTCTCACCGGTTCTTGTTACACGCTCACAGCTGTAGCTACAGCGGGCTTTGCTTCTGCTGCTTGCAGTAACGATGCCGTTTGAGCATTGCAGTTGTACACAGATTATTAAAAGTCATATAAAGTAAATGAAATTTACCGGCTGGGGATTTATGTGGAAAATTAAGGGGAAATGTCATGGCCTTTGCTATCAATATGCAGCTGTATTTACATTCATACTTCAACTGGTTATTCCAGATATCTACCAAGTAATTTTTGTAAATAGCCCTGCTGTTTTTGTAGAAACTGTCAGTCACCGTGTCAGGATTAATTTAATGTTGGTAAGATTATAAATAACTATATTAGCACTGTATTCTTAATTGTTTGGCTTGCTGAAAATCTGGAAAGTGCTTGAAGTGTTAAACTTTCAAGGCTTTGTCAGTCTTGGCTTGAATGTAGTAACACAGGCCTTACTGAGAAAAAAGAAAATAATAGGGGTTAGGATTTAACTTTAATTATGTTCCTTCTGAGTTTGATGGGTGCTGTGTCTGTTTCTGATGTGTTATATCATCGGACATGCAGCATCACTGACTGCAGTTCTGTGCTGTTGACGAGCACTACAGACTGTGAAGATGATGTAATTTCCACAGTTATAAAGGAATTGGCTTGATTGTAGTAGTTTGAATTGTTTTGAGGTGAAAAAAAAGTACATACTGATGTGCCTGAATAACAACTGAACAAATAACTTTATAAAAAGGGGATTGTTACTGAAGGTGGTGGAGAATACTTAACTAAGTTTGTGCAATTGATTTGAAATTTTGAAATAGTTAAAAATCTTCAGGGCTCTCTGATGCGTAATGGCAAGAAAACATAACAGGCTTCTTGATTGAGCAACTACAAGTTGTAACTCATCTAAGGGTAGCAATATATTAAATAATAGAGGTAGGGGTTTTTTCACATTGATGAAGCAGGACTAGTACTGTAAAGAGAACTTGTTTAGAGAAGAAGAAAATGTTTTTTAAAAGATATATTTTCTTGACTGATTAATTGGCGTGCTTATGGAAGAAGTGTGTATTTAGGATTGACAGGAGTGATGTGAATGCCTGGAATTGTTGTATTTATGATTAAATTTATGATTATAAAATAGAAATGTACTGAACTGCAGTGCATTTCACATTTCCAGAACTTTTCCTCTCCTTTCTGGTTAATGGTTATCCTTTGTGCAGCTATGCATTGAAGTATAACTTACCTCAAACACTGTCTTCTTACCTTGAAGGAATTTATATCCTTTTTTGTTTTTTGAAGATGCTTATGCTTTTCTGTCCTGAGGTGTGGAGATAAATGAGCATACTGTAAGCATTAAGAGTATGCTGTCTGAACAGATTAAACTTGGGCCACAGTATAAAACTTTCTGACTGCAAAAGAGGGGAATTTGAACTAGGGAAGGAATTTGAAGTAGGACGTAGAATTTATTTTTAAGAGAAAATGTCGCTGGATGCTTTGATAGCGGAATTAAGCTATTTTTCAAATGACTTATTACTTTGTTCTGCCTTGGTATCTGATGCTGCTCTTTTGGTTACTGTGTTTTTCCTACAGGGTCAGCCACTAATCTGTTTCCCAGCTGGCACAGAGCTGGGGCTGGTGCTGGGTGGCAGTCAGGGCTCAGAGGGGAGGTGGCTGAGTGACTGCGCACTCGGTGCATCCCCTGGCACGGGAGAGACGATTTTGCAGTCACAGAAAGTCTGGAGCTTGTATGTTGATCAACCTCCACGAGGATTGATTATCCCTCAATAGCTAGGGCATGAGAGTCTAAGGTGTTGAAAACTTAAAATCATTTGGGTTTCAGCTGTAGGCCTCTAAAATACGTTGTGTGAGGTAAGAAGGGGTGGGAACAGATAGTCATTAGCTAAAATCTTAGAATATCAGAAGTTGGCAGGGACTCCTAAGTTACCCCATAGTGCTTGCCCATATGCATGTATTTACTGTGTAGGAAACTTCAGTTGTTTGAGATTGCTTTAAGTTAGAGAAGGTTGGTTGTTTGAGGTGGAAGAAAATACACCTGGGCAGTGAACAGAGTAAATTATTTGGTGTGCTTATGCATATCTGTTTTTACTTTCAAGTTTTTAAACATTGAAGAATTGGCATAACCAAAGAAGTTACGAGTGATAGGGTTACAAAGGAAGACTCCAGAAAACAAATTTATAAGAGGTCTGAGCAGTGATTTCACAGAATGAACTTTGATTGAAACTTAATATGTAAATATTAGTTTATTACTACTCATTAAGCAACCTGTTGTTTTGTTTGTTTTAAAATAAATGCCTCTAAGGCTTCTAGTGGTTTGGCCTACTTAGTAGGAGTGGATCAGTAATACACAGATCATCCAAATCACTAACCAGTGACAAGCTCCTACATGGGAAAATGGTTCAGTTCTCATAGTTTTAAGGAAATCATGATTTATTAACAGTACATAATTAATGGGTAGTTAGTGAGTTTTATAGCTGGGATCACAGCAACGTGATAAATCACAATACCAGACATACAGAGAACATTAATGCACCACCACAAACAAAATGCCTGTAATCCCCCCAAGTTCTCATCACTCCTCCCACCTAAGGTAATATAGGCTGTAAGCACACCCTCTTTTGCTTCTTATGCTTGAACTGATTCCTTCTTTGCTTTTAAACTCTTGGTAATCTTCTGGCTACTGTGAAAGTCTTCATCTCCAGTGTGATGATTATTGAGAAGGCCTTGCCTCAGACAGTCTTGGGCAAATTCTTCATGCAGAGTGTCAGTACTTGCATTCCCCTCTTAGCAGCTGTTACCTGAGTTGTTTTACTAACAATGTATATACAGACTCTTCCTGCCCTGAAAAATGTAGAGCATGCTACCATAGAAGGTTACTTCTCCCTCCACTAGTCCCTAAGACTTTGGCTGAAATTTGAATTTACTATTTGTGAACGTGTGCTTGTATCATAGTAAGCGTCTGTAGCTTTTCATCTATTTGTCTAGATAAGTGATTTTGTCTTCTGGGTTTTGTGTGGACATTGATAATTCCTGGTTTTAGATACCAATAACCAGAGATGTTGAACTTCATTGTAGTGTTCTGTCACTTCTGAAGTGTGACAAGGACATGGTAGTGTCAGACCTCATTAGTGAGTGTTGAAGTTTAAGTTCAACCTTCTTGTGCTGACAGCTTGAATTTCATAATTATAATTTCATATATTAATTTTGTAAGACTTCTCTGTGCAAAGTCTTTTTTAGAAGCTGTATAAGCTGCTTAAGCACAGGCCAGTCAGCCCTCAGGTTATTTACCTACAGCCATGAAAGCATAGGAGATCTGTATGTGCATGATGGCTTTTTGGTTGTGAAAGACCTGGTCACCAAAGGTTCAGTGTGTTTGTTCTGTTTGTGCACTGAATCGCTTGGGATTGTGTCTGTGAGCGTTTTGCTCTTGCAGAAAGCTGTTCTTTAAAATAAAGAACAAGTTGCTAATGCTGCTGAGAGAGAAAATAGCTTTTAAAAAGTCAAAAATAGAGTTCAGTAAATTTAGGAGGTCTGACAATACATTAAAGATTAGATTCACTCAGCATGTTGCATTTTGTGTAGCGGCTTTGAGTAATGCTTTGTAGAAGTGGGATGTCTGATTGCCTGTGAAAAGTAGCTTGTTTGTTGGGAGGCAGCAGGGGATGAATGGGAAAGCACCGGACTTGGATCTCCTGTAACTCCTTCCATGCAAAGTTATTTAACTATCAGCAGAAACCTTCTGGGTTAGAGGGCATGAGAATGAAACATGTAGCAAATAATAAGTAACAAAAGTATAGCAGCTTCTCACCCTCTGGAGGTCCTGCCTGAAGTGTCTTGTGCTTACTGTGTTTCTGAATAGATCTTTCCTTGCTGAGATTCATCAGTGCTGAGCTAACAAGAGGTTATTTCCTTGAACACAATGAAGCAAAATACACAGAGCGGCGAGAGAGAGTGTACACATGCATGAGGATACCAAAAGAACTGGAAAAGGTGAAGTATGCTCTAATATTTGATCCAATTTAGAGATGAAATCTGTTGAATTAAATTATTTAAAGAACTATTTATTTTTAAAACACTTCTATTATAAAAACAAGATTTAAACCTCTATAGTGATTATTTTCCAATGTTACTAGCTTAAACATTTTTGTTTCAGGGTTTTCTTGCCTGTTTGCTTGTTGCTGCTGGCAACTCTTGTTATTAGCAGAGACAAGTGCAGATGATGACAAATTAATTCGAAGATAAAGATGTCACTGATCCTTAAAGGAATAAGCAAGCAAAAGAAAACTTTTTACAGCAAAATGTGATTTTACATTAAAAAAAGGTTGTTTCAAAGATTTTTTCCTATGTAAAATTCTTTGAGGATAAGAAGGTTTCAGTCTTATAAAAATTGGCAACAGATGAGTTTTTCTAAGGTTGACTTAATTTTCATAGTCTTTTATTTTGCTTCATGCCACTGTTTACCACATCTCCCCTTTCTACCAGTCTTATGGCCCTTCCTGAGGGATCCTTGCCACCTTGTTTATGTCAGCTTAGATATTGTTCTGGCCCTGCAGTGAGCCAATTTTGTTCTGGCTTAGCCATGTTGATTTGGGAGGCAGCAGCAGCAGCAGTGTGCACAGGAATGATGAGTGAGGCAACATCAGTAGTAGAGTTTGTCTAGGCTGCAGTGTAATGATAACACTAAAATTAATACTGCTAAAATTCCCAAAATCTCTAGGGATGAAGTTACACAGAGCTAAATCCTTTTACTTTAGACTGAAGAAAGAAGCTTCTTTTGCTCTTCCTCCCACTTCAGTCTCCTGCTTTATGCCTGTTTTGCATGAGCTGTGGTGGTTGTTGGACCGTTCCAGGAGTTAAATCCACTCATAACTCAGCAGTGAATGTTACACTTTCCTTGCTCTGTTTGCTCTGTGCTAGAATAGTGGTCTGATTTGTTCAGCCAATGTTCTTGAGCATCCAAGTCCACACAAGAACAGAAGGGGAGCTTTATAACTAAAGATGAAATAGCAGTGAAGGGGGAAGGAAGGGTGGGCAGGATTCCCTTGGTCAGTAGTGCTCGTGTTCCCCCTTCAGTATCATTAAATTCATCCTTCAGCCATGATGAAGCCTGGCTTTACCAAACTAAATTCCCAGTCAGGTCCTGCAGAAAATCACAGAATGGATGAGATTGGGATAGACCCATGGAGCAGTCTATCCCCTTGCCTGAAGCTGTGTAACCTACAACAGGATTTTCAGGATTGGAGGCTGTGAACATCTCCAGTGATGGTGTCTTCACATCCTCAGTGTTTACCCATTCCAGTTTATGACAGAATACTCCACTGATGGTAGAGACTCAGTTGAACGATACAGCATTTCGACATCATCTCCATTTTAATCATGTAGATTATTACATGCTGTCTCCAAGGCACAGAAATTATTCTGAAGGATCGTCACCATAGCTTTTTAATAAAACTTTCAGTGTGTAAGAACATGTAATATCCAGCAGCCTTTTTATAAATAAGATTAATACTGTAAGTGGTGCAATTGATGGGTTTTGCATGGTGAATCAAACTTCAGTCTGTGCTTTGAATATGAAATATTATGAAACTGAATAATAAAGAGATTTAAAAAATGATAGCAATCTGTTTACAGTGAGATTATGAAATAATTTTTTAGTTCTTTGCATTGGCTTAGTCTATGTTAGTATACATACTAACTATATCAAATTGAGCACCTAGAAATCAACTAAATAGTGTACAGATCATCACCTGTTGCAGAAACCACTTGCTGACATGATACAGAAATCTGCTTAGTTGAAATAAGATATGTGAGACACTAGTAAAGGAAGAGAGGAATTTTCTTGATGGCTTGTTTTGTTTACTACCTTATAATTACAGAATAAGAATGAAAACTATAATCAGGTAGAGTGAGAATAAATTGGAGTAAATTTATCACAGCTTAATCTCGGGAGATATTACTTAATAGGCACTTATGTAACATCTGTAGTTTTAGAGAGGGGGGTAATGTTCAAAGGGTAGTAGTTGTATTGATTGCTATTGTTATGACTACCCCTTTTTTATTTAGAGAAGTTAGATAATTTACCATGTAAACTCTACTACCACTCAAGCATTTTGTGCAGTTTTAGTGGGAGCTTTTCATTGCAGTAGGTTACTTATACTAAATAAGGTGATCTCTATTCCTGCCATCTTAAGGGAACAGTTTTCAGTTGATCTCAAAATTAAACTTTATGCTCCTTTATTAAATTATAGTTATGATGATGGAAAAGCTCTGTAGGTTTTTCTGTTAGTTCCTTAATATCTGGAATGGAGCAGCAAAAATAATGTTTACAGAAAACAGTAGAAGGTTCAGCACTGATTATATTTCATCAGATGCACGTAGTAAAAACGTTGGGAAAATGAGTACGATAAACAGTAATTGCAAATATTAATGCAAGCTTACAGACTGTGAAACACGGTCATTGCACTAAGGTGGAGAAGAAGTCTGTCTAAATCTAAAAGAAAAAGTAGTGGTTTTGAGATTAGAAAGATGTCCTCAAAGAACACAAGCAAAGTGACAGGCTGTCTTTCTGTTTTGTTTGGGTTAAGGAGTTTAAAAATACTAAGTGTTCAGTTTCAGTCATCTTCAGTGCTTCAATATTCAACACCTAGTTTAAAAGTTATTTTAAAAGAAATGGATAGCTTAATGGCATATTTAAAGCAGTGCATAAATTTATCTGCAGTTCTTGTAACCACTACTCCTGATAACTTTGAATAATAACTCAAAATGCTGAAATTTTAGAAAATGGTACTAGAGGTGAATGAGTAAATATCAGGAAAGAGACCTTAACATCGTGATGGTGTTGAAGTGTTCTACCACTGTAGAATTGGTTGAAATAATATTATAAAGGAAAGTACAAACTCAGGGATGATGGCAGTGCTGTTGTGCCTGAGTCAGTTGTCTTCTGTGGCTTGTGGATAGTTCTGGAGTGCAGTCTGTAGGACTGCTTTCAGAGTTACTAGGATGTATGAGGGCGTAAGAGTGCTCACTGGACCTGGAACTGGCCATGCACAAGCTAATAAAGAAGGTACTTTGAAAGGCAAAGGGATTGTGAGAGATAAAAATAATTTGCTTGTGCTTTGGTTTATACCCCCACACTAGTATCTTCCTTTCCCATCAGCAGTACATACCACTTTCACATGTAAATGCATCTCTGACATGGATATGTAGGTCTGCTTAGATGTTGCTAGTCTTAATTGTGTAGCCAGTTAAGCTGGCTTCTGTGGGATTATCCTTGCAGGAAAAAATACTAACTCAAGGTCTGACAGAAGCATAAAAGCATATTTCTAGAATTTGGAGTTGTAGAGTTTATGTCTGGTTAAATTATCATAGAGTTCCTTGGCTTGTAGCCACAATGAATGGCTTTAATGTTTGTGTAAATTAAGGATAAAACCTTTAAACTGAGGGCAACTGGAAGCTGACCTCTTTATATTTTATATTCTTTGTATGAAGAAGGTGGTTATTCTTTGGAGGAGATCTACCACAGCTGTAATTAGCTGTGCAATAGAAAATTTACAAGCTAATAGAAGACTCTTTGGGGGCAGGAAATAATGTTGAAAAAGGAGGTAGGTAGAAAATGACTTTACACATTTACACACAGCTCTGTGGGTTTTTTCCTCTAAGGTTAAAACATGAACTTTGGTAACCTTACAGGAAAGTCACCACTGGAAAATGAGCTACAGTTTTTATTCAACTGCAGTTTATATATTAAAGACTAAGTTCAGTGAGCTGTGAAAGTCTACAAAAGCCTTTGCTGCTTGGACCTTGTGGTGCAGAATTTTTGCTGAATAGTCTTCAAATGCACAGCATGTTAATATTTTTTACAGTTCAGCTGATTGAACAAGTGAGAATATTGTGCTTATTTGGTTAATAAGTCTTATGTAAATGTATTTTTCATAACATAATTGTTTATAAACTTTTTGTAAATTTTATAAACTACTAACATACTTCTGTTTTATTTTTGTAATTTAGTTGATGTTTTTTGGAATCTTTTTGTGCCTGGATGCTTTTCTGTATGTGTTCACCCTGCTTCCTTTGAGAGTTTTTCTGGCAATGTTCCGGTTCATCACTTTGCCTTGCTATGGCTTACGGTAAGTTGATTCAAGAGAAAGGTGTTGCTATCCTTAAATAATATGTCACCGTTTATATGTGTGCTTCTTTTTGTGGCCTTTCAGTGCCACTTGAACTACTAATGACTTCTTCCATTGTAAAACAGAAGTCTCAATCTAAACTAGCCAAAGTAAGTGTGTGAGACTTTTAAGCTCAACCAGCAGTCACTAACTGTCATCATTGCTTCCTTCAGACACAGCAGTTTGATAACAGCACCACTTAGACATATTCAGGTTAGTAAAGGAGAGAGATGTAACCTTACCTTATAGTTTTGTTCTTTTATCTAACATCTATTTGAACATTTTTTAAAATTTCTTAGACTTGGCTCATGTCTTTTGATAGGCTCTTTGATATTGAAACAGAAGTTGTTTGTATTTTAGCAGTAAAAGCTTTCCTTATTTTCATGGAAAACTTTGCTGAAAAGATCCCTGAATAAAATATGTTCTTTCCTCTGAAGAATTCTAGAAAGTGAAACATGGAGAGGAAAACCAATCAGAATATTAAGAAATTTTAGATCTTAATGCCTTGATTTTCTGTTCATAGCGATACTAAGAAGTTGATAATACATTAAATTTTTAGTTTGCCCTTCTGGCATAGGCATCAAAAATTGGATAGAATTAATTTCCTTCATAAAATCTCATACTTCATGGTAAAGTTGGTTGTATGAGTCTTAAGTGCAGCCTAAAATAAAAGGAGCGCTTGTATTGATGTTATCTTTTTTGCTTGAATAAAGACTTCAGGATCTTTATTCTGAATTTTCCAAAACTTGAAGTTTATTTATGGTTACTGATTTTTTTTTTTTAATCAAGTTGTTTGTATTTGCATTATCAGTATTGTCTTTTATATGTGAAGGTCTTTTAGATGCATAGTTTAGAAATGTATGTTCTGATTGCAGCAATTGCTAGTTTAGCTACAAAAAAATAGTATTTTAAAATCTAGTCTAAAGATGAAATGTTTGTATTTGGTGGTGTTAAACATAGGCACTAGATGGCAGTCTTTAGTGTTTTATTGTGCTGTTAATTTTGAACTGACCCTCATACTTGTTATGTAAAGAGAGTTTTCTTAGCAGTGTAAAAATGACAGTTATTTGGTTTTAGCCTGATGACAAGGCAAATTATGTGCCTATTTCTAGATATCTGTATGGATTCTATTACTAAATTCAGGTAAATGTGATGGAGTTCAACGTAGCATTTGAATCTCTTTTTTTGTATAAAAATCTTCTTCCTCTTTTATAAACTCAGCTTTGCTTTTGGCAAAGACTTTTTTCTGCTCCTCTGAAATGACATTTAAAGATTTCAAAGACCAGTTGCTGGTTTAGGTTATTGTTCAATATGCGGACGAAAGTGACTTTTGAAGCACCATATGCACTCAGATGTATGTGATATGTGTATATCTGCATGCATGCACCTGCAACGCTAATATTTAGTCTGCTTGCTTGACAGTATTTTGTGTGTAAGGCACAACAGAAGCCAGTTTAATCTATTGAACTTGACTGTGTTAAAGTATTATCAAGTAAGATGCTGTGAAACTGAGATTATCTTGAGTGAAGACGTCTTTGTTTTTGTAACAACTCCTGAAGCAATTTCTTTCTTCACCATTTCCTCCAATGTGTTTGGAATTTAGTTCACTAGAATCTCTACTTGTTCAGTACATGAAGCTTTGTCTAATTCATTCATGTTGGTGACTTTGTACTGGAAGTTTTAAGACTCATGTCTGTAATATGTAATGGAACTTCTTCAGATGTAATGATTCTTATTTCCAAGTATTCAGAGCCTGCACTTTGAATTTTGGGGAGTTTTCTTGTTTTTTGTAGTTCGTAGTTTTGCTGATTTTATTTGTTATGGCAAAAAATATTTGTGATTTTCTTCCAGCTCAGGAAATACATTTTTACATATTTGTAACAAAATAGATTTGAATAGGTAAAGCACTTTTGTAATTACAAAAGGTACTTAGAAAGCAGGTGGCTGTTTATTTTTTAGCTTGCACTTCCTTGCAAATATTAAATAAATGTTGTCTAGTTGTTACTTGAACCTGCCACATCATATTCCATTCTGTGTAGTAAATAAAAGTGCTCCTCCCTTCATCTTGACATTTTTCTCAACATCACAGTGAAGTAAATAATTTAGTAGTGAGTATTCTGTTTCCCTTCCAGTTTTCAGTTCAATTATTTCCTCATAATTCTATCTTCTCTTTTCAGTGTAGAGAAAATTATATTACTCATTATTAAAAAAAAAAAATTCTATATAAATGGGCTAATTCCTGTCTATGGTATATTATGCAAAGTGCTTAAATATAGGGGAAGCAGTTTACAGCCTCTTCCACATGTTGTAACGTGGTGGGCTGGTGTGATGGTGAGGTGCTACAACCTTCTCACGCTTCTACGGACTTCAGAAGGGAAACTAAGAGTAATGTATTTTAAAGAAAAGAGTTTCCTTCTTCTGCCCAGGCAGTGTAAGCACTTCAGTTTGACTTCTGTCATTCTTCCTCATCACTTGATCTTTCTTGATCTCTTCTGAGCAAATTTAGTTCTATATTTTTGTCAGTGCTATATTGGTGCTGACAAAACAATTTTTTAAAAAACTTCAAGAACTGCAGTCAGAAGAATGCAAGATTCTATCACTGAGTGAACTAAACTGCTTTGTTTAATTACTGAGATCGAACTGGCAAAGGCTGAATCATCACATGGTGTAGTTTTGGCAGGTGCAACTTTATTGCACCTATGCTCTATAAGGGGCAGGGTGCTTTTAAAAAAATTAACACACACACAATTCACAGGATTAGATTACATCTTCTGAAATAACAAAAAATCATCTCTACTGTATTTTCTTTTGAGATAAGAGAAATTTCCTAAATTATTCTCTTTTAATCTTGTAGACTATTCTCACTTTATTAAAATATTCCTTGACAGCATTAAAGGTTTGTTGTTCCAGCAAAGTCTGTGCCAAGGTAGGCAGAGAAGTGGACCTGGTGGAGTTCTGTTTGAATTAGAGTCCTTGGTGACAGGTTCCTAAAACTAACTCTGCCAGAGGTTGAAAGGTCCAGTTTCATTTTACAATTCAGACAATTTTTATCAATACCTAGACCCAGAGATTCTGGGTAGATTAATATTGCTGCTGGTTTTGAAGCTCTTTCACAGAGCTAACCTACTATTTTTCTCGAAAATATCTTGCATACCAATAAAAGTCGATGTAGGAATGTGGAAAAGCTCTTCTGCATTATTTGTAAAACACCATGATATGAAAGCTAAAATTGCATTAGCAATTATTTAGTGAAACTCTGATGAGATTCCCAATTTAATTATGTTTAAAGGCATTTACATCATCTCCACAAAGCAAGAAAAGATTTATGAGGTAAAGTGATATTCTTTTCTCCAAATTGTAGTTTTCACAAGAAAATACAGTAGAAGATTATGAATTTTCTTACATGTAAAAATAGATTGACAAAACCTTTACAAGAGACCTCCCACACACACCTCATCGGCAGGGGTTCCCCACACCCCACTGCTGGCAGTGGGTCCAGGACCTTTTGGGCTCTCCTAAGGGATGAGGGCAGCACCTGGATGGAGGAAGCCCAACAAGATCAGATTTTGTGTGAGCAGCACCCCCTGCCCCTAAATGCCCCAGCACCTCCAGTGCCTCACACCAGAGCTGAATCCCACCAGAACTGGAGCATGGTGCTGATGACACCACGGTTGTGGGTCCAATCCCTGAACGGGCCATTTGCTTGAGAGTTGGACTTAGTGATCCTTGTGGGTCCCTTCCAACTCATGGAATATTCTGTGCATCTGTAAATTTTTCCATGTGGAAGTAGATATAGACACATTATAAATACATGTTCTGTGTTTTTCTTTTCCTCTGCCCTCTGAAATAAGTGAATTTAGGTCCTGTCTGCAATAACTTCAGCTACATTCTATGTCCCTCTTAAAATTCCCATTGACATCCTGTGAATTCAGATTCAGGTTTTTCAGTAGAAAATAAATAGAACAGCATTATTCCAAGAAAGAAAGCATATCTAGAAGAATAAAACAAACAAATACTCTAACATTCTTCTTATGGACATTATTTATTTGTTCATATTATCAGGCTGTTAAATAAATTTGAACCTCTGTTGCACACTTGTTCCCAAGCCTTTTTTTTTTCTTTTTTTTGCTGAGGAATTTTGCTATGAAATCCATAAGCTTCCTGTTGTCACCTGAAGATTGTTGAGGAAGTTGTGCATCTGCCCACCAAAATGTGCAGCTTTCTACCAACCAAGAAAAGGAAGCTGCATTCATTATTTTCTGAAGTATACTCTCACATCAAGTACTCCTTTCTCCTTTCCATAACAGTGCATAGTGTAGCGACATTACAACCTTCTCTTTCTTTCTTTCTTGTAAATCAGACCGAAGGGAAGAGCACTTTCACTTCCTTTATAGGATGGAATGTGGTGTCACAGGGATTCCTCCTTGGTGAGTAAATCCTGATTTTCTTTTTCCTTCTGTGCTGTCAGCCAAATTCACCTATCTACATGTAATCAGTAAAAAGGCTGGTTACAAATGATTAGTATAGCTATTAGATACAACACACCTCGAAGGAGAAACCAACACTTAGTTTTAAAAACAAACACATGAAATTGATTCAGTGCTGTTTGTGGTAGGTATATTTTCTTATGTAATTTTACATCATTGTGGAAATAAGTGGTTGTCTTAGATTTAAAACATTTTTCACATAGAGTGCCTGTGGACCAATTTGGCCCAGTTTAAAAAAGCATATCCTGGAAAAACTGTAGCCCCTGCTGTACTTCAGTTTATAGTGCCTTAAGCTTTTTGAGGTTTCTTTTAAGTACTGTTTCAATCAGGTTCATAGCTATATTTTTGTGTGTACTTAAAGCAGGTTTTTTTGTAATGCTTAACCTCAGTCTTAGGGAATTCGGAAAGTTCATTGCCAGGTATCTTAGTGTTAGACTTACAGATAATTCTATGCGTAATAAAATACAGCACCTTAGCATATGTTTGTTTACTGTTTTCAGTTATATTTGATTCTGTTATTTAAAAATATAAGCCTAATGAAAGCTTTTTCTAGTTGTCACTTATTTGAAACCTCGTTTTATTTTTTTTTTTTTATTTTTTTGAGACAGCTCTCTTCGGGGCCTAACAGCAAGGTTGGTTTTGTTTCATTCTTAGCATGGTCTCGTGCTGTATTGTGTGCATGTAGAGGCTTTTTATTGTTGGAGAAATGCAATGCCACCTAAACTTGGCAAGCTTGGCTCTCAGTTTCTTAGAATCCTTTATTTGGGACTTATTTTTCTTATCAGTTTGTATAATCACAATTTTATATCAGTGAAGTCCTGCATACTGTCAGGTGTACCTCTTCTTAAAATTAAAAATTGGAAATTAGATTTGCTCAAAATAGCTTCTTTTCCTGAAGCCAAACTTTAGCACAACTGTAGGGAAATATTTCCAATAGATCACATAGTCCATTTAAAAAAAATTAGTGTGTAGCTATGTGGGCAAGTATACCCTTTAGACAACCTTTTTTGGATTTATTTTCCCTAACATCTTTACTTATGCTAACCAGAAAATATCCCCTTATGTGCTGATGTAATAATTTTTGTTAGTGCTTCATGTAAAATTAGAAATTTGTGACACCACAGTTCACTAATGAAGGATATATTGAAGAATTGAGAATTTGGTAAAGAGTACATGTAAATCAAAACCCCATTGTTCAGTTTCCGTGCAAGTGTCTTTGATGTAAAATGGAGAAAGAAAGGATACCTAAGCAAAACTTTACTAGATCACTATAAGAATAACTGAAATATATTATTATAGATCTCAATGGTTATAATACAATCAGAAGAGGTTTGCTGTAAAATACATGCTTGAACTTGTAACATGCTAAAAGACTTATTCTGTGCATTATTAGCTGAAAAATAAACTCAAGTAAAAAGGGTTTTTTCAAGTGTCAACATTTATAGAAATATTACTGTTACAAAAGCATACTTTAAAATGTATATGTGTATGTATGTTATTAAGATGAAAATACCCATCTGAAACATCTTTGAAGTGACACTGTATTCTTATCTTTGAATTACTGTATAGATCACATCAGTACTGGAAATTTTATATGTGTTGACTTCATAGGAGTAATTGTTTACAATAATCTGGATTATTTGGATGAGGCTAAATAGTCTAAACTAAAGGAACCAATTAAAACGCAGTGAATTGTATCAATAAACAAGAAAAAATCTAGAATGCCTGTTGGTTTTTAAATCAACTAACAAAACAATCAGAACCCAAACAACTCTAAAAGATGATTGGAAAATCATATGTAATCAGATTAGTGAAGAATTGAGGAGCATCAAGAGGCCTGGAAGACAAAAATAAAGAAATCATATGACATCTTGTGACAGTTTGTGCAGTTAAGTTTAAAATAATATATTCAGAGTGCATATGGGTTGGATGCCAAAGAAGCTAAGTGCTCAGACAAATGTACTTGTCTGCAGATTACAAATGTAGTGAAAGCATTTTGTAGGTGCCAGTTACTGAAAAGCATACCAGAAGCAACTGTAGTGAGACTTTCTTTTTAGACTTTTTATACAGTAAGAAGAAATTTCTCTTTGTCCAGGCTGCATTTCATGTTCTGAATGGATTAAATACTTTAAATTCAATAAGCAAGGCTTATAAAAATACCTAACACACAACCTTGGTTTTCTTGGAAATCACTTGCTTAAGCAATCTTGTGCATTAGCTGCTTGTGATTTTGAACACATTAAAGACAAATATTGGTAAACTGTGATTTATTTTCAATAATGCTCTGTTTGATGCTGAGTAACTTCAGTTGCACAGCTGTCGGAACAAAAACGAGTTTGATGGGGTAGATACCAATACTTAGAAACCCTTGAGCTGATTTGTTTCTGTAAAAAATTAAAAAGAAAATACTGTGAGATCCATCCTGCTGTTCAGCAGCAAACGTTAAGGGTCAGTAGTGTGACCACCTGTGTAGTCATAGCCCAAATGGATGATGGAACCTAATGGAACCTAATGCTTTTCAACCAGTAGATGGAGACAGAACTCTTACTACTGCATAAAATGTAGATCATGGCATTTTGAGTATGATGTTAAAGAGAAATACCTCGAAAATTACAGACAGGTAACTAGTTCCTTAAGCTTTCACTTAAGAGTCTGCTTATGATGAGCACTGGTTTTCACACTGGATTTTTCTTGATTGGTTTTGTGTAGTTTGTGATATAAGTTTGTCTTCATTTTGTAACAGAGGAGATTTTTTTTACAAGTATCACAAGTCATCTTGAAAAAAAAAGTTATTTTTCCTAACATTTATTGAAATTTGTCAATAGCAAGGATATTTGGTAACATTCTAATTTGATAGTATTTTAATTTAATTTTATCAAGTAGCAAAGTAATCCTTCCTAACTATTTATCTATTTATAAGGCAATTTGCTTGCTTTTAGCTTTCCAAAAGAAGAGAACATACACAGATCCAATGCTTTTATAATCAGAGGAAAAACTTGGATTTACAGTTTCTAAATTGGTCTCATGGTGGACAAACCATAAATTGGAAAGTTTGAAGCATGAGTATGAAACTTTGATTGTTATTGTGTTGTAAAAAGTAGATTTTTTCTGTAACAGACTGATTGGCTCAGTTCCTGGTTGATGTCAGTCAGTGCATTGTGGAAATCTTGCCATAGTTTGACTTTCAACTGCTTTAAATATTGTGTGAAAAGCATTGAGTGTGGTATGCTTCTGCTTTTTTAACAATTGACTGGGCTGAAACAGAAGCAAGCTGTGGTGGAATAGGGAGGTATAGTAGTATGGCTTGCACATCACTTTATATTGAAAGGAGTAATAAGCTCGTATATCCCATTAAGTATGGATTTCTGTGTTTATGGTATTTTGAGAAGTAAGGCTTTGTTTCAGTGGAGATTTTCTGTTAATTAGTAGATCGATTATAATGACAAATGTACTCAAAGGCTGAGGATTTTGAACATCTTAAGTTCATGCTGTAGAATAGTTAAGTCTCTGTGGTTTCTTTCTGTATTGTCATAATCTGCTGGTTAATATTCCAGTGCAAGAGAGTTTCTCTGTAGGGGAATGCTTGGATTTTCACTGAATTCATGCAGAGTGAAGAATCATCTCGTGTTAAACATTTTGGTGTATTCAGTGTTAGTAAAGCAATATAAGATTTTACATAGTAGGTAATAGAATGGATAAGTCTTACTTTTTAGTATTAAGGTACTTTGCTGTTTGAAGAAGTTTTAAAATTTGATTCCTTGATGGTCTAGGCTATATAGCTAATGTGGGAACTTGAGACTTAGCACAATGAAACCACTTGTAAAATTTAGTATAGAGCATCTTAAAGAGCATGACTTAAAGCAAAAAATATTTGAAGTAGTAATGGAATAATCATAGAATCATTGAATGGTTTGGGTTGGAAGGGACCTTAAAGATCATCAGTTCCAGCCCCTCTGCCATGGGCAGGGATACTTTACACTAAGCCAGTTTCCTCAAATAATGGCAGAAAATAATTAGGTGGAAAGATATAAATCATGTATCGTAATAAGGTGATTTTGAAGAACAGTCCAGGTGCACTGTGTCATTTTATTTAGTGGTTTGAGGTGTGAAAATTGTGAGGTAAATTATATTCAGCTAAATTTTGAAACCATGTAACATTATTTTTGGAATCTGGTAGGATATTAGAGGAACTACATCTTGAACAAAGGCTCTCATGATACTGTCAAGAGCATTCATTAAAGCCAGGCAAGTGTTAATATTTAAATCAATTGTGCACCATCACTGTATGCTTGGGATAGCTTTGAAGGAAAAGACGAACTACTTTCTACAGAAAAATTCTACTGCCCACTCTTTTGTTACCTTGCTACCAGAGGAAAGTTGTATGGTTGTAGTGCTCTTTAATTATTGTTCTCACTTTGTCACTCATGAGAAAAAGGACCCATATGTAATTTTCATATGAAATTTTCCTCGCTGTCATAATTCATGCACAGCTGTAAAAATGTGATGTGTTTGGAAGTGAGCTGAGCTGTTTCAGGTTCTCATAACTCTGTTCAATGGTTTCTAAAGATCACAGGATCACACTCTGAGTTATCACATCACCTCAGTATTGTCTAGTTATTAAAACTTGGGTCCCTACTTTCAAGTGAGGTATTGAAATTACCAGCACTATGCCATGTTTTTCTTGTTTGTTTTTTGGCCTTTTTGTAGTTGTCATCGTTTGGCCAGTATAAGCTTTTTAATTTTGTTTCTTTGAGCTTCTGTGGTGCTCATGATGTGCATGACTACAGCAGTATGAATGTGCATGTGATATTAATCACAAGGTCTGATTAGTTAGTGCTTAAGATGTCCTGAAACTACTTTTCAGTGCTGGCATTGAGTAGTTACTGGAGACAATAAGTAAAAGCATATATTGAGAAAAATGAATGCAGAATGCTGGGATGCTGTGACAGGCATGAAATTGCATCAGGCAGTGTGTGTTTATATGTATTAAACAGCTTAATCCAAAGGATAGGAATGATTTGTGCCAAATACAGATTAAACCTGTGTGCCTGATTGTATACTAAAACTGCAATGGTCAGCTCTCACTGAGCACTGGCTGTATAATTTCATTACTGCAGGCTTTGCAGTCAGTTCTGTGTATTTGCCAAAAGGTGATAAATCATTAGACCTAATCTGTTTACCTGATTTCCTTGTCTTTGTAGGAAATAATTGTCCCTTTTCTGTATTTTATGCAGAACCACACCTCAAAATCCTTTTTTAAATGTTACTAACCAGAGCGGAAGATGATTCTGGTACAATAAAACTGCTTCTATGGATTTATGAAATAGACATGTTTGATCTCTCTCAATTGGAAACATGCTATAGTGGTACACTGTAGATTCCTTATTTAGTCAATATGAAAGGGTCTTTCCTAGTATACAGTGAAAGAACACTAGAATATATTGTAAATGCCAGGATCTTCTTACTCTTCTCACTTTCTAGAAAGCAGTTTTCTGTAGTCAATCTTTACAGTAATCCCTTGTACTCAGTAGAGGGTTGAGATGCTGGCAGCTCTTCTGTCATCAGACTGAGAAATTTGAAACTCTGAGGATATTTTTATGACTAAGATATTGTAGTTTAGTCCTAGCTGGCTCCTAAGTACTATGCAGTCACTCACTCACTCCTTCCTGTGGGGATGGGAATTGGAAAGTTAAGGGTTGAGATAAGAGCATAAGATAAGCTCATGGGTTGAGATAAGAACAATTTAATAATTGAAACAAAATATGCTGATAATAGTACTAAATATGATAATAATAGTAATGAAAAGGAGAAGGGGAGAGTCTAATAGAATCCTAAGAGAAACATTCTAAGAGAAACAAGTGATAAGTTATCCACTAGCCACTGCCTGGTACTCAGCCAGTCCCTGAACAGTGATAGACCTCATTCTGGGTAACTCCTCCTGGGTGTGATGCTCTGTGGTGTGGAATATTCCTTTTGGCCAGTTTGTGACATCCTGTCCTGGCTACACTTTGTGCCAGCCTTCTGTGCAGCTCCTCTCTAGTAGAGCAAAAGACAGTCAAAAATCCTTGAGTCAGGGTAAACACTTCTTAGCAGCAACCAAAACATTCAGTGAGTTATCAGCATTCTTACACTAAATCCAAAAAAACAGCTACTAAAAATAAAAGGCACTCTGTCCCTGTCCAAACCAGGACTCTTCTTCTGAAGTTGTCACTGTCATTACTGTTGGTTCTGCTTCTCATGTGGATGAGAAGCACAGGAAGTTACATAGAACTTTGCATAAAACATTAATAGATTGTATTTTTAATTAAAATATCAGAAAAATATTGTTTATTGCAGTTTTTTTTCCTAGACATACAGAGAGACTACTGAGAAAATAAATCCAAGTCACCTTGAGAAGTAGGACAAGAGGACCTTATGTAGTGCCAGGAGAGGTTTAGATTGGATATTAGGAAAAATTTCTTCACCAAAATGATTGTAAAGTGATGGAACAGGCTGCTGCTCAGGGGAGTAGTGGAACCACAATTTCTGGAGGTACTTAAAAGATGCATAGACTGTGGTTTAATGATGGACTTGGCAGTGATAAGTTGACAGGTAGACTTCATTATCTGAAAGATCCTTTCCAACCTAAATGATTCTAAAATTCTCTAAAAACATTATTTAAATGGGATCTGTTCTACAAAAGTTTAATTCCTGTAAAGCACAGCAATCAAGAGTAGTTGATCTCACTCTTTAGGATTGCATTTGAATTGAATCTCAGAGATAATAAAATTTGTTCTGTACACAGCACATTCTCAAAATCTTTTAATCTCACCGGTGTATAGGATGCTGTGTGCAAGTTTGCATGCAACTTCATAGAGAGTTAGTCTCCTGAGATAGTTTTCAGAGTTGAGACCACCTTTTGAAGAGCAGTTGTGTTCCTGGTTTTATGTCTCTCTTCTCAGAATTTGTAGTCCCCTGTGATGGTTGCTGTATGCATTTACATTGGCATTTCCTGAGTTGGTTTTACTTGAGTGTAGTCGTACAGATGAAAATCAACACAAGAAGAAGACTGATAGAGCTATCAGTACAGAACATCTGCAACTTGTGACTGGTGGTTGAGCATCTTTGATGTTACGTGTAAGCCAGAAAACCTTTGATGTGGTATTTTCAGTCTGTATTGACTTGTGGACATCAAAGCATTTTCCTGTGAGAATCTGTCTGGACTGCTTCAGAAGCTTCATAAACAGATTCTACTCACTAGTGCATTTCAGTAAGAGACCATTCTGTCATTAAAGTTGGTACCTTAAAGACTGTGAATGAGATTTTCAAGTGGGTGTCTCTTTTGTTCATCAGGTTTTATCTACCAGGTACTCACTACTTCTCTAATGATAAGGTAGTTGTTGGCTGAAAAAATGACAATGCTGATTTCCTGAGTAATAGATTCTGATTCTCCTTTTCATGTGCTAAGGCCTGGCATTACTGTTGTGACATAATAGTACCTTTACCACTGTATCCCAATCTGTATTTCGGAGTTTGAGTGTTGTACAGAAATGACTGAATACTCTTCCAAAATGGAAGTAGATTGGAAAAAAAGGAATATGCTGTTACTCAGCATGTGAATAGTAATAATAATTACAGACTTGTTCAGGTCATGTAAATATTTCAATATATACTATTATATTGCAATGTCTATAGTTGTTTAAGTCAGATGTAATTAAATAAGGCAGTAAATTTTCAAAGTGTGATTTTACAGGTTGGGGAGGGTGCATATTTTTTGGGTGTCATGCAAAGACAGACATAGGCTTTTTAAGCAGTGGGCAAAAGGTACACGTTCAGTTTTGTTTTAATTTTTTCAGTTGGTGTTTGCAGTTAAAACTCAGTTTGGGGACCAAAGAAAGGAAGAAGGTTCACTGAGGCATCTTGTCAAGGACTTAAGCTGAAATAAGATATGGTGTGAATATTGTTTGTTACTGGAGGACTTCTGAAAGCAAGAAAATATCTCTTAGGGAGACAAAGCCCCTGTAAGCAGTTCTGTTATGCTGGACCAAGTTGAATTCTGTTATTCAGAATGTAATTGATTTCAATGCAGTTTATGCAGTAAAAAGTTGATTGTAAAAGGAGCAGTTGCTCTCTGTTCAAAGTGCAATACTGTAAATCTGAGAGTTCTGAAAACTTTCTTGCTCATACTCCCAGCAAGAGCACGACCTATTTGCCCATTGTGGAATGTCACTGTGTGGTTCCAGGAGTGATATAATGCATGAACGTTGTTTTCAGGGCATTTTTCTTTTGAATGGAAGACAACAAAGAAACCCAAAATATAACACTCCAGCTGTAATTTAAATAGAATGAGGTAGCAGGGATTTTTAACTTTTCTGCAGGGTCTGTAGAACTTCTCCAGAGGTCATAAGTAACTATTTGGATGTTTTTTACAAATGGCATACATTTTTACACGACTAAGATAACTTAATTTTTTTTCTAAATGTGTTATCAGTTCATGGGAATATTGCCTAATCACAGGATGACCTACTGATTTAAGAATACAGAAACTGAAAATTCATAACTTGAATTGTGCTAACTGCTTGCAACTTCTTTGAAACATCAACTTCTGTAAAAGCATTTCAGTGTATTTAAAAAAATAAATATATTTAATAGAAATTATTTCCTCCTTTTTTATATATTTAATTCTCAACCTCTTGATGTAATTCAAAGGCTTTTTAACTGCTTTGCATCCTATTAACACTAAACTAAATAAACAGACCAGTGAATATGTCCTTGCAATTTCATTATGCTTGTGTATACTGTTGTGGCAATTGAGATAAAGCAATTTTCTTCCTGTAGTTTTACTAGGAAGAAATTGTGTAGTGATTCCTTTACTCACCTGGTGTACTCATGGAAAACTTGTGCATTTGGTTCACAATCAACCTCCAGCTCTAATGTCAAATTGTTTGCATTTACTGCTGCAGAGCTTAGAGCTAAATGAAGATACAGAATTTACAACCTGTTCCTCAGTATCTAGTTCATTGTACTGAAATTGAAGATGTCTGCTTCATTTCTTTTTGATCATAGTGAATACAATTTCTGTACCTGAGGAACTCAAAATCATATAATTGTGTGGAAGAGGGAAGGTAAACTAGAAACCAAAGGGCATGCATGCAGAAGGTTATTAAAAAGTGTGAGCTCTCAACAAATACAGTGTTTTAATTACAGGCATGTGGCAAGCAAGAGAGTGATCCTGTTCATGAGTGTGATCTATAAATGTGTATCATAGTCATGGTGTTGGAGTGAAGGGCAGAGGAAGGGGCATAATAAACTACATTAAAATATATCCATGATGAACAGCTTCTGTAAATTCATACTGACTTAGTAACATCTGTATTTTGTGGGTATATGACATTTAGTGGAGCTTTTTGCCCTTTGTATTTCAGTGACAGGCGTTTGCTACAACCTGCTCAGGTATGTGACATGCTCAAAGGAATTATATTGGTCATCTGCTACTTCATGATGCACTATGTTGACTACTCTATGATGTACCATCTGATAAGGGGACAGTCTGTCATAAAGCTCTACATCATCTATAACATGCTTGAGGTAAGAATGTTGGCATCAGAATATGAAGTATGCTTTTGTCAGACTATCTAAGATATTTTGTGTTCCAGTATTTGTACTTAGAATGTGGCACATCCGGTATTCTCACAAATCTGCACACACTTAAGATAATAAGCGTAGATGCAATGAAACAGGTTTGTGAACAATAAGGTTTTAGGTACTGTTTTATAATGCCTAATTTATGGAGCTTATTAATCAATTTCATAACAAGAAACTTTGATAAATGGAAGTGAAAGAGGTGTCTTATGAAATGCCAGGTAATGAATGAGATTTTGAACTCACCAAAAAAAGTAGAAACTGTTGATTTAAAATAGTGATAAGATCCCCAGAGAGAGCAGAGGAGGATAATAGAAAACATGGAATGTGGGTTTTAGTGCATCATTATGGGAATACAGCTTTCATTTTATGCAAGGACACATGTTACAGCTTTACCTCAGTCCTGGTTGGCAGACACAAGCCTATAAGGTGAATGAATGAATGAATGAATGAATGAATGTAGTGACACAAGAAAAGGAAATTCTGTTTTGGGAGGTGAGATCATGAGAAGTTCTGTAGAGAAAAACAGTTTCTGTTTTGTTATTAATGTAAAGTAAAAGATTTTTAATTGTACCTATTTTGTCAATGGTTCACAAAGTAAGCAATGTTTTCGTAGGAACAATATCTCCATCCCGCAAATATAGGACATAGTAGGAACACAACCTCTTAAACGGACTCAATCAGAGCTTTGTATACAAAAGTGATTCGACTAGGGTTCTGGGATTCCTGAATGATATATTAATCCTTGTTTGAACATCTGTTGTACCTTTGAAGACTGCTGAAACAGGGTTACATTCTGCAAAAATTAGGATATTTTGTCTAAAGGCATTTGTTCTTTCCTAATAAAACATGAAAATACTTCATAAGGAACACACTTCGTTATACTAAGTGAAATAAAAAAATATCATACAGGCCACCTCAGTTGTTAATTCATAGGGGTGTTGTTGCCTTTGATTTTACATTTGCTGAAAAATACATACAAATATTAAATTGGCACTGAGTTGGTATCTGGATTTTAGTTGTGTGGGAAAATACTCAACTATATATAGTTCCATAATTGATGAGAGATTACCACTTACTAAATAAATCCATGTGCTTAAAGTAGTAATTTCTCTATTTCAAGACTACTTCAAATCACTTAGTACTTTCTCAGCTTTATGTGCTTACCATGTAATTTGAAGTGATACTGCAGTGTTTGCTGTGAATTGGAAGCCATGTGCCATCCAGTTTGAAATGAGGAATTTAATTACTTTGCTATATTTGGCAGAACCAAAATTGTGTGCTTCAACTAAGAAATGTGCTGCGTGAGTTTGTTTCTTTTAGGAAAGAGGGAAATCTGTTACTACTCATGGTTATTAGAAAAATTACATTAGACTTTGAATTTGGAAACAGTATTTAACTTGCATGGCGTCTAATGAAACCCAGCATGCCAAGCAGAGTGAATGTTTTTAAGGGGCTTTTTTTACCATGACAAGTTGCCAATATTGGCAGAAAATGTTCATGATATCCCACTGAAAGACTTGGTTGATAGTCAGCTTTCAACAGTTTGAATATTAGCTTGCTTAGACTACTTTGTTGACTTTTATTAAAAGTCTTTGCTACTGATGAAAGCAATACTTTTAAAGGAATTTTAATATGTTCTTTTTTAAGCAATATGCTTTATGTTTTTTTCACAAGTTTTCAAAATAAGGAAGATCCTTTTACTCTAGTAAATCACTGAGCAACAGAGATGTTTACAATGTCCTGATGTTTTCGGCTGTTGGCAAGTCCAGAGACTATTGTCCTGGACAGATATGAGGAATGCAAAATCTTCAAATTATGTGCTGAATGCTCCCAACTGACAGGCTAAGGGGAGCATTCAGCACATTTGGCTTAAATGACACTTTTCTTTTTTAGATTCAGGCCCACCGGCTCCTGCTCCTTGTGAAGCCCCAGTGTGCGTTATGTTGGTGACAGCACTCACCATGGAATTCTGCTGGAGCCTGGAGCCGGCATGTAGGGTTTAGGTAAGTCATATTTGGAAAAACGAGCAACAATATTGTGTGGTGGGTTTTAAAATTTTCTATCCTTTCAGCAAAGAACCAAGGACTGCTTAAATAGAAAGGAAAGCAAAGCCACCATTTTATCTATTAAAACCCTCACAATATTGTGAACAAAAACTTACCAAACTCTTAAGCATTCTGTAGCTGGTGTTACTCTATACCAGCTGTAATTACTCAATGGGTCATCACAATGAGCAGGAACCAAATAATGCAGACAATTTCAATTTACAAAATCTAAAAGCCGAAAACAGTGCCACTGTAAATATCTCTTAAACTGATGAGCTTGGGAGTTTCAGATTTATGATAGTTCATCAGTTCATGGCTTTGTGCATTTTATTTCGTAGTTGATTCTTAGAGCGCAGCACACCATACATTTACTTGAGGCATCCTGTAAAATTTTGTTTTAATTCAATTTTCGTATTTTAGGAAACTTCATTCAGTAATAATGTCAGAAATAAATATGACTTTCCTCACTTCAGTATCTTTACCTTGAGAACTATTTAATTTAAAAAGTCAAGAAATGATCTGAAGTCTAGGTTTGTGTTGTCCCAAGAACTTATTTTCCATTTAGTAGGATCATTATTTGCAGGTACATTGTGCACCTGGTTCTGTATTGCTACATGTTGATGTAACATGTCCAAAATTGTTGCTTTACAGAAAGACACTTAGAGAAAGTATTCCTTGTTTTTCTTAAGCAGACATAATCCATTTGTCATCTTTAACTGTTTCCATTTGGTTGAGTTAGTAAGCAATGACAGACAGCTCTTTTTCTCTTTTTTTAGCCAGACATGTGCCAAGTTTAATTTTTTAAGTTCTGGTTTTGTTGCCCTTTGCAGCTTGTTTTTAAAATTTTGAACTGCAGAAAAAAATGTTCTACTATGTAATGATTTTCAGTTTTATGCGTTTGCTGCTGATGTTGGGAACTGGTGGAACTCCCTGTGACCTTTCTTGCTGTGGTATTAAATTACAAGTTCAAAATGCTGTCCATATGTTATATATCTTTAGAATTACTGCTAGGGCATTCTTTTCCTGTTTGTGCATAAATCCTTTGGATTATACTCCAGGTGTATGTTGTTTCTTCAACATATTTTCCCTTTTTGGAAGACTTTCAAGTCCCTCTCAATCTCTTGGTTTTGTGTTACAGTACTTTTAATTTTGAATTCTGCTTTATGCTGACATTTGCATTAAGTATATACTTCAGTATATAGAACACAGTAGAGCCAAGTCTAATTTCAGGGGGTTTTGTTCCCTGTCATCTGGAGTTCACTTTTTATTGTTGGGGTTTTTTTCCCATTAAACCCTGAGGGATGGGGAAAAACATTTTAAACGGTTGGATACAACATACATACTCCTTTTCCAAAGGCTGAGCTTTAACCTGTACTTGAGTCTCTTTCAAGAAAGCATCTAAGGTAACAATATATGATTATTTATTCCAAATAGTGTTGCAAAGGGGATAGTAAGTTTGAAAGGGAAAGTAAACTGCTTAATATAGAAAATGAACAGTATTGCTGTGAAATCCAGAGAGAAAATGGAATAAGTAAGAGATCAGAAGTGATATATATGTGAAACTTTTTTTAGATCAAGCTGTACTTTTAGTTTGAACTGTTCTTGAACTGGGCATGCTCAAGTGTTGGAGAGAAAGGTAGGCAGTAAAAGGCAGTAAAGTTCTTCTTGTTTAGGTGGCTGATCGTCTGATTTCTTCATTTGGACAAGATATTTTGGATGCTCTTTATTGGACAGCTACAGAGCCTAAGGAAAGAAAAAGAGCTCACATAGGTGTGATTCCTCACTTCTTCATGGCAGTGCTGTATGTCTGTATCCTTTTTCTTTGATAATTTACAAAATATTCTAAGTTAAATTACAGAGAAATTTCTCTGCATTATTTTATTTTAATACATTTGAAAAATTGATGGTATTCATTAATCAGTGTTCTTTACTTGAAAAGTAAGATCGCCAGTACCACCTGCTTTAAAAAAAAGAATTTCTTCATTATGGTGTACCTATAGTAAAATGAAAAATCATAGTTCATGAAAAATTTTATTTCTGATTTGTATTCGAGTATTTAAAACCCTCACAGGCTTTTAAAGACAGTAGGGTTTTGTTATTTAGTGGAATGTTAAATGCATCTGGCTTGAAAATATTTTCTCAAAGTGAAGGGATAAACTCAGGCATATTCAGGATGCAAATGCTCTTCGTGTGAAATAACCTTAGAATGTATTGATGAATCTAAACAGATACCATAGTCCAGTAGTTTTGGTAATAAATTTAGAGTTCTTACCATATTTCCCTATTTTTTCTGAAATCTGTAGGTGGATTCTGAATCTTTACCTCAGATTTTTTTCTTCAGATTGTATTGATGTTTCTCACAACTAATGTCATTGAGTTCTTTTAGAACAAGAAAAATTAGCATCATTATTACATGCTACAAAGCACTGTGCATATATTACAGGTAAGTATTGTCTTGCTGTAAGTCTGGTTTACAGGGATATGGAAACCTTCCTGTTAAACTTTGAAAGCAAAATAGGAAATCTGTGGTTAACTGCTCCTCAGTACTGTTGTGGAGAAAACTTATTTCAAATATTCTTCCTTAACCCTGCTATGCAGTCCTGCATGCTATTCTTATAATGGTTCAAGCAACAACCCTTAATGTGGCCTTCAACTCTCACAATAAATCACTGCTCACCATCATGATGTCCAATAATGTAAGTATGTAGCTTTATCATATAGCTACCCTAATTTGTTTCAGAATCTAATGTCTTTGTATGTCATATGTCTTAAGTATTAATATTTTAAAATAACATCTTTTTTAATAATATTATTTGTTTATATCAGTTTTTTTGTGAGAAAACTAACTAACTGTTTCTAAAAATTGCAGTTTGTCGAAATAAAAGGAAGTGTTTTCAAGAAGTTTGAGAAGAACAATCTTTTTCAAATGTCAAACAGTGGTACGTATAGCAGTACTGATCAGGAGGAAATGTGAAGAGAGAGGCTGTTTATTTAATTCATTAATGTATTTAATGTAATCAGTGTATTTAATATTCTTACTATAAACATTTTACCTTGGTGCATTTGAGTGTTCTGACTTGGATTCCTCATCACCCCTTTTACTGTTTGGTTCAGTAGGATGAAACTGAGATCCACTTCAAGGAACACTTACTCCTTTTATGGAAAGTTTTTATTTGAGGTGCTCAAACAGCCTACTGGCTTTGTGCTTCCAAGTGATCAAGTCTCTGTTTTCAAAAAATTGACTATATAGTGTGCTGTATGGGCACAGTGATCTCAGAATGCATGTTGGGTGGCTGTGAGGGTGGATCTTGAAATACCTCCCCCTAACCCTAAAACAAACAAACCACACCCCCCCCCCCCCCAAAAAAAAAAAAAAAAAAAAAAAAGGTAACAAAGTACCTGACATATGAGGGAGATACCAGAGATTACTATAATTTTTGATATGCTCTCAAGATAATAGGTAGAGGGTATTTAAAACACATGCTTCTGGCACTTCTTAACTGTGTTGCTGCTTAGGATGAATTTTGGGAACTCATACTCAGTGTGTCTCATGAGGAAAAGCTGTTCAGGTATCCTTTGATGGAGATTCTTCCTAATACTGGTATCAGCCATTTGAAATATTTATGGAATTTTTGATTTCAAAGCCAGTGGTGATTGCACTTTAAAGTTGTGCTAGAGCTTCTTTGCTTGTACTAGTTTTGTAGAATCTCAGAATGCTCTGAGCTGGAAGGGACCTCAAAGATTGTCTTGTTCCAACCCCTACCATGGGCCAGGGTCACCTTCCTCTAGACCAGGTTGCTCAAAGCTCTGTCTACCTTGGCCTTGAGCACTGCAGGGAAGGGACACCCACAGCTTCTCTGGGCAAACCTGTGCCAGGGCCTCACCACCTTCACAGTGAAGAATTTCTTCAGGATATCTGATTTGAATTTCCCCACTTTCATTTGTACAAATGAGCAAAGAAAATAGAATATATTCTTTTCATTCCAGCTCATCATTTATAAACCAGAGAATTCAAATGTGCAATAGGTTAAAAAAAACAGCTACTTATTTAAAAACGGATTATTCATATTTTGCTATCACAAGTGAAATTTTCAGCAGGCTTTCATCAGGTTGAGTTCTGACTCAATAGTCCTTTGTCTAATTCATCTGCAAACTGCAATATTACATGCAAATATTTTGTCATTCTTTGGATGAAGGATTATTTACGTAAAACCTTAAATATATCACATAAATTTATGTAACAGAAAATTAACACTAAATATTAAGCTACTGCATAGATGCTCTTAAACCTCCCCTAAAAGATCTTCCCAGCTATGTTCATTATTTGTTTATTTAGTGAGAAGAGTATTATTTTTACTTCAAAGATTTAATTGCTTATATTTTTAAAATCAGACATATTTAAGTTTACAGTGAAAATGCTAAAAATGAAATTTACTTAACCATTGACAGCAAACCTAGATAAGGTTTCTTATTAATGCAGAAAATAGTTACAACTAAGCATGTAGCTCTCCTACTTAAAGGTGAGGCCTCTTTCATGTTGAAATAAGCAAGGGATTGGTATTAGAAATTGCTAGTAATTTCCTCCATAAAAAGAAAAGGATATCAATGTTTTATTGCTGGACATTGTTATTGAAGAGCTGTAATAGCAAAAACAGGTCGTCTTTTATCAGTTGATGGAAGAAGTATTGCTGTTCATTAAACAGTGTGGGGATGGAAGCAGTGAGTACATACATAAAGAGTGCACAAAAGCCAATTTATTCCTTTCAAACAGATAACTTTTCCTGGAACACCTTTCAGTATGGTTATAAATAGTAGTGTTTTTCTTCTCAGAGATAATAGCAGACAGATTTTTAGTAGAGCTTTTCACCTCGTTTGAACTTGAACAGATTTACTCCATCAGTCAGTATGCAACAATATTGTTTCAATTCGCGTATTCTGATCACTTTAGTATCCTTTATGTGTTTTATTTCATGCAGCTGAAATGATGATGCATCTTGTGTTGGCCTGCTATGCCCACACTTTATCCTACCCTGGAACTGAGGCTAGTCTGGTCCTGTCAGCTGAGCTTCCAGTTAGCCTTTGGAGTGTCTTGTGTGTCCTAGAATTACATTGTGCTTAAACTGCATGCCTGGGCTGAACTGAGCTTCTTAATGTAAACTCTAAATCTGGGCATTCCCATCTACTTCCCACCTTTCTCTGCTTCTTTCAGGAGTTTTCTAAGGTCTGCAGTCATCTGTAGGGTAATGATGGTAGCAGTAGCTGATTAAGCTTGGACACACCAAATGGATTCCCCTTGTCCCACCTTTTCTGCGGCTCAGCTCAAAATGTTATTGTTGTCAAACATATGTTTTCAATTTAGTGTAAAGGTACTGATTAGTACACAGTAGCTAAATACAGTCATTCTGGAGGGGAATAACAGGAATCTCACAGGGACATCTGAGGAATTTCTCATGAGTAGATGAAATTCTCTTCTTATTTAACATGTTAATCAAAAATATGACATAGCAGAAAAGATAAACAATGGCCACAAGAGTAGATATTGTGTTCAAGAGAAGTTACTACAACTAGAATTCAAAAGTCAGTTGTCTAGTGAATAGAAGTGTGAAAACAGAAATGAGCTGTGCAAGCTGTACTTTCTAAGAGATGCCCTGTATCACACATTGAAATACCTTGCAGAGCCCTGCCTGGCTCAAGCTTTTGTGCAGTATGACATCAGTTTGGGAAGTGCCCCCAGGCTACCACTTTAGATCTGGAAATTGTGAAATCATTTTCATTTGGCATTGTGCTCAGCACCAGTTGGTGGATAGCAAGCTGATGTGTGGCTGTATTATTTTTCCTAGTATTTACATTTCTGGACTTAGTGGAGTCAGTGATCCTTCTCACCTTTGTATGACCATTTAAAATTCTACTGTAACAGCTAATTCATTAAAACTTCAAGACTCAAATAACTGAATCATCTACATAAAAAATAATTGAATGGGACTTGAGATATACATTAGTTAACTGTCATCTAATAAAACAACCTGTTTTATTTTAGGGGCAGATCAACAAAGACCCTTGGGCTTGTATAGCTGCTTCAGACTGCAGCTACAGAATCTGGGACTTGAACCATGCTGTTCCCACAGCTTTGCTTTGTCAGCTGCAGCAAAACTGCTTTTGCATTGTCACCCTGAATTTACAAGGAAATTAATGCACACCCAGGCAATCTAAACACTGTGGCCACTGGAAAACACTTCTATACAGAAAACCTTTTATTTGTTGTATCAGGAAGAAATATTTCCATAAATTTAAAGAGTATATTCTCTTTTTGAAATAGTTATCTGTAAACTAATTTTGTAGGGTCAGTATTAGAGAACAAGGAGACCAAATTATAAAGAGAAGTACTTTTACTGGCATTCTTGAAAACCCAGCATGTTGCCTTCCTTTATGCTTTTAAATATCTTATTTTAATTTCAAGCTGTGCTCTAGATTAAATTTTTTCACAAAACTCAATTGTACCTCATACAAATAAACGCATTAGATATGGTTCATTAGGTTATTTCCTTCAATCAGTTGTTAGGCCTGACTCTTCCTTGTTTTTTAAATCTCTTGTCTAAAAAATTTAACATATTTATTCTGAAGTTTCAGGAACTTCAGTTTTTCTTCATAATTCTGTACCTTTTCTTCTCTGTTCTTTGTTCCAAATTTATCAGTCTCTGACTTTGATCACAATGTTGAATAGCCTTTATTTTTATCTTTGGTCATTGAAATTCGATCTGCTTTCTCATGTGGCTTTTTTTTAATACTATTATTCTAATGAAGTTGTTCATTTTAAGGATGAGGGATTTGAGGGCAGGACTATGTATAAGATTGTTATGTCCTTGGTGATTCCTTGTTCAGTGTTTGATCCTTTCTTGTGCTCTGGACACTTGTTAAGAGGTAGTTGGCACCAGAGCTATTTAGAAGTAACTGAGATGTAAAGCAAAGGATCTTTTTTCACTTCTTACATGCTACAATTTATAACTAGCTTTTGATTTAAACTTTTAAGCAGTGGGATAAAATGATAATTTTTTTTTTCCCTTCTGATTTGGGATTCCTGCATAATGTGTCAGGGAGTCTGGAAGGAAATAGCTATGTGTTCTAAAGACTATTTACCACACTTCAGGATCTCTGTTCCCGTGATCTCACGGTCTCTTTTAGTTACCATTGCAAAGTACCTAAGATCTTCAGGGTTCAGCAGATGGTTGTTGAGATATTGGCTAATTAATTACACTAGTCCATACTAGATGCAGTGCTGTGCCAGGAATCTTTATTTCCGGTAACATTTGTTTCATGTCCTTTACAAGCTTTCTAAAACCAATGATACCCTCTGGCAGGCTGAAAATTAATTTCTGGGTATGTGTTCCTATTTTTCAGGAGGATTTATGGAGGGGCAGAATGTGTTATTAATATGGGAATAGAATTCTATTAAAATTGGAATGGCAGAGTTCATGTAAGTGGGGCCAAAACATTTAAAATCTGATTTGGCTGTGTACAATTCTTTTTTGGGCTTTACTTTGCACAACCAAGAGGAAAAAAAAATAGATCTTGCTTTTTTTTCCCTTTATTGCATTTATGGCAGTATATGCATTACATGTATTTGAAATAAATGTTTACGACCTCTGTTCATATGACAACCCTTATAAGCACATGTGACTTACCTTAATGGAAAAGGGTATATTGTGGTTAGTTTATGACATGTGACTGCTAAGTTCTGATGTACTAAGTCTTGGAATGTCTGATTCCCCCTTTCCAAAATACTGAAATACATACTTTAAAGGCAGTTGAAAAGATTTAATCATATCACTTGCACCACTAGAGGATGCATAGAAACACAGGCAAATACAGTGTTGTCTTTCAAACTAATCTGGAGTGTGTATGGGCAGTATGTAGTATGATGAGTGTCAGGCTGCAGGGCCAGCCCTGGTAAGAGTGCAGCTTCAGGATGGTGTTAGAATGCAGTCTATCAGTCATAGAACAGCCTAGGTTGGAAGGGACCTTAAAAATCGACACTGAAGTGACCTTTCACTAGACCAGCTTCCTCAGTGTCATATCCAGCCTGGCCTTGGATAGACTTCCAGGGATGGGGCATCCACAACTTGTTTAGCAACCTCTGCCAGGGCCTCACCACCCTCACAGTAAAGAACTTCTTCCTAATATCTGATCTAAACCTCTTCTTTCAGTCTGAAGTCATTCCCCTTTGTCATGTCACTATGTGCCCTAGTAAAAAACCCCTCTCCATCTTTGCTGTCGGCTCCCTTCAGGTACTGGAAGTTCACAATTGAGTCACCCTGAAGCTTTCTCCTGTCTGAACAATCCCAATTCTCTCAGCCTTTCCTCACAGGACAGATGTTCCATCCTTCTGATCACTGTGGTGGCCTCCTCTGGACTCACCCCAGGTCCCTGTCCTGGCAGTGCTGGGAGCCCGGGCTGGGTGCAGCCCTGCAGGTGGGGTCTCTGGGCTGGAGCAGAGGGGCAGAATCTCCTCCCTTGCCCTGCTGCCCTCAGGGCTTTGGATGCAGCCCAGGGCACGTCTGGTTCTCTGGGCTGTGAGCACACGCTGCCAGCTCGTGCCCAGCCTCTCATCCCCCAGAATCCTGGGGCTCTTCTCAACAGGGCTGGTTTGGATCCGTTCATCCCCAACCCAGGTGCAGCACCTTGCACTTTGTCTTTCTCCATCTTTTGAGACTCCCATGGGTCCACTTCTTCAGCTTGTCCAGTGCTTCTGGATGACATCCCACCCTCCTAGTGTGGCAAGCTCAGCCCTCAGTCATCTGCAAATTTGCTGAGGGTGCACTCAATTCCTTCATCTCCGTTGTTAATGAAGATACTAAATAACACTGGGCCCAGTATGGACCCCTGAGGGGCAGCACCTGTCACTGATACCCGTCCAGATTTCATGTACAGTATGTTGTCAGCACTGTGCAGGATATGTGCTGACAACATACTGGTCAAGGGGATAAATATATCTGAATTAGTACTATATGTCAGGTTTTTAACACTTAGGATCATAAACACTGAGAAAGTAAGCTTCTTAATAATTTCCTTGTGGAGGTAGCTGAAGACCGTTTAAAATATTGGATTGTTATTCTGGCTCTCATATAACCCTGTCTTATAATGGCAAGGGTTATTGAAGCTATCCTAATGGAAAAACCATTATGTGATATGCTTATCATATATACTTAGTGGAATACATGCAAAACTGGGTTGAAATGGCTTTTATCAATGTTAATAAGCCTTGTCACAACGGAGAATGAAAAGATATCACTTTTTCTTTCTGCTTTCCTCTTCATTATGCTGAAGCAGAATAGAATGATTTCCTCCTGCTAGTACCTGTGCTGTCTGTAACTGATCACTAATACTGGTTGTTTGCCATTGTTTTACCAAATACTCAAATACAGTGATACACTTTGCTTTTGTTGTTCTTAAGAGCATGAGCAAGTGTGGATCCAGGGATGTAGCTTCACTTGTTCCATAGTTCACCACATCGTCTAAGAAATGGCAATACAAGCTACAGGAAAATCCCCTCACCAGCTAAAAAAATCCAAATGTACATATACAACATCAAATAAGTTCGTAATAGATGATGAAACATTACTGTACATGTTCTGTATTCCAAAATTTTAATTGGTGTTTAGGACTGATTACCAGTGTTGTTTTGGATATCCTGAAGCCTGTTTTTAGCCTTGTCCATGAGAGCGAGAAATGAAATGAATTTTTGAATTGTTTGAGTTTACTGTTGAAGCTGCTGTAAAGTGCCCTGTCTGCCTTGCTTGCAAGTCTGACAGTTGATGAGAAGGATGAGGATGAAGAGTAGCAGCCACAGTCATTCCTCCCCCTCCTAACAGCCTTGAGCAGCTGTGGCAGCAGAGATAACAGATTAGAAGGGAGGCCACTGAGAGCAGGGAAAATAAGCAGAGGGGAAAAATAGGTATCAGCCTGTCACCTAGCCTCAGAAATTAGTGGAAGAAAAATTGGTATTATTACAGCATTATAAGAGGAAATTTAAAGCCCAAAATGTCCCTTCTCAATTTAATCCTGTTGACTGGTGAGCTAACATATACCAAACAGGTAATAAATCTCCGGAGGATTAGCTTGAGACATGCTTTAATGTTAGGCCTGAATTAAGGTCTTTGCTTCCCACTTGAAAATGTCTCTCTGTACAGGCCTCCCTGGGACCTGAAAAACTGGAGATGAGATCTGTGTTGGTTATACATTGCTGACCAATGATGTGTCATGGCAGTGTGGAAGTATGTGATGTGGGAAATAGAAGAATAAATAATCTTGAAATTCTGTGCAGAAGTCTGAGAATTCAGTGATTATTCTAAGTCACTAATGGGCATGATAAAGAATGTAGATCAGTGAGTGCTTGATGCATTTTCACCCATTCGTGACAGCATCATGTAGTATCTTGTCACTAAGTTTTTCAGATAATGCTGTGTTCTGATCATTTGGGCATTACTTTGTGAATTCAGAAGCATAGAAGAATGCACTTCACTTGTTGGAGTGTTATTGGCAGGAAATCAAGAAATTATGGTTAGGTTTTACCTATGTCCTTTCTTCTGCTTTAAATTTATTGTACTGAAAGATTTCCTTTTTCTCCACCCCCACATAGATGCTATTCATTCCATTTGAAAGCTTCTCCGTTCCCTTCCCCAGCCCATACTGACAGATGAATTTATGTACCCCAAGATGTGCCTTTTTACAGTGTGCATGAAATCTCATTCTTCTTGGATTCTGTGTGCTTTTTCTTTCCTTTTCCTGAAGGATTTCTTCTTTTCTTTTTGCTCCATTTTTTCAGACTTGCCAGTATTTCCAAACTTCTATTCTAAAATGAGGTATATTATTATACTACAATAACTGCAGCCATGAGCATTGATGTTGGCCTGTAGTCAGTCAGAGATGATGGCAACTGTTGACATTAAGTCAAAGATTTTTTTGTCCAGCTTAATCCTTGTGTGTTCTTCCAAACATTTCTATTTCCCAAAACCAGTAGGTAGAAGCCCACACAGTATTGGAGGTGCTTAAGAAAATGATGTAACAAGCAATAACAGTATCTTCACAGATTTTCTTAGTAGCTCTTTCTTCTAAAAAGACTTCTTTGGATTTCCTAAATTGTGATGACATTATGTTTTAAGTTTTACCTTGTTTTTCAATAATACAGTTTCAGGAAAGTGTATTTTAATAAGCTAAAAAATGTGATGCTTCCTGAAGCAAGCTTTGTATGTCATCTCTGGAAACAGGACACCAAAACAGAAAAAAAAGGCTGCCTTGTCTGGGAGGCAAGTCAGAGGACTTTGTCCCTAATTAGATTGCTTTTGTGTTACAGTGCTCACAGTTTTGATACCTATGGTGATACATCCTGCTGTCCCCTTTTAAAATGGCCATGTGAAAGGCTGGTAGGAACCTTCTAGCTAAAGTGTAACAGTTGTCTTCAAACATGTTTTCTTCCTTCTGCTGAACCCAATATACAGCAATTTGGATATCTATGGTCTGTAGAAAATGAAATGTACCTTGCTAATAGCTTGAAAGGACAGACAGGTATATTTTCTTCATTTTAGTAACAGGAAGTGCTGGTTCTTTTTGAATCACAGAAGGAATGCATAGACTTTATCAAGAAGAATGATTATTTTCTTACTGATAGAAGAGGTGATAGTAAGTCACAAGTCCCTTCTGCTGCTGGGAACCCCAAGTTGTAGCAGCATCAGACAGACCAGGTCACAAACTACTGCAAAAATCCTGTCCATGCTGTGGTTCCCAGCATTTCCCCCACCCCTTAAATTCAGTTGAATAATTTGTGGAAAATGGTATCTTAATTCAAGAATTAATAAATGATAGAACCTCAGAATGAGTAGATATCTTTGTATGAAAATAAATGTTTCTTTGGAGCTGACAGGTTTTGGTTTTTTTAATCCAGATATAAAGGAGAGGTTTACCAATTACGTGCTGCTACTAATTGTATGTCTAAGGAATATGGAACAGTTTTCATGGAATCCAGGTGAGTAAACTAGAAGAAAAATTCCTGTGCTATCAAGAGCTGTATCTCTTGCTTCTTCCCTCAATCTGAAAGATAAGGGTAATCAACACATTTAATTAACAAATCTTAATTTGGTCAGATACTTTAGATGCTCGTTTTTCTGTTTCTAGTATTCTTTTAAGAATGACTATGTTCTTTCTGCTAGAAATATGTATTGTTATGCTATAAACATGTACCGTTATCTTTCAAGCAGTGTTTGGAAGGATTTCTTCCCAGCCCTTTCCTTTCCTTGGAGTATACTGTGAATGAAAGATCCCTTAGAAAGTGGCTAGTGAGATTGAAATGTGATAAAGATTATGTTAAAAATACAATTCTTAATCTAAAATTGGTTATAGTTAGGATTTTAATGACCTATTTAATATTGTGTAAAATACCAATTTTATTAAAACACTGCTTTAGTAATTTTGACCCCTGATCTGTGTGATGTATTTTGCCTCAATCTCATCAGTCTACCTAAATTTACCTTAAGTATCTAAAACTGCAGATGCTTTGTCTGTGTCTCACACATACTGAATACATACTATCTAGTATTTACAAAGGTTGTCTTCCTATAAGAAGTAAAGGTTTACAAAGTGAAAAGTTTAGAGCCTGATGCTAACTGTGGTGTGATTGTACAGTGCTGATAAGCTGTAAGGACAGCAATGGAATAAGTAATAATTTGCATACTTCATGCTCGGGGATGATGTAAACTTACAGATTATTCAGACTCATGAGGATTTTTTATTGTTGAATAGAATATTATTATTCTTTTTGTATGCTGACATTAAATGAAATGGCCTAACTTGTTTCTTCACAACCTGCAGATCACCTTTGGGTGTTATTCCCAGATGTTTGCATGGTGGTTGCTTCAGAAATTGCAGTGGATATTGTGAAACATGCCTTTATAACAAAATTCAATGACATCACGGCAGATGTAGGTATCCTGTTTGGAATTCTGGGTGCTATTTTAAGTTGTATTTAATTTTGCTGTTTTTAAGAAAAATAGTACAATTTTTCCAGTGCAGAAAATGTAAAAATTGTTATTTTCATATATTCAATATCACTCTGGAAAGCTTGCTAATTTCCTGATACAATATAGTTTTGAGGATCATTATAATGTGTAACTAACACCTCTGCTTCTAAATTAGTAGTTCCAGATGCATAAATTATTGCAAGTGTTGTATAACAGCTACAATTCACATTTTGTGAAGTAATCATTAGCCAGATTTAAAGAAGGTTGCTTGTTCTGCAGCCTAGACAGAGCTTGTAGCCTTTCCTAACAAAACGGATTGTAGGTTAAAATTCAGGCTTTTGGAAAAAAAGGTCCTGTTAGGCTGCTTTAACTCCATTCTTGCCTGTGTGTTAAAAGTGGAATCTGAAATCAGAGATATTTTTTCCCACTGTCCCTGGAGTACTAATATGAAGTAGGTTATGTTAGTTTCCCACTCGTGAAATTTCTTAGGCCGCATATATTATCCAGTCCCTCTTTTCAAGCAGTAGATGAGGTCGCTTCTTGTGTGTTGCACCATGATTCGTGCACCATTTGTGTTCCACACTGGGTGAATTCAAACACGCTTGATAAATTTGTGAAGATCTGAGTTAGTGTCTTTTCATTATTAAAAACACTTTCAGGAAATAAGATCAGAACCTGTGAAGTGCTTTCTTTTTCAGCATCTCTAAAGTAACTACATTGTGGGGTGTAGAAACAAGCGTAATAGATGCACTTAATAAGCTCCCTTATGCCAGAGGCATTTATGCATGCCCTACTTTTGTATAGAGAGAGTGGAAAAGAGCAGTTATGAAGTCATGGTAGCCAAAAATGTAGCATACTTCAGAGTGCTGAAACAGCTGGAGGATCGAGGTAGTCACTGGCAATTTTGCAATGTTTATTTAATAAACTTTGTGGGGTTTATGTGTGAAGTTCTAAAGATTTATGATTGCTAGGTCACTTTTTCCAGAATTATTAACCTGCAGAGCAAGTTGTCCTGCCACTTACCCTTAAAATAGATGCTTTTCTTTCTTAACATGCAGAACTGTTTCAAAGAGGAGGAAAAAATTAATTCATCTTCAGATGCAATTTTCTTTTTTCATAGGATCATTTGCTTAGTCTATAAGAAAGCTCTCTCATTTGTTTAATTTGATCCCAGGGCTAGCTTTCCTGTAGCTTAAAAGCAGTTATGAACTGTGTGGGGGGGAAATAAATGTGATTAATGTGATTTCTGTTATTTTGTGTTTTTCATGATCCTGAAATTCAGTAACTTTATGAAGTCTCATTCAGTTCCTAAAGCATAGCATAGTGTTGGTTGTTTGTTGGTTGGTTGGTTGTGTGTGTGTATATATATATATATATTTATATATTTATATATATATATATATATATATATATACACACACATGCAAATTACTTTACTGCAGAAATAGAGGCTCATCTCTTGAAGAGTACAGTTAGACCTCAGAAAAACTGGCTTTGATTCTTTGAGCAAATGCATGATACTTCATTAATATTTGTGTTGCTTTTATAAAGTGTGACCATAAATGAATCGCACATCTGATGTGCTGGATTTTTTCCAGGTCTACAGTGAATACAGAGCCAGTCTTGCATTTGACCTTGTTAGCAGTCGACAGAAAAATGTAAGCCTGAGAGTAAAATTCACTTTCCTGTATTAACTAACACAATTGTTATGGGGGAGATATTGGAACAAACACTTAAAGAAATACATACAGTACTGTTGCCCTCCTGCTGCGCTGAAACTCTGCTCTGCTTTCTTTAATAAGAGATAACAGGAATATTTCTTTATGATTTATATTTTTATCCAGTTGTTCAAGTTAGTTTGAGCTTTATTTAATAAACTGCTGAGTAGTCTCTTCAAAATACACTTACAGTAAGGGGTCAGTTGTAGCAACTTTTGACATCCATGGGAAGTAAGTAAATTTAACAAGGTAATTTTAGATTACTCTTCTTTTCATGGTATTTTAACTGTTGGGTGAAAACATAATATTCATTAGGAATTTCTATTTCTTTACAGAGTGCACAGAGCTTTAGAGACGTTTGCACTATGCGTGTTACTGTCATGGCATGTGTATTTACAGAACACATAGACCACTTGTTTTGAATTAGTATCAGTTTTCTGGGAAGCTGTTTACTGCACACCTTTCATGGATGAGGACTTATTATGTTTCACCTGTTAGCATTCCACTCAGCTTTAGATGTGTGCTCTAATACATGAACTTTATTACTGTGATTTCTGTGGTTTTCTTGGGCTGTTGTGAGGAATACAGTAGTTAACCCTTATAAAGAAGGTAGACAGCTACAAATAGTTAATAGTAATTTCTTAATAATAAAAACATCAGTTTATTAGTTTTGAAAATTCCAATACTGTTCCTAAGGATCCTCTGTGGGAAATAAAATAGCATCATTTAGGCACTAACTTTGGTGTGATGGTCAATACTGCAGGCAAGGTGTCACACAAAGTACTTGTGTTTTGACTTCAAATGTAAAAACATTTTCAAAATAATTTGAACACAGTTATCTTGAGGCTAATTATAGATGTTTGTCGGATGATTTAAAATCACTAGTGTGGTGGATAATTGTTCTTTTATCCCTGTAACAGTTTTTTCTGTAGAGTATTTGAGGATCAGTCAAATTAATACAGAAAGGTGTCTAAGCTGGTAATAATGTGCAGATGAAATATCATAGCGCCTTCAGATTCAGTGTCCTAATTGCTCTCGATTTAGAGATTTGTATTATACTCCAGTTGCCCTTGATTTAGAGCACTGAAGCTAATCTTGCTGGTCATGGTAGTATTACGTTTTTGTCTGAGAGTGCAGCTATCTCTATTTGAATTCCAAAATGTGGCTAGGTACACTTTATATCACTATAGTGTTTGTTAACAGAGCTTTATTCTTATCTGGAGGGTGTGCCAAGCTAAAATAAGCTCATTCCTTTGCATAAGTAGTTCATTATTCTTCTTTTTCTTTTCCTAGGCATATACAGATTATAGTGATTCAGTCTCCAGAAGAATGGGTTTCATTCCTCTTCCACTGGCTGTTTTAGTAAGTTGTATCATTCCTATCAGTTTTCTGTCAATAAGATCTCACTTTGAGAATATGTCCCTCTGGAATAGCTGGCTGGATGTGTTGAGGATGAAATTATCATCTGAAGTAACTGAAATGATGCTGAAAGGTTGAGTTAACACTTGGTACAACCTATATCACATACTACTTGTGGCTTCACAAATTTTGTGAAGCATTATTGTTTCTCAGCCTTTCATAGAAAAGTGAATATATATAAATTTTATAGAATTGGTAAGAACTTGAATTGTACCAGTGAAATTAAACTGCATCTGTGTTTACTAACCATATATTCCTTTTGGCAGTTATCCTATTCATTCATTTGGAATAGTCAAAGCAGCTGGTTGCCAGAAGGTTAGCAGTAGTGCAGCAGTTTATTTAGGTTTTCATAGGAGTCCTTGTGGCTGTCCCTGTAATGGCACGCTTAATGACCCAATATTCTTTTATATGGGGCACTGAGATCCTGAGCTGATGTTGAGTACATTGCTCTGAAATAGTTGATCTTGTTATACATACATGTTGCTATAAAATGAATGACTTTTAATTAAGTAATGGAACTGTGTCCAGATGCTGAATTAAGATGTCCTGAATTAACTGTTGCAGAATATTTTCTCTGCCTTTCCCCATACATGCATGTAGACAAAGCAGTATCATAATACTGGGGATCTGTACATGTTTTGTCAGCAAATATGCTAATTCACAATGTTCCTGGAAGAATAACAATATGAATTAACTTAAATGTAATGTTCTCCCATGGAGATGGGGAAAAATACTATTCACAGGATTTGTTTAAACTACTGAAATAAAACTGAAATTTCAGGATCCATTTGTTAGTCAAACTTGGGAGTCATATGCCTTGTCCACAAAGCAATTTTGTAATCATAAGGTTAGCATAGTGTATAGCCCTGATTCTGTTTTGCGTTGCATCTCTCTGACGATTTCCTCAAAATTTGGTAACTCTCCTTCTAGCCCTTGAGTTTGGAGGTTTTTTCCACTTCTTTTACTTGAAAGTCAGTGTTAAGGAAACATTGTCAGACTCTGGTTTTGGCAAAGTTGCAACTAAGTGCTACTATAATAGTTACTCAAATCAAAATCTGGAGTAGTTAGTACTGCCAAGGGGAACATTAGACTAAATTTCTGTTAATGTAGGTGTCTCTACTTTTCCTTGAATTTACCAAATAAGCAATGTCTGTTACAAGGTTTTGTGTGCTAAATTTTAACTTTTGTTCTTAAAACAGCTCATCAGAGTGGTAACAAGCTCAATAAAAGTCCAAGGAGTCTTAGCGTATGTTTGTGTTGTGCTGTTCTACTGTGGGTAAGTAAATCAACACAATTAAAAAGTATTCACCATTATTTGATTTCACATATGTGAAAGCAGTTTCTGTTGATACTTCTGGATGTAAGGATAAACACAATTTATATTCAGTAAAACATAAATATTCTTATGCTTGTAATCTGTAAAATGAATATCCGTAAATCTCTTATGCTCATAATCTGAAATTGAGAGTGCAGATTTGTCCCTGAGTCTTTGACTACACTGGGGGATTATAGCCTTCAATAAATAACTTCAGTAGTGGAAATAACTCACTGCAAAAAGGCTGAGAGAATCTGAGAGACATGCACCATATTGCTGTGTAAAAAGGGAAATTGAATTCCAAGGAATGAAGTTTTCTGTAAAAATACCAAAAGATTCAATAAGCCAGCAAAAATAAGCAGTTCAAGTGCTCTGAGCAGATCATGAATTTTTCTCTCAGGTAGTTAAATGCAAGGTTTACTTTGGTGTAGGAAACTGCTGTTAAAAAATAACACAAGGCTCACCTTTCCTGTGAGGGATGGGGTCAGTAAGTAATCTTAGTTAAGAAATACGATGTTGTGTGTTGATTCGTTTTCCATAGCCAATGATGTGCAAGTATCCCTTCAGCATCCCTTCACTGCCAAGTCAGGTTATAGGTGTCTTGCCTTTACCTTCTCACCAGTTGATAGGTACTTCTGAGGCTGCCTAACTGTGTTTTGCATCCAGTTTAGTTGTCTGTCTTGAGACACTTGCTGTGTACTGTCTGTGGATGACCACTTCCTAGGAAAGCTCTATACTGCACTGTCATTGTTTGTGGTCTCTCAGAATTGATCATAAGCAATTCAGTGTTTCAGGTTGCTGATGGGAGAAGCTCCTGCCTGCAGTATTGTGGGAGTACTTCTTCCAGTGTCCTGCCAAGTTGTGTTTTAAGTGAAGGCAGCAAGGCTTGAGAAGCATAAGACTTCTAAGGCTGAGGCAGTGGTTTAGCAGGAAGAGAGGAGACCATGCTGGAAGAGAGGGGACTCCTGTTCTACAATAACTTGTGAAAAGAACAGGATTACTACACATTCTGTAATGATAGGTAGACTCTTATCTCTAATCTGACCCTGATCTGCAAAAAAGGGAGCTTAATCAGATGCATTTTGACTACATCAGTGTAAGGACACCTCTGTTTAGTGTCAGCTAACTAAGACTTTGAGATAATGCACACAGGCCAAACAGTAAAATTTTAGCCACGTTCCTCTGCACCATACTTTGATTTTTTCCCCCACCATACCACATTCTGTGCCCATGTTCTCTCCCTAAAGCCAGTTTTGTATAATTCAAAGCATTATGCCCTGATCATCACATTTAAGCTGTGGCATACCAAGGTCAGCAATTTCATCCTGCTCAGTGGTTTTTCCCCTTTTTTCCACTATATGTAATATTTTTCTACCTCTACCATTCCACTGCTGCAGCCCAGGATTTTTCACAGTCTCTGTTGCTTGGAGAATGGAGGGCAGAAAGAAGTAATGTGATTAACATGAACTGTTAAATGCTGCTCTTAAAAGACATAGGTCACAAAAGTAAATACATTTTGGTCTATTTTTGTCCTTTTTGAAAAGTGAGAACAAATTTTTACTTTTGCTATGATCCCAGACTTGGAGCTAGCTCACCTCTTGCATCTTTCAAGTAATTTTTGTTCTGACCATAAATTTTAGCTTTTCATCAGATGTGAAAATATGTGTAAAATACAAACATAATAGCATAGATATGTGAGAAATGACATGATAAAATCTGAAGCAGTTAACTAGGAAAAGAATTGAGCCTATACTATGGGTGAATTAATTTTGTGTTATTTATTAACAACTTTATTAAATATTAATTGTAGTTAAAGAATCTTGCCAACAAAACCCTTGAGTTTCTTTTTCTAGAATGCTGAACAACTGCAAACTTACATTCTTGTTAAAAATTGGGGTAGGCTGGGAGAAAAGAATAAAGGAGAGTTGCTAGGTAGGCTTGCATAATTTTCCATGAGAAACTGGAACTGATACAGGGAAGTGGTGATTTATGGCCTTTTACACTTCTGATCTTGTTAAATCAGAGTCAAATTATGCTGTAGAAACCTTCTCTCTCAGAACAACATGTTACATAAGAAGCATAAGAAAAACACCTCTAAAACATTAAAAATGGAGGAGAGCTTTTTAACTCTCTGAAATAAAATCTGTCCCAATAATATAATAAAATTGAAGAGAGGCACAGCTTTCAAGTGTATAAAATGATATCTTCTTTGTGGTTGCTTGGATACTAAAATGTCACTTTCTTCTGAGTACTGGAAGTGATATGCTCTGCTCATTCTTCCATTTCTCTATTGAAATGGAATAAACAAAACTTACTTTTTCCCTTGAAAATGTAGTGTAGTTTGTTTTTCTGTTTGACAAGTTCTGAGTACATTTACACAGAGGTATAGGGGAGCTGCTGCTGGCGTGTGCTTGGGTCACTTTATGATTAAACAGTTAGACCTGCTCCATGGATCTGTAATGTTCATTCCAAGTTGTCTTTTGACTCTGTTAATGATGTACATGATGAACAGACTTTTCAGAGAGTGGAGAATGAATTCAGAGACTGCATTTGGTTCACTCTTGTTACGTAGCTTGATCTGCATAGAGAATACTTCATTCATCCTGCAGAGAACAGATCACTCTCTTTATTGTTCTGCAGTGAGCCTTCGCTCCCTGGAGTGGACATTGCTCTACGAGTCATGAGTTGAATGAATATAATGAAAATTAGATTTGCAAAACTCAGTTGAATGGTAAAAAAGCACTTGATGGTAGACGAGGTCTTCCTTTTCCTCAAACGAGGGGATGTGTGAAAGGGATTCAGTGATCTTCTGAAATTTGTGCTGCAATTTAGTCATAGTAGAAAAAGAAACTGCCATCATCTGGACTGTGCTAGGATGGAAATGCATTGCTGCCTCTTTAGATTTGTTGAATTTTATGGACTGTCTTCTGTGATGTGAAAAAGGACTTATTATGATTAGTCTGTAGTTTGTAAAAGCTAGATACTGGACCTGGCAGTGCTGGTTTAATGATTCCATGGTTCTGTATTTGCTGTTCTGTGGTTCCAAGTCTACTAGAGATCCTTGGGTGGGCACACTTAATTTGGGTGCATTTATTTTGGACTTGCAGTGTTGAGGGCACTTTTTAATTCTGTGTTTAAATATTTGATGTCCTAAATGGCTGCTTAACTGTCTTTGTAGTCCTTTAGTTAAATAGTAAAACTTGATGTTCTTCTCTAGATGCTTTCTGGAGGAAAAAGAAAATTAAGCATTGAATCTGAAACAAATTGTTAGGAAAAATAAATTACCTTTTGATCTTGATATTGAAAGGATTTAATTTGTTAGCTAATCCTTCTAAGACAGCACTTACCATATACAATTATTTTCTTACGAATAATTGCAGTATGAATAATATGCAGTTATTTTAATATGCTAATGCAGATATGTAAACTAATTTTTTCCAGGTTAATCTCTCTCAAAGTCCTTAACAGCATTGTATTGCTGGGGAAATCATGTCAATATGTAAAGGAAGCAAAAATGGAGGAGAAATTATTCAATCCTATCCTGACTGCCACCCCAGGGAAGCCAGCTGGCAAACAGCAAGGCACATTTAAATCTACCCAAGGTAAGGCTAACTGCCTTGGTTTGTTTTCAGTGAAATTTTTTCAGAATAAATTTGATATTTAACCAGATGCACGACGATGTTTGCTGCACAAACCCTGTTGGTGGACCTTAATTGTGCCACAGCACAGCTGTGAACACAAGACTGTAAATAAAATTGAATTTATTGCTTTTAGCTCATGCATCTTCTTTTGGTAATAAATTCTCATATCTCTGATAAGATCTCACTTGATATGTAGAGGTGATAGAAACAATGGAATAGAAGCATGCTTTTGTTTTAAAATCATAATCATAGAATGGTTTGGTTTGGGTTGGAAGGAACCTTTAAAGACCATCTAATCCAACCCCCTCTGCCATGTCACTGCACAAATAAGTGAACATTTACACATCATCTGTGCCAGTGCTTAAGTTTAGGAGGGAAGCAATCGGTATTTCTCATGGAAATCAAAGTCAAACAGGGTAGGTTTACACATAGGCATAATTACTTGGGGTTGTCATGAACACATAATGAAAAGCTTTATGAAATCCAGATAGGAATTTCAGTGGGTCTCTGCCCCATTTCCAGTCTTTGCAGCACAATTTCCTCTTACAGGTCCTCAGAATCAGCGGCTCATTTATAATGGGAATATGGCATTGTTGTATTTGTGTGACACAGTATAGAAGGAAACAGAAACCTTCATTGTTCCCGTCAACTGAATTGGATTGCATCTTCCTGTGGGAAAAGCTCAATGAGAGCCTTAGAGAACTTTACAGTGGGGCTTTTATTGTGTTCCCTCCATGGCTTGCCAACAACTTGAACAGCTTGAAAAGCAAGGTGCTCATTAGTCGTCAGAGTGTCTCGCCAGCAAGGGGAGAGTTAAGACTGTCAGTGTTTGGCACAAACCTCTGTATCTCATATGTGTCAAACCACATCAGGCAGAAACTTGGTGCAAACGTTTACTTTCAAATTCATACAACTGCTTTACTTTCATGATGAAAGAATGTGATATGAATTGTTCTGAATTCATAATTGCATTCAATTTGCTATTTCATTAGAGGACTATAATGATGATAAACATTCTCTTACTACATTTAGATATGAGACTTAGTAAGTTGCACTTACTTATATTCAGCCTTTAACTTACAGTATATAAATCCTCAAGACTATTTTGAGCTGAAGTAGCAGGGATGCTTATTTTCTCCAATAGAAAGATTTTGAGCAAAAAGTAGCAACTAAAAAGGTTTTGTGGATTTTATTCAGAGTATTACTAGCTTCCATTGGTGATGGGAAAAGCTCAGTTTTACAGTTTTTTGGGGATTTTATATTTTTTTAACACCTCTTTATTTCCTAGAAATCTTGATTACATGAAAGAATGATTTTACCTTCCCCCAGCTTTTGCATCATTACTGCTGGGCTCTGCAGTATTAGTTAATCTGTGTGCCCCACTTACCAGGTTTTTACAATACAGTCTCTCAACCCATCTCTTATCAGGATTAGGGAAAGGGAATTAATTGGTCTGGTCTCCTTTCTGCCACCTTATAGTTTAAATTAGTTAATTTTTAAGAGTTTCTGCCTTGTCCATAAAAACAGTTAAAATTTTGGAGAATAAAATTCTAAAACTTGCTCTTGAAGCATGAAAGCTCTAATTACTGGTAATCATTTGTAGGCTGACCAGCTTCATCTGGAAGCTGCTGGGTTAGAAAATACTTCTGTTTGTAACCAAGTATTAGAGTTAAAATCACTTGTCTACTTTCTCAATGCAAGTTTAGTACCTTTAACTTGCATAAGACTGTAGAGGGTAACCCAGGTACCTGCAGGTAGTAGATGGCATACTGTGGACAGAGGCTCTGCAGAAATAAGTTTTTTGTAGTAATTTGGATAGTCTTGCCATTCTGATAGATAACATTTCCTTGGACTAGTCTGCAGTACTCTCCACGTCAGTCAGATTTTTTCAGATTCCTTTAGAAACAATAACTCCATCTTTACTGAGGAAGAGAGAATTTTTTCTTACCTTTTTTCTTATCTCCTTATCATTTGATTGTAAATTTTAATACTTTACATGTTTTAACAAAATATGGAAAAAAATACATGGATATTACTTACCAATATCCTAGGTTAATGAAGCCAGTGTTCAGTTCCACTAAAGTAAGAGACAGGAATATAAATAGATATCTTTAGTAGCACTGCTTTAGGAGCCAATGCTATTAAAGTGCATAGCAGTGCATGAGTCATTTATTAGCTATCCCTGGAGGAGGCAGGTTTATTGTACTTATATAGAGGATTGGGCACATCTAGTTCCTGCCACAGATTCCTTTTGTTCATTTCAGTAGCAAACATTTGTGTGATTGACATAAGGACCCTCAGAAATCTTTTTGCTTAAGCCAGTAAAAATAAGCATGTATGTCCTAACTTCTGCTGCTTATGCTCTTGCTGATTATTTAAACTTCTGTAGAAGTTTTTTCTCTTTATTTTCTACATATTTTCTGAATCAGAAAACGAAATCTCTTACAGTAAAGCTAACAAGAGGTAGTGGCTTCCAGAAGGCATTTTTCTGTTGCTTCTGCTGACTTGATGCAGCACACTTTTTCAGGATACCTTTGGCTTAATCTGGATGTTGCACATTGTATTAGTATTTCTGTGTTAAGTTCATTATTATCTTTGTAATTGTCTTCTGTTTCAACAGGAATTTCCACAGATGAAAACGGTTCTACATCAGTTACCAATCAACCAGTGCATCAGAAGGAGAATATGCCATCTTTACTTGTAACAAGCAATTCTGATCAATTTCTGACAACTCCTGATGGAGAAGAAAAGGATATAAGCCAAGACAGTTCAGAATTAAAACACAGGTCTGCAAAGAAAGACTTGTTGGAGATAGACAGGTTTACTATTTGTGGAAACAGAATTGACTAAGAATTTATTTTTTTTTTAATCAATGTGCTAAGGATACTGAGCTGTTGGGACAGCAGATGCTACCAGAATGGACAGTTGCCAAAAGGCACATAAATATTTATTTAAAAACTTAAATTATTAATGGCAAAAAAATTATTAATTTCTTTCTACAAGTAACTTGGCTTGGTATCTGGTCAGGTCAAGTAAGTGATCTCTAACTTGCCTCTTGGAAAATGTGGTGGATCGTGAGTCTCTAGCCAGGTGGCAGAGCTGCAGTATCACTTTTCTGGAGACAGACTGGAAAAAGCAAAGCCCTGTTCTGCGTTATGAAACCACGCTTCCAGAACACTGTTGTTCATGAAGGTTCCTCCAGGGTAAGGATGTTCCTGGGAGTGTGTGCCGACTTGACCGGAAGCTTGCCTACCCAGTATCCGTGTTTCATTAAACATCTGCCAGCAGAATTCAAAACTTGTGCTTATATCAACAAACACATAAAGCATTGGTACATGAAACAGTAAGTCAAGATAGTTATTCTTGTCAACAAAAATCTTTTCAAGATGTATCTTGAAAATCTTATAATCAGAATAAAATTTTGCCTTTAAGTGAAAGACTTACTGCTTAGTATTTTATCTGAATACTAAACACCAAGGAAAGATCACAGTAATGAAGGTTCTGCTTAACTGGGCAAATATGAAGCATATTCATTTCATGTGTTGTGTGTCCTGCAAGGCAAATAATTCAGAATTTTTTTTTTTTAAACCTGAGGATTTTTTGTTGCTGTAGGACAAACTATTAAAGGGGCACTTCTAATGTTAAGGAATGGCAGTGTTAATTGCAGCAAACAAGTGTTGTGTTGGAACTGTATGTATGACATTAACACAGCAGTAAAGAACATTGCACTGCATTTTGCATTTAACTCTTAGAAGAATGACATCTGTGTATTAACTTGCCTGAGAACATGCCTATAAAAGCTCACACTGACAATCAAATCATAATTGTCCATTTAATGTAATTGATTGGTTGTAGTCAAACTTAGATCTATAAAGAGCATTTAAGAATTACAATGCATCTTAATTTCTGGTGTGAGATGCAGAGTTGAGAGGGATGAAAAAAGAAGTTTTGGAATCCTCAGACCAAGAATGGATTAAATTTGAGCTCAAAACATAGGCTGGAGAGTTTTATCAGAAGAGACCCTTTAGTTGAGGATAAATTCTTCCTATGTTGTAAAAACACATCATTAGCTTCCAAAATGCCTTTCAGACATTCAAGTAAGCACCGATTTTACTTTCCAAGGGAAGGTATTATAAAAGTACTTCAGTGCTGAACAAATGAAGACAATTTGCTCTATGCTGATTTCATAGTTTGTCGGAATGGGAAAGCCAAAGTTTATTTGCTGTATGAACATGTGAAAGTAAATGTATGTGCTAATCCCTGAAACTTGCAGGACTACAGTAATATAGCAGATGGAGGCAGTTGGACAGAGTTACGTGTCTGAGCAGACTTGGTATTGAGAGAACTCTGCTGTACAGTTTAGGGTTGTCTGCTCTGGTGGGAACTCCTTGCTGCAGTCTTGCAGCCTCTCCTCTCCCATAAGAGCAGTGGGAGTAATGGCCAAAATCTGTGGTTATGTTCAGGGATGAAAGTAAAAAGAAGAGGACTTGTGCTGTGGAAAAAATTGAAAATCTTTAATTTTTGATGTATTTTATACTAATTGGAGATGTTCACACATTGAAATTAAGATTATCTGTCAGTTTGGTGTATCTTATTTTATAATTATTTAGCAGTTGCTAAAGAAAGCTTGAAATTGCTTTCATTTTTTTTCTGTTGAATGACATTCTGTATCAATTTTATAAGTGCATCTTGTGTGAAACTCAATAAAATTCAATTTTGTAATATTTGTTTAAAAAAGGAAAAGTACAGCGTCAACATTTCTTTTTTAGTATTCAGAGCTGGTGATCTTGCAAAGTGTTTAATGTATTAAATTCCAATTTCCATAAAGTAGGATTCTTGCAAATGTGGAACACGAGTGAGCGTAAGAACTGGGTTATCAATGGCTTCAGATCTATTTCTGTAGCAGTTGGTTGTTGCCACCTGTAGAAAGAAGATATTGATGCCAACCTATTATTAATTTGGTTTTTAAGGGCACACACCATGTGAATGAAGGAATACTGTGTCAGGGGAGCTGTAGTTTGTGTAGTCAGTTACTACAGTTGGATTTACACCCACACAGCAATGCCAAGTGTGAATGCAGGCTCAGCAAAGCCCTTGCTGAGCACACAGTGGTGGCAGTGGGAAGGCAATGGCTCATGGCACTGGGGCACGAGTCCTGGATCCTCCTGGGGCTTTGTTCTGACACTTGAATTGTGGTGCCTGGCTCTAAAGCAGTGCAGCTGGGCTTTGGGGTATGGCTGTACATCCCTGCCTTCATTGCCCTGGGATCGCTGTACGCCAGGGTGTGCTGAGACACTGCTGCAGAGGGCAGGGCAATCACAGCGCTTCCCTTGAACTCCCCAAGTCTGGCAGGGGCCCAGCTGGGCATTCCTTCCTTTTGCTGCAAGCTCTCTGATTGTGCTCATCTTTCTGTTCATGATTTATAAGGATTCCTTGGATATCTAGCACTGTATCTTTCATGAAAAGTCACAGCTGCTTCTTTGACCCTGGGTGGTCCTCTCAGAACTCTAGAGGTGGCTGAGGGGGAACAAACCACCAAACAAGAAAAAACAGTAACACTGAGTTTCTCATCCATAGATACAGCTGTTCATTTGGGTTTTCTTGAAAAGCTCCTGTCGTAACAGTGATACATGTAAGAGCATCAGAGGTTAAGTAGTGAATAAATGAAGTTCTTCAATTGATAAATCCCTCCAAAAATAAAATCTAGGCAAGCAGTGATATTTCAGCTAAAGTCACAGTTGCCAAATTAATTCCAAAAGCACAAATTGAATACAGTGTATAGTCATAATTAGTACTATTCATTATGGGAGCATTAAGAAACAACTAGGCTTGACAGGATTATTTAATTAATCTTTTGAAGCCTTGCAGATATTCATCAGCCAAGCAGAAATTCCCCTCAAGCATAGTAGTTTTACAATCATAAGCACACTGTTCATTTACTCTCCTCTTAATTTAAAGTGAGTTTGTGGAAACTTTTCAACTTTGTCTTAATTTTTTGTGGTGCAAAATTTTGTGTAGTCTAATAATTTGTTCCGAAGTCTGTTTCTGTGACTTGGCATAGTTGATGAGGTCACTGTTGTTAACGCAGGTATTTGCCCAGTTGTGGCTGCTGTGCCAGCTCAGCTGTTGGGCTGGAGATGTGAATCTTCTTGGTGGTGGTGAGCAAGGATGGATGCAACTGAATTATAGCACAAATGTAATGAGACTGAAGCTCCTGAAACACAGCACCATTTTGTCTTATAAATTGGGCTCCTCTATTGTGAGTAAACTAGGAGTTGGACCAATGCAGTCATAGCTTGAGGAGTCATAGCTTCAGTATGCTCTTCACAAATGCTAAACAAAATTTGCTTTTCCAACCTCTTCAGAGTAAGTGCTCTTTCTGAGAAATTTGGACTGTCTTAATTTTGCTGACCATGGGGAAGCAAATAGCTTTGTGTAAATACTGAGCAGCTGTCAGGGGGAGCTGCAGTTGGGACCACCTTTATCTCAAGGAAATTTTTATATATATATAATGGTATAAAATTTTTAGACTGTGAAGGCTGTCAGAAAACACTTGATGTATCATTTCCATAAGTCTTTTTCATAGTAACTTTCATCAACCATACCTACCCAGCATGAGTCTAGTCAAGCTATTTTTAGGACTTCAGTATACTCTGATTTAGAAAAACACTGCCAGCAGAGTTTTAAAAGATCATAAATATATAACACCAAAGAACACTTATTGGTAAGCTCACACTTATATTAACAGAAAAATCCAAAGTTCCGGTATGTTTTAAAAATTTCTTTTTAAAAAAACACGATATTTCCTTTTAAAACCCACCATATTTGCAATGAAATAAACTCAGATTTTAAAATGTACATTTGTAGTCTGCTGCCCAGGTGTGCCTCACAGCTGCAGCTTTGGGCTGTGTAGGCTGTCATTGCTTCATTCCCCACTGCTGCCTCAGAGAGTGATGCCATCGAGCAGAGCTGAGGTTCATTCTCAGTTGGAGGCAGTTCTGTCTGAGAGATGAACTGCAAGGAGGTGTTGAGCACTGAGGGGAGAGGGAGAGAGGGGAATCAATTTTTGTGTGAACGAAGATGTGGGTTGCAGCAGCGCTCCCTTGGATTCTAGCATTTTAGGCTGACTTGTGCAGTCCTATTACAAGCTTTGCTAGATAAATCCTGTATTGTTTAGGCAAACACGTTGCATGAATTATATCTTGTGTTTACTGCTTCCCAATTTCTGTAGCAGAAATTACTAATCTTGGATTGGTGGTATGAGAGCTATGTTACAAGGCAGTATATTTTTAATAGAGCAACTTTTGGGGTTCAAGGAAGTCTCAGGATTTATGTTGGTTGTTCTTCCCATCCATGCTCAGTTTGTTGGACAAGATCAATAATAACTTTATTGACTGTTTTCAGTATTAGGAGTATGGGACTGGATGCCCAGTCCTGACAGGTGCTTAGATCATAGAGTCATTGAATGGTTTGTGTTGGAAGGGACCTTAAATATCCTCTAATTCCATTCCAACCCCACTGCCATGGGCAGGGACACCTTGCACTACACCAGGTTGCTCAGAGCCACATCCAACCTGAACAGCCTTGAACACTGCCAGGGATGGGGCATCCACAACTTCTCTGGGCCACCTGTGCCAGTGTCCCACTATCCTCACAGTAAGGAATTTCTTCCTAATGTCTAATCCAAACCTGCTCCTGTTTGAAGCTATTCCCCCTTGTCCTGTCACTACGTGCCCTTGTAAAAAGTTTCTCCATCTTGTAGGCTCCCTGTCTTCTATGTCTGAAAATACATTAAGTACCAAGGTAGTTGAGGAATTACTTGTTTGATGCTGACAATAGTTTAAAATAAGTGGAATTGCGAATTCTTAGGAAGTGATGCATTTGGTATACTGAGAAGTGTGAAATGAAACTTAAAATCCAGCATTGGACAGCATATTCTTAGGATTGATACACTAAATCACCATAGGAAGGTGTGTGTGAGTCAATGCTACCAAGTACAATCCTGGTGACAGCTCTGACTGTCAGACCAAAATTTTCCTGCAGGTTTGATTTAAACTTTGTGGGAAATATTAAAGGTAAATAAGGCTTGCAGAAAGCTGTATGGAAGCAGGCCCCAGAAACAGAAAGAGCTGAAGAATTTAGAATTAGCTGTAACTGCAAAGCTTGAAAATAGGAAAACTTACAATAGGACAGCAAGCAAGGACATAAAACAATAGTCTGAGTCTTAGGTTTGGCTAGGATCGATCTTAAGGCTGCAGAAAAATATGTTTAGCAAGATAGTTAAAAGTTTTAAGCTTAATAATGTAATATTGTTTATTGTTAATAAAAAGCATACAAGAAAGCATTGTTTGAAGCAGGTGTATGTGTGCTTTCAGTGATTGGCTAGAACAATTGATTGTAAGCTTTAGCAATATGCTATTGGCTGGAAAACTTCTAAAATGCCCTGTAACAGAGATCTTTGGCTGCTGCTGGCAGACGTGACCCATTGCCATCCTTCAGTTGTGTAAAACCCTGTTATGAGACTGATGCTGCAATAAAAGTTCAAGGAACGTCTGGCAGTAGTCCTGTGCCATTCGTGCCCGAAGCCCCAACACAGAACCTGGCACTCCTGTTAAAGGCAGAAATGCAGCCACCTTTTTATAGCCAAGGCAGCAGGAGCTGTGATGAGTGAATTTCTTCTGGGAACATTCCTGAGGTATCACGTGTATCTAACCTGGAAGCTGTGGGACGTTGTTTTCAGGCTGATGCTTTCTGCCCTTTGTATTCTCTTGAGGTGTAGCTGCAATGAAAATGAGCCTTGTGTTGAAGCTCAGCACTAGCCACCGATGGGAGGCAGTGTGCCTAATGCAATAGCAGAGGACCCACCTGCTAGGCTGTTGAAAAATTCTGAGTGTCTTTAGTCACTTAAAATTACTTTGACATTGGAGTAGAGCAAATTCTGCTGCATCTGAGGTAATGCTTTATGGTGCCTGTTCAGCCATTCACTGACTGACCACAAGCTATTTGGCTTCCATGTGGGAACAAATAAATTGTCCAGCCAGTTTTTGTGCTAGACCCTCATTTCTCAAAAGCAAGGACCAAAGCCCCAGTAGTGATTCTTTGCATTGATATTCTGCTAATAGCATCAGAGTAATTTTGGGGAATTGATTCATCTGCCTTGAAGAAGGCAAAGGAGGCATTGGAGTCATGTTACATCAGCTTCAGCCCTTCCACTACTCAGCACTTCAAAGCTTGGGCCAGTCACAGCTTGTAAAGAACCAGGGAAGACAGTCCAGTGCACTAGGCTAGAGCAACTGGAGTGTTCTGGAAAGCCGATGTCAAAGTTTGGATCTTTCTGGTTCTATTGTGCTGCTGTTCCCCCTTGTTTCTGTGTGTTGGTGCTCGTCCCACAGTCCAGCACTGCTGCTTGGTGCCAGAGCTGAGGTTTGTCCTCTGCCCTGTTCAGCTGGTGTCTGCTTGCTCTGTTCCAGTGCTCACTGCTGCACTCCCTTGTTTTACCTATTTTTTTAAATCTTGTTAATGAAGCCTGTTTCACAGTATCAGAAGCTGGATAGAGCTACTGATTCTAGCTCAGGTCCTGTCCAATGCAGTGTCCAATCCTGACATTAACATCTTTTTCAGTCTCAAATAACAGATTCCACAATCTCCTTGAACAGTTAATATGAACACTGCAAATGCTGTTATTACCTTCCTACTATCTGTTTCAATTCTTCCTTACTGAAATTCAACCCTCCCTACTTTTTGTCCATCCGTGGCATGGAGAATAGATTTTGCCTCTCCCTCTCTTTTCTTCTTACATCTTTGGCAGCTGAGACTGCTTTGTGTTTCCCTTCAGGCTCCTGCTAAACCCCCACAATGAGTTCAGCTTCTGTTTGTGTGGAGAGTGTGTCCCATGCTCATTGTGAGCACAGAACTCCAGCTGATACCTCCCATCCCAGCTGAGCTGAACCTGAGGATTACTGCAGCCAGCTTTTAGCTGCCATATCCTGGTATGGAATTTACCTCTTAAAAACAGGATGCCTCTTCTGACCCAGGAGAGTTGGAATGTGCTGCAGGAATTTTATGCCTCCAATGGAACTGCCTGATTATTCCCAAGCCTGCACTTGTGCTGTAGTGTACTGCTGCCAGAATGTAAAATCCTGTATTAGGGCTGCTTCGATTCAATTTTTTTACCATCTGTTCCTGTGGTTAGTCCAGTTTGTTTTGAACTCCTGTTGTGTAGTGTATCCACAGCCTGCACTTCACCTTTCTCTGGCACCTGCCCAATATTGCTGATTAAAAACACTGAGTGGCAATGGAGCATGAAGAGATCCCTGCAAAATCTTAGTGCTGCGAGAGGGTGAAATAGGGATAAATATTCCCCAAGCAGGATTTCCCAAGAAGTTTTGTCAACTTCTCCAAGCAATTTTAAGCTCTACTATGTTTCCTTAGTTTGGGAATATCACATGAAAGAGTATCAAAAGCCTCTTAAAAGTCAACATACGTGATTATCTGCTGCTTCTCACCTTATGGTGTGCTGCGTTGTTGAAGGGAAATGATTTGAAATGATCTGACAAATTTATGCTGGCTTTCATTCACCATCACATTACTCTTCAAATGCTGAAAAGAACAAAACCCAAAACTGATTATGTGCCCAGAAAAACTGTGGAAGACTGCAGTTAGTTTGATCTATCATTTCCTTTTCCCTTTTTCCAAAGATTGCTCTTTCAAATCACAGGGAATCTGCTAACAACTTTGTCAGCCACTTTTCAGTTTTGTGTTTTGGTGCCAAGGATAAGACCTGAACTGAGTGAAAAATCTCATATGCCTCCACATGGATGTGTCAAGATCCTTCTGAGTTCCCATGAGATTGCTGGTGGCACATTTGGTAGGGAGAATGGTGGGTTTGTACTGCTGTGTTTTGTCTTAGAGTGATGTTCCTGCAGAGAAGGGTGATGTGAATAAAATAAGAAGCTCTCATGATGTGCAAAGCCCTTCGATTGTGCCTTCAATTACTGGCAGGGGTAAAAGGAGAAAAGTGCTAAGCTGTCACCAGAATTTATGTTTCCCCAAGGCCCTTCAGCAGGAATAGAGAAGATATGAGGTAAATCTCTGAAGCATTTTGTGATGTCCTCAGTGCGCAGTGATGAGAAACAAGAAAGCAAAGTCCTGTCAAAGTCAGCCACCATGACCCTCAAACACAGGGTGAGGGCTGTGGCTCTCTCTGCCCCAGTCCTTGCTGTCTCAGGGGGATGGAGTGGTGTGCAGCTCGGGCAGTATCCACAAGCATCTGAAATGTTCAGTGGAGGCATAATCCTACCTATCCTTGTCTTGGATTTTCAGTACCTGACTTTTTCTGGTCCTTAGGCTTTAGTTGAGATTGAAGTGTTACTGCTTACCAATGAGCTCCTGTTATTCTTTACCTCCCAAATCTGACTTAAAGCCTCCCCATCCTGAAAAGCTGACAGACAAAGAAGCTTCCCTCGTCAAGAGGGCTCCCATCCTCCTCAACAGCTCATGCAATGCCATCCCATGGCCGAGGGTGACAAAGCCATCTTGGAAACATCGGCTGTGTGGTTCTCTCCAGGAAGATTTTGGCTTCCCCTGGCCCTAGAGCAGAAGGCTTAGGGTTCACAAGCCTAGAGCAGCATCCCTACTATTTTCTCTCCTGCTCTAAGAAGCTTAGTTGATTGGCCAGGGTCCCTTCCTGTACGACTCTTGGCTATCTTTGTCTGCCTGGGTGCAGAGAACATCTCCTGGGCAGGAGCCTTTCCATCACACCCATCTGAAAGTTGCACCAGTCCCTGCTGTTTTTCATTGCAGTGATGACTGTAATTTGCTTTTTTGGCAAGACATTTGTTCTTTTCTACAACAAAGAATGAATCCTTACTTGCTGGCAGGATACTGGAGCAGCATAATGAACCATCTTTATTCTGGTGGTACCTGCCAAGAGCAGAAGCAGAGGAAGCCTGTGATACATTCATTTCCTTCCTCCCTACCCTAGCAGGTAGACTGAGCAACAAATCACTTTCTTCTTAACTGTATTTTTAGTGGGAGACTGTTATCATAACTCTTCGTGATCACCTCTTTTCCTAGACCAAAGTAGCTTAAGGCTCTTTCCTCTAGACTCTCCCTTGGACTCTGCATTGGTCCCAAGACTGGAGGCTGTCCTCCTGTCAAGGCTTCACAAAAGCCTTGTGTTGGAACAAAACCAACAGTGTGATTCTTCCTTTCCATGCTATGCTTCTATTGAAGTAACTTATAGTTGATAAAGCAAGTCTATCATTAAATTGGCACTGTCAGCATAAAGTTTGGATGTTTCTCATGTAGCAGCATGGCCAAATTGCACCATGTCTGGGCTGAACTTTAAAAAGATTTAGATGTTAATTAATTTTATTTAAGCACCTGAATGCTTTTATGAAACTGATCTCTTGCATATTCTGTTGAGATTGGCACTTCTCATTTTTAAAGTGTAATAGCCATAAATAGGGATAAATGGTTTGGCTTTGGGACCCTGACACCTCGATTACAGATAATCAAACATCACTTTAGTTCAAGACCTGGAGCAGGTAATTGAGATGCAATATCAGCTCCACTTACAATGTCACTATCTTGACAATGAAATCCTCCATGCAGTGCTGCAAAGGGGAGATGAAAGCTGCAAGCTTTGCCCAATTTCCTTTGCAGTTCAATAATCTTTACATTTACACTTCCACTGAGGTGTCAAAGATTTGGATGTTATATTTTTGGATGAGAATTGAAATAAAATACTTCAGGCATGAAGTTAAGTCCTTGAGCATGAACTCTCAGTGCAATACCAGCAGACCAAAAAGAATCAGAGACATACTTCACCCTGCTAGGTTTTCTGTGCAATGAACGCATTTTTATACAGTGCTAAATTAGAATAAAGACTCCAATCTTGTCTATCAAATCTAATGAAAAAACCTAAAGTCAAATACTTGTGAAAAAACCCCAGCAAATTCCACAAAAACAAACAAGAACATTGGAAAACAAGCAAACAAAACCCCACAAACAGCAAAAGCCAAAACAAAACCCAAAACCCCCACCCCACACTACTGCTATCAGGTAAATGGTAGCAATTTCCAGGGCATTGCAACTTACAAAAATCTTTGAAATTATGTGGGGCAGCTCCTCAATTATAGCTGAGTTTTCCTAATTAAAACAAATTCAATTAGTAATTTCTAGGTTGTAAGTTGAAAGCACCACTATAGCATTCCCTTCAATGCAGTAACATTTAAATATACCTTTAATCTGAAGTAATTAATTAGGAAATGCACAATAGATCATCCTGGAACACTCCTCTAGCAAATAACTAGCACTACTTAAAAGTTAGTGTCTGCTTGAAAGTGATAGACTCATGAAAACCTACACCCCAAATTCTATAATGGCTTTTGCCTAAGCCACAGTCCTTCTGCTTTTTGAAATGTGCAATAAATCCCTGTGCAAATGTAATATCATGCTTTCACATTTCAGTCAATAATCTCAAACCCAACAAATCTCAATTAAGCCTCACAGCAGCACGTTCTCTCACAGTGGGACATAGAAGAGTATTTCTGCTTAAGAAAGAACAGGTAATCTAGCTCACTGACCCCAGATCTGTCTCAGAGCAAGGAACAAGACCAGAAGGACCTATCGTGCTGGTCCATCTGAAAGAACAGCACTTGGCTGAAGAAAACAAACTCTTTGGTTTACTTTAGATTTACTCATTGTGTTAGGCTTCACCACGGGAATGTGCAAGGCAATTTCAAGACCAGGTTTCAGCATTATCCATTTTCTACAGATAAAATTCAGGGCAGGTTCACCCCTGTCTGAAGCACCATGATTGATATACACTGTAAGATTTGAAAATCAAAAAGCTTTGAATGCCACTTTCTTTCCTTGGACCTCCAGGACATCTTTTTTATTAGTGTTAATTACTTGGAAGCTTTTGTCTGTAATCCTATGAACGGGAGACTTTTTCTCTAAAATAAACACATAAATTGCAGATTGCTGTACAATCAGATGATCCCAGGAGTTCCAGCCTTAGGGAATACAGCAAGCACAACTATTGTGAGACTGCAGTGCAAAAACGATGCTTGCCACCTTAACTGAACATTTTCTCCCAGGGTGAAATGCTCCCTTATTGCAGAGAACCCACAGAAGAAATTTTGCATCATATTATCATCTAATTATATGGGCTTATTAAGAGCAATCATGGTAAGAACTGAACAACTCCTAATTCCCATGTCTGTAATGAGCACGTTGCTGAGTTGCCTTGGCTGTGCACAGCTTTCTTTCAAGGCAGCAATTAGAGCAGACCCGACTGTGAGCACAGTTAGCTGACATATGGCTTGCAGAACAATTTACTGTGACTGAACTGTTGTCACAAGTTGTTGAGTTTACAGTCACATGCAATTCTCCAGAGCTAATAATAATCTGATAACACAGAGAACATTTTTGTCTTTTCTTCTTTAATGCATATCTGAGAATTCGGAAGTCTAATTTTAAAAAATGATCTTCCACTGTCCTGACCTTATGATTTCTCTGTGTTTTTGAATGGTACAATTAGAAGTGAGAAGGCAGGTCTGCTCCAGGTCTGATGAACAATTAAACCAAATTTAGTATGGCAATATTAAAATTACTGTACCACTTTGGTGAGGTAAAGTACACATTAATCATACCTACCAGTTAAGTTCTGACTGGTAGCTGTGCTCCACTGCAGCTCCTCTGTTCATCTGGCAGGTGTCATCAGCTGCAGTAGAAAGCAAACAGCAAAATTCAGGTTGGGTAACTACTGAAAAAGCATCTTTCCCTCTATTTTCATTTCATTTGAGCAACATTCTCCAAAACATATCAACGTGTATGTCTGTGCCATCCAGAAATGTTTCTTTAAAATGAAATTCAGCACTGGTCACATGCTCAGGGATGAGCGCTGAAGGCATTTCCCTCTCCAGCAGGAGCATTTTTTATCTGGTGACTACAACTGTAGTGAGTCGAGGCCAACCACTATGCTACAGTGTCAGGGAAGATGTGTTGGGAATGGCCATAGCTGTGTGAACACTGGAGGACAGGAACTGATGATCTGAAAACTTGACTTGGGTGAGCACCATTTGCTTCTAGCAGTATTCACCTACAGAAGTTGAATGGGAGCATGAAAATTTAACAGCATAGCAACTCTCTTGGGCTAAAGAAGGCAGCTTTTGTCTATTCAGGCATTTTGATAGACCAATTCTCTTCAATAAACTCTGAGTAAGTTTTAGTTCAAATTTATTTGTTTTCAAAAAAATCACAAAATGCAAATCAAAGGCTTCTGTCTCAAAATCCAGACATAATACATCTCTAGCTTATAGAACTGATCAAAGATGTACTAACACTGTTTGAAAGAAATGCTGTTTTTCACATATTCCTCAATGCAAACACTAAACATTCTCTTAATTTCAGAGAGTTTTATTAGGAGGCTTTCTTACAAGAGCTGGAAAGAAATATAATGCTCATCTTCGTTTTCTTGTTCATGGTAACACAAGATCAAGCCCTAAAGCAATGCAGATTGTTGTGCAGATTTAATTTGTAACTCAGTGAATTTCTTAACATCTTCATGGGTTTCACTCTGCATTGCTGCACAACTGAACCAAGACAGTGAAAGATCAGAAAGGTGTTTCAGACTGTTCTAACTGCAGGAGGGAACTGACCACGGATGCATCTTTAATGGGATGCTGGCAAAGACTGCATTGATAGCAGAGCCTGAGGAAGACCAAACAGGATGGTGTCCTTTCTAACATCTCAGCAGCCTTACAGCCAGGACACAGAGTGCTGCCTTTAAAGCCTTTCTTTCAGGCTCCTGCTATGTGGGCTTTTGCAGCTGTACCCATGGCAGTCCCCACTGCCCCCTCTGTGTTCTTCCTTCTCTTGTGCTCATACCTGCACCTACATAAGCAGTACCCAAGTGAGCTTTGTGGCTAAGCCTTGTACTAAATAAGATTCCAGGCTTTCCCCTTGAACTCGGTACCACTCCTGAGGACACAGGGTGGTGGGCTAGGAAGGCACTCCGGGGTTAGTGACCTCTCCTCCACTGGCAGGCTCCCGAGGCAGATGGTGCTCCCCTTCCCCCTCACCCGGTGGGAGACAGAAGGCAGAGATTACGGGGCCAGATAAGAACAATTTACTGGAAAGGACAATGAGATAGGAAAATGAAAGTAACAGCAACAGTATTAATAACAAAAGGTATAAGACCAAGAAGCTATTTACACAAAAAAAACCCACGACAAAGTAACAACTAGCTCTTCCCCATCACACCATTTCCCCTGCCCTGAAAGAGTGAGCGAGTCCCTTACTCCCGTGCCTTTCATGATGTGAGAATCGCACCGAATCGGCTTCTGTAAAAAATTAACCCTGCCCTGGCAGAGACGCGGGCACACATCTGCTCCCTCCAGCAGCCCCCTTCCCTCGCTGGGCATGGTTCCATGGGTATGTCCTGGCAGCTGAGGGAAAGAAATGAGTTTGAATTGGGCTGCCAACCCTTGCTGTGGGGCTTCACACACATCTTCCTCCGTAAACCCTGATCCTCTTTTTAACATCCAGCCCCTCCTCTCAGTTTGTTTCCTGTTTCCTAGTTTGTTTCCCTTCTAACACCTGAATAATCTCATTTTACCTCACGGTGTCCTATTTAACCTGGTGGTTCCCGCTGTGGGTTAACAGCAGAACCCAGGTGGAAGAGTGAGGTTATGAGAGACAAGGACAGTGCCCTAGCACACCAAACAGCAGCTGCTTTTCCAAAGAAGACCTTGTTTCACTAGCAGTAGTGAAGAGATGGAGATAAATGCAACTGTAAAATAGTGTACAAACTGCGTTGTCAACAATTTCTCCTTTCCAGTCAGGACCACCTTTTCCTGAACATCTGGCATCTATATTAATCAGTTCTCCATCTTTCGTCTTCCAAATTTTTTACTGCTTTGCTACTATCTCTGGCACAATTAATGCCAGAGATAGTTTTTTGTGCCCTTTTATGGCCGCTGTGTGCTGGAAATCTGAGCTCTGAAGGCAGACTCAGTGCTGCACAAACTCTGCACTGTTTGAGTGGAGCTCCTGGAGTTCTGCCAGGGTACGTTCCTCTGGACCCATCCTGCTGCACTTGCTGCTTTTTCCCAGATTTGATAATATTCCTCATAGCTCTAATGATCAGGGAAGACACCTGCACAAGCAAAAGTGGTTCCTATAATCCCCACGGATTGTCAACAATTGAGAGATTGAGCTGGAATTTGATATCTGTAAAAGACTCCAATGAGAAATTTTCCGGGTTTATGTGCTGCTATGTCCAGTAGTTGTCTAAAGTCCAACTCAGAAACAAAAAACACCATTGTCACCAGAAATTCTTTTGATGAATATCTGAAAAATACTTCTAGTAGGATCACTATTTCCTCTGATGTCTCTATTAAAAAAAAAAAAAAAAAAAAAAAAAAAAAAAAAAAAAAAGGCAAGCTACTCAGAAAATAAATTAAACTTCTTGTATGTTATTTTGACAAGAAGCCCAGTCATTTCCCAATGTTTATGTACGCCTTCTGTCCTGAAAAACATAGAGTGTTTGCATCTGGGATATATAATTTTCTGGCAGATAACCTGAAAACAGGTGTGTTTTCCAGCTACAGTACAGGTGATTTCAGTACTGGTGTTTCCAGTGTAACTCTGCACAGCCACAAGTGTCTGAACTAGTCTTGGATTCCTTCATGTAACAGGGACTGTAATCCTGCTCAAGTGAAGGCAGCACTAGCTCTGGCTGTCTTAGATGCTCCACAAAGGTACAGGTGGAGCATTTGGCTTGCAATTTTGGGATATCAGACATCCTTTCTTCCTGGATCTTCTTTAAGATGCACGCTGGCAAATAAAGGATAGCCCCTGCTTCGTTCTTTTTTAGAGGTGTCCATACTTTTGCTTTGGCTATTAGCATCAGTAGGCTTGGGGCTTTGTCCCATTGTATGAACAAAAAAAATAACCCCAAACCATTATGTAGAACATAATTGTGTAAATAAAAATGGTTGGTTTGATTTTGAGAGCATGGAAGAGATCTCCCTGATCAATGAATGCCACAAGGGAGGCAATATTCACTCAGTGGGGGTAATAGAGGGATGCTGAGTGATGTGAGGGCATGGTGTGATAGGGACTATGACACTGAGTGGAAAAATCACATGAGTGCAAATAAAACTCAAATTTCCCCAGTCAGCCAAATTGCAGGTAGTGCAATTTGGAAAAAAAAAAGAAAGTAGTGGCCATAGAAGATGAGACACCACATAGCTAATTTCTTTATTATTATGATTTGTTGTGGCATAAATGTAACTGGTGCACCCAGAAAATACTGAGAAAAGGCTCCAGGTTGAACAAAAATATCTCTGTTTCTTTGCAACTGGAAATTGAAATAACTGGTGAGTTTGGGGTTTTTTATGACTTCAGAGTGCCTGTTACTCCAAAGCAGAGGGGAGAGGAGAGGGTGTCATCTTCTGCCTTTAAGCTGGCTACCCTGATGGTGAGCATGATGAACACTGAAAAAGAAGACTATTGTAGCATGAACCAGTTGCCAGCTTGAGGATTTTTTCCTTTTTTCAATCTTTCTCCAAACGGGTAATGAGAGAGGTTTCAGCATTGTCATTTTTTTTTGTGGAAGAAGCAGTTCTTCCTGCTCAGGAAGAAATGTTGAGGAATTGCATGAGTGACACTTATTCTTTCTCCTTTTTTTTCCCCTCTCTTTTAAGCGTTGTTATTTCTGTGTCTTTAAGCAGCTTTGCACTGTGGATCACATCTATTTTGAAGCCTAGAGACTGAGTTTTGTATGAATACCAGTTAGGGAACCTGAATCTTTATCAGCAAGATTCAAATCCCATTAGTATACATTTTGCATAAAATATTCAGGATGAATTACATATATTTGTAGGGCAAAGGAGGTGTAAATTAGTAAATAGGGGGGGAAAAAAGTAGGAAAACATGGCCTGAAGTGTGTATCTGAGATTTGGGAAGTCATGCATAATGAGTAAGTAAGCATGCTGTTGAATTTGGATAGTATCTGTAGGTGGATGATGGAAATTGCACAGCACTGATGTGTAAATAATGCACAATCACTTAGTAACTCTGACCTGTTACTTATGAAACAGAGGAGAATGTGCCAGGAAGAGCCTGACAATAATGCTCAAAATAAGTCTCTGCATGAACATGTGCAGCTCCCAGCAGCCATTACAAAGGCAATATGACAATTTGGGAATGGCATTTTGATGATTCTTTCACCTCTCCTGCCCTCACTCATCACAAGGGGTTTTTTGCAACTCTTTGGATTAGGGCTTCCATTGCACGATGTTCAAATACTGAACTTTTCAGCTGCTGGAGGGAAAATTCACCTAAAATGTGTGTCCTCTCTATGTGTAACTGAAAACAAGTACATGCACAATCTAATTTATTTGTAAAATCTCAGAAATGGGCATGTGCTGCTGTAGATGAATCTGAAAGAACAGCTGGCTCAAGCTAGATGCTGTGGATTGAAATACTAATTAATGTTTTTCTAAAGGCTGTATCTCATACTGCGGTTCACCCCAGGACTAGGGAAAAAAGATATTCACAGCAAGAGGCTGAGCATTGCCAGTGTTTATGTGCTATTGAAACTTCACTCAAAAGCAGCACAAACTTACCCTGAGCTCTTCCTGTGCTTCCACATCCCTCAATGGCTCTTTGCAATAGACCACTGTGATTGTATTTGGAGCAAAACAATTGTAAATACAGAAGCCAATAAGCAGTAAGTGTTTGCTGTATCCTGACATTTTATTACCAGATTTTATTACCAGCCTCTCTGCTCTGGTAATTGCCATGGTGTGGGCAGTGGAGAGACCCCCAGGTAACTGCCCAGCAGGAGCATGAAAATGGTGTTGTTTCCAAGAGGGGCCACATGCTGGAGAGTCCTCCTTCAGACCCTCTCGTTTTGGTAACTAAAAGTAACCACATCTATTGAAATCTGGAGAAAATAAATCCTCTACATATTTTTCTAATTTCAGAGGGCAAGAAAACCCCTTTACCTTCTCTTTGATTTCCACAGATTAACTACTGTGGAGAGGGGGCTAAATTGAAGGCCTTGGTCTTTCTCCAGTTGGCAGCAGTGTTTTGGTCTTTTTTTCAGCCCCCGGCCTCTGAGGCACCAGCACTCCTGCTGTCCTGGAAAGTTGCTCCAAAATAAAATAATAGTGTGGTTTTGGTAGCTTCCCATTAGAGTTTTTATTGCCTCACTGGTGAAGTGTCCCTTCCGTGCTTGGGGAAGGAGCTTCAACAGCGTCTCTCTTCCTGTTTGTTAATAAGACCAAAGGAAGATCTCTCCACAGTACAGAACCCAGAGCTTTGTCACTGTCTGACATACTGTCTAAAAAAATTGATAAAGGAATCAAATCTTTCAGAAAACATCTTAAATATTTGTGATATTTGTGCTTGAAGATGATGTATGTTTGTCTCTGAATATGGAAAACTAACTCCTGTCCAGTGCATTCAGAATGGATAAACAAGTTGTCATGCATAATTTTAATGGTGAAAATAACTTTCCATGGGTGACAGAATGAGGATAAATGCATTTAATATGAAATCCTTGCTAATATATGGACATTTAGCCTATATTTCTCATATATGGTGGTGTAATTTCTAAAGTGTTTTTAAGGTTTTTATAGTTCCAGTTCTGCTAAAAAGAGAATTCACCAGACCATGTGGAAACTCTTCCCTTCCTTTAAGTGGTTTAAAACATGGGCAAAAGAAGCAGCTGGTGAAGGCAAAAGCCTGACAGGGACAGTAAAAAACCCACAGGAGGCAGCCACTGTCCCCTTTGCCTACAAGAAGAGGAATTGCTGGTTTGGGCTGTGTGGGGCAGGGCTGCTCTGGTGGGGCCAGAGGCAGCTCTGCCCCGTTCTTCAGCAGGAGCTGTATCAGGAGATGTTCACTGTGAGAAAACAGAAGTTCAGCTCCTTCTGCTCTGTCAAGAAGAATTGCCCCAGTCTTGTCCTGTCCTGACCCATGTAACACTGAACCTCTGTGGAGGATGAGTCTGTGTTTCTAACATGACACTGATCTCAGCTGAGCTCCTCTGGTGAGGTGGGGGAAGCAAACAAAAGCACGAAAAAGGGGATAAAATATATTTGGAATCTTCTGCCCTGATGTCAGTGGCCATGACAGCTGCACGGTTGCTATGCTGAAGGCAGTCTTTTTCTCAATCAAAACACAACAAAAGGGAATAAGTCTCAATGTTGGCATTGTAATTTCACTTCTAACGGTATTCTACTATCTGAAGTGAAAGCCCAGCACTGCTAGAGGGCTCTTGCTTGGTTTTGACTAATATAAACACGTATTCAGATGCAATTCTTCCTTTGCAAGCTGATCCCATAGTGTTTTACCTAAGCCATTCTCTTCTAGGTGTAGCTTGATGACACACTTCCAGCATAAGAATCACTAAACTAGATTTAGTCATGCATACTTGAGTCACAGTCTTGTGTTACTTAATTTAGTACAGGCCATTAAATATTTTTACCTCTGTATTAGGGTCAGGGTAAGAGAACTAATCAAGAGAGATTCACAGAGGCTTTATGTGTCATACAAAGTACTCAAGTTAATCTCCCACACTCAAACTTACTCCTCACCACATGTGACTGAGAGAAAAATACACAGAGGTCACACATTTCATGTATATACACATGTATTTACATGTGAGTCTGCTGAGACAAGAGTGCCTGTGTGCAAGGGAAATATTAAACATTAAAACCATCTTCATTTCAAAGCAAAGCTTTTCAAGGTGAGAATAAAGACATTCAAGGTGACAGCCAGAAGCAGAGGCACAGAATCCCCAGCCTGGTCTGACCTGAAGATGTTTTGTTGATACACCATGGAAGGATTGCAGTGGCACAAAATACTGCTTAGTTCAGCATTGCTACCTTGGAGCAGGATATACTTGTTGGGATTTCAAAGCACATGGTTTATTAATATATTAAGAGATAGTTACACTGGTACAAACATCTTTGCTACACAGAGGTCCAAAGTAAAAAGACACATTTGGCACAATCATTTTGGAAATCTTAATCTATTTATCCTTTTTAGTATTCATCTTGTTAAACATGTACAGCACTAGATAAATTGGTACTACTTAAATATTTATCAAATGTCTCCCTGCATGTTTAAATAGCAAGCAGGCAGCCAGTCGTAAACATCATTTTTTTTTTTTTATCATTCCTTCAGGATCATCTGCATTTCTTCTTTGGCCCTCAAAGGCTCAGCATCACAGTCAGCCCAGTGCCACAGAGCAGGGAGAAGCGTCTGAGCGTCTGAGAAGAGTCTGACAGGCTGTGCCAGAGGTGTGGGAGCAGAGCCCAGGACCCCTTGGGGCTGAGCCCCAGGTCCCTGGAGCAGCAGTGCAGTCCCTGCGTGGGCTGCAGGGCTGGGGCTGTGCTCAGCCTCCTCGCACGGTCACCCGCTGCTGTGTGGGGCAGCAAGCAAGCATTTCAGCACATTTTTATTCAGAACAAGTTTTGTTTACCCCCATGATTCCAAATCTCACTCCGGCTTCAAGCTGTTGTATTATCACAACCTTTTTCTGCAAATAAGCTTTAAAAACCTAGTTTGCATCACTATCAGGAAGCTTAAAAGCAGAACGGAAAGAAGAGAACTATTTTATTGTGAACTACAAAATCATAGCAACAACCGTGAACACAATCTCATCCCTCCCCCCTGCTTTACTGGTGCCTGGTACATTTTAGCAGTGCTGAAGTTTGTACCAGGTGCACACAAGGAATTGCAATTAGAATTTGCTTCCAGCCACGTTTCACACAGCACCACTGCCAGCCAAGCACAAAGCAGCATTGCATTCCAGCCAGCCAGCCATGCATTCCACTGCTGGGAGCTGGAAGGAGCAATGGAAGCAAAGGTGCTGAGCAGGCCAGGGCATGGTGCAGAGCTGGGTTCTGACACCAGCACTCTATGCCTTACAGGTTCACTGGGTTTGTTTCACTGCATGAGTGATGACAGGGCCAGGGCACAGCCAGGGACATCCTGTGCTGCAATAGCACCTTCCCCTGAGGAGCCATGCACTTCACAAGCATCTTTGCTTCCCTTTTGCAGACAAGGAAATCAGTCAAAAAGGGGGTTATAATAACATTCTGCCATATGTATTAAAAGTTGGGGACAAACTGGCCAACAAAGTCAAACCTCTCTGACTCCTGGTTTTGTGCTAGTCCTACAAAACCACATTTAACCCTGTTCCATATGTAACAAAGAACACTGATGGTGCATTATTCTCTTCATTGTACACAACAGGATGTTTAGTGTCAGTGGTTCAGTGACAATATTTGAAGTTGTTTCAAGTAGAGTTTTTGGGGACCCAATTGTGTGCCTTCCAAAACTTTCCTTAATGATACCAATAAAGGAGTGGAGGATGTCCTTATAAAATATGCAACTGATGCCAAATTGAGAGACAACAGCATTTTGGAGACAGAATTATTCAAAATAGTCTTTGGAAACTGGGAAAGTTCTAAATCAAATATATGAAATCAAATAAAGCAAAATGGAGGAAAAAAAATCAAACACACACCCAAAAAAACCCCAACCCTGAAAATACATGCCTTACCAGCAGCATTGTATAGGAGATTCTGGATATTGCAGGACCCAATACACACACTGAGCACGTGCCTACCAAGAAGGCAGATTCATCAGTGCATGAAGAAGAGAATCTTTATGATGTGGGATGTTGCTAGGTTGCTTTCCTCAGGAAAGGAGCTCTCAGCTGGAGTAACATATTTACATAGGGGAACTATATGTTTTAAAGGACACAGGCAAATTGGAGAGAGGTCACAAGACAGATATGACAACATGACTCTTTGAAGATAGCTTTGAAGAACTGGGCTTTGATCCAGAAACCAGAAGACCAGGGAAAGGACATGATAACATGTTCCAGTGCATGTTTCAGTATTTCAAACACTGTTACGAGAATGATAATTCCCTATGTCCACTGAGGGAAGGAAAATAACCTAATTTTCAGTAAAGAATATTTAGGTTGACTATCAGGAAAATTTTCTTATTATGAGCATAATTAAGTGTTGCACAGGCTGCCTGAGGGACAGGGTCTGAGGCACTGCCTTCCAGGGAGGTGCCAGAGTGCAAGTTGCACAAGTGCCTCGGGGTGTTCTGGGCAGACTTTGCAGCTGGGAGGGGGAATTGGGGACCTTTCCCACTCTGTTTCTCTACACATGTGGTATTTCTCCTGTTGTGAGATCCACTGATCCAATGAAATGTAATATTCCTGACACTACTATCTGTCTCAATAGTCATCTGGTCTTCATAGCAGCTTCTGGAGGAAAAGAAAGAGGCTACAAGTTTGCTCCAATTGATTAAACAACTCTGTTGATAAGACTGAATAAAAGTGTTCCAGAGAAATTATTTTGGTCATAAATAAGTTCAAAATGACTTCATACTATGATCAAAGCACTGCTAAATCTGTGCTAAACCTCTTCCTGCCCACCAAGAAGAACTGACATTCTGCAGATTTGAAATACAGCAACTGAGGCAGCCTGGATACAAAGGTTAACCTAGACAGATTAATATGAGCTTGTATAAAGCTCTTAATGCTATTCCAAATGCTAATAGTGACTGACATTATAGGGTTTCCTGGAACTGATTTAGAAAAACAAGAATTGTTTGCAATAAAAGTCTGTTTATCTAACCAGAAAAGCAAGAATTCCTTAACTACCCAGCAATTTAACCAATTATGATCTCATTTAACAGAAAAATAATTTCTAAACATGGCATTTATCTGTCTGATTTCCCAAGACACTGTACTGTACCATACACTGCTCTTCAAACAGGGCTCCAGAAGCACTGCTGAAATATGTTTTGTCAGAAAGCAGTGAAACAAGGAAAGTTTTATTTTAACCATTTTGCCAGTCAGTAAAGCCAACCACAGCAGGTGCAGTGTTTTCCTCAAGGTAAGAATGAGTGGGACAGACAGATTCCCAGTGAGGGGCTTTAGATTCTCAATGTCCATGCCCATGTCTGTTGTTCCAAGCCCAGGGATGGACAGCTCCTGGTTAAGCAGTGAATGATCCTCAGTGCCCTTCAGCACACAGGTGCTCTATGGAGTTGCTTTTGAAGCTTTTCAGCCATGCACATTTCTCCTTTTTATTTCAGCCAACACAAAATTTTCCCTTTTTTTTTTTTTTTTCCTTTTAGTGAAATAACAAATGTGAGACTATTGTGAATCTGGCAAAGGCATAAGAGAAATTTTGAGAACCTCAGGGAGCTAAGCCATTTCACTGAGAGTAACCTCAGCTCACAAATAGAACAGCCGTCCCTGGTAGTATTGTAAATGCTGTTTCAGCAGCAAAAATATCTTAGATTTTTTTCCCCTCTTAAAGAAAGAGAGAAAATAATACACTTTGAGAGAGAGCAAATAATATACTTTAAATCTTTAGGGGCCTCTGCCAAGAACTTTAGACCAGATGATCCTTGAGGTTCCTGCCAATCTGGTATTCTAGGAGTCTGTGATTTAAGCTTCCAGTTATAAAATACTATTTCCCCTCCTCCATCACAGAAGAACCTCAATGTTAAAAAAGAAATTGAGCTTCTCAATAAAAATCAAAAGACAAGATACTTACAGAAAATAAATATCAAAATGGCTATAATATAAACTAACTTAGGCTGGAAAATAAACCGGAAGAATGTTTCAAGTATATGTGGTATTCTGTGTCATTAAGTACAAACTAATAACATTTGATGTATACCAGAATTCAAATTTGGCCGAGAGCTAAGCACACATTTATCTCCTCTAGTTGAGTTTAGTGTAAACTGTATTTGTTCCCATCCAAGGGAATGTTTCCTAGTATTTCTGGGAATTTTCACAGGAAATATTTTTGATGTGATCTCTCTGCTCTTTCTTTGGCAACTCCTGGGCAGAATTACTATGCACTTTTTTTTTATAACATTTTGCTGGGTTTTGCTCTGTGTATTGAGATATTCTGCAATCTACTTAAATCCAATTACAAAACCACTGCACTGTGCATGTTTCATAATATGAAACAGCTGCTAAGGAAAGCTCAAAATACATCTCATGTGCACTTTTTAATTACATGCTTTTACTGTACCAACTCTCAGCTCATACAGAATACATAAACTAATACATTTTACTGCAGTGAATTGTGGATTACTTTTTATAGGATGATTGCTTCTACAACTTCAGCACAAATTGGGAATTTATTTATTTCTATGCTACAAATAGCAGAGGGTAACAAATACAAATATGAAAAAGCAAATATTCAAGCCTGTATACAGAGGCAAATGCTAGCATGTGCAAGGTGCAATAGAAACAGAGAAAGCTTAACCAAAACATGGTGAAAATTACTATTATTTGGACTGTGCCTCTAATTCCCTTGTAAGGCCTTTCTGTGGCTGCCTCATCAAATGAGCAGAATGAAATGTAGAGGAATTTAATGAAGTGTCCATTTAGCAAGAGAAATGGGAACAGGAGTTCGCAATCTAAGCTCTAAGCTGTTAGACCTCAGATCTTCAAATATCTGTAATTCAATGTCCAGGGAATTAAGGAGCAGAAAGACTGCCACAATACGAGTGAGGCTCAGATTTATAGATAAAGCATTAGAATAATAAACAATGGCTTCAAGATTTGTCAAAAGACCTTCTCCATTTTAGCAGCTGTGGAGGATTTGCAGGCTTCATATGCTGAAGGGAATACTGCTGCTTTCTAGTTGGAATTGGCACCAAAATCCCAATCATTTATCTGTCGTGTCCGCTTTGGACCACTGCCTGTTCCAAGAACAGACACTCTTTTTAAAAACTTGTTTCATTGTTTAACATGGTTATTTCTAATACATTATTAAGAAAAAAAAAAAAAAAAGAAAAAAAAGAAAAAAAGAAAAAAAGAAAAAAGAAAAGCATAGAAGTTCTACCTGGAAATATTTAAGAATGGTGCTACACTATGATAATATTATCAGCTTGTCAAAGGAAAAGACTAAAATAATCTCATAAAGGTCAAATGGCACCAAACAGTGTTGGGCCAAGATGCAGAGGCGTCTTGGGTTGAAAAAATACAACCAAAAATGTGTATTCTATTTTCATATGTTGAAAATAGAATATGCTTCATCATCTGAGGCAAGTTGGGAGATACTGCTCTTCATCTCTTATAACTCTAGGGGTGGAAGGAGGGTGAATGCCCTCTGTTAATGGGACAACTGATAACACTAGATATGGCAGGGCCTTCTTATCTCCTCCTCCACCCATCCTCCTCTGAGGGACATCACCTGTGAATGGGCCATTTAAGGCCTCTCATGTGACTGATAACATCACCTCATTCCATTGGGAGATGCTCCACCCAGAGGGAGGAGCCAAAGCCTTTCCACTGACATAAAACCAGCAATCCCAAACAACAAGGGAGCCTGTTTCCACTGGATTCCCAGAGGATGACTGGACCCTTTCTTGAGGATCATCTCTACTTCAACAGAGCCACATCTGTCACTCCAGGAGGACTTGCTTCAGGCTGCTTCCAACACCCTGACCAACAGGGTGTCAGGTTTGCATTCTGACTCTGTCAGTGGTCCTTTGTACTATTGCATTTATCTTATTTTATTTTAACCCTTTTTGTTGTTTGTTTCTTCTCTCTCTATTAAATTGTATTTCTGACTTGGAGTCTCACTGGTTTTGCTTTCAAACCAGTACAAGAGGTCAGACTTGAAGATTTACTATCACCACTGAGTGGTACCACACCTAATTCTTTGGTATTGCTTGGTACTGTGGACCCACTACACTGGTCATTACTATTATGAGGTTGTTCAAAAGAGTGAAAAGAAACTGGAAAATTAAATTGGACTAATGAGGTGAAGGCTAAAATTTTAATCTTTAATGATGAGAGAAGTTGTCCATTCAGACATTTCACAGTGCACCAAAGTCTACTCTCATCTGACATCCAGGTACCTCTTCCCAGGAGTTTGCCATACCTGCTAGCTTAATATTGAAACTAGTATAAATCCTCCTGGATTTGTGTATGTTGTGCATATGAATCCCATGCAAGGTAATCAAAACAGTCCTCTCTGGCTTATGGAACAACCCCTGACCATTCCTTTCTTCACAGCATGAGGTACAGACCAAGGAGTGCAGGACTTGCTGCAGTCCCTTTTATGAAAGCAGGTGATGAGCAAACTTGATGAAAGTCTTTGTTTTGCTCAGATTAGGAATGAAGTGTGCAATGTCTCTGGTTTCTGTGGCTATGTGGGTCTCTGTTCCCAGGCCAAAGGGTGCAGACTGCAGAATGACCTGCACCCCCAGACTTCACTGTTACCAGTCTGGAGACTCATGTGGACTTATGGAGCCAGAGACAGGACACTTGAGCAAAGATCAAACAAGCCTAACAACGTGGATGCACCCTGCTGTACCCATCAGCTGCACTGTGAACTCAAGCAGAGAGGGAGGGAAGCTGTAGCCTGCAGTAGGGCAGAACCAAGAGACACTCTGTGGCTCTTGGAGCATGAGGCTGATTCTTGCACTGCTGCCTGCAGAAATACAGCTGAGTGCTACCTCAACTCAGGCTTCATTTGAAGATTACAGATTAACTTTAAAGCAACAAACCTCAGGTGTCCTCCAACATACATGTTCTCTGTTCTCAACGGCTTAATGTTGCCAGGAAATACTTATAAAATGAAAAACCTTTGCTATTCTGACATGCAAAAAGACAAAGAAACAGTGTCAGCTTTCCTTTTTTACATCTTACATCTTCAACAGTAGAAATACTTCACAATTTCTTGGTCTCTTATAGCTTAGCAGCAGGAAGGTAAAATACAGGAAATAATAAATGAGAACATTAGGGAAAGAAAGAGCCAATCTTCACAAAATTCTGAAAATATCTTCCTTGGAAAAAGAATTCATTACAGTATAAGAAAAAAAAGTAATTTTCCTTGGATCATGTTATCACCAGGGCTGCAGTCTTGTGCTCAGCCATGGTGAATGGTTTTGTATCAAACCTGAGATGACCAAGCAGGGAGCTGGAGCTGTGAGGTGGCAAAGAGGAGAGGTTGTACTCCTGTTTTGTGTGATAACAGCTTGTGGGTAGTGTGTTGCTATCCCAGCCATCCAGTGGAAATTGGGAGCTTGGGAGCGGGACAGAAATGCTGCGGGAGTTTTTAAGTGTGGAGCTGAATACGAGGAGAGAGGGGGAAAAGTTCATAACCTAGACCATGAAGCCCGGACAATGATAAAAATTGCTGTCTACTCACCCTCTAAGAACCCTAGGAATCAGGTGCTCAGCACAACTCTGTGAAGAGCTTTTAAAACCCAGGCCTTTACTATCCTGCTAATAAATTTACAACTGAGGTATAGTCTGTATTAAATAAATTGTTATACCTCATATAGTTCATTTCAGGAGACTTGCACTAGGTGTAAAGTTAATAATAGAAACTGGAGCGAAGGGGCCCTGTCAGGTTAATCCTGCAAAGTATGCTGTTTATGAGCTCCCTACAAGATGTTGTAGGTGGTGGTGTCATTCTCTCTGAAAACATAATGAACAGATGCCTTTCTTTGTCAGGTTTTGTTGTGCTACAGATTATTTAATACTGATATTAAAAATAACCTTCTTCCAATCTTCTTTACTCACGTCAGACAGCATTTACTACAGAGCAAGCAGACAAAAGAAGGTCACTGCAGCAGCTAAGCTCCTGAGGTAGGATTACGTTTTGTGGAAAGCGTTGGATTGTCACCCTGTGCTGAGGGGACTTCTGCTTGTCAGAGAATCACAAACAAAGATGAAAACCAATCTTTTTTTTTTTTTTTCCTGAAAAGTGACTATCCAGATCAATGACTTTGCTTCTGTGATAGTGTTCACATATGCACTCAGTTTTGCTGATTAAATATTTTTGCAGTGTTCTATTCTTACTGACATACAGATACTTTTACTGGATTCATAGTCTGTGTAAACCGTGTATCACAATCTCTCTTGCCTCCGCCCAAGCAGTCCATCTCAGGTCCTGGCTTTCAGAAGAAATTTATAAATGCATTCATTAAAAAAATCCAAAATAAGTAAGCCACAAGAGAGAAAAAGAATCTATCAGTTCTAATCTCCAGGTGTCCATGGCAGTAGGTGAGGTGAGGCCACTGTCTAGGCTCGTGCTGTCCCACATACAGCTGCTGGCCACTTGCATCATCTGCACAGAAGAATTTGTTAGCCAGGACTGAACTTTGGGACCGTAGAACCCAGCCCAGCTGAAGCCTGTATGTCCCCCACAAGATACCAGTGTATCACAAGAAAGAGCTGTACTGGTAGCCAGTGCTTAACTGGTCACAACAAGGAATCAGCAGTATTGAGAACAGACAGTCCTATGTCCCATGGCAGTATCCTGATTTCTGAAGGGGAAGGCACCAAACCGTGTGCTCAAGTTTGCTAAACAGGAGCATCCTTATTTAAAATCTCTTTTTCTAATAGGTGAAATTACACATGTGAAGGAGGTTTTTCAGGACTTATCTGAAAGCGTTCATTCAAAGCCATAAGGTGCTTTCTAACAAACTGAAATGCCCTTCCTGATATGGCCATGCCCTCTATCAGAAAACTCATTACATCAAGTTCCCACAGGAAGAACCTTGGAGATGCTGAGCAGGACATTTCTGCTCATGCTGAGCAGAAGTGTAAGGTGCTGGAGCTGGAACCAAAATCTGGACTGGTGGTTGGCCATTGCACCCTACTCTGTTACCAAACAGCATCAGAACCAGGACAGGAACTTGAAAAGAATGTGAAAATGCAGAGAAGAGCAAGGAATGAAGCTGCAGAGAATCTTGACTTGCTGGGGCTAAAGACAGTTTGATTTTCTTTTGGATTATTAATTTTGTTTTAGTGTCAAAAAGAAATGTGCCTTTCCCATTTTTGTTTCAAGCATCCCTGACTTTGTGGTTTATCAGGATGCCAAGAGTCAAAGCTTGCAAGCAGAAATAAAACATAGAAATGATGGAAAAAACAGTCTTTGGTGGGGAGGGGGAGCTCATAAAAGAAGATACAAGCTCCAAGTACATGCATCATGTAATCCCTGTCATTTTGTATCTTTGTTTAGCAGTGAAATCTGTGACAGCAACTACTACTGGTTTGTTTCCTCAGATGAAAAACAATAAATACAATTTTTAAGTTCCTGACAAGGTGACGTGCAGATTTATCACAGTCACAAGAAAGGGGCACAACAGAGTGTAATGGCAAGACATGTAGCTGACAAAACATCAACTCTCTGAAGGCATACTAAAGTGATATAAATCTTCCATTCAAATGAAGGCAATCCTTACTGAAATCATATCCTAAACTGCCATGGATCAAAGGTCTACAATGAAACATCACATTGTTTTCTAAGCTTGAGAATTAATGTAACATTGGCCATTTCATTTTTTTTTTTTTTTTAATTTTTTCCCTTGGGTTAAGAAATTAAGCAAATACATGTCAAGCACACAGCCATTGTACTGTTTCCCACCATTTTTATGGATTCCAATAATTCTTTCATATTTTGCATATTTTGTGTCTAACACACAGATTCACGGCCTGCTTGCTCTGACTCCAGCCCTGGGTGAGCCTGGCTCCAGCCTCGAAGAGTTCACAGCTTGGAGTTGGGGTTGTGAACTCGTACAGCCTGTAATCCTTTAAGCCTTGCATCCCACAGAAGAATTAAGGATGAGGAAGGCTGCAGCTGTGGATGTTGGGGCGGGGAGAAAGGGTGATGATGAGGAGCTGAGCAGAAGGAGGGCAGGGGCCATGCAGGTAGCTGGTGAGTGCTGCTGGGCAGCCTTTGCTGATTGGGAGGGCTGGCAGAATCCAAAGGGCTAAGCCAGGCCTGGAGGGAAGGGTGGCACTGAGGGGCAGGAGGAAGGGCAGAGCTAGGCAAGGTGCACAGTGGCAGAGGGCAGGGAAGGACTCAGGGGTTGTAACCCACAGAAAGCAGAGCAAAGTGGGCAGGCATAGGGCTAAAGGGCAGAGCTGGCAAGAGGGATAAGTAGATTGGTTCAATTTTGGGATGCTGGCAGAATGCTGGATGCTGTCACTCTGACATGTTCTTGGCAAAGGGTGTATGTAAAACACTTTTCTCCACAGCCCTGGTGCAGGGGCATGCTGCTCCTCTCCCATACTTCCATGCACCCTTCTCTCTCTAAACAAATACCTAGAGGAAGACTAAACACAATATAAGGGTTTTCTACCTTGTCCTTTTTCTTTTTGGGAGGTGGGTAGTTTGGAGTTACGATTTTATGTCTCTTCAGGGAATACTATACTTAGCTTGACTCCAACTAATGAAAAGGGCTATTTATCTAATGGACCTTTAATCACAAGCTCTTTTTAAAAATCAATTACATGATACAACCATTATAGTTAAGCTCTAAATCTCATGTATCTTCCTGTTATCTGAGGATTTTCCTCTCAGATAACAGAGATACACAGCCAGATTTTCAAATGCTCACCACAGAGTATGGGTCAGGTTATTTCATCCAGCTGTTACTGTTTTGGATGCTTATACAGCAGGTTTTCAGAGGCCTCATCACCTATGGTGCTGTGGTTTGAAAGACTGCTTCCTTATTTATGTGAGCAATTGGGGTTCAGCTGCCTTGGGAACCTGATCACAGCTCTGAGTGCTGACATAATTTAAAAGTTTTGACCATAAAGAACAGAGTTAGAAGGCATCCTGATTAAATTTAGCCCAATTGCCCTAATAAGGCACAAAGGACCGATAGAAGATGATGCATTCCCTCAAGGACAAATTTTCTTGATGTCTCTGAGCTTGCTAAGACTCCACCCTGTTTTTTTTAATGTGACTGTGTTCCATGTGCAGGCAAACCACAGAGCAGCACACCCCTTGCACAAGGCCAGGCACAGCTGCGATTTGGATGGCAGGGACACAGAGAGAAAGGGCTGCAAACTGGTGCAGTATTTCCTGCTTTACAGTTGTCTGCCTCTACCTGATGTGCAGTTAGCAGAGAAGAAACATCAAGGAAAGGTCACCAGCTGCTCAGAGCAGTTTCAGGTCAGACACATGCTTGGGGTTGCCAGCAATGTAACGGGAGGCAGCTGAAGGGGTCACGCTTCCATTTACCATCTCACAGTGACAAGCTTTGACATCTTAACTAGGTGTCACTCAGACAACACATTTTCAGCACCCAATACAATATAAATTATTGTATTTAACTAACTAGTGACTAACTCTGTCACTTCCAGAAACTTTAGGCAAGTCCTTTATTTCAGGCTAGATCCCAATAATACAGAGAAACTCAGATATGACTGGAAAGGTTTCGTATATTGATAGCAACGTCCATGAAAAGAAACAGATCTGTCATACACAGGTAATACTAATCATAAAATAGGTGTTGGCTTAATCTGTTGAAGAAATGCCTCCCTTAGTAGTGTTGGTTTTGATTCAGGTTCAATTTTTGCCTGAAAGCTAGTGTCTTTTTCCTGTTACTCTAGTTTCATATCCTTGTTTATGCAGACATTTCTCATCCAGAAGTACTGTGGTAGCCTACCATAAATGGTAGAAAACCTATAACTTGTATAAATTAGTAATCCGAGAGAAAATCTAAATGTCTTTGGCTCCAGCAAGTCAAGGCTTTCTGCAGCTTCATTCCACACTTTTCTCCTTTGCATTCCCACATTCTCTATGAGTTCCTACAGACTATTCCATCCTTGCAGATATCTATCACTACAGCCATATGCCTTCACTCTGCATTTTAAAATCAGTCAGTCAGTCACTGAGGTCAGTAGGACTTGGCCTTTCTGGTTTGATCCTGAATGGAAGCAAAGGAATCAAACTCACCATGTTGTCTCATTAACAGTGTCGGGCATCCACAGCCCATTATTTGGAAGGAATATTCTCTTGTATTTAGAACAAGTTTCATCCAAAGTTTAAGACAGGAACTGTAATTCCCTTTGTCAGACTATCTGACTAATTTAACACATTTGTCCATCTGTCAAGGTGTTCTGCTTTTCACAAGGCTACTCTGTTGCTGCTCTCGACACCTGGCTTTGGGTGCCTATGACAACTCTAACAAGAACTTGGACAAGAGCCTTTCTCTGAGCTCTGTACCATTCCATTTAGGGCGGTGCCTTTACATATCCTCCTGCTAACAAGCTAAGATTAACTCTGGTCAGGATAATCGTTCTGTGTGCAGCCAGTGTAGCAACGTGTGCTTTGATGTACACTGCTGGCAAATGCCCTGAGCTGAAATACAGGTAGATTTCAGCAACATGAAGAGTGCCTGTGGGAAAACTGTTCGATGTTTGGCCAGGCTTAAATTAGCAATGCAGAATGGTGCCATAGCTGTTGCCTTGTTTTGTTTCTGTCTGCAAAAGGGAGACTAACTGCTTTCTCCATCACTTTTTTACTGATTTCCAAGGAACCAGCATAAACTTGAATGTCCAACGAAAATTCTTGCTTTGTCTTGCAATGCATTTGTGATGCTGAATAACAGAGGGTGTAGTAACGGAGGCAAGAATGATGTTCATATTTCACTATTGCATTAGAGGAATCACTTTAATACACCAAAGTTGCAAATCAAAAGCACAAAAAAATCTGCACAAGGCAGAAGGAAAGCACAACTGTATCGCAACCTGTAAGAAAAACACTTCTCATTTCACCAATAAATCACTGGCCTTCGGGAACAGAGAACACTTAGGAACACAGGTAACAGCCCTAAAAGGAAATGCTAAACCCATCAGGAAATAAGGACACCTCTCGAGAGGAGTAAAACAAGATTTTTTTTTTTTTCAGAAGTTAATGGGGTAAGTCATCTTGCTGGGAAAAGCAAACCCGCCTGACCTCGAACCAACCCGCAGAGGCACTCGCCAAGGGAGATGCAGGGCCATGCCCAGGACGGCGAGGCGGGCTGTGCCTGCCGGAGCCCGGCGTGGCGGAGGACCTTGCCGGCCGGGAGCAGGGCGGGAGCCTGCCCGGGATGCAACAGGTCCCGATCGCTGCGCACCACAGGGGTGCGGGTTCAGCAGGACCCGCTCGCTGCGTTACACCGACCGCAGCACGCAGCCTATGCCTACCTCCCGCTCCGCTGGCCCAGCACATCCCGCCGGGGTTAAACCCCTCACGCTCCTCCTCTTCCTCCCCCCACCATCCCGGCCTGTCGGGGTGGTCCTGCAGCCCCGGCCCGGGGCAGAGCCCGCCCTCCATAATCCATGCGCGGGCGGCCCCGCCAGCACGGCTGCCGCGGCGCTCTGAGGCGGAGCGGGCTGGGCTGTGCTGTGCTGGCCGTGCCCCGCCGCCTCCGGCTCGCTGTCCCCGCTCCACCGGTGAGGAGGGGTCCCGGGCAGCTCTGGCGGGGCCGTGGGGGGCAGCAGGCGGGGATGAGGCTCCCCCGCCTTCTCCCGCTGCGGGCGGGAGGTCCTGGCCGGGAGAGCGCGGCCCCTTCCCTGGCGGGAGGAGAGCATCGGGGGTAGGGGGGCTCCGTGGGAAGCCGGGTGGGGGGGCAGGTGGCTGTCGAGGGAGGCGGGGGCCGAGGGAATGGGGCTGCCCGCGGGAAGGGATCCCAGGGGGCTCGGCAGGGGCTGCGAGAGCGACCTGTGGGAGCGGCGGGATGGAGGCGCCCTGGGAGCGCGGGGTGAGGCGGGGCAGAGGGGCGGCCGGCGGGCAGGTCAGTGCTGCGGGGGCTGGGGAGCGGGAGAGACGGGTTTGGCGGGGAGGGGGCTGCGGCACGGCGGGGGGATGCGGCCGGTCCGCGGGGAGCCAGGGCGGGTCCGCCCGCCGAGCAGAGCGGGGCGGCGGGCACGGCGTGCGCGTTCCCTCCCCGAGGGTCGTGTGTGGCCGCGGCGGCTGGGGAGAGGTCGGGGACGGCTGTGAGCCGCTGGCAGATGAACAGAGAGCAGCGGCGGGAGCTGGGCGGAGAGAGCCCCGGAGATCTCCGGGGAGAGGGGAAGCCGCTCCACGGGGAGGAGGAGGAGGAGGAGGAAGAGGGCGGCCGCTGAGGGCACCTGGCCGGGGCGAGGCGGGGGGAGGCGGGCAGTGGGGCTCGTCTGAGCCGTCTCGGGGAGGGCGCTGAGCTGTCCTCCAGATCGGCTCGTCAGGAGCGGGGCGGGGGGAGCAGGGAGGCGAGCCCCGGTCTGGCTCTGCGGTGGATGTGAGCGGGGAGCGGGCCCGTGCGCTCCTGCGGGCTCCGCGCCGGGCACGGCCGCGCTGCGGCGGATGCCGCCGCCTCGCAGGAGTCCCTGAGGCGGTGCTGCCGCCGGCTGCTCGCTGTGCACCTGGGCAGACCGCGCCAGCCCGCCCCGCTGGCCGAACGATTTCCTCAGCAGAGGTGAGCTCTGCAGTGAGCCGGGGACCTCAGCCGAGAGCTGTGGAGAAGGGGCAGTTGTGGTAGTAAACATGGGCTGTGTCTTCTGCACACAAATGCGGAGGAGCCGGTAAAGAAACTACCACATCGGAGTGTTCCGGCAGAGGCAGAGCTGCGGTACCCGCGCTCCTCTGCAGTTTGCAGATAAGGACGAGGCAGCCTGTTAGAGGAAGAGGTCTCTACAGTCTAAGTAATTGGAAAGAAGGTGAAGGAAAGGATTGGTCTCAGCTAGCGGGAAACGTGCGTCGTGTTGCGGTACCCTGGTGCTGGGACGTGTACACAGCACGTATCAGTTCACACTTGCTAAAAACTGCCTGTTTATGGGCTGTGTTTTACAATCCTCTATGTAATGCTGGAAAGTAATTTAACACAGAACATTCTATGAATACTGGGGTAAATGCACCGCTTAGAATCAAGTTAGATAAATTATTTTCTTTGGTTAGTGAAAATGTATTTTAAATCTTTAGGGAGTCAGCTGAAAATCAGACCTGCTTATACTTGGGGGAAGATATCTCACCAGGAATTTTTACAGATGTGCTTCTGCTTGCAAATGGCTGTGGATTGTAAAACAGAAAAAAAATTGATGTTGATTTTTTAGTTTATTAATTTTGACATTAGTAAGAAGCTGCTCAAAGCAAACTGGTTTCTGAATATTCAATTTTTCCTGACCTGAGCTCTTACTTGATTTGAACATATAGCAGGCAAGTCAGATGGGTACCAAGGCTGCCTTGTGTGGGAGATGCTATTTGTTTAGTTTTCCTCTGTGCTGCCAAGCTCTGTTCTCCAGTCCCTAGTGTTTATTAGGTTTATCTGCTTCTTAATCCTCCTATGGCAACAGGTTGTATTGTTGGTAGGCCTAGGCAGATTTTGTAACACAAAACTGTACTTTTTTAACCTGCCAGTATCTAATTTGGCTTGCTGCACTGGGTCTCTTGGATGGGAAGGTTGTGGTGTGGGTTTGTTTTTTTATGCATACTTAGGAGTTTCAGTCTGCCTGTAACTGTGTTTTGTGGCTGTTTTAATTCCTCTTCTGGTGGTTGCTGGCGTGGTGCATGGGGATTATGGACTTGGATTTTCAAATGTGTAATTGAAAAAATGTAACAAATGTACTCAGAGCCTTTGTGTGGGCTTCCTATGGACAACTGCATCTAGCACGATCCCAGCCCATGCTGGTTCACTGCCAGCAGGCACCCCCATTGAGCTTTAGCACTCTAGCTCCTGGTTGATTGAATTTCAGTTCACAGGGTTAATCATGGTTGCATCACTGCACTGCAGTGTTGTATTTGCATGGATTGCAGTGTTAAACAGAAGGAGGCCAGTCCCATTGGAACAAAGAGCTGGACATCCTGCTGCCTCTGAACTCTGTTATTCAGAGTTGAGCGTGGAGGTTGGTGAACTAAAGCATTTAGCTCTCCTCTTCCCTTGTTAAACTTAAAGCAGAGGTTGGTTTTGGAAAATATTTTTAGTAAGAGATAGAATAGGATAGGATATATCTGAGATGATAATGCTGCTGCATATTTAAGTGATGGTGTTCTCCACAGGTAGTGTTTAAAACCCCAGGAGGTATGTTTAGTGACTTGTATGTATAGAATATTAGTGTCAACCACAGAATAAAATGCAAAAGCTTGAGTCTTTTCCAAATGGGCATTTGCAAACCACACATAATAAGGAAAATCTTTAATTTATTTTACCTTAAGTACTTCACAGGGTGTGTTGTAATGAAATAGATAGTTTATTTGATAATTACTGTAAGCATTCCAAAGTTTCACACAGCTTCTTTTCATTCACTGTTTACCTGAACTTGGAGAGAGTTGTACTGGCAGTTCCTGTAACTCATTGACTGCAGTGATGCCACACTGTGTCTGAGGAAATGAGATGCCCACATGCTGCAATGAAGATTAGCATAAACTGCTATTCAGTTCTCTTTATTTGTGTCACTCCTGTGTGTGTCATTTTTGAAGTTCTCAGAATTACAGATTTCAGGGATAGATTTCTCCTCTTTAATGCTGTTTGTCTAGCATATTTAACTACTAATAAGCTCCTAGCTAAGTTTCTTTTAGATATCAAGAAAAGGAGAACTGCTGGGAGCTTTTTACATCTGAGTTATTTTTATATCTGTTGAATACATATTAGACGCTGAGAGGCATCTTAAGTTACAGGTTTAACAGTGTTTTTGCAGGTTTCTGGTTATTATTATTAATGTAACCTTGAAAATATTAGTGGTTTATGTACTATAGAGAAGAACTGGTGTCAATCTGGAGGAATTGTTCAGTATAGATTGTACAAATCATGTTTACTGTGATATATTTGCCAGCAAAGGGAGAGGAAGAGAGTATGGTTATAATTCTGCAGATTTGTTGATTTGCAGGAAACTCACCTGAGTTTTATAAAAGCTTGACTGAAAACTGTGTAGAATTGGAGACTTACGTGTTTCCATTTAGTAGAATATTGTTTTCACAGTACAAGGAGTGTCCTTGCAATTTTAGTGGTGTCCTTGTCTAAAAACTGCCACCTTTATCTTGGTTAATACGTGACTACTTACTTCTAGGAGGTGTAGTGATTGTTTTCCTGTATTGGGAGAACATTTTAACTCTTTTATTTGCCCGTTTGTGCAATTAGATAGACTTGAAATTGTCTTGAATCTAAAATCTTACAAAAAATTGTGTGTGTACTTTATCTTCTTCTGCCCTCTCTCTAATACAACAGAGCTCACAACAGAGAGCTTTGCCTTAAGACACCAGTTACAGAAGTCATCATTTTCTCAATTTCATCTTTCTCAACCACATTTCACGAACATTTCACTGAAATGGATGCTTTTAAATCTGTTTCCTTAACTTCTGGAATCAAGGCTCAGTTACCATGTGTGAGCTTTTTCTCCTGACTCACTGAAGTGCTGCAACTGTACTTCAGAAATCTCCAGAAAACTAAACCTGACTTAGAAAAATTATTGAAATCTTTTTTTTAAGGAAAAATAAAATCGAATTGTTGCCTTTTGAGCCCTTAAAATCGAGCCAAACAAGGTTAAGGTGATAAAAAGTGGTTACCATATAATGAAGGTCCCTGCAGGTGCACAACATGCTGACATGCATGCTGAAATTGCATTGAAAAAGTACATGTGACATAGGGCTTTTAGACTTTATAAGTTTAGCAAATTAGCATAATTGACAAGAAGCCCCAAGTAGAAGTACAGTTAATGAAGCAGTTCCCCTCTTGGTTTGACCTTCTGTAAAGCCCCCTCTTGTTTATGTCTGAAATATGAGAGTGTGTCTTGAGAAGGTGGCTCGGCCTTGACTCCCAGCAGAACCAGGATTAGAAGAGGCTTTCAGAAATTTGTCTAATAGGAAAAGTACTGGAGTTAGCTAGGAGACTGTATAGCTACACAATAATAGGCCATAGAGCCATGAATATGTATGAAGAGTATATGTAAAAGCAAAGGTAAGTTGGGCATCAGAACAGTAGTGTATCAAATTTGCACAATTTTCACTGTTCTGATAAAGTCAAAATTATTTTTTTTCCACCTAGTTGTGGTCTTGTGATATTTTGTCCTGTATGGTTTCTGGAGATTTGAAAATAAACTGCAGCCTAAGCAGTTTTCACTTTTTGACCATTTCTGTGTTCAGCCTTATAGCAAGATGTGCATATGATAAAACTTCACTAATAAGTGTCTTTAAGGCTGCGGAAAACTAGTCTCTGTAAAAAATCAAAGGAGGAAAATGAATATTTTGGATTTGAACTTTTTTTTTCTTTCATTAATCTTTAACAGAACAGTCTTTTCCAGATAGGAGAATCCTCATTGTACTATGTGTTCTAAATTACTGCGTGCTTGTGTTAAGCATATTTCAGAGTGGTTGCTAACATCACCTTTTTGAGTAAGAGTTGGATAATTGTGCTAATTGTAGCATTATTACTATTCATTCTTCTTTGTTTTCACGAGCCATGAGGAGGAAAGATAGGTTTGAGTGTTCTCTCAACTCATTTGAACAGTGGAGAAATGAAACAGTCTCTAGGTCTTTGATCTGATCTTGTATTCCTTTGTTCCATATTTTTCTTGATCTATCTTTTGAGTGCAGCACAGACTACTAAACAAGCCTGCAATGTGTTTTTGACTTATTGCAAAGTACTGGTTTTTGGAAAGGTAGCTGGTGTTTTACCAGAGACTGTAAAGCATGGCAGAGATTTAAGTCTCACTTTACTACAGGTTTTAAGTCTTCTGTCTTCTGCACCTCTTTGACCTGGAGGTACCTTGGAAGTCATTGGTGTAGCGCTGGTCTGACTGAAGCCATGAGGTGTGTGTGTTATTTTGCTGTCATTCGTGCTGGTGAATGGTCTGAGTGCCAAGGTGGAGACTGAAACCATTTCTCGTGGGTAGTGCTGCTGAAAAGGGCAGCAGAGGCCCGGCTGTGCCTGGGGACAGCAGCTGCTGCTGGGTGCTCTCCGTTTGGAGGTGATGCCTTGTGGTGAGCACTGTGCTCCCACACAGCCCTGCCAGAGCCACTCCGGGGCATCAGCCACGGTGGCCCAAAGAGAAGTCAGGCTGATGGGTGGGACAGTCAGCACGATGCTCACTGGCACACTCATCAAGTATGTGCAGCTTCCAGAATCAGAGAGGGGCAGCAGTTTCTCTGTTGCCTTTTATTTGGTTGGTTTTTGGTCTGTTTCCTCAGAGACTGCTGTTGCATGCTGAAGTGAAGAAGTCTTACCTGGTTCCTTGTAGATCAAGACATGGTTACTTGATTTGTTGGAAACCCAGGAGTGTTTCTGTTTAAATTTCTTAAGTAGTGGTAGATTAAGCTGCTGTGATTTTGTAGATTCAGAATGTTCTTAAACATGTATAACCATCCAAAGTCATCTTAATGACATGCAGCTTTAGCAAGCAGTAAATAAAAATTGTTGACTTCTCCAATTCCTAAGGAGAGCCTTGAGATAGCTTGAATTAATAGAGAGTAATTGCTGACAACCATTGTAATCTGTCAAGAGGGTGATGTTTTGTTGATTTTGGGATTTTTTTGTTTTAGTTTTTGTTTTGATAACTTTTCAGTGATGTATAATTTTTTTCCTCAATCTTTGAAGACATTTAAGATTGAAGGTTTTGCTAAAACCATGTAAATTAAAGAAATACAGGGTATGACTTATAAGTGTGATCAATTACAGAACCATCAGGTGGTAATTAAATGCATGTGTAATTGTTGTGACATGACATATTGTACTTAGTCAAAAGCAGAATTCATACAATGCTCCTTTCGTTTTGTTTCCCTTGGAGCTGTACCAACATTCTGCTTTGTTTTTGAAAACTCACTGACCTGGAACCGTTCACAATTCTTTTTCCACCTCTTTCAAGTACAATGTATGTAGTGTAACATATTACTCACAAACCTCGGTATTTTCTTCTTCCCTGTCCCATCAGGCTCCCTTTTGCAACTGTTGCTATGTTCAATTTCCACAGATGATTGTGTGTTGTCTTGCACTTTCCTATTTGCTTGCACACACCTTAATGAGCTGTTTCTTTTTTTTTGCCAGAGATGGTGCGCTGAGTCATTTTCAAGAGAGGCTGCTGTACCACTCTGAAGTAAAAATACACTTAAGAGTTGAAGGTGTGAGAGTGCACCAGCATTCTCCTGGCTAGAAAGCTGCCCCTCAAGTGAATGTATTGAAGATTTCTAGACTTGGTTGGACAAATACCTCTACCTCCAGTTTTATGAATACTGCTCGCCATGGCTGTGGAACTCTGTTTGCTGCTGCTGCTGCTTTGTGGAAGTACTATTTCAGAGGTACAGCCTATATACAAACCACCTCCTGGAACTCTGGATTTTGGATTTGTACCATCCAAGACGTATGATACAGGTGCATACCATGAACCTGGGGCAATAGGAATTCTGTTTAAAATAGTACATGCATTCCTGTACTTAGTGCAGCCAAATACTTTTCCTCAAGGTAAGCAGATAAACTACTTTTTTTAAAAATACAGATTTGTTATTGATGTATGCACCCTATTGTAGATACCAAGGCCGTAATCAGGAAGTAAAATATATGAAGGGGTATGTAAGTAGCATGTCTTACAGCTTGGAAATGTTTACAGTTCTGTATAAAAGAATATTTCTCTGCTAAGCATAAGGGGGAGGAGGCTGTTAATGCAAATGAAATGTTGGTGACATTTCACAGAACTTTGCTTACATATCTCAGAGCCATCACTGATGAGATTGAGGCATGTTTTCTTAACTGAAACAGCATGAGATAGAAGTAGAGGATAAGCTGCTTTGTATTTAATGTTAAATCCATAAGAGACTGCTTAGTTTTGTATATTGTAATAAACAGGTGGTTATAATAATTACAAGATTTAGCCCATGAATTTTGAAATAAATTTCATTTATTTCCATATATGTGTCTCCATTGTCAAGTTTTATGTAAGAGCAATTCCATTACATAGCCATGTGTAGCTTCTTGTTCCTTTGAAAGCTGTCAGGTTAAAACTTGAAACTACACTTGTTTTAATGAGACTTTTTTCCTCATTTGTTTTCTACTAAGCTGTCTCTTCAAAAGGAAGACTTAAGATGTTGGAGAAGTGTGTGCAACCTTATTGAGGTTGCATTGATTGAAAGGTGTTTTTGGTAATTGCGTTTTTATGAATGTGGTAATTTCATCAACTTAACTTTTGAACAGGCTTTTTGTTTCATTTAGCTCTAATAAATGCTAATGTGTTTGTATAATACTGGCATTTATATTATTATATATAATATATTATTTATAAAATTATATCAAGGTGAACTTTTAATTAAATCTAAGAATGGGTTTGGTCTGTAACTGATTCCTTTTGGTGGTTTAGCTGCAATTGTGTATAAAAGTTGTTTACATTATTTTGTAATACAGATTTCAGTTTATACATTTAACTTTTAATAATATTAAAGCCTTAAATTCTTTAGTCTAAATGGTCACATATGTGTATGATCTCTGTGAACTACTGTTTGGCTGGATTTTTGACATTTCTTTGTGTGTCTCTGATGTAACTGTAGAAGAATGAGCTCAGCTGAACTTGAATGAATGAATTCTGTTTAGGCAAGTGCTCAGAGTCCCAAGGGTTAACCAACAGAATAATACCTTGGCCTATTTTCCTTCAGGATGTGTCTTTTGAGCAGGTCTTACCCAAGGTGTAATGAGGGCAGTTGCATGAAGGTGACAGTAATCTCACCTTTGGGAGGCACTGTTTCCAGATACCCCTACTTATTTTGCCTCTTTCCTTCTGTTAAATATGCAGGTGGGCTATTTGTGTCTCTGTGAGACCTGATGGTGAGGATTGCCATCTGCATTCAGCTCCTAGAAACAGGCTTCCACTGTGCCTAAAGCCCTGCTGGAATATTTTGTTCTCTTACAGTTGTGGAAACTTGATTTCACTGAGATATTTACTGGTTTTTATATTTCCAAGAATTTGGTCTGTAGTTTTGTATGTCAGAATTAATATCCTGCGTCCTAAGCATGTGAATAATTAGTGAGTGTAGACTTTGTGGTCAAGGTTATTGTCTGGTGGGGCTGCTTGTAGTAAGTTCTGCATCAAATTGGTATTGTGAACACCAGCATTAAAAATGATTTTTTCTTAATTTGTAAGCTTTGAACACCCCATATCCTTCTTACTTCCTTGAAGATACTTTTTTGCCAAATCAGTTTTTTTCAGAACTTTGTTATTTGCATTAAGTGAAGTCATGTTCCCATGGCCGCACATACTTCACTGCAAAACACAGATTTGAGGGATCATGTCGGTTTGAGTCATACCATTTAATTGGCTAATCCCCATAATCTCTTTTGCCATATGCTGTTCTATTTTCACATTCAGTGTATTAGTGGTGCAGTTACATATTTAAAATGGTTGTTTTGTCTTGTTTGGTTTGTTTAAATTCTGGCTTGAAATAGAGTTAGTTCTGATTCAGAGATGAAAATAAACATAATGACAAATGGGCACAGATATAAGCCTTTTAGTGCCTCTGTTTTAGACTTCATCATTCTGATGGGACTGGTGCTTCAGAACAGTTAGCTCCAGGTTGATGCCCCAATGTATTGCATATAACCAGAAGAGAAGTGTAATTTGTGTGCAAGCCTTGGCAGCAATCACTTAGACCTTTGAGCTTAGTAGTATTGTATTTTTGCCTAATACTTGGAAGTACTCAATGTTTAGTTTTCCAATCTATTAGTACTCTTACCTGAGAGGAAAAGAAGTGATAGCATTGTTAATTGTATGTAGATACTCCTGCCTTTGCAAGTCATCTTCTAATAGTGCTTTGATGGGGCTGAATATGTTACAGGGTAACATTTATACTCCTTCAGTCCAAAGTATGCCTTAATGCTTTTCTGCTTTACACTGTATAAATATATACAATATATTTATACATGCACTATATGTCTTTATGCTTTATACCAATATGATAAAACAAGATATGAAGTACATGAGAGCTTTTGGGAAATGTTATTCTTAATTGCATGCTGCTAAGACTCAGCAGTTGAAGGGGATCACTTAAAGAAAAAATTAGTCACTTTCACTTTAAGAAAAAAAGAATATTTTGTGAGATGGTTTTCTTTTAGTTACATCTAGATAAGTAATTATTCCCTTCTAAATTTGTTCATGCTGTCAAGTTTGTGGAAATACACTTTGCCTTAAGTTTGGATTTAGTAAGTAAGTTATTAATTAGATCAAATATAGCTCTCATGTAAAGTACAGTAACAGAACCAGGGCAAGGAACTGTAACTCCTTTTAGGATTTTTTGAATTGCTGAATCTTTAAGGACCAGCACTGTGCTCTTTGGATACGGTAAGAAACTAGCTCCAAAGAAGTGAATTAGGATATCTGATTGCAGTGCTTCAGTGAGTCTAAATAGATTCTGCTTTCAGCTCCACCAGTCAAATATTTTTGTACTTATTACCAGATGATGTAAATGGGAATGAGTTTACTTAAGTGTAAACTGTTATTCAGGGAAGCAGCCTCTACTTTGAGTTAATGATAACACTGGAGTGGAAAAGACTGTTTGGTCACTGATTTGCCACTTGAGGCTCAGTAAGTCACTTTAATCTCAGTATGCCTTTGTTCCTCCATGGTAATGATAGTGCTGCTACTCCCTTTGTTGAGCACTATTTAGGATAGAGGCATCATTTTCCTTCTTGTTAATAACACCACTTAAAATAAAGAGATGATAATAGGAAAATTACAAGTTGCTCCTATCACTTAGCTAAGAGGGCTTCTAACAAAACGAATAATCAGTTTTTCTTACATAAAAATTTTTCATAAACTGTAGCATTGATTTATTGATAAAGTTGAGTGCATGGTTGTGAGATGGTTCATGTCATCTGTTGTGTTGGAAACCTTCAGATAGGAACTTGGTATGGACAGGGCATGGTCAGTATGATGCTGTGGCTGCTATGAATTATCATAGTTTTGTCTTTGTTCCCATGGAAACAGTTGGTAGTTGCAATAAGAGAATGTTAATCTGAGATTCCAGTTGCCAGCAGGATGTGCCCAACAAATCTTTGGCTTCGCAACTTGTGTCTTGTAATAAAAATATGAAGCCTTCACAAAGGAAAGGAGCTGTGAATAAAGCTCCTGCTCCTATTTTTAGGTGAAATAAGACAAAAACTTTTTAGCTTGTTGACCTTACCCTACTGTAGCTGAACATACTGCAGAACAATTTTAGCAATTAACTTACATCTGCTTTTCTCCAGCTTCTTTTACTTTTACTGTAGATAAGCATTTCTGCTGAAGTGGGAGTACAGCTTTAACATAAAAGGGCAATTGTTGAATGCAGGTACTTGCTGGGCAAAAGATAGTATGAAGAGTTAAATGCACTGTTTGCTATGGGAAACAAAAACAAGATGGTTTTTAGACCTGGACTACACCTCTCAGTTCTTTCTGACTGCTGAATCTTGCTTGCTGAGTTTAATTAGACTGAGGATCAGAACCTGAATATTGTAATGTCAGGTCTGTGTCTGACCCCTTTTGGTCTTTTTCTCCTCATCTAGTCAGCCTTTAAAGCAGGTGCAGATTGTGAAGTTCAGCAGGTTAGTGTTGTGTTAGCTCAGTAATAAATCACGACTGTATTCAGCAATTAAATTATTTCCAGATATTTTAAAGAAGAAACTTGCAACTTGAATGTGAAAATAAACTGTATCTGTAGCTAGTATAGCTGTAATAGAAAATGCATATGCAAAACCCTGTTTTGGGTAGGTTTGATGAGCTCCTAGGATACTGACTTTCTAAATCTATTGGCTGTGTTGAGGTTCTAAAGCAAGTAATCAAAACACTTCATCACCCCCTCACTTAAACTTAGTAAGGCAGAATTATTTTGTGTGTGTGTCATACTAGCATCTGCCTTTTGTAACTAATTCTTCAGTGCTCATTTTTACTTTAATTTTGCTTCCTCATAGTAGTAAGTCTTCCAGAGCACCCCTACAAGAACAAATGCATATGTCTGGATGTTGGAGCTAAGCTCAGTTATGTGTAGTTGGTAATGCCCTTTTATTTTTAAACTTAAGATTTTCCCAGGAATGTAGGGCATGTCTGCACAAGGTGAAAGGATTGTGCTCTGGCTGTGACTCTGCAGGTGCTACAGTCCAGCACCATAAAATTTTGCACAGGTACCTGCAGCTATTATGACATTTCATAAAAACATAATTTAAGATATCCTTTTTTCCAGTTGTGTGAAGTTAGTTTTAGTTTGGCTGTGATATATTGCTTTTTTGAGCTAGTGTTTGATAGCTGCCCCCCTGTGCAGGTGGGTTGGTTTTCTGAAAGCTTACATCCTGGAGCTGGGTTGGGAGCACAAGTGGAACTGGTGCAGGAAGTGAGAAGAGGGGCAGAGCAATCTGCCCATTAGTAAGCTAGCTGTTAGATTGGCTCAGTTCTGTTGTCAGCTGACAGTCAGTGCCTTCACTCCATCCCTCTTTTGTGGTGTTTTTCCACAGCTGTTGAGTAGAGCTGTGGTGTGAATTTAGAATAGTGGCTTAAGTGTGTATATCAAAAATGCAGATGTGACAGGTACACTGCAAAATGCAGTGACAGGTGTTAGAGACAGTGGTGGTGGGGATAACAATGCTCCTTTATTTGGAAATACAGTATATATGTTGAAAGAAATTTCTTGTACATAATGTTGGCAATACTGGGGAAGATGGAGCAGCAGGAAGATATGAGATGATTTAGCCTCTTCTCTGCCCACTCGTATGCATTTAAGGAAACAGTGTTAAAAAAAATCATTGCTCATTTCGTGTTGGGAAGTTAAGAGCTGCTCTGCTTGGTGGCATGCCCATGTAAAGGAGGAGCAGTCTGAGAACATTTCTGAAGCAGATTTAAGGCTGGCTTTTTAGTTTTCTTAGGCATCACAAGAGTAATTATTTTTCCCCTGATTCATTCAAAATGGTAGACTAACAGATTGCTTGTCAAAAGGACTTTCTGTGGGCAGGGAGGAGAGAGGGGTTTTAGGGAGGGGAGGCTTGTGTAGATAATCTACTGGAGGTTACCACAGAAAACTACAGCTGCAAATGTTAAGGGTTCTCTGATGTCCTCCCACCCACTTCTTTTGGATTATGGCAAAAGGAATCTCTTTTGCAGACAGGCATTTTATGGAAAATATGGAAGTATTCTTTAAATCAGTATAGCATAGCTGATAATCTAAAATTCTTGCTCTTTATGTCCACCTGGAATCCTTTCTCTACAGTATCATCAGTGCTTGCACTGATCTGGTGTAATTCTGCCTGCCAGCTGTGCCTAGGAGAAAAAACATGCTTTGACAGCAATTGGAAAACATCAAGTTTACAATTTTAACACTTAGGACAGAAGGGGAAACTAAAGAAAACAAACCTCAGGTAGAGCTTGAGGGCCTTGGGTTACTTTCCATGGGAAGGGTACTCGAAAGTGGCATTAGCACAGATGGCTGTGGTAATTCCTGAAGGGTACCTCAAACAGCCATGCCTCTTGGAGTTCAATAATAATCATAAATTAAAGGGGCTTACAGTTGTGCAGTATTCAGACAGCTCATATTTCCCCAATCTAAACTGCCTTCTCCCCATTCCAAATGAGACAGCTACATGCTTTCTGTCTGTGGGAACATCTCTGGCCAGTGGGTTGGGCATGTCCTGTGTGGAGTGCTGAGGAACTCGGGGAACCTGCTGATAGTTAAGCATGGACAGTCCTTAAAACTGTCCTGACCTGATTCTGTTTGTCTGTGGATGTTAGTGGGAGACACAAGGTATAGCCAGAGAGCTGATCAGCAGCATTCCCTGCCTCAGTGCAGCTCAATCCAGGGGTGCTGATTACAAGAAAGGAGGGCTGTGAGTACAGCATGGTAGTGTCAGTGAACGTGGCCTTCTTGTTTGTCATACTGAATAGAGTCCTCATTGGTGGGGTTTGCATATTTTTAAAGAAAAAAAGCAAAGGTACCATGTTCTAGAAATTCATATATTTAGGTGATGAGCATAATTCTAGAGGTACTTTTAGTACCACTAAAAGCATGACAGCTTGTTTGATACTTGCAGAGCATACCTGCAGCATCTCCTATAGAGAGAAGGGGGACAGAACAGGTTTTGGATCAGCCATATTGTCTGGCACCATGGAGGAACCTCTGCAACTGCAGACATCTTTTGGATTTTAGGCAACTGCTGATACACCGTGGGTTTCCCAGCTTAGCAGTGGCTACTACTGTGCTGTCCATCTTGCCCCTTCATTTAATTTTTACAGGATTATCTATCCACATAGTGCTGAACCTCATTCTGATTTCTAACTTGTAGCTCTGGAACCGATAGGGAGAGAGAGGAGGGGGAATATCACTGAACTTAGTGGAATTATGTTTGCACAAGCTTCTAAGGGACTTCTCAGTTCTTTCATCATCTTGGCTGTTATGAAGCATTTTGTGTTAATCATGTGAAATACTGTACAGAGACTGCCTGTTATTGGAAAAGCAGTCATTTGAGCCTCTCTTTTCTTTGTTACAGACTATCATAATAAGATAGCACAGCCTAGCCCTATCATATTTGTCTGGTAATTTGCTTACATGGTTGTTCACAGAACAATAAACTCCTAAGTCTTGTTCAGTGATGGCTTTTTCTTGAATGATGTCGGCTGAAGTAAGGACAGCTTGATAGATCTTTGCAGCAAATCTTTCCACAGTCCTGCTAGTCAATGTTTCATTACTTTGAAAATGATAATCAGTATTTTTTCCTCTCCCTTTTTCTCATTATTGTTTTTGCTTGTCAAGATGGTGAGTGTAACTTTCAGATCTTAACCAAAGTGGTGCCTTTTCCAAGTGAATAGACAATATTCAAAAGTTGCTGGAGCAAAATAAATGTGTAAATATTAATTATAGTGGGTTTTGTAATCCTTTTAACAGTATTAAAATTTTCCATATATGTATTAAAGCTTTTGAGTAAACATCTTCCTTTTTCCAAAAGTGAGTTATCTTCATGTTAGAAGAGAAACTAGGTGCCACAAATGTCAGTCAGTGTCATTTAAGCTGACTTATCTATCCATATCTACATTTTAGTGTAAACCTGCCAGTTATAAAAAAGCCCCACAAACTTACTTTGACACTTGTTCAATAGAGCACATAAATTTCTTATCTAAAAACACTTGTGTGATTAAATTATGAGTTGTATTGCATCATAACGTAGTCAGGATCTTTCTTTTTTACAGAAAATACACAAAATTATTTTATTTTGGTGAACTTCAAAGTGTCATTACATTTGTGAATGTGAATATTGCTACTACTATTAAGTATTACTTTTTGGCTGTTTAGCTGAGCTAAAAGATGCCTGTGCCTGTACCGAATAAATCCAAGCATCAGGCCTAATTAGCTCTCTTCAGAGTAGCAATCTTTAGTTTTGCTTTGACTTTTGAGTGAAGTAGTGGTTTCTGTGGTGAACCAATATGTATGTCCCAGTTATTAAACATATGTGGAAAGTTGTGGCTCTTGGCAGAAATGGGGAAGCAGAGGAAGGGAGTTGTGAGGAGTCTCAGGAAAGCTGCCGTAATGCCAGTCACTGAGGTAATCTGGTCAGCAGGGCTCCAGCATGTCATTTTCAATTAATTATTTGTGTTCATATTTCCAATAATCCAAATTATGCAAGAGAGGATTCTCTGTACTCTCCTCAGTTTACAGCAACTCCTGAGGAGATAAAGGAAGAGAAAAAATGTTGTTCACACAGTCCAAATATTTACTACTTTGATCGATGTTACAAGTCCAGCGTATGTCTGCACAACCCAACCTGTCAAGAAGTTGCTCAGGCTGTGCAGCGTGCTAAACCACACAAACATACAGTGCCCCAAGTTAAATCCTTGCCTGTAAGCTGTTGTAAATCCTTACCAGATGGTGGCCTAGGGAGAACTTGAAGTAGCTACTGCAAACAAAGCAAGTGGCAAAAAATAGCTGGCATGGCACAGTGTGCTGCAGAAGTTTTGTTGCCTTCAAAAAAAGAGAGAATGTAGTTTCTGTGTAGAATACTTCTTCAAAGCCTTCAACTTCATTTTGTGTCTGCGTGATGCATGCAAATTCTCTGCAGCCTCCTAAGGAAGGATTTTTCTAAAGGCTTTACTCTCTTTTTTCTTCTTCCAAAACTTCAGCAAGAACAGAACTTTCTTTGTAGCAAGGAACAACTAGAAAGCCCCTGCAAAGGTTATTTTCAAAGGAGAAATCTTTCATTCCATGCATCCTGTAACGGTTGATATTGTGGCTATTTCTTTTTTCTTCAAACCTTTTCCTTGGCCAGGCTCTTTAAAGTTGTCTGTGCATGTCAGTGGAAAGCAGAATGTGCCTAAAGAGAAAATGTGACTGCACTAAAGAGTGACCTCAAGTTCTACAGGGGCAGCTCTATGGTGGGGGAATTTCCTGTGGAAGACTTAAATTACCTGTTTGATCTTCCTGACTAATAACTTCCATTTTTGGGAAATGGGGAACTTTTTTGTGTGCGTAAACAAAGTTCATTGACTGTTACTTTTATCTGATCCACTGCTGTATAACTTATTTCTTCAGTAGACAAATGTTATTTTCTGTTAGGAAGGGTGTAAAGGGAGTCTCCTTAATTTCACATTCTAGTTATCTTGGAAGCTGTTGCTGCCGTGCAATTCCTTGTCTTCAGCAGTCCCACCATGCTTAGTCCTACCTATGCTCTGGCCAAAGCTCTCCCTGTTAGGCCACTCCTGCAGTTTAACCCCTGCTCACAGCTGTTCATCTCCTCATTGCTGCTTCATATTGCATCTCTGCTCCCTGCTGGCTCTCACACTGCCCTGCACTGCATGCAGGATAAGCTAAGGTGCACCTCCAGGTGGTCTGGTAACTTGTCCTTTCACTTATGAATAAAGCAAAATATGCTTTACAAATCTGCTGAGACCTTAGAAATGTATTTATTGTGTTTTTGCTTGTGTCATATTGTGTGTTGTTGAATTTTGTGACAGCCAGAGTGCTGCAGGATAACAACATATAATTAAAGAATGCAGAGTCAAAGAATGGGAATGGGCAGTGATCATGTTAATAAGAGGAATGCTGAAGGCAGAAGAGGGTGACAAGACAGATTGACATAGCAGATGAAAGGTTAAAATACTTAAGCAATTGAGTATGTATTTGTTGGATTTTGACCTCCATTCAAACAAGTTTTCCTGTTGTGTAGTTGTGTAATAACAGGTTCTAGGGCTTTATTTTGCACATTAGCGGTGAAGTACAGCAGCAAAGTTCCTTTCTTACTTACCTTTCTCTCTTGTCCAAAGGGCACGGTGATTTTTTGCTCATTATTTCTTTAACGCATGTGAACAGGTGGTTGAACAGAGAATTTCCTTTCATCACCTCTGTAAAGGAAATGGGTGGTTTTGTGTGTGGGCTACTGAAGCAAGGGAAGATCCTTGTGTTCTTCAGGAGTTGTGCTCAAAGGGAAGAGGGTCAGAATTGCCTCTTGTGAGGAACAAGAGGGTAGAAGCTGAATCAACCTGATGTTCCCAGTAACTCCATGGAAAGAAAAAATCCAATTGAATATAGAGAAACTTTGGCTAAAAAGAGGTGGGGGGAGAAATTATCTAAGGAATCTGAAGATTTTTTCTTAGTTAAGAACAAGGGCTGTCCCAGGTCTGTCTGAGGAAAATATTTTGAAGAGAGGAGTGAAGGTTTTCAATCTGAAGTCGGAAAGGAATAGTCTAGACTATATGAGTGAATTCCTGACTTAGATTCCTTATCTGTGCACCAAAGTGATCTCTTGTGTGGGAATTGGGAAGATCTCCTTGTCTATGAGACTTCCCACTTGTCCTGCAGAGTGAGTTTCCTTCCTGCTCTGCTCAGAGGGGGCACAGTGCAGGGGGTGAGCAGTGTGCGTGTATTAGGGCCCTCCCTCTCTGCAGTCTCCAACCATGCCTGATGGATTCCTCACAGCCATCAGCATTCCTGAGCTCTCACCTTGCTCTGCAGTGCAGCCAGAGGGAAGTGATGCTGTGGGATCAGGGACAGCAAGGGTGAGCAGAGCCCTGATGGAGGCAGGAGCAGTAAAGGGGACCAAAGATAACCTTGGGTTACCCTAAGAAGACCTCTTCAGTGGGAGCCAAATCTGACTGTGGTAGAGGCTGTTGGCTTGAGGCTTTGGGGAAACAACCAAAGCCCCACTCAGGTCAAAGCAAGTATTTTAAAATGTCAGTAAACTGGACTTGCTGTAAAACTTGCTTTAAGATACCTGGAAGGTTTTTGTCTCTGATAAGTCTGAAAGGCTTTCATGGTTATCTTGGCTTTGCAGGAGATATTCATTAGTGTGACTCATAATTAGGAAAATAATCCTCAAGTTTGAAGTAATTTTAATTAATTAATGTCAGACAGATTGACCTGCATTCACAGAGGTTCTGAACTGTTCAATGTATATGTAGTCCATTGACTCTATATCTACTATAGATGAACAAGAACGGACTGAAATTCTACGGAATTTGTAGAACATCTTATTTTAATTCAAAAAACCTCTTCTTTTAGTGCAATATGAATGCTTCAGTCATGGTTCTTATTGGCTTGTTTGAAGACCTTTCAGAATAGAAACCTAATATATTATATTATGCATAACTTCCTAATATATTATATTTATTAATAAAAAAGATAATAATTTCTGGCATAATTTGATTAATGCTGGAGTTACGCTACAGCTGAACTGGCTCAGTGGAATTTTTGAGTGAAGTGGAAGCATAGCATTAGCAAATGTTTTACTCCAGCTATTTTCCTGTCACCTAGATTTGAAAAGATTCATTGGAAGAAGAATTTGTAATTAATTTATGTTGGTACTTAATAGCTAGACAACTTATTTTTAAATCTCTATTCTTTTTGCTATCCCTTTCTGTAGAGCAGTTCTAAGAACCACACTTAGTGATAACCTAATTTTCCTGCCAGAGTTAAGAGATGCTGAGTCTATGTGCACAGTACTCTTGCAATGCAGGAGTTAGTGATTATGTTTTCTTAACTGGAGATCCTCAGAGGTGCTTAATATTTCTTCACAAATTGCATTGGTAAATTAAGAGTTCATCTGGCTAGTTAGATTTAGTAGGGCAGATGGCATTTTGCATGTGTGATGAGAGTAGAAAGGATTCAGCAAAGCAATAATGTAATTAGCTGTGTAAATGAGCCTCACAAGGTAAATCTCTTTAACCCCAATGATAAAATGTGGTTTGTGCTAAAGCCGTGGATTAGTGGTCCTGTGAAACAATGTGTACAGCTGGTCAAGCCAAGATTTCAGAACTAATCCAGTTAATTTGAAAATAAAGGACATGACTTTTTATCACACCTTCCTAACACTTCTATGTTTGAAACAGAAATCAGCCTCAAGATGGTAGCTTGCAGTAATATAAGAGAGAGTTATGTGTGGTTACCTGAACTCAGTTGTAGATAAAAGCTTATTTGAATGCTAGAGATGAGATATTCCAGCTAGGGAGGAAAGATGCTTCATAAAAGCAGACCAAAATCCCAGGCTGAATAAAATGTGAGCTGAGCTGTCTTTTCCTTGTGCTACAGTGAGCAGTGTAGCCATATGTAGCTCCTGTTTGCACAGTACCTGGCACAGGATGTTCCCCCATTTAACCCTTAAGCTCTGCAGTAGTAACTGTGGTTATCATCAATGTGCAATAAAACCTGTGGAATCACAATGGCTTGGGTCGCAAGGGACCTTTAAAGATCATCTGAGCAGGGAGGATTTTGGTGCTGTGAATTCACCAAGGCCTGTTTGAGTTACTGCAGGTAATCTCACGTTCAGTTCTAGCCAGAAATATTTTTTATAGAATATATACGACTTCCACATTTCATTTGAAACTAATCAACTGGGGATATTTCTATTTGTGTTGATATTGAGAGCTATTGAAATAATAAATTCATGGTAAAGACTGGTCAATCACTGTGTGCTGCCTGGTTAGAAAAACACCCTGGAGCATCATGTTACTTCTGAAAAAATCATTGCAAAGTAATCTAAGTAGTGAATCTTTATTCAGCAGGGCAGTCTCACGTTCTGTAAAATTAAGGGGAAAAATGGGCTTTGTAGCAGCCCTTGTGTTGTGCATGAAACCTGTATTGTTCTTATTATTAAATTTACTCAATCCATGTGGGAACCTTATTGTACCAATTTTCAGGCTTTCTTGTTTATTATTAAATCTAAAGATGTTTTAGATGAACAAGCTGTTCATCTAAAGATGTTTTAGTTTTTGATGAACAAGCTTTAGAGTATCTAAATTTCAAAAAAAAAGATGAAGTGCTATTTTCTGCATAGGTTTCTCATAGTGTATTCAGGTTGACTTCTGTCAGTTTTTTTACTCACAGGCTATAAAATACAGAAACAGTATAAATAAGCTGTGAATCAGGAACACTGAGCAATTTAGGCATATCACAAGAAATCAGAGCAAGTTTTGGGGTTGATTTTGTTTGAGTTTTTTTAAGTATTGTCTCTTCTGCTGAGCAATACTCAAAACATGACCAGACATGGCCGTGGGTAACCTGGGGGGTCACTCTGGCCTGAGCTGGGAGGTTGGACTGGATGATCTTGAGGGGTCCCTTCTGATCTCAACTATTCTGTTTCTTTTGAGTAGTTACTTTTATATGCATAATGTGTGCCTACAGAGGTCCATAAATCTGTGTGGGTGTGTGTTTGTACAAGTATGTAAAATTTAATGTAACATGTTTGAGGGTTTGATTTCTTTTAATGTTTAACTTGCTGTGGGGAAAGACACTCAACTCGGAGAACGGGTAAATGGCTTCAATTTTTATTTAATAGGAAAAGCGAATGCTTTTAAGATTTTCTTGTACCAGTTCTCAATAGTAGGAAATGTATCAAAGGACATTTTTGTCAGTAATAAAATCTTGCTTTCTTACATGCTTCCTGCAGTCTTTTCTCTACTGCACTAAATAATTTATAATAGAAAGTAATTACGATTGCAGGATAACTTTGGAATAATTCACATTGGAAGGGACCTTCAGACATCATCAAGTCCAGCTGTTCAAGATGAACCTCGAAGTTAGGAGCAGCCTGGAAATGAGAACAGGTTGCTGGGGGCTGGAAATGAGAACAGGTTGCTGGGGGCTCTTCAGGTTGCTTTCAGAGCAGCATCGAGGAGAGTAATGCCACAGAATCTTGGTCAGCTAGCTCCTGCAGCTGATCACCTGCACACAGTCTGTGCTGCTTCATGCACTGAAGATCACAAAAGCTTTTCCTGTTTATTCCTTCCTGTCACATTCTAATTGAAGCTGGTCCGTTTCTCATCAGCGGCTGTCACACAATGCTAAATAGCTGAATCAATACGTAAACAAGAGAGTTATTTTACCTCTTTTCCTGTATGCTGAAAGTCATCTAGCTGTAAAAAAAAAATATTGCATTTGTTATTTCATGCAGCCATATTTCTAAAATTTATTTACGTGGCATAGAAATGAGAAGGAATAAAGAAATGTTACCTCTGCTGACAAAAAAAAATCGTCTAGCAGTCAGTGTGAATTATATCTTTGGGGTTTGTGCAGTTTTGCCTCACTTAGATTTGTATCTCCTTGTTAGTGAAACTTTTGGTGAAACACAGATTCTGCCATCGATGCAGGGAGAACTCTGCTGGTCCCAGTGTGCGAGATGTTTCAGAGTTGCAGCAGTGATCAGTTGTGTGTTGTCCATACAGTGGTGTGTGCCCTTTCTTACAGCAGTCTCATGACTCCAAAGATGCAGAGTGTGAAAGGAATTGCAGGGGTCATAACCCTTTTGTGCTTCCCAGACACTTATTCCATGTATGTTTTGGTTTTATTTCTCTTATTGTGGTATTCAGCCTTATATTGTACCTTATGTATGGTCTTTCCAAAATGAAGTTGCCTCGGAATAGAGTCCTTGCTTACCAGCACTCTTCCTATGCTCCTATGCAAGGAATGATTTGTGGCTTGGCACTTCACTGATGCATTAGCAGATCTTTATTTTTTAATTGGCAGTCTTGCTGGCTGCAGCTCCCTTGCAGGGAATGCCTGCCTTGAACCAGCAGCTGGTGCTTTGCTGTTGAGTGTTTTGTTTTCTTGGACAGTATTCTGTGAGGAAGTGTTCAGGATCTCTTCAATCAGTCCAGTCCATGTTCCCACTGTGGGGTGTTGAGCAGGGAGAACTATGGGCACTGCTTGCTTAGGAATTTGTTTTCCTGAACCACGTGTGGGGGTGAGAGAGGACTGAGATCACAGCCCCTGTGGACTCCCTGAACATACTTCACAAGTGCTACAATAAATTCAGAGAGTCTTTGTATTTTTGGGAGGTGAACAGTCAGTTTTACACCTTCAGGTCCTTTATGGATCCCCAGGTTAGGTGATTACTGGAGGTTTTTATCCTCCAACTGGAGGTTGTTTATTAACTGTGTTAGTTTGCACATAGGGAGACTGAAAACAAGGCCATAGTAGGAGGCAGTCCAGCTGTGTATGAGCATAGGGGGTAGAGTTACTCCTTGAGCTGTTTGAGGTGTAGTGTGCTCCTTCCTAACGTGCTTCCTCCTCATCAGAGGAGACCAGAAGCTGGGTCATTTCTCCTGAGTGTATGAACACTGCTGCTTTTTACACTGCCTAGCATGGAGCAGGCCCAGGGCCACTGGTGCTTCTCTGAGGCCGAAGGTCTGCAGAGCTGGTGGTGCCCCTCTCCTGCAAGTGCCGGGTAGCACTGAAATGACCAGCAGCCACAGTTCCCAACTTAGTTTCCATAGAGTTGTCAAAACCTCAATAACAGTATGACAGTGGTGTCCCAAAAAGGGGATCCATGTGTTGCAGCTGCCAGAGTTTACTGAAGGTGGCGCTAGTTTTGTTGAATTCCTACCTTTTTTTGTGATTGCTGTGGTTTTTTATATTGTGAACAAGTTCCAGTGAGTGCTGGATCGATGCACAGTAAACAGTAACAGCACCGTAAATTGTAACATGTTAGGCTTTCTGATTAGTTTTGCTGGTGTTACATACTCACTGTTGATCCAGACATCAAAAAAGAAAATACAAAAATAAAAAGGGGGAAAGGATTGGGATAACATTGGCAAGATAAGGGTCTTCTTTGACTCTTCAGTTAAAAAGTCATCATTAGCATCCTTCTTTTGCACATTATGTATCTAATGCTGTGTGTATGTATATTTATGCATGTATGTACTTGGCATAAACATGAAGCAAAGCTGATAGCCAAAACATTGTCCAAGTAATTGATACATATGTGATAAAATTTTAATGATTTTATGGTACAGAGGAAGACCTCAGAAAAAACTTTGCTGTATTTCAGTAGCAACTGATTAATTGATAGACAACCTGGCTGTATTCCTGTGAGCTCATAAAACACACAGTTGATTAGAAATGTTGTTACTGAACAGATTTATGGGGACACTTACATGCTTGCCTATACTGTTGATTGCTGTTCTTAATTTCATCTTGACAACCTATTAGTAGAATTCATACTATTCTCTTTCCTCTGCTTTTATAAACTATGTTGTTTAAAACTGTGGAATATTCTTGCTTATTTTCAGATCTCATCAGAAAACTAGCACAGCAGCAGTTTGGAAATACACAGGGCGATTATCAAAAGGTAAATTGTCTATGTGTATCTGCATAAAATAACGAAAACTATGACTTTGAAATTCAAGTTTTTTTCTAAACCAGGAATTAGTATTTTAAAATGATATGAACAGAATAAAAATATGATTTTTAAAAAAATAATAAATATGATGTTTTCCTGAAAAATGTGAGACCAATTATAAAGAAAATTCCACAAGCCACTGTTAAGAAACTACTCATAGTTAAGGATGACTTACAAATTCCAGCTGTAATGATATTGTTGCACAAAGATTGATGAATTTGTATTCAAAATACTGTTTGTATTGAAAAATACTGTTATATCAAAAAATGTAGGGAGAACCATTACTGCTTAGCTTTCATGTAAGCTTCAGCTGTTGTTTTCAAAAAGCTGAATTTTTATTATAAATATGCTATTTATATATTAGCAAGAAGATGGAATAGAACGTGCATGAGTTTTAGACTGTTCTGGAGCACAGTGTTTCACTTTTGAATCAGGAGCTGAGTTTCTGCAGTAGGAATTGAGCTGTGCCCAGGCAATGGACAAGTTATTTCATGTGAGCTGCTTGCTTCTGGTGCCCACACTATGGTGTCAGGAGGATGAGTGTGGTGCTTGCACACAGACACTGAGCTGTTGCTGTGACCAGGATGGCCTTACTGGTGCTTCTGTGTCTTCCCAACAAGAAGCCTGTTTCTCCAGTAGCTTGATAAAGCTCTGCATGACATCCTGGTGTGTGGTTTTGTTGTTATGCTGCATCAAATGACTCTTGCTGATCCCGTCTGCTTGCTTGGTGGGACTCTAGAGAGTGTGCAGCACACATTGTTCCTGGATACCTAAGGATAGGTCTTGGATGGGAGAGTCTCAGGACAAAACTCTTAAACTGTAGGTGGTATCCCTGACCACAAGCAGAGTATTTAGTAACTGGTATGTAAGTTACGAGAAATCTGGAACTAGTCCTGTGTAGGGGATGTGATTACAGGGCAGCAGTTAAAATATTAGGAGTCCTTAAGAAGCAGAACAGGTACAGGGCATTTATCAGTCCAAATTCTGACCTGAATACAGAGCAAAACCTTGAAACAAATTTGGAAAACAAAAATATATCAGAACAAGTAGAGTGTCCTTCAGAAGACAGAGGCAGCAGTGAGAGTCAGCTGTGAAGCAGCCAGCATGGCTGTAGATGTGCCCCTGGAAGAATTTCCAACGGAGACAGGGAAGTGTGAATGTTACTGAAGGGTGTGAATGAGTATTTAGAAATGTTTACCTGTGGTTTTGATCACTCAAATTCAGGGAGAATGAATTCAGACTAGGATGAGTTCAGAAAGTGTCCATTAGGGTCACCTGGGAAACCTGTGGGTCTTCAGATGAAACTGGAAGAGTTTGCGTAGCTTAGGAAAAGAGTTCATAAGGGATGTGGTTACTCTTTTGTCATGGGTTGACATTAGACAAAATGCCAATGCACCCATGAGGGTATATTTTACCTAATGAACTCCTGTGAGATGTGGTCAAGAACAGAGCAGAGCAGGCCTAATACTTGAAACAGACAGACAGTTTATTATACTACATAACAATGGACAATAGAAAAGGAAAGAAAAAACCCAACCACCCAAAAGCAGAAGAGAAAACCTCCCAAAACACTGCTTCTCCTCCCCCCCCATTTCCATTCCATACATGCTCACTCAGTTGACTCCAGCACATTACCTTCATCTACTTGCTTAATCCCTCAACAACCCTGGGTTCCTAATCCAAATCATCATCCTTTAAAATTCAGACAATCCACATTCCATCCAGGACGAGAGGAGTCTCTCTCGCACCACAGACCCCCCCCCACAGGAAACACAGGTCCACCATCCCGTGTTCCCACGTCACCCATGGCACTGCCTCGAGGGGTCTGCCAGGGTGACACCCTCCTTTCCATGTCCGGCACTCTCACTGCCGTCCATGGACCTGCACTGCAACAGGGCTCTTTTTAAGGATGTTTTGGCCAAGTACCAAAAACCAGCCATCTTCTCATTTTGGGACTCAGGTCCCCCCCATTTACCCCTGGGGCCGGGGGCTCCAAGAAGCAGGCCAGAACGTCTCTGGGTTTGAGCCAAATACATCCACCCAAACACAGTCTTATTTATAGTCAGGAGGGTCCAGGGTCCGTCTATGGCTATCATTATGCAAGAAAAGTCCAGCCTCATAGGCCACTCCTCTTCATTCTGGCAATCGAAGGGGCTTCTTTTCATCTCACATTACCCTCTCGGTCCCAGGCTGTCCTCTCTCTTCTAAAACCACCAACTATGAGAATTCAGCGTCCAGGGGCAACTCTTCTGCCTTAGAAAGAGTTAAAAGCTTTATCTCCCACCACCAAGGTCAGGCACAGGCGATCGCAGGCACTGCAGTTCTCACAAGCAGCTCCAGCTCGGCACCTTCTCTCTGTGGGGGGAGGAGAGAGACGGGACCGGGGGGGGGGAAGGGGGGGAACGGGATGGGACAGGGAGGGGGACGGAAGGCACCTCCAAAGTTCTCCCTCCACCCCTCCATTCTAGATGGAAGCTGGACCAGCTCCACTCCAGCTCCCTCTGTTCCCCACCCCGAGGCCCACCTTGCTCAGCCAGGCCCACCTTGCTCCCCTCCCCCACCCGGCCTAGCCAGGCCTGGGCAGGGGAGAGGAGAAGACGCTCCCTCTCCGAAAGCAGAGCAGGGAAAGAGGGAGTCCTGCTGGGAAATCCGGCTTTTAACCCCTCGTGTCCTCAGAGGCGTGTCCAACCTCTTAGTGGCCAACAAAGGTGCCAATACTCAGACCTAAGGACTGATTGGTTTGACCACTACTTCCAAAAAAAACTCACTTCCCTTCAAACCACGACATACATAAAATACATATGAAGAGGAAGCACTAGGAACAAGGTTCTGCTTCTTGGGCAAAATACAGTGCTAGCACAGAAGCATGGGGGCTGAAATGGACCTGTGAGAAAGAAGACTTGCTCACCAAGAACTGAGAAGAGCCCTTCAGTAGCAGGAGCAGGAAATCTGCTTCTATTTATCCTGTTAAATTTCTGTCATTCCTCTGTATCATTTTTTAACCTATTTATAGCATGTGTTAGTGACCCAGGAGGCCCTTCCCACTTCTGTGCTGTGCATTTGAGTGTTCCCAGTTGGGTTCTAACCACGAACATCTCCCTGTGCCCTGCCAGAGGCAGCAGTGTGCCAGGTCAGCCCAGCAGCTGAGCCGTGCGTGCTCAGGGGAGCCCGCTCACTGCTGCTGCCATAGCTTTGCTCCTGCTGGGAGCGCGTGCTTGAAACACTCAGGATCAGACTTGGTACAGATCAGGAAGGGAGGGGAAGCGTTAGTCATTCTTCCATTGATACAAGAGAAAATATGGTCAGAATACCATTTTGAACATTTTAAGTAGTGCTGTACGGTAGAGGTTGCAAAACGATTCATATGATGCTGATAAATCGCTAAAACGTGAACATTTCTGATTATCACATATCAGACTTTGAGCTGAAGGATTTTGCCATCTTTAGCTTGTCTGCTTTTCTTCCAGTTAGGAGAAAGGGGAAAGTACTGTCACCTGTGAATTTGGCAGGCAGAGGTGAAGGGAAAAATACAAAAATTAATTTGTCATTGTGGAAACAAAGGGGAAATAGGGTTCTTCTGAAATTCTGCCATTGAATATTTAGTTTTCAGTGTTTTTCTGGTTTTACAGATTAGAAAATAGGTAAGCACTGTTAAGTAGATTTGTTCAGTCTTTCTTGAATGCCATTTCATTTTTTCTTTTGAATAATTTAAATTGAACCTCTACATGGTTAATTAAAAGTAAGGGTGAATTTTATGTGTAATGTGTTAATATCCCAAAACTGCTACTGGAGCTACTAAAATAAAATAAGCACTGAGAAGGAAAAGAATATCAAGAATATCATATCAGTTATGACAGGTGGAATTCATGAAGAAATCACCAAACTGCAAAATAATGCAATCCCTGTCCTTCTGTGAGATATATGGGGAATTATATGAAACAAACGCTCAATGTGGAAGTAACTGGTCTGTCATTGTTTTAAGATGGAATTATTTGTTGGACAGATCCTTGATTTCTTTCATTCCCCAAGGAAACTAGAAAATAGCTGCTATGTATTTTATCCTAAATACTTTTCCATAATTATTTAATGGTGCTTCTGTGCATTATTTTACTTTAGTGGCTTGTTTGTTACTGTTTCTGTGTTGTTTATTGTTATGGTCTAGTCATGGTTAATTATTCATTATTCACGGGATTTGTTTTTTGTGCATGCTGCCTGTGTATTATCCACATTCTCCATTTGTTTTGACTTCCACAGCCAGAAAATGTTGTCCTGACTCTTCAGGTAATGTCTTATGGTAGATGTACAGCTTTGAAAAGAAACTTACAGTGTCTGTAGTGCTTCTGTTAAAACATTCTTAACCATTTTTATTGTTACTTTAAATACTGTTTTTCCATCTAATCTATCATAAAATAACATATGCTGTCATATAATTTTTGAGGTGTACAGCTATATAGAAAAGAAAACAGTGATTCTTTTGCAAAATCCAGCCAAATTCTTCTTTCAAGCATGTAGTTCATATTCTTTAGAAGGAAGTACAGGTTGTAACAAGCAGTTAATAATAATTAAAAGAGTAGTTTTCATCCTAGAATTGGTAATTAGGGCAGAAATTTGCAACTCTGCTAATGGTGGTAGTTGCTGTATTTGGCTCAGTTGGTAATTAGGAATAGTGAGGAAGGGCATCAGCAAAGCTGGAACTAGAGCATGATTGATATCTTGTGAGAAATTGTAACTTACTTTACAGGACAGTTATGCAGCCTCAATTTCATCCTTTTGCTGCCAAGTTGTCCTTGTGCTGATGCATCTGTAAAACAGAAGAGGGCTCAAAGTACTGGTGTGAGCATTAGTTCTCCTAAGGTTGGGAAAGGAAAGGAGAAGAGAGATTTTTCAGGGAAGAAGGACTCCTGGGCCGTGCCCACACTATGCTGTCTGTGCACAGACACCTCCCTGGTCCGGTTTTGGCTGGGTTGTGTTTTCAGCAGAGGGAGGCAGCGTGGCCAGCTCTCAGTGTCCCCTGGGAGCCACACGGCCTCGTGTAGGGCCCAGCCAGGGCTGCCTGGCCCTGCTTCTTGGTCCCGGGGCCCTTGCAGTGTGAAAGCAAGCCAGGGTATTGTATGGCATCGTTCTCTTTCAGTCCTGCCAGCTTTTGAAAACGTCCTTTTAGCTGCTGCTGCTTTGCTGTTTGGCAGCAGAATGACTGTCTTTACCTGAGAGTTCTTAAAATCTGTCTGCTTCTTCATGTTTTCCAGTCCCTAAGCAGTTTTAAATTCAGCACTTAGGAGTAACTTCTGCCATTGTAATCGATCATCCAGTGAAATACTTCCCTTTGGGGTTCAGATGAATTTTTCTACTCTTAACTGAATAAAAAGGAGAAAAAGCAAAGCCTCCTTTTCCCCTGGTGGGATGTTGCTCTAGTTAGCCTTGCAGACATTTATGGAGCCTTTTTGGAAACAGATGTGAGAAACAGCAAATTCGTGGTCTGGGAATTCAGAGGTGTTCCATTTTTAACCTGTCTCCATTGCATTGATTCACATTTATTTCTTGTGAGCCTACTTCTCTCTTAGCACTCACTCTTGTAGTTTGCCTAGCTAATACTGTAGTGAAATAATTATTAGCTATCAGTGTCTACAATGTTATGTATCTTTTTGTTAGAAAAGTTGTCAACTATTGAAAAATATACCAAGTCCATAACCTCAGTAATGTAGTAGATGGTTTAGTCTGTAGCTTGATTTTTAATGATTTGCTCTATATTGATTGCAGTTACTGTGTGATATCTGCTATTACCACTATTTTTGTCTGAATTACAGGCCATCTACTATGAAATCGGTTTTATAGTCTCCGCAGCCTTGGGATTGCTATTTATTTTGTTACTGCCTCTTGTGGGACTTTGCTTCTGTATGTGTCGTTGCTGTGACAACTGTGGTGGGGAAATGCATCAAAGACAGAAGAAAAATGCTGACTGTCAGAGGAGCTGTTTTGCAACATTTCTTTTTGTTGCTTCTTTAATAATAAGGCAAGTGTGATAAAGAGAACAATATGAACCTTGGTATAGCACTTATTTTGCAGTGTCATATGACAAATAATGTTACTATATTAGCCTACAGGTGCAGAAATTATTTCGTTAGATTAAGTACTATTATTGCTTATTAAAGAAAATGTAACTGCATTATAAAAAACGCTGCCATCATTGCTATCCACAGGTCATTATGTACTTATTTAAGCAGAATGTAGGTGTGAAACAAACAAAAAAATTGTGTTTGTATTGGGCAAATGACATTTTTGCCAGTTTCAAAACAGCAGTTGCAGAATGTTATGTTACACTTGTGAACACGAGAGAGCATGTCCTGTGTTCAGTCTCCATCCCCTATCAGTTCCCAGAGAACCTGAGATACCACATACTGCGGTGTTCTTGGTAGTGTTGTAGTGGTGAAAAAAGCAAAGTGACTTCCTTCAGTATTTGCTGTACTCTAGACATTTATCCTGGTTCAAAACAATGGGTTTTCTTCTGGGTCCTGTGTTATTTAAACCATGCATGCACTCCCTGTAAATCCTGGAGTCTGGAGACATTTTTACACTGTTGGTGTTTGGAAAATACTCCTGTGCTGGGTGGGTAATGGGTGATGAGGAGCTACAACCAAGACTTCTTCCCGCTTTCAAAATATGTTGTTTGCTTTCAGGCTGTTTTCCTTTAACTTCTTCATGTTTTCACCTGCCTACTATCCTTATTTTGTGATTCTGTTAAAGAAGAAAAAAGTGTTTTGATCTATACAGTGTGAGTGTTCAGTTATATGGGATGTACTTTGTCACTTCACTGTAATCTATTTTTTTCTATTACTCTCTGTCATGATAAATGGTGACCTTGCTTATTCTCAAATAGAGGACAGGCTGATATCAGATATGGGAACATGCTCTTTTCTCCCAGACATCACTAACAAACATGACCTTAAGAATTTGAAGACTCAAAAACCGAATGGTGTAGGGTGATAGATGTATCCCTGCCATGATGACAGGACAGAAGTTCTTTATGGTTTGAGTATGCGTTGAAGACAGTAAGTTATGAAATTACCTCTCAGCATGTTGAAACTGGAGGTAGGTTACAGAGCTTGCCAGCTGCCTTTCCACCACATTGCAGGCTGCTGCTTTCTGGCTATAATGCCTGGGGCATGTTGCCTGTTAGTAGAGAAATTAGGATTGTGCCCGTTGTTGGTCTCTTTAACTTGTGTGTTTGCTGCCAGCTGTCCTTGTGGGATTAAGCATACCCAGCACAGGCAAATGCTTCTTCCCAGGCCGTGACTGGCAGATCAGTGATCCCTAGTAACGTGCTTTCCAGAACTAAGGAAATTGCCTCTTTAATTTCTCCTTTTCTCCCCTGTCTTTTTTATGAGACATCCTGATGTACCAGATGCTTACCCTAAGCGAGGGGTGTTGCCTGAAATCAGTCTGCAGGCTGAGTGGAGATAAACTCATATAAGGATTCCCTGGTTACGTCTCCAATGCTGTGACTGATGTGCAAGACAAGACAGAACTTTACAAGGCTAATGTTACTGATCCCAGGCTGACTGAGGGCTCAGATTTCCAGTATGCCTCTGTACAGAGAGATTCTTCTGCCCTTCCTGGATCTTCTTTAACAAGGGACGAGAAGATGCCATGCCTGGATCTATTTAAGCCCATGTCAGGTTGCTTACTGCTGTGCTGTAACACAAAAGGACAGTCTGACTGGTAGCCATTGTGCCAATAAAAAATACTGGAGGAAGCCTGAGGTTTACTTAAAACTGTTTCTACCTATTCTGTTTGTACTGTACTCAAAAAGTATCCTTGTGGTAACTTATTTGTGGAAACTTTATTATCTGCTTTTCCCCAAAGTTCTATGCAATTTCAGCTTAGGTGGAAGGGTTACCTGTAATTCTTCCCAAAATCACACTTCTCAGGGACTGTGCCTGAGCTGAATACATAAGCTGTGACAATAACCAGAAGAGTATAGTCCTGTGTGAGTAAAATGCTTATGGTACCTGCAGACAGAGCCAAAAGAGTGAAAATTGGAATGATCTCAAGTTACGAGATGTGCAATGAGGTTACTAAGGCAGGTCCTGTCATTGTTGGGGTATAATTTCAAGTTCATGCAGCACAGGAGGCTGCCTTTGGGAGTAGGTCTCCCAACCCCTGCCAAGTGACTGGAGTGCCACAGACTCCTTCACCCTGAGCTGGGCTGTCTCAGAAGATGCATTTGGCAAGGTGGGCATCCCTCAGAGTATCCTGAACCCACACCTCTGCTAGTAGAGCTTGCTTTAAAAGCACTCCTGTGGAATGTACACGTGGAGAGCTGCTGGAGGCCTGGGAAGGATTTCTTGGAGGTGGACTTCTTCAGGATTACCATCCAAGTGTGTATTCTCCTATCTCTTGCAGTGAGACATCCCAGACATTCTGGGATTCTCTCACTGAGACATTTTTTTTCTTTTTTTCCCAGACCTTGATATAGGAAAATGGTTTCAAATTGTTTTTTCTTGGCTGGCAAAGACAGATTAAATGCACAGTGGAGAGTAATGGTGGGGGAAAGACTCTGATTGTGGAGCTTGCAATGGACTGTGTATCTAGGCAACAGCTCTAGAATACTCTAGTAATGTGGGGATGAGTTTTCTTGTGTGTCAGGATGCAAGTTCACACTGACATATATACACTGTTAATGCAGATTTTAGAATATTTCAGCCTGTAGATTTTATTCATGATGAACATTTCTTTTCACTTTCCCACTGAAGTGCTCTGGAAATTCAGAATGAGAAGGTGAGAAGTACACTTTCCTCAAGGAGAGTCCGAAAGAAGTCAGAAAACCTGTGATTATGTATGCAGTTATTTATCTTAATAGGCCTTTAGGGTGTCATTCTCCAGTAAGTGCACTTTCTGTGTGGAATATTTCTTTATAGATTGAGTCAAAAATACATGCACTGTTTTTGGTAATTCACAGCTTTTATACATGAATGTTTCCCTAAAAAGTAGGATTCTATTCAGAGGATGTAGAAGTAATCTATCAAATATATAGCTAAGTAGATTTGATATTCCAGACTTATCATGAAAACAATTACATGCTTTTCTTCAAATGTTAACTGAAATTTTAAGGACAGAGACCTCTTACATGTTACTCACTAGTCATCTGCAAGCTTAGGTAAACATGTATTCTCTGGGAAAGAAATGTAATTTCATTAGTTCTAGTACATTATAAAGGCAAGCGAGGAACAATTGATTTTTTAAGAAATTTGGTATTGCATCACCAAATTTGCTGGTGATAGAAAAAGTCCTGGTTATTGCACAGAAAAAGCATGTAGTCAGTTTTCTTTGCCTCCAAGAAAGCTTGTATTATAACCTCTTTTTGAAGTAATGGATGTTAGGGAAAGCCAAGTCTGGAAGAAGGAAATGGTGTTTGGCATCTTAGCAAGTACCTCCCCAGGCTTGACATTTGTCCTCTTGGTTTTGTAGGATTGGTAATACGTGTTATTCAGAACCTGGAAATCAATAGTATCTAAAAGAACTGGTGGAAAAGTTGATACAGAAATCTCTATACCATTATTCTCTTAAATTCATTATCTGGTAGTGAGGAAGGGGCTATTCTTCTAATATGTAAATAAGCTCAGGGTTTCTATTTTATGGCTTGAAATTTTTTGCAAGCTCAGCTAAAGAAAAGTTTGGGATCCCCCATCTGTGGAACCTGACAAGAAAGTTGAATGTGGAATATTGGACTCCTGAAGAACTGTTAAAACAATTTTCTTAACCTGTTACAGAAGCGGCAAGTCCTTTTTATTCCTGCTTTATGACTTTCTCCTCGTAGCTGGTTATTGAATGTTGACTCAAGGCTCAGCTACATCATAAATAGAATTTTCCTCTCATGTTTTGTGTTTGTTTAGTTATATTCAGAGTATAGTCACACTTGTTCTGAGTACTGTGGCTGCTTGAAGTATCTCCACTATCTTGTTTTCTCCCACTCCTTCCATTTAGGAAGCTAAAGAGAAAGATGGTTATGCTGAGATCTTACAAAGTACTGCTTTGTTTGCTTCCAATTGACCTTTCCGATCTCTGAGCATAAAACTGAAAGGACATAAAAGTGCTGGCTGTCTAAAGAATGAGGATGTGGTTATAAACTCTGAGCCTCAGAGCAATATACACGTTTGCTTTTCCTGATAGCTTGAGATAGTTTTTCTTTTGAGTAACAAAGAAAAGTAAACATATTTTGATAGCAATTGCCATCAAAGGAGAGTGAAAAGAAATAATACATTGCCTATATCTAAAATTAAACTGTTTACTATGCTTGTCATAGAATTATAGAACAGTTTGAATTGAAAGTTACTCAGTTCCTTGGTATTTAGGTATTTATTTATTCTGAGTTCTCATTCCTTGAGTGGTAGCTGATAATAATGTCTGCTTGAGTGTTGGTCATAGTGGTAATAAAAACTATGCCATTTGCTGTAGTTTAAGTAGGAGGATACATGTTCATAGTGACTTCCATGAGGTTAATTAACAGCTAGTTTTGAAGACATAGCTGTGAAATTTTGGGTAGAGAAACAACCTTTTTATGTCAATCGCTGTCATCCTGGCATGAATATTTTTGGATGTTGAAAAAAATGTTAGTAAAGGAATCCTAATAGATCTGACCTGTAGCATATAGTCCTGCTATTTCTCCCTGTGACTTGCTTTGAAATTAGAATTTTCCTTTAGAGAATATTTTTCAGAGCAACAAATTCTTGCACATGTGAACAGTTTTATGAGAACAAGCCTTTACATTGTTTGCAAAAGCTGAAGTAAGAAAAGCAAAATAAAGATGAAGGTTTGGTATTGATTTCATGAAGAAGGAGATGAGCATCATAAATCAGAGCGTTTACCAGGATCCACAGGTCGTGTTATTTCAGGTTCCTGTTAGCCCTCCATAATTTAATTTATGTGGCTTTATTATGGTTTCCTTGGAATGTATATTCTTTGGGGCAAGAGTTACACTTACCATGTATCTTTTTCCCCGTAGAGAGCCTGGATTAGGTTTTCTGTAAGTCTTATTTAAAAATACTAGTATCCAAGTCTTCTAGACACCCCAGCTTAGGAAGTTTGACAGTCAGGCAGGAGCACAGTACCAGTGATTGTGTTAGTGAGTCCCTTCTCCTGTGTTGGGATGTCCAGAATGGCTTTCAGGGTACTGCCTCTCTAGTATTGACCTGTTGAATTGCAATACAAAGTAAGAGGCTTAACAAATGTGGCAAGCAGGAATTGCCTGTAATGTGCCTGACTGAGGCCTCAAGGCAGTGTCTGCCCTTTGGGGATAAATCCTGCCTGTGGTGAGTGCATCTCAGCTTTCTACTGGTTAAATCTCAGAGTTAGTGCTTAGCCCAGCAGATGGGTTTGTAGTCAGCCTGGTTTTGAGATGATTACCTCTCTGGTGGTTACTCTTGACTTTTCTGGTACTTGTCTGCAGGGTTAGCTGCTGTGAATGTGAGATATTTAAAAGTCATTCTTCTCTTTAAGAGAACCTAAGCCAAACAAAAAACTAAGGTTCATGTGTGATGAGATCTTTGCAGTCTCTCATGGGACCTTTAATTGCCTTTTAACTTACTGTTTGTGCAGACCTGCCATGCCGTAATGAGAACTTTACAGTGAGGAGTGATCAAATAGGAAATAATGAAGTGACAAGAAAATAATGAAGCTGACAAGAAGTCTAGCTCAATTTCCACCTTTCAGTATCAGGAAATGCATATTATTTTAGCATTACTAGGAACTATTTGTGTGCTTTTGAATGATCCGTGCAATTATGTAAATAAATTGTGTTGTTATTAATAAATCTTGCTGAAGTTATCAAATGAAAAATACTGCTTTTCACAGTTAACTGGCAAGCATTTGCTTGTAGCTCTGTCAAGGTTAATGATACTTGTAAAAGAGCCTCATGTTTCTAAGTCTCATACCATTTACTTGGGCTATACACGTTTTCTGACAGTACCCATGCAAATGGATTAGTAATTGTGCATAATAACTTTGGGAGACTTCAGGGTAACATTGCTTTTCCTTTCTGGTTTTTGAATTAGTAGTACAATATTGGCCCTTTGGGCTCAGTCTTATAGTCTGTCTTATGGTATATGTGGGAACCTGTAGTAATTTATGGAGACCTTTCTTTTTTTTGATAATATTGACCTTTTTTGGCTGTAATTTTTGATTCTGTCTTATGTTAGAATGTGCACTTACATTAACAAATATTTGTTATCTATATTTTTTGTAGTGTTGGAGTGCTCTGTGCATATGCTGCCAACCAGCATTTAACTAACCAAGTCCGAGGAGCAAAGAAACTGGTTAACAGTAATTTTAAAGACCTGAAAATTTTCCTTAACGACACTCCAGCGGTAAAGAATTTTTTCTTTATGGGGAATGATAGTGGGAGGGAAGAGGTATAAATAAGAACTATTGCAGAAAATAATTCTTTCTTTCTGTACACCTACAGTATTTTGTTTATTCTTTGTGTGTGAGTCTCACTAAGTAGAATAAGCAGTACAAGGTAAGATGTTTTCACACAGCAGTAAGTGCTTGGGAGTTATCCTGATGGATCAGCATTCCTTGAACAACTTCTGAGCTGTGCTTTGGGAGTATGCTGGTGTGATGCTTGTAGGCCCATTTCCTCCTACTGAACTAGTGTAGATCACAACCAGAAGATAAATAATTTGGGAAAAAAGGGTTTTAAAAGGAAAACATCAAAAAAAAGTATGACATGAAAACTTGGATTCCTTGTTGCTCTTTCCTATATCCTTTATTTTGGGCATACCTCTATGGGCTCTGGGACAGAGCCACAATAACTGCTTTTCCAGGAATATTTTGGACTGTTTTTTCTATAAACCAGAATCACAATGTACCATACTGAACAGGAAATATTATTTTCTTTCAAATTTTCCTTAAACTTCCATAAGCAGTCCTCTGCACATCTTGTTTTCTGTTGGAAAAAAAATGCTAGTTAGGAAGACATGTAGACTATGTGCAATTTCAATTCTTTGTGAATTTGTAGGGGGAGAACGAAGTCTGACAGTTCTATTACCTTGGCTTTCATTAGTTTTAATTATTTGAATTCAGCTTTATTAATTTGTTTCACTTCCACGTGACTGATAAATTAGAAAGAGGTGGAATTCATGCAGTTATGTGGAATCTACAAGTATGGCAGCATCCCAGTTACAGTAATTCTGGGGTGCTTTTCTGCTGGCTAGGGCTGTGTGAGAACAGGAGACGTCTTGGGGGGTGCCTCAGATGTTCTCCTGTCTGGAGTTGTTCCCCAAACTTTGTTTGCATGTGGTGGTATGACAGATGGGTGGTGGAGGTATATGGCAAGAAATGGAGGTCATGCCAATAATCCCTCCTGAAACAGAGTGCTTTAGGTCAGTCTGGAGCTGATCCTGGGCACAGAAGGATCAATCCAGTCAGATCAGAAACCACCAGAGTCTCCTTGAGCAGTGTACAGGGTTTCAACAACTGGGGAGTTCAGAGGAGCAAATCTGTTATGTAGAAGTAACTACCTTAAGAGAAAGAAATAGACACTAGCTAAAATGTAATAAAAACACTTAATTATTAAATTTAAACATGTCAGGACTTGAACACTTTTGCCAGAAGTTAGTCAGAGTATCACTTAGTATTAGTTTCAGTGCAGGGTTATTATCTTTTCCTTTTTAGACTTGGTGTTGATGCAGTCATCAGCTGTATCTCCTGAGTCTTTTTGTCAGACAAGGTGCATGAGTATCATGTATACACAAACATTTGTAAGAATTTCTTGAGGGAAGGAGAAGAGCTACATTTTTTAAAAAAAAAGTTCTAATATCCAACTAATTGTCTGTAAAGCTCTGAAATTCGAACTGATGTCCTTGACTCATCAGTATGAGGTATGTACAGCTTATAAGAGGATTTGAAAAAGAAGTCCTGTATTAAGAGTTTGTGTCACAGGAGATTTGCAGACGGTGGGTATTGAGCAATAACACTATTAGTTATGCAGAATCACCTTTTGTCTGGGACATTGCTGGAGACAATGCAAAACAGGTAGCCCTGCAAAATTTTAGTCCTTTGGTTAACCTAGGTAGACCAAAACAATAAATAAGCAAAAATATACCTGCAGCCTTAGTAAGAAACTGATTTTTTTCTTCTGTTTTAGAAAAATAATGTCACTCCCTACTTTGTCATTGAATTAGATTCACTGATCAATAGGTTGTTTTGAGGGTGTTTTTTTTGTCTTTTTTTCTTTATTTCACAGAAAGTTTGAGACTGCAAGCCAGATACACTTTGGTACACATTTGAATCATACTTAAAATTTTTGTGCAAAACTGGAAATCCGTTTGTCAAGTGTGTTAACCTTTACACCACTTTAGCTTGATTGGGGTAGAATTCACTGCATTATTTTAAACATGCAGAAATCAATAATGTCTTTTCAAAATTAGTGTAGGTTTTCTACACTTGGGATGGTTCTTCATTAGCCTTTTCTCCAAACCCAGGATTTGCTGGTAACTGAGTTGCTGGGCCAAATCCACTTGGGGGTAAGGAAAACTATTTATATTAAGACAAAGCAGTCGATTCCTTTCCACAAGAGCTCTGAGGGGCAGCCCAAATGCAAATTCATTGGGTTGGTGAATTGTTTCAAAATTGCCACCACATCAATGTCAGGCCCTTCCATGAAGGAGGAGCTAGTGCCAAGAGAAAATCAACTAACAAAGCTGAAGACATGGAAAACCTTATTGGCATGACTGACTTGAAGCCTCCATAAGGCTACCCTTCCTGCTAGTTAATATTTTTGAGGTGAACCACTGACCACAGCGATGTTGCAATTAAGTAGATGTCCCTTTTTTAATGTGCACTGTTGTTAAGCAAATAAAGTGGAAGGGCAGTGTTTGGAGGGGTTGTAGAAATATTTTGGTTGTTTCAAAGTGACTGTTTGATACGTTCAAAAGTGTTACTTTTTTGCAGTTCTTTTAATAGTTTTTTTAAATCATTGTCTTCTCAGCAAATTGACTACTTGGTGAACCAGTACAACACAACTAAGGATAAAGCACTCTCTGACCTAAATAGTAAGTACTTCTATTTAAAGAGGGTTAACAATGTGTATTTAAAAGCTTCAATAAGATAATACATTATCTTAGATCATTGTTCAAAGTAAAATTTCATTTATGAGAATATGGTTTTTAAATAGAAGTGCTGTTCTCAGTGGTAAATGAGACTAAAATCCTTTTCATATAAAATGTCTCAGAGCTGGTATAATGAATAGTATTTCCCAAAATAAAAGTATTATATTAAATTTTATCCAATAAGTCAGGCTAATATTTTATTTTCCTTTTCAGTTTTGGAATATTTGGAATCCTTGTTTTCAGTTTTTAAATTGGAGCCAAATACCAAATAACAGGGCTACTAGCAGTTGTGATAGTTCCAATGAGAGAGATTTGTTTATTTTTCTTGTTCTACCTTTGTCCTCTATTCAGCTAGGAGTTGAGGTATAAGCTTATCTTCTTTCTAAAGCTGCTTAATGTATTTGCCATTTCAGAACAAGCAGTTGAAGAGCAGGAGATAACACCTGAACTGCTGCACTTTCCCCTTCAGCACAGATACAGTATGAGGCATCACTTTTAAAGCTCTCATTAAACAAAAACAACTAGAAAACTGACACCTTTTTTTTCCCTAAGTTTTTTTGTAATTTAAGATTCACTTTCCAAAATTCCCAGTAGAAAGGGCTGACCATAATCAGTACACATAAGGATTCAAGGTGCATTGTTAGCAGGTGTTAATAACTGGGTACAGGTTTGCATTGTCAGATTGAGGGATTGTTGCTGGGATCAAACTGTGCAGCTGTGGCATTGTGCCACTTATTGATTCTCATGCCTAGAATCTCTGCTTCTGTGTAGGTTTAAAATGTGTATTAAAAGTAATTTTCAATTCAACCAACTTGGCATACCCTGAGGTTAATGTGTCTTGTCTGTGTGAGGCTTTATTGCATATTGAATATGCCTATGAAAGTAGTAGTAGCAGTAGTTAAGTAGTCTTCCTACGTCATTCTCAGCAGGAACACTATGATCTAAAAAATAGATATAATCTTTAAGTCTATGATAATAATAACAGTAATAATGAAAAATTGATGTTGATATTTCAAGTACTAGCTTGAAGCTTCCCAGCCACTCCAAACTCAAATTTCAAATTAAATGTTTATTTGTTCTCAAGGCAATTTTATAATGTTAGTTAACAGAAACTACAGGGTCTGTGATGAGAGCCATCATCAAATAGAGATAGCTTTTATTTTCTCGAACTACCAGAATTAAGTGTGTGTCACGTGGGTACAGGATTTTTTCTAAAGGGAATCAACAGTAGCAGAAATCTCTAGAGAACTGTAGATGAGTTCAGTTTACCCACCCTAAGGAAATGCTGAAAAGTGTTTCCTGCTTGGTAGAAATTGTCATCCCAAGCTAGATGTGATAGTGCCGACAGGAAGGGATGACTGTACCATGCAGTATTCCCATCTCATCAAAAGGAAAACACCTGAAAAATCCATTTATTGTGATCTGAAAATGGAGACCAGGTGATTACCTAAAGAATGTGTCACATTGTGGAAAATTGTGGAAAAAATCCTGTTCCCAAAAAAGCAATAAATGCAGTGAAATACGTATTATGGGGTTTGCTGAAATTCTTATGTGTCTTTACCCATGTGGTCAAGTGTTAATGAATATTTTCCAACATATTTTGATTTACTTCTTTCATTTATAGGTCTGTAGTTAGCTAAAACAGAACTGTGTCCCTGCATTACCTTCTGTCACTTAAGTCAGGCCTTCGAAAAATTTCAATGTTACACCTATATTTATTCATATGTATATGTATGTATAAATGAAATTGTATCTATTATATATATATAAGCATACATATATGTATACATATAATACATGTATTTGTTAAGTAAAGAGTCTGACAGCAAGTGGTTTGAGAGACAATTTAAATTGAGCTAGTGTATAATGTGTTGGATTTTTTTATCTCTCCGTACTACAGATGTTGGACCTGTGCTTGGAATCAGAGTTCAAGAACAGCTGGGAAAAGAAGTACGTCCTGCGCTCGATGCAGCTCTGACAATGGCAGGAGGTAAAGATGTACATATTGTTGTATAATGTTCTGTTGCCAGGGTAAAACAGGCACAGCATGGGATAGCTTTGTGCAATACCAAAACGTAGCATTTTTCTACATGCCTGGATATTTCTTTTAAACTGAGGATTTCAGACATCTTAAGATTGACAAATACATTTAAAAGCTAAAGCAAAATTTACATGCTATTGTTGATACTTAGTTGTGGCAGTCATTGAATAGAGACGAAATCTGAATTTTCTGCCTCTCTGTTGAATATAAGGGAGACTAGGAAAGCTGTCCTTTTAGAGTTGCATCATTATTATAGCCATAACTATTTGCAGGTTAGTCTTTAACAGGTCAGGGATTTTTTCCTGCACACTGCCAACATTGTTATGAGAGCATTTCTTCATTATATCTTTGAGTTTGGCATTGCTCATTCTTAGTTCTCTCTCCCTTTAGTGACAATATTCCTTTATTATTTTTCCATTTAAGACTTCCTTTTTCAGCAATAAGATACAGCTTACAGAGCAAAGGCAAGGCATCCATGAGATTGAGTCACTTTTGTTTTGGTTTTTTTTTTACCCATGAATTCTTCCTCATTCATTTGTCATCGTTCTCCTTTTTTTTTGCTTTATTTCTCTTATTTGTCTTGAAGTCAAAGTGGAAAGGGCTATCAAAGGTAAAAATCAGATAAAACCTTGTGTGGTGTGAAGTGCACTTGATTTTTGTAACTTTGTGTATTCTTAGTTGTGTCTGTGTGGTTCTTTGTGTACTAAAAACAGTGTTTGGGGTTCTTTTCTTTTGTTTGTTTGGTGTGATTGGGATGGAATATAAAGCCAGACAGTGTAGAACACTCATTAATGCTTGTCTGATGCAACATGATCTCCTTACCTTTCATCTTGTAGCTATATGATTTGTGAGTTGGATTATAAGGAAAATACTGAAAATACAATTTGATGGATATGGGCTTTTAGTTTCTAATGACCAAGTTAAAGTTCTTTACTGAAACCACTGAGGAAGGAGAGGTAGGGAAAGGGTAGAAAAGTGAAAAATGGATGAAATCTCAATAAAAGTAACCTGAGCACATTAATTTCTTTGTAGGAAGGCATAAGTGGTATATTTTAATATGCAATGAGTGCATATTCTGTGCTAGAGGTTTTTTTGGGGAGGGAGGCAGTAATTAAATCAGTATTGTTAAGACGATGATATGATTTATGCATGCTTTCTCTTCATGTCTGTATCTATAGGCTGCTTTCTAACACAAGTTTTTTAAAAAATTTCACATCTTGGCAGCCATCAGAGAAACGAAGGAAGCTCTGGAAAATGTGAGTGTCTCTGTAGAGGTTTTGCAGGAGGGAACAGAGAGGCTTCATGCAAACTTGTCAGATGTTAAAATGCACCTAAGCAACACCCTCAATGACTCGGCGTGCAATGCGGCTCAGGCGGCCTCAACTTGCAATATCATCAGGAATTCATTAGATCAGCTGAACATCAATGCCAATTTTAGTGGGGTAAGATCTTTTAATGATATTTTGTACACTCTCAAAGTGTGATTGCCTTAAGTAAGCCCAGTAGTAATTCTGCAACTCAGTGGCTTGGTGTGTGCTGTTACTTGTGAGATAAGTGACCTTCACTTTTTCTGTGTTTCTGAGTAATTCCAGTCACTGTTTTCATCTTCTGTGCAGAAAAAGATAAAATGTGTGTCAGGCTATGTTAAAGTGCTGGTCTGGGCAGTGATGTAATCTGCCCTCCCAAAAATGCTGAGGGTTAAGCTTTGCTTTTGTCCAGCAGAGGTTTCATGAGTTTTTAGGAAGATTGCCCTAAAGACCACTTTAGTTTCTTTACCCTCTCTCCTAACTTTGAAATAATTACTGAATTAGCAAAACTGCTACTTTGGTGTGACTCAGGCATGTTTTTTCCTTCCCAGTTGCCAGGTGTGAGCTCACAGCTTGCAAAGATCAATGATGTCCTTAAAATAGACCTTTCCAGTCTGGTTCAGAAGGTATGTTTCTTGACAGATTTTTAAACTGTTAATGAATAAACTGGGATATGTTTATCACTTGTTTCCCCGTGGTTCCTCAAGCACAATTCTTTTGTTGCCACCTCAAACTGCTTCATGGTTGGATGTCTCTCATTGTTTGGCCAAGATTTAACACTTGAAATATGAATGTACTGCTTTGTATCTCCAGGATAATACAAATCTAAAATGTTTCGCAAGTTATCTTCTTGAAAGAACAGTCCATAAGAAATGAAAAGACAGAAACATGGATCCAGTAGCATGCTCTCTACTTTTTGGTTCAAACTAAAGAAATAAAAAAATCCATGGTCTCCTAATTAGCTTTATTGTATTCTAGCTATCTTGAAATATTTATTTCAAATTCTTTATGTGCATGTTTAACATTAAATCTGGTGCAATGGATCAAGTGTAATGGCTACTAGTATTTTTGCAAGACTTTCCAAAAAACCCCTATGATTTTCACCAAGGAAAAGAATGGCTTAGTTTGAGCAGTTGAAAAATCTAACAATCTGAAAACATGTGCTGGGAATAGAAGTCATTTTCTGAAACCAAAGGCTGTGTGTTGTAGGGGTTGAGACCCCTTCTGCTTCTGCGGTGATCAGGCTTGCAGGGAGTAGTAAAGCTTCATGTATCCACTGCAATGATTTCTCCTTTCTGTCCAAATGAGCTGCTGAGCTTGGTGCCCATAGTGTGGACCCCCTCTTTCTCCTTCTCAGGGAAGAAGGCATTGCAATGTCTTGAGAGGCAATTGGATTTCATTGTTTGTAATGCATTTCATGTTTGGAAGGCATAGACTCAGAAACAGGAGGTATTGGGCTGGTACAGAGTAACTCCTTTTGCTTAGTGAATTTTCATATGTGTGTTCCTGGCTTTTAGATGAGCTGGATCTGACAGGCAGCAAAGTTGGAGATGCCTGTGACTGATTCATTTGTATTTAAATACAGATTTTTTTTTCCCCAAGGAATATTTTGGAGACTAAATTAAATTTGAAATATGCTTAGAGTTCCTATTTTGCTTTCACCTTTTCTAATGTGCTGTGATAAAACCATATTTTTCTTAGTATTACCATATACGTTTTAGTATGTGTTTACTTTTGATCCTTGAATAAAATGAAAAAAACTGCAAACAATTTGATAAGGAGAAGCATGCCATAATTTTCCCCCTTTTTTTCTAGGGTTATGCAGCATTTAATGATACTCCAGACTTGGTGGTGAATCAAACCAGGAACATTTTATCAGGTGAGAACAAACTATCTTTTCACTTTGTTTTTGTTTTCTTTTATTTGTAATATATTTTCTTGGCTATATATTAAAAATAGAAATCTGAAACAACTATTTTTTAAAATTTAGTGCCAGAGGGAAAAAAAAGGGAAACAACTGTGTCTTGATGAGGACTCTAAAATAAATCTAAAAATAGACCATGTGGTATTTTATGGAGGAGTTTTATCTGTTAGGCTTTTTATTGCTCAGTAATGAGAAAACTCGTGATCTTCACACTTATGCTTTATTTGTTTGAAAAACTAATTTTCCTTGACTGATGTGTTTGTGACATATTTAGGAGTGTGATGTTAGAAAAACTGACCCCTTCCCCTCTGCTGTATTAAAATGTGGTGGATGGTGAAGTGAAAGACATATTTTGCCTTAAGGATAATGGAAATGGCTGTCTCAGTTGTTTTGTTACTTGGCTTTACACTCTTTGCTCTTTGACTGTACCTGTATGGTAGTATAGCATATGTATACTAATCTGTTTTAATTTTTGTTCTTGCATTGTGGACCTGTTCTGCATTATATATAAGCAGCTGTTCCTTGTAAGTTTTTCCAGTTTGGTTTTTTTCTTCCCCTCCTGGGCAAAATAAAGCACAGTATACGTATAAGCATAGTGTACTGTGAACTTGCCTGTAATGAGCCAGTTTTCCAAAACGGACACTACACTTTTCATTAGGAAATCTAGAGCAGATTTACTCATTTTCCATATCTGAGATGTGTAAACACGGACAAAACATGTTAATTTATCTATTTATAAATTGTTAGAGCTTTGTTTGTATAAAAACTGAGTTTGAGTTACAAAAGCAAATAAATAGGTTTATTAGGAAAAAATTGCATTTACCTGTAAACTTCTAAAACAACTGTGATTTGTTACCTGTTGGATTTGAGGAGTAATCATCAAAACAGACAAAGGCTTGTCCAGTTGTGTTTTGAGACAGAGGGAAGTACTGCCTACCATGAAATTACAACCTGTAGTTACACATACTGCTTTTTCGAGTATGTTTTGAAGGAAAGGAAGAGTATAGAGAAACTGCATTTTACACATAGACAATATATATAATAAATGAATTAATCACATCTCTGTATATCTAAATAGTGTCTAGCTAAACTGTAACTAGAGGGTAGCATGTTTGGTCATAATCTGGGGGGAAAATGGCTTAATGGATTGTTACCTCAGGAGTGTTGCTAACTAATTGGAATGAGTTAATTTAAGTAATCTCTTTTAATAAGATTGAAAATAACTAGTATAGATTCTCAATATAGGCAGTCCAATTTCTCTCACATGGTTGTATTCCCAAGGCATGGAGTTTAAATAGATTTTGTTCTTTGTAAACTTGGTGGCTAATTGTCTTGCTCAGTGTTGCCATTTGCAATATTGCATGAAAAGCAGGATTTAGGTTGGCTAGATAAAAAGTGACACATTCATTATAATGTGAGAGGACAGAGGAAGAACTCTGGCTCAACTCTGCATCTTGAATCGTTAAACTGAGTGCTAAAAACAAAGTGTGCATCTTGAAATGCCTTTGTGTTGCTTCAGAGTTTGATGCTTTTGTTGCCTGCTTGTGTCTTCCTCACACTTGTCCTCATGGCTCGCTTGTTACATGTGGCAAATGGCTTAATAGCATTTTATAATGCATTCATGGAATGTAGATTTCTTTTCATGGATCTGTAAAAGTGAAATATGTTTGTTGTTTTAGATATCAAAAGTGTACTGGAATCCATTGGTTCAAATATTACTACCTTCACAAGAGCGCTGCCTGTTCAGAAGATTTTGGGAGATTTGATGGTGTACCTTACCCAGAGTGAGGCATATGTTCAAGATTATTTTCCAGTAGTGGAGCAGTACGATTTCTACAGGTGTGTACAAGGAATAAGACAGGACTGAAACACTACCTGCTGTTAATAATTTGTAATATTTTAATGTTCTGTAAAGGCAAGTAAACTGGTAATGATGAACACAGTGAAAGAAAGATGTATAAAGCAGTTGTTTGGTATTGGCATTTTGGTAAAAGTGAAAAACAGCTAATCAATAACTGGGTGCTGTTTCATCAGAGAGCAAGAGTAGGTGTCTACTCTGTAGATCCTCAGGTCTTTTTCAGGAAGGACGGATACAGGTAGATGTCAAAGGCCTAACACCCAAAGGAACTGATTATTTCATAATGCCAGGGTGACATTTTATCAAGGTCTTGTTTATTTGAGTTGCTGTTAAATTGTGGGGGCAGAGGACCAGAGAGGCCTTGAGGCCAATCCATTGTTACTGCACCTTTGGTACTGCAGAGCAGGAGTAGCAGGGATTCTGCTTCACACCCTGTGAAGGTGTGAAATCTTTGTGCTTGCCCCTGCTGGTGTAGTACTGCTCTTTGTGGTTGCTTGTACCTTGAGAAAAACATAATTTTTGAGAGTTTTGTGTCTCTTACAGTTGAGTAACCTCATATTTTGATGTGTAAAGCATTTCATTTCATACCATCTCTCTTTGTCCAGATTTAGTAGTTTCTGTCCACAAGCTCATCAAATTCTCCCTACATTTTGTTTGATACTTTAGTTGACTTTATAATCAATATTTGCTTCTGTGATTCTGTGATAATCACTTTCACTGCTACAGAATGTGTGTTGCTGGCTTTAGTGCAGCGATAAATAAAAGTGAACAGAAAACTGAACTTTTAGAACCTTGCTTAGCATCTTACCTTTAGCCCATTTCTTATCTGGCAGTTTTTGTGGTGAGCCATAATTTAACAAATTTATTGATATTTTCATTGAAGCTTGTTTTGCATTTCATCAAATAAATATATTGTTTTATTCTGCTACACAAGAATATATCTCATCTACATGGCACTTAAATACCTGGTTTTGTCAAAACTAACCTAACAGTACTTCAAGTACAAATGAAACCAATAAGCCTGTAGTTGTCTAGATTACTTTCTGTCTATTCCTTTCTTAATTACAGGCGCATTATTTGTAGTTCTTAAGAAGTATCCTTTTATAAATACGCCTGTCAGCATTCATGATTTCTTTTTATTGGCCATGCATGTTCATTACAGTATTTCTTTTACAGATTTTTCTCTACAGAAGTATAGGGAGGAGAAAAGGGAACTTAAAAGAAGTCAGAACAGAAGGGAAAAAGAAGCGCAGAGGGCATTGGGAGAGGGTGAAAGGGTAGATGTGTGAATAAATGGATATGCTCCAAATACCTGGACAGATAGAACTGTTACATGATGTAATTAATAAAAATGAGAGTTCATTTCCTATCCAAGATTTTTCTCCTGATCAAGGTCCATTAACTTTTCCATACGTTGAAAGCAGTCCAGTACAGACACATGAAGCCTGGGTTTTTACTGGCTTGAATACAGTTATTTACAATTACAAGCCTAACACAGTGTGCAAAATGTTAGTAAGCCTCACAGTAAGAGCAACTATGTGCTTCATGACCAATGGCCAGTCCGCATTCATAAATTTCTCCATTTATTCTTGAATTAATTGCTGTTTGAACATCTGCTTCCTTTGAGTAACTGTTTGCTCTGTTTGGAACACTTGATGTTTCAGCACAGTTCACTTGCATTAACTGGGGAACACCTTGTTCTGTGGTGTTTGTTCCCCAGTCCTTCAGTAGCAGCTGACTGCAATCCAGCAGTGACTGTGTGCTGGCCCAAAATACATGCTGGTGTGGCAAATATGTGTATCCTTGCTGACACTGGCTCCTCAAACAGAACCACGAGTGGGACATGTGGGAATACAGTGTTGCATGATGTCTCCTGAAGGTCTCCAGCATTTCTTTATGTGAAAATAACCAAGAGCTTTATCTTTTATTCCTTAGGTGGCTGGGTTGTCTCATTCTGTGCTGCATGTTGGTCCTGATTCTGGTCTTTTACTACCTTGGATTGCTATGTGGCACCTGTGGGTATGATAAACATGCTTCTCCAACAACCAGAGGCTGCATCTCCAACACTGGGGGAAACTTTCTGATGGCGTAAGTTTCACTTACCAGGGAAAAAGAAAATAAAGGTAGAAAGTTGGTTTGGTTGAGCTTTTGAAGGACATATATGTGAAAAGAATTTGGTTTGTTACCTAGGTATATTTGCTGAGGAAAAATAGAAACAAATACTGATTTCACACACTTACATTGAGGGACTTGGGGATTTGGGGTTGTTCTTTCATTGAAGATCACAGCTGAAGGATAAAACCCTCTGAATTTGCCATTATAAGGCAAGTGCTGTGGCTAATGAATTTCTTTGCAAATCCCTTTGGAAACTGCAAAAACTGGAGACGACAATAGAATATATTAGGGGAAATTAATAACTTTCTAGTAGACTTGGAACATTTGTTCAAAGCTGCAAACAATGCTATGCAAGGAGACAAGAAACACTTGAGCTTTTGAGAGTATTTCTGGATGTTTGGGTCTGAAAACTGCCTAGGGGTTTAATGTTGTTTCTGCTGGATGCAGAAGAAGATTGCATTTGGAAGTCTAAAACTTTTTTGAGAGCACAAGGCTAGAAAGTTGTATTTAAAAAAGAAAATGGTATGGTTTTGTGTCTCATAAATGTAATTTGTAAAACAGTTTGCATGCCCAATGCTAATGTGAGTTTTCAAATGCATTTTAACTAAAGACTTTACAGAAGTGAAACATTTAAGGTGTTTCAGAGGGCAAGAACATATTTGGAAAACAGAACTATTTCAACCATAAATCAGTTTTTGTATTTCTGTTATAGCTGCTAACTGTTGGCTTCACTGTTGCCCCAAGTATGTATATTTATATGTATACACAATGTGTTCTTATAAAGCAAAAACTTACTCAACTTCTTTTTCAGTGGTGTTGGATTCAGTTTTCTTTTCTCCTGGCTGCTGATGATTGTAGTGGTGCTGACTTTTGTCACGGGTGGAAATGTAGAAAAATTGGTCTGTGAACCTTTTGAAGATAAAAACTTATTCAAGGTGAGGTTATTCATGTTACTAAACAATTCACAGGGTCCCCATGAGTCCCAATGGTCTTGTCTGCTCTGTATGGCATATCATTTTTATAGGAGACTTCAAGTGAATTTGGATCTAGTTTTACTTCCTTCTTACAACCCATATAGAGACATTCATCCTTTCTTGGTTTAATTTGCTTTGCAGTGTTAATACAGCATGCCTGTCTTCCTTTGGAGACAGATTTTTCTGATTCAGTTGTTCTTGGTAATGGGAACTTTAATATTCACTTTCTGCACCAGAGAGTTTGAATTGAGCTAATTCAATTTTTTTCAATGTTTTGCTTGTATTTTCATTAGTGGGTGATAAGCTTAGATGTTGTTATGTGTCAAATGACCACATATGATTAAATACATAAAGAAACTTGGAATTATAGTAACATTACTGAATTTTGTCTTCTAGGTTTTGGATACACCTTACTTACTAAATAAGCACTGGAAAAACTATCTTGCTGGCATCATCTTTAAAAACCCAAACGTTAACCTGACTTTTGAAAAAGTGTACAGGTATTAGAGTTGTGATTAAGATTTAATTCAGTTCATATTTAACTCTTTTTTATTTCATTCAGTTTATACATACTGGTTCTGTGGTATCTTCTATGCTTCATATTTCAGGCACATCCAAAAATTGCACACGTTCTCGAAGACATTCTGATTCTAGTGATTCACAAGCAAAAACAATTTGTTCCTATGTCTGAGTTATTAGAGATAGTCAGCATAGTACTATGTGACAATACTAGTCAAGCTAATTGATAAAATACTTTGCCTCTTTCAGAAACTGTTAATCAGTTCTCTTTTTGTCTTCTGAGCTTCAAAAAATATAATCAGTATTTTGTTTTCTAAAGGACTGATTTTCTTAGAATAAGAAAACATTGTTAATCATTCTGTTAATACTGATCCTCAAGGTGGTTTTTAGGCTGATCTGTGTATTTGTATTCTTCCAGTGATTGCAAGGAAAACAAAGGAATTTATACTTCCCTTCACCTAGAACATCTGTTTAATATCAATGAGCTTTTAAATATTAGTATGGTAAGTAAAGAAACTATGAGTGACTGTATGATTCTGAGGAATGTTGGCTCTTGAAACGCCATATAGCGTATCTGGGGTTTATGGGATTTTGGTTTTTGTACACAAAACATCCTAGAGAGAGGCAAGAGCTGTCCAAGCTAATCTGAAATACATAATTTGATTTACAAATAAGATATTCCCTGGTCTCAGTGGGCCAGGGAAGATTTTCTGACGTGCTTTTTTAATGTGCTGATAATAATGTTTGTTTTAACTTTGAAACATGCGTGGAAGGTTGAAGTTTATCTTCCAAAGACTGCTTATGGTGTTCAGTGACAGTTTTCTTTTTATATAAACACCTGTCTGGGTGTGTTCTCCACTGATTCCAGTCAGATTTATGTTGGTCCAGGATATGATATACCTTTGGTTCTAAGAATTATTCTGGTTTTGGTTGGAAGTAGTTGGGGTAGAACAGTCTTTTCAGTGAAGCTGTAATGATATGTGACTGCACTGTCATTACAGGACTGTACTAATTTTGGGATTGCCTGTAATACCTGTCTTCATTACACCAACCCCTTGGGGATACATTTTCCATTCTGCCAGGCACTTGTACCCATGTAACAGATACAGTCCCTGCCCCAGATAATAGACAATGAAAATGAACAAGGCAGATTCACTAAGAGGGAAAGTTATTCTGAGTTTCCACAGTGGACTAACGGAGGAGTCTGCAAATGAATTCAGATTTTCAGATTCCTCAGCTATAGCTCTGCAGCCACTGCAGGTAACATAGTTTGGCTGCAGTGCAGAAAGGTTCAGGTAACAATAACTAATCACATTTAGTCACCTCTAAAGGTATTGAGGAGTCTCATCCAGTTCTGTGGCAAAGAGTGTCTGTTCTGGCCACAGCTGAGATACTGACTTCTCTAGGTTTCCTTACTGAGGGCCAAGGGTAGAACTTAACACTCTTAAAAAAACTTTTCTAAACATTTACTGTAGAGATGTTAGTTAAAACAGAGTGGAAGGCAAGTAATCCATTGGTATGAAAGAGACAAAGGCAGGTTAGAACGTGGCCTGGTGGATTCTGTTCAACTTAATTGAATTAAACTGATGTGAGCAACAAATCAGTGTGTACTTCTTCATGGAAATGAGGAGTCAGCAAAAGCAGGATGCTTTGGGCAGGGGCTATCATGTACTGGTTGCAAACTACTTTTGTACTTTCTTTTGTTTCAGTATACAGAAGATGTAGCACTTAAAATTGAACACATTCAGATAAACCTCAGCAAAATCATTCTGCTGGATGAAATTGGGAAGGAGAATCTTCTGAATTTCAGCTCTACAGGAATAGATGGGATAGACTTTTCAGCATATTTGACAGAGGTGAGACTGTAGTCAACTACAGACATGACTGGGACAAAACATAAAACGTTTGTTTACCGACAGGCAAAATAGCAAAACCTGCTTTTGTGTGAAACACCATGTTTTGGAGGTTCAAACAAGTTGAGAAAAAAGCACTTAAGAAGTTAAAGTTAATAAATAAAAAAATAAAGAATAGACAGAGTTAAGTGCAAACTGTCTATAAATAAAATAACAACATACTCCTTTTCTTGCTGCTCACATCTTATTTCAGATCAATAAAAGTGTTACCAAAGTTGATCTTCTCTCATTTGCTAATGATCTAGAAGCAAGAGCAGACCAGCTGGTAAGTTCAATTCAGCAATATAATAATACATAAAATATATAATTTATATGCTATGTAAGTATAAATACATAGCAAGGTAGACTTTTTATCAGAGAATTTTTGGACTTCAAACATTTACAGACATAGTGCAATGTTATGTAGGGAAAAAACACTGAAGAGCAATGTTGCATGTGAGTTGTATTTTAAATGTTGCTAATTATTGATTTTGTATACTCTTGCCCATTTTCTGCTTTGAAAGTGTATTTTCTTAAATTCCATTCTTTGTCTGGGCAGTGAGGGGAATGCTCCATTTCAGTATTTCCTATTATGGTCTTCACATTTTAGGGTCCTATTTGGAAGAAAAATTGGTTAGATCATGCTGGAAAAAATTATTTGAATTTTTTTTTTCGGTTAGTGAGCAGGAGATGTTTTAATTAGCAACAAAATTAATACTATGGCAGCTTGTAAGGACTGTAATGAGAACTGGAGCTCCATTGTGGAGGGACAATGTACAAAAGAAACTGTGTTCTCTGAAGGGCTTTTTGAATGCAGGACAGTGGTCAGAGGGTATTGCTAAAACATTGCCCAGAAATGAATCTGTGAGTGGCACAGATCCACGTTAACAGACAGTGACTGTTCAGGGGATCTGTTTGTTGTGCATGTCCGGGTCAGGTCATGCTCGCTTTTCAGAATGAGGGTCATGGTTTGGATGCTGGCCCAGGACAGATTCCTGCACTGCGATGCAGGAGGAAGGGTTATGTTGCACATCTGCTACAATTGCTTGGATAGCTGAGGGACACAGCAGAGTGAGACCACCTTGTTTGCAATGTATCAGATACCCATCCCTCCTCAAGTAGAGGGAGGGCATAGGGGAGGCTCCTGGTGTGTTTGTTCTACCTCTTGCATCACTCAGTCATACTTGTTGCTGGGTTTTGTTTGTTTGGTCAAGGGGTTTTCCTGCCACATGTGCAGTCATGTCAAGGTTAAATAGCTCTGGGTTTAAGTGGGAGCTGGGTTTCTTCAAACATAGCTCCATAAAGGAAAGTCTGATATGCTCATAGGTTGCTTTCACTATTTTTTGTAGAAGCCTCTTAAGGAAGCATCAGAATTAAGAATAGATCAGACAGAGTAATTTCTTCATATAAAAGAAATAGTTGTGTAAATAAGTATATATGTTCACTGTTACAATGTATGTTCTTATTTCTTCCTTTAGATGCTATTTAGTGTAATCTATGAAATATCTTCAAAAAAGAGGCCAATACCCCGAAAATGAATTATAAAAGTTAGATTGTTAAAAAAATGGTACTGGTTTCCTAGGATATTTTGTAATATCACTTTGTTACTGCTGATAGCTCTTAGAACCAATTAAAAAGTAAAATAAAAACTTACGGAATTAATTGATTTTGGGTGTCTAGTTTGCAACTTTTGGCACCTTACACAAAATTGAACATAGCTTTTTTTAGACTGGAAGGAGCAAATGAAATAAAACTTGGATCAAACCAAGGGGTCATGGTATGGAGGAGGGAGCAATACCACCAGTGTGTGGTGTTAGGTAAATGAATTCACTTGGTCATTCTGGGAGGTGCAGCATCCTGAAACTGCTCAATGACCCAGCTGAATGCTCACAGGAACATTTCACAGGAAGCAAACACATCTCTGAGTGCTGAGGTCTGCCATTCTTACACATCCAAAATGGAGTTAGCAGTGTGTGTTCAGTGTGTATGCAGGGAACCAAATGGTTTTGTCATCAAAAGGAAATGGAAAATGAATTTATATCTGAGAGTAAACCAAATTTTATAGTATTTGGCAATGGGCATGAGTTCCAGACAGGCATTTGGACTTGAAAATCAGAGCAGAAACTCACATCTTCTGAGTGAAAGGTGGGAGCCACAAAAATAGGAAATACCCTTCACAGGTGCCTTTCCAAGTGACTGGCTGAAAATACTTAAAATTCTGTGCCAGTGAGAAAGCAGAGGGTGCCTCAGGGTGATGTCCACATTTCCAGAACAAAAGCAAGTACCCATGACTGGGCGATGCTTGTCCCAGCTGGGGTGCGCTGCTGCAGGGTTCTTGCAGGCAAGTTTGGCTTGTGGTGACTGTGAGGGAGATGTGCTCACTCTACTGTATTTAAAATGACTTAGTGCATCATGTGAAAATTCTCTTCAGTTAAATCTGTCCTAATAATGTTATAACTAGAAAAGCAAGGTAGTATATCTGGTTTGGTTGCTGAGGTTTGAATTATTAATGCAATGTTATGGGGTTTTTTTCCCTCCTTGTGTTGAGAAATTCAGTTTGCTATACCCCATTTTTAGCATGAGCTGCTCTGGAGTGGATGTGTAACTTTGATTGTTTTTTGCTTTTTTGAGGTTACTGAACAATATTGCATAATTGCATTTTTTGCAGCCAAAAGGAGCACTGGAAAATGCCTTAAAAGGACATGCAAACAACATCCGAATGATTCATAACCAGCAAGTTGTTCCACTGGAGCAAGCTATGGTAAAACATTAAAGCAATACTGAAACTTACTTGTAGAAAATACAAATCTCTAAATCTCCTAAAGAGGTTAGAAAGTGGACTTCTGTAAGCACAGATTGTGTCGATGAAGAGTAATCTGGCTGAAGTATGTGTTTAATAAATAGTTTTCATACTTAAAATTCTACTGTTTTATAAAGTTGTCTAAAATAATGGCCTTTTTCTTCCCCATCTTTTTCTATAGCTATTTTTGATTATATATGAACAGAAGAAAAAGCAGGGGAGAACTTCACGCAACTCCTAACCCTAAAACCCCCTAAATCACTCATTTTCTTTTTCTGCTTGTCAGTGGTCTTCAGCAATAAAAGCTATTATCATTTTGACACTTTATTTCTTGGAGTTAGCAGTCACCTAACCGTATTGGAATTGGAAACTCCTGGGAGTAGTATGTAGAGCCAAAGTCTTTTTTTATTGATGCTATGAAAGATGCAGAAGAGCTGCTTCTGCCTGATTTTGACACAGACTTGTACAGTATCAAGCTGTGAATATCCTGAATGTTAGGTGTTACTTTTTCATCTGCATAACATGACAACTTTTAGTTTATTCTAGCATCTGATATTTTGTCTGTACCACTTATAGAAAAAAAAATAGTAGGCCTTCTGGTCCACTCTGATTCTATGCTATTCTTTTCTAATTAACTCCTAATTATTCTCATCTCTTTTTTCTTTTACAAAACTGACTGTCAAGAAATATGTTAAAGCTAGGGTAAGTGCCTTTTCCCTTCAGAAACTGCACAATACACAATTCTATGAACACTTGGGTCTGAGTTTAACTCTTCCATCTTTCCTCCAACCTTACTTAGTTTATTGCATCTAACTTTAGTTAAATCAGTGCTGTTGGTGAAGTACTGGTTCAATGATAAAATGCACAATGTATTAATTTTAATGCAGCTGTTGTTACTGTTGTATACAATGTGATATGTAGTATTAATAACAAAATAATCTATAGAAGATCAAAGCATGAATATAAGTTTAAAACAGGTGGGCGCTTACCTGTAGTAATGACTTGAAGCTTTTTTTCTCCCCTCCTCCCCAACAGAGCACTTTAAATCAGAGCATCAGGTTACTGAAGAGGACATCATCTGAACTTATGGTAAGCTTTTCTTTCTGGCAATAGGAACATTTTTGTGTTTAAAGCTTTCTACTGCATATGCAGGGCATATATTTTCAGTACAGTTTTCATTTATTTCTAGCTGTTCTGTTACTGCAAGAGATGGTAATGCATTGAGGAAGTAATAAGGATTTAGATCTCTCTTCTGTGTAAAAAGAAAAATAAAAAAAAAGAACATTTGGGATGGTTTTGGGAGTATGAACTGTAAACTGAAATGTCAAGTGATTAAATAGGCTTCAGTACCAGTCTATACAGTATGTTACTCATTTTCCTCAGAATGTAAGGATTTCTTTTCTAGAATCCTTGAAAGCAAAACCTGGGGGAAACAACCATGAAACAATGCAAAAGTACAACTGACAAAAGACAGCTTTGTGACTCACATCCTTAACCACCATTTGTTCCATGCCCAGCTCCCACTGGGGTCTGTCTTTTTAAGTTGTACTCATTATGTTCCTGCTTCTGCACCATCCACCTTGCTCTGGGATCCTCTATAGAGGCTTTTCCAGGGCAGCCCACATTTCCCCTCTAAGCAGTGCCTGCAGCACTGTGAGACAGCTGGCTTTACCAGAGAGTGAGCAAGGGATGATTGCCTTCCTGGGAGTAAAGCTGTCAGCCACCAGCCTCCCTTGGCCCTGATGGCAGGAATCCAGCCACACTAGTGGCATAGCCACAGTCTCAACAGTGTTATGGGCCATACCTACCTCAGTGCTCCTCATGACAGTTTTCACCCATCCACAGCAGCAGAGCAGCTAGGTGTCTGTTAGAACCTGTGATTAGAAACTGGGTGAGGAGAGAAGAATCCATGACCAAAAGGTATCAATTAGAAAGGGGTGTTTGACTCTAAAGTATATTTAAGAAACATTTTCAGGCTGTACATACACTGTCCTTTGTGTGTGTTCCACAAGAGAATATATGAGAATATATGGGTTGTGCATATATTGAAAAAAACATCTCAGTCCTTCAGGTAGTTGATTAGGGTCATGTTCTGGCTGTACAGAATCCTGCTTCAGTCATCAAGAGTTGTGGTGGTGGTAAAGGGCCTACTGTTTTCTTCCTGTGCACTTTGTGTGTCTGTAGTGTATATACAAGCATTGATTTAAGGAAAGAGAGTGGAAGATAAAACCTATCCAAGGATGTAAATTAGTTATGTAGGTTCCAGGAATGATACCACATCATAAGCACTGACACATCCTTCTTCAGAATGAGACAATATTGAGATGATCACAAATCCTTAGGCAGGCTCATGTTCTATCTGGAATTACGTTTTATACCAGATTTTGACAAGACAGTGACACTGATTCATCAGGAGAATAGTTTCCTGGCCACAGAGCCATTGCAACAGCCTACAGGGGATTTGTTTGTATTAAACACCATCTCTTTCTGTCCAGGTTAAGGTGAAAAATGTCATTAGTGCTGTTAATGCTGCCCAGAATCTCATAAATAACAACGCTTCTCAAGTTATTGTCCAGGTAAGCTCTATTTCATCAAAGTACATTAGTTTATGATGTCATGGAGATAGAGGTTAACTTGCTTTTGTTCTCTTTGATCTGGTCCTAGGAGACAAAAAAGTACATGGATACCATAATTGGCTACTTTGAGCAGTACACTGAGTGGGTCAAGGAGTCGGTAAGATGCATTTACTTTATTGAGAGAAACTGTGTTTAAAAATAAGAAAGCTAAACAGTATTAGTAATAAAATCAATAATAATAATAATGTTACTTGGGAAGTGTGTTTTATAGTTTCAGGTTTTAATATATTTGTACTTACTGTGAGTGAGAAAACCAGTCACCTATAGTATTGTTGCATTTGCAGAATGAAAATGATGAGAAGTGTTGGTTGGAATGCAGTGCAAATTTAACAGTATCATTTTCAGGGCTAGCCTGAAATCTCCCATTTGTGCTACTACTGCGCTGAACCTGATCCTGCATAGTTCAAATTGATTTTGTTAGCATCTTTTGTTTTTCTCTCTTCAGCTGCAGCCTTTGAGAAAGTAAGCTGATGTTTAAAAGACTATCAGTTGATAGCATATCCTGCTGTTGTTTATTTTGAGTCTAGATAGGGTAAGACGTGATGATTTAGTAAACTGTAACTGTAAGCAGGCTTGGAGATTCTTATTTTAGTCTGTCAGATACTTAAAACTGTAATTTTTAATCTTTTTTTTTCAGATTTCCATGGAAGTAGCAGCATGCAAGCCTATTGCCAATGTAATAGATACAGCAGTAGATATTTTTTTATGCAGCTATATAGCTGATTCTGTGGTAAGAAACATTTTGTTACTCAGAATTGGGGAATCAAGGGGAAAATTCTTTCAACATACATCTGTGTTTAATTATTCTGGCTAGACTATTCTGAAGTAAGGTAATAAAGTATCACATACAAAGTTGTACAAGGAAAATGTTCTGATCTGGATCCAGTCCAAAGACAAACCAGTGCTGAACTTTCTAGATTTTCAGTAAACTTAAACTTCTATTAGCAAGAATTCTGTAAAATTAACTGATTCTGACCCACCTTTAAACAGAAAATGGAAAAGCATAAAGATCTGAGGCTTCATCTGTAACTGCTGCTAGCTTAGAGGGGTGAGGTATGGGCAGGAGGCAAGTGGAAAATAGCAAGGAAAATATTTTTCAGTTATCTTTCCTGAAATCTAGAAAACATGAATGAGTTTTTATCACTATACTTGTAGCAGACAAATCTTGATTAATTTGTGGATGTTGGAGACATTGAGCATGACTTGTAGAGGATAGAAAGGCAATTTTGGCTTTTTCATCTTGCCGAAAGAACTTGGAAAGAGGACAGCATATATTAAAAGTAAAGTAAGACACCATGTGCCTGGAAAGTACCAAAAATGCCTCCTAACTATTACTTAACTTTATGGCACTTTTAGACAGATCCCAATCACACTACCAGTAATACTTGTAATCAGTCAAAGCCAAAACACTCTGGCCTTGATAATGCTTAACTGTGAAGTGTTCAATCTCAGTAATTCTTAACCATGAAAACCTCCTAATCTTTGTTGAACTCATTGATTAGCTCAAACATTACTGAGCTTCTGTTCTCCTTTGTGGAGCCATTACCCATCTGGTGAGAGATGGACCGTGATTTTCCTGATGATAGAATTTAGCTGAGTCACTTAGAAGTCGAAATACCTCCAGCCAATACAAATCAAATTTGAAAAATCATTATTTTAACACCAGGTGATAACTCAGTTCAACTGTATAATAATGAAATCAGTTACACAAACAGGGCTGCAGTTTGCAGTTATGAAGTGCCTTGAGAAAGTGCTGGAAACTCATGTTTTGACAAGAACTGCAAGAACTGTTTTCTAATGTGTTCTTTTGGTGACAATGGTTAGACTATCAAGCAAGGGTTCAGTACTGATTTGTTTTCTCCATAACCTTTTTTCCTTGATTTTTCTATTGCTTTTTTTTTCAGAATACCTTCTGGTTTGGTTTGGGAGGCTCTTCAATGTTTTTAATTCCTGCCATAATTTTTGCTGTAAAACTGTCTAAATACTATCGTAGGATGGATACAGAGGATGTTTATGATGAGTAAGTATATATTCCAAAATAAGCTAAATGGCAAATGGATTAAAATGTCTTTTCTAGTGTTTCACATGAAGGCTCTGTAATTGTTAAACCTGTGCTGCCAGATTAGAACTGCATGTTCATGTGTAATGCTGCAGGTGTGGGTCAGTGCCTGCAAAGTGCTTCATGCAGGTGGCCTTTGGCAGCCTTGACTTGCCATGAATGATGAGTTCTGGCTCTGACTTTAAAAATCTTATGTCAGAATGAGGTCTTCAGAGCTCTGTGAGCAGCATTTATCTAAATAAGTTTCAAATGTGCAAGTTATTAGCTTTGCTAAGTAACCTGTTAAAGTGAGTTGTGCCTGATTTGTAGTCTCCTTGAATTAATTATTTGCTTTCTTGCTGTCTTAGTTATTCCTAACCAGTCTTTCCTTTTTCAATTGCAGTTCCTCTGTCTCAGGGACTTGGCATTTTACTTTATGATAACTATTCTTACATATTTTCCTATCAGTTTTTTTTACTGTTTTCTTTCCTGCTTCTTGTTTTGCTCATTGTTCAGTTAGCCTGTGCACTGCATTTCTCCCATTTCACAGTGGTTGTTTTTCATTGCACATTCACAAGTCAGTAGAGCAGAAACAGGCATGTACAGCTGAAATTACTCACTTATTAGTGTCTAGTTAATTACTTCTCCTTTTCTGTGTTTTTTAGTTTTGAAAATATACCCATGAAAACGTAAGACATTTTTGCTGATATTTATTAAAATTATTTTATTAATGTGGGAAGGTTTATATTTTTAATGTAACATGTTACTTCAAAAGAGGTAACATGTTTTCTTTCTTCAGACTTGATAGATTATATTAGAGTCTCACACTCAACAAGAATAGGAAAATAATTAATTGATTTTTTGAGAATATAAAAATACTATAAAATATAAAATTATAATTATGCCATAACTCTTGAATGTTACAAAGGAAAAGTTATATTCTATTGTACAGACACAGTTTATCTTTGCATTTAATACCATCATCCATTTACATGTCTTAGAAGCCATATTGTACATAGTGCATCTTGTAGTTAACATGGTCTTTCTTGGTGTATTTATTTTATTACAGTACAGAAAATGGTAATAATGGTTATCATAAAGAGCATTTATATGGTATACACAATCCTGTTTTTACAAGGTAAACCAAGTCTGAAACTGCATGCCTTCATGTGTCCTTACTTCAGCTTCTCTTTTAATCACATTTCCAATTTTCTTCATGCTTTAAAGTGAATCTTTCAATCCTCTGGGGGGTTTTTTGCATGATTATTCACAATAGCAAATGCTGTATGATGTATATTTCTCAAATACTCTTTATATAACAGCAGATATAGAAGTAATTTCTTGCAATTTAACAAAGTAATTGGTAAATTTGATCTTAAAATCCATGTAATCAGGTATTTAATCAGCACAGTGGGTGATCCTAAATTGACAAACCTATTAAAATGCTCTGATAGCAGATGAAAGGGATAGGATGGAAATGCATTTGTACTCCTGCGTAGTTTTATTTTTTAAATGGTGAGAGGAGATCTCCTGTGTAAAAGGCAATTGTTCCAGGTATGCAGAAAGCATGAACATAGAAAATGGGTGTTTGCAGGGGTAGGACTAGAATGTGGCATCACAAGGCAAGAAGCTCAAGTTATGTTTAAAAAAAGGAGGACATTGGGGTTATCTTCTGCCTCTACAGCTTCTGTGCTTCTGTGTGTAAAACATTAGCTGGTTGTAAAATTCAGTTTCCAGGGCAATAATATTCTATATCCCACAACTTCATTATTCGGTTTTGCAAAATTTGCAAGCTGCTTAAGAAAGGTTTAAATTTATGATTGAAATCTTAGCTCACTCTGCCTTACTTTGCAACTTCATGACTGAATGTATAGGTTGAGTATTTATAGAGAAAATACCACTCTGCTTTAAATAACAGGTGAATAGAGAGAGCTCAAAGTTGGGGTCTTGCCAGAGTTCATGGTTACATCTGATGATGATGATGATGAGGTTGAGGATGGTTATTATTATTATTTAGAACTGTATTTTACAATAATTATTTACTGACCAAGTCTTCCATATCGCCTTCTGAAGGAAGTATTTATACAACAATATTTTTAGTGATATTTATGATCACAATTGTGCTGGTCTTAAGGGTGCTTACTCTCCAAATTAACTGACAAGGAGTTGAAGTAAAAAAAAAAACTCCACTGGCATGTCTAAGGATTCTAAATTTTAAGGACTTTCAATATTTTATGTAAGAGAAAACGAATAATTTCTCAGGCCTTAGAATTCCTTTCCTGATCTTTGAATCTTTAATATGACTGTTGATATTCTTGAGGTTCATAGCATGTTTTCTTACGATATTTCAGTCATTGATAAATAGTTTAATTCAGCATTGCTGAACAACCTAAAAATTACTAGAATAAATACTACACAAAGATCCTCTAGTTCAGTCCTGACTTACTTTGATAAAATGATAACAAATTTAAGATTCAGTTTGATGCAGTGCTGTCTTCTGATGTGCTAATGGAGGTAATTCAAAAAATTATTAATTATGGCATACATGCTTTGAATTTCAGTATGGCATTCCCATGTGAATAAAATCTTGATTTTACTTTTCATTTCAGCATACTCTTTGCTTTTATGCTATCCTTGATTTTTCTCATTTCCTACAGATTATTTTTTGGAGATATTTTGAGAGATACCTGAACACCTATACTTTTGCAGGTTTAAAGAAGCCTATAGCGTTGGGCTAGGGGGTTTTTCGGGGGTGTTTTATCCTTCAAAATTGCATGGATAGTTTTGCTGAAAAGAGATGCAAATATTTTTGTAACACTAAGATATGTAAGTACAGACAAGAGCTGCATGAGGTGTATGTGTCTCACACAGGTATTTTTATACACATGTCAAAGACACAGCCTCAAATGCAGCCACCATTTTTGTGAGAGCAAAACGTGAGGCTGGATTAAATTCACAAAAGAGGAGTAGGCAATCCAAGTATTTATTTCTATCATGAAACAAAGATAACCTGAAAGGTTGGTGGAGAAAGCCATGAATCTCTTTCCTCTTGATTGAATCAGTAAAACATGGAAAATGTCTTAGGCCAACTGAGCTTGCCTCTGCTAAGTTAGACACAGTATTTCTGTTCCATTTGTGGGCAAAAGAAAATGATGGATTTTGTTTTGTTTTGTTTTTTCTCGTGTAGCTCTGTGGAACAGTGGTAACACATACTGGAAATTTTAAGGGGTAAGTAATAAACTTAAATCAATTCTAGATCTGTTACTACTTTACTATTTTAGGAAGGCTGCTCTGATTGCTGCAACATGAGTGGGTGTAAGGTCTAAAACCAGAAAGAGTTATTCAGTTATATTGATACTCATATTAGAATCTATCTCTTTGATCTGTTTAAATTACATTAAAATTGGTCTTCATAATTTTTTTTCTGAATTGTTTTTTGTTATTATTTCCAGGCTATATAAGTGAGGCTCAAGACTCTTCTGTGGGAGTACATCATTATTCTTCCAAGTGTATTGGCATTTCCATTCATCTGACAGATCCTGAGCCACTTGTTTTATGTCAGCTGTACTGTAAATCCCAAATGTACTATTGAATGTTATGCCATAAACTACTGTACAGAATATTTTGTGATCAGGGCACTGCCTCTCTAATACCACTGTTCAAGGCTTGAATTAAAAAGTTTTTTTGGTTTTTTACTTTTTTACACTGGGCTTTCTACCTTACATCACAGTATGTAAATTAATTAGATTAACAGCCTTTGCCTAGCAATTCTCTTAAAATTGTTCAAGTTCTTATCTTAAATTGTTGATTTGTGTTAAATACAGTACATACATGTTTACATAAAAATACATTTTGTACACAGAGACTTTTGTATATACATTTTTCTTAAAACTTCTAAGTGTTTAGTTAAGATTTTAATATTGTATAATACTCTTCACAAATGAATTTACCAGCATGATCAGTGTTGCTATTTGGTGCTCTTGAATGACTACATTGGACTAAGTTTGGATTGTAATGGGGTCCACAGTGTCTCTTTGTGTGTCTGAGCAGCTCAGTTGCAGTTTTGTTTTCTCCCTTTTTTTTTTTTTTTCTCTTAATTATTTAATATTTAGTGGGTTTTGCTGTATAGACCTGAAAGGGACTTTTTGGAGGAGTTTGTTTTTAAACTTTGGGTGGGAGGGTCGGGAGCGTGTGGGATGCATAATATAGTAAAAAAGCCAAGCTTTCTAGAGTTCAGTAGTACTCAAAAAGAGCATGAGGGATGTCCTATGTTGGCAATTTTTAGAATACTTTACGTTCTCTATCTTCCTCTTCTTTCACACCCACTTCTGTAATGTCCTTAATAGTATCACTGTGGCTCTTCTGCAGGCAGTGATAGTATTTTTGCTAAATAATATTAAACTGTGATTTACAATATGGAAATTCAAATCTGTTTAGCAATTGGAGTTAACATTTGTACTGTTAGTTATTTCCTTGAATTTAGGCATATGGTTGAATGGCTGAATTAGTTAACAGCAGGCTTTATCAACAAGGCCAAAACTATGTTACCAGTGTAAAACCTTCTGGCAGGTGAAATAGTCAATTTATTGATCTAAAGTAATATCTTTCCATCTATCAGTATTGTTAACTTTTTTTCAAACAGGGTTCATTGTCTTGAAGTAGAGATAATCCTGTACATCATTATTATAATTTTAAAGAAATGCTGAAAAGTGATACCAGTCTTTAATCCGGAATAACCTTAAATTTTTCATTTTTATGTCATAAATGGAAACATTTCTAATTGACAGTATGTAGCATATGTGTATATGTAATGTTCAGAACTGCAGATTTTTAAAAGTTTCTATTTTTAATTTGAGAAAATGTTCCCAGTTCATTTAAATAAAAAAGATCTTGCTTAACTACCTTATGTTTGGTTCTCCTTTTTTTGTTGCACAGACATCTCTCAGAAGAGTTGCACAGAGTTAAAATCTTATTAGAGTGAATTTCTTTACCCTGATTAAAAAATTTTGCTGTATTTGACTTTTACTTTTGCACCAGGAAGGATTGACAGAACCTTGACTCTGGGTGAGGGAGCTTCCAACTTCCACCAAGAATGGGAATTATGCAAAGATGGTAGGATTCAAGCTAATGAGCTGTGCAGGATATGCAGGCAACCTGTTTCTGTATAGCTCTGACAGCAGTATTAAAAGTCTGCTTGTTCTTCAGCTCCCATGGTTCACTGCTGGCATCCTAGCTTACCTTGTAAAAGGACAATTGTTTTCTACTGATGTGAGGGACCACAAACTGTTTAATCTGAAGCACAGGCAGACAGGACTGAAATGTAAGATTAGAATAAGACAAACACTTGGTGGGAACATAGTAGCTGTAACATAAATATATGTGAGTCCAAGCTTTGATATTTCTCCTTATCCTTGTTGTTTATTTGTTCTCATGATTAAACTTGAAAACCTTTAGAACAAGACATCTGAAGTGGTATAAATTAACTTTTGAACTGTTTTGGACTCTTCAGCAAATCTAAAAATCGTCTGTTGTGCATAACAAAGTGTAAACAATAAATTTGTCAAATATTAGAAGCTATTCAAGTGCTTGCAGTGGGGATTTGAAATTGAGTGTGAGGTGGATAACCAAGATTCTTCTGTCGGTCTGGCTGAAGGGTGAGAAGACTCCCCAGAAAACAATGGAAGAGTGAACGGTGAGTCTTAGGTAGGCTTATGCCATTGTTGTGAGATGTTGAGAGATGAGGTCTCTGCTAAAAATGTTATTAAAATAGCCATGGAGAAGGAACAAAAAGAAAACAAGGTTGTTCTCTCTGTCAAATGGTATTTAGTCATGGGAACTTGATGTCACATTGACTCAACAAGGTTAGGATACTCAGAATGTTCAGGTGGCTGCATCTTCTAGCAGACACCTTTCAGGTTATCTGGGCTGCCACAGCAGCAAGGGACTATTGTCCCTCTTGCATTAATGAAGCTTTTGTTATTGTTGATGTTGTTCTGCTTTGCCATCTGTGTTAAAAGGAATAGTTTTGCCTTGGCATTTTGTTCAGCAGTACCTAGTGAGTGATTAAATACACAAAATGCTGTTCCATTATGTATGGCGAGTCTTAAACCCAGGGTGGGTTTCCAGCACCCCACAGTTATTGAGGCATACCTAAACAATCCAATAGCCCTTTCCAGGTCAGGCTGGCTGTAGCATGTATGTCTGTGGAAAAAGTGCCTGGTAGGGGTCTTACTGGCCAGAAAAGTACTGTGGGTGGCCACAGCAGGGGAGGGATTTTTCCTCATGACCTTCTGAATGCTAAGGGAGTTACAGTGATTTTTCCTTAGCTCTTAGTTACTGCAGCAGAAACAGCTAGGACAGGATTCTGCTCTACAAGATTTCTGTTCTACATTTTTACAGCATTTTTACAGTTCACTTGTTATAAACAAGTAAATACTTATTTTTTAAAAAAAAGTGATTAAGTGCAAATATCTGTCTGACATGTCTGTGATCTGTTCCCTGCTGCTGAGAACTGTGGTTAGTTCTGCTGTCTTGCTCTGTTTGCTGAAAGTGAATTGTGGTGTGAAAATGATGGTAGAACTTAAAAATGGTTTTTTTAGACCTTCTTTTGCTCAAGTGTTATTTCTTTTCTTGCATACGTATTGTTTCTGTGGCTCAAAGAATGTGCAGTTGATCCCTTCATGCATCCCCATTGCATGTCATGTGGACAAAAAGAAGAGCTAAAGTTGCACTCTTACTGTGGAAATCCACAGCCCATTCCACAGATCAGCATTTTTACCAGGATGCTTATGCTACCAGGACATTTATAATCATTCAGATGCAGAGCTTGCTTTGGCATTTCTACCTTTTTTTACTTTGATATGGTCTTACAAGCTCTAGCATGAACATAGCTATGAAGCAGCTGGAGAATGGAAAATATCTGTTAAAAATCAAATATGACATGTTCATCCTGGATAGGAATGTGCTGCTCAGTTATACAACTATCGTTCTGTATTTAAACTGCATGTACAAGACTTGTCTTGTTACCTTCTTGGGAGTTCACACTCCGAAGGTTATTTGACATTTCCTCAGGCTATAAATTAGGGGCACTTGCCTACTGAAGTGTGATTTATTATTTTTATAAAAATGCCCAACCCTTACATCCCATGTTTTGCTGGAAAGAGGCTTCTTTGTGCACCAAGACTTTAAATTGTGAGCAGCCATTTACCTGCTGCTTTCACTTCTTCGGATCGTGTTGCTCAAGGATCTCAGTTCACTCCTCTCACCATGAAGAGTTTTGCTCTCCTTTTCCTAGTTGTGATCTGTGGCATGGGAGGATTGGGACAGAAGCTGAAGCCAAAGAAAAGAAGCAATGGTGAAGAAATCAGATTTCGGACTAAAACCAAAGATCTTTGCACAATTGCCATGAGTGGCGATGACGAGGAGACGAAACTTAGAATTGAATGCAAAAGCCAAGGCATGTCCTACTGGTGTGAGTTTGCTGGCAAGCCATCAGTGTGCCGTGCTTTCAGAAATAACCCGAAGATTTACTGGAATCAGATCGCTGCGGAACTCAGAAAGGTCCCGCATGCTTGCGAATCCATGGAAGTGTTGAAGACCACCATGTGCCAAAAAGCTCCCCCAGAAGCTCTCATGAGGCAAATAGCTGCTGGTGTGGAGCCAGAAGATCTAGCAAACCAGGAAAAATCAGTCCGGAAAGCTTCCATTCCTGTGAGACAAGCGGAGCCAAACTCTGACCCAAGGCAACGTGGTCATGGGTCTGAAAATGAAACAGAAGCAATGAAACTGGCACGGGAACATTGCTGGGAATCTCTGCATGGTGTCTGCTCCTACATCATTGGCATCTTTAGGGGTTAAGGATTTGCTTCAGGTAAAACTAATCTGGAAGCACAGTAGAATATACCTAAGAATAATTCTATTGTACAGTTATTTTGATTTTGGGGATCTCGGGGATGTGGACAGGGAGGTGCTAAGCTCATTTGCTGAAATCTAACATTACAAGGCTTATTTTGTGGCTTTTGAGGGGCTGGGCAGCCTAAATTTCCAGTGATCCATATTAGTTCAGCCTCCCGTTCAGCCTCCTGTGAGGTCTTCAATATGTACTGAGATGTTTGCCCTAGCTGTTGTTAATCCTGTGGTATTTCAGTTCTAACTGTTTGAATGGGCTAATTTTTGCCTTCTGTCACTCCTTCCTTATTGTGCTGACTTCTGGATTTATGCCAGGGAAGTAAGATAAATAACATGCATCAGATCCAGCCAAAAGCATCAGTTAGAGCAAACTCCATTCAGAGGGAATAAAACTTATTCATCAAAGCTTCTGGCTAATAATAAAATATTTTAATCTAAAAAATTATTTGATAAATGCCTTGCAGAAATGAGTAAACCCAAGTGGGCTGTCTTGGTTTGTGAGTCTGTTACTGTAGAGGCAATAGGGGTTCACATGCAGGCACTTGTTTGGTAAGTCTCAGGTTTTCAGGCAGCATGTAAAAAGGCAAAGCCCTTTATTGCCAAGTGATTGGATTCATACCCACTTCTGTTCCAGCTCAGAGAAAGCTGGTGAGTGGACCTGGCAAACTTGAAAGAAATGGGAATATGTGCAGTGTGAGCTGGCAGCGTTTAGACTGCTAACGATAATTTATGCCTAATACAGCAAAGTGACTAATTCTTTTCTCTTTTTTTTCTGTTTTGCAGAGCAATGATATTACAGCTGAAGAAGGATCCTTGCTGCATTGTAATAATTTAGACATAAGAATGTTGGTTAAAAGTATGCAATTTCTATAAATCTTTTAGCTGTCTCCTTTTTAAAGAAAAAAATGAAACTTTTTAACAGCTCTGAAAAAATTCACAAAGTTGGAGTGACTGTGCTTAAAGTGTTAGCATGAACTAACTGCCCCTAGCCTTGTTACACACCAAGGTGTTCTGCATTTATGTAACCAAGGATCTGCTTGACCTTGCATAGGTTTTCGTGTGTACTGACTTGCTTCAGTTTGTTAGAGTTGAAAGCTGTTAATGATGATACAGTTAGTGCAAACAATAAAAATAAGATTTTTGAAAAGGTACTTGGTGTGCTTTCTTGAAATTTTAACTGATGCTGTTTGTATAAAGTCACGATATTTGACTTTTTTTTCTTAAGAGGTATTTGGTAGAACATGTAAGAGAAGTTACAGGTCTGAGACATTGCTCTCCTACTGTGAACAAGTTTGCATAAATATTTTCAGTGTTATGAAGTTTATATTACAATAATGATTTTCAGCCAGCAGGAAAAAAAATGTAGAAGAGAGTACTGTAATAATACATTTCTGAACATAGCAGATTAAAAGTGTTCACCAGTGATGCATCTGCAGAGTTCAGTGTTACCAGGACTGTTAATGGGACTATTTATGTTTGGTTTCAGTAGATATTCTGAAAAGTAACTTACTTGGCAACTTGGGCACTTCCCTAAATATCCTCAAAACACAAAAAAAGACCTAATGGCCTATTGTCATAGTACAATACAATCAAGTTCAGATTATTCTTTAACAATGATCCCTTTTGTTCCCAAGTTTTTCACAGCAGAGATGTAACTGGAAATACTTCATACAGTAGAATTTACTCGTGCTCTGTGTTTGCCTTGCAAAGTTTCTGCAAGGTATTTCTCACTGAAGTACTTCTCCAGCTTTACTCACAGATTTGTAATTCTCACTACACAATTCCAGATCATGATTGTCCAGTTATTAAACTTTATGCCTTGTATCAAAAAACTTAAAATCATTTTCTTTCTCCCAACCTCTTCTATGTATATGGAAAAGAATAGCAAGTCACGAACACAGGATCAGAGCAGAAGGTTGTATGTACAAGGCAGAAATATAATTTGAATATGGATAACATGTATAAACTGTATTTTTTCTCTGCCATGAATCCAATGTGGTTAATTTTCACTTGTGATCTCAGTCACCATTGCCAGGCTCTTGTGCTGTGAGTAAAAAATGTAGTAGTACACCTACTCACCTAATTCTGTCATAGAACTTAATATAATTGTTTGATTTGCAAACATGCACAATGTAGCAAAGTGGTATTAGGGAACTGTTTGTACTGTTAAGGGGAGGTTGAGGATTTTTTTGAGGTGTTCTTTTAAATATCTTAAAACTCCTGTTACATATGATGCAAAATCCACTCTGCAGAGTATTTTGCAATAGTATCCACACCGTAATGACCTCAAAAATGAGACAGTGGCTTGCACTGGGAGAAGTCTGGGACAATCGGTCACCCACCATACTGTTAGTGGGAGAAAAGAGGGGGTTTCATCAGTTCACCAAAAGAACATTTTCTCCTTCATGCCCTCTTCTCTTTGTGTACACAGTGAGCCCAGGAGGCAGCAGAGTTGTCTGCTGCTTTGTACAGCTCTTGATACAGTCTAGAATTTGTGGCCATGACTAATTCTGCTCAGCAGAAGACAATGTCACACACGTGATCACACTGCTTCCCAGGGAGCTTGAGTCTCATTTCAGTAGAGCAGGGCTGTGCTGCAAAGGGCTCCCTGTGCTGTGCTGCCTGCAATGATCACCTGAAGTTTCACTGTTGAAAGCAGAAATCCAAGTCTTGCACCAAAGGCCCCCCTTTAACAAAACGCTTTTTGTAACAGATTCGGGACCATAGTTAAGCCCCACATTTTAGAAAGAGGTGAAGGTGATGCATGCCATGGATAGCATTTCATTAGGCAACACTCTGCACCCTTAGCAAGTCAGTTAAATATAAGGATCTTGCCTTCAAAATGTTTAAAAATTGAATGTTAATTGAAATACCCCACTCCAATGTAACAGCACTGTGAATGTACTGGCTACATCACCACTGAATTGTGTGTAGCACCAGAAACACAGAGTCATGCAGTTGTGACATATGAGTTTCCTTCCCAGCATGAAAGTGCTATTCATTAATGAAAGGATGAATTGAGAAGTGTTTGTGGTGAGTTTAGTGCAGTCTTTGGGTACCTCATGAATGAATGAAACCTGCTGTTTCCCTCCTTTTAGGTGAACTAGTTAGTCCTGTATATGTAAGTACCTCAGGAAATCCATCAAAGTGGAGGTGGAATTGGTCTTTATTTTCCTGACAGAGGAACAGCAGGCAAAAAAGTTGGTGTGGATTCCTGCAGGCAGGGAGACCATTGATACCCAGGCCTGCTACTTCTGCTGATAACTCAGTGCAGTGTGAGGTGTCCCCCTGGCTCAGAATCCTCATGTTTAGGTTTCCAGAGGAGCATCACAAGTACTTGCTACTTTGATAGCAAAAGCCTCAAAAATATGCAAAATGAGGCATTTGGAGGACCTGTGTATACAAGGATGTGGATTTGACACAAATAGTTAAGATCCAGAAAAGACTGAAGCGAGTTTAATGGAAAATTATCAAGATGGTCAGGACTGGAGCAGCCTCCTGTGAGAAAAGGCCAAGGGAATGGGTTTTGTTCAGCCTGAAGACTTGGGGAGGGAACCTAATAGCTGACCCTCAATCCATATGAGAAAGCTATAGAGAATACAGAGGCAGGCTCTTCACTGATGTGTGTGACAGGAGATCCTGGTCAAAAATTGATAGCAGTGAGGTTCTGACTAAGTGAAAGGGAGAACATTAGGGAAGATAAACACAGGAATGGATTCCTGAGAGCAGCTCTGGAATCTCCATCTGTGGAGCATTTCAAGACCAACTGGACAAAGTCGAAAGCAATGTATTCCGAATGGACAACAGCTACACAGTAGTGCACTCTGGTGTTTTCTGAGAGAATTGTTTAGGTGTGTTCTCTGGTCACTCTTGCATTGTATGCAGCATTGCATTCTGCGTTCTTGATTTTTCAGTAGATTCCACAGTTAATGTGGCATGGATTTTAAGGACAGATATGTCTCACAAAAAGGTAAAGGAAAAACTAGAATTTCCCCAAAGTTTCACATTGCTGTTCCTACTTCTGTAGAAGCTTTATGGTTGTCACTCCTGTTTTTCTGTTTGTCTTGCTGTCACTTTTCCCTGTCTCTGCTTTCTTCTTGGAAGAGGAGCCAGGCACAGCACAGGAGATTTGAGTTCTCTGCTTTTCCCCATACAAATGAGAATTGTTCTAATCAGACTTCACAGATCATTTTACAGTGACAAAAAGTATGTGGTACATACACAGAAGTGGTATGTACAAGAAAAGGAGTAAGAACGCAAAGTGGAGGAGGTGCAGTCTGTAGATGACAGGACATTGGAGTTATCTCATGGACATGCTGTTCACTTTCCCATCTTGAATACAAATAAAGCTGCTTGAACGATAGGCAGGAGGCCAGGTCCAGATCTCCAGAGTAGCTGTGCTACTGTAGGTACAGAGCAAGAATAAAATTAAGCAGATGTCTGATTTGGAGCAGAAGTTTGTGTTCCCCTCCCGCTGCCCTCCTCAGCAGGTTACAAAACTGTTTGTGTAACCTCCCATGGTGGCTCCTGCTGCCTCGGGCTCACAATGATTGTAGTCAGGAAGGGAAACAGAGGTGTCCTTTTAGATTCTGCTAGCTGCAGAGGTGAAAAACCCTGCATTGCTCTGTCACTACTGCTGTGGCCATAAAAATTAATGTGCTGGTGGTGACATTGGTTGCCCCTTTATTTGTCTTACTGGTGTAACATGAGGGCACTCCAGCAAATGCAGCTGTAATAAAGTGAAGAATGTGCCTAGGGTCTAGGTTAGAAGCTTCACGATGAAGGAAATGGTGAGCAAAATTCAGGCTCTGACCTCTCCCTTTCTGCTGCCAAACATCCCAGCAGGAGAGCAGCAGGGCTGCCCCCATGCTCCCCTCTCACCCCACGCCAAGGCACCTGCAGACAACATGGGTGCTCTCATCCAGGTACTGAGATGACCCCCTGTTTCTTACTGATTTTATTAAATTTTCTTTCCAGAGATTTACCATGGGAATCCACAAATGTGTGTTTGCAGCTGGAGAAGGCTGTCAGATGCCCTCGGATAATTTTGGTGAGGGAAGGAGACACGAGTAAGGACCATGGAGTAGGGTTTCCCCATCTGTGTGCAGAAAACATCACCTGAGCCTGTCATGGCTGTTGGGTGCCTCAAATGATGGCACAAACGAAGCTGAAGCCCCAGTGTTTGTGCAGCCCCAGTTCCAGCATGGGGGGATTCCCACAGCTCCCTGCAGGAGCGGGGAGGCCACAGCAGGAGAGACACAGATGTCTTTCGAGTCACGCTGGTAACTTGGGCCAGGGGCAGATGGGTTTGCCCCAAGGGTGGGTGCCAGAGCAGGGGGAGATGTGCTTTTCCAGAACAAGATGCCTGTCTTTCCCCAGGACCTTCCCCAAATGACCTGTCCCCTGTGGCCCATCCCATGCCACTTCCTCCCATCAGGGAGATGCTCCAAGGCTTGTTGTTAAAGCCCCTCTGCACACATCCACATGGTGTCTGCCACCAAGGGAAGTGGCTCCAGGATGACAGGAGGTATTTTTCACAATAGAACAGATCAGGGGAGGTAAGAGCCATTAAATGACAGAACATCATCATGTGCTTCCCCTGCCTTCTTGGGCCTGAGATCTTTTGCATAGATGGAATCAGTTCAGTATCCTTTCATTTTGCTTCACACTGATCTCGTGGCATCTGGACATCTCAGCTCAGGGTAAGTCAGCAGGTGGAAGAAATCAGAAACAGCATTTCCCTTCACCTTATGAACATACTTCATTTGAAGCACAATAGAAACAATCATAATGATTTGAAGGAAGAAGTAATATTTTTTTCTTCCTCACGATTAATTTTTTTTTTTTTTTTTTTTTTTTTTTTTTTTTTTTTTTTTGAGGATTGTGTCATAAGTGTTTAAAGATTACTTTTAATCTTTACTACCAGGAAAAGATATTCTTTTGGGTGTACCATGGCCCTTTTTAAAATCTACGTTTTAGTTTAACTAAAATAGCAAAGAATATTATATATATATACACCTACCTTACAGCTATAGTGTAATTTACATGAGCAAAGATAAGTTGACCCTCTTGGACTAGAAAACAGTGTAGAAAACTGACTGACTTTGGCATTTGTGAGAAGAAAGGCACATTGCAAATATCTGAGAGACACGAAAAAATTCACCTGAAAAGGATGTCCTCACGTTTTTCATGTTTGTCTTCCATATATAAAATGTAATAAAAAAACAATTCTTGCCATATAAAGACACATACAATTTTTTTAATTTCTAGTGTGCTTTCTACGACAGCTTTCTGTGAGTGCATCACTTGTCAGCCCATAGACCCAGAAGAGAAAACTAAATGCAACAGATTACTATTCTCAGCTACAAATTCTCAGTGGTAGATATTGTTTACAACTGTAGTACATTTTATTTCCACATTCCCTTCTATTTGTACATTTCAGGATATTTAAAGATAAAAAGAAATATAAACATGGCTTGTTGCATGGATGTGACATAGACATGTATCATTATCTGTCTTTAAAATGTTTGGAAAGAGAGATGTAAGGGAGCCTCTGACAGCAGATGTGTCGACAGAAAATATGATGTTAAAGAGTTCTACAAGTGTGTTTAAGCAGAAGCAAAAATTTATCAGAGTTTTGTAATTCTGCCAGGTGAGTACACACATGGGGACAAAGCCTGTGCCTCACATGCTGCAGCGAGGGCTCCCAGCACAGCCAGCCTGTCCCGCGGTTTGGCTCTGTCATCAGGGGCTGATGCTCGTGGATACAATAGTGCCCTGCAAACCATCCCTGTCTCAGGTCTTGCTGCTTGTGGCAGTATCTGCCTGCATACCTGTTCTTCCAAACATAAATCTGTCATGCTTCAAAGTGCAGATTAATATAGATAAAGTGCCATTAATATGTATGTTGTGCCCTGCCTGTGTGTGCCAGCACAGGATTTAATATAGATCTATCTGAATGAATCCATTCATCACCTTAAATACAATGATCTGGAGAAGGGAGAAAAAGCTGATAAAGAGAGGAACAAAAATAATATTTAAAACTTGTGTTAGTCTTATGTTTTTTATATTTTAAAAAAAGCTTTGTGCAAATACTAAGCAGCTGGTCTGAAGTAGCTGGATCAACAGAGAACATATTGATGGGGTAACAGGAAATAGCCTTTGATGATGCCAAGGTTTCATTGATTGTTCCAAAACGAAAATTTACAAGTGTGTGTGTATGGCAAGAAGACAGCAATGAATAAAGTGGCTTTTGGCCTCTGCAATTATTCTATTTTATGTAATGCTTAAATAAATTATGGTTTGAAATTATTTTGTGAGATCATTTCATGAATTTTGTTGACCTTTAAAAATCTCTTTTTGTCCTTTCAGAAGCTGTCCAAAGGTTGCAATTTTTATTCTTGATCCTATCTGATGCACTCCATCTCAGCCCCTACCACAGCAGTGGGTCAGCCATTGAGCCCTTTTCTGGTGTAGACCACAGTTATACAGAACACTTCAGTCAGCACCTTGTCCTAGTTTGGAACAGTTTTAGACTTTAGTGGTGCTGAAAGGAGGCAGATCTAAGGGTACTTTGCTGACCTGGACTATACTGTAAAATACCATTGTCAAAAGGAATTGGGTAGCTCCTTTTCTTTTCAGACCTGAGGTCAAATCCTGACCTAGCACCACTAAACCATATCCCCAAGTGCCACATCCACATGGCTTTTGAACACTTCCAGGGAGGGTGATTCTACCACTTCCCTGGGCTGTACCAATACCTAACCAACCTCTCAGTAAAGAATTTTTTCCTAATATCCAATCTAAACCTCTGGCAGAACTTGTGGCTATGACCTGTTCTGTCACTTGTTACCTGGAAGTGGAGGCCACCCCACTCCTGGCTGCCACCTCCTTTCAGGTAGTTCTGAAGAGTGAAAAGGTCTCTCCCCAGCCTCCTTTCCTCCAGACTAAACACCCCCAGCTCCCTCAGCTGCTCCTCATGGAACTTCTGCTCCAGACCTTCCCCAGCTCCACTGCTCATCTCTGGACACGCTCCAGCACCTCAATGTCTTCCTTGCAGTGAGGGGCCCAAAACTGAACACAGGATTCAGGGTGTGGCATCACCAGTGCCCAGCACAGGGGACAATCCCTGCCCTGCCCTGCTGCCACACCATTGCTGGTACAGCCCAGGGGCCACTGGCCCTCTTGGCCACCTGGGCACACCTGGCTCATGGTCAGTCACTGTCAAACAGCACCCCCAGGTCCTTTTCCACTGGGCAGCTTTCCAGACACTCTGCCACCAGCCTGTGCCTCTGCCTGGGTTGTTGTAACCCAAGTGCAAGACCTGGCCCTTGGCCTTGTTGAACCTCATAAAACTGAGATCGACCCCCTGATCAAGCCTGTCCAGATCCCTTGGCAGAACCTGAAGTTATTTGGGCTGCATCATCCATAGTGCACATGTAATGCTCACTATCTAGTAATTAAAGATCGAGTTAAATAGTCTAGGACTCAGCTTCTGGAGGCTGTGGACAGGCAAAGTGGGAAGTGGTTATGGAAGGGCTGTTCTTTAACAGATACAGCTTTCAGCCCTGTTCCCAGCCAGCAGGTTCATTAACAAGGACTGAGGTCCTCTCTACCCACATACCCACAAATCTCTGAATTCCCTGATGGCATGAAGTAAAACATAGTTGTGAGATTCCTCTACAGGCACAGAAGAACAAATAGAATTAAAAATGAGTAAAAGGTTACTTGGTTGAATTCATGTGATATCAGAGAGGAAAGTGGTAATTTAAACTAGAATTGGAATTGGAATGCTGCACCTTCAGCAATGTTCTGATGCACTGCTTTTCACCCATTTTCAGAAAAGTTCTGGCTGTCCTAAATATTTAGAATATTGTTAGTTCTCTGCAAAACCATTGAAAATGTTATTAGTACCTAATGTTTAGGACTGTTAATTTCTTGTCTGTTGATGGTCTCCACATGGAGGAGCTCTAGAGTTAGAAATGATCCGAGAAAAAACACGTCAGAGACATCCTATCTTCTCTAGGTTAACTGAGCAACCCCAAACTCTATCACAAATGTTGAGGTATGTACATCGTTTCAGCTTTTGCTGACCATAACAAGTTGCACTAGAACTTGGAAAGATGGATCAGGACACTTCTTTATTTTTTTTACTTTGGCTTCTGTTCACTACGTGCCTGAACCTGATGGGATCACTAAAATGAAAATGGCAAATAAGATTTGTCCTTTGTCCTTTCTCTGTGCCTTCAGAGGGTTGTGCCAGATGTGGAAATGCTGTGCAGTGCAGACCTCTATGGTCATTCCTCTGACTTGCTGAGATTTCAGCAGGAGTTTTCAGAGCCCTTTCCAGATGTGAGCCCCAGAGCTTACAGCTTATACTGTGCTTCAAGGATAACCCAAGGATCACGGAGGATAAACTTTATGGCTGATCCTGTCAGTGGGCAGGTCACACTTTGGGGCTGACATGCCTGGTGGAGGCACAGCTTGTGTTAGCTCAAGACCACTTTTTTCTATGTAGCTGAAATAGCTTCTTCAAGAGTAATCTAACTCAGTCAAATAGTTGTCACAACTGTGACTGCACCCTTTTGTTGTCTTTGCTGGGATGACTGCTGTGGTTTAGGAGCCAAGGCAATGTCAATGTAGCTTGGACATCAGTATTTTTAGTGACAGAAAAGTTCTGGGAGTGAACCTTTGTCAGTTCCCTTTCATCTGGAATGCACTGAAATAAAAATTCCTGTCAGTTATTTGCAGGATTTAGGTGTCTAGGATGGGTGACCCCAGGCATCAGTGAAGCCTCCCACAGCCACTCACTGGCTCTCTCCAGTGGGATGGAGGAGAGAATTCGGAGACAAATAGAGAGGAAAGAATGTGGGTAGAGATAAATACATTATAATAAGTGAAGGGAAAAGGGGAGAAACAACAGCAAAGACATTTACTTTACACTTCCCCCAAGCAGGCTGGTGCTCACTAAGTCTCCAGGCTGGGATTCCTCTGGGACAACCCCCAGTTCTAGTGCTGTGTGCAGTGTCATGCAGCATGGAATATCCCTGTGGTCAGCTGGGGTCAGCTCTCCTGGCCGTGTTCCTTCCCTGTCCCTGGCACACCCCCAGCCTCCTGCTGGAGAGGGGGCACAGTGAGAAACAGAGAAGGCCTTTCAGTGCCAGCTAAAACATGGCTATGTGTTATTAGCACTGTTCCAGTCACAAATTTAAACACAGCACCATACGGGCTGCTATAAAATGTAAATCCATCTCAGCCAGACTCAGCGCAGTCTCCTACACACTGAAGTCCCTGGTTTTCCATTCCTCTTTCTTGGTTTCCTTTTCCTAGAACAATTTCTTGGTTCCTGTTTCCATTTTCCCACTGTACTTGAAAAGTGTGCCTGAAGTGAATGTTTATTCCATAGAAAGTGCCAGAAATGTCTTGCTGTGCTTAGGACCAGTGCTAAGCTTCAAAAATTATAAGGCAGTGATAAACTCATGAGAGTTTATGCAATATAGTTTTTTAGTCAAGGTGGAATTTCACCACTGATTTAGTCAGTATTTGAAATGTTCCATACTATAACTCTTTGCTGATCTTGGTTCCCTTCACCTAGGCAGGATCAATTTGTATTTCTGCTAAATTAGAAATTTGTAGAAATTAGTATTTCTACACAAAGTGATTCAGTACTGACCAGTGCATACATCAGAAAAAAACCTAAAACAAATAAGTTAAAATTTAAATTTAAATTAAATTTAAAATTCCCACTAAGAAAAATAGATCTTACCTTTATGAGAATGCGGATTTTAACTGGAAAAGGGCTTACCTTCATCCCCCTGAAATAACTCTACAAGTATTTTCTTAATGCAAAAATGTTTTTCTGCCCTTCAGCTGGAATCATATGGGTGCTTTTTCAATGCACTGCTTTAAAGAGAGCTCAGGCACTCATGAGAGCTGGAAGAGGTTGGAGCATCAGGCTCAGTGCGTATCAGCAGGACAATCCCTCGTGTTCTAGTGATGCTGTCTGATGATTTCATGTCATGTGTCCATTTCTGCCTTCCCATAGCTGGGCACGACTTGCAATTACCCTGAGCAGACTGAAGGCAGTCAGTAATTTACAGCAGCATCTTTTTGTTATTTTACTCACTTTATCTCTCTGTAAGAGACCCATCCTTTGTCTGATTGTATTTCTGAAGCTTTTCCGGTCAGACAGAGAGGCTCTTGCATTGCTCTAAGCTATGAAAGTCTTAGCAGACTAAGACAGCAATTAGTCAATAATTTTTTCCCCTGGCTGCCAAATCAACTTGAGCCTGTCCTGAATATCCTGAATCCATGCTAATAAATCTAGCAGGCAGCCTGCTTAAATAAAACCACAGGACTTTGAAATGACTGTTCTTGGAGAATCTTTAGCTCTTCTTAAGGTAAAGAAGTGATTAATAGGTACTAGAGCCAAAAGTAAATGAAAATATACAAATTCAGGTTTTGAGGATAAGTACTTCCTGATACTGGAAAGATCTTTATGAAACACATTTCAGTCTACTATCCCTTGATTTCATGTTATTTTTATTCTCTTTTTTTTTTTTCTTTTTATATAAAATGTATTCTGTGAAAGAGAAATCCTACAGAAGAAGAAAAAAAAGTTGTGGGGTGTTTTATCTATCAAATGCCATCTCTTATTTGGTGATCCTGTAGCATTATCAGAAGCAATCAAAGTCATAAGGTCTGCTAAGATTTGGATATGTTTACTGCCAACTCTTGTGTCTTGTATACCAACAATCATTTTTATCATGGCATCAGCATTTAACATCCTGTATAAAGGAGGGCAATCATGTTTATTTAATGGCAAATATTTATTCTTCTTTGAATTGTTTCAAAGTCAAGCAAAACATTCTTTAAGGTTGGTCCGACATAGTTTCACAATAAAATTAAGGTAGAGGAGACATCTCAAATTTCCCTTTTTTGAATTCAGAAGGCCTCCTCCTGCCAAGGTGAAACACTTTGTAAACTCCACTCAGCATCAAAATTTATGTGGTTTTTTTCTCTGTATTATCTCATTAAACAAGAGGAATTCCCTCATTATTTCAGAAACATTCCTCCATCACAGGCTTGGATCTGCTTTTTCGTCAGAAGCACTTGTATTTTTGTGAAAACACTGCTGTCCTTGCCTGCAGAGATAAAGCAATGCTCTGCAGGTCTGAAAGTAAACTCTGCTTTTTCCAGCTGCCCGTGACAGTGTTCAGTGAGCAGGTGAGCAACAGAGGAACAACTGCTGACTACCAAGCACGAGCTGGGAGCCAAGAGGGCTGAACCTCTGCTGAACAGAGCCTTGGTGGTAATGAACTAATTAATCATTAACCAGAATGTTGCCAACAGAAGGCATCATGCAAATAAAGAAACACTACAAGTAAAAACTACTGACCTCATAGATGGAGAACGTAATAATAAACAGTAATATTAGACCTACAAATGATGGATAAAATGATTATGCTCTTAGTTTCACTCAGAGGTAACCACTGTATGAAGCAGCAGTGTTCACTCACTTGACTAAAATTTCAGGAATATAGTTCTCAAATGCAAATGTGAACCTCTGCATGAACTGGAGTTTGCTATAAAATAACCTTACTATTTAATCTTGTGAAGTACTCTTTTTTTTTTTTTTTTTTTTTTTAATTAGCTTAACATTTAAAGCAGTAATTTGATTTCTGTTGTTCTGTGATTAACTTACAGTTAACACTTGTTTGAATTAATTAGTGGTTGTTTCTTTTTATTTGGGTTTCATGATATAAGTTTTCATTTGGATACAATTCTGGCAAATTCAGTTGTCAGTTTTGGCCAGCTTGTGAAATAACTGGACAGTGTGAAAGACTCAATGGAGAGAACCTGATGCCTTTTTTTCATATTTATTTAACTAATAAGAATTTAACTCCAGGTTAGAAGTAACTGAAAATTGTTAACTGATGAGTTTGCTTCCACTTCTTTCAAATAATTGTTCCTCCATGTAAAACAATTAATTAGCAGATCTCAGTGCACTGAAACCATCACTACATTTAAATTAAACAGCCACTTCCAGAGAAAGGCCAATAAACTATGGAATATTCTCCTGAAGTGTTGGGCACAGGCAGTGAGATGCAGAAGAGCTGGTGATGGTCTCACTGCCTGTGTGACAAGTATTTTGTTGCTGTGTAAAAGGATTCAGCACTTAGGGCTGTTAGCTTCATGTCTTCTGTAAATCCTCAACTCACACAATCAAGAAGGAAATCAGGTTACAAGTTCCCTGCCTGAAGCTTGTTTACCTAGGGATGGGAATGCCGTGCCAGGGAAGAGCCCACAGTGACTGTAAAAAGGTTCTTGCACTGGGAGGTGGAGCTGTGACTGCCACATCTGTTAATTACCATTCTCAGTCTTCCAGCAGGTATTCCCAGAGAAATGATGTGCACCTACAGCCTGTGCCTGATTCTGTCTTGTCAGTGAACAGCAGAGGGACAGGCTGCTTTGTTTTAACTACAGGAAGAATTCCACATTGATGGTGTGTGTACCTGTACACCAAAATTGTTTGAATGCTGCAGGACAGTACTGATAGACCTTCATTTGAAAGGTAAGCAGCTCTTCACAGCACTGATGCTGGATCTGTTTTAATTTGCTCTGCCTGAGCATTTGCACAGAGAAAAGCATCCTGTTGTCCACATGTACGACTGACAAATAGCTGATATTCTATGGAGCCCTATTTTTAGGTGGTCAAAGGAGTTCAAGCAATCATTTACTCTTCATAAATTAAATTAAAGTTTTATTGTTTGTATATAAAATTTAGCTTTTATTCTGTGAATGAACAGAATGAATGAACAGGAGTCTCTTGATGTCGCAGAGGTGACACCACAAGAAGCTGCAGTTTGTAAATAATCCACCACTGCAACTAACAGTGTAAATGACAATAATTTCCTATATAAAAATACATATATGTGGATAATATTTAAGCAGCAATAAGAACTAATTGATAAAATACGATGCTTCTTCCATACCAATGAATCATAGCTAGGAATAAGGATAAAACCTCTTCTCTTTGCTCAACAGCAGAATTTAATTATTGATTTAATTATAACAGTTCTGATGAAAAACTAAATATGCCAATTACCTGTCTGAAGTTTCAGTCAAAAGACACAGGAGTATCTCTGGACTGAGGTTTTCCATAGAGAATGTGGAATTGCGATTTGGGTATCCATGTTTGTAATTCTCAATGGCTACCTTTCTTTGTTAATGTTGCCAATTTTTTCCTATGCCTTTTTATTTTAATAACTGAACAGCTCTCCATAAGTTTTACCTTGCCAAATTAGCTGTTCAGGTTTCTCATTTGTTACATGGATCAAATTGTCTTTGATGAGTTGTCTGCATTGTTTGTTCTGTGGCAAAGCTGTGCATGAAGTTTGCAAGCAAACAGCATTTCAGCTCAGCAAAGGGCACAACTAAGGTGGGTTTTAAAATGTGCATGACAGAAAGGAAAAAAAAGCTTTTTTGGAAATCATATCATAAACAGGTTTTTGCAACAACTTTTGTTGGCAATTAGGTGCTAATTAAGCATCTAAGAAATTGATCTCATAATTTAATTTTGTGTACTTTCTTTTCAAGATGAAAGTAGAAGAAAGTGACTGTTCAGATCACCTGATAAGACAGTTCCCAGAAAGATTTCTGAGGTACAGGATGCATACATACTATATGCCCAGGTAAGTAGAAGACATCCAGAAAAAAACAGTTCATATCTAATGATAACAAAACAAATCAAAAAAAGATATTCTAAGGGCATAGCAATAAAACTGCCTGATGTTCAGACCAACCTCCATAGTCTGAGGCTGCTTTTTATGCACCTAAATATGTAAATCTTGGTTTATGAGATTTTGAAATCATCTAGGTAGGTCAGGCAAGAGCTCCAGCTGGCTCAAGACAATATCTCAAAGATGATAGCACCCATGTCAACAAACTTGAGTGCAGAATTCTCTACAGAAGCTTCTGCACACTAAAGACAGGAAGAACTGACATATCCAGCTTGCCACAGCCTCAGGGAGGGAGTACCAAAGCAGCAGAAAGCAGATCTTCACTTTTGCAGCCTTTTCTTTGGCTGTCCTCCCCCATTTTTATGAAGTAGTAGGACTAGGCTGATCTGTCCTATTGACAATGGGGCAGCTGAACTGAGACTGACATTGAAACTTATTTTGCTTGCCAAAGACACCAAAACAGGGAATTTTGGATGTGATAGATGATGGAGTGCTTAAATATTTTCAATACCTTGTGGCTGGTTTCACCAATAAGTTGTATTTTGTGAACACTGATGAAAAAAAATCATTGCAACATCATCAATAACATATTCACTAGGAGATCTAGTGAATGGAGACAGTTCAGCCACATTAGGAAGGCATGTGGTGGTCTGGAGAGGTTTTTGGCTGTGGTAGTTCCTTGCCAAAAGAGCAGCTTGCTCAAAGCTCTCATAGCTGAACCTATACCCTCATCTGTCAAAACATTTTGAATTATAGAATGTTCACCCAAGCAACTTGACATGTTAAAACTTTATCTAAATTAGTCCCAGAACATGAGGTTAGCATGGTCCTTTGGCTTTATGCAGTCCCCAGAGTAATTAGCCCTGATGAGAGGCTCATTAGCTACAGCACACAGCCAAACTAATGCAGCTGCACAGTTTTGAGGATCCCAGCTAAATACTAAATACTTCAGATGGTACTGTGCCTACTATGAGGTATTAATTTAGGATTCCTGAGCATGACAGTGCCTCCCTTACTTACTCTTACATTGTCTTACTTCTCTGATTCCCTTCCACCACACATTCCTATATATTTTCTGATCCCTGCCCCTAATGCATCATCCCTTGCCAGTGTTAGCTACAAATCTTTCACATTCAGTGGACTGTTGCAAATAGTTTCATACATACTCGTGACAACCAAAAGTGCACAAGGCGCATCTGATGGTTGACCTCAATAAAAGGCAGACATGTATTAGGAGATAGTCCTGATATACAGATCAAATCCTTTGGATTTCAAGTAAATGAATCCCATTCTCTGCATTTCTGTCCTGCATGTGTTGCAGAATTGCACTTTTTCTTCCTAATTTTTGTTTGTGACCTTTTAAAAGGAAGTTAAGAGTCTCCTCCATACAATGCTTTGCCTATAGCCACATGCCTTTGTATCATTCCATTTACTTTGGGTGGGAAAGAGTCGAAGAGGAATACCTGTCTATATCTTATACTAGTTTCTGCTTTTCTCTCTTTTTTATTTTCTCTCTTGGATCCTTCTTTTATTCTGATATTCCCCAAGCATATACAACAAATGCCTCACATTTCTTCAGTAAAACCACCTGAAGCAACCAAGCTACAAAGAGGGATGACTATGCCCAGCTCTGAATGTGTTTTTAGATTTATCTAATGCTTTTTCTTTCCGTCTGGTCCCATAACGAGCACTCATGATGTAACCCACACCTTTACACACACACACAAATTTGGCAGAGAGGGGGGAACATAGATCATTGCTGTGCAGATGAACCTGCAGATGAACCTTAGACATCTCTGTCATTAATCCTGCAGGAGCTTGAATTTGTTTCTGAGTTTCATGCTTATGAACACTGTCCTAAATGCAGTCATATAATCAGAGAATCCTAGAATGGTTTGGATTAGAAGGCACCTTTAAATACCATCTATCTCCAACCCCTGCCATGGGCAGGGAATCTTCCACTAGCCTGTTTGCCCAAAGCCCCATCCAGCCTGACCTTGAATATTCCCAGGAATAGGAAGTCCACAGCCTCTCAGGGTAATAAGCTATCCAGTGTCTTTCCACCATCATCATAAAAAAATTTCTTCCTTATATTTCATCTAATCCTAACCTCTTTCAGTTTAAAGCCATCACCCCCTGTCCTATCATTACATGCATCGTACAAAGTCCCTCTCTGGCTCTCTTGTAGCCCCCCTTTAGCCCCTGAAAGGCTGCTGGAACCTCTCACTGGAGCCTTCTCTTCTCCAGGCTGACTTGCCTGCCTCAGTCTGTATTCACAGGAGAGGTGCCTTCTGATCAACTTAGTGGCCCCCTCTGGACTGGTATTCCTTACTACTCAAATAGTTACTTATTTTGGGTGTTTGAAGTTCTTCAATGCCATTTTTTGTGACACAGGGTAACAAAAAGCTCCAAAGGTAACTTTGAAATGTTTTGTGGAATTGTTTTCATTATCTTTATTAAATTGTGCTAAACACAACTACAGTGCAACATGTTGAGGGCGTTGCAGGATACATGCCTCCATAGCTGGTGAGAGAAGCTTCTTAGAGAAGCTCACTATCTGAAAAAGTTCTTATCGTTGTTCAAGAGGGGGGAAGGACTTGGCTAAAGGAACACCTCAATTACGCAAGCTCACCTTGTCACCCCCACAGCCCGGTGCTTTTTTTGTGCTAAGAATGAGAACTGGCCCTTTTCCAGGGAGGTGTGTCAGAGGCAGGTGAACATGGCACTGAAGTATCCTATTGTGTGGTAACAGTCTCTCTGGAGAGCCGAAGGTGTGTCCCTGCCTTTATAAACACCGCGCTGCTCTTCCAGCCAGCTCCGGCTCTTCCCAAAGAGGGGAATTGCATCAGGACTTGCCTGGGTGTCTCCGAGCCCTCTGCAAGGTATGTATTTTAGTTATCTTACCTTTGCACTGTTCCACTTGCAGCAGGAGGTTACTGTCCAATTGTTATCCCTTTTTAATGTTATTTGCCGTGTTTGCAACAGAACTGTGAATACCCTATGAGGTTCCCTAAAGAGGGTTTTGTGGAGTGAAAATTTGTGTGCAGTGTAAGGCATGAAGCAAGCTAAGAACTAAGTAGAGCCTGCTCACATAAGCTGCTACCTGTGCATTCTACATTCTAAATTCATGTAACTAAAGATATTTGTAGGTAACTGAATGTTGAATTAGATTCTTTGTTAGCGTGGCTGCACATAAATTTCTGCTTTCTACCATAAAAACTTGTCTACAGAGATAACGATGATAGAAACATCTAAAAAATACATTTAGGGATTTAACCATGAAAATGCCAGGTTTAAACCCCTCTCTGATCCCAAAAGCTGCTTTATAAAGGCAAGCACCTACAGAAATAAGCATGCTCTGTGCAGATGCAGAGATCACTGTGATAATAATTTATTTAAATGTAGCTAGCTAGCTACATTTCAAAACTGAAGTTGTACATTTGTGCCTGGAGTTTGGTGGCTTTAAACACAGCCTAGTAGGTTATCTTCAACAGCAAAAAGATAATTCGGTTTGTTTAGCAGTCAAGATGGAAAAGAATGAATCAATAGTTACTTTTTGCTGTCTGGAAAGACAACCATATCTTTTTCTCAGAGCAAATTTGAAATACTGGCATAACCAGTGAATTACAAGGATTTTCAGGATGCCTACAAAATAGTTTTCCTCAGCTTGAACCAGTTTCCTTTCTGTCTGGCATATTTTTGAAGAACAGCCAGAGGTTGGAATCAAAAATGCTTATGAGTCATTTTACAAAATGAGAGATTGTGGGAACAACTGCTTTGTTGTTATAATTTAAGATATCCATCTGAGATTGACAAATCCCAGGTTCAAATTCCTTCTCTGACTGAAGAAGAGATTTTAATTAAAGTACCTCAGTCACTGGGCAGTAGCATGTCCTGGCAGTGATTCTTCTGTTCCCCCTTGCACAGACAACAAAGTAACTCAAAGTTACTCCACAGCCTCCAACAAGGATAATTCACAATGGTACTTAAACCAGGTATAATTTACACAAAGGACAGATCATTTTGCTGATAACATCACTTTAATAGGTACCAAAGAGCAGTGCAATGCCACGTCTGAAAAACTTCAACTGTCAAATGTAATACAGCATTAAGTGAAAATGGTTTTAATCCTTTTCTTTGTTTGTTTGCTTTGAAGACAGATCAAAAGCAGAACAGAGACCATGAGGATCAAAAGCTTTGGACTCCTTTGTGTGTTGATGCTGGTCTCCCAGATGCTACTAGCCAACTGTGAAAGACAGAAGGAAAGAAAAAAAGGAAGACAAGGCATAGAACATGGTGGAAAAAACCAAAAGGAATCTAGCCAAGGAAAAGAAAAAGGGCAGAAGCCAAAAGGAGGAAAATCATCTCCCAAAGGCAAGTTTGAAACCAAAGAAAATGCTGAGTGCACCTGGTCAGTGACGGACACAAAGGCTGTGACTGTGCGTGTACAGTGCAAGCAGGGCGAGAGTGAGTTCTGGTGTGAATTCTCTGGAGACCCTTCTAGCTGTGCACAGTATGCAGCAAACCAGAAATCCTACTGGAAACAAGTCTCCCGATCCCTAAAGAAGCAGAAGCAGATTTGTCAAGACTCCAAAAGTGTACTAAAATCTAAATTATGTAGGAAAGGCCCACAAAGTGCCCACCTCAGGCTGACTCATTCAAGCCTACTAACAGTGGTGGGTCCTGCCAAAGAGGACACAGTGCATCACACAAAAGAAGTTGCTCAGACTCCAGCAGATTCCTCTGTGACTGAAAAAAGGCCTGAACAGAGTCCTCAAGACTGTGTAGAAGATGTAGATTATATTGACCAGAAAAAGGTGGCTGAGGAATACTGTCCAGAAGGCTGGCTTTCTTTCTGCAACTTTTTTATCACAATGGTCCAAGACAAACGATGCTGAGGAGGTGTTTCTAAAGCTCTGAATCATGAAAGTCTGGTCTCTTTTAAGTTACTGCAAACCAGTCCAGATTTTATTCTCATGTTATATAGTGTATATAAGCAAGAAGGAATATATTTTTCTGATTTTGTATATACACAACAGACTACTCTAACATAGTTGAAGATGTTGTAGGTGTTATGTGCCCAAAGATTGCCACCCAATGGGTGTGTTACCAGTGGATGTTACGTACTCTGAGCAGAAGTGTATCAGTGAGCTCCTTGGCCCTCTTTGAGCTGTGCTAGCCAAAGTGATGAATTCAGTGCCATGCACTTCTTGGTTATGTACAATGCTTTTGACCTAAAAAATTATTAAGAAAAATAAACTTTGAAATACATTAAAAGTATTCCCTCTGTGTGTGTGTTTTAAAAGATTTCTCTGTAAGTGCTAAACCTTTGTCAAAGAATGATCTTTCACAATATCTAGGTGAAGTGTTGTTTATAAAGTAATTTTAAAAATTCTTCTGCAGCATTGCAGACTTCAGCTTTTGATAGTGTGCTACATTATCGTTAGATTTTCATCATTGTAATAATGAAAGGCAACAAGATTTTCTGATTTGTCAATAAGTGTGCAAATTTTCAGTTCTTAATCTCACCAAAGGATTTCAGAACACTTTGAAAACATCAATTCCCTCTTTTCTCCTACAGTCTGAAGCACATGGTACAAACTTTCTGGTAGGTAAACAGAGACAAGGGGATAGAATGAGTTGTACAAGTTTGTATATAGGCCCAGGACTAGATCCCTTATTCAACAAATAAAGAGCTCATATTCAACACTGCCCGCATGTTTGGTTTTTTGTTTTTGTTTTTTTTTTAATTCCATGTTCTTTTATCTTTCTGTATGGAGGACACTAATATTTTTCTGTTCATTAAACTTTGTCTGTTAAAAAACCTAAACAAACAAACAAAAACTCATGATATAAAAACCCCGCCCAAAACTCCAAGAACAAAGATTTTAGAAAATGTAAATCTAAACAATGACAGCCGATCTTTGCTGATTTTTTAAAATTCAGCTGGAAGAACTGTAAAATACAACTTACACTTTTCTGGTAGATTAACATTAACACCTGCGAGGCTGGAAGAAATGGACATTTTGGTGCCAAGTAGATTGGGAAAAGAGTTATCAGCTCTTTATTATTACATAAATACTGAAAGAGCAGGTAAGTTGCAGCTGCTAGACACTTTGTGTGTTGGCCTACACCTCTTCACGTGAGGAGGTGATTGAGATACGTCAAAAATGCAGAGGAAGTAATAGGAGCTTTATTTGGCCCAAGCAATCAAACACTGCAGTAATTAATTATAAATGCCTACTCTGGTATACAGACACCCTTCTATTAGTTCCAGATTATAACCAGAGCACTGGGCAGGCCTGACTTAAGAGGCTTACTTGCTCCAGATAATTTGGAAAACATCCAATCCTACCTACCCTTAGCTGCTGGTACTCTCGGGAGCGCTGTGGTGAGGACTTTGTTGCCTGAAGCACAGTCACTCTACTCTGAGTTGCCAGAAGGCATTGCTCTCCCTGTGGCTGCCAGCCAGCCAGGCACACTGGGCCACTGACATATCCCAGAGCAAATTCCAGCCCGGGATTCCAGAGCTGTGAGCTACATCTCCTTGTGCAGGACTTCAGCACCTGGACCCACGTGCTGGAGTTGCACGTTCCTCTCCAGGGATGCATTATATTTCTTCTGCCTCATCTTCTTGTTTCCATTCAGGGCTGACTTTTATCTTCACGTGTAGCTCTTTGCAGGAGGCAAACATGCTCATTCTCAGCAGTTCATGGGGGCATTGCACCTTCAATGCAAGCAGTTGTACAAGGACAGTGAGGAGCAGCAGGAGAAAAGGGAGATCTCTGTGCAGCCTTTTACCTCAGAAAGTGAAGATCTCGAAACTGTCTCAGCCAAAGTATGGAATTTTTTACCTCCATGATTGTGTAATTTTGAATGTTCTTCAGAAGGGTGAAATTCAGAATAGCAGGGTCTGAGGCAAATATATCTGGACTTTAACTTCATTACAGCCTGTTTTATAATCGTGCTGACCACAACTCTGTGGCTAAGATGGTCTAAGATCTCATTGCACTTAGCAAGCCTTTTTCAGCCAACATCCACAAGGAATCACTTGACAGCAGTCACATATGAGACTTTTTTGGGGGCATTTACAGAGTTACTGAAGTTAGTATAACTTTAGTGACTGTGGAGTCAAGGTACTTAGCATCAATACACATTTCCTGGTATTGTTCATCTTAGGACCTCTGCTTGTTATGAAAAAGTTCACAGCTGAGCTCTAGTCTCTCTTTGTCCCAGGTGCAACAGTTGTCATTGTGTCAGAACCTAATGTTTGAAGAACTTGATGGTAGTGACTTTTCTAACACCTCTTCTAGCAGGGCAGGCAGGACTGCAGTGAAGTAAAACAATGAATGAATTTAAATTCTGAATGCGTGCAAGTTTTCTGTCCTACCATACTGAAAACCTAACCATCCCATCCTTCTTAGTGTTAACCTGAGTTATGGAATAATCAGCCCTGTTTTACATCTGGGAAAACAAAGTACAGGAAGGCTGGATGCCCTTGACAAGCATGGGAAGAATATCAGAGGCTGGATCAGCAATAGAGGTCTAGAGTTCCAGTGGCTCCCTTCTCCCATGCCTTGTGATTAGACCATTCTGCAAAGGAATTGCATGGATTTGTTCTTGAAGATATCCAGCTAACTTCTAGGTATTTTAAAATTATTAAGAGTATCTTGGTGAAAAATTAGATTACTTTCTAGGCAATATAATTTGTTTTCCAGACAACCCTGGGTGTTATAATTTGAATATTTACTTGGGAAGAAAGATAGGGCTTTTGAAGACAGGAAACTCATTTTGGCTTCAGAGATGAAGCTTTAGGGAGTTTGTTTTCTCCTGCAATATGGAATACATATTGGAAAATGCTTTAGATGATTGGTGATCTTCTTAGAGGGACCCAACTCCCACATACTCCCACAAATTCCTAAACTCTCCTCAAATTTAGGAGAGTCAAAAATCAATTTTATTTTAAACAGAGAAGAAGCAAATTTGGAATTTTTCCAACAGTTATCTCCTAATGTATGATGGTTTTATATGGAAAATGTTACAAATTTCTTTGTATTCACTAGGGAATTGCAAAACATTGTTAATGCCCAGCAAATACCTCTGGCAGTCAGCACTACCTGAGAATCTGTAAAGTTTCAGCTCCTTGAAAGTTTTATTCATTACTATTTACTGAAGTGTATTTTATGCCCAGTTTCATACCCAATTTCATTTGAATGAGTTTCCGTTTCTTTTGCAACCTCCCTTATTCATTTACCACTTTGGCAACAGGACAGATTACATATCTAATCTCATATGTTACTTGACTACTTGGAGGAGAATAGAGCCCAGTGACTCAGCCTTCCTGCTTCCAGGAGTTCCCCACCCTCCTCTTCCCCCAAGGGGGCCAATGGGTGTCTGCCACCTGGTATCACCTCACCTGGGGCTGACCAACCCTAGTGGAGACTGTGTTCAGACAAGACACACTTCACACTGCCATGCTCCTTCTGTGTCGACAGAGCGGAACCCAGATAATAAATCCCCCTCCCTTTTCCACTTTTGCCTTGTTTTTTTCTGATGCTGCCCTGAGCAAGGCAGCTCAACACTTGTTGGCTGCTGCTGCACCTCACCCGTACCTTTGCTGGGTTTGCATTCCAATTGAGTATGTTATATATTTTGCTCCTCCGGGCTATTCCAAGAGTGAGACCATAACAGGAATTGATCAAAAGGGAAAATCCAGCTTCAAGGGTGGGAAATTCAGCAAGTTGGAGCCTGCAGGGGTTCCTTGCAATCTTGTCACTTGGATGATGCTCCTAACGAGAGCATGCATGTCCTCTGCCTGTTATCTCCATAAATGCTGCAAATCCTAGGGCATTTCTGTGTTCTAACATCCTGGAACTTCATCCTGCTCCCTCAACCAAGCAGGGGAGCTCTGAACCCTGGCTGCAGTCATCACCTCTCTTCAAAGAGCCACAGGGGAGAAGGCAGGATACAAGACTCTGAGCAAGATTGGGGTTATCAGACACTGAACACCTGCAGGGCTCAGAGGAATGTCTGTGTCTCTCCTGCTCCTTCCATTGCTATTACTACAGTGAGACAACACACATTCACAGATAAAGAGAGTGGACTCCCATGTCATAAAGATTTTTGCCTGTTTGTAGAACTTTGTAACAGGAAAGGATTCATTAGGGCCCAGCTTAGCTCTTAAACAAGGATTGATACATAAGGGATTTATTTGGAAACATACTGCTATACATGTAAGGTATGTGTTTTATTTAGCAGAATTTCTTCCAAATTTGCTTATCAACCCCACTGGAAATACCTGGTTTTTAAAGATGTGATAATGAGTTAGTGGGAGAACAGTGAAATGTTCCCATCAAGACAATGTTACCTGCCTGCCTTGGCCACAGATCATACCAGGCCCCATAAGGAAATGATAAACCTAATTAACCCAAAGCTCCCAGTGGAACGTGTCTTACACTGACTTCCAAGCAACAAACAGACACATCAAAGGGACTTCATTATATAATGAGAGCCTGTGACATGTTCAAAACCATCCACCAGTGTGCACACATAAATACTCTGTGGTGTTTTGTGTGTGCCAAAGAAGAGAGTTGTTTCAGCCAGCCAGAACGTTTGATGTTAAAATTATTCTTAAAATGAAGGAATTATAATATTATCTGTAACAGGAATGTCTTCCATAAATCCATATGTGCACTAATTATATGTAATAAGTGTGCTTAGATAGTAGAATATTATTTAAATAATTACTTTTACATCTTTTGCCTGAAGGTGCTGTTGTCTCAAGATCCATTCCAGAGGTGGAGTGGTTCCCTGAAAGATCCTGCACTGCTTTTGGGCCACTCACATCATCTGATCCCCACAGATGAACGTGCCATGGCAGCTTTATTCCTGCTGCTTGTTCAAAGCCTGCAGCCCTCAGTGTCCGGCAGGGAGATCTCCAGGTGAGTGTTGAGCTCAGAAAGGCTCTGTTCCTCACTTACATGTGCAAATGACACACAAGAGAGCTGAAGAGTAAGCTCAGAGACAGGCAGCAGTTGGAACAGTGGGGATGCTGGGTTTTGTGCAGTTCCAGAGCAAATATTGTCTCCAAAGGAACTGTGATGTGTGAGCTGCAGGCGCTGGTGCAGGTGGGGTGTTGGGGTGCACAGTGCCCCATCTGGGTTAGTGATCAGGTTGCTGCTTGTACAGGGTTTCTAGAGCTCCCAGAGCACTCTCACTGCAGGTGAGGACATCAGCTGTTGAGGTCCTGGCCAGTGTCCAGAGAGGCAATTACACTGTGCTGCCCAAGCTCTTCTCAGAATTTCACTCAGATGCATCTTTCTTCACCATCCTAAACTGCTTTGTGCTCTGACTGTGAATGCTCTGGTGTGGCTGATCTCACGTAGGCAGGCGGCTGGAATTTACTGAAGTCCCCCAAGTCTGAAGGAGGATCAGTAATTAAGGCAATTTTCAACTGTTATTTAAAGAGAAGATACTAAAAAAAAATTAAAAGTGATGGTTTAAAAACAAAAGCAGAAAATTTGTTGTTTTCAGAGAGGTAGATTTAATATTAACAACTAGAAACATAATTTTCTTATCCAGTGGTTTTATCTTGAACATCCTTGTACTTGATGTTTCATTTATACTACAATCCACAGAATCCTATGAAAATACATCTTTGCCCTCACAGTGTAAGGCTTAAAAACATAAATTAAGTCTGCATCAGCAGTTCAAAAGCCAAATTCCAAACACAAAGAGCCCCCTATTTATTATTACCTTAAAAATTGCTTTCTAACCTGATCTCATAAGAGTGATCCACAACTTTTCAGTACTTTACACTGTGAGGAGAGAGATACCAGGCAATCAGATGTGAGCAGTATTAGTACAAGTTACATTTGTAAAGTTGACTTTTTGAAAAGAAGGGATTGAAAATGTACTTGCAAAAGAAATGTTAAGAAATGATCACATGAGATTCTGTGGGAGTGATGCTTAGTGGTGAATAAACGTGTAATTTGCAGAAAACAGAGGCTGGTAATGTAGGAACTTGTGATCCTACCAGCATGGCTCATCTGAATTTGCCCTTTACTTGCTCCTTAGACAGGTATGGCAAGAGTACAGCTGACATTTCCATTAGTGTGCTGGCTTCACCCTCTGGAAGCATAGGAAGGTATTTGGAGATTAAAGCTATCTTACTTTCCTTATACCACCAGTCTACATATCACCCCTCCTATCCCTTGAATGCTGAGTTTGGCTTCTCTTTGCTTTTGTGTTCCTTGAGTGGCCTTGTGTTTTCCTGCTGAGCTCCAGCCATTTACAAGAGCACTGTTTTCAAGGACATATGTCTATTCAGTGCTAATGAAGCTCCTCTGGACTTGCATAAGCACAGCTCAGAAGTGACTTTGGCTATCATTAGGATTAATTTTATCTTTTGAAAGAGCTACTATAATTTACTATTGATGAGTAAGTCAGAGGAGGCTAAATAATTAGGTGCTTGCAAATAGAATTAATTGAAAAATTGAAAACAGGATCAAAGGAGAAGGTAGCAGAGGCACAATCAATGTTTATCTCTCAACAGCTCTCTCTTTCCACACCCTCATGTGTCATGTATTTTAGGCCATGTCTTTTAGGCTTCTTTGTGAATATAAGACACAACTGCTGCAGGAGCTCAGCACACACTCCAGCTGATATCACTCCACTGGTACCTAGAGGTAATGTACCTAATCCAATGGATAGGGAATCACAGTCTGCCTAAAAAGATCCAAATGTGTTCATTCTGTCTGGTTTTGTGACTGGAACATCCAGTTACCATGGAGTGTTATTCCCACTCTTAGGCTGGGGGCTCCTGCTGATGGGACATTCTTAAAGGTTTTGCTCTCCTGTAGCCCAAAGTTCAACTGGCCATTGGTAGTGAGCAGTAAGTAGTTCAAGGGGCTGCTGTCACAGTATTCCTCCTAATTTAAACACAGATGGAAACAAACTTCCCTGTTTGCAGCAGCACTTGAAATGTTTGCTTTCTTTAGGCATGTCCTCACTCGTTTAAATGTTCTTGTTACTGCAACCACCTATGACGAGTTACTGCTCGTCATAGTCACCTCAGATTTCATCCACCAATTGCAGGTGTGCAAGAGACTACAACATATCTGATGTTTGTAAGAGACATCTTTGAGACTGGGCAATTTCATGGTCCTATTTTCTCTCCTTTATTTGGGCTGGTGGTGTTTCCAAATCCCTCTGGTTCTCAGATGTCAATCAACATGCTCAAAACTTGACCTCTGAACTCTTAATGCCATAAGAAAATATATTCTCGTGGAAGGTGGGAGTCTCTGGGCTTGATCTATTAGATTATGAGTTGGAGGAACCTGTACTGTGCTTCAGAGTTCTGATGGAGTCTGTTTAGTTCTCTTTCTCCTGTGTTCCATTTAGTCACATGGTACTAAACAGACATACTGCTGGGGCACAGAAAACAACAAATAACAGGCACAATCTGGGCAGTGCATCACAGTGCAGACCATTCAGGAGCTCTAGGGGCTCCAGACTGGAGTTATGAAGAAATCTCTTTTGAAAATCATTGTAGAAAAACAACTACCAATGCTCCTTTTGTACCCAGTTGATTTATTTCACTTTGGATATGCATCTGTCTGGCAACAAGTAGGACATATGAGCAATGTTTCTTTGCTATTCCCAGAGTCCAGTTTGCTTTACTGAGATTTAAGGAGATGTCTCACTGTGAGGCTAATAGGAAGTGAAGTCTGTCTGATGAAGATATCACTACTGGTGAGCTGCTAGGTAAAGTTCAGTTTGGAAAAAGAGTTCAAAAATACCCTTTTTCACCCACCAGGAAATTCATGGGTCTCTTTTGTGGGCAACATCTCAAACTCCATGACCAACAGGGGCAATACATTAAATAAGCCAGCAATCCCAGTCACCACTGCGTGCAGCCTTTTAAAATGCTCATGCAAAAGCTACAGTTTCCTACACAATTTAAAAAGTTTTGTATCTTTTACATCCACATTTAAATTACTGAAATCTGTATCTTGTAAGGAATCTCTTCCATGGCCTCACTGTTTCTTTGGATTTCTAGACTACGCTGATAGCTCTGCAGTGTTCATCCTGCCTTGGAGGCAAAACACCACATTCCAAGGAAGATCCCAGAGATGGAGGTTAATCCCTTTCACACACCTTACAGCTGAACTTGGAAAACATGAATTCAAGTTAAATGCCTTTGGAATACACCTCAGTTATCACAAAGCTCTACATACAAAATATTGGCCTTCACCCAAATCTTTGGAAAAATCAAATAATATAACAATAGAATCAAGTAGTGGTACCTAGTGCTAGACATTTCATTTAGTGGCCATTCATATGACGAGGTGGATCAAGTGTGTAATGAAATATTCAAACAGTCACGCCTAAGTCTTCAGTTTAGTCAAAAGCCTACAGTTATTCACAACTCTTTCATTCTCTATCATCTGTTAATGAAGAAAGATGAAGTGCCTCGGGACGTGAGGGACGTGTTTGACTGCATGTAACCAAATATTTGCTGTGCTTAGTTACAGCAGCAGTACAGAGCACCCTAACGGGGCAAGCTGGTGTTTTGGATCAGCAGCAGCAAGAGCTGGGAGAGGAATAAGATGGGAAATAAAGAGTAGCAGCAGAGCAACAGCAATGGGCAGTGCTGAGCAGTGCTGCAGAAGGCAATGACACAGGTTGCATGGGCTCAACTCACCAGCAGCCCTGCACAGACACTCTCCTCCTATCTGAGGGTGTTCAATACCTTGCTTGCTAGTAACAGCAGCAACCTGCTGCAACAAAAACTATAAAGATAGGGGGAAAGAGAAATGTGTTGCAGCATGATTTTCCTTTGGGGAAGTAAACCATAAAACCAATGTGCATGGCCTTGCTTGAACTTCATCTATTTTTCATCAAGAAATGTAGTCCTGGATTTTCTCTGAGGAATTCACCCAGGATTCTGGACACATGGCTGAGGGAAATTGCAGTGTATAGTATATTAACATATTTTGGATGGACTTGTGTCATTTCACATGCCTCCTGCAACCACAGTGAAGTATGCTACTTTTCTCAGAGGTCACAGAGAGAGTAGAGGAAAACTCACAGCAGCTCTAGGAGTGTGTGACACCAATGCTAATCTTATCTGTGCTTTTTGCAGCTTAGACACGTGCCTTTGATGTGTGCCATTGTCCAAGGTCCTACAGGTCACAGATTGAGTTTCTGTTACTGTTACTGCTGTGTTACTTCATTGAAAGACTCACCCAAAATAACCCTATGGCTTCCAAACAGCATACTTTCCACAGAACCTGCTGATTGCAGAAAATTAAAAAAATTAAAACTGAAGCTGACAGGTCAAAATCCAACATTAATCAGTTTTTGTTTGCTTAGCTCCATAGGCAGGAAAAGAGCTGTTACCTGAGGCTATCTTGCAGATTTTGCAGGCAGCAGCATCCCATGAAGCAATATTTCTATAGGGAACAGTTTGTTCTGCTTCAGTTGGTAACAAGAGCCGTGGTTTTGTTGAGACCTGTGTTACGATACTATATCCATGACAGGAAAATACATAATTACAAAATTAAATGTTCTTTATTATGCTAGACCATCATCATAATTAGTAATGTGTCTAAATTACCAATAAATATGTGTTATTTAATTCAAGAAATGACTTTTGATTTAAATTCACTGCATTTTCTGAGCATCAAAAAAATGTGGGTGTTTGGAGAGCTCTGCTGGCTGCTGAGGGTGGTCAGAGGAGCTGGCTAATCTCCCTCTCCTCTGGCTGCACTCTCACCTGCAGGGTGCATGGTGAAACCTCTCAGAGATTTCAATGTTTTTACCAAGGACTGACTTTTCCAGGGCAATCAAAAATCCTGGCAGTCCCACAGGGAATAAAAATTCACCACTGCCAGTGATGTATCATATTTCTTCACTTGTCCTACAGCTCTTTTTTTCTGGGAAATGCTGGGTTTCCAGTGACAGGGCTGCTATCCAGCCATAGCGGGCCTCTCTCCCTGCTGTGGTCCTTGTTTCCTCTTCCTCAGGTTGGAGCTGCTTGAGCAGGCCCAGGGAATGGCTGAAACTCTCCTTCCCTGGGTGTTGTCCCAGTGCCAGCCCTGCTCTTTGCAGTGGTGTTCTTCAGGAGTCCTGGCATGCCATGGGTTGGGCTGCTGTGGGACAGTCAGGACACCAAAGGCTCTGCTCCATCTGCGTGCGTGGGGCTGGGCTGTTTCCTGGCTGGGCTGGAACTGGGGACAAAGCAGCACAAAAGGCTGGGCTCTGTCTCAGTAATGATTAACTGGAATATCCCTGTCAATACTAACCAGGGTTTTAACAGAATTCAGGTAACAACAACCTTCTTATCTCTGGGTAGGGATGTTTTGCAACAGACTCTGCCGTGAGTTCACTGACCCGCAGGTGCCTCTCAGCTCACGGGACAGCCCAGGCACTAAAACTCAGTACAAATATTCAGTACAAATCACCTGCTGCTGGAAATAATACAGGGAGTGAGATATGAACAATTTCCCATTCATTTTTAATTTACTACATCAAGCTTTATCATGTCAAGTCGTGACCACAGTAACCTCTCCTGAACTAATTGAAGATTATGTTAGTGAAAAGAGTGAAAGGCAATTTTAGAGAGGCAGACTGGGATGTTTCTACTGTGGGACTGTATAATTTTTGATATTGTTATTAAAAAGCAATTACCTTTAAACTGGCATGATTTGTCATGCTGCACATCCCAAGATCAAAATCGGTCATCTCCCAATAAATTATCTCTGCTCCTTTGAGACAATACTGTGAAACTGTGAATACAAACAGTCCAAACCAAAAGGACATCAAATATTAAGAGATTTTACTCCTTTTCTTTGAAATGTAGATCATTTCTTTTTGCCTTCAATTTTGCCTTCAATTTGGTTATACCCCACAGTCCATGTGCTCTGCCTTCCATTTTCCTTACTTGTGGACATCCCTGTTTTACTGGAGAACTGAGGAAAAACAGCATAAACAGGAAAAATGTGTAGAATTATGGCCAAATGGAACACACAAGTGTGGCACTTGAGCAGGGTTGGGAAGTTAAAGGTGACTGTAGAGCATCAACACATCTACAGCTATCTTTCCACGATTTTCTGTGCTTCAGCTTAGTATTCAAATCAGGAAATAACTCAGACATTGGTAAAGAGGTCTTTAATTTCCCAGGATCACTCTTTTTCTCCTGCTAAATTGAGACAGAGAAATATTGATGCTGGTGAAATCTTTTAGGCTTTAAGGAAGACTAATAAGTAAAGTTTGATACATATAATTTGTACTTTAAGATATATTACTGTGTAGCATTCTTTTTCTCAAGGAGCATGGAGTGACAGAAGGTCTGGATTAGGAAAAAATCAACTTGTTATAGTTCTGTTAAACTAGAATGTTTGGGCTAATAATTAAAGGGAAAAGTTACTTTGTAATCAATTAACCATGATCAAATGATAAGAGAGCATTCTGGTGTAAATTTGAAAAAAAAAAATCTTGCCTACTATAATGTGTTAATTGATGCCATGATGTTACATTATGAAAAATAATGTGTGACACAGATCAAATGAAAGATACTTGAAAGAGAGGTTCCTGGAAACATCCCTGCAGCCAAATATTTTAACTACAATGTTCACCCACTTCTGCTGGTTATTATAACAACTGGGTTGGTTTTATACAGCAGAGAATCGGCCTCTCAACTTTGCCCCAGCAAACTTGTGAATACTTTCTGTAATCATATTATTATCACTTGTTACTGATAAACACAGTAAAAGTAGGGACTGCAGTACAGTCTAGCTGTGTCAGTTAACAGGCCACAGGGAATACAAGATGAATCTTTGCATTAAAGAATAATAAAGAATGGGAGAGGGTAAAGAAAAAATCTATAGATTCGAGCAAATGTATCATCCTGAAAAGCTTACAAAGGTTGATCTCTCTAGTTGACCAGGAATAGAGCATGAGAATTGCCTGGACTAAGAATTCCTATCAGGAAGAGAAGCTGCCCTTCCCCACAGAAGAAATTATCTTTAACACAGGATACAAGAGGAAGTTGTTAACACCTGAGAATAGTCATAGCATGAATCACAGAATGGCCTGAATTGGAAGTTGCCTTAATGATCATCTAATTCCAACTCTCATGCCGTGGACAGGAACACCTTTCACTGGGCCAGAGCTCAGAGCTCTGTCCAACCAGGCCAATACAGGCAAACTATAACTTAATTTCCAGTAATGGTGGTAGGCAATTACTGGAACAGCCCGTGTTGAAAAGTGCTTCACTGTCTCATGTTATCAGAGAGCATGGGACCAGTGCTGCTCTGCAAAAGCTGCATTACCTACAGCACAATGTGAGGATAAAATAGAGGCATGGCTTAGGATGAAACGAAAAAGCTGTAATATTCATAAAATCAGTTTAGGCATTATGATAACCCTTCTGATCTTAAAATTGTAAAATGTCATCTTATCATGCTACCCATTCAGGCAGGAAATCTCAAATCTGAAAATTGAATTGTTTGTCCAGTGTTCCATAGCAAGTCCCTAGTAGCCATAGAAATTAATCCCTGCCTGCACAGTATTTTCAAAAGAGCTACAGCTCAAACAGAAATGTAGTTGATTAATGAAAAAAAGACTTAAGTGTACCAGGACCTGCTTAAACTTATCAAGCCATGTATTATTATTTTACTTCTTCACATGAAGCAGCCCCACATACCACGCATCAGCAGTGTCTGAGACTACTCAAGAAAATTTGGAACATAAAAAAATATGGAGACTGTTACTGTCTTCTTGCTTCCTATTTTTAGTAGCATTTTTAGCACAGGGAATGAGTAATCTGAATTACAATTGTGTTTATTTCTAAAATTCATCTCTGTCTAGACCACTTCTTAGTCTTAATGTTTCCCTCCTGTAAACCAAGCACATAACCACAAACTGATGTTGAAAATCTGACTTAGGAAAGCAAAGTTGGCTCCTTCTGGTGACCTAATGTTGGGTGTAGCCTATTGTAGCCTATTAGATATTAAAGTTATGTATGAAGAAGTAGAAGTTCATCATCCATCCCAGTGTGGCTCCAAATGACTGTTCAGTGGGTTACACACCCCTCTGTGCCTGACCCACACAGATCATAACTTTGCTGATATTTTCATCAGCAAGAAGCCTTTTGTTCATTCCCTGAAGTTCAGAACTCAGAGGTCCCAGGTCTAATTGTAACAGAGAGCTATTGATTTGATTAGTATTCCAAGAAGAGTAGGAATGGAAAAATGTTTTCCCCAGAGTGTTCTCAGTCCTCTGCAAATCATTATTGTCACTTTGTTGTATTTCTAGATTCATTGAGAACACCCTCCCCCATTTTTAAGCTGCCCTTTAAACTATTTAAGGTGTAAATACAATTCACACCTGTTGCATTTTTACTCCACTAGGCCATAGGAAAGAAAGTGTAAGTTTTTTTCCATGGCAGTTCCATACACAATTTTGGCTCTGCTCCTATAACTGAATTGGGAAAAAAGGCCAAAAATCTAAGCAAGTGTGGCATATGCAGGAAAAGAAAGCCCTAAATCAAGCAAACGTAATCTCAGTCTTGGAAGTTCAGCCAGTCAACAGAAAAAAAGATATGAAATAGAGTGAGCAGATTAATAAAAATTTGTTTTTCTCTAGCAGAAAGCAGATTTTCTAATTAACTGCATTTGATATGCTCAAAAGATTTCATTATCACACAGTCAGTTCCTGAAATTGTCAGCAAATTTTATTGTGGCTTTAGATACTCAGAAAATGGATTGTGAAATTATAATTTTTAAATATTTTGCAAAAACCTTTTATCTGCTGCATTTGAGAGGATGCTTAGATGTCCTTTGCTGCTTTGCAATATTTCTCCCAGGGAAATATATCTGAGGTTAATTTTCTGCAACTTTATCCACCCGGAAGCTAATTTTATGAATTTGAGCTGATAATCTAGGAAATTTTTATAGGGAGTGGAGAGAGATAAGGATCTTGTGTTGGAGTGCACATCATCCCTGCTGTGCTGCCCTCATTGCTGCAGAGCAGGTTAAGAAGTTCTTTCAGGAGGTGCCTGGTTTGTCCTTCTGTTTATAGAGAAAGTCTGTACAATCAGGTGACTAACCTTAAATAGTAGGAACTCTGTCTAAAGAATTTAGCATGGATTTTAATCCTCTCTGCTCTACTCTCCCTCCATGCACACCCAAACCCCAGTAACTGAGTGAATTAGGGGTAAAGTAGCTGTGTTGCTGTGAAATATGCTGCTGTGGAGCACATGCTGCTCTTTGTGCTTCTTGTGTCTTCTGATTTGGGCAGCCTCTGCCTCACAAGAGGAGAGGAACAGCAAACAGGCAGCTGCCCTCTCCTGCTCAGCTATGCAATGCTGAAAATAAAAATGCTCTTCAAACTATAAAGCCCTTTTTTCCACTAGATAAAAGATCTTTTTTTTCTAAGCAAGGAAAAAAGTATTATCCCAGACTATTTACCTTTCTTGGTTCATCAGGAATTTCATGAAATTTCTGTTGGTGAAGCAGAGGGATAACCACTCAGACATACTATTAGTTTTTAATCTTTTCACCAGCCTTCGTATTTTACATGCAAAGAATTTTCTTTAGATTAGCCATTGCTCTTTTCAAACTGTTTAATAGGAAGGATCAGCCTCTCAGTCCATTTAATTGTCATTTTAAGCCTGTAAATGATACTGCTGTTAAGAGAAAGTTTCTGAAATTCAGTCTGTTTGCAGGGTTTCCTACCTGCAGGCTTGCTGATCATATTTTTCTATTATTTCTACTGAGCTCCTTTATGCAAGACAATATCTGAGGGTCACTGTTTTGAGTATCAGGGAGTCTTCCCAGGGCATGAAGGGTAGCCCAAAAAAAGTAAGGGGAAATTTCTGCCTCATACTGCCTACTCATGATAGGCACTGCAGGGCTGCCACTGCCTCGGGTTCCATCCAAAACCTCTCTCCTGTTGCCACAGCCCAGGGGGACCCAGGCCCACTGCACAATATGGTGCCAATATACATATAAACAAAATTAAAACCCCCCTCAAAGATTTTTCCCCATATTACCATGCTCAAGGCCAGGCTGAATGGGGCTTTGAGGAAGCTGGTCCAGTGGAAGGTGTTCCTGCCAGTGGCAGGGGGGTTGGAGCTACGTGATCTTTAAAGCCCTTCCCAACCCAAACCATTCTATCTTATATGAAATCAGACATAAGGCCAAGTGCTGGCTGCCAAGGAGAACAAATCTTTCTGTATTTCCTTTGTTTCCTAATGAGGTTAATGACTGCAGGCTCTGGTCAGGTGAAGTGCATCGAAGGGGAGCAGCAGTGCTGTTGTGATAGGGTCACAGAAGTTGCTTTTCCAGCTCTGTGTGGTTCTGGGAGTGATAACACTGATATCACCTTATCACACAATAACTCAGATTCCTCTCGTGTTTCTGGGCAGCACTCTTTAGCAGTGTTTGATGTGGGCCTGAGGCACAAGCCAGCCTATTTACCTTGAACAAATTATGAGAGTTAGCTTTTCAGACTAAAAGCATATTTTCCAAACCCAACATTTTCCAAAACAGATTAAGAAATATTTATTCCAAATACTGGGGAAAATGCATAGTTAATTTTCCCTTTATTTATTTTCTGTGAATGTGGAATACTTTGTATTGTTTGGGTGGGTTTTGTTAAGACTTTTTGATAAGTCTTCAGCCAGGCAGTAGGATTTGCAAGTATACTTTCCTGGTAGGGCATGTCTGCACAGTCTTTCAGATGTGTGATCATGCATGATAAAAATGTGTGTTGGAAATGAGCTTGCTCATGTTCTGCCATGCATGTGATCCCAGCAGCCCAGACTTGCCAGCCACCTGCATCACGAAGCCATCACTTACCCCTCCAGCACATCTGCCCATATTAATTGTGCACCTCAGCTTCCAAAAGCACAGTTTGCTTCTGAGCATCTTGCTACATAACCACTGACAAGAACAACCATCTTTCTTAACTGTTATGGCCAGGAACAATCTGTGCTCAAGATAACGGCTCAGGATGTTTCATTTCCAGCCACCTACAAAGACAATGACCTCTCTGTATCAGATGGAGAATGCAGCCTGGGGAGGATGTGCTCTGTTTCCCTGCTCTCCTGAGTGGTTGCATGTAGTGTTTCATACACTGAACAGGTTTCTGAGTTGTTTTGAGGAAGTGGCCTATTTTGGTCTTCTGAGAATCTTTCTTTCTTAACCTTCTGGGGTTATGTACAATGTGAAACTGAATTAAGAACATTTGTCATCAACAATTTTATTATAGATCTTGATTTTACAGTCAATATTTTATATTGCAACAGAAGAGGTACAAAAGTGAGCATGAAGACAAACTTTTAAGTGATAGTCAGAAATAACCTATTTGCAAGTATTGGTATGTGTCTATGTTGATTGATCTAAGTAGTTACATAACAGTTTGGAAATAAAAATACATTTCATTTAATGTAAACATTATGAGTGAGGTCTTGGGTTGGTCCAGCCAGGCTCAGTGCAGGCCTTCTATTGCTGATAAAGAAATGAGGTTTACCTAGAAATGCTCAAAATTACACCAGCTTGTGTGTTCCATGTTTTGCACTCTGGGTAGTCACTAAAACATGTGCAGCACGACCTTCTCCCTGTGGGATCATGGAAACCCCAGTCTGCCTAAAGATTTGGCAACTGCTGGTCACGCTGTCACCTCAGCACCAAGGAGCCTGTCTGTAGCAAAGCCTGCTCTGTTCCCTTAGTGTCAATGGCACTGCACAGAGGCACTACAGCCGTGGCCACAAGCTGGCCTCAGACATTTGTTTTGCTATAAACACTGCACTTGAGACCAGTAAAATAGAAATCAAAGGGAATCAGTGAAACCTGCTGCTCCAGTGCACTGTGGTGTGTTGGTGCTTGTGAATTATACACCTCAAGGCATCACCTTTCGCTGTAGAAACTGAGGTCAAGAGAGACTTCTTGTTGTGGCAACTGTTTGATGTTTGTTTCTATTCCAGTGGATGGCCAAGCCGTGGCCTGAAGGGCCTTTTATGAAAGTTGGAAGGCTAATGTTTGTGCTATATTAAGAACAAAATGTAATCTGACCAGCAGTGGTGTATCCAGTAAGATTTTAATGGAGCTATCTGAGTCAGCCTCTCCATTTTCTCTCCCAGCTGCACACTCAGCAGTTCTTACAGGTGCAGGCAGCCCTCTGAGCAGTTTCTGGTTTTTTCTTGGCTCAGCTCAGCTGTCTGCCCACCAGCTGCTCACTGTGATACCCATTAAAAGGCAAGAACTGCTCTGCCAATTCCATTGCTTGCTTCACCTGGTCAGAAGTGTCACAGTACCTGGGAAAGCCGTGATTTATCCTTTGTGTCACTGGGCAATGTTCCTGCTGGGAAAGGTTGCACTGGGATGCAGGGAAAGTGGAGCATGCCCTGGTCATTTCCTGCTTAACCTTTCAGCAGGAAGGAAGGTGAGCTCTGATCTGGGTGAGTTCTGCCTCTCCTGGAAAGTCTCTTTCTTCTCTGTACGTGCCCCAGGGAATCCCTGCTCTGGGAGCTGTATAGGAGGGAGCAAACCAGGGCAAAGCAGCTTGCCCTGACCACAGCCCTGGCCATCTCAAACAGTGTTTGTGTGTGTGTGTGCACAGCAGCACACCTCAGGTATCATCTCCTGCTATTTGGCTGTTAGTATCACAGCAAGGATTTCTGGTTATGGCCTCAGCACACACCATGCTACTGTTATCACTCTTAGCTACGGAGCCACATCTCCTCCAGCTTTATACACAAGTAACAAAATTCTTCAGTTGCTGTTTCATGGAATTGCTATGCTGTTGGTGCAAAGCCTGCAGTCTGTGTGGTCAGGGTTGTGCACACACTGAAGGAGCTGAACAGGCCTGAAATAAGACACAAAACCAAACAAATATTTAATAATCGCTCTGCGAGTACAACAGAATTTCTTCACAGTTCCTGAATGCAATGTGAAAGTCAAAATGCATTTTACATCCCTGCTGATCAAGTAGATGGCTTTTCTTAGGGTAATTCTTTTTGATCTTGTTGCAGAAAGGTAACTTTGGTGGTTTTAGGGACAAGGGTAAATCAGTACAAAACAAAGTAGAATCTAACCTCACAGCATGTCAGCTATGTTGCAATATAAAAAAATAATTACAAAAAAGAAGAAAGATCTCTTGTGTAGACTGGAATTCCTGCCATGCTGGAAGTTAACCATCTGTCTTACTGGTAAACCCTACTGCTACAACAGAAGCTGTTGCTGTGAATGTCAGATAGGAGATTTTTTCTAATGCATCCAGTGACTCCAGGTTTTAGACATGGTCAAAAGCCAGAGAAAATGACCAGCACCTGTTGCTAGCTGGCATGCAAAGGTAGATGCTCAGCTTATACAGACCCACATGACTCTGTTTGCAATGACTGCAGAGGAATGAAGCCAACTTCTCTATCCTGAAGTTTGGTTTTACCTCTAAATTTCTTATTTTATTATTATTCTGCATATAAAACATTAAAATTAATTGTCCATGTTGCCCAACCCAGTTGTTTGTACGTGTGTTAGTTGAGCTTTGACAAAAAGCCCTTCTTGTTACTTTGCCTTCACAGCCAAGTTGTGAGACACAGCAGTGAGTGCCAGGTTCCCCCCTGTGCTAAGCCACAAGGGGTCTAAGCTATGATGTATTTCCCTTTCCTGCCTCACCCCACAGCTTATTTCATCATAGGCTGAAATAATCTGTGCCTGCTTACAGGTCCTGGGAGTGTTGGTTAAAGGTTCCATTTATCCAAAGAGAAAGTCAGCACACGTTATGGCAGATTAATACACCACACCAGAGTTAACTTTTTCACAAAGTGCAGTGCACCCATTAATCAGGTTCAGCAATACTCAGACAGGAATATATTGCTCTGCCTTCAGATTTAAAGACCTACCATTTTTCTCCTTTGCAGACCAATTTTTCCTTACTTAAACTATTGTCACAAACTCAGTTCATAGAAATCAATGTTTACTTTGGAGATATCCAAGTATGAGTCCTTGACACTGAAAAGCTGTTCCTGACAGATAAGATACGACCAATATTGAATATTTGCTGCTTTTCTAATGTAGCTAAAGAACAATTTTGCTCTGTGTGAAGGTCTCTGAACCCACACATAGGGATAAAGAGTCTCTGGCTTTTGTATTTACTTAGCAGGGAGATGGAGATTTCAGGCAACTCAGGACTTGGGCTGCTGTTTCCCAGGCTCCTGTTTTTGGCTCCTGACAATGGTAAATTATAGTAATTAATAATGCTTATCGAGTCTCATGCCTTGCTCTCTGACAAAGCAGCAGGACAGAACGCACACTCAAACTATGGTGAAGGAAGGAAGAACCACCCTTGGCACGCTGCCTTATCTGTATGCAGCAGGGAGGAAATCTGCCTGTTTGGTTCAGATTATTTCAGGTAAAAGCCCAGTCAGAAGAAAATCTGGCAGCTGGATTGCTCCCTCCCTGAAAACAACTGAATGTGCTCAATGGGAAGTGCAGGGCAGAGAGCAAGCCCCAGATCCAGCCAAACCCAGGGCTGGAAGCCCCCAGGAAAGACCCAGGCTCACTGGAGGGATGTCATGGCAGTAGGGAGGAAATCTGCTCCAGCTCACTGTAAACCTGCAATATTAGTTTTATGTTAGCAAGGTCATCACCAGTAAGAGTGGATAATTACCTGTAATTGTCTTCACAGATGATCTTAAAGTTTCGCTCTTCCAAAATGCTTATTAACCTCTGAATGGAATGACCTGAGCAGGATTCACTGTTGAGAGAGGACTTCAGTTACTTTTACTCCTTGTGTGTAGAAAATGCTCACCTAAATTCCGCACTGTGTCACTGCTTTATTTTAGGTAACAGTCTTTAAAAGCTTGTTTGTTAATGTGCTGTAAAGTCCTTTGGGTCCTTTGGCTACCATTGGGCCCTTGCTGGTAGATGTGATGTTCAGCTGTGCATCTTACATGAGAGCTTTGTGCAGGAGGACCTCTGTGGGACAGGACTCAGCTCCATTCACAGTTCAGGGTGCTCTAGAACTGCTCCATTGCTGCTGGTGGCTTCCCCCACAGCAGCACAATACAAGGCTTACTGAAAGCTGTCAAAGGGCAAAAGGATCAAGTCGTCTATGTGATGACAAAAGGCCAATCATGAAAGCCAGCAGCTAAGTCCCAGGTAGGACAGGAGGAAACTGATAGAAAGCAGGGGAGGAAGCAGGCTATGAGCACCTCCTGCATGTTTGACTCAATTTATGGCTGCTGCTGCTGCTTTGTTTTGGCAAGGGGCTGTTTCAACCATTTTTTTGTTTCAGCCTAGGAGCCCGCCCTTGTGTATTTCTTTCCCATCCAGATAAAGGTTTCAAGAAGCATGTAGCACTCTCATACCTTCAAGATCTTTATCTTTATGTTTAATTTAATAGCCCAAGGGCTCCAAAACTGTAATGAGAGGTTTGACAAATGTCATAGGCACAGACAGAGACACAGAAAAAACCTGTTACCTCAAGGTAAAAATCATCTCCTCGTCCAGAGTATAGGACTCACTTCTACTACCGGGGACAAATCCAGTTCCTAACATACGACATTAGTGGAGAGCACTGCCAGCTCTTTTTTGTTCACTAGACTTGACAAGTTATCAGTGATTCAATGTGGAATATGAATCAGAAGATACAAGGAATACATACTATTGGGGCTAATCCCCCACTCTCTCCTTTGAAGCAAGCAGAACATAAAAAGGAAATTGCTATGGACTTGTCACAGGAGGAAGATGTGTCCAGCAAGAGGGCTGGCAGGGCACTGCCTTGTTGAAGGGGGAATATGGTGGCTTTTCTGATCATCACAGCCTTCTTCCTGATCCATGGCACCAAAGCTGCTGCTCCTGTTGTGGAGATCATTAAGAAAGGGAAAAACTGTGGCAGTGCATTATGACCATGTGAGCCACAGAACTGGCTCCAAAGGAGGGGTCAAAGGCACAGAGCCTCACACTTAGTGTTTCAAATGTGGTAGATCTGCAAATGAATCTGGGATAAAAAATGTCACTCAGAAAGGCTCAAATGTGATTTGAGGTTGCTGTTCTGGTATCAGTAATTCCATGGTAAGCATTTCAACTACAGTTGAATGAACTACTGTTATTAAAAACCACAGAATCATTTAGGTAAGAAGAGACTGCTTGAGATTACCTAGTCAAACCAATATGAGCTGGAAAAGTTTGCCCAGGTCCCAGTTAGGTTTTGAGGATGTTCATAGAAGGAGACTCCACGGCCTGTTGTGTCATTCAAAAATGGCTGTGCTCAGCATTATTATACTATTCCCGTGAACAAACATATCCATATTTGGATGGATGTAAGGACATGTTTATCCTTGCAGGCATAGCCTGGTCTCTGACTTCAGTGCTGCATCCATAGCAAAGGTCTGTAGACCTCAGTGGAGTTGAAAAGAACTTAAAGGTCGTGGAACTGCTTGGAAGCAAGGGGAATATCATTGTTTTACCTATAACTGTTCAGCAGGACCTACAAAAAATACTAGAGGAAACAACAGTACGAATGTTTTTCTGGCAATATTTTTTCTGGTGAAGTAAACAGCTAGAAGGTGAGTGTAAAGCAGATCTCAGTCTTGCTGGCAGACCCGAGCTGTGGCCTGTGCCCTCCACACTCTGCTCATCACTGTGCACCAGTGTGACTTACCTTTGAGGCCCACCAATGTCTTGCATAAGCCAAATGTGTACTTCAGAGACTTTATCTGGATCTAGGTTAAAGATCTCAATACTTCCAAAAATGCTGTAAGAATGGAACATGAAACAGCAAAACACTCTCAGTTATCTCAGAAAGATGTAGAGAATATGCTCCTCAAATATTAGTGCTTATTTGTGCTCCTATAATGCTCAGAGAGAGAACATTATCTTGAAAATGGATTTTCACAGACTATTTAATTGCCTTATGATCAAATGTTGTCTCCCCATACTTATTTCACTTTCAGGAGGACTTTTGATTCTGCCTGCAGACAGAAACAAGCTGAAGTTTGCCATCTTTAGTGCCTCTTCTCCTGTTCAGTTTTCTGGCTATTGATTTGCTTTGGTGCCAGGGAAATGACCATGGCTGTTCCTCCAGAAAACATATTCATTTTTTGATATTATTGAAGACTGCACTTCCAGCCAGATAGCCAAGTCTAGTGAAGTAAAATCAAAGTGTAATTATCAAGTTACTTAAAGCAGTAAGAGCACACTGGACACCCCACCCTCACACCCACTGAAGGATTTCAGTTACAGTCTCTGTATGGAAGGAGTGAAAAGAATCACAACAGCCACGGGTGAGTTTACCAAAATCCCTTCTGCACTGGGACTCACAGGAAGACAGCCACATGCAGCCCCACAGAAACATGAATGGTTGTGTGTTGAGTGAATACCTGCTGCTTTTGAAAGCTCCAGCTTCTATCGATCCATTGAGCATCACTTGAACCACACCACATGCTGCTTCTGCAAACTGAGTCAAACAAATGGACATTACACTCTGACACTACATGCAGTGCCATGGCACACTTGGGGCTGGTGGAAGTCTTTGATATCCTCCAAACTGTCTAACACAAGCAGAGGATCTGGGCAGTATTTTTGCAGAATATTTCAGTGCAAAAAAAAAAAGCCTCTGAAGGTTATGGCAAAACTGTGATAAAAGCCTCATTAGACAGCTATGAATTGGCAGTCTAAAGTTGCATGGAACTGTACAGCAGCTTGTCTGGTTTCAGTTTTTGTAGGGCTTTCCAGAGCCCCTACAGCTGCAGCTGTCTGTAGTAACTCACAGTAATCCTCAGCCTGCTTTAGCTCAGGAAGTAAGGACAAGCCAGAACAGAGGTATCTAATTTTAAGGACACATAGACCATTGCATCCTTGTTTCCTTGTGACTCATGTTCTGTGTTCTTTTGTGGCTTGGGATTTTTCTCTCTTGATATTTTAGTAAAATTATCACTGAGTTTTGTTTGATTTGATTTGTAATATACTGGATCATGTAATCACTGCTTTTTTATTCTTTAAAACTCATACCCAAATATTTGAAGACTACTAAGATCTATAAAGTACCTACTCTAGATATATAATCTGTTGGTAAAGCAAAGAATTTTTAAAAAGCTTAATGTAGGTGACTCTACTTATCAAATCTTTAATGTCCTCTTGAACAATGTGGCTCAAACTCAGATCTTGAGAGCTGCAAAGCTTCAGGAAGTTTCATTATGCATAACTTTCAAATGTAATAAGCATGAGTTTTAGTACATCTTGAATTTGTATTTATCTTGAATAAACATATTTATATCTATTGCCTTGCAGGCAAGGAAGCTTGCAGCTGAGCAAACCTGAGTCTTTATGTGGTTGTATCTCTCAGAGACTCTGGAACGGAACCATTTTCTCTCCTAGTTTACCCACAAAACATTTTTTTAATGGTGATTAGACTTTTTCTTACATACATGAGAGCTGAAGCATACAGGAATGCTTGTTTTCCACCTGGGCAGTCATCTACTAACAGTCATACCAAGGGTGAAATCTTGAGAGACATGTGAAATAAAAGTAATACAGGACATCAGGCTCTTCTCTGGCAGTTTGCTCCTGTAAAGTGCTGATTCAACAAAGCCGGGCCAATTGCTTAACTGGGACCAGCAGGATCTCATTCCTGTGATGGGAGTTGGCATGTGTCTGTGGGTGGGGACAGCACAGGAACCTTGCCAGGTGCCAGTACGGGAGGATGTGCTCTGCAGGTCTATGCTGGGAAATGCAAGGGGATTTTCGGCCTCTTGGAAAACGTCTGTGCCAATCTGGGTGCTCTTTTCCACATTACCATGCTAAAATGGATTTTACTTTGGCAATTTATGTTCTGTGATTTCATTAAAGTGATTGTTATAATTGTGAGTATTACTTGCAGAGCTCCAGCTCTCTGCCAAGGCTTGTTCTAGACACTGACACTCAGACTCTGACCACAAAAAGAATGCCCAAACTACAAGGACATAAAATGTTGTGCAGAAAATATGGGACCTTGGATTCCAACACCATGATTTTTAACACCTGGAGCTAAGGCTTTTGTCAGCTTCTAGTATTCCATCTTTTAAGCCCAATCTGCAAAATCATATTTTTTGGCAATGTCAGGAATTTAGTGCCTTTCCTCGCTTTTGGATTCAGGGAGATTTAGTCTAGATCTTACCATCTTGGATGCCATTTTCCAGAACACAGAGCCAGGGTTGCTCTCACATTCACTTCGTTTTGGACAAGATTCATAGTTGATTCCTGAGAAAAAATACATTTATAGAATAGCTAAGGTTAGAGTGAATATTTTTGCAAGGCTTATGTGGCTTTGTGAGCAAAAAGATTTGCCCTGCACCAAAGCAAGAGGGCTAAATGGGGAGAGGGCTCTAAAAGGAAAAGAAATTTGCATCTGTTCAAAGTCTTCCTGTTTGCTCACAGTCTTTTCAGGGAGGCAGTTGCAGATCTCATATCACAAATAATTCTCAGAAAACTAAGGGAAAACACACAGTCCCAAATGTCAGAAGCAGGTTGGCTCTTTACAAGTACAGTCTGATTGCATTGAGAAATTAGACTTTGCCCAACATTTTCAGAAATCCCAGCCCAGTTTAAAGGTTCCTGGCCCTAAGCACCAACCCAGGAGTCACATGGGCAGCAATACCCCCGAGGTACCTGCACACTGCCCCAGCACTTTGACTGGCCCATGGCCAGGCCCTTTTTGAATGACATTCCTGCTTTGCAGTTTTTGCCATAGGACCTACAGCATGGAAGCAAGCAAAGGGGGCTAGATGTGCCCATTAGTTCAAGCAACAACTTGGTGTCAAAAAAACACACAAAGTTGGGATTTTTAATTTAACCTGAGAAATGGGTATTATTTTCAGACTTCAAAATATTGGACTGTTAAAATTCTAAACTAATTCACAAGAAAATAATGTGAAAAGGATTGTGTTTAGGTGTAGTTTACCTGGGGCAGAGGGGTCTCCACACCATGAAATTCTATCAGCCATATAACCCAACAAGGTGTCCTCCAAGGTAAGGAAATTTTGATTGGATTTTGTGTAACGATGAACAAGGTCACCTGTCTTGCTCCAAAACAGTGACTGTGAAATAAGGTACAACGTCTGGTAAGTGATAGCTATACTACAGTGGTCAGAAAGTTTTTCTGGAGAAAACCAGAAAGTTCAGGATAATGAAGGAATTTCAGTTATATTGAAATGCAGCAAGGTCACCCTAGTGGATCAGTTCTTATTTGAGCACTCTCATTTGCAGAATATTTTGGGTGGGTGTTTGTTTTTTGTTTGGGTTTTTTTGTTGTTGTTGTTTGTTTGTTTTTTTGTTTTGTTTTGGGTTTGGTTTTGGGTTGGTTTTTTTTGGGTTTGGTTTTGGGTTTTTTTTGTTGGTTTTTTTTTTTTTTTTTTTTTGTTTTGTTTTGTTTTGTTTTTTTTTTTTTGAGAAAAGGGACATGTTTAGCTTTGAAAGGATTTTGAAAGAAAGGTTTGACTAGTTTTCATAGAATAGATACCAAATTTGTTGTTTGCTTTTGAGCTGCCCATGGAAGAACAGCTTTTTGGAAGCAGTGCCCCTCTACAGCATGATGACATGCTCCTTACAGAGAGCCAGATGCTCAGGGAATGGGGACATCCCTGTCACTTCATTGGGATGATCCTGGCCTAAGGCAAGCCTTACACAGGGATGATTCCCAATGACAGAGTATGGACAGGGCTTCTGGGGTCCAAAGGTGTAACTGCAGCACTGTAGCAGTAAGTGCAAAAGTAAAAAGCCATCCTCACCAACCTACAGACCCCAGAGTGGTTATGGGTGAGATCCCACTGCTCAGAGCACTGCCCAGACCTGGCCCCCACCACAGCCCACCCTGCACAGTTACCTTGTTACAGGGTATGGGATGACTGGCGAGCTCCATTAAAGGCTGGTAATCTTCTGGTGTGATATTGCAGGGATTCTTGTAAATGAACGCGTCTTTTAATGATTCCCATATTTTTAGACAATCCTTATCTCTGCCAAGAGATGAAAACATAGTTAATAAATGTTTCTGAGTATTTGTGCCTGTGAAAGGTTCACCCTCTGTTGTGGTCAAACACTCTGGACTGGATGTTAGAAGAATTCCAACTATGCTCAGGCACCAAAGACATGATCCATTACAAAAGCAGAATATCTTCAGGAGATAAAGTATATACTGGGGAATAAACAGCTCAAAATGATCTATCTCTCTTTCCTGCATTTCAAATTAATTTATTGCAGTATCCAAATGTCATCTAGGTTTTTGCCCCTTAAAATGATCAGTGCTGATTTGTACAACCAAAAGATCAAATTTCTTGATTATTCATTATTCACCAAATCAAGAGAAGCAAATAACTTCTCAGACTATGGGTTGTACATTTTAAAAGTATGGTCAAAGGATATTGTCCCCTCAGGTACAGCAAGCCAAAAATATGGGCATGGATCTCTCTGCAGAGAGTTTGATCCTGTAATTTTACCTAAAACAAAAGCAGCGATTTAGCTGTTTGGGACCTGAGATTATTTTTATTTATGCACTAATTTGCAGCTATTGACTTTGCTAGAGGCACAGTTGATTTGCTCACATATAACCAAGATGCAGATCAAGTGCCACTGTACAATGCTGTCTGAAACTGAGCCTGGGAGCAGAGACAGGGCACGTCAGCCTGGAGGCTCTGCAGCTAAGTGGCCAACTGAGGCAGCCCTGGCACGTCCCAAATTTCCTGTCATGTCATGTTGTCTGTCACAGGGCCAGCCCCAGTTCCATTAGGGACCACACCTCTCATTTGTATGAACCAAATTTACCTCTTGGTGGATAAAGATGAGTAAAAATTATGATTTTTTAACAGGACTATTCTCTTTTATTCAAGAGCCTAAACACATTTTCAGTTACATCACTGTAGAAATAAGAAGCCAAACTGTGGGTGCTGCAGGAAGCACGGTCATTGTTTTGCTGTTGCAATCTTGTGTCAGCAAGAATTCACTTTTTATTTAGCAGGACTTAACTTGGGTGCATTAAATTTTCTCCCGGAGGAACATTTCTCTGCTGCAAAGCGTAAATAACTCACAGAGACCACACTCCAAACTTTGGTACTTTATTTAGGAGTTAGGAAGCTGTAAATATTTCTTCCTGCCACTCAGGATTACAACACAGACACACTGAATTATCCAGGAGAGAGGGCTCCTGCTGATTGAGGGGTGACATTACAGAATAGGCAGCTGTCCCCTTTGCTCTGCACGGTCAATGGTATCACAAAGACAATTTGTTCAGTTTGGCTGTAAGCACAGGCACATCTCACAAACATTTATATGGCTCACACTTTCTAATTTGTCAGGTGATGTGTCCTCCAGGCAGGACTTTTCCTTTTTTTTTTAAAGCTACTCCTGAAATCTGCTTTATGTAAGAGTGCCAACAGCCATGGGTGACAGCTGGGTACCCAGTGATCTATCATTTCATATGGCAAAGTTTTTATGCCTGGTCTCAGAAGACAAAATATTCTTCAAGAAACCATTAAAAAACCCATACTTTTTTTATTTCCAAAGCAGAGAGGTAGGAGATAGACACAATATAAAGAAAACCATCCAGGTGATTCATGATCATGCCAAGATGCATTGCTGAGCCAATAATCCAAAGCATCAGTGTTTTATCCTTTCAAGACACCAAACTCAGCACTGGACAACGTGTGTCAATGGCACCAATATCTGAGAGAGGAGTCTTTATGCACAGACCTGGCAGAGCTGAGCCAAATTGTATCTTTAATGTCATAAAAGCTGGTAGGTCTTAGCCTGCAAGTGGGGGAGGCTCTTCTACAGCTGCTAATGGGTGTGGTACTGCTGGTTGTACACAGGGAAGAATGGTAAGTCATGAAGATGGGCTTTTAGGGAGACTAGGCAACTTCAGCATTGTTTTAGAAATAAAAATACAGATTGCCAATGTAAAAAAATGCATAAAAAAGCTAAACATCGTTTTCTTTTTGCTGTCCTCACCTATCAATATGGGGGATTTTTTTACAAATGAATAATAATAAATCGTTGATTTGCCACTGGAAAGCTATTTCTCTGATATGAAGCACAGATTTGTGTCTCACATCCTAAAGAGATTACTAGGCACATAGAACTGTGATTTTGGTTTACTTATGATAAGAAGTGAGAAGACTTGAGGACCTGCAAACCCCAGCTCCAGGAAGATGTGCCATTCTTTCCAGTTTCACTGTTGAGGTAGATTCTCTTAATAAATTCTCACCTAACCTTTTTCCAACACAGAAAGAAAATAGTTGTCTGGTGTGCAGCATTTAACTCACACCCAGCAGAGGTGAGGGCAGAGACTTTCTGTAGCTCTGGGCCTTCTGAAACAGTATGAGAAGTTTGCTGGCACGTGGTATGTAAAAATTCCAGCAAGAACAGCTTCAGGCTGAAACAAGAACATATGCCTTGCCAAAAAAAATCGCCAAGAAACAAACTTTTCTCTTAAAGCTGTTCCCAAGTCATAGAGTGTGTTGTGCTATTGTTCCTTCTGGATTTATAGAAGAAAGGAAGGCCTCAAAAGAGATCATCTCCCTACCAGTTAATTAAATTTATCTAATTCAGGTAATTCTGGGGAATACTCTTATTTCCCACACTGCTGTGGGCCTTGGACACCCTATTTCTCTGGCTTTTGTTTGTGTATTTTGAGTTGTATAGAAACTAATTCTGCATCCTATCTGCCAATCCCATATAATCTCTTCAGCCATAATGGACTTCTTCCTTTGAGGATAGCTTTGTTTATGCTGAACTATCTAAGGCATTTTATTCTACTAAAGACTCTGAAATATTGTATCCAAATTCAGTGATATGTAACATACATATACTATAATTTGTGTTTAATTTTTTCAAGTTTTATTTTTATGAGTAGAGTTTGGGCAATGCTGGTAAACCTGAAATAATAACTAACAGAAAGAACACAAGAAATTTTCTGTAAACTTAAAAGCTGCAACATTTCTCTGGAAAACAAGGGCTGAAGAATTTGCCTTAAGACCTTTTTGAGCCAGAGACTTTATCCTGAACTCAGTATAGCATGCAGTTGGGGTTGGGATACAAATAAACTTATCCTTATTAAATCCAAATGTTATACATACTGCAAAGCATATCCTCCATTTGTCCTTACATTGGGGTAGAAATTGCATTTTCCAATAAATTTGAGTATTTCTATCCATTTGCTTTGTATATGAATATCACATTAATCTATCAAGTGAAAGCTGGGGCCAAAAATATTTCCATTAGCATCTATCCCAGCAGCCAAATTTTAATGTGCATATTAGAAAAATGGACAGCTTGTGCATCATTATTTCTTTCATATCTATACACTGGTCTGGCTAACCTTGAAGGAATATCCTTACACTGAAAGGAACAGGATTGCACTGAAGTATCCGGTAAATCATTGTTACTATAGGTTTTTTTTGCTTTGCTTTACAATTTTATTCTTTTTTTTCTCTAACTGGACATGAGGGAGCAAATTCATCCCTAATTGAAACTGATTTAATTGCTTTAATATCAAGGATAAGTTTCTTCCCCACTGATTTCAGTTACACCATGAACAACGTTTTTGTTTCAGTCCAGCACTGGATTGACACAGAATGCTGAAAACATCTTAAGAAGGGCAGTGTTCCCTTGGGCTGTGTTGCCTCTAGTTTTCTACTTAGTAATTCGAGAGAGATGCTTAAAGTATGAGACCCATTACAAATTTACAAATAAAGAATTACTTCCAGACTTTGTTCTGGGGAACTCAACCATCTCTGCCCATGTTTTTAAGTCACCCATCCAGGCAGAGATACGTTTGTGGTGAGACCTGTTCTCCCCTGCAATCAGTATCAGATTTTTCCAAGGTCCAGAAATTTATTTCTAAAACATTGCAATGTCTTCAGGCCAGCATGAGTTTTAATTGTGGCCCTGTGGTGAAGCTCTGAAGTTACAGCTGGAAGCAGTCCCTTGAACCTGTGTACCTAACCTGTGCAGTGATCAAACCTCTGCAATTTGTGTCAGAAAACCCTTCTCTTCTTCTACCATCACTGGCCAAAGCTGTGATGAACCTAAGCACTCAGAAATCTGCCTCTTCCAAAAATCAGCAAGATGTTTGTGCTTATAACACAGCTCCTTAAAGACCTTTGAGCCAGTTTTCACTTTTCTGGGGATTTAAGGCATGGGCTTCACCTGTAAAAGCCCAGATTTCTCAGAAGGAGAATACATATCAAAGGAACCAAACGGTGTAGCAACATTTCTGCATCTAACAGACTCATCTTTGCCTGTGTCAATTTGCCTGCTGCATTGTGGTAAGCTGTGATGGCTGTAGACAGCAGTGAAATTTATATATCCACAGTCAATCTGTTTTTTCATGTGAGTTTATGTGCAGCTATGTCTTTATGTCAGAAATTATACAATGTTTATTCCTGTCTTGAGAGGAAACCCTCTGTAACTCAGAATCCTTTTGCTACCTTTTCTGCCCTAAATATTTCTGGGGTTTTGTTTCTTCAGCTTTCCCTTCCCTGTTTCCAGCCCTGCCGTGTCTCAGTGCTGCTTTGGAGCATGTTTTTTTTCTCCTTGCTGAACACTGCCATCAGGTGGGACAGGGAGCTCTCGGGAGAGCAGCGAGCCCAGCCCCACAGGAGAGGGCTCCTCCTGCCGGGACCCATCCCCAGGGCACGGAGCTGGAAAAGGGAACGTGCATGCAATGGATGGGCTCCATTCGTATTGCCCAAAGCCTCCCACCAGGCATCTCTGTCCTAAAAATCAGGCAGATAGGGATTAAGAGAGGTCAGTCAAAATAGTGTCACTGCTGAGGATATGAGGACACTACTGCCTGGTGGTTTTAGCATTAGGATAATGGAAAGGGGGAAAATTATCAAGGAAAAAGATGAAGGAAAAAATCAGACCTGTCAAACTCAGTGTCTTCAATAGGCACAAGTCTCTCGTTCCCCATTTAGTTTAATTAGTGCAAAGTGTCTGCCACCATATCACTGACAGTAACAGACTTTTTGTCAACATGGAAATGACATGTTTGATTTTTTGGGCAGCTTGGTTTGGTAAGTATTGCTTTCTGCTAATTAAATAGTTCAAAAGCCAGTAAACAAAGCATTGGAAGAACTGACTGGGCATAGAGAGGGAGATCCAGAGCCCCCCTCACAGGAAGATGACTTCTGGAAACGCTGCCTGTAGGCAGAGCAATTAAATTCTGCACGGCAAAAGAGGGGCAGCCTGGAGGTCTGGAAAAAGAAATACTAAGTGAGATTGCTGCTGGGTGCACCTCAGGGCTTTGTATGCTCCTGTACAGCAAATAACCTGGAGCAAGTGACAGCTCCTCATCACACCAGTCCTTCACCTTTGGCAGCAATAAGGAGGTTTTAAGGGCAGGAATGTTTGTGGCTTTGGTTTACAGCTCCTGGAGTGTTTTATGTGAGTCAGGAACTGGAACTGCAGGACAACACTGAGCCTTATCACCCTTCTGGGAAGGGTTGAGCCAAGAGGTGGTGGCTGTAAACACTGAAGGGTTCACCTACACAAGCAGATTGTTTTGCTGCCTGGATTTTAGCCTCCTTAGGTGAGAAAACAAGCTGCTAAAGGAGATGGTGTTTTCAGAGATGCTCTGTAAGGGGAACAGAGCCTCCAGAAGGGCAGAAGTCTTTAAGTACGTACAGGGAAATATTCAATGGCTTAATGCACTTTCACTTTTTCCCACCCATGACATGAACTTGCACTACTTTGTTTTGTTCTGCTTTGTTTTGTTTAGCTTGTTTGGGTTTTTTTTAACACAACTAAAGCTGCTGGGATGTGGTGTAAATGCAGTAATTTGGGAGGAGTCTTTGCCTCAAGGGTGGGCTCAGTAAGCAGGACACAGACAAGGGAACAGATCAGAGATTTAGTACCATCTGTGAATGAGATCCTTGATAATTCCTTATTTTGTGGTCATCTCCTGGGAAGACAGAATGGATCTTTAGCATGTTTTTTCCTTGGACACTTGACACAGACTTTCATTTGACCATAGAGGGAAAAAGGATCTATTCCTCCTTTCCCTATGGATAACTAGAGTTATATTTCCTCATGGTGTTCTGAGGTGTTGAGCAGTTTTTATGTTTTAACCATACCTTGGCAATGACAGCTGAATGATATCACCTCTGAGTGTGGGGTGTTTTCAGACATCTCTGCAGATGTTACTGGAGAACAGAAGCAGGGAAAAGTGGGAGAGAACAGTATTCCCCTTTCAGCAACAAGCTCATAAAAACATTTAAAATTTTCAGTCCTAGGGTGGTGCTGTAATTCAGACAGCCACCAGACATTGCCCTGTAGAGTCAAGTCTATAAAATCAATAAACAAGAGAGAAGGTAAAGTACAGGAGCTGACTGTGCACGACTAAATAGCTGTAAAGAGTTACAGTGAAAAACTAAGTTGCAAAGTATTCCATCAGCAAATACTTCTAATTAACATGTAGAAGGTCAATACAGACAGAATAATATTCTCTCTAGTATCTGGGATTAAAACCAAAGGAGATATTGACTGCAAGGATATTTTAAAATAGTAATGCAATATGTGTCAACGAACCCAAATATGAAAAACTATTTGAAATCCTATGGAATCTTGCAGTAAGAACCATTAAATATCTATACACTGTAAAATCAATGTAAAATATTTGTGTAGATGAGAAATATAGTCATTGAATAACATTTTTTATATGATAAAAACTCAATATAGAAAACTGATAGGTGAGTTGACACATGGCTGTCAAGTGAGAGATAAATTCAGATCCAAACAATGTTTCTGTACCTTAGCAGTACATTGGTGCTGGCCATGGACAAAAGAAAAGGGACCTTTTGTCTTCTGCCCTTTACACTTGCTGGACTCTCAGACCTTGGGTTGCCTGTGGAGTTACAGCATGAGAGGGTAGATTTTCAGCACAGAACTGAGCCTGAGCTTTGCACAGAGCTGGATGGCTTTTCAGAGTGGCATTTATACTAGAGAAGAGCAGAAATATATATCTTAGTGATTAATTTATCTCAAGAACAAATAAATGATAGCTACCCACTGCCCTATGAAGTTTGTCTCTTGCTAAAAGAAAATTAATTCTTTCTAATGAACTTCCTTTAGAAAGAGATGACAACAAAACCCAAATAGAATCCTACCTTACAGCCCAGAGTAGTTATGGAAACTAGCTTTCAGCAGCATGAGAGCTCTTTTGAAGAGTAACCCCACCTCTATATTCACAAGAACTAATCACTGTCTATTTGTGCCTGCTAAACATTATATTCCAGTTCCTCATTAAAGATCCATACAGCATATTTCAATAGAAGTGTACTTTTAAGCAAGACTCAAACAATTGTTAAAATTCATAATGATATCTTTGCTACCAAGAAATTACAAGAACAGTCAAAGTCACTTGTATACATTTTAGGGGAAAACAATTGTAAAAGAAAACATTTTTTATAACCATTGAAGGACAGAAGAAATGAGAAGCAGAGCAATTCTGGTTTCATAAAACAAAGGCTAACACAGAAACGGTATTAAAGTCAGCACACAAGCACATGAAATAGGGAGGGGAACATTAATGGCATACATAAATGTTAGGACTTAGGTATTCTAATAAGAAGTGTGTTATTATGATGATACAGTGCCCATCTTAATGCTGAGAGACAAACCAGATGTAGGAACAAAATATCCACATAATTTTCATTAGAGATGAACCAAAACATTTCCTCATTTCTGTTTATCCTAGTTTCCCAATGGACTTCTTACAAGTCTAAAAGAATTTCCTAAGAAATTAAAGACAAGGCCCTTCTGCTGATCATCCAGTCCAACCTCTGTCTCAGAGAAGGTTGCTCAGGACCAGGATCCATGTAGTTTTGAATGTCTCCAAGGATGGAGCCTCCACAAAGTCTCCAGTCAACCTGTTCCAGTCTTTGATTATCCTGATAGTAAAACCCCCCTCTTTTTCCCTCCCTGTGTCTAAATAGAACTTTCTGTACTTTAATTAATGCCCATTGCCTCTTGTCCTGCACCTGAATACCACTGAGAAAAGCTGGACTCTGTTCTTTACCCCTCTCATCTGGTATTTATCACCTTGAGCCATCCCTTCTCCAGGCTGGGCAGTCTCAGCACTCTCAACACCTCTCTGTATCTCATGATCCTTCACCAGATGTGTTCCAGGTGTGTCCCTGACTCCCTTGTAGTGACAAGACCAGAACAGGACCCAGTACTCCAGATGTCTCTCACCAGGGCTCAGCCAAGGGGAAAGGTCCCCTCTGTCCCCCTGCCACCAATGCTCCTTCTCATGCAGCCCAGTGGCTTTTGTCACAAGGGCACACTGATGGGTCACATCCAGCTTGTCACCAGACCCCTGTGTCCTTTTCCACAGACAGTGCAAATAAAGCCTTTTGTTTGCTCTGGGACCAAAAAAGATGGCACAGCAATGATAACAGATTTTCTTTAGAAAGCGTATTCTCACAAACAAAGAAACACTGTCCTCTGCAGTTTGATGGATATCAAATTAGGAAGCTTTAGAAATCTGCAGAGCACTCTAAGAGGATCTGATGCATTACAATTGGGCAGTACTCTTGTACTCTTCAGAAGACTGGTTCAGTAATGGTTTCTCTCATGTAAGGCATATTTTCTCAATGAAAAAGTAAAAATCAGGTAAGTTTCAGTATAATATTGTGGCTATAAAAAACAAAGCTAGGGTTTTTGTGACACTGAATCAAATCATGGTTATTTAGTATCATGCTTGATGTGAAAGCGTTAACAATCAGTGAACAAACACAAAGAAATTAGATTTAAAATGCCTAGTAAAGCATGAAGGCAAAATGCAAAAGTAAGCACACAACAAGCCCCACATTTCTTTCAGAAAGAAATTGTGCTGTGAATGCAATAGTATCTCACACAAAATCATGGTCCATATGTTCTTTTTGACAAAATATATCTCCATCTCCACAGGCTTTAAAGGAATGGGAAGACAAAATGCATTCATGATTATACAGCCAGGAGACAGAGCTCTCCTGGACATGCACCAACTCCTACTAAATGTAATGGAATTATAAGACTGTTATATATATAACAGAACTTGCCACAATAAAAACAACATTGCTTGATCTAATTATATTTATCAGGGAAACATATCCTGTGCCACACAAGATTGCATGAAAAATGTATTGAAGTTTCACACTTTCAGCTTCATCATCAGGTTTTTGCACTGCTTAGTCAGGCACAGGGGCATTGTTTGGCCTGGCAGTCACATGTGTTATCGAAACTGGTCCCTGTCTGTGTCCTTGGTGCTCCCTTCCTGTCAGAAGCCTGACAAAAAATAAGCTGGCTTGACTTCAAACAATCTTTAAATAGTAGATCCTTGCCAGCTTCTCTGGACAAAACCGTGTGTAATGTGCTCTAGGATGATCCTGCTTGGGCAGGGAGGTTGGGCCAGCTGACCTTCTGTAGTCCCTTCAAACCTGACCCATTCCATGGTTCTGTGAACTGGAGCCTGAGAAGTGACTGCAGATGTGAGGGGGGAGCAGTCACCAGCTGAGAACGAAACTTCTCTCGAGCTGCAAGTGTAAAATCAGTTATTTGTAGATGCAAAAAGGGCATCATTTATGCTTTGGGCATTAGTGACTACGACCTTTAAGATATTGTGTCTTTTCCACTCCTCCCCCAGGTCACAGAGTGCTGCTGGTTCCTGACCTCAGCCAAATCAAATGTGGTGAAGAGGAAACCTAAACCAGTTAACTTCGGCTGCAGCTGTTGCCACCTTTTCTGCCCCAACAGCTACAGAGGTGCCAAACCATGGTGAGCAGCCTCCTGCGAGTGATGGATGTGTGCCCGTGTCTGTCCTCAGGGATCTGCTGGATCCCTGAGCCAGGCAGGCGAGCCCGCAGCCCGGGCCCCGCTGCGCTCCCCGCTCTGCTCGGACCACGGGTGAACTCCTGAAATTCCGCCTTGCTGAGACTCCAGGAGAGACTTGCGAGCGGTTTGTCAGCCACAAGAGGGAGTCCCTATCACTGGGAAGGAGAGGACGAAGTAATTTGAGGTCAAATTATTTCTTCAGACCAAACTGCTTTTGGCTTTATTCAGCCAAAACTACCGTACATACTGATGGACACTCGGATTTTTACAAGTAAAATCGGAACTTCTAGCTTCTGTTAATGTTGAAAAAACCGTAAGACTACCAAGCTGTGATAAACTATTGCTTTGGAGCCAGTATTTTCCACGGAGTTCAAAAGAGAAATATTATTCTTTACTGTCAGTATGAAGGTGTGTGAATCTGTGTGCAGGGAACAAACCCCCTAAAGCCTGCTGCTACACCATCCTCATTTCTTCTTAAAAAATAGGGTTAATATTGAAAATGCTTTATTGAAATGTTTGGTATTCTCTTCCTCTTCCCCGTGAACTTTGTCACGACAAAGTTTATGCGGGGAGACTGAGGAAATTGCATGTGTACAGATGTTAAGAGTCAGCCAGCCAGCAGCAGAAATAAACCTGAGGATTGTATTGCACGCAAGCAGTTGAACAAAATTATCACCAGCAGATGCTGTAATGCAGAACCAGAGAAATGTCCTTTTATGAGCAAGCTCAATGCAGAGTTTTGAGGAATTTGAAGAATAAGCAAATCAACAGGATAAAATCTGGTTGCATGAAGTGTTTACAAAACTCGACTGCAGACAGCAAGAGCCTTTCAGTGGCCCCTCTGGGCTTGGGTTCAGCCCAAAGATTGTATTGGGAAAGAGAAGAGCACGACCAGAGCAAGCTGGCTGGGCGTAGTGTAAGGGCTCCAGGAAAATGAGGGAGAGTGCAAGGAGGTATCCTCAAGGATTAAAGAGTTGTGATAGTGAAGGTGTACACTGACATGTCAGAGGCCTTCTTAAATTATTTACAGCACACAAATGCAAAAGCAGAGCTAAAGGGAGGCTGTAGAACTCTGTTAAATCCATCTGTGATAGTCAGGAACAGTATAAAATCCACAGTCATATGTCAACAATCTCCCTTTTTTCCCAAACCTGCCAGCTATTCCAATTTGTAATATGACATTCCAAAACGTAGTAAATGTCACTAACTACCACAATGAATTGATTTTATGTTCAGAAAATATCATCAAAGGTGGAACCTGGTGACTCTGATATAAAAAAACATAGAAATACATTGAAAATTTAGTAAAATTTATAAACTGATGGAAATGTCCATGAGTTTACTAGAAGCAAACCTTTTTTTAAAAATGCACGTGTCAGTGTAAGACTAAAAGGGCAAGAACAGAATATGGACAAATTTATGAGAAAATGAGAAGATATCTAACCAAGATAACAAAGTTCCCGTGGTGGGAAGTAGTGGCAGGAGCAGTCCTGGCAGAGTACAGGGCACAGCTTGCCCAGCTCATAAGACTGCCCACATTTCTGCAGTTCTCTGTTCCTACTCTTCTCTTTGATGAAGTGTGCCACAGATCCCATACCACAGCAGATCCAAGGCCTACATTAATGATGAAAGAGAGAAGGATGAAAGATCCCACTCTCTGATGCATCCTAAAGGCACCCAGCTCATTATCAGGAAGTGCCAATGGCAGAAGTGGTTGGTTACATCACAAATTGCACAAAGCTCAGCGCAACCAGAAATGAGCAATCTTGGGTTTGATTCCCAGAAAAGCACCTGCATTTAAATCTCCATTCAGGAGACCTCTGAACATTTCAGATGTACATAAACAAGCATATTTTTCCTTCTTCTGTGCTCTATGCTTCAGAAGAAATTGTCTCTTAAATAATAAAATGGAACAAAAAGGGATTCTATTATACAGAAATAATTTAATCTGAAAAAAGTGAGCTGACAGCCACAAAGGTTTTAAGCACTGTTGGATTATGAATAGCCAAAAATATTGTGCTTTGTACCAATAAACTTTTAGAAAACTTGTGATCGTGGATTTGTGATATTTTTAAAACCGTCCTTGAATTAATTGCCTAAACAAATCATTCCTAGGGAAATTTGTGGTACAGATTCAGACTGTGCTGTCAGTGAAAACACGTGGCTGTGGCTGAAAGCACATTAAAACAAAAGTGGTTTTAACATCTTCAGCACCGCAATTTGAATGAAATGAGCCCATGTAATAAAGGCTATTAGGCTTGAAAACAATTTCAGATTTAAATATTGAATGTATAATTCTTTAATAAATGAATTTATGCTTTTAGAAACCTGTATATGATTTTACAAGTTTCAGGAGCTTTTCAGTTTTATTTGCAAAGGAATCCTCCTTTCCCTCACTAAAGCCACACAAATATTTAATGTAAAGAAAGCATGAACAAGTCTCTGTGTGCTCAGGCCATGATCTTCCACGTGACCCTTCAAATACTGCGGATCAGCTTTTTCATACAGTGCAGGACGAAGCCAAAAGAAACCCAAATGCAAGCAAACTGTATACTTTGTTCTCATCAGCTCAATGTCATGAGAACAAGAGGTGACAATTGCCTTTTTAGGGACAAAGACCAGGATGGTTCTGTCACCTGGCCAAGGTTCAGGGGAGCCCCACAGCTCTCAGCCCAGGGTGATGGAAAATTCTGCCAGAGGCTCACTGCAGACACAAAGCTGGGTGGCTGGTGCCACAGAAGGGATGGATGGTTCCCTCCCTGGCTGCTCTGGATCCTGTCCTGAGGGTCTGGGTGTCCCCAGTATCTGCTGGGGGCCCAGGGTAATCCTTATTCCATACTTTGTCTTTCTCTGCACTGAAGGAGATCAGAAAATCAGTTCTCAGCTCTAATACACTGTTGCAGACCTGGGACCATGGAATCTCTTCTGCAGGACAGGAGGGATGGGTTGCCTGGCATGTTGCACTACCTGCTGTGATGAGGATGATGATGGGCAAGGACCACCTCCAGGGGAAGGTGTTTCCAGGGACTGCTGAACTGGTGCTGTGATCCACCTCTATTTCTCGATGCAAGCCCTCTGAGCTCATGAAGAGGTTTTATCCAAATGCTAAAAACAGTTTTGGATAATCCCAAGATTCTTCTCAATGTTTTTCTAACATTTTTGTCTGTCCTATAAATCCGTGTTGAACCTTCTCTTTCCCTCCCTCCTGTGTAGTTCTGCTGACAGGACTGCAGTGTCACATTACAGGATTTTGTCAGATCAGCTTTACAGCAAATTGCTTCACCTTCATGTACTCAAACCTGTTAGAATTCAGCTTTTATTTCAGCTGGCAATGGGGAAGTTGCAAAATCCATTTATGATTCTTCTTTGACCTAGGATTAGTGTTACTTTTATTGCTTCTGCGGGTAGTTTCCTTAAAAAGCCACCGCTGGGGCACCGAGTTTCTGTCTGTACATTTTTCTACAAAACAAGGGTCCTTAACAGCCTGATTTCCCCCTGGCACTGCACACGCAGTGGTCGCGGCCAGGTGGAGGCAGAGACAGTTCTGTTCTCCTGCCACCTGAGGTACGACCCAGACCTCTACTCACCCCAGCTCCGGGTGCTGCGCCGTGATGTAGTTGTAGCATCTTCCCAGGATGACTTCTTTCAAGTTCTTAGTGGTCCCCCTGTCCTTCCACTTCAGCATTTCGGGACTGCCCTCGTGCCTTCCGTGGGTCAGCAGAGAGGCCAGCACGACGGCGAGGACGAGGGCGGCCAGCAGCACCGCGATCCCCACCAGCAGCACCGTGCGCTGCCGCATGCGGGCAGAGCCCTGCTGCAGCGGCATCGCGCCCGGGGCGGCCGCGGCTGCTCCGCTCGGGCACGGCGGCTCCTGCGGCCCCCCCGCCCCGCAGGATGCCCGGGAGGCCGGGCTGACCCCCCCCCCGCCCCGGGTCAGCGGCCGCCCGCGGAGTGGGGGCTGTCCGGGGAGTGCTGGGCTGGCCGGAGAGTGCTGGGCTGTCCGGGGAGTGCTGGGCTGGCCGGGGAGTGCTGGGCTGACCCGGGATCCCTGGGCTGGCCGGGGAGTGTTGGGCTGTCCGGGGAGTGTTGGGCTGTCCGGGGAGTGTTGGGCTGTCCGGGGAGTGCTGGGCTGTCCGGGGAGTGTTGGGCTGTCCGGGGAGTGCTGGGCTGACCGAGATCCCTGGGCTGACCGGGGAGCGCTGGGCTGGCCGGGGAGTGCGGGGCTGGCCGGAGTGCGCTGGGCTGGCCGGGGAGTGCTGCGCCCTCCGGGGATCCCTGGGCTGTCCCCGGATCCCTGGGCTGTCCCAGTATCCCCGGGTAGTTCCAGTATCCCTAGGCTGTCCCAGGAACCCTGGGCTGTCCCCGGATCCCTGGGCTGTCCCAGTATCCCCGGGTAGTTCCAGTATCCCTAGGCTGTCCCAGGAACCCTGGGCTGTCCCCGGATCCCTGGGCTGTCCCAGTATCCCCGGGTAGTTCCAGTATCCCTAGGCTGTCCCAGGAACCCTGGGCTGTCCCCGGATCCCTGGGCTGTCCCAGTATTCCCGGGCTGCCCCGGTATCCTTAGGCTGTCCCAGGGTCCCTGGGCTACCCCAGTATCCCCGGGTAGTTCCAGTATCCCTAGGCTGCCCCAGGATCCCTAGGCTGTCCCAGGGTCCCTGGGCTGCCCCAGTATCCCTGGGTAGTTCCAGTATGCCTAGGCTGTCCCAGTATCCCTGGGCTGTCCCCGGATCCCCGGGCTGACCGAGGAGCGTGGCGATGACCGCGGCTACCGGGGGTCCGCAGGGGCAGGGTCCGGGCCGCGGGGCCGCTTCCCACCGCCCCCGCCCCGCCGGCTTTGGAGCCGAACGAGGCTTTTCGGGGCTCGGGGCGGGAGGGTGAGAGCCGGGATGCTGTTTGCCCTCTGTGCCTTACTTTGCCGAGACCTCCCCGAGTTAAACTTCGGGAAGTCACCGGCGGTAACGCACACAAGTGAATCCCAGGAAATAACTCATAAAGGTCCCGGAGTCCTCCTTCAAATAATTGCAGCGACGTGCTCCATCTAACGTGTGAGTAAAAGATGAATTCAAACCACCCCAGTCTGTTTGCCCTAAATTAGTTGTTTTGTACAAGACAGGTGCTGAATCTGACTTTACCTAAGGCGAGAAGGCAACTTTGCAAAATCAGCTTTGCAGTAGTCATAAAAATATAGTTTGTCAACTCACAATGGGTTATTTTACTTCTCTCCCTTGCTCATGGGCTTGGATTAGGTGTCACATGAATTTCTAAGACATGTGTGTAAATTATGGGTGTTTGAGGCTGTGTGAAATCATCTAAGGAAGCATTAAGTGTTCTCTGCATGGGATGTTAGTTCCTTATTGTACTCTCCAAAGACGGCAATTCTACTTCCATAGTCAAAAAGTCAAAACCGAATAAGACTCAAATCTCAAAATCTTAACAAAAGAAACTACACAATTCCAGAATGTTACTATAAAGTCTTCATAGATTTTTAATTATTACTTACCAAGCATCTGTCTTTAACAGATTGGATGTGATAAAGGGCATTTGTGGCACATCTCACCCAGGCCTAAGCAGTTCTGAAAGACCTGAGAAATGCTCTATGCCATGCTCTAACCAAAGTCTGCACTGGCAAGTGGTATGCTAAGCATATAATGTGAATTTTTCTACTTCCATTTTCCCAGAAATCATGTGAACTTGGCAGAACTGAAACCCCAGTTTTAAAGTGACATATTAGGCTGCCAGACCCAAAGTGGTCAGGCAGTTATAACAACATCATCTCTTCATGAGAGAAACAACGGTGTTCCCTCTATGCCACTGCTTGTGGCCCCTGTGATCCCCACTGCTGATAGTGCACAAAGTAAAGGAAGATCTGTAGGAGACAGTTCAATGAGAATTAACTCAAAAAGTAAGTTATTCCCCATATTTTTTTCAGTAAGTATGTGGGTTTTCCTTGATAGGCTCCACTGATTGTTCTTTATTTTCACCACCCTCTAAATGTGAACATAAGGTTCTGAATGCAAGCTGAACTGTGAACTATTTTATTATATACAAATACATGAGAAGTTCTTGAATTTAATATTTTTGGTTTGTTTTGTTGCGTCTTCTTTTTCCTGTGGTTTCTACTTGCGATTTTAATTCCATTAACTAGGAAAATATGATGGGAAAACCAGCTAGTTATCCTAAGCAGTTTATGCAGTACCACTGCAATCTCTGCTTGCTCTGGGTGTTGAGGATACATAGCTTCAGTAAGTGTAAGTCACTTTGAGAGTGGAAGGACAGAATAGTTAATTTAAGTTTAAAACTTAAAAAAATGCTGGATTTCAGTAGCTTTATTTGTGTAAGATTTTTCTTCTCTTCAGACATGACAATGATTCACCAAGAATGAATAAGTAAATAAGGTGTGTGCAGACTCAGAGGCTCTGGAAGGTGTCCTTGCTGCTGATTTTGTAACACTTTGAACTACAGAAGGAGTGTCAAAGACAAGTAAATGTCAAGCCTCCTTTCAGCAAGCCTTGGCAGCCTAATCAGGGTGAATAAATAGGACAAGCAGAGTTGAGAGGGCAGCACTAAAAAACAGTAAAGCTTGTACTCCCAGTGTTTCAGAAGGTGGAAGATTCTTTCCCAGCATGAATGCAAGCATGAAATCACTCCTTGCAAATTTTCTGGCCCTTGAGCATTTCCACAAGAGGCATGATTAAGATAATAAAAGTGCCTCGGCACAGAGAAGATGAAACAGTATTCCCTGAATGGGATGGGAGGGAAGAACAGAACAGAAAGTGGAATGAGGAGGGCTGAAGGGAGGTGAAAAGAACAGCAAGGGCCTTGCATTCCCTTAGGTCTGTGGAATGAGCTGGATTTCACTTCTTCCCTAAGCAGTTTTCCCAATGCCAATGACCTTAAGATGAATGAATTTATTCCACAGGAATTCAGTTCTGTAAACAGGACCCTAACTGAAATCCAAATTTAGGATTTCCCCCATGATTGCAGTTAAGGGCTCATGAATCTCTATGACTCTTGAACTGTTTTCCTAGTGCTTATTCTTCCATTCTGTAAGGAAAATCACAGTTTTTGAAAACACTGTATCTCATAAACTGATAGCCAACTTCTGGAGTGCTCTGAGCTGTGTGAATTTCCAAGATACCTAATCTAAACAAATCTTTTAATGTTGTGTGTACATTTTGAAAGCCTTTACACTGAATCTTCAGGTGGGATGATTAGAAAGTGTGTGTAAAAGATCAGAAGACAAATATACTTCAGGAACCTAATTGCCAGCCTTTGCCTTGACATGGTGTATCACATCAGGGAACTTGATAAAAATGGTTCTTTATTAAGAACAATTTATCCAACAGCATAGGACTACTGTAAGCCAAAAGCAGCAAGCTCCCACTGCTACCTGAGAATTCTGTGGATGATATTTTTGAAGCAACTAGGGATAAAAGACCATCCTCCAGCTATTCCCAAGGCCTGATCACTCAAACTTTTGATTGTCTTTTTCTTTTTTTACTGTCAAATGCAGACAGTTCTGGCACCCAAAGCATAGCTGAGAAATTTCTGCCATCCTTCATGGCAGAAATTGCTGATAAAAGGTGGTATGCAGCAGGTGTGACTGAATCTTTCCAAAACAACCACAATATCCACAGTGCCACCAAACACTCCCAGTACTGTGGACACCTATAATTTCTTGATGTCACTCCTCTGAAAAGAAGATGTGACAATTTGATCTAAAAAGAGCAGAAGCCGTTGTAATAATTAAAGAAATTATATCTTTCCTGGATTTTATTGGAATAGAATGACTGCAGTCTTCTCACTGCTTCCCAGTTTCACAGGGCAAACGCTGTCATAACATTTAGAGAATATTTGAGATGAACACTTAAAACAAATAGGTAAAAGGGCTGGGACAAGGAAACCAGCTAGCACAAATGACAGCTGTGAAGAAATATGTGCCATCTAATCACACACACCAGCTCCAGCAGAAAAAAGCCTTTGTAACTCAGTGTCTGGGCATCCAGTTCAGCTCTTCCTTCTTTCACCTCCTCTGCAGTTGCTGCTAAAATGTAAATTTTCCTGGGTAGCTCTGCTGTGGGCCCAGTGCATGACCTGCAATATATAGGAATTATTTAACCTATAAGTTGCTCTCTAATTTCCTGGTGGCAGCCCACAGTACACCTAACCAAGAGCTATAGGCAGGAAAAGAGACTGGCAGAGAGACAGTGGTGCCTTATCTCTGAACCTGCCCTTGTGGCCATCTAAAGCAGATGAAAAATACCCCATTTGTGTCTTCTGCAAAACCACAACTGCTGCTGGGAACACAAGACATACTATATATACTCCTGCTTACCAGATCAGCTTCCTGGAGTTGGTCTGAGCATCAGCATTCCTTTCCCAACCCCAAATCTTTTTTGTTCACCTGGTTGATGTTATATAGTTTTCCTCTTCAGTATTGTCATACTGTCTTTATTGATCACTTGATGTTACTGCACACAGATTTCTACTCTAATTACACTTTGCTTCTCCTGTAAATTTTTTAAGATTAATTCTGATGACAAAATGTTTCATTATACATTCAACTTCAAGTATCAGATATCAGGGAGGGTTAATCCCTTCAGAACAGGGTAGTGTGGCTTCCATTCACAGAAATAACAAGAACAGGGCTTCTGCAGCTCAGTACATAAGATTCTGGTTGAAAGTGGCTAATTAGTTAACAAGAATTTGGGGGGAAAAGGCTGACAGAGGAACAGAGAAGCAAACCAAATGATTTCATGGGCCTCCTTTCTTTTGTAAACTGGGCTCAAGGGAAATTCTCTTCCCACTTGCAAGGCTGCAAACAGCAGTGACACAAAGTACTATGCTGTGCTAAATAAGTGGCACCACTTGCTGCAGGTGCAATATAAAATCTACCTGAGGGATGAGGTAACTGGCTGTCAGACCTTTGCCAGCTCATCTGATACTACAATGTTCCATAATATTTTTAAATATTTTAATCTCTTCAGCATTTTTTTCAATTCTTTGAAAGAACACTGCCTGCTTTTCTCTTTGTGCTTTTCTCTCATAAGCCTTTTTGTGTTTCCTGTGTGGTTTGTATACAAAGGGCAGAGCTCTGCTGGCACACAGCTGCCCTGCATGAAATTGTGTAGCAAGTGTAGAGACAGATTTAGCTTCCTCCAAGAAACTAAAGCTGAGGGTTTGCTGCATTTATCTTATAACTTCGGACTACTATATTGAATTCCTATTGCTTTCAAATGTTGATTTAATTTGTACCTGTCCTAAGTAGTTCACTGAAGCAATCACCAATGTAGATGTAAAATTGACCATTGAGTTTATAGACACATAACTGCATTGCCATTGTTTTATTTTAGACACTTGCAGCTTTTCAGATCTCTAAGATTTCAGTCTTGAACTCTTCTTCTAAGTGTCCTGAAAAGTTGGAGAGAAATTAGTTGTGCACCAGTCCTCGAAGCTAGAAATGCTTTCTGTGTGTTGGTGGGCCATGCACATTGTCTCACTGCTACTGAATTTTTGTGAGAGGGTGCTCCTCAACTAATTTGTTGGGAAAATCAATAATTGCTTAATTGCTATCTTCCTCTGAGTGGACACTTGTGGACTTGCTAATGCACTTGTGTTTAAGCACCCAGGACTTCTCAGTGCAAACAGAAACAGTACCCGATCTTAGGCATCCTTATCTTTAAGAATTACTGTATAGAAATTGGTGTGAAACTACTTTCCAAGTCCAAATACCTATATTATTCACAAATGTGACTATGCACTCTCTGAGTGTTCTCAAATTTGCCACTCTGTTCTTATTTTTGCTGCAAGTAAGGTCATCATAATGAGTATTACCCTTCCTTAGGAAGAAGGAGAGGTATGGGGCAGATCATTGCCATTACCTGCTGCTGTACCTGCAGCCACCTGGGCAGGAGAACACCAGCTCTCATCACTGTTATTGCTGCCCCTAGTTGTGGATGCACACACATTGCTCTGTGCTGAGGGTACATTTTGGGGCTAACCCCCTTGGGTTTGGCACTGGGAAGTCATCCAGGCTGCTTCATGCACAAGTCCTCCAGAGAGTGCTGCAGGTAAGAGCAGACACACCTGACCTGTTAGGTTAATGGTTGGACTCAGTGATCTTAGAAGCCTTTCCAGCCTAAGGGATTCTGTGAGTCTATGAACACAGGGCAACAGGCTCAAACTGCTGGAACCAGGGCACAGAAATTCATCCTAGAAATTGATGAGTCAATATTTGTAATTCACCCACTACAGGCTGCTGGGACTTTCCATCTCTTTCACTTGTATCACTTTTAAGCAGCCTGTTTTTCCAAGTGGAAGATGATTTGTTTTGTTTCATGCACTGTGGAGGGGTTGGGGTGGGGAAATGAGAGTGCTGCTCAGCCCATGCTGATGAGCACAAAGCCTGTGTCCTCTCAATAATGCACTCTGCTCTCTCAGCTGGAACTGACTGTTTTTTTCCTATGCCTTCTCACACAAGGAGAGTGTGGGAGGACCAAATGTCACCACTGTGCCTTGTAGCTTTTTGTTAGTGACCTTCTTACGACCCTGCATGCATGCCTGGCTATACAGGATGTAGTTGCTTCTCTAAACTTGAGCAGGAAGTTGAGGGTATAAGGAAAGAAAAAATAACAATACAGATAAAATCTAACAAATATGATAGTGCTTCTGCTTTCTGTGTAACTAATGTGGAAAAATATATGAATAAAGAGCTTAATACTGGACTGCATCCCAAGACTGATGCACCCATTTTGAACTGTAGAACCAGAAAGAGCCAGCACTACAGTATATGACAAAGCAACATCTAAAATGAAAACTCTTGATTCAAGACAAAACCCTCCTGTACTGGCACAGGTTCACACCAGTTTCCTTCCTCCATTCCTTTTCCCTTCTCTTTCTCAAATGTGATACTTGTGCACTGCTGAAGGGCAGGATGGCAGATGACATAAGGTCACCAGCAGAAAGCCAGCTGATTCTTGTGTGAGTCACTGGATGGATGGTCTGGTCCAGCTTTCAATCACCTGTCAGATCTGCAAATGGGAAGAAGCTTACACAGTGGCCAGCGGAGCTGCTTGGGCTGCTCATGAAGATCCCCCTCCATGGTCACAGCTCTTTTGCCATCTTCTGCAGCTCTCTGCCTCTGCCTCACTTCTGCAAGTTTGTGTGTGCAAACCAACCTCTCAGGGCAGATCAGTCCAGTGCTCTGGCGCTGGGCACCAGCAGTGGCTGGGTTGTCTTTCAGTGACCTGGTACAGTAGAGAAGTGGTGCTCCCCTGTGTTTTATGGGGAATGAATCGATCTAGTAGTATCTCATGGAGTCAGTGACCCATTTCTAGATGTCAATCAGCAGGATGGGAAATTTTATTATCAGAACAGACTATTGGTCAAAATTACTGCTTTGGGAATGTTGAAAAATGGCTTTATGAAGGAGAACAGATACAGAACTGTAAATGCACTAAGTTTGCTGTGACAGAAACATTTGTAACTGCATGACTGTGGTTTCTCCAGAGACCTGGTGGGTGTGACCCAGGATGTGATGTTCAGGAACCATTGAACATCAAAGGAGGCCAAGACAACAAATTGATTCAAGGACAATATCAAAGCACAAGAGTAGCCTATTCCAAAGGGCAGGAAGACAAAGCTGTGGCAGGAGTCCCGCTTGGCCAAATCAGGAGTTCCTGACCGAGTTCAAATGTTGGAAGAAAGAATAAGGGGAGAGCAGAAGCAGAGATGGACTGTCTGGGAGGAATGTAGAAGCATTTCCCAGACTGTTAAATTATGCGGCAAAGCTTATCCGCATGCCCACAAGGGAGCTTGGAGAGACAATGGCAGGGTGGGGAAACCAACTCATATTCTTCCTGGGAAATATTGTGCAATGCAGGAGAAAAGCAGTTCATGATCACAGAAGACTTAGATGTTTAGGAGGGGAAGCAAAAGTGAGACAAGAGGGATTTAGGCAGACTGTGAGGAACAAGAGTGGTAAAATAGAGAGGTAAGGGACTTAAAGGGGCAACTGCACATGAACAGTTGGCTGGTCAGTTGGTGTCCTAGGTTACAATGTAAGATGTGCCCAAAGTATGTATTCTATCACCATCTTCAGGAGCTGTTGGAACCAGGTGGGGCAGTGTTTCCCTTGCCCCCTCCCTCCAGACTATCTTCTGTTATTGGGCCATCAATGCCTTGCCCATGATTCACAGGTCACTCCCTCTGGGAGCTCTCTCTGTTTAATGGGCAAAGACCCATTGCAGGACTCATAGAATGATATCTGTCCATTGTGAGATGCTCCACCCAGGAGGAGGAACCAAGCATTCCCACCTGGATATAATCTGGGATTTGGGACAGCACAGGAGGCCTTACCCACTGAATTCCCAGAGGAGAAGAGCTGCCAGGCCTTTTTACAGGACCACTGCTTCAATAAGACTGCTTCATCTGGACTGCTACCACCACCCTAACTAACAGGGTGGCGGGTTGTATTCTGACTCTGTCAGTGGGCTTTTATACTATTGATTTTATTTTACTTTTTTTTCCCCTCCTATTAAATTGTATTTCTCACTTGGAGTCTCTCAGTGGTTTTGCTTTCAAACCAGCACAGTTGGTTTAGCTGTGCTCTGTGCCTGATAGGGTCATTCTGTCCTGACTTCTCCAGCTCCTTCCCAGCTCTTCCCTGGGTCATGGTTTTCCAGTCAGTGTGCCTGGGTGTGTAGGGAGTGTGAGTACAGCAGTGGGTCTGTGCCCCTGGTGCTGGTGGCTGCAGTGAGTGTGGGAGTGACAGTGTGAGCAGGTGACATTGGGAGCAAGGGCGTGAATGTGTCTCTAAGGGTCCATTCTGGATGTAGCAACACCTGAAGGTCTCTAAAGTCAGGAACTGTGGGACCAGGGGAGTTGTAGCTGGCCCTCGGTGTGTGACCGACAAGCAGGGAAGAAATTAAGAAGGCCAAACCTAAATCAAAGTTAAAATTGCTGAAGTGTGGAAGGACACCAGGAATGGCTTCCACAGACACACATAAAGCTGAGCAAACACCAAGAAAAAGATGGAGCCACTGCTGAACAGGGCAGGGGACCCAGTCAAAGAACACCAATAAAGCAGAGGTGACTAAAAACTTTTCACTGGCAAGGTCTATTCTCATGTCTCATAGGGTCTTTGTGCCTGCAACACTCACACAGTTTTGGGCAGAAAATGACAATCCATAGTAAAGACTGAATTATGGACCATTGAAGCATGCTTGTTGAATAGAAGTCCCAGATGAGGTACGTCTGAGGGTCGTAAGGACAAGCTGGCTTACGTCACTGCAAAGCTGCTCTTGTCTTTGAGAGGTGCCTCAACCTATGATTCTGTGAGGCTACCATTTTGTGATAATGGTTTGAAGAATTTTTTCTAATGACCAACTAGTGGAACTAAAGAACTTTATCAGACAGGTCCCCAAAGATACTGGGATTTAGCAAATTGAAGACAGATGGAAAACTAGCTAATGTTTCCTTGAAGAAAATAGCTGATGTCAGTTACATATAAGAGAAACCTCCAGGTAGCTGAAGGTTGACTGTGAATGCAACATGCTGTGGAGTAGTATTTGTGCTACCTAAATTAGAATTTAAGTGCTCTTGATTAAACACATTAGGCATCAGGTTTTAAAATAAATACATCCATTATGACTGCTAAAATTCTATGGATGGCTAAGGATGTTATTAAAAAAACCCTGCCTTTCCAGTTAGGCATTAGTGTCATGAGACAAAAAAGAGGACAATAATGTGTGACAGGCCCTTCCAGAAAGAAAACATTTAGTCATTGCCATTCTTGGAAAACTTAAAATATCACTGAATGATGTAGGGATGTCTGCAGGTTATCTGGTCCCAGCAATTGCTCAAATCGTGGTTAAGTATAAGTTAGATTTGGTTCCTCAGGGTGTTTTTCAGTTCTTTAGTTTTTCTCTTCTACCTCTATGGATGAAGAGTCAAGAATATCTTTGGGAACCTACTCTCATGGTTATTTTTTTGATGTTTAGTCAGAATTTCCCTTGTTTCACTGTTTGACCATCGTCCTTTGTCTTTTCACTGTGCATCCCTTGAAAAGAGTATAGGTTCATCTTCTTGACAATGCACTATGGATAGTAGAAGAAATTATCCTTTCTGGATAACTTTCTGATATTATTTTGGAAGATTTGTTGCTATAGCATACAGAATTGTCTCAGGCAGAGCTGTGGTGTTCAGATTTTTACAAGATTCTGACACTCACCACAGGATTTTGTAAAGATTTTTAAGAAATGCTTGCTTTTAGATCAATATTTTTGGAAGAAATTGATGAGATTAAGGGAAGCTGGAGTAAAGAGTTACAGCATGGCTGTGTCAGGATAAATTAGGCTTTTTTTCCCCAAAAATTATTTCCATTAGGGGTTTGGTAAAGCAGAAGTTATGGACTCTGAGTCCTTGAGTCCTAGAATACCATCTCCATCTCACCTTATTTGTGTCCTTCCAAATGTCCTTACTTTCACATGGAAGATCACAACTGGAATAAGAAAGGAAGCAAAATACCTTTTCTCCTCTTCAAATACTGTCTTACAGCATTGAGGAGAAATCTTTTATCAGTAAGTGCTAAATTTTTGTGATCAGTAAATTAACTTACAAAATATTTCTGATTGCCTGGTAACTTACGTTTATCTTCATATGGATGGTTATATCTGTATATATATATGTTAATTTTGTGTATATATATATATATATATATATTTATATGTTAATTTCTGTCAAAATCTTCTCGATCAGGAAACTTCTACCAGACATCCCAGAGAAAACTACCTCAAATTTTTTATATGACATTGTTTCACACTAGGTTATGGAAACAGCATAAGAGATAAGAGCTTTTCAAGGCCAGTAACAGCTTAAGATTCCTGAATTAATTGCTTGCTTTTTCCATTGGTGTTGTGCTCTACTGAAATGGCACTGGAATGACATTTTAAATTCTTTCTAGGATGTGATTTATGAACAGTCATATTATTTCAGCAGAATCAAGCAACTGGTGAGATGCACTGACAAGAACATAGACATACCCTGAGCAGTCTCAGAAGGGATGACATCTGTCCTTCAGCTCTGATTTGACTTTGATCCAGTTATGACTGCCTTACAAATTAATACAATATGACTGGATGTGCATTTAAAGCCCATGTCCAGGGCAGGGTTGTTTGGAAAGAGCTGCTCCTTGATCATTCTCCATGCAGAGATGCACAGCCTGGTTCCTCTCCCTTGTCTGTGTAAGCAGCCCCAGCCTCTCCCGTGTTGGCTGTGTGAGCTCGCTTGTCGCCAGCTGGAGCCCTGACAGCACTGGGGGTGCTGTTCTCTGTGAGACAGGGTAACAGACACCAACCACTGATTTTTTTCTTTGTTTATTGTAAACAAAGATTCCCCAAGGGTCCAAAACATTCTCCCTTTTTGGACCAAGTGTCTTCCTCCCATTTCTGTGCTTGTTTCCCCTGCTGGTTCTCTTCAGTGTCATCCCATCTGCTCCTTCCCCTTCTCTTGGAGAGCCTGGCACTTCTACAGGTGCATCCTGAGCTTTGCTGCTCCTGAAGAATTTCCTGCTGCCACCACTGCTGCTTCTTGTATTTTGCAATTCCCAGTTTCTTTTTTCTTTAGCCAAAGTGGTGGGTTTGTAACAAAGCAATAGCTGGGGTTTGCACATGGATTTTGTCAAGAAACAAGGCAACATGCCAAGAGAGCTACAGACAAACATGCTGCTCTGGTGGGGAGGGAGTGGAATTGCTCCAGAGCAGTTTGGGGAAAGAGGTTGCTTCATTCTTTTGTATCACCTTCACTGCTTTTTGTTATGCCTTTTTATTGAGACATGTCAGAAAATGATGTTCTAGGCAAACTAGAAAAACACATTCCAAAGTGTACTGTTTAAAGCACTGCTCTGCAGAGTGGGGGACTCATGTTTAATGAGTCATTCATTCTATCTGAATTGGGATATCAAGAAAATATTTTTTACTTAAGACATATTTAATTTATTAAAAAAAATGAAACAGCTGTGATAGTCACGTTTGCAAGTCAGTAAGAGCTGTACCAAAGCATCACCCTATCAGTGAGGGATCTTACCATGATTTCTGATGAGGCTGATGTACTTTTTTTGTGCAAAGCATTTCTCAAGGTTTAATTCAGTGCAGAGGAAAAACACATGCAGCAATCCCACCAACCTTCATGCAACTGAGCTTGTTTTCTAGCCAGTACTAATTGTTATGCTGCTCACACATCCTGAAGAGAAATACCCATAAGGCTCCCATCCCACTGAGGCAGCCAAGGAAACAAAGTTGATACAGAATTAGGCTCCCCAGCTCCAAGAATGCGTGAATAGCACAATTACCACTGAAAGAACTATACAGGGTAGGTATGCCACTTGGAAAGGCTTAATGTGATGGCTCAAAGGTCAAAACCACAAGAAATTTGACAAAGATCCTCTCTACTTGACAATATGTAAAATATGCTTTTGTATGCATGTCCAGAAATATTTGTCTGGGTTTGATGCTGCATTTTACAAGACTATTGGTTATGCTTACTGTCCATAACTACTTTTCAAGTGATATTTGTCAAGTGATACATGTCATATAACCTCATGCTGATGTGCAATGGTGACAGAAAGTTCCAGGTGAAAGCCCAGAGCATACATTCTGAGTTGTGGAAATAACAGCTCTGGATTTTCTGGTTCATTTCTTAAAAGCAAAGGGATAGGTAAAAATGGAGCTCAACACAGGGCAGCATGTCCTAGATCTGGAATCTGGTATCAGAAGATTAAAATTTCTGTGGGCTACTCAGTTCTACTCATTTGCTTCTTTACTTGCTGCTCTTCAAAACTGCACAGAGTGACCTAGGAGATTTTCCACATCTGTTCCTTGACACAGAGTAGCAGATAGAATGCCTGTAATTTTTTTGGCACTCTGGACTTACCTGCAGCAAATGGGAAATAAAAAGAAAATCTTCCTGCAGTTCGGTAATCCAGAATTCACCACAGTCTTGATTTATAATTCTGGTTTCTGCCTACAATACTTAGACTCTTTGTTAATTATTAGCAAAGCATTCATGCCTGATGCCAGACCATATCAAGTCTAATCACTGAGAGGTGCCCAGACAAATGCAGTTACTGGGTTAAAAATATTTCTTTGTTATGTATTGTAATGAAGGGCATAAGGTACTCCAGACATACTGGAGGAATTCTGGAGGATCATCTCTGTCTGCACTTATGGAATTTACCACACTTACTGCTTCCACAGGTGCTCCTAGTCCCAGGTGAGAGACCACTTACTTCACAGCACTGCCTGCTGCTGGAAGGAAATGTGTACTCTAATTTCCACCTTTGTTTTCCTCTTACCGAATTTCCAACATCATTTTCTGCTCACATATTTTGCTAAAAATACGAAGTAACTCATCTGAAGGGAGTTGTTCACCTTGGCTGTGGCTGCAGAGAAAGGGAGAAGGCAGGAGGAGGGGGCTGCCAGGCAGCACGGCCACTCTGGCACGGTGTGAGGGGACGTACGTGCCACACTCCCAGGCTCCAATTTCCTGCACCAGTCTCCCTGCCAGCCTGCACTGGAACTGTGCTGTTGCTGTAAGGGAAGGAAGATCCCTTCATAATTTTCAGGAAGCTAGGAAATCAGATGCCTGCAGATTATAAGCAAAATTTGACAGATTATATTCTTTGCCTTTTACATAAAATTGCATGTAAATTTAGACTGGGCAGAAGCTGGAATTAGGAAAAACCTGAAAATCAAAAAAAAAACTTGTGAAGTGTTTAAGCCACCCTGACATTTGGCTAAATTAAGATACTGTGCCTTCCCATGCTGAGCTATTTAAAACCAAACTTGTTGGTTCTGCTAAAAGCACTCTTCTCCCACTTCACACTATTGCTGAAGCAAAATACATCAGAATTATTTCTAGGTAATTCAGTTGAGAAGAATACTATCAAAAGAGTTAGCTTTCATACAAAAAGCATTAATCAAATTCTTGAGGTTTCAGGTAACATTTCATTACATTTAAGATTGTTGATTGAAAACGTGGTCGTGTCAGCTGAATATCACATCAAGACTAATATGACAAAAATAAACACAGGCAGTATAAAAAGGGCAGAGAGGTGATCAAGTTGTCCTCGCTTTATTCTCACAACTTTTTACTCCAGAGCACTGAAGAGTTTGCATTTAAAAATAGACAGAGCAGGTGTGAGCAGATGCATATGTGTGCATGCATGTACATGCTGGAAAAAGGAACTACTCTGAATTAGAGCTCAGCTTCTGTCAGATGCAGTGACTAAAATGCATGTAGCAAAAAGAAAAAAGGTAGGTTAGCACGAGGGGACATTATATTACCTTCTACATAGGAATGAATAGTATGAGATAACTGAGTTCTTAAGTGGTCCACAAAATGGGCACAGCAGGAAATACTGCCTTAGTCTCAGTAGCTTTCACAGGTGTGTCTGCAGAAATGCAAACACCTTGTAATGCTCCTGTACATGATGTTTTCATTTGCCATAAGTAGTTGGATATTAATAGATTTACACAGGATTTTGGCATTCAACGGGACTCAAAATTAAGTGATACATATACTGTTTTCATCTGAAAAAAAAACTTTCTCCCTCGAATTCACATCTGGAGACAGCTGTTTCTGTAGTACTGCTAGTACAAATATGAATAGTTGAAACATTTTGAATCTGTATTTGTGAGCTTAACCAGGCCTGAATGAGTTTAAGGAAAAGAGCAGATGCCTTTTGGACAGTATGATTTCTCCACATTTGGCACAGCTCTTACATGAGACATTGTTAATCATAGCATTTCCTGAGCGTTCAAGACATAGCACAGGCTCACCTGGCTGCTTGTCACCACTTAAGTGGAACATATATCTGTAATTAGTACTGTTTCACATCTTTATGGATGTAGAAATAAAAAAAGACATGTTCATGTCTCTCTCTCCCTCTGGGAGTAACAAATGACCTTATTGTTTCTTGCTTTGCTGACACTTCTGTCCCTCAGCTTCCGAGATGCCAGTCCCACTGTCCTTTTGCACAGATTAAAGCCATTATGTTAAACTCAGAACAAATGATTCACACTCAGCTTTTTGTTTGCTGCCTCTGAAAAATCTCAGAAAACCTATGCACCTAGAGCTTTGCCTTGTTGGTTTTTTTACTAGCTGTATTAGTTGGTTAGCTAAAAATCTTTACAGATCTTCCTGAGTTTTTAAAGCAAGTTTGAGACACTTTATTGAACAGGTACTAAAAAAGAAATTGCTGTCTTTGCTACTGAGTTGAAGTAATGGAAAAAGAGGAACATTAGAAATAATGAAATATGTTTTTGACATAAGGTTATGCCTTCTTGTTTAAATTGTAGCTATCCTCCTTGGTATTTTTTTTTTTTCCCAAAAGAGAATTATTTAGCACTTTCTACAGAGTTTTTGGTACCATGTGTAGCTGGCAGCACTGACTGTGCTGCTGGAGTCAATTACATGCAGAGGCTGGAAAGCTTTCCTAAGTTGGAAAGCCAAAGTTGGCCAGCTGGGATGCTTGGCTTGTGGATGGAAGTTGCCTAAGAGGCACAGGGCTGGTTAATGGGATTAAGCTGCTCTCTGGGTCTCCCACACAGGTCTGTAGGTAGGACACCCCAGCCCTGATGATGGCTTGGACACCTGGGAGCCTCACGCACACTATCTCTACAGCCTGTGGCCCAAAATGTGTCATGATGTGATCTGCTGTGGGCAAATAGAAGATTGATCAAAATTGCTTGGCTTTTGTTATCTGAGATGTGACTGTGTTACAGATGCCTTTCTTACTACTCTGGGGGCTGCTGTAAAAGATAATATACGAAAAAACCCAATAAAAAATGAAGAGCATGTTCAAGGAACTAATCAAAGGACTAAAGTTACAGCACAGATAGGGAACAATTATGAGGCCAGATTTAATAATACAGCCCAGATTTTCAAAGGTGTGTAACTTCTGATTTCAGTACTTTTGTACTTTCAGTACTTCTTTGTGTCTGAAACAGATACAAAAATCCTTCAAGCTGGAGCCTAAACCAACCTGTGACTTAGGCAAAGCCAAGTATGTGTGCAATGTAAAGAGGTTTGCATTAAGACCAAATTAAAGATTATTACAGGCAGGGAAGCCAGACAAATAAGCAACTACAACATATTGTAAATATTTTATCTTTCAAACATACAACACAATACAGTTGCATCAGGGATTGAAAGGATGTAAATCTACTATGGACCCTGAAATCAGATTCACTGAGATAACAGGCACATCCTCTCCAAGTTTCCTGGCAACCAGTCAATACAAACACAAATAATACAGAAGCTAACACAAAATGTATAAAAAATATCTAAATTAAGTTATTCTCTAATAGAATGACTATTTTTTTCTGAAGATTTATGTGTCATCCTGGTAGCTGGATGTCTTGGTGTTTTAGAGGAGCATCTAGTTGGAGCACTGGAATTCACACAAGTAACTCAAGAAACCTTCAGGTTGGCATCTGCTCTCTCCTCAGCGTGTTCTGAACCCTGCTATCCGAGTTCACTGCTAGCAGGCCAATGTCTGACTTGGCAGGTTCTTATCTGAATTTGATATACCATAAATCACAACGTGGTGGAAAAACTGCGGAACTTTCTAGACCTGGTATTTCTGACTACTTGCTATCCAGTGGCCAGGAAACAGCCAGCTGAGGAACAGCTGTGAGGATGAAGAAGCAATTGATATTTTGTGGTAAAATACTGCATTCAAGTATGCAGCCAGAATCTTGCTGTACCCTTGTTTTTAAGTTTGGCCTATGAACTGGACCACTTACGAAAATTAGTTTAATTTTCCATTGTCTTACCTATTGCATCTCATATCAAGTGAGCAATCTAAGATCTCTCCCACACGAATTTATGTTTTGCCTTCCCAAAACACGACAATCAGTCACTTAGTTTCCAAGGTCAGATGCTAGGATGGTTTTACAAACAAGTAACCTCTGTGGGTGATGCATGACAGGCATAGTATCATTTTTCTTTCTGAAATATGTGAACAGGAAGTATTATTCTCAGTTTAATTCTGGAGAATAAAGAGAAGAGAAAATAGCAACAAACTTCTTCTAGAAAAAAGAGAGAAAATGAAGGGTGAGGCTTTCTAGCAGCAGTGGAATAATTTTTTATACTAAAAGAAGCCAGTATCTAATATGCAAGGTTTTAATATGCAGGTTTGCCAGTCCCAAAAGTAGGGTGAAACTGCTGTTAGAAATTAGCTGAAGCCAAATCTATAGCCAGCTAAGGCAAACAGAGGATATGGATTCAGTTGATTAACTTAGTACACTAAAGCAAATCTGAACAAAAAGCCTGCAAAAGAAACAAACATGAGCTTGTTCCAGCTGCCTCCTCTGTCTGAAGATATAGGTCCTCTTTGTGCTGCTGGTGCAGATCTGAAGAAGAGAAAACAAACAGGATGTTCACAGCACAGAGCTGAGTTAGGATTCTTTTAAATATCAGAGGTTTGTTGCCAAGGGTAAAGTTTGTGGCCTGTCTTTATGTAAGCCTGCCAACAGATTCCCTTTGGCTGTCAAGTTTCTATAAACAGAATATCTTTGCAAAACCCCGGGAACTCTTTTTTTCTACCTTTACACAAGAGCCTTCTTGTCTCTCCACATCCATTTGCTGTCTCTGGCCTTATGCTTGTGATTTTACAGGGCTCTTCTAGATAGCAGAGCACGAGGAGGACTGCATTTTTACAGCACTTGGTGCAGTAGTATCCAGATCCACTTCTATGTCCCCCTGACATGGCAATAATGCAAGTAATACACACCAACACCAACAGCTTGCATCTGGCTGCCTTCCTGCTTACATTTGTAAGCCATCTCTGCCATCTAGTGGGTATTTTTTACTAACACCAGGGTGTCACCTTAACAAGCCGAAGTTCAAATTTGACTCAGCAGGAACATAGTTCAAGTCTGGAGAGGAGTTAAGAGGCACCACCACCATGCAAGAAGCCCCAAGTACATTACAGCACCTTCTAGGACATCCTTCTGCTACCCTGACCCAGCTCTCTCCTTTGCTATGCCAATGTAGCAAGAATTGTGACATAGAAAGTCACCTGTCCAACTCTGATTTTGGACTCAGGACATTATTTCTGGAGGCTGAGAGGGCAGCTATCAGACTTGCAATAGCAAATGGCCCTCGTGAAAGGGGATGCATGAGACCCTGCATGCCTGTTCCACTGTTTACTATGGAAGTATAAACACTGAGAGCACCTCAAAGGAAACTTTCCTGCAAAGGAAACTTTTCCTAACAGAAAATATACCCACTGCAGCTAGTGACACCCCTGCTGACCAAACTGCCCCCAGGTCAGTTAATGAACCATCACAGAACAGGGATCCATCCACACAGAAAACGTACCTAAGAAGATAATTATCAAATCATTTATATGCAGCTGCTTAAAGCTCTTTCTGAAAATAGTTTCAATGGAAGTGGTGTTATCTATTACAGAGAATTAAGTGATTTTGGGAAGAATGTAAGTATTCATTGGCTTGAATTATTTAAGTTACATTTCAGGGAGAAGCAATCATAGTCTTGCATTCAGATTGGGAATTTCTATTGTGATTTGGGATAGGTATGAAATTAATCAAACTTATTACAGTGCCATGCATACAGGATGGAATACAGTGCTCATGAAGGAAACAAGCAAGGAAAGTTTTCCTGAGGAGGATGAGAACAGCTGAGTTGGTCAGGAGTTACCCAAGGAGGGTGTGAAATTGGTATTTCAAATACACCAGGGATTATGTTACTTTGAGTACCGACATGGACGGAAAGGAAGGGGCGGCTGCTCCCCTGCTTACACACTGCAAGCGCCATGTGGCAATACTGCAGAACTGCATGCTCATCCCTTAGCTGAAAGAAAAACACATTAATGGTTTCCAAAAAACCTTCTCATCCAGGTTTCCTCAGGTGAGTAACGTATCCACATCACAAAACTTTGAGGAAAATTATTTAAAACCTGGGAGAGGAGAAAAAGCTTCTGTTAAGAGCTGAGTACAATATTGTATTTTTCAAAGTCGTGTGAAGTGCTTTTTCTTCCAGTTTGTTAATATTGCCACTATGTTCATAGCTATTATTTTGAAGGGGATAACTCTATTTTCATTTGACATGTGAAAAAACCCTCATCATTCCGTGGCAGAACAAGGAAGCCCTATTTTAATCCACTGTGCAAGTAGCATTTTGTAACCAATCAAAACCCTAACAGGAGGTCTGTTTTTTGATGTACTGCCTAGGAGAAGTCTGGAGCTATCAGTGGTATCTATAAACCCACCATTTTCATGATATTTGTATGCTGGTGCCAGGATATGATTTGCATGTGAGAATACACGTTGCATTGCAAGATGAGTAAAAGTTTTCAGTGGCCAGCAAGAGCAGGGAATACTCCCTTCCTCTGTGTGTGCCAAAAACTGGAAATATGTTACAGAAGGTGATATCCACCTCCTTTTCTGTACTGCAGGAAGCCCTGCAGCCCCTCCCAGGGGCAGGCAAGCTGGAGTTGCACCTCTCTGCTGCAATAATCAGGGACAGCAAATCAGGACTTTCACAGCAAAAGTCATTATTGCAATATCACACAGGTAGTAACAAACAAAAATTCCATTGTGCTTGAATAGGGAAGAAAGGACAGTAAGAAATAAAGCATGGATTATCCATAAAGAGAATGTAACTACAAAATAGTGTTTATGTATCTATATATTCTACAACATTCCAAACAGTGAGGAAGTTCTCATTCAGATGTTCAAGTATCTTATGTTTACCTATATATGCAACAGCATATAGATTAAGAAATATAGTCAGAATTGAAAACAGTAATCTCTTCTATAAATTCACTGAAATACATAATAAAATAATTTAATGCTCCTTATATAAGATAGATAAATATGGATAAATAGGGACTTGGGGAGCAATGCTTGCTAATTAAGAAGTTATGTCTTGGATATAATCTGCATTCTTTGTAGATAACTCACTGGCTCAAGGTAAATGCATTAAAATATAGCGATTAAGTTTCACACAAAACGGAAGATTAAAAGGAAACTTCCTCAAAATTTAGAACTGAAAATTCCAGTAGCTGAAGAAATGTCCTTTAGATCTGTTGCCATTTGATCTATACTTTGATTAGTCAAGAAATTATACTAATGTAAGCAACTTCAAATTTTTAATAGATTTTATATCAGAACAGTGATATGTACAAACTTCACATCATCAGTGATATATAGTGTTACTGTGTGATCAACGAGAACCCATTAACACCTAATTTTGAACAGCAGATGCTCACAGACAGCCGTGCACAATTTGTGAATAGAAACTATATTAGAAACTATAAGCTAACTCCATCCACAGTAAGGAACAAATTCAAGACCACTGTGTGCTGCACATGGGGAATATACAACAGGTGGTAGAGGTGGAATTTTCTGAACTGTTGACTTCTGCATAATTTATTCATTTGTAATGACACTGAAGATAGGTTGAACTTCTTTTACTTACGATGCAAGGGCACACTTAGAATCATCAGGATTATCCAGGCAGAGTAAGAACATTACAGACCTGTGAAAATACCATTTCATTTAGCACCTTTCAGGCAGACAACTGAGAAAAAAACATCAAAAAATGAAACAAATTCACAGTACTATCATGTTTAACTCTTCCCTTTATTGAATTTATCTTACAGTCTATGAGAATGACTAGAGTTTTGAAACCTATTGTGAATAACTGGTAATTCTGCAGACATTTAATAGTGTTTTTAACTGTTGTTTAGATTTTAAATCCAAATACATGAGGCCATCTTCTGTGTCTTATATTGAATAAGTACAATGTTCCACTCAATCATACAATAAGAAGTAGTGTTTTGCTCAATCCATGACCAAAAAATGCCAAATCTGAAAAATGTGACATCATCCCTCCAACATATCAGTCCCTCCTGAAGACACATTATTGACACTTCAGTATTGAACAGTAAGAGTCAAAACAGATTAGGTACTTCTGCAAATACAGCATATTAATAAAAGGTTTTCACTTACTTGATATTGTCAGTGCAAGTGATATCATAACCAAGAGTTTTCAGCCTGGTTTCTAATGTCTTTATGCTATGAGTTCCACAGGATTCTCTGTAAGGAAGGATTTCAATATTATTGCAAATATTTTTTTATATAATTTCCTTTTACTGAACTTGATGGAATTAGTAAAGTAAATCCTCATTACTTTGCCTCTTGTGCATTCCATAACACCTCCAGAAGAATGGTGTTCATTGCTATTTATGTTTCATTTGCTTACATTACTGTTGTTTCACAATTTATCCTCAGTTTATAGAGCCTGGAAGATTAGCTTCAGCCAGTGTAATATTTTAGATTATATTCACCAATAATCACACATTTAATATTTGACTCGACAGAAAAAGACCTAAATAATTTTGTTAAATAGTGTTTTGTTTAAAATATTCTTTGGCAACTATTTAGGTAGAGATAAAGTTGAGGCTATCTGTCTTTACAGAATAAGCTCATGATAATACCTGAGAATTATAATCGTTGTTAGAGGCCTGTTCTCTGTCTTGAATGCTGAATAATAGAAAAACACAGAGAGAAAAAAACCCAGAAAAAATCCTAAACACAGCTCTTGTTTCTAGCACTGATTTTTTAATTTGTACTCCAGTTAGCATAAGAAAGTTTACAGAACCTACTGAGACCTCTGAACTTGCACAAACATAAAGCATTAAGGCCAGTGTTACTTATCTGATGGTCAGTAAACATCCATGACTAAAGGAATCACATGGAGACCAACGAAGTAATTGTAGAAAACAATTAATAAAAATATACAATTACTCTCATGCATCCATGCACTGAAACATAAATTAACATTCATTTCTTGTCTTAGCTTTTCTTTGTAAAAAGGGCAACTTTTGCAAAGATGAGCTGTAGGTTTTTTCCCTCCCAGAGGATATGATTCTTTGATTTAGAGAGACAGGCTGAGAAATGCTAATCTGACCTATGCTATGTAGACTCTACAGCATTGTGGTAAAATACTCAACAGACTATTCTGTTTGGACTCATCAGTTTTGTTATACTTGTTTATTACTTATTTGTTTGTTTGCTTTAATTAAATTACCAGCAAAATTAGACACTTTTAAAGCCTATATTTTATTGCTGGATTATTTATTGAGAGAAAAAGAGCCACCTGGTGTTTGGCATTTGCCTGCTTCCACAAATTTTCAAACAGTTAAGATAGGTGAAAATGAAAAGAATGCATATGGCAAAATGAAAGAACTATCACTTATCAGCACTTAATCTGAAATTCAGATTTACTCTTAGTAAAACTGCTCATGCTCTATCTTCATTCAGGGTCTAAGATCCACACACACATCTAACCAAGAGGTGGTTCCAGATCTAATGCTAGAATTTATTTATATTTTTTCTAATTCTAGTATTTCGATACTCTCTGGGAATGGCAGGTTGTGTCTTCTGTGTTCACAAAAGCATCTAAAATACTTTGCTTTAAGTAGTATGCAAATATAATCAAACAGAAAGAAAAGGTGATATTTTAAAAACAGATCCAAAAGGGAGAAACTAATTTTTTTTTAAGACATAACTTACCTATCTGGTCCTTCAATATCATCCACAACCCAAATGATAATTTGTGAGATTTTGTGTTTCTGGAGATTAGGTATTTCATAATCTGCAAAAAAACTGATTCAAGGAAAAAAAAAATTAACTATAAAGAACATGAAAATTAAACAGTCTTTTCCTCCTCTGCATTAATGAATTCACCTAAAAGTGAACCAGAATGAACTTTAAAAATGCCAAAACAAACCAAAAAGGATTTGATACTTCCTTATAATATCTAATCTAAGAAGATAGGAAATCCAAATGTTTATTTTAATGTCTGTGGATTGATTTTTTTGGTGAGATGCTGGCATTTCAAAGCGACAGAATTCTAACCCTTTTAGCAAGACGTAGAGTTATGATTTCCAATCTTTTAGGGTATTTTTCCTCAGAAAGCTTGTAAGGGCTGTGTCCTCACTGAATGCCTAGTCCAAGTCTGCTCCTAGGTCTCTCCTTTAATTTTCTATTTGCCTATCATGTGTCTTCTTAAATGTCTATATCAGCACTAAAGTGTCTCTTAGCCCTTTTAAATGGTCTGAGATAGAAAATAAGGGACTGTTAGTTGCCACTTCTTGGATGGGACCAGCACTGGCAATGTGGGTCTGTCCTCCCAGTGCCTTCAGGCAAACTTCCAGGCTCTGCCATGGAAGCACAGGACAGGTGTTGCTTGCCAGTGTCTGTGGGTTCATGAAGTTAGCAAATTAGTTTAAATTTCTGGAGAAGAGGAAGAGGAGGACAGATACCAAGAGTTGCTTTCTCTGGTCAAGTCTGGTAGGGCGGTGCCTGACCAGAGACCAGTAGCAGCAACAGCAGGTTTGCTTTTCTGTCCAGGGTGTCCAAGCCTGTCCAACACATAGTGAAAATATAACAAAAAAAAAAGATTCCAACTCATTTACTCAGTCATGCATATGTTATTGCCAGAAAAAAACAGAAGCTTGCTCCCAAATTTGGAGAAATCTTTAACTAGAGGTGTCAGAAACCTCTAGGAACAATGTACAGTAAAAAAATTTTTGAACTGGCTACTATTTTTAAAGAAATCTGCCAACCAAATTCATGCTGTGTGAATGAGCAAAGTTATTTTGCCATGAAGTGAGAAATAAATCTTAACTGAAATTATATCAGGTGCCTTAGTGATGATTTAAGTGTACAAACTTTAAAACTGAATAGATTTAGAAAGGGGCTTTGAAATACTTGAAAACAGACCAGAGAGATGGTTAGGAAGACCGATCTTTCAGATTACCTTCTGCTATTAATTATTCAACTTGAAGCTTTTTTTCAAACATGAGCTCTTAAACAAATTCAGTCATAAATGGACCAGAAGATACAGAGCAAAGAAGACAGATGGAGTCACTGGCTTTGTTTTGTCCTTGGCAGGCTGAGTTCCAGTGGTGATTTCACTGGTTAAAATACCACCAGACTGGCAACCCAGGGAACTGATGGCATTAATGTGCATGTGAGATGTTCTTGAAATAAGGAATCTGTAATTTAACAGAAATAAGGATTCCATTTCTAAAGTAAGGCATTTATAATAGGTTCTGTGCATTGGCCTGCTGCCAGGTATTACCATCTGCAGAAGATTTGATCCCAGCTTGACCCACCCAAGGGGACTGTATAAGTCTTTGTGATTAGCTGAAAGCTGTGTACAGAGATGGATGTTTTGAGGGACAGAGGTAAGTAGTTAGGATGTGTTTTGGAAAAGATGGGTCTTGTTTCTTTATTATCCAGGGATAAAATTGCCTTTTCAATGGTCATTTTTAGTCCTCAGTGAATAAAGAGGAGGAAAATCTCTTCTACGGGTTTTTAAAAGATGTAATTTTTGATCTGCCTTGGACAGGACAGTTGCTGAGGTAATGAAGGATGCATTTTTTACCACAGGTAGGCACTACAGACACACAGTAGAAGTTCTAAAGTGTTTACTTTCACCATAAAATTTGTAAGCTTAGATGAACTTCTGCATAGTGGTACACCTCTGAATCAGGAAAAATACACCTGTCCTTAATATAAAAGGAACTAACCAGAAGAGGAAGCTCATCTTTGCTATTATCCTCCTGAACAAACTTTTTTTTTTTTTGCTTTCTGAAACCATATAGACTTCAAACTATGTCCACTCTTTGTCATGGAGAAATACTTTCCCATTAGAACTTAACAAATTTGCTCATCGGCCTGACAAAAGCTACACTCCTTGTAACAATATCCTCTACTTGGACATGTCCCTGAAGAGAAATTTTGCTAACACTCATCTTTTTGAAGACAGACATTTTGCCACAGTATATTGGCTGACTCTGGGGCAGCTTTCAGAGCAGTAACCGTGCTTGCCACAGCAGTTTGTAAAATGCATGAGTTGAAAGGATTGTTTCCATCCACCACATATTATTCCTTCAGCTAGGAACTATTAACAGTTGTCCCCACAACTCAACAGACTTTGATGCAAAAGGTCCTTGCAGTTATACTTCCCACTCCTTGTGCAGCAGAAGACCCAAATAATTGGTTGACTTTTCTCTTTAGTTGTCATCAGACTCTACACAGAAATCAGTCACTTCTCTTACCCTGGCTGTGGATAAGCTCCTCCATCTGCAGAACCATTCAGCAAGACATGTATCACCCCAGAGCTGTGCTGTGCATACTGCAACAGATAACAGTGCTTTTCAGATCTCACAGATTTGTCACATAACTTGGTATTTTATTGCAAACAACAGTGACCAAGGAAAGAATTTTACCACAAAGGATATCAGAACTGCAAAAATAACACTGCACTAGCATCCTAGCAGGTCAGTGCAGTAAAAAGGACAGAAACCAAACAGACCATAGTTTAATTCAATGGTTCTTCTCAAGCTATTTTCTCACATTTATAAGTAGTTTCTTCAACACAAGAAGAAAGCATTTTGGCATTCTCTGTTGAGTTTGATCTGTGAGTAAAGGGTTTTTAACAAGGCTGCCAAGTGTCACTTAGGACCTGCAATCAGCAGACAGTCAGTGTGCTTACTGTGTTTAGTATATGGTTCATATTAGCAAAGCTAAGAGAATTTTAACACATTATCTAGCTAAGGTGAATGTTAGGTTCTTCTTGCTACAACACTACAGCCAGTCTAAAACTGTATTTGTATCAGGGGAAATAATCCAGTCGAGTTACAGGTTTAAATCTGTTCTGAACTAGCAACATTTTCCTGAACCACCCCAGACACACTTGCAGACATAAGAAGTCAGCACTAATACAATATTTACAGTGATTGAGGCCATTCTCCAGAAAGATTCCAGTGCATTGTTTTCGCATTCCACCGTGGTAGGGCAAGATTCATAGTCCAGTCCTGTAGGAAGGCATATGATATGTGCTATTAGAGAGATGATAATGACTATAAAAAGTGATTTTAGAAAGCAACTAAATATATTTGTGCATTACTCACTGAACTCACAAGATCATTTGACATAGCACTGAAAGCTGTTGTATTTTTTCAATAATTTTCCATCCTTTGTTGTTTACACAAATAGTGTCATTCTGAGAATTCAGTAATTTGGCTGAAATAATTCTAACTCTGATCCTGGGATGCAGGGAGCTCCTGGCTCAGATGACTGAGAAAGAGGTTTATCCCCACTGCAGGCCTATTTAGATTTCACTGTGTCCTCCCCTGACTGCAGTGTTAAATATTCACATGATACAAGAGAGACTGAGACAGTGAAGCTATCCCTGATTTTTCAGGGGGTAAGAGAAAATCCAGTTTCTCCAGAACACAGCAATTGGTCTCCATTATGGTTTTACAGATAAATGTTTAACACAGCACTCATTGTCTTACCAGGGCTGTCTGCCTGCCCACACCAGTTCAGAAAATCTACAACGAAGCCAAACAGAGTATCCCCCAGAGACATGTAGCGACGTCCTCTGTCAGCAAAGCTATTGACTAGTCGCTGATTATTTTCCCAGAAAAGAGACTAGGAAAAAAAACATAGAGAAGAAATGTACCGACTCTTGGGTGTGGACACAATGAGATTATAGGGTATTGAAAACAGTTTAAAACATGTTTTGGTATTTCTTTCAAAATCAAGCTAATAACCAGAAATGTTATCTATCTCTTTAAAGATTTTATTCTCCAGAGGTATAAATTCTGATCACAAGTGACTTGAGGAACAGTACTAGTCCGATGAGAAGGGATATAGTCCTATTTTACATATAGTTAAACCTATCTTTGCCTGCCTCAGCAGACAGATTTAGGGGAAGGAGAAAAAAGGTAGTTATTTGTAAGCTATAGATATGTTACCAGAAATCTCTCACATCACAATGTTGGCTTAGGGTGTGAAAAAACCCCATATGTCTAGATGTTATTTCTGTGTTTGTGGAACTCCTCATGAATTAAGCTCTGTTGACAGTAGTATTTGTTGGTTTAGCTTGCATAACTTAGAAATGAGGAACAATTGTGCTAGAGGAAAAACTGGGTTCAAGCAGAACACGTCTTTTGCACGTTCACAGTTCTTTGCAACTGCCAGCACATCAAACCCCTACTGTTTTCTGGCATAGAGCAATGTCCTCTCTCATTTCTGCTTTTGCTTGTTCAGCGTGTCAATGTTTAACATGTCACTGTCGTGAGGCTTAACTGTGAGGAGTAAAAGCAAGAGATGATAGCAGGCACAGCATTAGCAGCCAGAGCACCTCACTTAAGGAAAAGTAGGAGTGGAAGTTCAGGGACTATGGCAGAGGTCCCAGCACAGCAGGAAAGATGGGGGATCTCTGTAGAAAAGAGAGACACTGCTGAGAAGTTATTGCATAAAATAAATGGAGCCAAACACACTGAAACATGCTATCAAGTCTGAGTCTAGTTTATAAACTACAGAGTCTAGTTTATAAACTATTAACCAGTCAAAAAGAATGACTCACAAATCAGCTACAGAATGACTCATCAATTTTGAACTGTTTCATGTAAAATCTGTTGTATGTCACAGGGCAATTAACATAAAAAAATATTACCTTGCTAGGTGGAATTGTGTGCAATGTGAGGTTGATAAATAATTCATAATCCTCAGGTAGAATGCTGCAAGGATCCTTGTTAATAAATGCACTTTTAAATGCTTGCCATATCTGTGAACAATTCTTCTCACTGTAATCATTGAAACAAACAAATAGCAAAAATGTTTTTTTCAAAGCCGTGCAAGAAAGATACTTGTTCTCAACTTCTTCATATACCCCAGTTAAAATCCCTATAAAGTTAAGGCAGAAAACTGAAGTCAGGGTGGTAAAAAACTTGTAGCTCAGGAAGAGCACAGATATCTTGTCTTCTGAGTCATAGCTGCAGCAGATAAGGAAGAAGTGGCAAGGAAAATATTAGCATTTAGAGTGTGGAATTAGAAACACAATATGATTCAACAAAGATCTTAGTAAGTACAGTATACTCAGTGAGTTTGCTATCCAGCACTGTAGAAATACTGAAGAAAAAGCTTTCTTTGAATTTTTTCAGATTCAAAAAGCCATTTCAAGTAAATCATAGCTAAATATCCAACATTGCTGGAATGCAATATTACTCTTAAAATGTCAGATTCAAATGCAGGGTGAGTTGCTAAAAAGTTTCGGTGGTAGAATAATGACTGTAACAAAGAGATGTCTTCTGCTTCTAGGCCCTGGGACTGTGCAGTTTTACCTTGCTGGAATGAGTACAGTGACCAGGCACTGTGTGGGACACACACTGTCTCTATGCAGTAGCTACAAGAACTACAAGAATATTGTTAGCATTCAACACTTCAAGTGCTGAAATGAGATGCTGGGCTGTGCTTTCCAACATTTCCCTTCTGCCAGCTCTCTCTTGGGGATGATAACCTCCATGGAGGGACAAGACAGGCTGTCTACAGATGGCAGTGTCCTATCTCTTTGGACTTTCACCATCTCACTTGTCACAGCTCTGAGCCTGTCTGGAGAAATTAAGAAGGGAATTTCTACTTTCCACTTTTCCACAGTACCTTCCCCACATAACAGTGTGAAAATGTCTATGCCAGGAACACTGCACAACAGAATAATTATGTTATGGGCATATAGCATTCCTAAACATGAATAGCTGTCATTGCAAAGCTCTACCTTGAGCAATAGCAGTCCTGATAAGTAACCCAAACTTTGCCATTACAGTGTTTTACTCATTTACTCATCCATAGACAGCATGGTTTCCGCTGGTACGGGTTGTTCAGGGAGCTGCTTTGTGACACTGAATGTCACAGACACCTTAAAGGAGCCCTTGTGATGAGCCATTCAGGAAACAGACCACAGATCTGCTTACGGACATCTCTGGTCATGCTTCCAACAACTATATAAAAATTCTCTGTATACTTCAAGCAGATATGGATCTTGACCTGAAAATTTTCAGTGATAAAATATGATCCTTGATCAGTAGTTTCAAGGTTTAAACAGATTTTCTTAATAAAAGGATTTGGATTGCTGATTTCAAGCTGTTATAATTTGGCTTCTGACAATTGTATATACTTAGATCTCATTTCGCTAAAGAGCTTTCTACTTGAAGCACTTATGTTAGTACTTGTGCGTTATGATCAACTGAACATTTAACATCTTTCTTGACAGTTAAACCCATCACTAATTTTCTGGTTAATTCACATATTGCTTTTTTTTTTTTTTTTTTTTTTTTTTTTTTTTTTTTTTTATGACTTCTCATCCAGGTTTCGTCAGCTTGTAAATCAAAAGGATTATTCTGCTCTGACACTCGAAACTTCTTAGCTGGCAAAAACACTTTTTGAAACTAGAGGGTGGGGAAGGACTGCAGTCCAGGACAATTGCTTCTAATCTTAGTGGACACTAATAAGTCAGATTAATTTTACACTATTTAGTTTAAAAAAATTGTTTTCAAAGCTTCCATGATATACTACAAATAAATACAGAGGAAAAGTACAACAGGAACATTCATGTTATTTAGCATATTCTTATTAGGAAATGTCAGGTATGAATTTAAATTTCTCACTTCTGCATGACCACAGCATTTTGTAATATGCCTCTTTTGACTGGCATTTTGCATATTCTGTTTTAACAAGTTGGAAAGTTTTTTCTTATGTTCCTATAAACACCTTTACGTTTTAACTATGTTGCAGAGTAAAGACATGTTTTACTAGCTTCCTTTCAGTTAGCAAAGTATTTTTAGAAAATTTGCACACAAATTCAGAAGCAAAACCCATCCAGGTGGTGATGTCTCTATAAAAGCTAGCCAGGGGGCAATCAAGAAACAGACAATGAATGGAAAGGGTTATAAATAATTAGAATATCTGTTTTGCACCAGTGCAATATGAAATTTACATTTTGTTTGGATTACATTATTTGCTTATAGACCTAAGGGAAAGAGAAAATCTCCACATTATATGAAATCAGTTGTGCAGCTCTTCTTTTATTAATGTCATTTTTGGTCTAAATTCAGGAAAGTGGTCCTAATGTCCTGCCTGGCTTTATGCTATCTTGAGCAAGAATACTTTGATGAACATGTTCAAACTTCTCAATTTTAAAATCATGTTGTGAAAATGTAACCAGAATTCATTAGATCACAAAGCCATCATAAACAAGACATACAGAAATGTTTCCAGAATATTGCATTTACATCTCTAAGTCCAAATCAGTTAATGATATGGTTAGACTTTCTACAGTAGCTATCCTTTATGTTGCTTGTTTTCGCATAATCTGTATTGTTATTCATGCCCTGCTTCAGATATAGATGAAATGGCATCTGTTGAGTGCTGCAGGAGCTCTACCTATCTAGAGCCTACTGCAAGACAAGATTACCTACACAAATGTTAACTAAGTTCACATATTTTATATTTTATATTTTATATTGTAGGAATGTAGAAATCTACACTTAAAGGCTATTTTCACCTTCCATTGTGCCACATTTATACATTTTCCAAGCTTGAACTGTTCTGCTGAAATTCATGCTCTGTGTGATTTGCATTAGGATGATCTTTTTCCTTCCTAAGAAACTTGAAAGAAAACACTTCTGATAAGTTAAGAGTGTTATTGTGCAGAAACATATTGTTTTGCCTTTTTTAAATGCAAAAAATGTGGTTTAAGTCCTTTATCTTCCTTTTTTGTAACAGGAACTGAAAATGGGAAGTTGTGGAAATGAGGTGTTATTAGCAATATCATCTAACCCTATTTTAAGACAGCAATTCAATGCTACAGGAACCCAGCCAGAGCCCCTCTGCAAATACCTCTTCACACTGTTAGGACAACTGGCAGAATAAAGGACATAACTCCAGGAGACTGTTCTTACTTTCTTCCTTTTCACTGAAGCCCTTACAATGCAAGTAAGACAAAAAAGTCCTCATTTTAGCAAAGTATGTGATTTACTTCCAGTTCTGCGTAATTAGCACAGCCAAAGAAAGCTCACAGATAATCCTATTTGAGCAGTTGATTATTACTTGATTTTTTCAGATGGATGAGCTAAACAGGGTCCCTCAGTACCACAGGATAGCTATAAAGTGAGGTGTTCCCCTTCTTACATAACCTGGCATACAGGCATGCAAGGCAAAGCTGGTCTTCCCAGGAGTGCTGTCAGATTTGGTACTTCCAAAACACCATCCCTGTCATTTCTGTGTGTTGTTCATCTTACAGAAAGCAAGGGGGAGGGGGGTAAAAAAATGTGAAATAAAGAATTGAAGGATTAAAAATCTTGCCTTAATTACACTACTTTACTTAAAATATGACATCCATCAAAGTTATTTTTGTTGTTTCCAGACAGCTGCAAGCATGTTGGCTTCAAAAGGGTCTTTCATGGCTAGAAGCATAACATCAGACTTCTGATTAACAACCATTTTATACAGAACATAAAAAACTAATCCAGAAACAAGCAAAACTTACCCAACAGCAGGGTTCACAATTCTAATATAATCATAGCATCTTCCAATGACAATGCTTTCCAGGTTTTGAGTAGTGCCTTCACCTTTCCATTTCTTTCCCTGCACTTCTGAGAAGCTGTTCATATACAGAACACAGACAAATAAAAGAGGAAAAAAAAGGCTCATCATCATGAATTCTTGACAATCCAAATCTTAAAAGAAAAAAAAATTAAAAGGAGACTTCAATGATACAATTTAAATGGAAACCTGCAGTCTTAATGTTTAATATTTTCTGTACTAGCCACAGCTCCGTACACAAGACAAAGACAGAAAAATAAACCTTGCTGGGAACTATAACCTAACTGTTTCCTGGAACGGTTGCAGCATAGGGATACATCACTTCCTCGTGTTTAAACTATTCCCCACTTCAGAAAAACAAGACTTTTACGGCCACCTCGTGATAAATGAGGAGCATTGCAGTATATTTCTGTAAAGGGAGGGAAAACCCCTTACCACTTGAATACTTAGGATGCCTTTGGCTGGCTTAATACTCGTTGCTGCGCTAAGCTTTCCTAAACCATTAACAAACGCTTGCAAGCAAAAAACAAAAAAAACAAAAACAAAAACAAAACAAAAACAAAACACACCACAAAAAAACCAAAACAAAAAAACCCCACGCAGTTACAGCAACTACAGTGTAAATATCCAAGTCCTTGAGTTATCTTGTATCACACATAGGGGTAACATTAGTCATCTCTTTTTCTATCTCTCCCCTGGACAGTGACAGGGACATTTTGGTGTGATGATATGTGCATCATGTCTTTGTGAAAAAAAACCAAACTGCCTTGCAGTCATGAATCGATCATAACGAGAAACATAAGGATTAAGACATATCCTGTGCACTGAACAAATGTCTTCAGCTTCTGCTGTCATTCTCCTCCAGGTTCTTTTCCCTAAGTACTCTGGTAGAATATCAACAATATCATCAACAATCAATCTAATCTTCAGAATATTCTCTGGTACTGCTGCAAATACAACCACATTATTTTTCCCTTTTAAAAAAAATCAACCTCCAAGTATTTTGTCTATGGACTCTCATTTCTGAGGAGCATGCTGGTTGTCCTTTCTTTCTTTCTTTCTTTCTTTCTTTCTTTCTTTCTTTCTTTCTTTCTTTCTTTCTTTCTTTCTTTCTTTCTTTCTTTCTTTCTTTCTTTCTTTCTTTCTTTCTTTCTTTCTTTCTTTCTTTCTTTCTCTCTTTCTTTCTCTCTTTCTTTCTCTCTTTCTTTCTCTCTTTCTTTCTCTCTTTCTTTCTCTCTTTCTCTCTTTCTCTCTTTCTCTCTCTCTTTCTCTCTTTCTCTCTTTCTCTCTTTCTTTCTCTCTTTCTTTCTCTCTTTCTCTCTCTCTCTCTCTCTTTCTCTTTTCTCTCTTTGTCTCTTTTTTCTTTCTCTCTTTCTTTCTTTCTTTCTTTCTTTCTTTCTTTCTTTCTTTCTTTCTTTCTTTCTTTCTTTCTTTCTTTCTTTCTTTCTTTCTTTCTCTTCTGTGCCTCAGTGAATATATAACTTTATTTTTTGTGTGTTTATTTGTGTAGTGTCACACTTCTGTTGATGCACTGGTACTTAGCTGGTGGATTTTGCTGAGGGGAAAATTTTGCTAATCATTGAGTAAATTCCTGATGATGGAGTTCTGCTATAAATGTGATAGAAGACAGCCAATTGGTTTGCTACCTGCAGCAGAGTCTTCAGGAAAGCCATATTTACCCAGAAATGAATATGCAGTGTTGTGCTTGATATGGTGGAGACACAGGAAATGATGTACCTTACTCCTGTTGCTGGTCTAATGCTTTTTTTTCTTCCAATTTCTCTTCCTAACCTCTCTGTATCCATGCTGATAGGGCACCAGAACATTAATCAAAGGTTTCAAACCAATACTTTGAGTTCAGGATTAGAGTGCAATAGTCCATGGAAGTCACTGAACATTTTCTTTTATTATCAACTTTCCTGCAACCAAACTTTGCTCAGTAATTTCAGGGTCGAACAGAAACCAGAAGCATCACTGATGTGATCTTCTATACAGAAACGTGCAGAAATTGTCACTGCTTTTTGCATCAAGGCTAAAATTTTTGCTTAAAATATATAGCATTAGTTAAGAAATTATAAAGACAGGTACTGAGTGTTTCTCCAGGTATACAATAGGTTAGGATGCAGCACCATGGGGAAGAAGATGTGGGTTCCCTAACAGATAGACAACCTGTCATAACATCCCAGAGGAACTGGATCCAACAGTGTTGGGATCCCCATTTCAACTCCTGTCAAGATTCCTTTTCTCCCTGGCAACTTCTAGAAACAACATCAGGCCAGAAGGGCCTCTGATCTGACTCAGCACAGCCATTTTAAAAACGTGTTCCTAGTTTTGTTATAACTACTTCACATGAGGGCTAAATTAACAACCTCCAGGGTTCCAGTGGTTTGACAGCTTTCAGAGCAAAACCTTGACTCTGGCCTGAACTTGTCTACTTTTAGCTTCCAGTCACTGAATCTCATGATATAATTTTTCTTGTTAATGAAGAATCCATTCTCAGAATCATCTCTCCATGTAAATTCTTGTAAAAAATTACCAAGTCTATCCTTAAACTAGTCCATGAAAACTCAATATTTTAATACCTTTATCAGGTAATTTCTGTTGTAGTATTGTAATTCCCTGCCACAAACTGGCTGTCCATCTTGCCTGCTGAGGTCTGGCAATTCCTGGTGGATGCAGATCACTGTTCCTTGCTCTGTGTCCCTCTGTCCTAGAAGATGTTGTTGCCCAAGAAGAAAAGTCAGAAAATTGGCAGCATATTTGCTCTGGAGATACTGTAGTTCACAAACTGAATATTAATCCAAACAATCATGATATTCAGCGTATGTTGGCATTCTGAGCCCCAGACAATGAGGAACCAACATGTTCTCTCTTGTTATTTCTATCAGATGGGAGAGGTAAGTTTCAGTAGGAAGGTGTAATAGGCGGGAATGTTAATCCTCGGTTACTACTCAGGCATGAATTTCTGGCAGAATAATCTCAATTCTGTATGACTACATGCTTTAAACCTGGAAACAGGACCTCATACTCACAAGCTCGTCCGTAAGCAATGAACTTCAAACATTGTTTCTTAAGGGTTTGTGTCTTCAGTGCATAAGTCTACCTATAACACAAGGTCTCACTGCTCCCTTGTGTGCCAGAGCACACTCTCTGTGAAAGACACGCTCAAGCCCAAACCCAGAGCTGTGCTTGCTAGCCAAGCAGTAAACACAACCATGTGCTGGCTAGCCAGCTGCCTAACACCTGTGCTTCCCCTTCCTTTCTTCCCTCCTGTGTAACTGCTTTTTTTCCCACCCGAAAGCTGTAAGAATTTAACCTTCCAAGGTTTATACATATTTGCAAATGTGGCTAGGTAGGTCAGTGTGTTTGAAAGTCCTTGGAGGATGAAAGGAAAAGGAAACGCCCAATACTGCAAGTTCTTAAGACTCATTTCCTTAGATAAAGAGATAAAAGGATTATTGCGCCCAGCATCTGCTAAATAAGACTCATAACATGATCTCTTCTACTCAGTTCACAATTTACTGCTTTTACCAGCATTTTATTCCCAGAATTAATTTGTTGAAAAATACCAGACTAAAAACTCAGGTGACTGTTGAAAATATTGCAACATGTTTACAATGAATTGCTCACACCTATGAACTCACTAGCTCTAACATATTTAATATGTGCAACGTAGACTTTGTACAGTTTTCAGTCAGAAAGGTCTGCTGCATCTATTGTGTGTTTGACAGTGTATTTTGGTGACATTTACTGAACATTGCAATGCTGGTCAACAGTTTTACTACACTGCATGCTGGCTGACAATTACAGCTTTGGTCAAATTGATGTGCAATCTCAACTTGGCCAAGTGTTCCTGTTTACTTTGAAATGTTGCTCAAGCAGATCAGTAGGACAGGCAGGTGTTTCTAGTCCATTTGCCTCGGATGTTAAGCAAACACGCTTGACTTCACTTGTTTGGCACAAATGCTGCAAAAGGTTGGGTGCAGATTCCCTTCTGCAGCATATACAAATAGCTTTCCTAGGACCTTTCTTGATGAGGTCACACTGCAAATTTTGTGTGCAGTTCTGTGCCCCTCAGTTCGGGAAGGACACTGAGGTGCTGGAGCACGTCCAGAGAAGGGCAACAGAGCACAAGTCCTGTGAGGAGCAGCTGAGGGAGCTGGGGCTGTTCAGCCTGGAGGAGACTCAAAGGGGACCTTACTCCTCCTACAAACACCTGGCAGGAGGCTGTAGCCAGGTGAGGCTCGGTCGTTTCTCCCAGGCAAATAGCAATAGGACAAGAAGACAGAGTTTTAAATTGCTCCAGGGAAGTTGTAGGTTGAACATCAGGAAGAATTTCTCCAGAGGAAGGCTGAATAGACATTGGAACGGGCTGCCCAGGGAGGTGGCGGAGTCACCACCCCTGGAGGTGTTTAAGGACAGACTTGACGCGGCACTCAGCGCCGTGGTCTAGTAGATAAAGTGTTCAGTCAGAGGTTGGATTCCATTACCTCAGAGGTCTTTTCCAACCTCACTGATTCTCTAAATGTTTTTACACCCATAAGCTGCTGCTTCGGCGTTACCAAGGCACGGGATCTCAAGCCGTGCACTACCGCGGCTCACTCAGCGGCCTAAGGCCGTGACTCGGGGAGCGCCTCCCACAGCGGGAATTCCCCGGCCGGAGCCGCGCGGGCCACGGCGGGCCCCGCGCCCCGCGGGAAGGGGCGGGGCCAGCCGCGCACGCGCGGGGCGGCGGGCGCGGTCACGCGGGGCGGGCGCACGCGCGCTGCGGATGCTCGCGCCGCCGGGAGCGGCGCGGCTCCATGGGGAGAACATGGCTCCCTTCCCCGAGGAGGTGGACGTGTTCTCCGCCCCGCACTGGCGCATGAAGCAGCTCGTGGGGCTCTACTGCGACAAGGTAGCGGGCCGGGGCGGCCCTCGCGCCGCTGCCCCGGGGCGGGAGGGAGGGTTTGGGGAGTGCGCAGCTGTCAGCGCCCCGGCCCCGCCAGTAACTTCTGCCCTGCGCTGCCGCGGAGCTTCTGCGCCCCTCCCGGGCTGCGGGTGCCGCTGCCCAGCTGCGCAGGGCTGGGGCTGCCCTGGCTGCCCTGCCGGGCCGGCCGGCGGGGCCGTGTCCCGCTCCCCCGGCGCGGAGGGGCGGCGGTGGCGCGCAGGGAGCGCGGCCGCCTCAGCGCGCAGCCCGGCAGAGCCGCCCGCGGGCCTGGCGCTCCCTGCGGGCAGCGCCCCGGCCGTGTTTGCCGTCAGCCCGGCCAGGCGGGGCACGGGCGCGGGGCGCTGCCCGCTCACGGGCTGCCGGGGACCGTGCTTACGGTTCTGTGCTCAGCGTTCAGCTGGTCAGTGGCGGAAAGGTACCCTAGGTATGTTCTTTCATTTGAAATATATGTAAATTTGCTCGTGGACAAAAGTAATTTTTATTCTTGCATCAAGGTAGTTAAGTAATCAAGGCTGGTGTGTCACCTGAAAGGCAAACTTCCCTGCAGCAGCTGTGAGTGTTGTGGGAGGGTTTTGGGCAAATACTTCAGAGGCAGCACTCCTACTGCAAGAAGTTGTGCCTCCCTGGCATAAATGGCTGTTTGGAGAACCAGATTGGCTCCAGGCATTTAAAGGAAGGGTGCAGTTACATGAGAGGGAGTTATAATAACAGACTGCTGCCAGCAGCATGGGGGAGTTTATGCTTCCTTCGCGATTTCCACATGCCACCTTGCACTGCTCTGGGATTCACCAGATCCTGTCGTGTGCCTCTTCCATTTGCTAATAGGTTAAAGAAAACCTTTTTTGCAGGATTTGCCAACTGGGCAGGCTGAGCACAGGGCCTGGCAGGATGAGAAGGGGAAACCTTGTGTAGTTTTTTTCACTTTTCCTTTTATCTTTACATTTGAAATCAGCTTTATCTGCGACGGCAGAAATATTTGTAATATTTTAACAGAGTGGATTTTATTTAAACGGAACAAACACCCCCACTGACTCTTGGTAGCCATTTCAGCGTGCTGTTGACAGCAGCTGAACAGGATTCGTTTAAACCTCCAGATTTTGTAGTCATTTGGGTTTTGTTCCTAGAGAGGTATTTTTGCTACTTTTATTGAGCCTCCCACAAAGTTTTGACCAATTTTACCATTTCTGATAAAACTTCATGGGGAGCAATTACTGGTTTTCCTAAGTATTGAAAATTTGATAAAAACTATCCAGTTTATAATGTTCATAAGCTTTCATTTTCTAACAGTTTTTATACAGAAATTTGCTTGCTCCTTTTTTCCTTTGAATAAGTGCCAGCATGAAGGAATGGCACTTTTAAAAAAAAAGTGTTCAATTTTACATCCTTTAACCCTGTTTCAGAACTTGGGGTTTGTGCCTTGCTTGTGACTTTTATAATGCCAGGTTTGCACCAGAAAAGCTTCCAGATTGTTTTTGAATTTCCTTCATGTGTGATTGAGATGCTGAAATTAGATAAATCTATAGTTCTGCTTACATGGCAATTGTAATCTCCAAAGCCATGCTCTTCATAAGTTTAGCTTGACTTTGAAGGTTCTTTAATTTTGTGAATGATATGTTACCTGTGTTCATTGGGTTTCCTGTACACTGTAATACAGTTGCTGCTAGTGTCTGAATTTAGTAAATTCCACCAAACGTTAGCGAGGGTGAAATGGGCTCATCCATGCTTTGCTTCTCAGGAGAACAATAAAGGGGTTTCTGATGGATTAAGTACATAAGCACTTAAATAATCCTTTAGGACAGAGACACACCATTATTTTGTTCTTCCAGGACTTTGTGTGAGACAGGAGATTGGACATTTAAGTTGTTTGGTGCTTTAGGAAAGTTATCCTACTCTTTTAGCTGTTGCTAACAAAGATCTCACCGTACCTTTGCTGCGTTCTTAAATGATATTTTTATATCTGTGTTGTGTACTGGACTGCACTGGACTTATAATACAAGTAATTGGAATTATGTTTAATAAGGAAATCCACATTGTTATCAAAGCTATCTCCTACTCTGATGATAAGAAAATTCGTTAGGCTCTGAGGATGTCCCCCCTGTAGGTAGTGGAGTGCTACAGCAGACAGTCTTTATAACTAAAATGCTTGTCCTAATGCCTGACGTCATCTTTGCTACAAATAGAGCAGATTCTGTTTTCCCAGCTCTGTTGTTCCCAAACTGTTCTTCGTTTTCAGAAAGATCCTGTGCCAATTTGCAGCTGTAGCCGTGTCCTCCATCTTAGTTATGTTTTCTGTGGCTTAAGCAATTGGATTCATTCTGCTTCATCAGATGGGTCACGCTTGCTGTACCTCAGCGTACTTGTTGCTTTTTGTCAGATCTAAGCTGCCATTCTCTAACAGTTTAAGCTATCTGAATGCTGCTGTTATGACTGCCTGCCTCTCTGGCTCCCATCAGTGCTTGAGGTGACTCACAAAGGCTCCAGACTGGCAGAAAACATTTTTTTTTCTGAAGCAGGGTAGGTTTTCTGTTGATGTAGTGCTGCCAGCAAGCACCGGTCAAATCGGTACTGAAGCCAGTGGGAGGCAGAAAGTGGGACTGTGACAGCCAGCAACTAGATTGACTGAAGCTACTGTGAAACCTCAGCCTAATTATGTCTGTGTTTTCCTGAAATCTTGTGCAGAATGGGACAATGCTGGTGTCGAGTAGAGCAGATGTGTTGTTCTGCAGTTCTTTTTTTTAACAGCAGCATACTTGCTTTGTGCTTCTGTAACCCCATGGTTCTCTGAGGACTGATGCTCAAATTCCTTTTCATTTTTGTCATTAGACTGCTATCCTGTATGGAGCAGTATGCACTGGTCCAAGTCAGCACACTGATGTCCAGTGAGGCAGTTTCTGTTGTTGCATTATGGTCTTGTGTTTTCTGCACTCGACAATGTGCCACTTGTGTAATACCAGTTTTCCGAGCTGTGTCTGGAAGTATCTTATCTGTCACAAATGAAGCAACACAGATTTCAGCTGATAATGAAAATCTCATTTTGTCTTGGCTGGAAACTGATATCTTGGGCTTGAGAGCACTGTTTGCAAGTGCTTGAGCTACCCTGCGATTTCCTGCAGACTCAGTTACTTCGCTGTAAGGCAAAACAATACCAAAAACCTTAGAGAAATCATGATCAGTGTGTAATGTGTGTCCTTTTCCTTTTAAGTAGTTTGATTATCTTATCAAAAGGAAGCTAGATTCTTCTTTCTAAACAAATCTGTGCTGGCCAATTGTTACTTCTTATAGCTTCAAGATTGGGACTACTCAAGTAGGAGACTCTGGTCGATATACAGACTGTAATAAAATTTGGGCCAGGCCTTCCCCAGAAGCAAGACACGTGGTCTTCCAGTATGGGATTTCAGACTTCCTATTTGCTTGTGGAATTACAAGCCAAAGCACGTTATCATATCTTTGTGTTACAGAATTCCAAAACCCAGCAAGCTTAGAGTGCTTTAGGAACAGGAAAAATGGTTGCACTCTTAAATGCTGTAATGAAGATATAATGAAGTGTTTGACTGCTTGTTCTCATGTCTTTCGGTCTGCCTCTCAAAACCAGTGAGACTTCATACTGTGAGTGAGTGGATGTAATAGCTGGCTGCTGCTGGAAGGGTTAATTGCTGATGATACCCTTTGTGCCTGTCTGGCCCCTTGATGAGCAGCCAGTTCATCTAGGGAACTGAAGCGAAAGGAGATTCAGTAAAACTGGCTCACTAAGAGGTCAAACAAGCCCCAGAACCAGGTTGTCAGTATGGGAGCGAACAGGATGAACCATGGCAAGAGGGAACAGCTGCTTTAATAGCTCAGCTTTGTTGTGAAACCTTTGGGTGTTTGAGCAAAAACATCTAAGGTCCTTTTGTTTGCCTGACTTCAGTCTCCTGTGATCTCATCTTTCTACAAAAGATCTCTGCAGTTATTTCTCATGGTTCAGTAATTGCTTTGGCTAGTTCTTCCTGGAAATTTAGATCAATTTTGTCATATTCTGGTGACTTGAATGCACTGAACTTGCATAAATATTTAACTAGTATTTTTCTTTTCTAGTCTACACTTCTGACTCTGCTAAAAATTAATTTCCATAAATATTTTTCCTAATTAATTTTTTCATGCAGACTTGAGCAAAGAAGACATTAGGTTTTTCTGTTGTCATCTGCCTTTCCTGTTAAATAGTTGACTAAAAGTATAACTTCTCTTACCGTCTGTGTTCTCTGTCCTGCTAGTTTGAATTCTAAATGCTATTCTGTTCAGCTTACCTGTGCTTACCTTTGGCTTCTGCTGAAGAAAATGAATTGTTTTCATATGTTAAATTCGTGATTTTCTCATGTCATCTGTAGTATGATGAACATTTAGGTGTGAAAAACACTCTGAATGAAGTTGTTTTGGCATTGTAAAGCATTGGACAGGGCATTATAGACCACATTAAGATCATACTTTTTGTGGTGGCCAGGGGGACTGAAATCTGAAAAACTGAAACAATTGTTAACTTAGAACTTACTGTTTGAAAGTGAAATGTTTTTCCCTTGATGCTCTTGAGAACAGAAAATGCCTGTTCAAATAAGATAAGTGTATCTGTGTTTCTAATAAAAAAAATTGGTAAAGGTTTTGTTTGCAAACTTACGTGGGCTATGCTATCACTGCAGGCTAAAGATGGAAGAAAATTCCTTCATTGGTAGAAGGAAATTAAATGTGCCCATTAGCATCCAGAGATAGGAGAGCAGTATGTTGTTGTCTATGTTTCATCAGGGGCTGTACCAGTTATCTTTCCATCTTAGCTTCAGGATGCTGAATAGTTCAGTAACTTTTTGCCATACCGTCTGGGAAAGTGGCAGCTTTGAATTATTTTTTTTTTCTGAAGAAGAATATTTTGGAAATGAATCTGGAAGTGACAATGTGTTTTAAATATCTGCATTTTAAAATAAATGTGTTTTGAGTGCTACAGGAGGTCCAAAATGAGGGACAACAGTGATAAAATATGTTTGGGGTTTTATTGAGGTTTTTCAGAGCTGCGTAACGATTTCACTCTTTTTTTTTTCAGGATAATTCTAGCACTTTTTGCTACCTTCCCATAATTTCTTTAATTTTATCAAAACAGCTAATTTTTCTTACTTACCAGATGCTTTTATGTATTCTTTTTGCCTGACAGACATGGGAGTAGTTTTTCTCCCAAGTAATTGCTTATTAACTATTTTTGCCGTTGTGTTGTATGAAAAAAGTTTTCTGTTCACCTTTCGCAAACTGCTCTCATCTTTCATCCTCTCTCACAGTCTGCTCTGGAAAGCAATAACAACCCAGCTTTGTCCTTCTCTGTTTTAAGCAACAATTTATTCTCTTATATTCTTTGTTACAAAAACAAAAACAAACCAAAAAAACCACCCCAAAACCAACAAAAAAAGACAAACAAACAAAAAAATCCTGATGCCTTCTAAAAACACAGGAACTGTAATTAGTGGTGATCAGTGTTAGTACAGATTTTGTGTGGCTATGCTAGAATATGCTTTAACTGATTAAATATTGCAAGTTGTAATTCTTGAGACTTGGCTTTTTGCTTTTGCACTTAGTGCCAAGATGGGTTATCTGGAGTTGTGAATTTTTCCAGTGTCCACTTTTGTGTTAGGAACTTGTAGTGAGACTAATGCACAGATGCAAAGACATTTTTGCTGTAATTTTGTTTTGTGAGTTACTGCAGTGGAAGATTTCACTTCTGGCACTTCAGGGTGACCTTACAGAAGGCCAGAAGACCAGGTCTTAGTAGGAACCTGTATCCTTGAGGGTATAAAACAGGAAAGAAGACTTCATGGCATGTAGAATAGTGTGACACAGATAGATAAATAACAATATAGTTGCAAGTGTTCATCATTCAAGGCCCTCGTAGCTCATATATTTACTAACTTTTTAATTGGTTTTAATTTTTTTTTATTCTTGTTGATTCTTCTCTACAGACCTGATGGCAACCTTTGTTCTTCCAGTCTTGATAAGCTTCAACCTGTGAAAATCACATGGTGAAGGAGGCTTAGCTGATTTTTATCAGTGCATCTTGAGCTGTGCTTTCTACTGTGAACCCCAAGGGGATCTGACGCTTGTAGCAATTGCATCACTGAAAATCTTGGTTGAGTTAGTCCCATGTTGTTACTCATGTCTCATTGTGAAATGCTCTTCATGATTCAAAAGCTGATCTATAGTTGTTCGTTAGACAAAATTAACTGTGGATGTAGTAAAAGACAGTGATATGGAAGACACCAATAAAAATGAAATACAAGAGGTTTTTTCACTGTTCCTTTATGCTTGGAATTTATCAGCTTGGTCTTAGCCTTTGAAAATAGAACGAGGTTTTACCTTCCCTTTTGCCAGTGTTCTTTGAAAACAAAATAATTTTGTAATTTTGTGTGCCTGAATCTTGTATTCTGTTTGTTAGTTGGTTTTGGTTTGTGGGCTTGTTTGTTTTGTTTTTTTGTTTGATTAGTTGGGTTTTTGAAAAGCTATTTCAAGGCTTTAATGATGCTGCAAAACAACTAGAAGATTAAACAGAGGGTGGGGTTGCATTGAGAAGACAACAGAAAGAAGAGCATTTGAAAGCTTTGGATTTCTTATTGAGTTCTGCCACGTTCTGTCCTTCGTGCTTAACTAATTGCTATTCTTTTGGGTTGACCCATTGCCAAGAAAAGTGTCTGGAGTAGAAAACTGATTTCTCCCCTGATGTAAGGCTTCATACCCATAAACAAGTGGGAGTGTGAAGCAGTTTAGCTAATTCTCTTACTGTTCACCTCGTATACCTTTACATAAAGAGCAAGGCAAGGAGAGGTGACACTGAGGACAGTCATTCTCTTGGCTAGGCCATCTCAGCACCCGAGTTCTTCCTTGGGGACAATATCAACTGAACTTCTTTGGGATTTCTAATTAAGACACGGCTTACAACTGGGTGTTACTAGTGCTCCAACCAGGTGAAAAATGAACCCACTGAAAGGTGGAGTTCCTCTCTGGATTAGTAGAGCAGATGGGTTCGTCTTGCAGCTGCATGATTGCTAGCACATATTCCAGGGAAGCAGCAGGAGTGTGCAGTTAGAGGCAGGGCTGCTCCTTCCGTGTGTTTCCTCCTCCACAGCCACACCCTCATTTCCAGCAGATTAAGTATAACATGAAACCACATGCTCTTGCTGTTGATGCAAGCACACCTTGTTACATTTTTTTCCTCTGTTTTCTTGTGCCTGAAATGGAGATAAATACCTTTGCAGAGTCCAGGTTTGTTCTTTGAATTTTAGTGCTACTGCATATGTGGAGTGCTAATAGCTGAAAATGTAGTGGTGAGAAGATACAGCTGACTAGTAATTCCTGCTCCTTTTTTAAGCTGGTGCTATTCTATTCTAAAAATCTAAAAGTTGGTTTTTTTCATAGAATTTGTAGAATATGATGAGAGAATATTCTGAGTTGGAGGGGACCCCTCAGGATCATCAAATCTAGTTCCTGGCTTTGTGCAAGGATCCCAACCCCAAGAGTTGCACCCTGTGTCTCACAGCATTGTCCAAAAGCTTCTTGAACTCTGTCAGGTTTGGTGTTGTGAGCACTTCCTTGTGGAGCCTGTTCAAGTTCCCAGCCACCTTGTGGGTGAAAAACTTTCCTGATATTTATCCTGATATCTTTTTTCTTTTAATCAGAATGGTCTACCAGCTCCATAATGAAAAATATTTTACTGTGTTTTAAATTAGTTTTAAATCTGCTGAGTTTACTAGTAGTAGAAGTCTAGTCTACGTTGATTATCAGGAATATTATGTCTTTTATTTCATATCCTGTGGCTATCAGCTGATTGTATAAGTCTTAACGTAGTTATACATGGAAAGCAGAATATAGAGGAATGACCTGTCAAAAATGTAACTTGGTATGACACATGAAAAAAAATAACAATTGATCTAGAAGACGAGGAAGAAAAAAATGTCTTCAGTTTCTTTTGAGATTTCAGACTGAATTTTTAAGGTTAGTGGTTGTTCAGAATTCAGGTGCTGATAGGGAAAACCTTCATTTGAAATTAAGCAGTTTATGAATCTGTGGCCACATTAAACTTCTTAACTGTGAGAAATTATTCCATTTTAAATTTGTGAAATCTGTAGGGAGAGTGGAATAATAAATTTTTCTGCTCCTATTCTCCTTCCTCATATTTTTGTAGTTTTCCGGTTTGTAGTTGGGAATAGAGATACTTGTAACTGGGAACGTTAGCATGCAGCATAGACTTCACTTATTGCTGTGCTGGTCTGATAAGAGCAATGCACTTTTTCTTTATTCTCCTTCGCTGCTTTCTCCTTGTTGGTTCATAGTGTGCTTGGAAGGAAGAAGCAAATGTTTTTCACTCCTTAAATGTATTTTTGGCATAGTTAGTAGGAAAAAACTGTTTCAGTTTACTCACTGTAAACTAACATTACTGAAAAACTAATTTCCTTTTTCTAGGAAGGCATTTTTCCATATTAGCACATGTATAAAGCACTTCCAGAAACCAAGTTAAACACTGCGTTTCATTTGGTGATTTAATTAGCAGTTTTGAGCTTCCTTACTTATTCACAGCATTGTAGATAGAAATGTCTCTGTCTTCATCAGACAGAAAGTTTCATTTTTTTGATGAAAGCACTAAAGCCATGAGGGAGATGCAAGAGTTAAATGTAGAGTTATTTCAGTTGAGTGTCGTGAACATGAGGCACTGTCCAAAGAGCAGTTGCTGTTAATATTGCCAGTTATTGGTATCTTGTTCTTAAGGCACAAAAATTAAACAGTGTGTTTCAGTAAGAAAGATGTATGTTTGCTACAAGTCAGTACATCCATCTTGACCCTGTTAATGGCTCTCTTATAGTCCAGTAAGCTGGACACTCACCTAAAACTGGCATATACCTGTCTGAGCTACAAAGATATTTAAGTATGGCTGTGCTTTAATGCATCATTTATTTTCTTGTAATAAAAGTTTAATAATTAAAGTTAATACCAAAACTAAAAGCTCCTGGCTACTTCTAGACGATGCCTGCATCAGCCATAAGTCTCTGAAGTGTTTCAAACAGACTTTGCAATACAAAGGACTGACTGTTGTTTGGATAGTTGCTCAGGCTGTTTGGATTATGAATAATTCTTAAATTTCAGGAGCTGCTAAAACTGTTGGCTCTTGTGGTACTGCTCCTCAATTAAAGTTTGCATCCCAAACACAAAACCAGTTGTGCTGTAATGTACAGCTGTTTAAATGTAATGTCTTCAGAAGCTCCCAAGTCTCTTGAACACTGCTGGCTCTGGTTTAGTGCGGTGTATTTTAAGCCTGTTTAGAGTTCTCACATGCACCATGCTTTATATTTTTGATGTCAGCAAAATTCCATAGTACAGTACGTTTCCTCCCCCTTGCGTTCTCTCTGAGTTTGAGGGTGTGTGGTTTTTCTTCTTGCACTACTAAACTCTTGCACTAGTTTTTCTTGTTAGAGCTGTGAAAACGGGACCTCAGAATGGAGTAGCAGCTGTCTGTTAATACAGTTTGGTCCCCCATCATGAGACTTCATCAATCCTGGTAATGAAATTACAGGTCTGACCGAGTGACTTTGTTGCTAGGCTACCTGTCCTCTGAAAAGCCAGTTGTTCTCAGCTTTGGCTGACCTTTTTAATACAGTGATTTCTGATTCAAGTATAGTTACTAAACTTCAGTATCCTCTCGATAGGTCCTAATCTGTTGGATATCTGCTGTAAGCCTCAGTAGCAGAGGTGAATATACAAGTGCTTCATGTTGCAGTGGCTTTTGTAACAATCCGTTTCTAATGGACATTCTTAAACTGCATGCACAGAGATTATTTATTTATTCCAGAGTTGTGGATGACAATAGGTAGATTCAACATAACATTTTGTGTCTTCAAAAGGCCTTGAGTCAAGATGATGAGAAGATGCTAGTTTTTTATCGGAACCAATTTCATGATTTGTTTTTAAAACCGACAGCAGAATACAGTAGATTTGTGTAACCTTCCTGTTAACCACTTCAGTGTTACATTTCTTAAATCAATCAAAATGCTAAGCATTTGGGAGCAGGTAGGATTCGTGGAGGGAAGAAGGTCTTTGTGTACTGCCTCCAGTCACTTTGTGGATTATTATGGGTAGAATGAACAATGCCAACAATGTCCTTAATCAAAGGAAATGCCACCTGAGAAACCACAGTTAGTTACTGAGATGTGACCCAAGTGGGAGGTCAGGAGGCTGTCCTGGGGAGTTGCTTCTGTGCCCATCGCCTGTGCTCGCTCAGGATTCTGCTTTCCAGTGTGGAAAGTCAAGCCCTCGGTTTCATGTAATACCACTGCTCCTAGTGCTGCATTCTCTGGGCGTAGTGTGGGATTGAAATGGCCTTTGAAGCCAAGATCTTTACCCCTTAATGACACATAACAACATATGCCTCAAATCCCAACAATGCATTACAGACATAGACTTTTTCTGACTTCTGTCAGTAATTGGTCTAAAAAAGAACCAAAACCCAAACTGTCTTAAACCCCACCATCTTTTTTCCCTCTTCTGGGGCTCAATAAGTTTGTCTTTCTATAGTGAGAGTCCTTTTGCTCATATGTACAGCATGTAATGCACAGTATACACCTCTGACTTGGAGTTGCATAAGGATTTGGCAGGTGTCCAGTGTGTTTCAGTTGCATTTTACTGGTGGCTGCCGAGAAGTGGTAATGCAATGTCACAATGAGTATGTATATTTGGGGATTTTTAATGAAAAAAAGTTTTGCATATCTCAATTTGTAGTTGTTTTTGATGTAAGTATTATGTATGAATATGTATGTACCAGATTCCCATTTCTTGTAAAACCCATAAATTCTAGAGTCTTTGTAGCTAAGCCACTTCTGAATATAATAATAAGCAGTAGCTTATTTTCTGAATTGAAGTCTACTTTTAGAATGCTTGGTCTTGTATACTGCTGTAGACTATGCTTCTTGAAGCTGTTCATGAAACAAAGCATAAGAGTGAAAAAGACCCTGGTTTTCTCTGTTCCCTTAAGGAAAATGCAGTTTTGAAATGTGTTGTTGCTGATGGTGATGGAACACATGTAGAAATGGCATTGCTGCATTACCTAGAATTTGGATCTTTTTTGATTTGTTGGGTTTGGCTCCACTGGAAACCTTCTCCAACAGCTAATGTAGTTTGTGTTCACTGGTAGGACTCAGTATTCCTTGTGTGTAATACATCTGTAAGGATGGGCTCGGGGGCCTATGTTAATGGCTTTTTGGTGTGGATAACGATGTGGATTGGGAAAGGCCTAAGCCTGTCAGCAATCTTCCGAGCTGGAGAGATTGCATTGGCTTCTGCCAGGAATTCTTTCTACATTTGCTTACCTCAGTGTTTCACAAGATTTGGTGTATGTTGCTTAAGTACAACTTCGATTTTACTGGCTTCATTTTGTGTTAAAAACTGTTTACCTTTTGTAAGTAAGGGGAGCAATGAATTCCTTGGAGCTAATACTTACTCTAAGGATTTAACTTGAGTTTGACATGATTTTCATTGTTTTTTTAATTAACTTTTCTTTCTCCTAGCTTTCCAAGACCAACTTCTCCAACAACAATGATTTTCGGGCTCTGCTGCAATCTCTTTATGCCACGTTCAAGGAATTTAAGATGCATGAGCAGATTGAAAATGAGTGTATCATTGGTTTGCTTCAGCAGCGTAGCCGGACAGTGTACAATGTGCACTCGGACAACAAACTCTCAGAGATGCTTAGCCTTTTTGAGAAAGGGCTAAAGAATGTAAAGGTAGGTAGACTATGAGAGATTTTCTGACCTGAGGAAAACATGCTGTGGTTATATATTAATTTGCTTTGACTTCATATTCTCTATGAATAAACTAAAGGGGAAGAAGAAACTTTAATTTTTTTTGATACTTTCTTTTGCCATTCACCCCAATTAGTAAATTTCTAGTAAAAATTCTTTTGAGAGATGTGTTTTGTGACAGTCTTCACTGTATAATTTGAGGTGTTTTGGAGAGATAGCATGGAAGTTTCAAATATAAAGACTGTTTCACAAAGTGGTCAGAAGTTTCTGGCTATAGAAATAATGGTATTTTATTAATTGGTTAGGAAACCTTTAGGATCTTGTTTTTGTGAAGCACAGTAATTGTATTGTCCCAAATGGAGATGATTCCAAGACTTACAAAAAAAAGCAGCATTGTTTTATTATGTGACTCATGTACTCCTTCCAGTAATCCGTAGCTCAGCAGTCCTGTTCATGATCCAGTCATCCAGGAACTAAATATTATTTGTCCAGCTGGCTTTTTTGACAGTGACTTATCTCTTAAGTCACAGACTACTCTTCTCCAGTAGAATTCTTGAATTCTTCTGTTTCTTTCTCTTGGGGTACCCAACTCAACTCCCCCTTCGTGCCCCCTAAGAAATACATTCTCCAGTAGTCATTTGACATCCCACATTACATTTCTAGTATGTGTGGTCCAGATTTTCAGTAAAAAATACTAAATATGCAGTTGATTGACTCCATTTTACCATCTAAGCCTCGTCTGGACCTGGGAACCTTACATATAATTTTTTCCCTATGCATAATAAACGTTAAATTTTGTCTTTTGTTCATTAACAAATCAGGAAATGAAGGAAAGAGGGAAATTTAACACTTGGCTTTGTGTTACACCTTCTCTGATAGGATGCTAGTGTTATTCTGTTACTTGATTTCTTAAGTGTGCGAAACCATATTTCTTTAGTTCTCTTTAGATATGTTAACTTTAGTTAACGTTTAACTATTTTTAGGGAGTCATTAGTTCAGTTTAAACTGATGGCTTAAGCTTGTCTCTGTCAAGCTTAAGTCAAGGTTTCTTGATGTTGTAGAAGCTTGAAAAGAAAAACAAGATTTACAGTAAGAGTTAGGAGGAACTTCAGTATGTTGCAATTTCTAGGCAGATTTCAGAATCAGCTTACTAGTGACTCAGAATAAGCTAACAAATTGATACATTAGGTTGGACTAACTTGAATGTTTAAAAGTTGCATCATTATTTAAGAGGTTTTTCAGTTTCCAAAGTAAAAATCTGTACAGCATGTGTGACAGTAAATTCTGATTATAGTTTGGAAGTTAGAATTTTAGAATAACTGAGGTAAAGTATATTTAGTTAAAAGATGAAGTAGAATTGTTGTATCCTAGAACACCTTATATACAAACCATGCAAATACTTAAATTAGTCTGCTACTACTTTGAACTTTGTGTGAGATTGTAGATTGGCAGATTTCACTCTTTGCTCCAACATAAAAATGGGATTAGACAAATGAATTCATATGTGCTAAGAAAATAAATTGAAGTCAGGCAGGAAGGGAATTCTTTGCCCTGCCTGCTACCAGGCCAGTAGAGAGTGTCATTGTCATTAAGCAAGCATGTTCTTACCATGAAATAGAGCAAACCTGCTGCATGCATGGGAAGGGCATAATGGGCTTTCCTTTGAACCACTGCTTTATTGGACAGTTCAGTCCTTCGATGACTGGGTAAGATTGTGTAACCATTAAATCTTTGCTTTCTTTTCAGAATGAATATGAACAGCTAAACTATGCGAAGCAGCTGAAGGAGAGATTGGAAGCCTTTACCAGGGACTTCCTTCCTCATATGAAAGAGGAGGAGGAGGTACGTAAAGATTTTCTTCAAATGTGGTGGAGATCTTCCTTGGGGTTTGGAATAACTGAGTAGGACAAATGGCTTACAGGTTCATTGTTTTATCGGTTCTCTCTCTTTATTGCTATGCTAATTTGCATTCAGGACTGTGGTGTCATTGTTCAGTTCCTTAACTGGAAAGACACGTTCTGGAATGGAATATATAGGATGTCTATGATGAAATTCTAATTCTTGAAAAAATTGACAACAAAAGTCCATTGGGGCTGGGATTTGTTTGCAGCAGGTAGTTAAAGTGGATATGTAGCAAAACGTAAATGAGAAAAGAGAGGTCCTGTAAACCAGTACTTCATGACTCAAACTGACACTCCCAAACAGCTTCTGACCTATATTTGAAACATAGACTAGTACTGCCAGTCTGATGATTTATGGGTATCCAAAAACTAGGAAGCATCTTCTGAAGCCTGTCCATGGGAATTCTTTTCTCATGTTTTTCTTCCTTGCTACGTTGTCTTCCATGTGAGTACCTTGGTAAGTTATATAGGTTAAATAACTTCAATCCCTTCCCTATTCTGGTGAGGAAAACAATTAAAACAGCTTGCCTGATACTGTGCAGTGTTCTGTTAGAAAGCAGGAGGTTAGAATGTAAAACTTCCATGGTCCTGTCCTTAGGTTCATTTAATGTATGAAATGTTTTACTTTGAGAGAATTTGAAATAGGAAATTCTGTGTTGGTAGGTCTGTGTAGCATTATTGACTATTTCTGTCAGCACCAGATTTTTTCCCTTTTTCCTTTGTGTTAGGTTTTTCAGCCAATGTTGATGGAATACTTTACTTATGAAGAGCTGAAAGATATTAAGAAGAAAGTAATTGCACAGCACTGCTCACAGAAAGAGGCTGCAGAATTTAGAGGTCTCAGTAAGTGGAATCAAGCAGAAGAGCTTCAGAAGGTCTTTAAGTATTCTGTGGATGAGAAGGCAGATCAAGGTAAAGTATCTAATTAAAGTAACTTTCAAACTGCAGTTTTTATCTAAAAAGTCACACCAGTGATGTACCTAAAGTTATGTGCAGGCAGACAGAGTAGTTTGTATAAAATGGGCATATCTGCAAACCAGTTTTGAAATTTCAGAAACTTTATTGTGTGATATGGGCATCTTGGCAGGTTGTAATGTAGCTAGTACTGTTTACCTATTCTCAACATTCTTCTGCTCCCTTCCCTCCTGTGTTTATATTTGATACAAATAAACAGATGGAAATTAGAATTACCTTCTAATTTCATGCTTCCATTGAAATCATATTTTCTATTTGCAGACTCTGCATTTAATTCTTGGTTTTTAGGACAGCTTTGTAAGCTTTTTGGGGTGATGTTTCAATAATACAGAATAGTTATCCAAGTGGCAGTATTTCAAATTAAAAACATTCACCTTCCCAGCTCCACTACCTAACTTGCCTGGGCTACTCAGGAATGAGAAAGGACCTGTGAGTATAGAGTAATGCAAGGGAAAGAATCTGTGCAGCCCTGAATAGGTCAGATGAAATGTGTGTTCTGAAAGTGGATATTTATTTTGCATTCATCTCTAGCTACCTTTTCTGGTGAAACTTAAAATAAATGGGTAACTATTAAAGCAGACTTCTGGCTTGTTTATGACTGCTGAAGCAGCCTAAATGGTTACAGTTTTCACTCTTAACAAAAAGGAATTAAGTCCCCAAGGAAGGGGAGTTAGTGCACCAGAGGCGTAGTGCTGGTGTGAGTCTGATATGTAGCGCGAGCTCTCATGGACTGAGTTTGTGATGTTGATAAGATGTGCTGCTCTCATTGGAAAAAACTTGGTGAATTACTCTGTAATCATATTTTTTTGATGTAACTTCTCTGAACTACTCAAATGGTCGTTTTCTGCCCTCCAGGTGAAGCCTTCAGAAAAGATCATGGTCCATTCTGTGAAATACTCTTGAGTTTTTACAGATGAATGTGACAGACATAGCTTTGTGGCATTACTTGCTGTTGAATCTAGCTGGAATAGCAGTTTTGGGACAGTAGTAGTTCTAATTGTTGTGTTTTAGACATTGGGAGAGGAGAATATGTCTTGCATTCATTTTTTAGAAAGGGAAGAAAGTAATGTAGCTTGCAGTCCTGTGCAGTCTGAACTGCATTTTCCTATGAAATTCTCTATAATTCATGTGGCAACATGCTAGTTGTACAAATAAATACATTGATTCATCAAGTGAAACGGTTTAATTATGTTTTTTTGAAGTAGCAATAGCTTATCACGTGGTAAAGTTCACATTATGCTCACTTTTGAAGCTTCTTTGCAAAAAAAAAAAAAATCTGATGCTTCTCTCTCTGTACGAGTTCTAGGCACTTAAGAAGTAAAACTCCGCTATTTGTGAAGCCTGCTATTTCTAAAGACTCCTGAAAACTCCTTTAGAAATATTTTTTTCAAGGAAATTGTTCTGAAACAAAACATCAAAAATTTCTTAATACAGCCAAAGGCCTTACTAACCAAAGCTCTGAATTTATTTTATATAGTTTGCAGCTCTCTTTGCAATATGGGGATCAGGGAGAGCTGTTGGAAATAGTTCCTATTGCTATCCATTGAAGTATTAATTACAGTGGTCAAATTTTAGTCTCTCATCTAGTACTTGGTATTACTTTACAGCCTGAATGGCTCCTCACCATTCGGAAGTTAAAATTGTCAATGCTAGCAGCTAAAGCTAGAAATAAAATTCAAGACAGGTGCAAAGAGTTGAGCATGAACTTTTCTGTGTCCCAGTCAAGAGGCTGAGCGCTTCCAGCGAGAATGGTCCCAGCTGGTAGGTTCTGCGTGCTAGGACTGTTTCCTGGGATTGTGGCAGACCAGGTACAGATACCATCTGCAACAGAAGGCAGAATTTTTCTTAAAGCATTTCATTTATAGCAGGTATGGCTTTCATCTTTCTGTGGTTGAGTAGCATTAATTCACTTTTTTTTTTTTAATGAATGAACCAGATGAGAAAGTGGCGAACAGAAAACTGAGTTGGTTTGTTGTTGTTCAGGGTGTTGTTACAGTGAAAGCTTTTTAAAGCCAAACCAATACCTATCTTTAACAGTTGCTAAATTTTTTTAAAACATTTCTTTCATTGTTCTAGTCAAAATATGTGTTCCATTACTGCTATTAAAGCTGTGAGGCTGTGCTTCACTTAACACACACTTTCTGTATTTCAGAAACCGAAGTAACAGGGCACACCACAAACATTACTAATCTCCCTCCTGAAGTAATGGTGACCATTTTCAGTTACCTTAACCCACAAGAGTTATGTCAGTGTAGTCAAGTAAGCACTGAATGGTCACAGTTGGCTAAAACTGGATCTCTGTGGAAACATCTTTACCCTGTTCGCTGGGCTAGAGGTAAGTTACATTTAGCTTCTTTGAAAGCACATCAATTATTTGATTTTTTGAGCCTGTAAAAAAGAGTATTTTAGTATAGGCTGAGCCTGACAGCTGAGGATGGGAGGTGTACCTTTCTGACAAGGGTAGTGTCCTGAAACTTGATTCAATGTTAAAAATCCCCAAAACATACTTCCATCCTGTACAATTAAGAAACTAGGAGTTGACTTGTTTGAAATTCGTGAGTACATTTTGTATCCAGTTTACCTAGTTTTACTGAGGTAAAAAAAAACCCGTTTTTTTTGCTTAATCTAAGGAGTTTTGAATTTTAAATGCTGCTGTTACACTTATATCACTAAAATTATTTTCTTAGATTCTTAGGTAGAAATGAAATGCATAACTCCATAAGTGGAGTTCTAATGTTTCCTCACAGTCTAGTCAAGCCTCAAAGAAAACTGAATAAATGTTTAGTTTTAGTATTGATTTTTCAGGTATATTATTTCAGTAACTTCTACTGCAGTAAGTGTTTTTTAAAACTTTTTTTCCTCAAACTCTTCTGTTAATTAGAATTTCCTGTTGAGAAGTGTGACCTTTGCAGAAGTACCTGTTCAAATAGACAAAATACTCTGTATTCCAATGAGGCCAGTTACAAGTCATCAGAATGTATTTGTAGCTTTATGTCCATATTTATGTGAACCACTGGACTATGGAACTGCAGGCTTCACAGTGCTGCTGTGTCAGTGTAGTTCAGTAATAGGAGAAAGTATGCTGTTTAATAAGTCTTTTGCATGCCTTTAAGATCTTGAGAGAAAGCTGTGTTTATATAACTTAGCCGTAGAGATACATAAAAACTAGAATATTCTCTATGTCTTCTAAAATTTATACAAGGCAGAGAGAAATTAAATAACTTTTTTGTCTGAATTTTTTTTGTTGTTTGTTTGTTTGTTTGGGTAAACCTTCCTGAAAAACAATAGTTTGGTTCCTGAGCTTCCAAAGACTGAGTAGAAAGACTCCAAAGTTGAAATTCTTAAATTTGCATTTGCAACGTAGTTGTCTTGATAATTCAGTGCTGCACAGACACACAAAATAAAAAGATAATTGGCAGCTACTTAAAATGAGTGCTCCTAAACGTGGTTTGGCACAACAGGAAGCTGGTCTCGTGACTTACTGTTTGTACTACTGCAGTTGCTTGTGCAGAAATGCTCTAAACTGGGTGGAAGCTTCTCAGATGGGATTTATTGCCACAGGGAGGGGAAAAGAATTGTAGTTTTATGTAGGCTTAGTTAAATTTTTAACTTTTTTTCCCCTGCTGGTATACAGAAGGCTTCTGAGACTTCTTATGGTAATATGAAGATGGCTGAAATATGATGAGGAATGTTACCAAAACTTCACAGTTGACAATCAATTAGGATTTCATTGTCATTGTGTTATTCACAGAAGAAGCCTTGTTCTTTTAGATACTGCTCAATAGGAATCACTCTTGCTTTAGGAAGAGTAGGGTTCCCTTCCGTGAGACAGTTAAATAAGGTGGTTTCTTTCTCAGCATGTCTACATTGAGGGAGGCAGCAGAGCTGCTTATCCTGAGCCCACACTGCCATATATCCAAACCAGAAGTTTGGATACTGGAAGCAGAAGTAAATTAATGCCTGTGCAGTAACCCCAAGGGGAAAGGGGTGCTCCACCAGCTAAAACAGCAGAGCTGTTGCTGATCTTCACGATCATCCAAATGTTCTAAAAAATGATTGTGTATTGATTTGAGTCATATGTATGTTACAAGTATTAGGTAGCTGTTTTAAGTAGGATACTTTTGGAATTTGATTTTTGTGATCTTGGAGTTGTCATGTGCAGGGACGAAAACCAGTCTGGTTAATGGTGTATTTGTGATATTCCAGAGGAAAAGAGAGGTATCTTCAACCAAATGTTACACTAAAAGCTGGTGAATAATCTCTTTACTAGAAGGAACTTGAGCACCTAGACAGTCTGAATATTCCATGATTGTTTCTGTTACTTTTATGATCATATTGGTCCCTATTAAGCAAATAAGGACAGCAGGCAAGTCAGACAATCATAATAGGCTATGAGTTCTGGAATGGTACTGAAACTGTTCCAAGAATCTTTTGAAGCTTAAGGATAAAGATCAAACAAAGAATTATTTTAAGGTTTAGTCCAGTCTTAGTTGAGATGAATTCGAAATACATTTATGTCTCCTAAATCAGGTCACAGTATACTGAAAAGCTATCGGTGCTGATTTCTGCTCCAGTGAGAAATTTTTATTAACTTTTTTCCTTCTTCTTTTTGGGGGGTGGCTGTGAGTAGGTGATTGGTATAGTGGTCCTGCAGCAGATACTGAGACTGAACCTGATGAGGAATGGGTGAAAAATAGAAAAGATGAAAGTCGTGCTTTCCAGGAATGGGATGAAGATGCTGACATAGATGAATCTGGTAGGTAAAATTGATTTTGGTGAAGTGTACTGTTTTTCCTGAAGATGACACAACTATAAGAAACAAACTGAGAGGAAAAAAAGAGAGATGGAGGTTGGTAGGAGAGAAGCAGGCATCTGATTTTAATGACTGGAATGAATTTCTCTAGGAAAGAGCAAACATGAAAGCAGGTAGAAGAATTATAGGGATGTGTCTGGAGGTAAAGGCTAGGCTTCATCTCTTCAGAAAGTTTGGATGAGTCATCTTGCATTCTGATGCACTCGAGGCTTGATTTTAAATTTGTCTTAAGTTATTAAATCACAGCTATATATAAATGAGAAATGCCCTGTGAGATAGTATTTTGACATCTAAAGCAAGTTGGTGGAAACGGCTGCCCCGGGCTGCCCTGAGCAGTACATAATCTGTAGTAAATATTTCTCCAAGTTGGTATTAAGCCTTTCTTTCTGGGTTTATTTTGCAGAAGAAGCAGCTGAAGAGTCACTTGCCATTAATATAGCACAAATGGAAAAACGTTTACTTCATGGCCTAATTCATCATGTCCTCCCGCTTGTGGGCTCCTCAGTGAAGACACTGGTACTGGCCTACAGTTCTGCAGCATCCAGCAAAATGGTGTGTAATCTCAACCTTGCATTTAATAATTGTGGCTGTGTAGTCTTTAATTAATAACTGACGTGTTTGGGTAGTGTAAGTGGGTTGCAGTCCGAAAGAATGCTAATTTGTAACTTGTCTCTAGACACTGTGTGCAGCCTCAGTGGCTTGTATCTTTACTGATTATTTTCCTTTCTTTTTTCAGGTTAGACAGATCTTAGAGCTTTGCCCCAACTTGGAATATTTGGATCTCACTCAAACTGATATTTCAGACTCTGTATTTGAAAGGTTAGATAATTGTTGTTTCCTTTAAAGAAAAAAATATAATCCAGCTTTTTGAGTGGGGGGGAAACATTCAAACATTTTAGTCCATTGCCAAGAAAGAAAGAAACAAAGAGAAATCAAATTTGTAACTCCCATGTGACTTGTGACTAAGAACTAAACCAGAATAACAAATCACTGAAATACCAAGTGAAAATGTAACTTTGTTGTGACCATTTAAAATTCTCTGTCTTCGCTATCGAATGCTTTTTACCTATCAGTGTATAGCTAGCTATACATAACAATTGTTGTGGTTTTGCTCTAGTATTAACAACTTGTCCATAGATTTCTATGGAGTTGCTCAGTTAAGGAAGTTCTCTTGGTCTGCTACAGCTGATAGGGTGCGCAAAACTGCTATTTCAGACACCCAGATCAAATGGTAGCAAAGCTCTAAGGCTTGGGTGTATTGTCTGTGTATTCCTGAGTTTTACTGAGGCCTGCAGGAATGTCATTGATGTCAGTGGGATGGTGTGTGGATGCAGAACCTGCACCAGCAGGTCTTACTGTGGTGTTGAAACTCAGCAGATATTTCAGTGTTCTGCATCATGTAGTGCTCTCAGGTAGTGTGAACACCACAGAAAGCCTTACCAGCATGCATGCTGGTAGCAACACCCTGCAGCTTGTATAAGAAATTCAAATTTCATTTGAAATAAAAGTTTTATAGACTTTCCAGGGCTCAGAAGTCAATCTTTGTGAGCTTTTGTCAATATCTAGTAAAATTTACCTTATTTGCCACTCCTTATTTATCTATATTTACAGTACTTCAAATTGTAACTCAGAAAAAGAGTTTGGCTTACTCTAAACATAAGTAATCACTTATAGACAGTAAATAATAGTAACATTAACTGTGGATAGGTAAAGGTCAGTTAAATCACTTACATACTTTTGTAGCTAATAATGTAAAAATATTACTGTAGATAAAATTTCTGTTCCACTTGTAAAAGGTAAGACTAAGAGCGTAAGCTTTTGTTAAAATGAAAAAGTCTCATTTCTAATTATTGATGGAATAATTAGACACAGGAGCTGTTTCAGGAATCTATCTAGTATTCCTGAAAGAAATGGAAAAGGACAGGAGGGCATATGATCTAAATACATTGGCATTTCAGTATATCTAAACTGCCAAGCTTGAGAAACTCAAAATCTTAGAAATTACAACTGTTACAATGCTTCAAACTGAATATGGAATCTCAGATGTATTTTGTGGGGCAAGGGAGGTGGATGAAATTTGCTAGTTCAGTATTTTCAGTCTTTTGAGAAGTAACTTTGATGTTTAGTAACTCAGATATCTCTTGGTAGCTTTTGTTGAATGTAGTGCACTCGTTTTTTGAAGTTTTTACGTGTGTATTTGGTGCTTGCAGGCTGATCTAGTATTCAAACATTTGTTCAGTATATAGCAAATTTGGACTTCTTTTAAGTCTCAGTATATGGAGAAATATAAGCTGTTACTGATTCATGAAAGATTTCACATTTCTCTAGACATAATTTTTCTAGGTGTATGTAGAGGACTTGTAGAGCACTATCAAATCTAATCTGTCTGGAGTACCTTCTTTGAATATTATGTGAATTAATACAAGTAATTTACTTGTGAAATGTTCTTTCATATATTTAGCCTTAACAGCTTTTCTGAGAAAAAACTAAAAAAGCTCAACCACCAATAAACCAAACCACTTTTTTTTTCCCCCCTGATTTCAGTTGGTGTTCAGTTGGGTATTGTCAAAATCTACGCCACCTTGATCTGTCTGGATGTGAAAAAATTACAGATGTGGCTATAGAGAGGATTTCCAGAGCGCTGGGTATCATATCAACTCATCACACCAGAGGTATTCTGAAAAGCTGCAGGAACAGGAATGCTAAGACTTTGTGGAAAAACAGAGAGATTACTCTGCAGTCCAACAAGAAGTATAATGGCTTGCATGAAATCAGCAATGAAAATCTCATTCAGGGAGGAAATGGTGAACAGCACTGGACTAAACCTGACGACTCAGAAAACTTCAATTCTGCTTATGTGTGGATGCTAGATGCAGATGATTTAGCTGACATTGAAGATGCTGCAGAGTGGAGACACAGAAATGTTGAAGGATTTTGTCTTATGGAACCAACATCCCATATTAATTGTTCTGCATTGTGCTACGGTAGAGACATTTATGGGTTAAGGACTAGAGGGTGGCAGCAGCACTGTGCTTCTACTGACTTGATTTACTGCGGTCACTCGTTTTGTTGTGCTGGGACAGCACTAAGAACTATTCGAGCACTTCCAGAGTCCTCTGCACTGTGTAAAAAACCAATAAGGACTAAGCAGTCAGAGAAAAAAGACTCTGCATACTCTGGGAGTGACAAAACAGATGAAGAGACTGCACGAGTTCTTCAGTTTCTCAGTCTGTCAGGCTGTTACCAGATAACAGACCGGGCTCTCAGGTGAGGAGACATTTTCAAACTATTTTGCTGCAGAATGTTTTTTCTGATTTTATTTGTTGGGCCATTCTGGGATGAATCTGCCTTATTTCAGTAAAAACATTTCTAATGAAGAAACTGGTAAGTTTTAAGTGGTCTTTGCTTCTTAAATAGTTACAGTACTAGACTCAAAAACTTTTTCCGGCTTTTCTTGTGGAGATAACAGTGAAATTTTTATATCTGTCTTCTGAAGTCAAGTATTTTTGTGAACTTGTTGTTCTAGACACTATTAATGCTTTTAGATTTGATCTTTAGTGATTTCCTGTTAAGAAATTGTGCTGATTCACCATTTTTTCTCATTATGCCTGCCAGTATGCTTGAAACTTTGTGAAACTGGAGTAACATCTTGATTAACCTGTCTGAAAGACGACATAATTTATGGACAGGCTGAATCAGTGGGCTGAGGCCAATTGTCTGTTCAATGAGATGAAGTCTCAGGTCCTGCCCTTTGTGTCACAACAGCCCCAGGCAGTGCTACAGGCTGGGGACAGAGTGGCTGGAAAGCAGCCTGGTGGACAAGGACCTGAGGGTGCTGTTTGACAGAGACTGAACGTGAGCCAGGGTGTGCCCAGGTGGCACCTGGTCTGTATCAGCAATAGTGTGACCAGGACTGTGTGTGTGTGTGTGTGACTGTCCCTTTGTTCTTGGGACTAGTGAGGCCACACCTCAAATCCTGTGCTCACTTCTGGGCCCCTCACTGTAAGAAAGGCATTGAGGGGCTAGACTATACCCAGAGAAAGGCAGTGGAGCTGGGGAAGGGTCTGGAACACAGATTTAGTAAGGAATGGGGTGGCTCTGCCTGGAGGAAAGGAGGCTCAGGGGTAGTCTACCCACTCTTCACAACCACCTGAAAAGAAGCTGTAGCCAGTGGGGGTCGGTGTCTTCTCTCAAGTAACAAGAGAAAGTGACCTCAAGTTGCACCAGAGGATGTTTAGGTTGGCCATTAGGAAAACGATCTTCACTGAAAGGGTTTTCGAGCATTGGAAGAGCCTGCCATGGGAAGTGGCATACCTGGAGGTATTCAGAGTATGTGACACTTGTTCATGTTAGTGGTGGGTTTGGCAGTGCTGGGTTAACAGTTGGATGTGATTATCTCAAGTGTCTTTTCCAACCCAAATGATTCTATGATAATTCTGTGTTCAACATGTTCAATATGACCTCATGTAACAGTTAAAGGAGGAGAAAAAAATGTCTTGAACACTGAGATGGTTTCATGAGTTACAGAATTTTCTGTTTGCCTCTGATGCTTTGTACTGTCAGAAAAAATGTTACTGCTTCATACTGAAGATGAGATGAGGCTGAGGTACTTGCAGCCTCCTGCTCAGGTGTGCTGCAACACTGGGAGCTAATTAAAGTGTGAAGACTTCAAGCATACCTGTGTGGTTGGCTGTAGTAAACAGAGGAATAGTGTGAGGTGCTGCTGGCATCGATTTGTCTCTCCCGAGATTTGGTCCCCATTTGATGTTCTAAAGTACCAGCTATTCAGAGTCTCCTGTGGTTCTGACACTTTCACTCACCAGTGTTACCCTTCCTCAGGGTATGCTTCAGATATCTGGGCTTTGTGTTAGAGCTTGTTTCTGTTCCAGTGTTGCAGTGGACTTGTCCTGACAAATTTTGTTACCTGCTGATTAGGTTGTGCTGTGTGTATTTTACATATTACTGGTCTGGTTTTTCATGACTCAGTAATGTGGGAGCAAAGGGAGATTTGGTCATTGAGTCACAGCAAGGGTTTAATTGCATTGCTGGTTTCCCACTGGTGCTTTTTGGCTGAGAGCTGAGTGTGTTGCAACAAGTGCTTCTTGTAGTCCCAAGAGTACTTGGAGTCCTTGGGGAAAGAATGGAACCCCCTAATACAAAGATGTCCCAGTACATTTATTGCCTATATATATATTTGTGGCCAGCAGTTCTACTATTGCCTGCTGACTGGAGAAGCTTGTACAGTGATGCTCTGAAGGCATCTTCAGTTTTATGTCCTGGCTTGAATCTGCAGTTTGGTGATTCAAGCCTGATGGGTTTTTTCAGGTGAGTGAGCTTGTTTCTGCTTGATCTTGGCCTGGCTGCTCTGTGAGCTTGCAGAGAAGAGGGCAGGGTCACATGGAGTAATTGCTGGGGTGTGGTACATCCCTGTGCTTGTTGCATCAGCAGCCAAATTCACTTGCACTCAGAACAAGGCTAGAGAATTACATTTGAGCAATGAGATGGTGTGTTGGCAGAGAGAAGCTCTGCTGACAGTCCTAGGAAAACACAAATTTGGATTCCATAATAAGTTTAACAAAAGGAAGGGTCAAACTTCAGGAAACATAATGCACCTAACTTGGGAGTGTCATGTTTTAGTGTGAGATGATTAATATACATCACCTGGGAAGAGCTGACAAAAGCATTGGTATTTTTAAGAAGAGTGGCTTTGTAGTTCTTTGAAATGGTTGGTCATCTCTGGTGTCATCCATAAAAAAATGATTTCCCACTAAAGTCTGTCTACAGGAATTGTTATCTTATGTAGAAATCTGTTCATTTTTCAGGTCTGTTGAGTGGCTTTGGGGATAATCCCCTTTAAAAGAGTACAGGAGTGCCAGGTTTATAACTCCATGGTTCATTAGAGGTGTGTGTGTGGTTAGAGGTGCCACAGGTCTGTGCTGGGGTGATGTGGGGCACTCGTCAGTGCCACGCCGTGCAGGCTCCTCACGTGTCTCTTGTGTGTCCACAGGGCGCTGACTCTGGGAGGAGGACTGCCACATCTGGAGCACCTGAACCTCTCGGGCTGTCTCACTGTAACTGGGGCAGGCCTGCAGGAGTTGGTTTCTGCATGCCCCTCTCTAAAAGATGAACACTTTTACTACTGTGACAACATTAACGGTAATGTCTTTCTATGAAGATGTGATGCTTTTCTGGGGAGTGATGCTCGGTGTAGGGACTTTTTAAAAGAAAAAGAACCACCAAAACCTCACCTTTTTTTAATGTCTATGTAGCAGAGATTAATTACAAAACTATGACTGTTAAATCAGTTTAATCTCACTTTTGGGTATTTTTGTTGTGACATTAGTACAGTTCTGTACTTAGGAAAGCATTTTTAGTGCCTGTATGTCTTAACTTGGTTTAGCATAACTAATCGGGGTAGAAAGTAAGTCTCCATATAGCTGCTATTACACACTTGCCCTGTCCATATCTCCACTCTAAACCATGCAGTTTGTATGTTTTCTGTGGGGTCATAATGTCAGACAGAGGCTTCATTAGGTTGGTACCAAAGCAGGGATTTTTAGGAAACCAGTGACCTGTGTTTTGCCATGCAAACCTCCCATATTGCACTAGTTTTGGTATAGCATATTTTTGATTCTACCATCACATGTCCTTATAGAAAATGTAATTCAGTTTTTTTTTCTGGTTTTGCTTGAGTTGGTAACTTAGGGATGGATCTAAGCTGGAGAAGGATCTGTATAGATGCATAGAATCTGTTCATGGTGCAACTCTTTTCAATGTTTAGTACACTGGAATTCAATCTATTAAGTCCAGTAAGCATCCCTAGCATTAGAGATGGGAACCATTGTGTGACTGGTATTCTGTGTGTGAATTTAAAACATGTAAGTGCAGCTGAAGGCAAGGGAGAAAGAAGATGATAACCAAGTTCACTGGCCTGTACAAGCTAATTGTGTGTAAACCAAAATTGTATTTACCTGGTAGTTCGCAGTGTCCAGCTCAATAATTTGCATCCATATTGAGATGCAGTCCCTGCCTGTGTACCTGATGTCAGAGCTTTGGTACTGCAAGTAAATCTCTACTGCTATTTGGGTGTTCAAGCCATTGAAACTGATACAAGATGATGCACTTGGATTGGATCATAATATTAGAAATGAAAAATTAAATCTTACTTTGTTTTCCTAATTTCTGCACTCTATGCACTTTTTTGACACTCTTTTTTTCTTTTGAAACACTTGCTTTTTGTTACTCCTTGCATTCCATCTAGACAACAGCATTTAAAAATCTCTTTTCTGTTGTGTTTCATTGCCACCTGAAAATTTTAGGGTTCTTTTAAAAAAATCCTTCACTGACTCTGTTTCCTTCATTGTGTTGAGTTTAAAGAGGTCTTCAAAGAGTAGTTAGATGCATTTACCTTTTACATTTGACTGCTTGCTGCTTTTTGTCTGTTTATGCTTCTGTCAGTAATACCAGAGATAATTTGTCCTCAGACATTTCTGTTTTTCATTTTGTCCCTATAAAATACACCATAATGTCTTTGTATTAGTCTAGAGTATCCAAATCTGTGTGTGAGTTCACTACTTTAAAGCTTGGCTGTTTCACAGTATCCTCAAGAAATTACTTAAATTTAAACAGAATATTTTTGAATTATTCTGTGAAGTTGTCTGATCCGCTTCCTGTTTATTTCCTTCCTTTTACTGCCTGCTGGAATCTGTGAGCCTATAAACTCTACTTGGTTCCCTAAAGCATCCTGCAAGCTTTTAAATCAACATTACTCCTGTAGAGAGAAATGCACAGGACAGTGAGGCTCTAATGGTCTGACTTCTTACATCTGTTGAGAAATAATGTCATCTCAGAAGTTCATGGCTGTATGGAAAAAGTAGCCTTTGTAAATGAATCCCCTGCAGTTTTGTCTGGGTTTTGTTCTGTGTATTTTCAATCAAACTTCATTGTGATAGGGCTGTTCAGTGTGAAACTGATGCCTTATTCCATTCTGTGGGCAGCAGGATGTCCTACAACAGCTGCTTCTGTATCATTTGGCATTTCTAAAGCAACCTGGGAAAGCAGTAGCTGTTTCATTTAAATCAATCCATATCTGAAGCTGTTTGTTTATTTGCACATCTACAGATTGTATTACTAACTGCTGCACAAAGTTTACCAGTCTGTAAGCGTGTACAGAATAATTTTATAATTTTCTTTGCCCACCAGCTTATCAGTGATTGTTTTCAGGGAAGGAAGTGTATTCTGGGATCAGAGGTTGGAAAACCTGTCGGTCTTGCAGAAAAAAAATGGAGACAACAGCATGGAATTTAGCCATCTATGAATAATAAAGATACAACTTTGTCATCTGCTGATGAATAAAGGCTTTACTTTTACCTGCAGCTTATTTTCAGATTTTGTTTCCTATAAACACTAAGACTGATGGGACCCCTCACACACAAGCCAGCTTCATTGGAATTTCTTTGTGATGGGCTTAATGCACATGTTTGGTAGGCACATTGGTTGCAATATTTGTATTTGCAGCAGGTGCTGTAGAGCACTTTTTAGTAGAGCAAGACTAGAAACTTAGAGCAGCAATGTGAGGTAGTAGGGTTTGAGTCTGACTGCTGTTGCACACCAGTAACATGGTACAGTTTTTATGTCCAGAAACCACAAATTTATGCTCACTTCTAGATCTGTTTTGTGGTTTTTTTTTTTACTGTTGGTTTCACTTCAGTTTTTGATTTGCATACTGATGTTTAGAATCTCTTATGCTTTTCACAATGCTGGAGACTTAAAGTCAAATAACCCTCAGATGCAGCTTAACACACATCAGTCAGTGTGCATCCCTTCTAATGGCTGATTTCATTTGTGTAAAACAAATTTGGTTGTGGATCACACCGAGCTCAGCAAGAAGAGTTTAATGTTTGAGTTACATCTTGCCACTGAGTTCTTCCTTTCCTAAGATTTTGTCCAGCTGTGTCCATTCTTCTGACTCGTTTTTCCATTTCAAAGCCTGGAGTGCTTTCAGCTTTGGCATTAGAAAAATGGGGCTCCCTAATTTCTGGAGCAGTAGCTCTTTGCAGCATTTAAGTATGATTCATTTACTAGAATTCATTTTAATTATGTAGTCCTCAGGTTCTGTAATTAAAGAAATAGGGCATTCATGAAATAAAGTTTGATTCTACTGATTCATTCTTCCAGTTTTTAAAGTATCACTGGCCATAGTTGATCTGTCTTTCATCAGTAAAGCCAAGACTTTGCAAGTTCTTTAAAGGTGTATGGACTACTGTGTGCAGACTTTTGTGGGAACACAGTGTTCTGAGAGTTAGGTCTCAGTCTAAATGCTACAGATTACCAGTGTACTTACAAATCTCTGAAAAGATTTTATATGGTGGTGACAGCCAGTTGCCCTGGCAGGAGTGGTTCTTTTACCATGGTCTTGGTCCATGTTGTCATGCATTCTTGGTGGAATGCCAAACTTCATTCTAGGGAATTCTGATTGATTTTTTGTTCTACTAGTACATGTAGCAAAACGAAGTAATCAAACAGCTCTGCTCCTCTCCTGCATTACCAAACGTGTTTATATGTTCACCACAAGTAAACAGACCTCACCTCTATTCTGAGTCCCCTAAGCATCTGAGTAATCAGATGTGCATGTAAAGAGCATTACAGTAATCCAGTTTAGAAGTAACTAAACCAGTAACGTAGATGCGGCAGGTTAGATGAGAATCTGATTAACTTTGCTTTCCCAGGTGAACCCAAAACACATTTAATTTAGCATTTCACTGCTAGCACTTACTAAGTCTTCATAGTCAGAGGCACACTTGTGAAATAGGCTTCTCTTTATGATCCACTGCACGGGCTGTCCCTTCCCCACATTTCCATCACATTTTAAAAGACTACATTTTGGGCTCCCTGTTAAGTCCAGCAGTGAATGGGGTATCTGGCTCATCCCTGTCAAGATGTTTTATTACACGAGCCAGAACCTGACACTGCCAACAGCCAGTGGTTGCTTGCTGTACCTGCCCACAAAAACTATCAGAGTTCATCCAAAATCATCAGCTGGTCTTGGAGCGTGCAGTGTGTGAAGCTGCTGTACACAGCAGTGTCCTCCTGGGTGCACAGGGCATTGCTAACCAGGCTGGGCTGACAGCAGGACTGGGCAAGGGGAGATGGGAGATAGTGGAACAGGTTGCCCAGAAAGGTGGTGCAAGACTCATCCCTGGACACATTTGAGGTCAGGCTGAAAGGGGTTTCTGAGCAACCTTATCTAGTTGAAGATGTGCCTGATTATTGCAAGGAGGCTGGAACTAGATGACTTTTAAAGATCCCTTCCAACCCAAACTATTCTGTGATTCTATGGAAGTAATTCATCTCCACAGTTAGGTTGAAATGACCATCACACTGGGCAGTATTGCAGTTACCCTGTTGCTTAACCTAATGTATCAGTGAGGTGAGAGGAATTGGAGACCTCATATACAGAGTCCAGGGGAAACAGAAGACAGTGTTCTTTTGGCAAGATTAAAGAGGCCATGGGAATTTAAACAGAGAATTTTAAAACAAAGTCTAGTCCAAATGAGGTCAGTAGCAAAGACTGGGGAAGGCAGAGGTTATGAAGCCAAAGAGATGTAGCCAAAGGTCAGTGGTAGTAAATAAAGCCAGGGAAACAAGCCCAGTATCTGTGGCTATCAAAAGTAAAGGCATTTGAATTTTGCTGTCTGTATCAAATGTAAAAAAGAACAAACGGAGGAGCACTAGGGATTTTATAAAGGAGATAAATGACTTGTGATGGAGGAGATCAACTGACATGTCAAACCATAAATAACTCAAACTCAGATAGCCTTACTGTTAAAACAAGTATTAAGGATACTTACTACCTTATTATAATAAGAACATAAAATAGCCTCCAAATTATGGAAATTGCCCATATATGCTAAGAAAAAGTATGGGGAGGGCAGATTTTAGAAGATGTGGTTGAACCCTGAATGTTTCATTTTATCAGAATTCTTTATTACAGGCTATAAAGGAAAGTTAATGATGGTATGAGGATTAGACATGGGGCAAGAAATGCAGTGTGGGAAGAAGGGTGAAATTTTACTGTGATATGCTTAATGTAATTTGTAAGTCAGTGCCTTATAAATTGGGAAATTAACATATAAGCTTTTCAGATAGTCCAATTTAGTTAGAAGTATCCAAGTTTTTCAGATCTTAAGTTGCTGTAAGAGTGGTTTAAATTTAAAAACTGAAAGGTTACTAAAGGATAGGAGGAAAGGGAAGGGCTTAATGATCACTGTTCAGCAGAGGAAACTGGGATGTGACAACTTTCTCCCCGTTCTCCTCCAAGACTTCTGTGTTGAGATCAGTCTTCCTCAGCATTTCCCTTGTGTTGTAGTGTAAGAAATGCACACAGTAATTTCCACGTTTTTGAGTGGTGCTGTGTGGTCTTCAAGTAATGATACTGGTGCAGATGATTTCCGAAAGGATGTCTTTGAAACTTCACTGCAGCTGTATGTGTGGTTGAAGGTCTGGGTGGCTGGGAATAATCAAACTGTGGTTGCATGAAACTGAATTCAGAGCTGGCAGTTGCAGTATGGAGATGATGATTTCAGAGAGCTGTTGGTGCTAATTCTGAGATCTTTCCTGTTTGCAGCAGCAGCCAAAAAAGCCACCAATGTTACCATCGTCAGGGTGGTGAGAACAAGATAGAGGGTGCTCTGCTTGGTCCTGGAAGCCTTGGGGCACTCACATGTGGAGCACTGCATGCGGGTTTGGTCTCCCCATCCTGAGGAGAGTGTACACTGGAGTTACAGAAGATACAGAAGAGGCCTTCTAAAAAGTTAGGGAGCTGAGCACTCAAAAGGCTGGAGGTTTCAGTCTGGGAATGAGATGGCTGAAAAAGGGCATGACTGTTTTCAGAAGTGGGAAAGCAGTAGATGAGGTGAATGTGCAGTGGTAATTCTCCAGTTTTTGCAGTGATAAAACTCAGGGACACTAGGTGAAGCTGGCAGGCAACTTAAAGCAGATGCACAGTCTAGTGAACTTCTGGAACTTGGTCCTGTGGGGAGTTGTGGAAGGAGGTTTAAAAAGAGCTTAAAAACCTGCATGCACAACTGAACCATAAACAAATATTGAGGGAAATGGACTTCAGTGTCCCTGATGCAACAGTTAGGGTTGCTGGAAAAATACAGAAGGTGTGCATGATAGGCTTATATCATGTCCCTTCACTTGTTGCCAGTGGTGAAGGTAGTGTTAGATGGAGCATTGGTCAGACTTAGAAGTTTGTATATTCCAGTTAGGAGCATGAGGAATAGCAAAATGAACAAGAAAATGATGGAAAACAATATTGAATTACACTGAGAATTCCCTTCCTTGTGGGATGTTGTGGTTCTGTACGTTTTGTCAACAAGCATTTTGCTAGAAATGCAACAGTTGCTTCAGAATCACTGCTGTGCTGCGTAGCTGTGGCAATGCTGGGGAAGGTCAGCCACGACTTGGGAAGTGCTGCTGCCCAGAACATGCTCTGCTAAACCAGCTGTTCAGAAGCACCGAGCCTCCTTTCTAAAGAACTTACGGAGAAGCGTTCAAACTCTAGCTCGTAAGTGATGTGGAGGATCAAAACTTAGTTCAGGTGAATAAAAAGATTGAAAAAGGAAAATGAGTTGATTGACCAATGAAAAGTTCACTATATTTAACTGTAGTCTTTCACTGTAGTTTCAGGTTTGTTTTATTCAGTCTCATATATCTTAACTTATGTACAGTATAGAGTATTGTTTATTGGTGTGTGGCATGAAGTAGGAAGCTGGTTTTAAGACCCAGGATTCTTGGAAATAATTTGAATCATGGCTTTACTGTTAAAGGAGGTAAAAAAAAGCCAGATAGAGCATGATGCCCTGGTTCATTAAAAGAATTTCTAAATACATTAAAAACGCTTGAAATACCTGTTGATTTGTTTCTCATACAAACGGGGAAAATTTGTGTTGTCCTTGTTAGGTCTTCACCAGCTTTTTGAGTTGGCTCAGCAACCCACTTCCAGTTTCTGCTGGGTGCCAGAGTTCAGCCAGCCTGAGTGTAAATGAGTCTCAAAGCAGGCATATGGTTGCAGGGAATAAAATCCTGTTTGAATAAATACAATAATTTCTTATCTCATGGTCACTTTAAGGTTTTAAGTGAAAGGGGTAAGTGAAGGTAAGTGGAGGTTGGGTAGAGTTACAGTGTTGGTTTGTACTGTCTGTGCTTGCAATGTGTTCTTTCTTTCTGAATGGCTCATTTTTAGCCTTATGGCTTCTGATGACTGCAGCAATGCTAAGGTGATCCTTTAGTTTATGAATTTCCAGTCAAGAGTATGTGAGTCTGGCTAACCATGAAGTGTTAATGGAGGAAAAAACACTTCCAGGCAAAAATACTGTTTCCATTACCATAGACATTGTTTCGGAGGTTATGGTTTCTTTGGTAATGCCATGATGTCATCATCCGAATTTGAAAAACGGGAATTAAAAATACATTGTCAAAACCACTCAGTTCTGAAGCTGTGGCAGCTTGTGTAAAGTTGCTCATTTAGTGTTGCTCATGGTACTCCTGTGTAATTTTGGATGTGTTATCCTCATGGGACTAAGCTATGGGAAAAAAATCTTTTGAAAAATACCTGTTCCAAGTGAGGTTTTTACACCATGGCAGTATTGGCAGCATTTCGGACTTCATGGGGCTGAATGAAGTGTAGTGCATTGTGAAAAATGAGACGTTTTCTGACCAGTTTATGAGAAATATGAATCTAAGGAAGCGGCCTTTCCTTCTTTTCACGTTTCTGTTGTTTTTGTGCAGGTCCTCATGCTGAAACCGCCAGTGGATGCCAGAATTTGCAGTGTGGTTTTCGGGCCTGCTGCCGCTCTGGCGAGTGACCGCTGACTTCTGATCTCTCGGTCTACTTCATTTAGCTGAGCAGGCTTCCTCTCATGCACTTTACTTACAGTTCACATCTTGTGTTAACAATCCTTGGAGTGAGACTTGTTATACTAGCCTGACCCTGCCCACAACTTCAGAATCTTAATTATGAGTGTACTGTACAGTGTTGTAACAATCTCACAACCTCATTTGGCTTGAAGGGTGTTGGGTTTTACTTTACGTAATTTGGGGAAGATGGGAAAATCTTCAGATTTTTTTTTTTTTTAATGCCACTTTATTCCAGTTTTGGCACTTAAGTATACTTTACTGGATTATTTTGTGTTAGGTGACTTTCTTTTTATAATTTTGAATCCATGAGTACAATATGAACCTCCGCAGAGAATTTGAATTTTATTGTTTGCATTTGGGTAACAATTATACATCTTTAGGAGCCTGGTTTCTTCCCCTTTCTTCTCATCCTAAAGTCGTTCTTTATATTGCAAAATTAGGGAAATTGCCACCTTCCTGTTGCATTTGGTTTTGTATTTGGGCTTGAAAGACATACTCAAATAAAACATTCCCACCAATAAAAAAAATGTGTGCAGCAGTTGAATATCTATGGTTTTAAAGTATGAAGTGCCATGCCAGAAAGCTGCAGAGGTTGGGCAGGTGGGTGGGTGTTGTCACGGTTGCAGAGCTGTGAACTGTGCAGTGTGTATGGGGGTTTGGTTTGGTTTGGTGGTTCCCATGACTGTGCTAAGTTGCATTTTTGAAACAGATTCCAAGGAAAGTCAGTTTTCATTAATCTGAACTCTGTGAAACACAGCAATATATTTTCCCCCTTGCTTTGATAGTTAAAAAGATTCCTCTCTGGACAGCAGAGACTGGCAGGGAGCAGAAAATTGTTGTGATGAGTGAAACTTGTTCTAGGAAGAGATGAGTAGTGCATGAGCGTGTGTGTGGTGGGATGGGGGAGAGCTCACTGTATGAGGGATGAGTAGCCCATGGCAAGCTGTAAAATCCAATGGCCACCTGCTCGTGGCTGGCACAGTTGCAAGCTGCCTTTTTCTACAGCAGAGGAGGGGCAGGTGTCTGCTTTTGTAGAAGGCAGACAGGTTCGGTTTTTTCTCCTATCCTGCCTAATTTTTAGGACTGACAATACAAGCTAGTAATTTTTACCTGTTTTCCTAATTTGATAAATTCTTTTAAGTAGTATTTATTTAGAACAGCAGTCGTGGTGACACATACCATAATACGACACAAGCTTTCAAGATTCTTGGTGACTGGGAAGTCGGTGTGCAGGCAGAGCTGGAGGTTAGGAATAAACTGCAAGTTTTGCCACCATCTTGGTCATGCGGAAGTGAAGAACAAGGTAAGAAAGACACTGGTGAGTGTAACACAGCTGAGGATGGAATGAGCTGCAGATACACCGTAGAATAAACCTGGGACATGTCATCGGTGTTCAGCAAGCACCATGTGGTGACAATGCCCATTCCAGAGGGGCCTGTAGAAGGGAGGGAACCTGTGGCAGCAAGCCCTGACTCTCAGCTAGTCCATGAGTGCTGGGAGCTGGCAGACACTACAGCACGGCCACTCAGGATCATCTCTGGAAGGTCATGGAGAGTAAGAGAGGTGGCTGAGGACTGCAGGAAAGCAAATGTCACCCTGGTCTTCAAAGGAGGACCCAAGGAACTACTGGGCAGTCAGCATCACCTCTGTCCCTGGAAAGGTAATGGAGTATCTCCCTCTGGAGGCCATCTCTACTCTTACGGATGACAGGAAGGTGATAAGGTGTGCGAAGTCAAGGCACAGAAAACTCTCAACGTTTGCAGGCCTGCAGGCCCAGACATAGAAATGAGTACAGGGTTTGATCTAAGATTTGGAAAAGGCTTCCAGATTTAGAGACCACAACCAAGAGTGTGGCTTTGTAGTTTAAGCAGAAACATGTTAAGCTAGGTAGTGAAAAGTTTTAAAGTTTAGATATAGCAATAGTTACAAAGGTAGTAGTAAGTTTTAAGGCGTAGCAATGTAGGTTTGTGTGTCATTATATGGTTGGTTAAGAAGATCCACACTGCAGCAAAACGTGTAAAACAAAATAATTAATGATTGGTGTAAAGACACTAACAAACCTTGCGGCAGTAGTTTATTGGCTAATAAATCTTTAAAAGGCCTTGTAAGATGATCTTGTGACTACTGACTTCTCATGAATGATGTGAAGATGTTCTCACCCTTTCTGAGACTGAAGATAAATTATGCTTTAAAATGTCTCAGTGGTTCTGCTGCTCCCTTAATCCCAATAATCAGGAATAGTCAGCATGGCTTCACTGTTTGACCATGATGAAACAACTCCCTGGCCAGATGAGGGGAGAGCAGTGGACTGCCAACCCCGACTTCAGCAAAGCTTTCAACACTGTCTCCCACAACATCCTCATAGGCAAACACAGGAGGTGTGGGTTGCATGAATGGACAGTGAGGTGATTTGGGACCTGGCTGACCAGCAGATCCCAGAGGGCTGCAATCAGGGGCACAGGGTCAAGTTAGAGGCCTGCCACTGGTGGTGTCCCCCAGGGTTCAATACTGGGCTCACTATGATTTAACTTCCTCATCAGTGACTGGGATGAAGGTCCAGATGCCTCAGCAAGTTCACTGACAACACAAAGCTGGGAGGAGCTTTGGGCTGATTCCCCTGAGTGCTGTGCAGCCCTTCAGAAGGACCTGGGCAGGTTGGAGACATCCAAGGAACCATCTGAAATTCAACAAAGGTAAGTTCAGGGACCTGATGAACGCTCTTCCCAAGCTCAACACACTGTCGTTTTTACTTGGAGAGTTTGATTAGCAAGATAACAGCAGGAAAAGGGTATTTATACCAGTATTAATAGCACAACTACTTACACACTAGTAATTGAATTTGGTTTTTATTGAACTATTCTTCTGATTGTCTTCTTTTTGCACACAAGGATTTTATACTCCTAAGTCATTTAATCAAATTCTTGTATAAAAGGAATGAGCTACTGCATTTGATATAAATACTAAATCCTTCATCTTCTTAAGAAAATGTCTTACAACTTTAAATGGTGTTGGCATTATACAGACATAAAATATAGAGTAGGAGATGAAGCAGCCTCTTAAAAATTAAAGTACGGTCTTCACTGATGGCTCTTAGGTATATGAAACTTATTCATAGCTAAAAATTCAGGAACTGAGGTACAGGACATTTTTTTATTTACAAATATCTTTTGAAGAGGAATTTACAAGTGTCTTTTGAAGAGGAAGAACCTCTGTAGATAAACTGACTAGCTACAGGGATACTAAGGAATCCTTTTACTCTGCACTGTCACTTACATGTGGGCATGTGTAATGCCTTAAAGAATGTGAGGTCCCACAGGGAGCTATAAAAGCCTATAAAGATCACCTATTAGTACTGGAAATTTATGCTGTCAGTCTCTTCCTTAGCAGGAATTAGTGGTTTTAGGGCAAATAAAGGTACTAAAAATCATGTTCTCATTTGTAAAAACACTTGGAAAAATTCAGCAGTGAGAGAAATCATATATTTACATCTGTATAAGCAAATTCCTTGCAGTATTCTGACTGGGTCTTGCAGTATTCTATACTACCTATTTCGCACAAGTGAAGCAACGTAAATCCATATGGAGAGAACATTTTGAGGATAAGCATGAATATACACAGCCAGAGCAAATTCCACATTGGAAACATCAATGGTGTGAACTCCCGTGCTGTGTACAGCTTCTATTAAAGGTCTCACTTCAGAATATGGCATATGAATAGGGAATCCAGAGACCTGGAAGAAAGAAAGGGAAGAAAACATGTAAGAAGAAAAGATGAAGGCACCTGAATAAATACATAGTTTAAAAAAATTACATGCTGAGTAAAATAAATTATCTTCTCTCTTGCCAGCCTGAGGCGATGCAATAGAAGAACCTATGTTTATATTTTGATAACACCTCCCTTTTTCTCCCATATTCCAGGCAAGCTTCTGACATTTTTCCTCTTTAATTTGGTTTAAGTTCAAAGTGAAGTTCTTGAGAATCCACTAGAATAAAGTTATATTAATGAATCATAGAGCAGAGCTTCATTGCTTTTTTGCCTTGTGGCTGATTTTAAATCACTCTGTTCTCCTGGCTTGGGATTAGAGCAAATGTCTCCTGCTCAACAAGAACTGAAAGCTCAACTCACTTTGGAGCTGGCCACAGCTGCCAGTGCTGTCACAAGTGTTCCATGTGGACAGCAGGAGGCCGTTCCAACAGCCTGCAGGAGGAATGCACAGGCACACCAGTGCCTACAGTGAACAGTCAATTTTCTCGTGTCTTTAGAGACTGAAGCAAAGACCAGAAACTGAAGAAAAATATGTGTGGGCTCCTGCACCTGTCAGTAGCCTGTGTAGCACTACTCAGCACCAGCAGAGGTTCCTACTGACCCTGAGAGCTGGTGCTGGGAGACTGCACTCGTGTTCATGTACTGGCAGTAGTGGCTGTTCTACAGCAATAAAACAATGCACCCAATTCATTATATTCTTTTGTTCAGCAGGAACTTTTTATCTTAAGCATTATAAGTGAAATAAACCAGATCATGACTCCTTCACTCTATAAATATTATAATGGTTTATCTTTGGTGTAAAATCTCTTGTGGATTTTGGTAGTTGTAGTGCAAAACCAGCACAGAAGTGGGAAAAATAACTAGCCTCAGACACTCATGCATACCACAGAGTAGTGACACTAAAACTTAAGGATTTAACTTCTTGCATCTATGCACATTTACGTTCACAAGTGTACCCTGTAAGATCCCAGCTGTTTTTGCAGCTCTGCCTGATGATCATCTTCCACATCTTTGCCTTGATTTTGTTCCAGCAGTGGCAAAAAGTTTCGGAGGGTGGAGGTGCAGTATCTGTTCCAGCGTGTTGGGCGGGTTGGTCTCCATTCCATAATCTTATCTTTTAATATTTTTTCAATCCTGCAATAAGATAGCCTGATTAGTACAATTCTAGTATTGGACATCTGAAGTGATCTCCCTTGGCAGACAGCAGAGATTCTGAGAACCACACATGACCTCAGTTAAACTTACTGCTCACCAAAAGTGCAGAAAAGCCAGCATAGCTGTGTAGTAATGTCTGCACTGTCAGTGTCTGCAGGGAAGGCCATGGGTTTACAACCCCTTTGTAGTTTACACCCTCTCCTCTCATCCCCCACAGCATCTTGTTCTTGGTGAAATGACAGAGCAATGATTGACTAGTTCTTGCTACTTGGCAATCTCTATTGAAGAAAGAGAACTTAAAAAAACCCTGAAACAACAGCTTCTGATTTTTTAGGCCATTCTCCTGGCATTGAAAGCAGATTTTTAGGACGCAGGCATGACTACCAAGGAATGCTCTGGTATCAGCACTGATGCACTTTTTCTGAAGGTAGCATTACCTGCTCTGTAGTTCCAGTGCAGCAGCCTTATCCGAATGCTCGTAAGTTAGTTCTTCAGGCTAGCAATAAATAAAATAAATATTAAAACATGCAATCTCTTCTAAACATATGACAATGTAACTTCAGGAGTTTCTGCCTTGATGATGCTCACAGGAGTTTACAACTGTGCTAAAATAATCTATTCTGTAACAGAGACATAAATAACAGATAAAAAATTAACTAGATATTTGTAATTCTGGGGGTTTTTTCCGCAGGTAAATTTCAACTGCTTACACCTTTAATAACTACAAAAAATTCTGGCTTTTTACTAAGGATGTTCATATGGCTTGAAAAAATTCTTAGCCCTGAGACAAAAGTTGACTTGTTTTATATAATACTGAGCTACTACTTTAGATATGTTTGTGTTCAAGATTTATCCCATTTACTTCACTGTTGCCCTGAGATCTTACATGGACAGTTAGAGGGCAAAAGCATTAATTCTGTATAAAATCAACTTCTTGCAGTATTCCTGCTTTCATTTTTTAAAGGAGTAACTGAGTAATAGTTTCTAAAACCAATGCTATTCCATAAATACACTTAACTGAAGAAGTCCCAACAACTTAGTACGTGCTTCCTTATACAAGTCTGTGATGTCTCAATCCCTCTTTTTGAGTTGGCAATAGATCCATCAATACCTGAATGCTGCGTAGACCAGGGAATGGCAAACTTCTTGAAAAGAAAGGCTTCCAATGTTTTGGTTTGCTGATATCAAAACTTATCCTCCCAGGAGAATCATATTCTTGCATATTAAACCAAATCTACAGGAAAGCAAATTTGGTTTAGCTTTCAGCACATTAATCACACCAATGGAACACATTGCACTTATATAACAATAAAATACTATATAATGTTAGCCTTCTGTAGCAATTTTTTCTGCTGTTCTGAACTGCATTTCCACCCCTCTGGAATTCTTTCTGAATTCTGATTAAATTCCTCCAAGAGCCCAGCCCAGAGCTGCTGTGGCTGTGCTGCACCACTGCTCTTTTAAGTGCATCTTGCAGCATACAGGCAGAAACTGCAGACACACAAGACAGGTTCTGTGCACATTTTGTCAGCAAGTGAATTCATGTCTTGCACTGATCTTCCTTACAGACATTCATTTTGGCTTCTGTGCCTAGTCTGGAGCATGCAGGCACTGTAGGATTCTTGTTCAAACAACCTTTAAATAACTGTTTCTAAGGCTGCAAAATGCACCAGCACTTACTATGTGAATGTGTGGGACCCTTTGTAACTGAGGTTCTGTGGAGAGCCTTCCAGGCCAGCTGGTTCTGCCCCAGTTGGGTGTGAGATGGTGTGGCTCTCCTGGCAGCACACCTGCTCACTCTCACTGAGACTGGAATTAGGTGCCTTGAAAGATGCTGTTGTGTTCTGCAGTTTGAATCAGTGCTCAAGTCCATATTTGCTTCTTCCAGCAACTGAGTTTCATTTTTCTTAACCGTAGGTTTAGTACGGCTTTAAAAACACCAAACCAAACAACTCTACCACTCCTCAAAATGTTTTTAAAATAAATGGGCTTTAGAATATTAAATTCTCATCTAAAGTCAGGATCTGTGTTTAGAATAGAACACAGAAGATTAAATAACAAAACAAAACTCATAATGAATGGTGTTCTGAAAAACTGCGGAGCACACTTCTATAAACTCAACTTCCAGTTTCCACTCAAATAAACCCTAGGGTTCTTTTTTTAAGTTTGCTTTCTACTTTCTCATTTTCAGACTTTCACACATCTTTCTACCTTGTTATCATACCCCTGTTTGTGTCCCCAGAACCTGGGAGGTCTGGGGACAGCCAAGGCAGGGAATGCTGCTGGCAGAACAGTTCCCAGCACAGGCTCAGCTCCCAGTCTGTGTCTGCTCCTTCACCTGCCCAGAACTGCACAGTTCTCACAAGCCCTTCTCTCTCACCCCCTATCTTGGGGAGTTTACAGCCACGCAATGAATAATATATTATGAACATGCACTAGTATTACTTATGTATTTTCAAAAAAAATGGGGGGACTTGATGCCAGGCAGAAAATCAGTACTGTTTTTGTGCCCTGAGGTGCCAGCTCTGTGTTGTGCCCACTGGCACATTCATTCAGGCTGTGCCTAGTGTCACATGGGCAACTCAGGTGACTGCTTTATACTTTTTTTCTCATTTTTCAGTCACATTTCACCTGAAAACTATTATATTTGAGAAATGACTACTCCTCACCTAAGCTAAGTTGTAATCTTAGGCCATCCACTTGGGAAACATGAAAGTGAAACTCAGTAACAAAAATTACATTAACAGATCCCTTAATCCACCCAAACACTGATTAAAAATATTTCTTATTTAAAGTATTTACAGTAGCTGAAAAACCTACTTAAGATCTAATATCTCTAATAAATGATAGCCTAAATATGTTTACAATCATGAACAAATGATGCCAAACGTTAAAAAATTAATCAAGTTATTAACCCTTATGTGTATAGACATGTGACAAGACTGGGCACACTTACATTATCACAGCTGATCAGACAGTACACATTTTGTAAGGGACAGAAAGTATCATACTGCCCATAAAAACATCCAGTACTGGGATTCCAAATTACATACTGACTTTGTTCCAAAGTTAATACATATGCAGTTGGTCCCTAGGAAGGAAAAAAAAAAATTATGAGAAAGATGTTTGAAAACTGGCTACAAGGACAGGCTACTCTGTATTCTCTGGAATACTAAATTTTTGCTATTGAGGTTGATAGTGCTTTTTAGGGCAAACTGCTTGGAAGAATTTACAGGTTCATTAGATTTCAACATATAATAACGTGGCAGAGAAATGTCAGACATGCAGAGCTCTGAGCCATTCTTAACATATAGATTCTGAAAGCTGTCTTGTGTCAGCTACAAACAGATGTGAAATTCCTCATACAGGAATGTTTACCAGATGCTACTTCAATATCAGCATGTCCTGCTTGGCTACTGCCACAGCTCTCAACCATGGGCAATCTCTGAGCTGAGGGACTTCCATCTGGGCAGCACACTGTGTCTCAGCCCTCAGCCTCCCTCTCAGGCATGGAAGGAACTTCCCAGCTCTCTTTATATTCTCTATCAGGAATCTCTAAACTGCTCTTCTATGTTCTTATCATCCCTTATATTTTCCAGGTATCTTGAAATACCTGGAATAAATCCCCTCCTAACAAAATGCTTTATCAATGACTAGCATCTCCATCAGATTTTGAGGGGAAGGAATGTATATCTGAGTACCTGTTCCTGTCACTGCAGTATCTCAGAATGTGCTTAAGAAACTAGCTTAGACAGAAATTTTTACCAAAAAAACCTTTCCACATGTATGTAGTAATTTGCATTATAAACAGTTTCCACCTTTTTGAAATGAGCAGTAGTATTAGCTGAGTGCTTCCCTGAGAACAAGCAGCAAAACAACCTCAGTGTTTCAGTTCTGGGCCAGTCTGAGCCCAGCTGGACTGGCCCAGCTGCTGCCACAGTGGCTCCCAGCAGCCCAAGGCAAGCAGACACCTCACCTGCCTGCACTACACTGGGCAGAGGGAGAGAGACTTGTCCAGCCTGAACCAATCTATCTTTACTGCTGCTGCACCTCTGCCATCAGCCAGAGAGAGAATCAGCAGATTGTGTGACCACTAAACATTCCTGGCATGCCCCTCGCCCTCTCCTATCACCTCTGAACTGGTCATCCCACACAAATCCCACAAAAACTCTGTCAGAGTCTGTGTATTTGTGACTGCAATGCTGTGCAGTGACTGTCTCCATCAGTTTGTCCTGGATACACCATTTATACAAAAGCTAAAGTCAAATCAAGGGTTACAGATGCTTGGTGCTTCATTATGATGACAACTACTACCAGTCTAAGCATGGGAACAGAGATCCAGGAAAAAAACCCAGACATGCACTAAGATATACTTTCAATTTTTTATTTGCTTCTCTGAAAAGAATCAGTTCCCAGCACCAATGTTTAGATAATATCCTGGAAAAACATCTCAGCAAGAAACAACTATCCATTGCTGGGGGCCAAAGACTTCACAAAATAAAAGTCAATACTTAGGCCAAATGAAGGAATCCTCTTACCTCAGGAATGGCATTTCCAATGATAAGCCAGGCTTTCTTCCCCATACCAAGAAAATAATTACACAAGAGCACAGCGTGTTCTTCCTCATCTCCCGCCAGAAGATAAAGAAATTGCTAATGGAGGTATAAAAAAACAAAAAAAAGTTTTTTTAGGCAGTTATCAACTTAGAGTATTTGTTAATGTTTCTTAACACATCTGAAGCAAGGAGTCCTCTCAGATCTTTACTGTTTATTGGTCACTGCTTCAACATACAAAATGAAGAGTGAATGGTGTGAGAATCCACGAGATCTGAGATCTTATCACAAGAACCAGGGTCTTTGTCTTTTTTAGAAAGACCATTTTTCAGAAAAGTTTTGAGATGATAACACTTCAACTATGATAAGCAATGTCTGCTGTTGTTCTCTAAATGACAGGATTTGTATGACAGGGAAGGCTAAATATCCCATTATTGCTTACACTACATGCAATGTCTTTTCTGTAGTTCCTTGGAATGACAATGATCCATTTTAAGTCTAGTTGTAAATCTCCATCAGTCAGCACCCCTTCACTTGTGCATGACTATGACATTATGGACTGGTTTATAACTGAGAAAAAATGGGAGATGCTTTGAAGCTCAAATGTATTCTTAGCTTATTGCAACCTATCAAAGGAAAAATTTTTGCCTCAGATCAGAATAAGCAACTTCTTTCAAGTTTTGGTCCTTATTCTTTGAAATAAATGACTCAAAGAAAAATATTCCTCACAGTAACAGAATCACAGAATGATTTAGGTCTGAAGGGCCCTCAAGAACTAATCTAGTACAACCTCCTCCAAAAACAGTGGCCACTAGGATGTTTCAACACATTTGAGAGGATAAAGAACTTCTTTTTAATGCACTGCTTACATCTGATGTACTCCACAAATCACAAATTCCAGCAAATGACACACTGTCTGGCAAAAAAGGAATCAAGGCGACATATCGAGCCACTAGTTCCTGCAAGAAAACAAAACAGAGCAGGTCACTCCCTTAATTCAAAATGCTCTAGTGTTATTATACCAGATGTGAAGAATATTGCTGTTTCTACTCTATGACAAAACCCTGAGTAACCTAGTACAGTAACAGCTACCTCAGTTTAGAACTTGTATCAAAGACTGATACAATTTACTGCCATTGAGGTTTGGCATAATTCTTCGTCTTTTAAAGGACAATACTCACTAATACACTTTATTTCCCTGAGAAGACAAATACTATTTTACAGTATCATTATAGTTGGACCTTACTGTGTATTACACATAGTCATTCATAGTCATTACTACTTTTATTTTGCATTTGTACCTTTTCCTTTGCAAAAGGTGTAGCTGTACAGCAGAGACACAAAGCTGGGATTTGCTTATGTGCATGTGCACAGGCAAACAAACAAACATCTTGCAATCTGTATCCCAGAGACTTCACCATCTTTTCTAGGTACTTACTGCTGCTGTTTGAGATCTATTTGGGACAGCATCAAGAAGCTCCTGTGGTGGATTCAGAGGTTTGATGTATCTGGTAATAAAAACTGTTTTTCCATCAAGGTCAATGACAGTTGTTAGGCACTGGCGGCTTGGAAACTTTGATGTACATTCAGCTTCATATTTTTCTGCTGCCTGGAGCAGTTTCTCATCTTCCTGGGTATCAAACTTCAAAAGACAGTAGAATTTATACAAAACCAGTTTTATTTATTGTTTGGAGTTAAATCTTTAGTATATTTGGCCATATTTCCCCATTTAGAGGACAATAAAAAGAGTGTTAAATTATTTTCTAATAGCACTTTGAACTTGCCTTGTAGTATAAAGTTTTGCTTACACACATAAAAGGAAGGTCAAGGCAATGGAAAATCAGGTAATTTGCACTTACTTATGAATGCTCATAATGATCTATATGTATAAACTGGCTTTATTAAAGCACTGAAAAATGTAGTGAAAGTTACAGCCAAATAACACTGGGGGCATGAGGATGTAACATCACATATTAAGTCAAAAGTAAACAATTAGGGTTAGGTACTAATCCTAGGTGCTATTCCCACAGCACTCCATTAAAACCACAAGTGAAATTATGCATAAAATCCCAGTGAATTTTATGTAAATAATACTGCAACAACACTGCTCAATGCCAAAATATTTGCAGAGAAGGTTCAAGTGATTTTTAGATGAATCCTTATAATTCAGAGGTCTCTAAAATTTGCACATTTTTAAATCAGATTTTTCAGAAGCAAATGTAGGACTCAAAAGCACATATTAATTATACAACAATGACAATTATTTCACGATGTTATCCAAGATGTCATCTTTTAAAGGTATTAAGATTGGTCAAAATATTCTATTTAGAATTCCTTATATACTTCTAGTGGTGCTGAGAATTAAAGTTCATCCTTCAAAATATTTTTGTTTCAAATAAGCCACTTTTGTCATTTGTTACTCTTCTCAAACCAGCCTGAGGTGGAACAGCTGGGCACTGCCCTGCAGCCAGACCTCCAAGTCAGAAGAAAAGGCACACAGTGGTGATTCTCCTCAACCAGAATTAACAGCAGAAAAGTAGAGCCTCTGGCACATGGTAAACTTAAATGTAGCAATTTACTGCAAATATTACTGGCAAATAAACAATTATTATGTCACAGTGAAGTAACACAAACAGCACAAAAGGCTGCTGAATGGCACAAACCCAAGCTAAATCTTAAACTGGGAGCAACAGGAGTATCTCAACTGATTTATTAATATTGTACCTTCTTAAGCATTTCATTCATCTAATAGAGGTTCAGGAATGACAGCAGGAGAGAGAGGAAAGATAAGTAAAGAAACAAAAAAGGTAACATAAAATTAAACTAAAATTATGCTTAGCACCCTAAAACACTATAAAGGCATTTCAAATTAACTGCAGGTCAGGAATAGGAAGAAAGTATGGCAAATTATTTAGTTATTTTTTTTCAAAATATGCCATACTCTTTCTATAGTAAGTGTATGTGTTGCATCGGGAGAGTTGCAGCAAAGAATTGTAACAACTTTTTGTTTTTAGTTTAAGGCAATTCTGGTTTACTATTGAAACTGAAAAAAATAGCAGCTGCTGTTTAGGGATTATTATCTTCAGGATCTTGAGGCATGCATGAAGACACAAATAATAAATGCTCATTTGAACAGTATAAACACAAAAGCAAGAAAATACTCTCTGCACCTGCAACCTCCTTTTTGTCCACTGTTACAAAACACTCACAGGAATGCTTAATTGTTTACACAAGTACATGGAAAAACTACATACTCACGGATAGGAATGCCAATTTGCTTTCTTCTAAAATTAGATACCTGGGAAAAGCTATTTCTCATGCATTAATTGCACATCTCACTTAATGGTGCATCCAATTAAACTGAACTGAGATAAAAAATTTGAAATGAAGTACTCCAAATTTGTATGCCTGTCCTTCTGTACTTGCATTCATGTCCTTTGGTACACCAAGGAGATCTATTAATATGCATCTCCCCAACTGCACCCCTGGAGACACAGAGCAAGAGCAGATGAATGAGTGTTTAGTTACCTTCTCTCTGACAGACTCTCCGGGGATGAGCTGTGGCTCAATGGTAATGAACAGTGTTATAAAGGAGCCCTCACTCAGATTTCGCACAGAATCATAACCTCTCTCCATGCCCATGTTCTTCTCTTTGCTGTAGCCAAGGAGGACTGGAGGAATATTGACCTTAAATGTACCATCAATCTACAACAGATATAGAGAAATACTTCTCATTAAAAGCAAAAAAAGTAAAAGTTCCCTCTCACATAAATTTGCTACTTGTGTCTGCATATTTTCTTCATTTGATTGTTAAGTTACAAAATTTATTAACATTTACAAAATTTAATAACATTTTATTAAATGAGAGAATATGACATTTATGTTGATTAACTGTGGGGAAAACACATGATACCTCATTGTTAAATATATTAATCACAACTTGATTTCTGCCTCTCTTGAATATTATGAACATTAATATTTAATGAAATGGAAATCATACACGCAAGTTCACAGAGAGAGAAAGAGTGCCAACTTTTCTTTCAAATAGCAAACTCTACATGGCTCTGTTTATCTGGAAAAATGAAAAAATAGCAAAATTTAGCAAAAAATAGCAAAAAAACAGGTTGACAACTATGCTTCTCAAGGCAGCAGCAGACCAACAGGCCTTTGCCTATGAGTGATGTCAGCATCTCAGAGATGGATCCTCTTCCATGCACAACCTACTGGTGCTTCTTGGGTGGAACGGGAACTGGGCCCATTTATCCAGCTTCTGCAGGGAAGTGCTCTGACAGACTGGCCAGCCCTGTGCACCTCCCCCTGCTACCACAAACAGGGAATAAAGTCTTTCTGAAGGGCTGGGTAAGACAAGAGATGGCAAGCTCCACACTTCCTTGGGTAGGTTTCAATAGTGGAAGTACCCAGCCTTAAAAGAAAAACCAAAAAAATTATGTCCCTATTTGGACACAATTAAAGCAACTGCCACCAGAAAGGGCATCTTCAGGGGATGTGGGAAATGAACAGATGACTCACTGGCATGGCTCATCAAACATCTAAGAACAAAATTAAGTTTTGATGAGGAGAAAACTAAATATATCACTCAAAATTTCTGCTCCAGTATATTAGAACAGGATGATGAAATGCTTCATTTACTACTGAAATTTATTGGCTAGATGCACCTTGATACATCCACTGTGCGGATCAGGCTTTTTCAAATTCCAGATGAAATCCTGTTCAAAGCAAAGAATCTCTACTGCTGGGAATATCTATACAAGCACACTCTGCTTAGGCAATCACAAACTCCAACATTTCCTCAAAGAGAGTCAGAAGTGTATCTAATAGGAATTCTGGAGCTACTCTGGTTCTACAACAGAAAGACCAAGAAGCTGAAGAACAGAGGTTGACATCAGTATGGGGAATCCTTAAAGGGGGATTGTGGATGGTGACTGTGTCCTTCAATATGTAAGCAGTCTGTTAAAATGTCAGGTCTGCCCATTAAGTCTCTGAGGACTGTGAGCAGACACACTTCTCAGGTTGATTTCATTCATTCAGCACAGAAAATTCCCTAAAAATGAGCACTGGACCATGTTGTTTCTTGTTTGTTGACCTATAGCAATGGTAGTCACATTATGGGACATTGTCTGCACAGGATGGCCAAAAACTCATGAAAAGAAGGTCAGATCTTAGTACGTACATCTTCTTTAAAACCAGTGAAAGCATCATGCTACAAGGCACCACAGCCCTCAGATAAATCAGCTGATTAACCTCCCAGGTTGAAGAGAACATATTGATCTAGCAGAAACAAATGGACTAAGCCTGATCAGACATACACTGTCCAAAGTTCCTCAGCAGTGAAAAGTACCCCTTGCTTTCCTAAATCTCACAATTACAGTTGGTTACGCTTTTCAGACAGCCCAAGAAAACCACTTTGATCACTAAACACTGCACTCAAGTTAAATTACGCTCCTATAGACTCTCTCTCCACCCAAAGAATCTGGGAGCCTCAGAGTATGCCTTGAAGTCCTTCAGGTTCTGCAAAGTGCCCCATATGGCCAGAGAACAGCAAATGAATATGTCATTAGGAATGCAATTGATGTCTCAGCTTCTTACTTCATGAAGATTCTTACTTTTGTGATCAGATGACTGGATCTACTCATAAAAGCAACAGCCATGCAGAAGTAGTCCTACAGCTGTATTAGAGTATGATAGGAGTATCAATGGAAAGAAGTAGCTTCCTTAAACTAAGTCCGGGATGAGTGGCTGGACAACAAAAAGTATTTCCTCTGTGAAGAAGTGCATGTTTTATTACTACTCCCATGACTAACTGTTGCTATTTCTTGAAGAAAGCTTCTCTTGAAAAGTTCTAAAAATTGACGAAAGAAGGGATTGGGAGAGGCAAAGATCAAAATCCTGTGATTCATGGAAAGCGTGAAAAAAGCCAAATTTCCTCACCTATTGATTCTATTTCTAGTTCATCTATCTAGGCTGTGCAATACCAGAGGCCTCAAAAGCCACTGAGAAAAGTACCTAAAAAAATCTGTGCTTTTAACCTTGCTACTGAAGGAAGCCAGGCTATTGAGTATGTTTCATCTCTTCTCCCTTCAAAACCTTGAACTTACTGGGAAATACTTACCAAATCTGTCAAAAAAAATCCCAGTGGTTTCAAAGACATCTTCAAATAATTCCATAAAAATTATCAATTACAAAGAATATAAATAAAACTGACATTCCATTTCCAACCCTTTTCCATTCTCAGTTCTGTATTCTACTTCAAGTAAAATCACTTACCCTTGCTTGAAAATATATGGTAGTAAATGGAATCTTAACATATCCCAGCCAGTGTCTCTCAATACGAGTGTGGATTCCACTTCCTCTTTCACGATCATCCTATTAAAAAGTTGCCCAACACAACACTTCGTAAGACAGCTTCATTTCCTTTAATTCAATCAACAACTGAATCGAGGCATTAATAAAAATTCTGTATTAATTTTCTGTAATTATCAGTTCCATTACTAGTGCAGCAGTAATTATTCTGCACCTTTCAAGCACACCAGATACTGAAAACATACAAGAACACCACAGTCCATGATACAATGTGCTTGCACTGTGGAGTTTAAGTTCTGTATAACCTGTGATTGGAGAACTTAAAACTCTGACAAGGAGTCCAGAAGACTCTTCTCAGACAAAGGAAATGAAGCTCTGGTCTTCTAATGAAATATTTTATTAGTGTTTAGGAAAGCTTTTTGAAGTTAAAATTGTATGAAAACCTAAGTAAACTGGGAAATGGAAAAACTGTTTTCATGTGTGCTGCCTATCAGATTTCCAAATCTTTTATGATTAGCCTAGAATTATTTTTAAAAAAACCTCAGGCATGACATCCAAGTTTCAAGAGCGTAGCTTTCTTCCTTCTGCTTTATCAAGTATCATTTCAGTTTTGAGGACGGAATTCTGTTCTCAGTGAAGTGTGTGCATTATTTTTTTCTGGGTTATGTTTTCAAGAATGTTGAGTGCTGCTATTTTTGTGTCTCCTAAATTGGCTAAGAAAGCTTTCACTGGATTCAACAGGGGGAAGGAATTATGCCAACACTGAGAGCTTACAAAAATTTCTTGTTACTAGTACTTGCAATTTTTGTCTCATTAAAAAAAAAAATACAAACAACCAATAGATGGTTTGGGCTTTTTTCTATTATTTCACCAAAGAGCTTGTAAAACAAGATGAGAAAAAGCATAACAAGATAGTAAAAAATGCAAGAACTGGGATCACTCATCAGGCATGAAGTAAAAAACTCTGATTAAGGATAAGAATTCAGATTACAATTCATGCTGCCTCTCAATTTTAGGATCTCCAATTTCATTAAGTATCAGTAAAACATATTACCTACATGTGTTCAACTCAAGCAGTATTTTACGTGGTAAAAGCTGAATTTGTACAAAGGTTAACATTGTAAAGATTACTCCCCCTGGTAACCTCACAGTATTGCCTAGATATAAACTCATAAGGAATGACAAAATAGAGAAAAGAGAGACACAGGAGGAGGGAAAATTATTATATGGAAAAGTCTTGTTCTGGCAACTTCAAAAAACTCACAATGTTCTCTAAGGTACACTGTCCTTCAATTATGAACTCACCTCTACAGCATCATGAAGTACTTCATCAAAAACATTAATGAAGACTTCATCTTTTACTGACTGCAAACTGTGGGTGCTGTAGTCACCATTAGGAGCTCTGAAGAGGTTAAATAAATCAAAAAAGTGATTTGAACAGTACAGGAAAATGAGGATAAATTTGCACACTCAAATTAATTATTATTATGCAGAAATAATTTGGTTTTATTCTGCCATACCTAAATGGAAGCTCAAGTTCTTCATTCCAGCAGGGGCTTGGACCTTCTGCTGTTGTTGTCCGGCAGACTGTTCGCTGAAAAGAAACTTCTACAAAAGGACGGACCAAAACCTGCAAATAGATATCAAAACAAAGGAAACAGACCTCTGTGCAAATTCATCAGAGCACATTAAATTACACACTTCATGCATTTAGAAAAACATATGTTGTGGCAATCACGCTGGTTCAGCCCAGATATAACTTTAATACACCCTAAATATTGCACTTCTTAGATTTCTAAGCATTTATGAAGCTTTAAATAATACTTTAAACATAGCATTTCCAAAAGTTTATGTGTATTCTGAACAGTTGACTTATTTATATACACTGGGAAAACCGCTTTTTCTCCTGAGAGGGGAAAAGCTACAGGTTTTCTAATCAAGGAAAGTAACTGAAACAAAACATGTGATCCAGACACCAATGGAAAAGAGTGCACTTGTATCCTCTTATCTGTAATCCAAGAAGCCCTCAGCTACAATCTCAGTTGTCCCTGAAACTGGCTCCTATGACAGATAAGCAACTTCATCTATACAAAACAAACCCCTAATGTGATTAATAATGCCTTATTTAACATTCAAATGCATATGGCAGAACTTTTTTTTACATTTCAAAAAGCTGTAATTTTGAAGGAAAATCCTAAGGAAACCAGTAAAAACCCTGAAGGTCTTTCATCTTCATTCAGAAGGATGCTGAATTAAGTTTTAAATAGCAAGCAATTGTAATTTCAGTGCCAGTCATCAGAATGGCTGTGCTGGTTTAGACTAGGAGTGTACTGGACCGAAAGTGCAGCCTGTGAAAATAGCAGCCAACACACACAGAACATTAAGAACTGAGCAGGCATAGAGGGTATTTTCTCCTATTACTCTTCCAGACTTCAAACATTTTCAGATGGAAAGACTTTCCTAAGTCTGGAATGATCTCTCTATTAAGTAACTCCCAATGGATCACTCTTCCACATACTTGTCCAATACCCACTTCAGCACAAAAAAACCTCTTTCATCCACAATCCATGCAAGCAACTTCTCTGGGCACTAACCAACTAGTGAATGAAGAACCAAAACCTTCTTCTGAAGGTTTGTTTTGAACCTAACTCCTACCAACTTCATTTGCCCATCACTCACATCTGTACTAACAGTGCCAGTAAATAGTCAATCCTTATCCAGTGTCTATGACTGGTGATTTTGTGCCTTTCTACCTCATTTCTCCTCCTCTACTTGCAGCTATGGGTGTTCTGGCTGAAAGTCCCATCATTTTTCACTGGGCAGGAGCCATTCTGTGTATCTGACATCCTTATCACTCTCTCTAAACCTTTTGCAGCTTCACTCTCTTTTTGGAAATGAAAGGAGTGAGCAAGGCAACCTTGCCAATAAGGCATCTTTCTGAGGGTGAATGCTACTGTGTGGAAAAGAGGAATGCTCACAGCTTCACAGAAAATGTCAGTTTTGTAACATACCTGGTTGAGTGCCCAATCTGGGCTGTTAGGTGGGCTCTGAGCTGATGGAGAGGCTGCAAACATCTCGTTAAAGGACCTTGAAGATTTTGATGGCTGTTGAAGTTTCCTACAAAAGGAAACAGAAAACAACGACCAGGGAAGAGAGAGAATTCATCACAAAATATGAATCCCTCATATTGTTTATTAGCCATACAGAATTCTGGAAAATTTTTGTTACAGTTTTAACCTTGGGAAGATATTTATTAGATCAAATAACACAAATAAAATGCCAGAAAGAGGTATTGAGAGTATACTTCTTACAAGGCTCATTGCAAAAGAGTACTTTGTGCCTGAAGGCTCTCTCTTCTGAACAGTTTATCAACTGCAGACTCTTTTTTTGCCTACCCCACACAATCTCTTTGAGCTACAAGTTTTTAAGTTCAAGTAGTTGAATCCCTGCAGAATTCCTGAACAGTGCAGATCTCATTGTATTCAGGCAAGGCCTCTATGGCAAAAAAGAATTAATACGAATATTACAGATTTGTCAACCCATGAGGGAAGTAAAGGAAAATATATGTTAAAACATTCATTTTTATAGTACTTCCATGTAACTTTTTTTTTGTGATAAAACCATTATAGACCATAAAAGAGCAACTATTCACATATAAAGCAGCTATATGTAAAATATTATACAATGCAAAAAGATTGGATGGGGTTTTAATTATTTTTATAATTCTGGTAATGAATTGAATTTTACATCTTCTTTTCCCTTTCAATGAATTCCTTTTCTTGGTACCAATTCATTTACAGCGCGCAACAGAACCTCTAATACAGTAAGAGAAAGAACAGCTGACAATGCTAGATTGTGTAACTGGCCAGCTTGGAAGTACCTCTGAGTTAGGTGCAAGGTGTATTTTGGGGGAGAGAGAATACTGCATTAATACTTTTCTTCTGGAGCTGAACCAGACTGTTCAGTGTTTCTATGTGACACACCACCACACAGGGCAGGCACTGTCTTAATGTGCCTGAGTGTAAAGGTCACCTTTAAAATCAGAGCCACATTAGGCTCAGTCTATTAACTTAAATGGTTCATCAAGGAGAAGATCAACATGCTGCACTCAGGAGGCAAGTACAGTATCCCACAGTGAAGAACTAGAAGAACTAGACTTTTTAATATTTGGTTTTGGTCTTTAATTAAGATTTTATGAATTAAAATTTCCCTGAGTATTATCAAGAGGCTTGCTTAAGAGATAATTCATCTGGTATTACCAGAGTTATAATGCTGTCAAAAGCTGTAGCTTATCTTTCTGACAGTTTCTGGTAAAACATATCTTGAATTTCACAGCTCCTGAAAAATAGTTATAATAATCTACAAACTTACAAAATATCAGTCCTTTATCATCATTAATAAAAAGATACATGTATATATGTATGTTTTTATCATGAGAATCAAAACAGCACACATGGCTGAATTGTAACATTTGTTGCTTCATCTGTCCTCAAAACAATAGTAGCCAGAAAATGAATCTGTACTGGAAACAAGCTTTTAAACATACCTCATCACTGGTTTTCTCACTGGAATATCATAGGCTCTGATGATGTTCACTAACAGTTTTATGTCTCCATCTGATAAATTCTGTGCTGTGACCTTCTTCCTCTCTTTTCTTCTTGGCCTTAATGGTCGTTTTGGCTCTGCCAGTTTAAAGAGGCTGAGTCCCAAAATGCTAATAATCATAAACCAGGTATTTAGTCAGTTTTGCATAGAATCCAGCATTCTAGTGTTACCATGACACACATGAAAACTATGCACTAACATGAAAAGGAAATATTTGCTCCTGCTAGTGCCAAACAAAACTCTCTGAAATGTCAAAATGTCGCAATTGTTTAGTACTGAACAATCCAGTTCTGTCTTGTATTTCAGGAATTATAACTTCAATGTGCAAAAAAGTTTGGGTTTTTTTTTTTTCCCCAAAACTGTGTAAGATGCAAAAAAAACCAATTACATAGCTTCAAGATAGATCTGAACTACAGTGCTATAAACAAGGGATCTAGCAGATGATGATAACCACTGTATGGAAGAGGTGAAGCATCTAACGACACAGCTACGTACACTGACCAGCAGGCTACAGAAAGGAAGCACAATCAATGTACCACAACATACCCTGGACCTTCAGAACTTACAACCAAGGCAAAGCAGAACCAAAGGAAAAAAGAAAAATAGGAAAACAATAAAATGAAGATGTGTGTTTTATTTATGCAGATGTATGTAATGTTTACATCATTGATATCAACTGAAGACATTCAAAAATCACATTTAAAAACTGATAGTTAATAGCATTTTCCTTATATGTAATAAAATCCCCACAGTAATTACTGTGAAAATAACACAAAAGCATGAGTTACTGAAATATCCCACTAAGTGAATATTAAACAAGCCATGGTGTATTTTAAATTCAGTAACCATAAAACTTTGCAAATAGAATACAATGTGAATTAGGATTCATGATGAGAAAATATAAATGAAGCATTTGATTTTAAACAAAAAGCTAATCGTAATCTTGTTCAGATTTTTCTCTACTGTGATGTGAAAACATCACCTAAAACCAAGCATTAAGTATTTGGTAAGAGAGCAAGTCTCTGTATCTCCAGCAGATGGGACTCTTTAGATTTATTCAGCTGGCTGAAGAACAGGTTGACTGTAGTATAAGGGTGTTGTGCTTAGAGTGAACAGAAGCAACTCCTACATGAAAAAACCCAACTTTTGCAACTTGTTTACTTAAACAGATTTTTAAGTGAGCAACACTAAGAGCTAAGTCAGCACTAAGTGAGCAATCACTATGCTGTGATGACTGATACACATTAAAATCAACAGGTATGGGATTTGAAACAACAATCCAAAGGAGGTGCTCAAGTAATAAAAAACCCACTCATCTTAGAAGACAAAAGCAGTAATTTCCTAACTCAGTATCTTCTTTAAACATAAACAGCATATGACAACATTCAGCATCAACATCAGAAGCATATGGGAAGTAAAACAAAGACTATCACAGTTAAAAATCTATTGCACATTATTTGCAGGGCATAGGTACTGACTGTAAGTAAGCATCACCTACAGAACCAGGCAATAATAGTGTTACTAACTCTGATACTTGCCTGAAAATTGGAAATATTTAGTCTGGAACCAGCTGGACTATGCTCAGCTCATCAGAAATGCATCATATCCTGTTATATCTTATTTACATGCTGTCACTTTATTTCTGTCAAAACCAGACTTTTTCTTAAAAAAGTTTAGACTACACTTTGTTTAGCAATACACTGCACTGGCAGATGTGTACATAGTGATGGGAAGTTTATCTACTACACTAAACACAAAGTCACATCAGTTGGTCAACACACTTTGCCAAATAGAAATAAAAAAGCAGGTGGTTTTACATTAATTCTTTTATTTGGAACAAATAAAGATAGCTCTCTTACCCCAGGCTTGGAATCTCCTCTTCATTGACAAGGTCAGAGAGAAGGAAATGGTGCTTTGCTACGAGGAAACGGTTGATTACTGATTCTCGAACCTGTGAACGGAGAGGGAGAAGAGGCAAAAGTGCATTTCTAATCCAAACCCACTGCCAATATATGCATTCTGATTAATTAACACAAACAAAACATCCACATACACATTCCTCATTTTTCCCAATTTCACAAGGGTCACAGTTGAAAGAAAAATTTCTTTCCACCAGCTATTTCTTTAGAATGTAAGAACAGCTCATTTTAGCAATATAATGCTTCTCTAGAAACATACTGGCTAGATTGATAGAGGAATATATGAAAACATACAGTCAAAAATTATGTCTTTACCTGCTTACAGCTTACCATCTGAAACAATTACAACAACAAATGACACTAACAGACACCTCTTTTCCTCATCTAAAGCAAGTTTCAAAAAAGGCTGCAGAGAAATCTATATGGTACCAGTTATATGGATCAAAAGAAATACTTTGGACTACAGAACTGGTGAAGCCTGTATTACAAATACTGTGATTTCTAATAAATGTTTAAAATTCTTAGATCCTTTAATGTCTTTGCTGAGGTCACAGAGTGAAGCACAGAGATGAAAGTCTTCCCTCTTCTCCTAACAACTATGTGGAAGCAGACTAAAAGAATATTGCCTTTGTCCATTTTTCTTACCACTAAAGCTAGTAAAGGCTTTATACTCTGTGCTAGTACATCAGAAGTGATACACATATAAAGATCACATTTCAGAGTGAACTGAATTTCAGTTCTCATACCAGCAATCTAATTTTCTAGCCCATCTGACAAATTATAGAAGTTTAAAATATCCAAGCACTGTTTTAAAAAAGGCTACCTGTATTCAATCTAAGAAAGAGGCAAACCAAAGTACTATAATGTATGCTATTCTGTACTACCCCATCACTATTCAGTGTGCTGCAAAACCCATATGTTCAATGCCATGCAAAACATACGGGGCTGACACAGACATGACAGCTTTGTCAAAAATAAGATTTTTATACTATCATATTGAATCTGGACTTTGGCACTTGCCTGGAAGACTTAAACACTTTTTCTCTATGCTTCTTTCATGAAGCATTATTTCTAACCAACAATTTGTTTCGTCCTACTTTAATTCAACCTTATCATTTTATTTCATGTTTTGCTGGCAGGCTAGGATTTGATACACTTTTTGATATTTACACAACTGATAAGAAACTGGTAGCCATGTTTTGCACTTGCTTTATTTGCCAGTCTGAAAATGTAAAGTTTTCTTGGTTAGATGATGAATGTTTACCTTCTTTTTCCCTAAGGATTAAAAAGAAGGTTATCTTAATATAATGAAAACTAGAAAAATAGTTAAATCAATATAAGGGGAAGATGTTACTCTAATACCACAATGAAGGTAAATGTGATTGAAGGTATGCCCTCTGCCTTAGGCTGTAGGACAAGACACTGTGTATCACATTAAATTACTTTCAGAAGTGATTAGGGCCACTTTATGGTATTATTAGCATCACAGCTACAACAAGGAAAAGAGGGAGGAGGGATATCACTGAATCCCTGGGACTCAACAGTACAAATCTCTGGGGCACTGGAGAATTTACAGAACTGACAGAAATACCCAGAATGGCTGGTTATTTTGTATATTTCATCATTCTCAATGGCATTAAATAACACAGACCTCCATTTGTTCAATTACAGCAGTTTCAGGCCTAACTTGGAATTTTAAAGATGTCCTTAGGTCACATTTAGAAATGAATCAGTTTTTAGTGTTCATGGAAATAAAGTATCCAAGTACAGAAGCAACATATGGCCTACATGAATATGGTGGATCCATATATTTAGCATCTTACCTTTTGTAGATAGTTGGCAACAACTGCTCTGTGTGCATCTAGGTAATTTTTGCTGTCAATCACATCTCTCTCTTGCACTCTCCTCTCATAGTCCTAAATATATTTATTACAGTTTATGTTTCAATATATATTCAGTGTTTTATCACATATACAAAAAACGCTAAATATTTCATTAATAATAATGGATGGACCATAGCAAACCACAGCAGATGTGAGAAGTTTGTAAAGCTGTTTTAATGCTAGTGTATACAATATATGCTAAACTTCCATGAATAGAGACAAGAATCCTATTCAGTTAGAAGATTCATGTGGTTAAAATTACAATGAATAACTTTTTGATTTCCCTCTCTTAAAGCTGATCTTTGACCTGCTGCTATAAACTGAAATTCCATTTGAATGGGAAGTGGCTTCACTTACTGCAGCTTCATCAGGAAGAGTCCTTCACAAGCAGAAAGGATGCAGTATTCTTGGAAGATGGTCTGAAATCTGAACTGTGTTTTAATACTAGTAAGTACTTTTCCAAATAATTAGCAATTACTTTTCACAGGATATAAAACCCACTTGGTGAGTAGAACTGCACTTGATTCTTAGGGAGAAGTATGTTGATGGGATATCTCTCAGGGTTGTGGTTACTATTCTGACTGACTACAGTGAAAGCTCTACTGACAGATGCAACTTCTATTCATAAGTTTAGGAAAGTGTCTCATAAATTAAGAAAAGGCTAGAGCTAACACTCAGCTTTCAAACAAAAACCAGAGCTTACAAGTCAAGAAGATCTCCCAGGATCTGTGAATCACACTGGCTTTAGAACCACAGCAAGTTATGTAAAAGTACTCAGTAAAACTGATCGTCAGGTCTCAGCTCTAACAGTAAAGACAAACAGCTCAATGTCTAGTTAGTGTCCTCTAAAACAGCAAAGTGTCCCTGGGATGAATTTAATTCAGCTTCTTCACAAGTGACCTGGATGAAGAAACTCAATGCACTGATGGCAGTTTAGCCAAGGATGCTTGATTAGGGAGAGTGGTTAACATGAGTGACTGAACCATAGTTGAGAGGGCTCTTTATGACTTAAAACTATGACAACTGAAGCCTCAGTTTAAAAAAGGGAAAATTCTGTATTGAGGGCGGAGTAATTTCATGCACTGGCACAGACTGGAAAGCAACCAGAAGAGTAACAGTCATACTGAAATAAGTGCGGGTTTAATGACAACCAATGCCATGCTCTGTTGGCAAAAGGTAAACCACAGGATACATAAGGACCAGCATGTCCCACAGATAAAGAGAAATTACCAGCCTTTCCAGCCTGACACTTGAGGGGGCACACCTGAAATACTGCAGCCAGTTTGCAGCTGCCAATTCAAGAGGCATGTGGAGACACTGGATGGGATCCATGGAGGGGCTACTAAGATGGCCCTAGAGGACATGACCTATAAGACGAGGTCGGAATCTTAGAATAATGGAGATTTGAAGAGACTTCTGGTGGCCATCTGATCCAACTCTTAGAGCTGGAACGCCAATCAGAATGCTCAGGACAGTCGGTGTCGTGGTTGGGGGGGGAGGTGAATTCTTCCAGGGGGATGTGGGCAGTCCAATCAGTGATCAGCTTTTCTGCTGGCACCTGGGTTGGTCACTCAGAGGTTTGGACACGCCTCTGAGGACACAAAGAGTTAAAAGCAGGAGTCTGAGGGGCTCGGCCTCTTTTTTCGGATCCTGGTTCCAGCAGAGGGACGTGTCAGGCCTCCTTCCCCTGCCTGGCCACGAGGCTGGGTGGGGGAGGGGAAACACGTGGTCGGCTCAGGTAAGCCGGAGCCCCCGGGGGGGGGGGGGGGGGAGAAGAGAAGGGACAGGACTGGAACGGAGCTGCCCCGTCCAGGATGGAGGGGTGGAAAACTGTGGAAGTGCCTTCTGTGTGTGCTCACCCCCCTCCCCCCCAAACTCCGGGAGAAGGTGCTCAGCCACGTGGGAGTTGTGGAGCCTGGGAGTGCCTCCGTCTGCAGCACCCTGCTGAGAAGAAACTGTTAACCCTTGCTTGGCAGAAAGAAACTTTTCTTAGACATTAATTCTCATGACTAGTAGTTTTCGGAGAGAGGGAAGCGGCCTAAGACTGAGATGATAAAGCATGATTAGAAGGAACTCGATAGAAGAATGAGAGGAGTAGCTTTTTGAGCCGGACTTCTCTTGCATAATGTCAGCCATAGACTGAACTTGAGTCTCTTTTAAACATAAACTGCATTTTTAGGTGGATGCAGCTGCCCTTGCTTTTGCTACAGTGACTGGCACTTAAAGAGTTAGAGCGAGCAGAGAAGAGAGGGGGAGGGTGAGGTGGCGCCCTCTGCCCTCAGGGCAGACCTGCTCCTGGAACCCCGGCCCCTGGGTGAAAAGGGGAGAGCTCGGCATGCAGCATCCTTAAAAAGCCCTGTATGTAGTTGTGGCCTATGAGACAGCGGTGAGAGCGCTGGACATAGGAAAAAGAGAGTGTCACCTTAGCAGACTTCTCCGGGCGGTGCTATGGGTGACATAGAAACACATAAGGAGTAGACGCGTGTTTTCTGAAGAACAGTCTGTGGTGCGAGAGAGACTTCTCTCTCCCTTGCTGAATTGAAAATTAGTTTGTTTTTGAGTAGTGATTGTTTGATCTAAAACCCAGGGGTTAGTCTGTGAAGAGTGATAGGTGGGGAGGTAGAAACTAAGAGAAGAAATGTTCTAAGAAGTTTTTATTTCTGTCTCTGTGTGTGTTTAAGAGTATTTCTGTCCCTGTTCTTATGTAATTAATAAAGTTTTGGTGGGTTTTTTTTTGTTTTCAAGATTTAAGCCTGCTCTGCTCTGTTCCTGATCACATCCCACAGGAGTTGTTAGAGAAAAAAACATATATTCATGGGTGCACTAACATCTGGCCAGTGCTAACCCATGACAGTCGGATATTCAATATCTCTAGAGATAGGAATTTTACAAACTTGATGAACAATGTGTTCAAGAACTTGAATATGTTCTTGTGAAAAATGTTTTCATTTTATTTAACTGGAATGTCTCTTGGAGTAACTGCTGTCTATCATCATCACCTCACCTCTAAGATGAATCTCTGTTTTCTCTGCACCACTGAGTACCTGAAGGAAGCAGTAAGAAACCCCCTCAAGCCTTGGTTGCTTAGGCAAAAACAACCTCAGTCCTTTCTGCCTCTCCTTGTAGGTCTTGTGCTTCAGCACTGCACATATTCTGGTAGCTCTCTACTGGACTAACTCCAGTATTTCAGAGGCTTTCTTGCACTGGGCAAGGTGTTCAAATTCATCAGTCTGGTGAGGAAGAGATTAATGAGCAATGCAGTATCTACCCACAACCCTTCAAGGGGTAGTTACAAAGGACAAGGTGCCTCTCTCATCATCTCTCTAGACAGTACAACAAGGGAAGGCAGCCATTAAATACAACTTGGAATGCTCAGGTTGGATTTTCTCTTTTTTTTTTTTTGAACAGTCTCTGGAAGGATAGCAAAGCACTGGAACTGGCTATCCCAAAAGGCAGTGGAGTCTCCCATTCAGGGGTTTTCAAGACTTGGCTAGACAAATAAAGAGCTGACCTCATCTAGTGCTGGCAACAGTACCAGCACTTCAAGAGAAAGCAGGACCACATTATCTCCAGGGGTTATTTTCCAAATAGTATTTCCATCATTTTATGAACTTTCAGACCTTTTTGCCAAAAAGCTAGTAAACCCACTAGGAACAATATCACTTGAAACTTAGCTTTTAAGACCACAGCATATAAAATAAACTTGGAATGGGCAATCATGGGTTTATCCAATTCATCATTCATGGAAAAAAAACAACAACCCTCCATCAAAATAATTCTTAAACTGCGGTTTTCAAATTTTGAATGATAACATAAAATGTACTGGATCAGAAAGGTACAGCAAACATGTAGTACATCTTTAAATAAAAGATACAAAACTAATCTAAAATTTAAAAAATAATATTTATTGCAAAGAAACAGATATGACTGAATTAATAAATATCTTAAAAATAGATCACCCAATAGAAAAGAATATTTTTTAAAATAAATCTATGTCAGTTGCCAGAATCTGAAATGATTCTGATCCTCCTAAGCCACTGAACAAACAAAAGTGGTCCTTAGCTACATGAATTGCTAAGAACAAAAAAAATGCATGACTTAGCACTAATAACAGAGTTGAGATAAAAATAATTGAAGTATAACCCAAATAAAAAATATGCACACATTGCATTTCAATAAGGTAATTAACAGGCAAGGACAAGGCAAGCTATTTGGAACAATGTACTAAAACAGAAATATCTGTAATACAGGCTCTAATAAAACAAGAAAAGGTTTTAATTCTTGTTAGAATTGTTGCTTCTAACAGCCCCCCACCCAAAAGGAGCTCAAAAGCTACTAAGCCCAAGCCTGAATTATCTCTGAATTACCTTTTTGTATCTAAAATCACGTTTAAAAAAAGTATCTCAACTTTACTGAAAACTAACTTTTTCTGTAGCATTTTTTTCTACAGCAGTTTTTCTGTTTTATTTAACTCTTAACGAAGTATTGTTGTGGAAATATTGCCTTGGAAGGCAGCTATTTTAAATAGATGAAAATAACACTAGAAAAGACTGAAGGAATAAACTTCTTATTTTTTTTATGCTATGTCAGCATAGCTTTACCTTCTTTAAAGAACCGCTTGACTTAATTGCAAGTCAAATATTATAAGCATTTAAACTAGAAAAAAACCATTTCAGGTAACACTTTACCTGGAAGATTTTCTCACTGATTTCTCGTTCATGTAAAGGGACTTGCTTATAGTTCCGGAACTCTGCCACCTCCGCGTTTCTGAGCTGCAAGAGTCGGAATCTCTTTGATCTATTAAACTCCTCATCAGAAACAAAATTAAATTCTTGCTGCAACTGTTCCAATCTGAAGAAATCAGGAACATGTGCCTCTCCACTTGTCGTAATCTAAATTAGAAACAAATTAGTAACGAAATATAAAGTTTTTCGTAAAAAGTGACAAAAATCTATAAAATAGGTTTTATAAGTTTTACATGTATATTGCAAGGATGTTCATTTTAAGCAAAAGCAATAAAGATGGATCACACAGACTGAAACATCAAGTATTTCATAGTAGTGTTTGTATAAATAGTATAATATGAGATTATACGTTACAGAATATAATAAAATTCTCTTTCCTTGTATCATAAACAAAAGATTAGAAAGTATGAAAACTATAACATGTCAGAGTAACCTAGGAAGCTGTACTGTAAAGGAGGTCCATTTACAGAACTTCAGCTTTGTAAATAGCTATGTAAATTACACAGCTGTGTAAATTAATCAGCTATGTAAATAGCTCCTCAATTTGTTGTTTAAAAAAGCTGAAGCTTCTACAACACCCGAGATCTCTGTGCAATCCTCACTAATGAGCAGCTTCTTATTTAGAACCACACAAGTACACTGGAAATTCCCTTGCCCTTCAAGGCAGCAACAAACTCAAAATCCATGTTTTGTTTTTAATTTATTAACTGATCTGTATGGGCATTCTCTTATACCTATTTTCTGCCACTACAGAATGGATTAATAAATCATATTCATTAATAATAACATCAAATCATATTCATTAAACAACCCGCTACTAAATGCATTAATCATATTTTTAGTAGATATTCTGCTTCTTAACATTCACACAAGTATGTCCATCACAAATTCAAATGCTGCTACCTTCCTGGCATGCATGCGTACAGATTGTACAGATTGGGGAGGACCTGGTGACGAGGAGTTCCATTAGCCCTTCAGCTCTGAAATCACCACTTACCATGATCAGCTGCATCAGAGCTGCATTGTTTGGGTCATTTGGATCCAGTTTGGCTTCAGCTGCCCACTTAGCTAATTTCTTCATATCAGTTAAGCCTGACGTGCCGATGGATGCAATAGCATCAATATTTTTTAAAGCACTAAAAAGACAAAATTGTTATTTTACACATAAAACACGTGATTTAGCACTATAAAAAAAGTATTTAAAACAATCTTAGAAAAACCCAAAAAGCTCCCCCAAACTCAATAGTAAATTCTAGTACACAGTTCTTGGTTGTAGCTATGGAACTGAGGGAATGATCAATTGCAAAGCAAAGTAAAGGGGAAATATAAAGGAACTGGTGGAAGACAAATTTTATACAAGATATAAGGTGCTTTTTGATACATTTCTGATATACCTATGCCATTCCATGTTGCTGCGTACTACCAAGTAAGAAGATAAATTGCCTCACACTGTGAAAGGTAACAGAAGACAAAGAACTTCTCAGACATACAGTCCTTGCTTGTGCTCTATCTTAGCTCCTGTCTTTGACGTGTCCTCCTGGATGGTGCTTTCACACCTGCATTGTAGCCCTGTCTCTGCCCCCTCCTTGCTGTTTCTGCACAGACCCTGGGGCCTGAATCACCCCCTCACCATGTCTGGGACTGCTGCCAGCACTCAGCTCTGCCTGCCATGTCCACACTGCCCGCTGGCTGGAGAGGGCACTGCCTGTGCTTGGGAAACCCTTGCAGCCTTCTCTCTTGTGCTGCAGCACTGCTTATGGCCCTGACTAAAAGTCCCAAGTTGTTATCCTGTGTGCTCCCACTCACTTTCTAGTATTCACAGGAGGCAAGGAAGCATGGTAGGTAGTCTGGAGGCCATTTGAACATGGCCTGACTCACCAGGCTTCTGGCATCTTCTCACAGGAGCCACCCCTGAAGGCCCACTGCTACTCAAACCTTGACACAGAAGGCAAACACACCAGGATGTGTGTTATTTATTAGCCAAATACCACTGGAGTGCATGCTGCCCCTTCTCTTGTTAGGGGTGCTAGTTTCAGTCTTTGATTTCTACTTACTTAAGTATTTTCAAGAAAGCTTTAAAAACGTACAGGTCTGTCTTGGTTAGAATCAGCCAAATATCCAGCAGTTACTGGAGCAGCAGATAAAGCAGCAACATCAACTTTATCTTTAGGCATCAGTCTTGAACAAATGCCAAGTGAATCACAATTGTGCTAAAAAGCTCATGGGCAGCAAAAGCTAACATTAGTCATGAAAATCCTGTCTCTGACCTTCCCAAGAGACAATGGAAAGTCACAGAGAGCTGTTCATCTCCATAAGGCTTTTCAAAGAAGAGAGTTTCACAGAAAACTTCCTTCTGAAATTCTTCAGTTTTCCATTTATTACAGTGATTAGTCTCCAGAGTTAAAGTTAGCTGTTGGGAATCCATCTTTACATTTTAATCTTGTCTATCCTACTCTCACTGAGGTCAGCAGAGAATTGATATGTTGATCAGCAAAGTACTTGAATGGCTGCAGCTTGGTTAACAGTACTAACAGAATGATCTGTCAGCCAATGTCTAGTCTTAAATAAATAAAAACCTGGCAAACAAATCAGCTAGGAGAAGTATTCATACTTGCTCAGTATTAATAATTATGAGAAAACTTTTAAGGGTTTATAATGAAGGTACCTAACACATTACAAAAGCAGCCCTTAGGTATCATCTCCTTGACTTCATGGAGTTTAATAAAAGCAACAGAATGGACAAATAATCTACAATAACCAACTTGCAGTCTCAGGGCAAATTAGACACAGCCTCTCCAAAAGCACTTCAGATAAGAAAGAGCTGGACTTTCTGCTCTTAGCAAAATAATTACATTAAGGTTCTTGACAATATAGTCACTCTCTATTAGAAAATTATAAAATTGAATTAATCAGCTTGAATTGTCTAGAAATAATATGCTAGAAGGTAAAACTTCTAACTAAAATATATTCACCAAAAACATGTACCCTAAGATATCTACAGAGGGTTACAGCACAAAGTAAAAATCTAAATTTAATGAAAAAGATTATGAAAAGTCTTGATTATGAAAGTAAATTTTTTAAAAATATGAGCATAATCAGTTTCCCACAAATCACTGATAATTTGTATCTTATTACCTTGGAATGCCTGTGTTTTGCTGAGGTACTGGAGGAATTAAGGGGATTCCTTTTTCTCCAACTGCCCAAGAGACACTACTGGATACTTTCCCAGAGGTCATTAAAGTCATTTTGTTGCCACCATCAGCTTCAAATGAAAAGGACACACCTATCAAGGGGAAAAAACCCAAAGTAGTATATTTATGCATTCAAACTCAATATCTTTTTTAAACACAAAACATTTTTAAAAACACTTCCAGAAAATGAGTAGTCAAATAGCCCGTGCCTTTATATAAATGGATAATGTGAAGCAATGCTTTTGCTGTGTGCTGTGGGAAAGAACTCTGTTCTACAATAATGAGTGAAAGATTCCATTACAACTACAGAAAGCTTTCCATTTGAGCTGGAAGGAAATGCTATGCCAAAGGCTCAATTTTTTTCCTCCACAGATGCACACCATTTAATATTTCTGGTAGTTTTCAGATTCAGCATACTGTTATTAACAAAACAGAAATTCAGAGTCAAAGGAATTATGTATGAAATGTCAGTCCTAAAGCTTTTGACACTCAATGTACATATGGTCATCACAGTCAGTGACATTTACACACACATTTGCTGTAATGATTTTTTTACCCTATTTTTTCCTACTCTTTTTTTTAATCTATTCTGCTCTAGCTTTATCTAAATTTATATATGGTAAATTTATGCAAGTTAGTAATCTCAAAATGCTGTTCAAATTCATTATACACACTTGTAAGTTCCATATGCTACTGTGTATTCTTCTTGTTTCCCCTTTTCCTATGTCTCTCTTGTTTTATCAATAGCCTAAAGCCCCAGGGAAAAGGTGTGTGCAGATTGTCAACAATGCAAATAGGAGGACAAAAAATTACTCTGCATAAACACTTCTACAGGCAGTTTTTCAGTGGTATAAAACATTAAAATCATTGGAGCTACAATGATTGATATCTGCTTGCTCTGCAGTGTCAGAGGCCTGATTACTGAAATGCTGAAAAATTCCAAACATATTCTATAGCTTGTAAAACTCCACTCATACAACAAGACAAATAATAGACAGACACATTTTTATTAAGCAGAGCTTAAAATTAATGAGAGAGAAAAATTTCACAGCAAACTTCAATAACAAGAATCATGACTATTATGGAAGACTCAGGGAAGCTGTGAAGGCTCCTAGCAGGATCTACTCTGAAACCCACTCCAGCCTCTTACTGTTACATGGTTCCAGCAAAATGAGAAACACTGAACTAAGGAAAACAAGAGTCCCTACCACTCCCAACTCCTTCGTGATCCAACATCACACGCTGATCGCTGCTGAACTCTATTTCTTCCAGAGGAGCACTGCCTGTCAGAACTGCAGTCTCAGGAACAGGTAAGAACACTTCAGCCAACAAGGTGGTACTGCTGATACCTGTTGTTTCATAAATCTAGAAAAAAATACGATGAGGGACAGAAGAAATAATTTACATGTGCATTCTTGACAAGTTGAAAACATATTAGAGGGTATTTACAGAAAAGGTTTTACTGTGGCTTAAGCATGAAACAAATAATTTAAAGCAATTGTATTAATTCACTTTCTAAAATATGCAATTAGCAGACATTTCAGTTATCAGCAGCTTACTTGATCTGAGTTCTTCTTACAAGTTTATCTTCTTCACTTTTCTAATGCACCTGAGACAAGTATGACAAATCCCAGGCTTTAAAGAGCATCACTGTACAATATGCAACTGCTTGTGACATTCACTTGGATCAGCTGAAGATTCTGGAGGGATTCTGCCTGACTACTTCTCCCTTAACATGAAAGGCAGGTTGCTTCTCTCTTTCCTAGCCAGTTGCAGAGTGATGTGAGTGGTTTCTCCATTCAAAGGTTTTTAATCCAGGAAAATTGTATTCCTTCTCCTTTTCAATTTGTGTGTTAAATAAATTAGCAGACAATGGGTTTTTACACCTTTCCCTGAACTACCAGAGAAGTCTTACCTAACCAGAGAAGTCTTCTAAAGGGAGAAGCAAGATCCTGATTCTGTTTCCCCTAAATATATTTCATATCAGGTCTGGAAAGTATTCATGTGAACCACTTATTCATTCATACTTGGAATGGGGAGGTGGTAGTGGCTTGATTTAACTGCACTCCTGATCACATCAAGTGCAGCTATGGACATTACTAATTTTTTTTTTTTTATTCCACTCCAGTAAATATCATGAGGGTTTTACTGTGTGGAAAATAATGTTTCAATAAGACCATGTTAGCAATTTGATCTGCAACACAAATCAGTTTTTCCAAAATTAAGAGGCTGATCAACTAACATTTAATCACAAGTCCCAACTATTTAATTTCTCCCATCCAAACTATAGTTTTGTTTTATATATATCTAGAAAGCTTAAGCATCAAAAACATAGCAGCAAAGTTTAAAGTTAAAGACTTGAGAAGCAAGGAAGGAGTATAAAACTGATGATTTACAAAAGGTTTTTCACTATTTATGACACTATCATAGAGCAAAACACAAGCATTATAGGAGTAATTACATTTTGTATTATATTCTAAAAGTTATTGTGATAAATCAACATCTACCTGTAGTTTCAAACTCTCTGGCCAATTGATTATTTGTAAATTGAAAATCTGTCCAAAGTGAACTCTAAAATCGGAACTTATTGGTCGGGTAACAGTCCTTGACACTTCTTTGGAGTTGAAAAGGACTTTTATAAATGCTGAGCGTTTCTTCACATCTTCTCGTCGCGAAACTTCTGCTCTGTAAATATGTCAGACAAGCTATCATATCACTTTTAATAACATTTTTATTATTTGTTTTTAATTAAAATCTGATTTCTCATGGGGAGACAGAACCCACCTAAAAATAGACAGTATTCCTCCAGAAATGTCACTATACAGGAATGACTTTAGTACTCCTATTTAACAGCTGTTTTATCTTCTTGTGAATATAAAATGATTTTAGAACTATCAAGTCAAATTTTGGATCCACTAAAGCTCACTCCATATAAAATAAATTATCTAGGAAAAAAAAAATCTCTTCCACTCCCTTCCTCCAAAGCACAACTGATATCAAATTGAGTTAAAATTTTGAAGTTTTCAGTCACTGAGAGTACAACAGCCAAGCAGCATTCCCTGACAAGGCTATTTGTGACCTAAGTACAAAACAAAGCAGTATTTAAATTACTGAAATACAGCAGATGTATGTTAAATTGTGTGTGCAAATGTGGAAAGCAACAGAAAACAAGTACATTTATTTCTGTTATCCACACTGCAATCTCTGGTTCAGTATACAATTTCTCTCTTTTCCCTTTGTTGACTGCAGCACAGACCTCATGTACAGGACTAGCTAGTGAGAGTGGTACTGCCAGCAGTAACACAGACCCAACACTGAAACCAGCTTCTTTGTATCTGCACTCTGTTCTGTGCAGATGCTTAAGGAATGTCAGAAGGTTCAAAGGGAATGCGCAGACACACATTTTTTAAGTGCACATGTACAAAGTTATATGTGACTTGAAAATGAATTAAGTTATCTTCAGAAGCAGAAGTTTCATCACTAGGCTGAACAGAATGGTAAGTTCATGCTTCTGAAGTTGTACAAACAAGCAATTAATAAATTATACAAAATCACAAATAATGTAATTTGCTGGACAACATTTATCTTACCGAGGACACTGCTCAGTTGGAGTTATGCTTCCTGAGAGGGTCAGCTCAGGAACTAGAATAGGCTCTCCAGGTTTCCTTCTGCAGTTGTCAGCCTTTTCTCTGACCTGCTGCTCTATTTCCAGGCTATCAGCCATTTTAGGTGGGATGGGTTTTACACGTTCCTCACCAAAATCATCATTTTCTGATTCTTCATCTACATGAGTATCTTTTTTCTTCTTTTTCTTCTTGGACTTCTGCATTTAAAAACAACAACATTCTTTCTGAACTAGTTTCAGTCTCTGTAATTTTTTCTCTTGTTCTCTTGATTCACAAGCGCTAAACACAGATGGTGTGTGTACAGTAAAATGACAGTATAATTTTAGTATTACACACAAACACATAAAAAGATTTTTCTCACTGTAAAGGACTGCATCAGTTTCAGAATTCAGCATTCATACATTCCATTCATATGCTTCAACATCATAATGTGCTCCAAGCAAAACATTTACTTCATCTTCTCTACCACTTTCAAAATCAGCATGTTTCTTGAACGTTCTGGCTAGATGCCGTGTTCTCATCTGCCTGAGCTACCACGAACATTCTGCTAGGATTGAAGGAAGTGGCTCAGCCAGTAGACACAGTTGTGTGAGATGCACATACACTGACAAATGCACATGTGCCACAAGCTCTGGAGCACGAGTGTTTTTGGCTTAGCAGTATCTTTAGCGTGAGCAGAATGATCCTTTCCCTTCCTCATGCCACACAAGAATAAACAAACAGAACAACACATGCCTTTCAGCATCTCCTAAACTGCAGAACTCGGGTGTTTACATGCATGTTCAGCTTTAAACAACTGCAAAACAGTTCCTCCTTCCACAGACTTCTAGATTACTTGGAAATACAGCTTGCTTGGAAGCACCAGCCACTTCACAACTTAACACATCCTAAGGAAAAGAAGAGGAAGGAACGCAGATTCTCCTCATTGACTAAAGTAGTAAGCCAAACAACTTGTCCACATACTTCTCTTAAAAAATATTCTTCCTTTGCCTAATTTTATGTTATCCTTCTTGCTCTTGCATTTGCTTTTAAATTTATTTGGTCTCACCTAGCTCTAGTGTCTTTGATTCATGTAATCTGTAAGAAACCAACAGCAGTGATTAAATTAAAAAGTACTTTTAGTAAAATAAAATAAAGCACTTCTAGGTACCAAAGAAAGATTATTTCATTCTGAAAGGAAAGAAGCACAATCCTCTCAGTCTCCAGACAGTTTGTGACTAGTACAATAAAAGGATGCCACAATGGTATTTGTGAGGTGTAAGTAGTGGATGAACAGCTTGCACTAGGATCAATGTTCCTGACTACATGCCTTCATTTCAAGTTTGCATTTATTCATCTTATCCTCTAAGTGAACTGGCATGATGCTAATGAGTCATGTGCCCACTTGTGTTCTGATAACAGGAATATTTTAAATGCCTTCCATGAAGGCTGCATGTACATGAAAAAACTCTCCATAAAACTATCAGCAGACACACTAGATTCTTGAAAACTGTATTTGAAGCATTTTCTTAAGCTTTATTTTAATTTGTTATCCAAAACCCCAGGGTGTTCAAGTTGGGCAATAATTATATTCAAGTATAATCACCACTACCCCGAGGAATCCAGTATATCACCACCTAACTATGAAAGCAAACCTGACTTTGCCAGTCGATTTCAAAGACCATCTTGTTGCAGTGTGTTGCTGTAGCACCTGCACCTCCCAATACCCCTTGAAGCACAACTGAGACCTTAACTACAGCACAGATTGTTAGCAATAAAGCTTCTCAGAGGTGAAAGGCTAGAATATTAATTAAATCTCAGTCAGACATTCCCAAGCATAGTGAGACATTCCCAAATATATATTTACATGAGATTGCATCAACTGTTAGTTCATTAGAAACACTCCTTAATTATTTTGCTTTGCCACTCGCATGCACAAAATTCATCCCATGTTTTTTCTCTGCAAGACATGAACTTAACAGGAATACTGCAAAACTACCAAACTGAAAGAAAGAATTGGAGTGCTGAAAATCAGTAGCAGAAAAACAATGCCTCACAAAAACCTAGTAAATTCTAATTTTTTAATTAACAATTAACTAACAAATTCTAAGTAGACAGAATGTATCTGAACATAATAAAATGTATGCAAAATTCTGATTTTTTTTTTCTGTATTAGAAGGATAATTTTTTGACACATTTAGGAGTGACTTTTTTTTTTTGAAATTGAATGATTTAAACAAACCTGTGTCTTCTTCCAGGATTTCCAGTCTTGTAGCTCAGTTTTATACTCCTCCATTTTCTTTTCATATTCTTCCATATACTCTTCTAGCAACTCCTTTATCTCGGCCTGAATTTCTGCTTCATATGCTTTTTCATCCGATTTCTGATCAACCTCTTCCCTTCAAAACAACAAATATCAGCATGTTGCATAAAATTACGTAAGAGTTACAATTAGGTTACCATATAACAGAAATCTACTTCTCCATAAATTAATTTTATTATATTGAAAGTGTGTTTTATTTAAAAAGACTAGCATAGATACTCTTAAATGTTGACAGCAGATAATTATATTAATTCCAGATAGTAGCTTTCTTTACTCATTAGTCTGTAAAAATTCCTTCCTACTACAGCAATTATTTATTTCAACCTTCCCTCTTTCCCAAACTCAAAAGGAAAAGTGGCAGGCTCAAAGTGTCAGCACTGCTCAAAGTCTTACTTGTGCATATCAAAATTCTAAATTTCCGAATTAACTAATCTTATTACAACTCCATTGCTAGCAAATAAAGTACAAAAAGTGTTACCAAGACATACTTCCTCAAATAAAGTTTCATGGGTGTGTTAGTAAACTTTTGAAAGTCCCGCAGAGATTTAATTTGTTTCCAAACTTTGATAATGGTCTTAAGCAACGTTCTGTCTTTTTCTTGTTCAGCATCACGAAGTCTTCTGGTTTGTCTGGAAATATGCATACACAGCACAAGATCAATTGGAACGGTCTAACTCTGGAACAACAGATTGAAAGCTTGGGATACCAAAAGCCAAGTGATGGAGGTTTCAGGGTGATTGATGGTTTAAATCCAAGGAACATAAAACCCAGACTTGAAGATTGCAGGATTTGATTTCCTCCTATACTCCAATCTCTTTGATTTTGACAATCTGACTTCAATTAAGTCCAATCTCACAGTTTTCGGAAATACTTATTACAGCTGTACATAATTAAAAACATTTTAAAGTAAATTCATGTAAACAACAGCCCAGGAAACCTACACTGCTTCTATGAAGTAATTCTCATTACACATGTACATTACAGAAGATGTACATTTTAAACTTCATGTGCTTCTAGCTCCAGTAAGAAGGACTTGAAGAGATGAAGTAATGTAGTCAGTCCTTTGACAGACGTACAAGATTCTTAATACAAAGAAAATTAACACAGTCTTTCATCTCAGAATTGGTATTTCTCATTTTCACCCTTTAATCTGTTTGTAAAGGAGCTATTCATTAGCACTTTGAATGACCATCACACATTTCCAATGTAGATGTCCATATAGCAGAAGCAGAGGCTGTTTCCACTATTATCTTGGTAGAAAAACAAGTCTGTGATTAAAAAAAAAGATGTAAACTAACACATTACTACTTGAAATATTCAGGGAATGTGGAAAACAGAGTAGAGTTAGAGCTGAGAGAAGAAAGACATCATACATCATTTAACAGCATAAGCCAATTTAGGGAAAACAATAAACAAAGAAATGCAGACTTTGGAAAGCAGTATGAGTAACTTCTCCACTTCATTAGCTAGCAGCTTTACAGCATATTACTTATGCATGTAGCAAGCAACTTTTCCTTTTTTGTCTACCAGATCATGCTAGAAGATGAAACTTAAAGGCACGAGTAACCCACAGATCAGTAATCACACTTATCTAATGTAGTGGATTTGGAAACAGGACCTTTCATTAGAGAATCATCTCTGCTAAAATGTATTACCCACAAGAACCTGAATCATAGAATCCACAGCATATGCTGTCTTCCTACTTCAGGAAGTGAAGACAGTAGGGCTGAATTCACTGCTCTGCAAAAGTTTTCTGTATTCAGATGACATTTCTTCCTCAAGCCAATGGAAAACTACAGCTTTGATCTTCAGAAGGCAAAGTGTATACATCTGTTATGTTATTGCAGGGTGGAGGAAACAATTAGATTATTTTCCATGCTACATGTCTAATTTCTCACGAGTGTTCTATATTGACCATCAGGGAAATACAACATTAAAAGAGAGACAATGCAGATAATTTTACCAATATAAATGGTCCAAGCTAGTACTGAATACCATGACAGCAAAAATTCCTGAGCCCCTCTGAGCTTCATATGTGTAACAGCTTCCAATAACAGAGTTGTATCCAAAATGAATTACAGATATGAAAAGCCTAGAATAATACCAGCCAAACTCATGTTATTTAGGCAACATTGACCTCACTGATTTCAGCTGAGTTTCTCCAGATTCATAACAGCATAAAATTAAACTAAAGCACTCAAGATCTAGAAAAACACATACACAGAAGGCATATTCTTTGTAACTGGAATTTACCATCAAGCAGGCCTCACGGTTGGTGCCAAAATCCAAGAATCTCATTCCCACAGTGAATTTTCCCATCACCACTCTCATGCCTTCCCCGGTGAGAGCTCCTGTCTCTGAGGAACACTCTGGTAACTGCACACCTCCTGCTCCCTGTCCTCTTGCAGATATGTTAATAAGATACTGATAAAAGGTATTCCATTTTCAACGGAAGGAATTTTTTGTCCTTCAGTATAAAATAATAAATATAGACTACTTTATGTTCTGCACAGATACCAGTGTATTACAAGACTGTACTTGAAGAATGAAAATCTGAAGAAATAATTCCCAATCTAAGAGGAGTGTGTGGATGCATAAGCATAGCAGATGTATATTTCAAGGCTGAATGTAGAATTGTTATTAATTTTTTCATATTGTGTTATCATGTGACTTATTACATCAATTTATAATTGTGTTTCTTTAAATAAATACATTACTGCCTACACTTAGATTGTGAAAAGCTTTCAGACTTTTATTATCTACTAGTTAAAAGGTTGTCCAGTATGGATATCCAAAATAACTTCTATCATACTGCTAACACTTACAGTTCATCACTGTCCATCTGCCAAATATAACACAATCTGTCACTCCCGAGCCAAAAACTGTAGTATATTTTTATTACCCAGCTTTTCCCCAAGAACAATAACTGTAATCTTGTAAAACAAAATTCTACCACTTTATTTATATCAATCCATTGGCATAAACATGGCCAAAATACCTTAGAATGGAAAAGAAATCAAGAACACGTGTGTAATGAGGAAGAGGATGGAAAAAAACAGGGTTTTTGTCTGTTCAAAAAATTACCTTATTGCATTGTAAATGCTTTGTGCATCCAGCTGAAGTCTACTGAAACTTTATTTCAATTAAATTTAATTATACAAAACACACCACTAAATAGCTATGAAGAAATTAATAACAGTAATCAAATTAGACAACTTTTGAATGAAAATTTCAGCCTAAACTGTACTTTCTTCATAATGTTTTATGCAACTTATCAGTGAGAACTCTTAAATCCTCAAAATTCTAGAGCTATTTGTAGTAGAATTTAGAAGTCTGACATGAATCATATTCTGTACCAACATGTAAAGGGAAAAAGGAATACAGTTTTAAAACCCAACAATTTAATGAATTCATACCCACCTGATCTCCATTTTGTATTCAGGTATGCTTTGCTGAGCCACAGGAACACAATCACCACCACCTTCCACTCTATATTGCACAGCACTCCTCAAAGCATGCAGCTTGAACAAATAAACAAAATAGCAATTAACAGATGGCTTAACAAGGTATCCAGTGTACTGCAGCTCGTTAGAAAAGCTAGGAAAAAACTAGGAAAGAGCTAGTTACTAATGACAGAAAACTGAACTGTCCTGATTCTGTATTTACAGGGTTTTGCCATATCTGTGAGGTGATTCCTCAGCAAGACATCAGCCAAATCCCTGGCTATAAGAGGGAGATTTACTAACTTTGATCACTGCAAAAAATCTAATCAAGAGGAAGACTGATATAGAGAGTATTCTGAAAACTCAGGAATCAAACGGTTTAAGAGGAGAAAGACCTCAAATCAGCAAAAGCCCCCAACTTTCATGAAAGCCTTTCTTGGGGTGAGGAAGGGCCACTAAAAGTAATCATTAGTTGATTAGAAAATCCCAAAATCATAGAATAGAATCACAGAATCCTTAAGGTTGAAAAAGAACTCTCAGATCAAGTGTAACCTTTGACTGAACACTACAATGTCAACTAAACCACAGAACTAAGTGCCAGGTCCAGTCATTTCTTGAACACTTCCAGGAATGGTGACTCCACTTTTTCCCTGGGCAGCTCATTCCAACATCTAATCACCATTTCAGTGAAGAAATTCTTCCTGATGTACAATTGAACCTTCCCTGGCACAGCTTCTGGTTATGTCCTCTTGACTTGCCTCTCTCTGGTTGCCTGGGATAAGAGACCCCACCTGGCTATAGCCTCCCTTCAAGTAGCTGTAGTCTCCCATGAGCATCCTTTTCTCCAGGTGAAACCATCCCTGAAAGGAGGTTGTAGACAGATGTTGGTCTCCTCTCTCAGGTAACAAGTGATAGGACAAGAGGAAATGGCTTCAAGTCCCAGGGACGTTAGATTGGAACTTGGGAAAAAAGTTCTTCACCGGAAGTTTTGCCAAGCACTGGAAGAGGCTATGCAGGGACATCCACCATCCCTGGAGGTATTCAAAGGATGTGCAGACTGACACTTGGGGGTTAGTGATGGACTTGGCAGTGCTGGGTTAATGGTTGAACTTGATGGTATTGGAGGTCTTTTCCAACCTTAATGATTCTATGGTTTTATACTCCTGTAATGAAGACATGGATAACCCAAATGTTCTGTTTCACAGAGCATTAAGGCCAATCCTTCAAAAGTACTAACAGAACAAAGTATACCAAGGAGTTACTTTGAGAAACTGTTTGAAATGTCTGTCCATCATTATAACTATAACCTAATGCTTTATATAAAAATTCAGAAGTATCTGTACACCACCTACTGACCCTCATTATGCTAATATAAAAATGAGCTTGTACACAATCATTATTTTTCCTTTATAGTAGTTCTTTAATGTAGAAAATCATGACCTTTAGTTTATGGAAATCTGAATGTATGTGTGCTTAATATTCCAACTAATTTTTGACAGACCAGTATTCTTGTGTGCCCTGATGACATCAGAACTGTATTGGCAATACCTAATGTCCATGTACACATTTACACCAGAGAAGAACACTGCCATTACTTCCAGTGGACAGATGGGGGAAGAGTGGTGGCACACAGAGGATGAGCAGCCCTGTCAAGCTCACCCAGCAAGTCAGCAACAGAGCCAGAAACAGGAGTCTACATCCAGCCTTTGGTTTTACCATGTCACAAGAGTGCTGCAGTAAATGTGGCAGCACTATGCATTTAAAACACCGCATCTGTCACAGATACATAGCTGGAAATGGGTTCTACTCTTGTACAATTAGGTGAAATTAAACTGTTTCCTTTTACTTCGTTTTGTAACTGAAACGAAACTTCACTAAATTCCCTCCATCACTGAATGATGTCTTTTGCTGTCTCCCTCTCAGAGCTGCTGCACACACTCCTGTAACATCTTATCTGTCACTCATTGGAAAACATTTTGGATACTCTAAGGAATTCTATGCAAATGTTACTGTATTCCTTTTACTTCAAAGTTAATTCAAAATCAAAGAAATTCTTAATCTTAAAAATGCAATTCTGAACTGCACTGAATAGAGCAAGTCAGTCAAATATTAAGGTTTTCAACTTATAACAAATTCAGCTTTTATGTTAACTGTCACCTCATTGTCTCAACAAGGTATGAAGATAGAACAGAAATACCTTGTCTGTCAGAAGTTTGGTCAGGTTCTTCTGTTTTCTTGCTAAATACTGATCATATAACTGAGCCAGTTTAGCTGCTAAGACATGCTCACGGCTAAAACAGGGATGATGGGTGAATATCAGTCCTGAAATATCAATATCCAATTGAAACATCCCCTGAAAATCTCCAGGTCCAACAAAATACTGATTGGTAGATGTCATTTTTATTGTCTGAAAGAAAAAAAAGAATAAAATGGATTTATAGATTCTGAAAAGAGTATCTTTCAAGGATTTTATTTGTCAGAAAATGACCCATTTAGCATTACCTACATTTTAATGTTGAGTCTTAAACTGTGTCAGCCTCTTGCTTTATTGACAAGTGGGTGGCACAAAACCACCACAGATATTCTACACAGCAGAATTTTTATAGCCCATGTGAGGCTGAAATAAGAAGTCCTCTTCCTATACTGAACGTTTTGCTGAGCAATGAAGACAATGACAGTGGATTAGAAAAAGCAGAGCCTACTTGTTCTCTTTTGACACATCTGTTCAGTATTGCTTTGTCTCCTCTTAGAACTGAGCTCTAGGATGGAGTCCAGCTCTCACAGAACAGCTCTCCTTAGGAGGAGGAAGACAAGGAGCTCCCCTTGTACATTGTGTAGATTAGGAAATACACTGAATGCTTCCCCATTCAAACACCAGGGAAATTCAGACCAATGAAGGCAAATGAGAGCTTTCATTAACAAAGCTTAAAAAGTCTGCTTCAACCAACAGACATTTATGGCTTACATCCTCAAATTACTGAAACTAGTAGAGTAATAATTAATTATTACTGAAATTAGCACTGCTTCCAGCCTTACTAGTCCTGCTCCCTTATTAGGATCCTTCAGAAGACATTCATCAGAGATATTATGGTACCATAAAAGATTGTTAGTTGTGTAGTGTTTGTTGCAGTCCCTTCCTGAGAACTGGAAGAGAGATTTGGAGGGAAATTTAGCTGTTGCATAGCTCTTTTAGGACTGATACAAACGGCCATGAAAAACAATTGAGCCCACCTGATCCTTCCAAATTCAGTTTCTCATAAAAATGTTTAATAAGATACAATGTGTCATAAAAATGACAACTTTGAATTCCTTATGCCTAACTATTTTTCTGCCCATAAAGGATCCTTAAGCTCAGTGTCTTACCACTGTCACTTAGATATTTCTATGTCACTGTTCATGTAAACATAGCATTCTTGCAACATAAACTCTCTTGGCCTATCTTTACCTGATGTAAACAGTAAATTTTTCCTGCCTGCAGAAGCAACCTGCACAGATCTGTGGTACTGGATGCAGCCTGTGGATTGTATATTTATCATCAGCATCAGCTAAAGGGCCACATTATCTATCAACAACAACAGTCAGAAACACTTGTGTGTCCCAAAAGCACACTCTATTTAAAAGTCTCAAAAGTCAGCTTTTCCAAGAGGGTAATAACGTTCTAACAAGCATTATAATTAAAGCTTGCTTCAAGACTGCTGAATGGTTTTAATTGAAACTTATTTTGATTTGTACTGATTGCACATTGAAACTGCTGTTTGCCAGGGTAGGTATGCTGTGACTGGAAAAAATCAACTTGCAAAAAACAAAACAAACAAGAAAAACAACAAAGAAAAAGACTCCACAACCTGCCAAAAATATCTGAATTGATGCTACATAACTCAAAATTAGTCACTGTCTACATGAGCAAACTTTATAAACACACTAATATAGGAACTATCCTACTTTGGCATGAGAATATCCAAGGGAGTCTCACAGTGATCTTAGTGACTCACAGACTTGACAGTGTTTGTCATGGGCTGACACTTTACTATTTCAACCAGCACTACCAGCTAAACTCTTCATCCTTTTGCATGATTTTTTCAGGGAAAAACAGATATATACTTAATAAAGTAGAACTGATTTAAAGAACAGATGTGAAATCACAGAAAATAGTCAATAGTCATAGTTCTCAGCACAAAACCCTTCAGCTTACTGGGGTTTCTGGTGCAGAACAACTGGGATACTGGGTCTCAGGAATCACATATATGAAATATGCTTACCTTTCTATACACTGTTTCCAGTTCTGGTGCAATGCCTTCTTCAAGTGAGAATATTGGAGGCCTAGTAGAAGACTGTTTAATTGGATTAGGCAATGCTAAGATTTTGCCATCATCACCAAACCACTCTTTCCCCTACAAAGAAAAACAAAATTATATACCGTTTCTTACTTTATAAAGGAATTACTTACAAAACTGTAATTCTTATAGAGAATAGAGAATAAAAGGATTGTTTATGACTGAAATAACCAAAACTTTCCTAATACACCAAAATGAAATCCTCAAATATACCAGAGGTAAGTTTTGAAATTAAAAGACCAAGACATTGCTCAAACTTTGATTACACTGATCTATTTTTCCTTCAACATTCAGTGTTACGGATTTGAAAGAAAAAAAATCAACACATCACTTATTTAAACGTTACTTTCTTAAATCACTAAAATGGAAAGAATTCTAAGTCTTGTTTTACACAAGAGCTAAATGGCAGGCCAGATAATATATCAAATATATCAAAGCACCTCTCAAATCTTCTAGTCCACAACCTGAACTACTTCAAGAGCATCTATGAAAGCAGACTAGGTAAGTATTTTACAGAGCAATTGCTGTCCATGGCTTCACATGTTCATTGTCCTAATTCATCCCTCTATTCTCATCACCTGGATTCAAATATAGCTTAAACCAGGGCAGCTGTCCAAGGATGCTGCCGTATCCTGTTAGTTCCATACCTGCTTTAATCTGACCATTGAACCAAATGTTGATGTGGTAACACCATGAAATCAACCAGAAACTAACTGGTTTGAAACTGCCCATTCAAAAGTTTAGATCCAAGTGTTCCCAGTCTGATTAACAAAAGCACAGAAGAATACACAGAATCACCAAAAAATATAAAGGTCAGCTGCTGCTCAGCAGTTTAAGTCTATACTGAATACACACCATATATAGGATGATAATACAGTAGGACAAAATATATGCAAGCCACTTTCCCAAGTCTTTCCATAAGACATTCTTAATAATCTGGAAGGATTCTGAAACCTCTCTGATAATCTGTAGCAGTATTTAATTAGCCTTACAGTCTGATCAGTGACCTGTAACCCAGCAGGCTACAAGCAGAGCCAGGAAAAGACACCAGTTTTATAAGATCCAGTCTGATGTTCTGACAATGGGGTTACACTAAAAACACACTCCTACAAAAATCTGAATTTCCCAACATCTCATGCTGCTAAACATTTTGAAGATGAAAGCCTCATATTAGCATGACCATCCACTTACTTAACTGTAACAAAAATAAGATACTTATAAAGGTAAATAAAATACTGATAAAAGTTACAACTAAAAAGGTATCAGTGACTTACTTGGTCCTGTCTGAGTATTCTGTTTTCTAAAATATTTTGATTAGATTGTGATACAAAGGGCCTTTCTCCAGTGTAAAGACCTTCATCCTCAAGGTACCTGGGCTGCATATTTTTTCTAGGCATCTTCTCAGAAGCAGGCACTAATGAGAAATTAAAAAGAAAACCATGTAAAGTATCTTTAAATACAGTTTTAGTTTGTTAATTCTTAAAATGAATGGCACCGTATATAAAGTATGCTGTCAGAAGTATTTTTCTACATAGGAAAAACAGAAGTATAGAATTAAAACAGGTCCTTATCTTATACCAGACAGATCTCTCACAGAAGTACCACTAAGTGTCACAATTCTAATAAACTGATAACTAAAAATTTCCTTACCAAAAGATACTTCAAGTTACTTAGTGGAATTTAGTGTTAATGGTTGCTTGCAAAACTGTGCAAAAAGCCTTGAGCAGCAACAGACTAGAGCAGCATTTCTAAGCCTTTCCAGTGGTAAGTGAAACTTTAATCAGACCTACTGTTAATATATAGTTAAGCTAGTCTCATACAAAATACAAAACATGTATAAAGAGTTATGTTAACCAAATAACAGCAGGCAGAATTCATTTTGAAGACCTCTCTGCAAGGCTGTTTCACTGTGTGTATGGTTCAGTATTTTTCAAGAAGCAACCTCGAAACAGGGAGGGATTGTACTGAGGGTTACAACAAAAGTTTTCCCCTAAATCAGAACACAGTGGATCACACAGGTAATAGTCAGAACTAAATTACAAGACATGAAAAAACAGAGGCATACAATGTCAAATATTGTGACATTGCACTGCAAGCTGTGCTGGTACCAGTCCAGTACATACTGGGAGACTTGTTTCTATTTCTTCCAGTTCAAATATCAAATAGCAAGGGATATTATAAAGCAATTTTTTAGGACTTTGAAGTTCTGCGGGAATAAGGCAAAAAGGTCAGGGATATGACCAATGCTGCCTACATCAAATAACAGCACAAGAGGGACCAGCACCTCGCACTTCCAGCAGAGAGCAGTGAGGAAGTTACCCCAAGCAACTGAGGAGCCCTGAGTACACTGGCAGTGCAGCAGGGGATGACCTGCTGAGGTGTGCATGTTCCCAGCCAATCATCCTGTCAGACCTTTTCAGACTCAACTGGATGATCACCAGTGTCAATTAAACATCTCTGCTGCCAGAAATAGTCAATACAAGATTTATTTGGCAGATCAAAGGATGTCATGCTATGCAAAAATCAGGAACTCAATGGATAAGCACAATCTTCATACCTGCTAACATGCTGGGAATGAAGAGAAATTCTTTTTCCCTTTTCAGTTGCTCAGCGTAGTTTTCACAATCAACAGGTTTTATTACTACAAGGTCTTCATCTGTCTGCCCTGTGAACAAATCATCATCTTTCACTAGGAGTGCATCTTCATCCTACAGGTTAGGAGCCAACACCTCTGTTAGTTTGTCTGTTTCTTAAGGAAGTTTCTTGAGAAAGTATGCTTTGAGAATTTTTAAGGAAACCAAAGATGCTATTTTTACACAGACTTTTAATTAACACAAGTCTGAATAAAAAATATGAACATTTATCCCATAGTTCTCACCATTTCATCCTCTTGTTCATCTTCATGAGTTTCAACACATTCCTCTTCTCCCTCTTCTTCTTCATTTAATCCATTCTTTTTCCTGGGTCCAGCTTTCATTTTCTCTGGTACAGCATCAAAATTGAAGGTAAAGAAATTATATGCTTCTTCCTCAGAAGGAAAATCATTTTGGAACTAAAAAAAAGAAGACAAGATACTTTATTATGGTATATTTAAGAAAATCATCACAAGTGAATAAATCTTCTCAGTAATAATATGAAACTGCAGCATGTATAAACATTTCTTTCTAGATAATTATTATTTTATCTGAAACGGAACTCACTTAAATGCTAAAGCTAAATGAAATTTGTAAATAATTCATGAAACTTTCTATATTTCTATATGTTTCATTTAATATCTCTTGCAAAGTTTTGTTTAAAAAGTTACCTGGTCTAATTTTTTCATTGTTTTAAATAAAAACCACTTGTGAATCAGAACACCAAAGTTTAAGTTCTGGCTGTACTGCAGATACTCAGGTAAGTCACAGGAAGAGAAATTTCTAATGCCCTTTTGCCTCTGAAGGATCCAGGACCTTTTAGCTTTAGCTAAAAGAAAAGCTCTAAGAAAAGAATTAACAGTAGTACTTTGTGGCTAACAAATATCAATATACTAGTCTGTAAAATGCTTTAACTGCCAATTGGTAGCATTCAATAAAAAGGATTTAAACAGAAGACACAATTTTCTTGCAAACTCCAGTAATTGTGTCCAGATGGATTTACTAGAGTTTTTTGGGTTTTTTAATCAAATGATCCAAAGCCACTCTTATAATTGATGAAGGTTCCTTTAATATACTTCAATTGTTGGCATACACTTCTTACGAATTTTTAAATTAAATAAACCCTTCTCCACTGCTTAAGAATGAATTCTGTCTGCTTCTTCAAACAGAATCATGAAGCCATATAAAGGTTAAATTAAATTAATATTCATTATTTAAATGGAGGAATTGGTACTTACAGTTGACTTTTGCTTTAGCTTTTTTACAGAATCACGAAACTTTACTTTTGATGGTAAGTGTGATTCACCCTCTGGAATCTCCCTGGATTGATCAATATCAGACTGCATAAAAAACATATACATAGGTTTTAGCGTACATTTAGTGAATCATAAAAAATACAATTGACATTAGATACTGCATTTTTACAGAAAAAAAACACAGAAGAGAAACATCACCACTGAGGTAACAAACAGATTGCATATTTATTTTATAAAGGTACATCTATTACTTAATTCTTTTGGCTCAAGAAAGAGACTGTAAAGAAATGGTTCATTGCCTAAATGACAGTAGCTGTGTTCACTGCTGATCATTGTTCCTGCACTCCTGGACACAACAACCCCACGCTGGTGTCCAAAGGGAGAGAAAGGCAGCAATGGCCAACCCTCCCCTTGGGCAGGCAGCCCCAGCAGGGCAGCAGTGGCAGGGACTGAGGCCCAGGTAAGGGAATCAGGGCCCCTCTCAGACCAGTCCTGCTGCAATCAGGAAAACACTCTTTGGTACTGTTTAAAAAAGGTGGTGTTCATTGCTTGGGTGCTGGAATACACACTTGACTATTTATTTTATTCTCTCAAACAATTATTGCTAGGCTACTCTCCATGGGTGACATGCCCCTGCCTTTTCAAGGAAAGAGGTATGATGTTTATCCATTCTCAGTTCTCTGAAGCCTTATCTGTCCCTACACACAGATCACATAAAGGCCACTGGTTCTGAGGTTGCTTCAGCAAGTTACTTTAAGTGCTTCAGAATGATTTTCACCAGGCTCAACCAACAAAAACACATCTACCATTCTATCTGTTCTTTCAGTCTATCTGTTCTTCCATTCTATCTGTTCTTCCATTCTGTTTTTCCTCCTTGTGGCCTAAATTGTTAGACTAAAGGAAGAAACTTCTCAAGTTTACCTCTATTACACCTACACTTCAAAATAATAATACCAAAAAGAAAATCCCAAACTCTGTCAATCTGATGGCAACTTAACAGCACAACACAACAATGCCTTGTGCATAAATAAGAACAAGAAACAAAACCAACATGTGGAAGGTTTCACATATACTTGATATAAAACTAGTAAACAACTCTAATAATGGTATCACTTCTGCATTTTCCTAATACAAATATATTAAAGTAGTACTACTTAACTAAAAACTGTAACAATTACTTGTTTCAAGATAACCTTGCCAAGAATCTTCCCACAACCTACATGAAATGGCAATTATCCTCTAGACAAGTGATTTAGCCAGGCTAACTCATATTGTTTGGAATTCCATATAAAGGCGTTACTGCTATATGCTGTTATTTCCTGGGAATAACACATTCTTTGGAACACATTTTCTATAGGCAAGCAATCTCTTTGTGAATTCTGAAGAATATGAGTGCCAGTTCTGCACAGGCAGACTCTTTGTTGTTTTTTTAATACAAAAATATTTTTCTAACAAAGAATATGTTTATACAAAAAACCCTCAATATAAAATGCTAACAGAGAAATACAATAAAATACAATGACATGAAGTTAATATCCAGCATTTAGCAATTGCACTATTCAAATTTATATAAAGCTCTATTACATTGGGAGCTTTATTTATATAAAGTTCCTGTTACAGTAAATTTTAAATACTTCAAGGCATCTTAAGCAACAGAAGTCATAAGCCTCCTAATGACAGAAATTTCCCATGATGACCATACTACAACATAAGCAGTTAAATATATACAAGAATAAAAAAAAACCCAGAATGGTTCCTTTCTGGTTACTAATTCAAACAATAGCATAATTCTGAGAAATGAAATTGATCTCCACGAGTGTGCAGACTTTGATTTTTTTCATGGTTTCACAGTCACTTTGTTATTATAAGAATAGCAAGGTACAATGCACATTTTTACCGTTTTATCCAGTCTGACTCCTTGCTTTCTTTCTCTGATGCCTTTTAAGCGTCTTGGTTGTGGACTGGGCTCTTCTTGTGATAAAGTAATTTCAGCTTTTATCTAAGCAAACAAATGAAAAAAATGTTTAGCTTTAACAGAAACAGAAATAGATCAAATCTACCACAATTCCTAGGAACTCAAAACTTACTTTTATTTGTGTTACGGACAGAATCTTTTAATTATAAAATCAGTTTAAGTGATTTTCCAGATCTATGTATTAACGTGCCTTATTAAATTGTACAGCAAATGCACAAAGAAATCCATTGCTTTCAAAATAGTGTAGGAAATTTTTTGACAAAGAGCACAGAAGGAACTTTTAATGATTGTATCATCTAAATTACAAAACAATGATATTTTTACGTTACTATCAACAAATTAAATATAAAGTTTAGAAAAGAAAATAGCAATACAGAAAGTAACCACACTGATGAACTGAGTATAACCCAATTCAAATTCACATAGCACAAAACAAGTAAAATGAAGTGGGTGTTCCTTATAAGACTGAGGCTAATCAAACAGGACTTCTGAAGGATTCTTACCCTTGCTGCTTTTAGTTTCTCTCTCATTCGCTGCCTAACAGAAAGCTCTGCAAAGCTTGTCCTTGATGTAGAAGGAACAGGTGGCAAGTCTGAAAAAGAGAAAAATGGTACCATGTTTAAATGAAGTATTTTCTAAAAGAAATGTATGGAAAATAAAACCACTTATACCAGAGTCCCATGTTCCAACAGAAAGAACTTGAATGAGAAAATCTGAATGAATGAAACATTTTTTGGAATCCAGTCCTTACAAAGTATAATTTCAATGCATTTAAACTGCAACAGCACCTTTCATTATATACTATGAACCACTGTAAGAAATACATAAGCACTTTTAGTTGACTATGATTCAGAAAAAAAATACATTAAGATAAACCACATTACTACTGATTCTACTCAAAATCACCAAGAGATTTGGGAGAACTCTAGTATTTCCAAATTATACAATTTACTGCCTGTATTTGTGGAAAATAAATATTCACTGCATTTGGAAACTTTCAAAAGAATGAACAAGGTACAAAGTGCAAACCCCCTATTTTACAGGAATTATCAGCATCTGCCTCAATCTAACACCTTTAAAAGATTTATTAATGATTTTAAAGGTGCAATAGTGTTTATCTGTACAGAAAACACAAGCAAGAACTCTCAGAAAGTCACATCTGCTCAAACATGGCCTTTGAAAGTGTTTGGAACTGAGAAAAAACTTAAACAACTTTTAAAACTTCGTGCTCATGAAAGAATGCGGCACAGAAAAAAGGCTCTGTCTGAGGGAGATGGAAATGATGAACTTTAATTGCAGCATGAAAGGTGGGTACATAGTGGAAAAAAATTAACTTCTTATTCCACCAGTGGAACTGAGTCCCTTAAACAGTTATGAAACCTTCACTAGTGCATGCTTTTAAGTTAAAAACAAAAACCAACAAACAGACAAACTCTAACCCTCACAGAAACTCAATCAACCAAAAACCCCTACCAAACTCAAGCATAAAGACCTAGAAAAAAATATTTCAAGGAAGAAGCTGGTCTAGAGTTACCTTTGGATTTTCCTCTTGTGAATTTTTTCTATCATTTTATTCTGTTCAGTTACCCATGCAAAAACATATTCTATTTCATTCCAGCAGATGCACCATTTCAATTCCATTCTGATAAATAAAAACTAGAAAGCAACAGACTAGATGATCTGAAATCCTTTATAATTGTCTGTAAGTATTTCCAGACAAGCTAGGTGAACAGTGTGAACATGCAAAACTAGGGCAGAAAAAATCTGCTGCTACTTTAAGCACCTCATAAAGCATCAGAACTTATGCTCTGTATGCAGAATTCTTTATTAATTAATCTGCTCCTTGAACTAACAGGGTCATTATCTTTTCTATATATAATGAAAACCATTTTAAGGCTTTGGTAGTTGTATCAAATACTGTGAGATATTGTAGTTTTTTGAAAAAATGATCACATTAAAAAATGGTTTTGTTATTTTATTTCTCTGGACATACACTTTTACTCTGCTTATGTGAATGGGCTCTAAAGCCAACTAAGTTGTGCTCAACTTCAAAACGTATCTTTGAAGTGAACAAACTAAAGCTGATATCCATGAACATATTACTTTGCAGGATCACCATTACAAGGCTGTATGAAGAAAATCCACACCATGTTTTACACTGGAAGTGTAATTATCCTACAGTGGCTCTATACTTTACGTCAGGCAGATCTAACAAGTTTGCTGAACGGTGAAACCGAAATTAAACCTGAGAACCTGAAAATGTCATCTAGTAAGTGTTCTCCCTTGATTTCATCTGCACTCAGCAGGGGCCCAAGGCATTGGATCTCTGTGTGGCTTTGAAGCTCTCTGCACTGACACACATTCAAAACTTGTGCAAATATCTCAAAGGATGCAGAAACCAGGTGCAAGACACATGAATGCTGTGACCAAGCAACAGTTACTTGAACGAAAATAGGGAATGGCCACTTCCAGCACAGATCCTGGAAAAACTGCTGTATTTTTCATGGATACAACAACTGCATAAATGCATAGTTAGACACAAACCTAACAATGAAGAAAAACATACAGGAACACTGCAGTTGTGCTGGCTTCTCAAGGTAATAACTACCAGACACAGGCTTTTTATTTAAAGCAATTCTTCTTTTGAAACTTTTATTTACTAGTTTGGCTAGTGGACTGACATATAGCCATGTTGATCCATTTAAGAAAGACATAGAGGAATTAAGCAGACATATAATTGGATTAGAATAAAAAACTGAATTTTTGCAAACAGATTGCATTAAAAAATAGTAGAAACTGACTGAATGCTTCAAAGACTAGTACAGAGATTATGCTGAATATTAAGTGAAGAAGTAGCTGATGGACATGTTTCAAGAAAAACTTGTCATAGTGGGCCGAGAACAACAATCATTCCATGCTAGAAGAAAATAAACCACCTATTTGAGGGATGTGACAAACTGACGATTCCAGAAACATTATCTACTTCCTACCTGTTTAAAAATACAGTTCTCTTTTCCTGAAAAAAGCAGTGAAGGAGTGTGTATACTTTTAATATCACCCATTTAACATAATATGGTGACAACTATGACAAACTGAAAAGGCCTCACAATAGAGGTGACATATTATCACAGGCATTAAAATAAAACCTAAACGAGATAGTGGAGCAAACAGTGTAGAACTTGTCAATGGCACCTGCAAAACTGCAGGGGGAAATTATTTTTTGTTTTTTTTAATGGTTAGTTATCATTTGGCAAGTGATACAAGAAAATGATAATCAGAAATTCATACACAGATCGTCACTCTAGCAAAGGAGTGAGAAATTCAAATCTACTCTTACTTTACAACTGGGCAACACAATAGCTAAGAGCAGGGTCAGCATATTCAAAACTGTAACGTATAGAACATAGACATTTAAACTATTTATAAACCTGTCAAACAGAATCCTGGAGAAGTGGGGGGAACTGATACAAGTTTTGAATAGATACACGAAGGCTTCAACTCAAGGTGCAGTCTTTCTCAAAATGTGAGATGCAATTTCAAAAAACCCAACCAAATAGATGGATAAATTATACTACAATTAAATAAACCAATGCTACAGTCTATCCAGAACATGAGATGCTGTACTTTTCACTTGATCATATAAAATTTGCAAAACTGCAGGTATTTTGGAAGCAGAAGTAACAGAGCAAAATACTTAGGAAAACAAAACATCACATAGGGAAACTAGCAACTAGTTTTCTTCTGAGGACTACTGCTGAGCTATTCTGTTTATTCTTGGAAAATGAGCTTCTGTAAAAGAAAATAACCATCACTACAGGGTGCCTCAATTTCCCCATGCAATCAATTCTGAAAATTGTTTGGACTCCATCTGTCAACAGCATAGCACTTCCTAGCACAAGCTGGCACAGCGAGACTCAAGAAACATACAGAAGAAAAGTACACCTACCCTGGAGAGCTGGAAACATCCCTAAATTGTAAATGTCTTTAAAAATTTGTCTGTACCATATTTCGTTGAAATGTGTTTAAGGACAATACATACATTTTATTTTGGTAAAAACTGACATTGATGAAAAACTAAGTATGCTTATACTTCAATAGATTTTCATTCTACTGATTTTTTAATATTCTCCCCTTAATTAGCTCTTTTATGCATCCTATTTAGGTAAACCATAAAGCCATGCAGAAAGATGAGACATCCAGTTCTAGCAGTTTCCCACCACCACATCACTCTCTTACACTTTCCTACTTTGTAGGAGTATTTAAGGTGTGACAGTAAAAATAGCATGTCAATAAATCTGTACATCTTCATACCCATGAGAAACACTTGAAGCACAACTTATGAACTTTACAGTGTCACTAGGGTGGGAAGGCACCTCTGAAGATCACCCAGTCCAACCCCCACGGCAAGGGGGGTCACCTAGAGCAGCTTACACGGGAATGCAAGAAGATCTGTTCCATCACCCTCCCAGGGATGGAGACAACGCCGACTGGCCTGCTCACGTTCAACTATATAAATACCGAACGTCTACATAAATATAAAAAACGTAGGGGCAGTTCATGATCTACCCCTATTTAAATGCGATAGGAGCACGGCTTTCGAGCGCAGCGCTGCCTGTCCGCTCGAAGCCCGAGCTCTCTCGGCACTGACAGACGGAGCCGCGGCCGCCCCGCGCTGCCGGCACGGCCTGAGGAAGGCTGGAGGGGCGGACCGGCTCCTCCCGCTGCAGCGCTGCCCTCTGTGGCCGCGGGGAGCCTCGAAGCGGAGCCTGAGCCCGAGGAGGGCGGCGGGACGGACGGACTGTCCGCGGCGCCGGGACTCGACACCGCTGGGCGGCAGCGGAGCCCGGCGGACCCGCGCCCCGCCGCTGGGAGTCACTCACCGCGCACGGTCTCGGGGCCGTCGCTGGGCCGTGCTGCCGCCATGGTGCTGCTGCGCTCCGCCCGCGGCCCGGCGGGACCCGCAGCGGGAAGGGAGGGGAGGGGAAAGGGGATGGCGGCGGGAGCGGGAGCGGGAGCCGGGCCGGGAGCGGGGCAGCGCGAGCGCGCGTGCGCAGGGGTGCGCGTGCGCGCGGTGCCGCCGGTGCGCGCGGGCCGGGAGCGCGCGGGCCGGGAGCGCGCGGGCCGGGAGCGCGCGGGCCGGGAGCGCGCGGGCCGGGAGCGCGCGGGCCGGGAGCGCGCGGGCCGGGAGCGCGCGGGCCGGGAGCGCGCGGGCCGGGAGCGCGCGGGCCGGACAGCCGACTGCAGCAGCTTCACACCGATACATTTCATACATACGAATATAGATATCTGCCTTATCTTTACAGTTAATCTCCTCATACCGTAGGGGTTTGGGCTTTCTTTTGCCCTCCTGACATTTTACTGTTTAAACATAATTGCCTCGAAAGCTGCTCTGCAGATGAGAAAACAGAATAGCTTCGTGGTTTTGCAACCTAAGCAAGGCTAAATATACTTAACCAATAATTTGAAGATAATATAATCAACTAAGTGTGGATCAATATGAAACAAATTTTAAAAAACCACAAATTCAAAACACATTAGGGGACTTAGAGTTGCAGTGTATTTGCACAGAAATTAATTATGCAGATCTGAATGAACTCGAATTGTACTGACAGATGAGAGCTTAAAAGAGAGTATCGGCTTACTTATTTCACTTTTCACAGCTATATATAAAAGATTCCTTTTATTCTCAGTGAAGAATGATCATATACCACGTTTGTCTCTATGAACTGGACACCAACCTCCATGATCATCATCGGGATTCTTCACTGCAGTTCCCCTGGGCAGCCTCACACCTGGCTGTCACAAAACACAGGAATTACTCACGAGAGATATGCTTCACAATAAGCACAATGATCATGAGAGATGTTCCATCTAACATTTCTCCCCCAAACACCTAAATTACACTATTTAACACACAGGTTTAGTACATTAAAATTGCCTTATTTTTGTCATAAAGGAACAATTAAAACTAGATGTATCCATTTAATTATTCCATATAATAGTGAATAATGTGCACCAGCACATGCTGTAAGAACACTATTGTTATTTTTTTACATAAACAACCCATTTGTGATCCATAAAGGCCACTGCAATATTCAGATCACAGAGACATGTTCAATCCCTTTTCTCCCCACGTTCAGTGTTGGGCTGAAATCACTTCTACCCACCAAATTACTTCGGGTTTGTTTGCACTCGAAAGTGGCAGTATTTGGTTACAAGCCTTGGGGAAAATTTTACATTTATATCTACACAGCTCAATTTGTTGCTACTGTTACTGCAGGCTCCTGTCCTGCTTTACCTTCCACAGATGGAAGAACAGCCATGGCTGTGCCTGTTCCTGGCACAAAGCTTGTGCCAGCATAGCTGCACCCCTGCAAAACGCAAGGGCCGAGGTACTGTGCTCAAAGATGAAGTAAATCACAACAGCATAGTTTATTCCGGACCTTAAAATCCCCACAAAACAACTTATGGGAGTAAAATGTGGGGCCTTTTTGTGTATCTGGCTAAATCATTGGCAAGAGGAATAACTGAGGCTGACACAGGTCACCTGTGGTTTCCTTGACACTTCTTTGTACTGGGTGTGTACAGGCTCGTGCACTCTGGCTTCAAAATTTGCTTCCAGCCCAGCCTAGAAGATGCAGAGTGATCTTCATATCCTTCCTTATTTTTCTTAGGAGATGCCTGGTGAAAAACGAGAAGTTATCTCCTGTCTGAGGCTCAGCTTTATCAACTACTGGCCTCAGGTATTATCAGATTTCTGAATATATCTCAACTAGCACAGGGAGCTGAACTCACCCTAAGCAAGTGACTTTCTTAGACAAATGTAACTCCTTCCCAAACCACGTGTGCATTTGCCTCAGCACCACTTCCCTCGGCATCTCTACCAGGTTAAGGGTTATGTACCTAAAAATGGTCACATTTCCTTGCTGCTGGCAAGGTTCATCAAATACCCTCTTCATGGCACAAGAAGTACAGCACTGCAAGAAGTGGAAACCTTTTTATCACTTGGCACATAAATCTCTTTTTTGTATTTAGCTTTATGTATCAAATTTAAACAGTCTTTCCTAAAGGCACATGTAAATGTAGAACACTGACAACATTGAAGAAGTGCTTTATGGCAGCTTTCTTTAACAATTTGGTAGCATTTCTTGAAGTTAAGTACTAAAACAGGCACTTTAAAATGTAATAAACAACTGGATGCAAGAACTATAAAGCTCTCCACTAGCTCAGAGGTGGTTTCCAAGCACTGAAAACTAACAACAAAAACACAGAGAAGTTTCTCACACTGCTCTCTAAAAAAAAAGTATTGATCAAAATTACCTAGAAAATAATTTTGAGGATTTTGTGTTACTTAAATCTGTCTTATTCACTAAAGTACACTAAATGCAGTGACACTGAAACAGAGCTTAAGGAAAATGTTTGATTCCTATCTGGGTTTTCTTATACAGCAGCTCTTGGATCACAGACAAGAGCCAAACACCACACTCCCTCTAAAACAGCTCCTCGACTGTGCTTTTAAAGAGAAAGGGTCAGATTTCCTGCTTAAACCACTAAAACATTTCTGGCAAACTTCTTTTTGTAAACAATTTCATCTATGGTAAAAGGGAAATCATAAATAAAATATGGAGAGGATGCAGCTCCAGCAGACCATTTCAGTTTGTGCAGTGATTTTAAAAAGCAAGTATCTACTGTATGTTTTTTCAGGGTCAAGGATGATTATTTCAGGCTGAAATGCAATAAAATATTCACTCATCCTAACTTTAAGTATCTGACTTTGCTAAATTATCTGACTTAATTTCTGTGTACTTCTTCTAAAGTTAGTGGAGGAGAGGCACAGACCTTCTTGGGACCTGTATGAACCAGAGCACTGATCCCTAAATACAAATCGTGTATGGAAGACACTGGTTCACTCTGTTGACTAAAGAGAGGTGTTAAACCTCTAACTCAGACTATATGACAACATTCCAGCGAGTAAATATTCTTCGAGGTTAGTTTAGAAACCCTTAATTTCACTCTGAAAAAATCCCTGGAAACTTCATGTAAGGATAAATCCTTGAAGTTGATGGTTAGCAGCCAGTTGTTTTCCTAGTGCTCTCTGTGTTCCAATGCGTTAAAGTACTTGGAGTAACTACTGGAGATGCATCAAGGGAACAACACTGCATTATTCTTTACCAGGGACCTTTACAAATCAGCATCAGCCTCAGCAAACCCCTTAGCTTGCCATTTGGGGGAAAAATTACAGGAAACATAGCAGAGTTAAAGAAGATATTGTCTCTCAGAAGCTGTTACTGACAAACAGGCTTTTTGCCACCCCAGGATTAAAAAATGTATCAGTAAGTGCTCAGAGTAAGAAGTAAGACAAATCATAACTTCTTAGAGTTATCAATATTCTTTAATATTGCTGCAGCAGAAAAAAAAGGATATGAAGTCTATGACAGTTTCACAACTAGCTTATGCTGATACTAAGAATGGCAGAAATGTTAGCACTGTGAGATGGTTTGTAGAAATGCGGATTGTCTTCTATACCATCCCTAGTTTTTGTAGCTACAAAGGGATTCATAACTTTCCTGTCAAGTCTCAAGAGGAGTATTTTCTGCTGCACTGAATTGCTAACGAAATAATTTCTTATGTTAACGTGTATTAATATCTCTAGTATGATCAGAATAAACAAAATAGAGAATACTAAATAGAGTTATTGGACCTATTTATAATTGTCTGTAAACAAACAGTCCCTGTAACATCTGAAGGTCTATTACTGCAAAGTTTTAGTAGTTGGAATCACATGAAAAGAGATGGATAAATTACTTCTCCTTTCTGAATGCTATACTAAGAAGGAAACCATGGGAAGAAGTAAACATAGTAGTTAAAAGAGATTAGGAGTATGCATTTTTAATTGTAGAAAGAGGAACTGTCATAGCTAGAAACATCTGTCACAACAAAAGCTTTTAGGAAAGAGAAAGATATATACTAGGGGGACAGGTTTCTTAGGGTAACATGCACACATCTCTATTACCTGCAAGGAATCACTGCATGTGGGACTGTGGAAATGATGCAGTGGGTGAAACTTCATACAAAATTTTGGCAAGAGCTCAGGTTCAAGATCTTGTTTTGCTAATAAGTCTGTGTCTGAAAAATATGCTCCAGTGTCTGAGACAGTTGTACAAACACTTTAAATAATGGACAAATACGAACAGCATTTATGTAAGGAACATTACTATAAGACCTCAAAGGAGTAGTAGGAACCGTTGCTTAATAGGATGTGAGCTGCTGAGCTTTGTCAGGTGTGGCACTCTCACACTTGGCCATTAGTCACTGTTTTGTCAATGATGGCCAAGACTGGCTTTTAGAGCAGGCAGAGTAGGTGGCAGCTTGTGGTGTCCACAATGCAAGATACCCCATGAGCAGGCAGGGGCATCACGGGCCCCTTGTTCAGAGTTAAAAAAATTTAAAATTCAACAGGGGGCAGTGAGCAATGGAGTTATTTCTCAGGCTTTGAGGATAATATGACGTTTGCTTTGCCATATACACCTCTTATTGCCTGCCCAGAATCCAAGTCAAAATTTGGAAAATTGACATAAGGGAAACAGCAAATGTTACAAGCCACATACAGCATTTGCATAATAAGAGTACATGTTGTTGTGTTCTTAGAATAGGAATTTAGGTATTTTGTGCAAACCTACATTGATCCCAGTTTCAGAGAGGTTACAAACAAGAAAGAACAAACTGCTCATCTTTATTATTTTTAAACTGATCACACCGTACTCCAACATGACAGAAATCAAAAATAACATTTCCTGTAATTTGTCACATGCAGTTAAGAAGTTTGTGTGAACAGAACGTCTGACAAAATGTGCATGAATGCAGGTGATGCATGGAAGGGAAATCAACGTCAGTGGAAGGCAAGTTTTCAGATAATGAAAGAGATTGTTGTTCAGCTCAAAAAATTTAAGTCCATTTCACTTTCTTCTGAGCCTGTCTTCATTGAAATAGTGGAAGAAAAATCACTGCTGGTACATTTCCTTCACACAATTTACTCATTTCTAAAAATCCCACCTTCTTCTTGCATAAAATTCACTTAAGAGCCCACTGAGAACCAAAATTATACCAAAATTATACTCAGAATTGAGGAATAGGAGTCAATAATCCAAGACACCTTTCTCTTTGTGAATATTTGCTATTAAAAGGTAAGTGTATGATATGTTTAATTAATTTTTCTTTTCCCTTAGGTACTAACTTTCATGAATTTATCTGATGTATGCAGCTAGGACAAAACCAAATATCAATGACCAAGGCTTTCCTGACAGTGTTTTGAAATTTCTTCCTGTGGATGCAGGGAAGAACTATGCCTCTGAAACTTAAAAATGCTGGTGTATCTCAGTTGGGAGTGTTGACCTAAGGAGTTACAGAAAAATGCTTATAACCTCTAAATGTTCTCTGAGCTGAAATCTAGATAGTTTATCCTGAATAAATTGTTTCTTGAAAGCATTACTCATTGGTAAAGGTAGAGGTATATTGCTTTCTCAACTCTATTTTTTTCCTGTTTACTTTCATTTATTATTTCTTGGGTGGGACTCATCAGCTACTGAAAGACATATCCAAAGCAAGTCCCATTTCCACATACAACTGAGGTTCCTGCTGACCAAACTGCTTAGTATAGCTCTAGTGTAATTATTCTCAAGATGAGTTACCTGCCAATGGATAAATAAATCAATAAATAAACCAAACAGTGAAAACTAATTTATTCAGTAAATGTCTTAGCAAATGAATATGAATGGGACCTAGTGGGTGACCTGTGGAAAGTAAATAGAGTATTAAATGAACTGCAACAACTAATGTAACATACTTGGTAGGAAATTAAATAAGTTGCTTCCAGTTTTGTATATTTTTGCTTATCCTAATAGTATGTTGTTAAGTAGATTTAAAAAGATTCGAAGAATGTAGATAATGTTCTCAGGACTCATGTCCATTAGTAATTATTTCCTCTATATTGTCTCAGCATTGTAAAACACTGAGGACCTATTACTCCTGAAAAATTTGTATAACAGCCTAGCCATATGAACATGAATACCAGTAGTCAAGAAAGTATTTATTCTCTGTGACATACTCATAAAATTTTGAAAATGTAGATAAATGTTTAGTTAATTATCTAGGTTGAAAATATTCATCAGTGGAACATGAGACTAACTTCTTCCTTAATGTCACTCTACCAAGTATAAAGAAAGTCTGATAGAGTAGAAGACAGTGAAGAGCTGTTTTGTTTCAAATAACTTTATTTTTCCTTATTTATCTTTACACATGTATATCCCAAGTAAATATATATACACTTAAGAATCTCAGGAATACTGATGTTCTTAATATTGTTTGACAGTTTCCTGATGGTTTGAGGTTTGTACGAGTTCTTGCAGCCTTGATCAGGAAGCCCAAGAGTTGGTACTGCAGTAAAGACGCGTCCTCCTGGGAGCTTCTCCTGAGGACACTTATTTCTCTCTGTGGACTGTAGGCAGAGTCTAGATGACTAATTTGATCTGGATGCCTAATTTTATATGGCCTTATGGCATGTGTAGAATGACCAATATATTGTGTAGAAATCATTTATTAATTTCAAATTTGATGACGAAGAAATTTTGCCCTTTGTTTTGAAACCAACCAGATCTCCCCGTGTACTGGTGTGAGCTGTGGGAAGACATCAGCCCAAGATATCGTCCATATAAATTCAAATTTAGTCAGATAAATACCCCAAATGCAATATCATGTCATCAAATTTGATGTATTTTCAAATAATATACCAGCAATAGCAATTATTTACTTTAGGATAATGTCTTGAGACCCTTGATGAGAGCAGGGATACATGGTACTGCTATACATATGTTGTCCATATGTGTAGTAGAACTACTTCTTGTCAAAACCTGTAGAAATAATCCAACAGAATTACTTATTTTTAACTCTTCATGCCAAAATATTAAACTGTTCAAAAAAGTATAGAATCCAAATGGGAAAACTTTAGGAAACTAAAGTTACTTTTCTATCATTGTACAAACATAAATCTAAAATTGCTAAGAGAAGGAAAGCAATAACTCTTGGTTTACTTATTCCCATGGTGTCATTTTCAACATTAGTGTGGTTAAAATACCTCTTTTATACTGCATTCATTTTTACAGATTTTTACATGGGAGCAGTTTGCTTACAGTTAGGAAGGCAACCAGGAATATTTCACTATAAAGTTGTATATTTTCTCTACTTAATTGAGAAAAAATAGTTTTGTCTGAAAATTTCCAGATGTATTATAACTACAGTACATTTTTGTATAGTCTGGAGAAAATCAGTCATATTCTTTCCTGAAGGCTGAGTTTATCAGATTTTCTAATTCTAATAAAACTGATTTGTTACTCCTAACATAAATTTTATACTGATTCAAAGGTCATAATCATCTAATTAAAAACTTCTACTAGTTGCTTTTGCTGGATGATATATTTTCTGGGTCCAGTCCTGCATCTATTGAATAATGCCTCCTGGAAGTCATGGGCTCGATATGATCCTCGTTCTGTCCTGTGGAATTCAGTGCAGGCAGCACTGAACAATGCTGTGGTCTCTGTGCCTCAGATAGGCACTGATGGCTGTGGAGCATCAGCATCAATCATAATTGTAAATGATGATTCGACTGCATTTTGCACTCACATTGTCCTTAATTTGCAGATGTATAAATGATTGTACAGCAGGGTGATAAACCGAATCTCCAAGTGTTCTCTTCCATATTTTTCACAGAAAGCAGTCCTTGTGTGACACTAATAAATTAGATGTCTAGTTAGAAAAATAATCTGCTATTGTCTTCTCTCAGACATCTCTCACTGTCAGATAAAATAATGGTTGTACAAGCATTGCCAGTTTGATTTGTGGTCAGGGCTTTGCACCTGTTCACTGCATAAAGCAGCAGTCATGTACGCACAGCCCTGAATGCTGATGTGGGGGGAAGTGAGAGCAGGGTACAGAGTGCACAGACTGATGTTCCATACATAACCATGCTGGTTCTGCAGCCTCAGCAGTATTTTTGTGTCATTTTGTCTGGTTGTAACTTTCCTAATTTGTCAAGTACATGGAAAAACCCAGAAATTTCCTTCAGCTTTGGTTGTAACTAAAGTGGGTTCAAGAGCTGTGCAACACAGACCACTAACATTTAAAGTTATCTGAATAACTGTTAGAAATGGCAGGTCGCTGTAAATCTGGGATGAATAAAAGGTTGTAAATTAAGAGAACCCAATGAAAGATTGCCAGTTTTGACTGTTGTTGAATGCTGGAGAACTTGTGATGTCCTTAGGTATTTTTACAATGATTGTTTGCTGCCACTGGTAAAATGGATTCCTCTTTTCCAGTGGGGATTGATAGTTTCCCACCAATGGGCCTTGCTGTGCTCCTATCTGATAGAAGGAAGTGCCAGGTAGTACCAGATATTTTATCTCCACATGGATGCAGATGTTGATTAAATCACCTCTTAACCTCATTGACAGGAAAAGTAAATTGACCATGTTACATCTCTTGTGTAATCCCTATGAACAGAAGTATAAACGGGGTTTTTTGCAACATTCAAGTAAGTTTTTGAAACACTGACAGAAGTAATTGCTTCCCAGCTTCCTTTTCATCTCTACTTTTAGTTCCATTTATCGTACATCCAAAGGGCAGTAGCAACAGCTTACTTTTATTACTCCTGTTTAGCTGATAATCCATGAGGTCCCATGTACCTTTCCCAAGGTCATTGATTTGCTGAATGCAGTTTTTCATCTTTGTGTGACTTACATTTATATCATTGCATTTGGCCACTTTGAAACATCTGCTTTAATGATGTGACTCACTTTGTTTCATATAATTTCTCTGATTAGTGATTACTGCCCTGTCATTTTTGGGCATCCTCAATTATTTTCAGCAAAAAGTTTGTAATTTTTTTCCACAATTCTCATAAAGTTAGTAGATAGCATTTAAAGAATAGCAAAGACACTTGGAATTACACTGAAAATACCCACTGAACACTATCTCCAAGTTTTCAGATCTTCTAGTTTTTAATTTCTTTATATGTTTGATAGCTTTTTTTCTAGTCTTTTGCGGCTGCTATTGAGTAGTCCTCAGCTAGTACAAATCTTCGTGTACTTTTTGGGAGGTTGGTTAGTTATGAGTGCTATGTGTTGGTGTAAATATCAGATGGGACTGTGCTTGTGACCTCTGCAGTGGCATTCTGAAACAGTCATTCCTATTTTATTCCTCTCCTATATCTTTTTAATGTATTACCTGTTTTAAATTGACCAAAGATGATAGCGCAGCAAATTGTTCAATTTTACTTTAATGTAATATACAAAATATCCATTCTAAATTGCAACTTAATACATTTTATATAAAATTCATTGTACAGTGTCTTAAATTTGTTTAAATAGCATTATAAACGTAATTTTAGGGAAGAGTCAGTCTTGGAGGATGCAGTCTTTTGTTAATTACAGTTCATTTTGATATCCCTGCAGTTCGTTAAAAAAATCCATCCTAAATTCTAGAAACATCCTTATGAGTTCAGATTTGGTTCCAATCAAAAGTAGAACGAACTCCTAGATTTTTTTCATTTCAACTTTGTTTTCCCCACACAGATAAATAAAATCCTGTGCTGGGGCCTCCAGTTTGGGTGTCATTTGACATCTGCTTCAGAGCTCATCTTCATCTGATAAAGCATCAAGGTAATCTGTGTCAACATATAAGAGAAATCCAGAAAACAAACTGTCTGCCCACGTTGGATCAGAAAAGAGACCGTTTTGGTCAGTGTAGAAGATTTCAAGCCATACTTCATCTTCTGGCTGAAGGTAGATCACTGTGGATCCAGAAGCTACATCGTGGTTGCCGGTGTTGGCATCAAAGGTCTTGATCCGGTACTTCCCATTGTGAACCAGCCCAATTGCAAGGTGCTTGTTTGCTAAGGTGATATCATAAGAAAAATAATAAATCCCTGGGATGGCACAAATGAACTTTCCTGTGGACGGGTTGTAATGCTCCCCCTCATTGAAGAGGACCTTGTTGAATACAATTGGTAATCTTTCCTCTGGGTAGCTCGTGGTGATGCCGACAGAAAAGGCAGATTTCAGCACTATCTTCCCACACTTGCAGACCCCTGGTGCTCCTGGCTCTCCTCGGTCTCCTTTATCTCCCTTAGGTCCGGGTGGTCCAGCTGGACCTACTTCACCTTTGGCACCAGTCAGTCCTTCAGGTCCTTTCTTACCAGCCTCACCTTGGTCTCCTTTCTCTCCAGCTGGTCCTAATGGCCCAGTCTTTCCTCTTAAACCTTCAAAAACATTTTAAGTTAGTTAATCATTGCACATATCACCTCAGTAAATGATTGTGTGGGCTACTGTGTGTGCCTGAACAAACAACAAAAACATGGTCAGAATTTCAAAATACTCTAGAGATACTTCCAAAATTTTCTAGTAAGTTTGCAAAAGCAATGCCAGCTTGGAACAAATGACTAGACTTCACAGCCTGCAAGTCCTTTGTTTCTATATTCCTACTTATCTTCATGTGTCTTGATTACACATTAAAGATTTTTATATGTAATCAGGCTATTGATGCCTGAACTACTGATGCTGCTGATGGCAAGGACAGCAGCATGACTACCTACATGGCAGGACTTGTGCACTAAATATTTCCTACAAGTAGAGCATTTTTAGTGCATACCTAAGCACCTGCTAATCTTTTACGCCTGGCTAATGGCAAGGTGAGACTGTTTATTTGACATCCCACGTGCTTCATTCTTCCCAAATTTTTTAGCATCTGTGTGAAGAAAGGTCGTGCATTGACATTTCTTTACACTGATATAAGTATGTGCATATTAGACATATCTAAAATATATGTGCCTACTCTTTCCTCACTATATTTAGATATACATCACACTTAAAGCCACTCAGGCACATACACATATTCATCGTGTATATAGAGATATATGTATATATACACCTATATATACATATAGATAGATAGAGACAGATAGATAGAAAGAGGTAGATAGATAGATAGATAGATAGATAGATAGATAGATAGATAGATAGATAGATAGATAGACAGATAGATAGATGTAACACTGATGATGAAAAGACTTTCTTGTGTTACTGTGTTAGATTACACAAATATTCAATACCTGCACTCCCCTTTTCACCTTTTTCTCCCTTTCTGCCATCTCTGCCATCTCTTCCAGGAAGGCCAATGCGTCCATGTGGTCCCGGGGATCCATTGGCTCCAGGGGGACCAGCAGGGCCTGGCAAACCCGGGATGCTACAGATATATCTGGTGTAGTAGTTTTCTCCTTTGGCCTGGCTTTGAAGAGGTTGTTCGCTTGTGTAGATGGCAAAGCTTGTAATGTACAGCAACACAAACATCCTCAGATCTGGGGGAAAGAAAATGACACTCTATTCACATGCAAATGGCTCTGAATATGCAAACAAGTGTGACACTGTGATGCATTATGCACAGGTAGAAGTGCAGACCTCAGCCTGGAATTTCTGCATTACCAAAATCTATGTGGGAGGCAAGGAGGAAAGTCTGTCAGGTTGGAGATTTTTCTGAGCACTGTACATGTTGCTGTGTGTCTTTCAAGTAAGTAGCTGTAGACTGACATAGTGTAACTGGTGAATATCAGCTTTTTGGGGCCAAATGTTGACACGTGAAAAAGATAATCTGGATTTTTTCAATGCAAAGACCTTTGATTGTATAGTTTATTTTGTCTTTGGGCCTTATAGATAAAAGCCCTCTTGCTGGAGGGAGTTAGTATGTGCTAGAGGCATATGCCTGTAGTGAGGATAAAGCTTACACCTTCATTTCATTTCATTTTGAAATTTGCCCTCATGGTCTCAAATGGATTTCCAGTTTAAATAACTGCAGCAGAAACTTGCTGAAGCTGCAGAAAGTGCCTCTTGGAAACAGCACAAATAAACACTTCATCCTAATCAGTCAGGTGGAACTAGGCAGCTGCCCTGCCCTGCAGGGAATGGTGGAGTGTGAATAGGCTGCTAACAGTTGAGTTTTTTAAGCCTGGCTTGGGCTGTCATATACAGTGAGCTGTGTTGCAATATCTTGCAAGAAAATTGGTTAAATCCTTATATATAGTATTTGAGTGTTTTCACAAACTGTTGGATGGAAAGATTTCTGCCCACTGTATACTGGGATACTAAAGAAAATCAACTGTGCAAATAGTGACATTCTAAGTAATTGCAGTACCTGATACACAAAGGTGTCTTAAATTAGTGTTGCATTAGCAGAGAGTCAATCATAGGTCAGGTGAGAACCTACAAGTCAAGCTGTTTTTTCTAGCTCCTTTGCTGTCTTCTGAGAAAATTTCTGTGAGCTTTTTTGTTGCTGTCCATTCCTTCAGCGTTAATTAACAGCATTCAAGGAAAACAGAATCCACTGGTTTCTGTGGGGAGACAAAGAAGAAATAGAATGGGTGACTAAGAAAAATATCTGTGAAATGCAGTCTTTTTATTTACAGGGAATCATAGACTCACAGAACCATTAAGGTTGGAAAAGACCTTTAAGATGAGATTATCAAGTCTAGCCATCCACCTGACACTGTCACCGTGTTCATCACTAAACTGTAATATCCACAGGTTTCTTGAACACTTCCAGGGATGATGACTGCCTCTTTCCTGGGCAGCCTGTTCAAATGCTGGTCAACCCTTTCTGTGATGAAAGATTTCCTGCTACCCAATCTAAACCTCCAGTGCCACAACTTGACATTATTTCCTTTTATTCTAGATCTGAACACATAATTCAGGGTGTGGCCTCACCAGTGCCCAGCACAGGGGACAATCCCTGCCCTGGTCGTGCTGCCACACTATTGCTGGTACAGCCCAGGGGCCACTGGCCCTCTTGGCCACCTGGGCACACCTGGCTCATGGTCAGTCACTGTCACAGCACCCCCAGGTCCTTTGCCACTGGGCAGCTTTCCAGACACTCTGCCACCAGCCTGTGCCTCTGCCTGGGGTTGCAGGACCTGAAACTTGACCTTGTTGAACCTCACACAAGTGGCCTCAGCCTCCTGATCCCGCCTGTCCAGATCCCTCTGCAGAGGCTTTTAATCTTGAGATTGTTGTTCTCATTCTCCTCTCTGTGATACTGATTGGCATTAATTGATTTATTTAAAACCCCAAGCCATTACATTTATTTGCAGTTCATGATATTTCAACTAGTATATGGATGGCATGGTCAGATTTACTCAGCAGGGAAAAGATCAGCATATATGTATATACATGTATGTACACATACACAGCCTTTATGAAGAATCTTTTATTTTACAGAGTGGAAAATTAGAAACTGTTATGGTATTAGTGGTAATGCAGAAAAAAAGATAAAAATATTGTGTTTGGAGAAAAATAAACAGTGCTCCAAATTTCTCTTCAGTGATATATATTCTGCTTTTCATTTTAGACATCTTGCATCAAATTGGCAGAAACCAAACTATTAATTTTGCTGTCATTTGATAAAGCCTTACCATACAGTCAGGCACAGCAGTCTCCACAAATGGATTAGCATATGAATGCTGAACATTACAGGAGAGCAGCAAATGATAACTCCAAGGCTGTTGTTAGCTACAAGACAAACTTCACAGTGACATTTGCTCTGATGTACTACTGAGTAAATTCAAATAAAGCTCATAGATTTTCATAGGACTTGAATTAGGGACAAAAAAATATCTCTGCAGAGAAGAAAAACTTTAAACACTTAGCCAGGAGGGAACAACTTGGAGGGACTCCATATTTAAGGCTTCATATGCATTTTACACAAAGCTGATGGATAAGAAGCAGACATGACCTAAGGATCAAGGACTGGAAAACAATCCTGCCCTTTGCCAGATGAAATTCTGAATCAGTAGGCTGGATGTTCCCACACGGTGTTGCATGTACGCCAGGCAAAAACAACCTCAACAATTGCTAGCTTTGCCTGTGTCAAGGACATTTTACAAATCAGAGTAAAAACCTTCACATAGCTGCTCCTGTCACTGGCTGGCCAATACCTTATTAATGTGTGAAACTTTCCCCAGCTCCCAGACCTCCCCTGCTGTTCCTCTCATGTGCCTACAGGAAATTAATTAGTCTGGGACATGCATTTCTGAAATGACCATGGGCAAAATGGCATTTGGGGAAGGTGAGGGAAATGGGGTTGTTGAGATAGGGATGTGCCTTAGACAGCTGGGACATTGTGTTTGGAGAATCAGTTTGGGAAGGAGAAGGTATAGAGGACAATATATGGGGCTTTCACCTCTGTCTTGGGGGCCTTAAGGAGTGACAGGGCTGTGTAGCTGAATGGTGGGAATGCAGTAAGGCAAACAGAGCTGGGCTTGGGAGAAAATGATGATAATGGGTCAGGTGATGATGTTTACAGACCTGAATTTAACCTTGAGGGGAACACAGAAAGCTGCTTCCAACAGTGATAGCCAAAAATGACATTTGGGAAACCATGAATCCGAGAAGCCAGAGCATAAGGAATTCTCTTGACCTTTGAATTCAGACTCCTGCATTTCTTGTGCATAGCTGTAGTAATTTTAAAAAGAGGGGAGGTGCCTGTCTGCTATTGCAGTTATCTTCTGAAAAGAGACTCAAAAAGAAATCTCCTCAGACTAAAGAAGGAAGCAGAGTGTTGAACTCATGCCCCCTATTTCCCAGTGAGGGCCCTAAAAGCACCACTGAAACATTAAAGGTGAAAAAGAATATATGACCATGGCTTTTGAAATTTCAGGTTGACTTAAGAGGCCAAAATCAGAGATTTCAGTTCACAGGGGTTCATGAAGTTAAAGGGTACAATAGACTTCCCAGATCCCTTTCTCAGGAGTCACCTATGTTGTAGTTAAATATTTGTTCACAGAGAGTTAAATGGGAGGCAGAATGTGAATCAAAAATAACACTTTGTTCTTGGCTTCTGGCTGTCTTTTTCAAAGATAAAAACTTTTGTCCATAAACTGGGGTAGGAAACAAAGTCACTTATACATGCCAAGTGATTTTTCTCCAAGGAAAAACAATATTTGAGGAGTTCAATGTATTTTTCCAAAAACTGAAAGCCAGAATAAGCACATGGTATTCTTCAGTACAATAACAGATATCTTCATCACAGCCATCACCCAAAAAAAAAAAAAATTACATAAACTCAGGGTTAAAATAATGTTATTCCACATTTAGGAAATGACATTTCAATAGGTTTCAAATCCATTATGTAGAGCATGAGTGCACATCAAGGCATTCACTGGAAGGTGATGGACATGCTAATCAGTTCTAGTCATGGAATCATAGGATGGTCTGTGTTGGAAGGGACCTTTAAGATCATCTAGTTCCAGCCTCCCTGCTGTGGGCAAGGATACTTTTCACCAGACCAGGTGCTTAGAATGGGTTTCTGAAACAGATTTTCCAAGTGAGTTCTTAAAGTCATCTAATTCATTTATCACTGGAAAAACATTCAAAAAGCTTTTCTGGACCTTGTTGCAGTCTGTTTAGGTGGCAGATCTAAAGAATCAAAGGCAGCATGGCCAGCAGATCAAGGGAGGTGCTTATGCCTCACTACTCCACTCTTGTTGGATCCCACCTGGAATGCTGTGTCCAAATCTGGGGTCTTCAGCAAGGAAAGACATGGACATGCTGGAGCAGGTTCAGAGGAGGCCACAGAGAGGATCAAAGGTCTGGAGCACCTCTGCTATGAACATGTGCTGAGAGAGTCAGTATGTAAAAGTGGTCCTTGTGAGAAAGATGGCAACAGACTTTTTGGTAGGCCTGTTGCAATAGGACAGAGGGATATGGCTTTAAACTAAAATAGAGTAGATTTAAAATACATAGAAGGAAGAAATTTTTTATAATGATAATGGCAAAACTCTGGAACGGGTTCTCCAGAGAGGTGGTCACTGCTCCATCCCTGAAAACATTTAAGGCTAGGCTGAACAAAGTGATCTAGTTGAAGATGTGCCTGATAATTGCAGAGGGGTTGGACTAGATGAAATTTAAAGGTCTCTTCCAACACAAACTATTCTATAATTCTATGATCTCCCTTGAGAACATACTCTGTAAGTTAGATCCCCATTGAAGCCAAGGCTCAGCAGAGGCTTTATCATCAAGCCATTAGGAAATCTCATTTTATTACTGGTATACTCAGACTATGTCATTAACATTTTTTTAAACTTAGAAATTAGGGAATGTAAGAAATTCCCAGTTTTGAGACTTTCTGGTATATGATCTAATCTTTCTCACTTGTTCAACTATGTAGGGATAATTCTAAAATTTATTAATTGGCATTGTTTTGAAACAAGCCTAGAAAATTTCCCATGAATCTGTTATAAATAAAAGCTGGGTCAAGTGCCAGTAGCTATTAGTCACAAGCTACCCTGGCTATGTTCTTACTTTTGTCTTGCCTTGCTAGTTTGAAATTCACTTCTAACACATACACACAGCTGTTTAGGCAGTAGAACATGTGTTTTAACTTCCTTGTGCACAATGATGTAGATGAGAAGTTCTGATAATTGTGGGTCCTTTCTGTCTGCAGCCCCAACAATGGATTAGTGGTAAAGAACAAGACAGTCTATATGTCCTTTGGCTTTCCAAATGCAAAGGCCCCAAAACTCCTACACTGCTACCATGAATCCTCACTGTGAGATGCACAGACCTCCCCCAGCTCTCCCATCCAGGAACTGTGGGGGAGGAGAAACAAGGTGAATAAGGAGATTTAAATCAGGATGAGAAGCAGAGAGAAATTAATTTGAAATCTCACTGGCTATGCCAATCTTTTCCCTCTCAAAACATGATCCACAAAAGTCAGCTGTGTCCACATGTCTGAAGGGTTCAAACCTGCCATTCAATGTGCCACCACTACTTACCTTTCTACAAGGCCTCAGAAACAGGTTCTTATGGTTTGGCATGCCACACTCAGCAGTTTCTTTGCTCTGTATGATTTTTGTGCCATTAAAATACGAGTCTTAATGATGGATTTTTTTTTCTATGGATATTACAGTGATCATCCAATTTCCATTGGCCACAGCTTTATACATCTCCCAGCTTGTTTGGTGTAATGGGGGCTATGCTGAACATCCAGAGCTTCACCTGTAACACCACGCCTTGCTCTGATGTATCAAGACCACAGCTGGCCATTACCACACTGCTTGGGTTAGCTACACAATCCAGCAATCTTCACTTGGCTTTACACTCTTTTGTTTACCTTCTGTAAGAAGGGGAAAGTGACCCAACAGTTCTTGAGCACTCTGAATTTCTGATTCCCAGTATCAGAACGGCTGGTGATGAATCAATCAGCCAGTGGGAAGGACCATTAGCTAAATATTTCTGAGAAAACAATCCTTAAAGGCCTCATTAGCAGTGCTGACATTTAATAGTCTCACACACTTAAGTTTGTAGTCAGTCATGTTTGAACAATCTTCTTCATAACTGTGTTGAATACAGTCAGATTCTTCAACCATGTCTGAAACCTTCATGAAAAATCAAGTGCTTGTAATCAAGGCCGAAATTTAATATGTTTGATTTTCAAAACATCAGAAGAGTGGGAGCAATTTTATTTCTCAGTGTCTGACTTTAAACATAGTATCTCTAGGTATTCCCATTATTTGGAAGGTTGTTTGTCTGAAAAATGCCAGAGACCCTGGTCAAGGTGTGTGTTGGTGAGATAGCTTGACTCAGCTGGGGGGAATTTTAACAAGAATGCTGGCAGGCAAAGCAGTTTCACTGCCAGCTGTACCAGAACACACAAATAAATATAACCTGACAGAATTTGCTTTGACAGAAAGCCAAGAAGTGAGGGCAGTTGCTTACAGTTGGCAAGTAACATGGAGACAATAACATGTTTGCTTGCAGTGTAGAGAAAAATGGCCAGGATTTAATACTGCGAGACTCAGGATGTGAGTGTCCCTACACCTCAGGTACAGGCTTACATGAAATGCTTTCTCTATTTTCTTAAAAAAAATAAGAAAAAGAGACAAGAGCCACAAATTAGAAGCTGTCTTCAGGGATGACCTAGAATTTGAAGGGTTTGCTATGAATCTGGACTAGAATGCAGCATATGGCAGCATGTAGACATCTAAAGATGTGGATAGATGCCTAGAGCAGTGTGCCTATCTCCTGTGCAATGTCTTTCAGTCCAAGCAGGCTTCCTCCTCTTGGTTTGTCTTCAGCCCTTTCCAGGAAAATTTCCATCTCCTGTCTTAGATCATTCTGCCTTGCCAACCTTGTGATGATAGAAGAGAAATAAAAAACAGGTTGGGTAAACCATTTTGAATGGTCTAGAAAGAGGAAAAACAGAGTGCAAAAATAAAATGTCAAACTGCAAGGCACAGGGGACAAATAAGAACAAAAGTCACAGATTGTTGCCATAGATCATGGGGACAGACTTCCCCTGCTTTGTGCCTTGTGCTTGCTTGAGTTCCCACCTGGACTTTGTGAGAAGAATGTCATGGAGACCTCCCCTTGTTAGAGCAATCACTTTGCATTGGAGAGACTGATGGGGGACAGCCAGCAAAGCAAAAACTGCTTTGGGAACTTCACTGGATATGCTGTAGTCCCTGGGCATGGCTTAATTCTCATGCCCTCAAGGTAAATGTTATTTATTAGAACATGGACACCTCTGAAGATGGATTCACCCAGTTGCTCCCTTGGTACAGCATACCGGACCAAAGAACAGTGTTCACCATGTAAGAAGAAAAATGTGAGGAGAAGAAGGCTTCCAGACCCTCAAAAGGACATTCCTCCCCCAGCACATTGTTTTCTTCTGGAAGTTCATGAAATGATATCACCTTGGCACTATGCCTTTCTGGGAACTGTGTGGAAAAGTAGGCATCCAGCCAGGGCCTACATACTACATTGAACTAGGCAGAGACCAAAGGAGCAGTTTAAAGGCTTAGACTGCATTAAGCTGGTTGATTTTTCTGAAGCAAGTTGGGGAAAGTGCCCATAAACTTGTCTGACAGAGGGGCAGTGGAGGCTGTGACCTGGGGCAGGGACCAGCCCTGTTCAGCTGAGTGGCAGTCTCTTGTCCCTGTTCTGCTGTAAATGGAAGAGGATATGTGTCCATGGTTTGACATGAGTAAATTTTTTCAAAAACTACCATAGTTAAGATAGCAATGCTTTTAGGTATACAGGGGTACACTTGCAACACACCAAGCTGTTGGCTTTTCCAGGAAGAAAACTGGAAGTTTTGCCTGCTTAGGCACCACAGATGCTCAGGACATCTTAGCAATGTGAGACCCAGGCTGTGCACACCTCACAGGGCTCAGTGCCTGAGCAACCTGTGGCCATATCAATGCTGGCCATATCGATTTCTTGCAGGACTACATCCACAGGGCACTACAGTATTCACTGCCCAGAGCTGGCTGGAACGTCTTCATCTTTGGACCCTTGGCATAAGGTTGGCTTGGTCAAGAGCAGCAAGGATAAATCTTCAACAAGAAACAGAAGTCAAACATAAGAGAGAGGTTGTGACAGTGAATCTGAATCTCACAGAAGTGTGAGTGGCTGTGTCTCAGCACAAACGATAAATGCATTTAAAAGTTGAAGTTTCACTATAAATCGGTGGTGCTTGAACTTCTGAAAGCCCAAGGCATTTTGAAATGGCATGAGAGCTTTGAAGCCTCCTGTGCTTTTCAAAATGCCACCCACATTGGCTTGTGTGCCCAGCCTCTGGGACTGCCAGGCTCTCATGTCAACCCTGGTGGTCTCCACTTTACTGCTCCAAATAGACAGTAAAAACCTGGCTTCAAAATCTGTATACTTTCCTGACTCTGGCTGTTCTGAGAAAAGTCCTGTTCTCGTGGAGGGAGTCTACCTCAAAGATATTACTTCAACAGTATTACTTCCATATTTATATTGGAACAGAAAAAGGAGAATTTGGCCTGGTTAAGTCACATGTGCAATTGTTATGGTTAATGTCAGATTCAGGAGATTGGAGCCAGGAAGATATAAAAATAGAATAAAATTTATGTAATGTCTGTTTTTGGGTAATAACAGGTTTTTAAAGTATGTCTCTTCCTGATTAAATCAGTGAGGTTTTATTTTCAACCTCACTTTTATTTTCAGTGAGGCTGACCTCTTTGTGAGATAGTTCTAAACAGTTTGTAGCTGTAAAATAAAATTCCATTTAAATTCTTTGTGGCTGGATTTTTTCTTACTGAAACAAAGATTTCTGTTTCCATAGAAAAGCAGAAGGGAGGATGCATCTTTGCTCCCAGCAGACTTGCCAGGAGTGCAATCTCCACCCAAGCCTACCCTCGGGTATCTCCTAAGTGGTACCCAGCACTCACTCAGGATCTGCACTTCTGCTTGATTAGGCTGCTGTTCTCCAACCTCATATCTTGTGGAGGTTATTATTATTATTATTATTCTGGGCAAGGGCTGGCTGTTCCCTGGGACTGGGAGCCATGGAACTCACAGGGAACAGGGCAGCAAGGCAGAATATCACCAGCCAGAGCCCATCCCCAGCAGGGACCAGGGCAGCCTGGAGATGGCCAGAGGCAACCACGGCATCTGAGGTCAGACCAGACTATCAGCTTGTGGATGGGGGTCAGCTGGGCTGAAATGGGGCATGGACAGGGTGATGAGCCACCCCAGAAGAGACTGGCAGGGATTTCAGGGATGTCAGTGCCCACAGGGCTCTGGGAGGTTGCTGGTTGTATTTATTCAAAGGAGAAAGCACTGTGATCCTGGTCTGGCAGCATAAGTTCAGGCTAACACACAGAATTAACAGTTTTCAGCACAAGGCATTCAAAGTTTTGTTTAATTCTGTATGGATCTTTATGCCTCTCCACACTGAAGCATTCACTGAGCCACGTAGACAACCTGTGTCCTTCAGAATTTTGTCTTGCTTTCATCTCTCTCCTAATGAGAACCATTTCTATGTTGGATTGTTTGGATTTGTAGAGTCTCAGTCCAACTTGTTTAGAGTGTGTTTAATACACGAATTGCCATGTACTGTAAAGTGTCAGACTTGCTTATTTGAAAAAAAATTGGATTGTTCTTGCAACACATTGTAAAAATCTGAAATCTGTTTTAAGAGCTCTTTCCTGTTGAAATAACACTGACATTTTTTTTCCTCTGTATTTCTGATTGGGACAGAATTCAGGCAGGCAGTTCTAAATTTTCAAGTAAAAAGCTTATGAAGAAAATGGAAGTATTATCTAATTTATTTGTTTTCTAATTTTTACAAACCTTGAAAGTGAAAAACACAAGATCCTAATCACAGTATGTCCTAAGAAGTCTTTAAAAATAGTTTAATGGAGAGGAGAGGAGAGGAGAGGAGAGGAGAGGAGAGGAGAGGAGAGGAGAGGAGAGGAGAGGAGAGGAGAGGAGAGGAGAGGAGAGGAGAGGAGAGGAGAGGAGAGGAGAGGAGAGGAGAGGAGAGGAGAGGAGAGGAGAGGAGAGGAGAGGAGAGGAGAGGAGAGGAGAGGAGAGGAGAGGAGAGGAGAGGAGAGGAGAGGAGAGGAGAGGAGAGGAGAGGAGAGGAGAGGAGAGGAGAGGAGAGGAGAGGAGAGGAGAGGAGAGGAGTTTGTTTTTTGTTTGATACAAATTTGTCTGACACAGATTCACTTAGAAGAAAGACAGTTTTTCTTGCGATATAATAACTTCAATTTGATACACATAATCATTTGTCAGCCTGCTTCTGTATGTATTGAAATCAAATGCAAATCTCTCTTTTATTAGTGGCATTTGATCAAATTCACAGAGAGAAAGAAGGAAAACAGAGCACAGACTTTTCTTCTTTCAGGAGATCTAATTTCTGTTCCTCGATCAGAAATGTCTATTCCATGGCAATTATTTAATCTTACATGATACTATTTCTTCACTAGTAAAACAACAACATCAATAATGTCAGGGGTAATATTGCTCTATTGATGTAAAAGCAGGTAATTTCAAGAGCACTTTTCAGATTTTGCTTTTCTTAAGTAATTGTGAAATGCCATTTTGTATTTCAAATCAATTCTCTCATGGGAGATTAAAATGGATGAAGTCAGCATAATTCTTGCAGGTTTTTTTATTCCAGTGCAGATGAGGTCTAGCATCTCATAACCGGTCATTTCTGATAGAAGGTGTTTTCTCACTTGGGTTCTTGCAACAATAATTATTTTGAAATCCATCCTGCCTGGGAAGTGTTTGTTTCCTTGGGCTCCTCCAGGGAATAGCACAAAAAGGCTTCAAGCTGTCAGTCAACATGCCACTCTTCAGTAGGAAAATCTGGCCTTTGTCTGGTAAGGAGCAGGCTTTCCTTTGCATGTGGTGTGATGTGATTTCAGCACAGTCTCCATGGGACGTAAGTGGGCATTCCCAGATGGTCTGAAGGTCACAGAGTGTTTAGCAACCAGTTAAATCTCATTTTCACTTTAATTTCCCTTGATCTCAGTCTGTCAACAAGTTCCACCTAACCTTGAATCACAGAGTGTCAGAGTCACCTCAGGATGTCCCCAGTGCAGCTGGTCTTCCCCTCTTTGACTGAGATGCCACCAGCAATAGCCCAGCTGGAGCCAGCTGGCCCCCACAGCAGCATGAGTGTGCACAGCCAGGAAGGTCCATTTGGGGCACCCCAAGTGAGTGATGCCCTGTGCCCAGGGGGTACCAGCTGCCTTGCCCAGGCTCACAGGGCTTCCCCTGGGGAAGGAGCAGACAGGACACACAGGTAGCACACAGTCATATCCGGGGTGACAGTCTTGGGGTGCAGCTGCAGTGCAGACACCACCCCAGGCAGTGGTATGTGCCAAAATACAAGTATTTCTTACAAAGAGAAGTGGTTGTAGACAACCCTTTGCACAATTCTATAATCAGTGAATAAAATTCTCTGTTATTGTAGTGTCCAGAGTTATGCTTGAGCTTCTCCCAAGTATCTCCAGATATAATTTACAATGATGACAGTAAACTCAGTGTTATTTTGCAGCTGCAACTCTATAGCAGCAGACTGCCATGAGTCTTTCTGCATTTTAAATAGTGACCTTGATTTAAATTTATTTCTTAAGAAATTCTGGCAAGTCTGAGCCAAGCGGGATGCCAGAATCACTTCTAATGATCTGTCCCCCAGAAATTTTGTTACATAATTGTTAATACAAATAAAATATATATAAAAAAGAGGAGTCATGTAGGGCTTAGAGCATATCAGCTTCAAATTTCCATCAGGGTAAAAGGGTTTTGCAATTTCCACTTTAATGGAAACCTACAGAGATTCAGAACATATTGACTTGCAAATAAAGTTGAAATACATAAAACATGGAGAAGCTTTCTCTTGCCGTGGTTAAAATGACCTTTCTTTCTTTCTATTTAAGTTTTATGGCATGGAATCAAAATGTAAAACAGAAAAAATTATTATAATTTAAAGTCTTTCAGATCCATTCAGGCAGTCGCTTTTCCCTCAGCTGGGGCATATTTTCATCACAGAAAAATAAGTGAATGTGTACATGTATGTATACACACATACACATATGTATCCTTTCATTTACCAGCCAAAGGAGTCCTGTTTTCGCTTAGCTTTTCTTCAGTGCTCTGGGGTGTGGTGGATACATTTATGTAAAATATATTATTACATTTTTTTTTCTATTTTACTTTGACTGATGGAGTTAATTTTCTTTAATTCAGATCTATTCTCTGATGGCCTAAATGACAATGTACTTAGATTTGTTTCTAGCTGATAAACAGTAAGCTGACATGCAATAAGCTCTTTTGTTATTTTTATCTTTGTTTTAGTTATCTTCATTGGGCACTGCAGAAAGTTCTAATTTGATATTTGTGATTTTGTTTATTGCTTAAAATACCCTGTCTTGAACAGGTAATTGCAATTGAAAACTCTCCTAAGCTCAAAATTCATGTATTTCCTGCTTAGAATTCTCCTTTTCTACCTGTGAGATGCTGTGATTTTTAATGAGTCTTCTCTTTTTCCTCTGTCTTTGGAGAAGTTTAAATGTATGTCTGTTCAAATATATATATATTTGTACACATACTGTAAAGCTAAAAAAAATAAGTTCCATAAATTTATCAACTCATGGGAAAGAATATCAAAATACTTCATTTAGAGACAATTTTCTTGGCATAGCTGCTCTTTTATGGTTTTTATATATTCTGCTTATTTTGTTAATGTAGGAAACTAAGTCTCTCCGGAAGTTCACAAGCCACTGCTGTTCCTTCTCAATAAAATTAATTGGTGTCCCAACTTGCTCTCTTGGGGGAATTATGAAATCCTTATGTCTCTGTTTTGGGATGAGTGTTACCTGTGAAGGACTCTGGTAAATATGATCAGAAGCCCTTCTAGCCCTGTACCCCCTGTCTCGGGCAGTGTCCTGCAGCAGGCAGAGGTGCTTGCCACGAGGTTATCTGCCTGCTTCCTCTTCCAAACTGAGATAATTTCTGAGTCCTTGCTTTCTTGTGAGCCTTGTTGGAAGGAGCTTAAACTCTGGCTTTTCACAGCATTTCTCATAACTGGTACATTTGTTAAATTAATTATGCACAGAATTAATTTGTTTCCTTAAAACCTTTTTATCTTCCTTAAATCTTTTTAACTAATAATTTCATTTGGTTCTTTCTATTTCTTGCTTTAAGAGACAGTGATTAATCTGTTCATTAGTATATTATCTTTCTCAGAAAGGTAGTAACATTATGATAGCCAGAGCTTTTTCTTTGTTTAGTCTTATAAATTTACAATTATAAATTCTAGTAATTTATTAATCCACCAAATCGTAACAGCTGTTTTCCTGTAGTGTATTAACATCAGTAAGCAAGATTCTGAATGGCACTAAAGAACAATTTTCGTGTTATGTCCTCAGGTCAGCATAAACCCATCATCTCTAACAAAAATGCAGAAGTACAGCTGCAAAAAATGCAGCTGCCTGAATTATGTTATCTGGCCTCTGCCCACTGTAGCAATTGTCATTCTGCTAGACTTAAAAGCCAAGGGAAGTAGTATATATGTTTTTCTGGGTGACATCAGTGGCTCTTATAGGAAGATAAAAACCCCTTTGAGTTCATCAAAGCTGCATAAACTGTGTGCTAGCTACAAACAGCTCAAAGGACAGTCTTTCAAATACTCTATAAAATACTGCTTTCTTTGGCACACTTTTAACAAAACAATCATGATTTCTTAATACAGATGTGTCTCATTATTATTCAAAACCTAGTTTGTTTATTTATCTGTGTTAACCTCAGACTGTCAGATTGTCCAGGCCCTTGTTTTGCTCCTCATGAGTAGCCAGCTGTACACAGCAGTGTGACTGGTGACTACATGCCACAGACACAGTGCTGGCTGGGTTACAGCGTGGTGACACTGCCATTGCCTGTCAGGGTGGCTTTCCCTCTTCTCCTCCTCCTCCTCCTCCTCCTCCTCCTCCTCCTCCTCTACCTGCCAGCACAGAGCTCCCCTCTCCTTGCTGGGCCCCTGACACTGCCAAGCTCTCCTACCACACCAGGAGCCCAAAGGTCAAAATCTGTCCTGCTCCCATCAGACATGTGGGACAGAGACCCTTTTCCCCTTTGTTCCCTGTCTACTGGCATGTGGATTCCCTTGGGTTTTTTGCTTTAATTTCTAGACATGAAGCTGAAGGTAAGGGGGAAGGAAAGATACAGCAGCATGTGAAGGAAGCCCAGGAGCAGCCAGGGCCACCTCAGTGCACTTCTGTTCCTCCAGAATTTATGTTCCTCCATGTCCATATGGGACAGAAAAGGGCATCTGTCCAAAAAGTGGTGTAGTAGCAGGAAGGTGGCAGTGAGAAGGCTTCTTTCCTCTGTGTGATGCTGTAACTGGCTGAGTTAAAAGATGGTTGGGAAAAGTCCTTAAATGGAAATCTGAGACATGGATCTTTCTTTTCCTGCCAGAAATCTGGCTGAAGTAGAGTGTTTGTTGTGGAGAACGTCGAAGTTGTGGTGAGCCCAGATGTCATAGGCACTTCTCTCTGTTTGGAGTCTGTCTTCAGACCCTGGCAAGGATGCAGGAGCCAGCAGTTACAGAGGAAGGACGTGCTGAAAGGCCACGGGACACAGGGCACAGCCCCAGCCCTCATGCAGTGTCGATTCCCTCCCTTCAGCTGTGGGCTTCTGAAGATGAGTTCTTTCTTCTGAGCTCTGGAAACAGAGCTCCTGTGCAGAAGGTACCACTTGTACAGAAGGAATCGCAGCCAAAACAGCCTCCTCTCCAGAGACACTTGGCTGTAGAGAGGGGCAGCATTGACTCACCCTTGACTATTAGCAGATATAGTGGGTTTGGCAAAAAAAGGGATCCCATTACCTGAAGAGGTTGTTCTGGTTTGGAGTGTGATGTTTAAGCCATGGACTTTCTTCTTTCTGCAGTTTTTTAAACCTTCTGTGTTTCTGCCTTGCTGATGTGTGCTGCAGCCCCAAAAGCACAGAGAGCTGCTGGGGCAGCCAAGGCCTGTGTGCAGGGGTGGCACAGACACGGTGCTGCTGCTGTCTCCTGGTTACAAATGGTCAGTAGCTCAGCTTGCTTTTGGAATCCCAGAGGGAAAAGTGAATGTAGCCAGAGAATGTAGCAAGAGGTTGTGCAAGCCTCCCTGAGGTAAGCAAAGAGGGAGTTTGTGCTCTTGCCTGGAGGAATATCTGTGTTGCAAGAATGGGCAGTAGACAGGCGCATCCAAGGAGCAGCAGGACAAGGCTGATGCTCCTCAGCCCTCTCACCTGCAAAGGCAGCTAAAATCACAGTGGGCAGAGGCCAGATGGAGGCTTTGTGCAGAATCACTCTTGCCCATGAGCTTACACCAAGTCCCAGAAACAGCAGACAGCTCAGGAATCCTGAGGTCTCTCTGTCTGACTGTGTACATGCCTGTTTACCATCCTGGCCCTGTGTAAGCACCAGGACAAGGCCAAGGGCACATGAAGTCCAGTAGGACCATTTGAAGAGTTACTGATGCTGTTCTCTCCATGAACACAACAGAAATTTTTTGAAGGGCATCTGTTCCCTTCAGCACACTGCTTGTCTCTTGCCATGGCCTGTCTGATCTTTATCCTGTTGGATAATGCAGCTCCAGTGTAACAGGGGATTTCATTGCTCATGGTCTTCCCTCATTCTGATTTACTTTTATCACAGGCTAAAGCTTGTAACCTTTGACTCCTGTTTACAAATAGACAGGCTGGATAATATTAGCAAACATAAACAACCCTCTCCATGAAAATCTTATTTTAAACATAGATTTGTAATGACCAATTTTATCTCTACCATCTGTAACTAATTAAAATTCCAATTGTTTTTTCTTAAAAAGGGTTTGGATAATAAGCATGAGCTACATTAAAGCTAACATAAACTGTAGCCTTTTATTAAGAGTTTAGAAAATAATCTAATAGACACCTGGGTTATCTGCAGCCTCTAAATAGTGCTGAAAAAGCAATGGTGCTTTCAGTTCTTATAGGTGTTTTTTTTTCTTCTTCTAAACTCTACGATATATTTTTCTAACATTTATGCACAAATTTGCATTTGTTTATCTTCAAATAATTTGCTAGATGAATGCCAGATCCTTAGTTGACATTTAATTAATCTAGAATGAGTCAGTTTATTTTTATTTGGCCCAAGCTGGAGTAAGGAGTTGTATAAACTAAGGATGTACTCAGTCTCTTGCTGCAAAAACCTGTGGACCAATTTAAAATGTAACTATCCCTCTTCAGTTTGTTGCTGCCTGTCTGCTGGCATTAATGCCATTCTAGTGCCATCTAATGCCATTCTGCCATTAGTTTGTAGATTTGCCACTTCCATAGGCTGTTTAACTCATCTGGCACTGCATTAAATCATTACCATTCTTTGCTATCCAGTACTGTTGTGGAGGGGAAAGAGCCAGAAGGGTAAGGGAAGGCTTCCCATGTGGTAAATGACTGACTGAGGCACAGTGCAATGGAACCCCTTCCTGAGCTCATTGAACCCAGCAGAATCAGCTGTTTGAGCCCTGGGCTTTGTATGGCTTCAGGCACACATTCCCCACTGCCCCTTCTGCAGATGTGGCCACCTTCAGCAGCAGATCTCAGGTGGCAACTTCATAAAGCAGCTCATCAGGATTCACCAGATGTATTTGTCAAATTTTAAGATTCTGACATGGCTGATACATCATCCTTTCCTTTTGACCATTTTGCATCTGGGGCAGGTGAGAACAATTTTTATCCATTGCTGTTGTCTGCTAGGTGAATGGGAGCCAAAGAGCTGAAAGTATCCAGATGGGCGCTTGTGCTGGTCTAATTAAATCAGTTTTGAAACACCTCTTTGGGCTGTGGGCAGATGTTCCATTTGTAGAGAGCTGTGCCAGATGAGGATTACAAGCCACGCTGCTGGAGGTTATCGCCCTCGCAGCTCTGCTGGCACAGCCATCCCAGATCCTCTTCATCTTACACAGGTGCAGACATGCACTCAGGGGTGGTGACAGGAGGGGTCCCTACCTGCCTGCCCATGCTGGCCTCCTGGGGACACCGTCAGCCCTGCTCAGTGCTCCAAATGCATCTGCCAGCCTCCTTCAGTCAAACTTAGTCCAGAGGGAATAACAGAGCTCTTGTCACTCTGATTCATTGTGGCTGTCAGAGAGTTGGGAGCCCTAACCAGGAGAAAGTGTGGGAACACAGGGGACGAGCTGGGGTTGGCACAGCTGGATCTGAAGGAGGACATCTATTTGCAGCTATCCTCTGCTGGGATGAGAGCAGGAACCTGTCCCACTGCTGGTCATGGTGCATGGCCTCTGGTGAGGAGTTTTGGAGAACAGAGGAGACTCAATGTCTTTGGACTGCTCATTTACCAAGGTCTTGGCATTGGCTTGAGCTAGGCCCTTGGGGATGCTGAAGGATTGTCAAAGGCAGTCCAATCCAAACACGGAAGCTTTTCTCATCAAGCTGTTTTATTTTTACCAAATGTGTTAATGTGTGTACAGACAAAGTATGAAACAATGTTGACCAAGTCTGGTGAGCTGCTTAACTTCACTGGGCCAAAACTATCTCAGCAGATAGCATTGGACTTTCTATGTAACACAAAGGTCAACTGTGACAAATAAACACATTTTGTTTATTTCTTTTTGTATCTTAAACTCTATCTGCATTAGGAACTATCATATTTATTGTCACGACTATTCTTAGTTAAAATGTATTAGGTTAAAAGCAACTTAAATCCCTTGCAAAATGCATCTTCCACTAAAATGTAGAAAAAATGTCACCGTTGTTTATGGTGCTGTCTGGCTTTCCTTAACTCTCAGAGGCAGTTTTTAATTAAGCATATATGGTGCAGTCCTTCATCACTGCCCTTGCTAGAGAATTATTTCTTTTGATTGTGCTTTTAAAGATCGTGGCTATATGCAGAAATAAGTCCCTATCTGTGTTTTTTGAGAACTTAATAAAAAAGATGGCTGAAAATAACCTCAGGTCTAAGTCTCATCCCTGAGGTCCTCTGAGAGCTGCTTGTCCTCCCTGAGGGTGTCCAGCCCAGTGGAGCAGCCAGTTCCCTTCTCCAAGGCACCTGGTTGTGTCCTCCTCCTCAGGAAACAAATTTGTAATATTCTGTGTATATTGGTTGCTTCCTCAGTCCCCACAGTTTCCCTCCCACTCTCCAAGCAGTGAAAAAAATGTTCCATATTCCATGGAAACACAGCATCCATGTAAGCTGAGAGCAGTCCTGAGAATACCCATTTACTTATCTCTTTTTCCAGACCATTCTTACTGCAGCTTTCCAGAGTTTTAGCAGCTCACAGCTGTCCAAGTGAAACAGCAGCAACAGGAGCAGCAAAAGAAGAAGAGGCACAAGCAGCCCTAAGCAGGGCAGGGGTTGCCAGAGCAGGAGCAGGATTTGCTGTGGCACTGGGGCAGAGCCTGGCATCTGATTTTCTGCAACCGCTAGATGGCATAAAAAATGCTGCTGTAGCATCAGCCTGCTCCTGGAAAATTACTTAAGCATCAGACCATGCCGAGGTTAAAGGGGATTCTTATGTCCCTTTAATTCCAAGGCACATTTTAATGTTTCTCTTAGGTGCAAGAATGTATCGGTTGGAGTCATCATATTGAGTGGAAATTAAACTTAACAGCAAAATTCCTCTTCAAATATCAAGCCCTGCTGGAGTCAGTGCCATTCACAGGTGGAGGGTAACACAGCAGAAGATGAGGGGAAGGGAGGTTGCTCTGCTAATTGCATTACAGGACCAGGCACTAAGAAAAATCATCAGTTCTCATCCTAGTGCTGAAAACAATTCTCTTTTTAGCTTTGGGCAAATCACATAATCCTCTTCATTTCTCTATTTCCATATGGAGGGCAATGATTTCCTGCCCTGCAGTGGTACCAGAGGAGTTAATTAATACTCATAAAGCACAAACAGAGAGAAGAAAAACACAACTATTTTAAACTATTTGCAAGGGAGAGATGTCCTGCTCTGTCCATCCTGCACCATCCTGCTATTACTGAGACACTGTGATGGTTATAATATGATGATAGGGTATGGATAAATACAAAACATAATGAAAGAAATGCTTTGTTTTTGCTACTGTTGTGTTCACAGTGTAATTCATGATGGAAATTTCATGTGGAGTGAAAACAGCCTCGCTGCTGCTCTCCAAAGCCCTCTCTGAGTCAGTGAAACAGCCTGATGCTGAGGGGTGGTGACTTGCATGACCTGGCCCCCACCCACAGTCCAGCTTTTCTCCAGCTGAGGGAAGGAAGCTTTGGTGCAGTCTCTGGTTCGTTTGTTAATTCATAATTAAAGCTCTTAGTAACTCAGAGTACTTCGCAGCCGCTGTGAAAGGCAACCAGCTTTGTGGAAGGAGCTGGTACTGGACCTCTCAGTACAAGAGACACATGCAGCTCCTGAAGCAGGTCCAGAGGAAGAAAACAAAGATGATGAAGGAACATGAGCATCTCTTCTGAGGACAGACTGAGGGGGCTGGGCCTGTTCAGCCTTGAGAAGGGACGACTGAGAGGGGATCTCATCAATGTCTGTCAGTGTCTGAAGGGAGGGTGCCAGGAGGATGGAGCCAGGCTCTGCTCAATGCTGCCAAGCAACAGCACAAGAGGCAATGGGCAGAAACTGATGCACAGGAAGCTCCAACTGAATATGAGAAGAATTTCTGTACTGTGCAAGTGACCGAATGCCAGAACAGATTGCCCAGAGATGTTGTGGAGTCTCCTTCTCAAAGTAGTCTGGACACAATCCTGAATAATGTGCTCTAGGTGGGCCTGGTTGAGCAGAGGGGTTGGACTGGAGGATCTCCCAACCTTACCGATTCTGCGATTCTGTAATATCTCTTGTACATCCTCAGGATCAAGATCTTTGGTGATTTTGCCACTGAAATATGCAATCTGATCATAACAACCTCTGATAGCCCAGACCATAAACTAAGACATTTCTGAACTCTATTAGGAGCTAAGTGAAAAGGATAAGGATTCCATTGTAAATCATTAACAACTGGGAAAATCTCATCACAACAGTTGATATGACTGTTTCGCTCGTGAGATGACATATTTCCTTTTCTCTTTATTGAGTGTAGTGGATATGGATACCCTAAGGAGAGACAAAGAATTTTACAGGATATACGGGGAACTACTTTTCATCATTTAGAAAGAAAGAGTTTAAAGGTTCAGATAAGGACAGTATTGTAAAAAGAGAATTTGGCATGATATCCCTGAGAAAACAAAGAACAATTATTTTCAAGCATACTTCATGCACTGATTTCACTGGCAATGAAAAGAGACTGACCGTGTCTTCCCATAATCACAGAGGGTATTTATGGCATAAATATAATTTTTAGTTTATCTGAAAGTGAGTTTTATCAGCTGTCCTTTAGCAAACTGAGAAATCAGGCTGTGAATGAGAGAGACATGAAAACTGTCAGACCAATACAAACCCGACAAAACAAATGATTACTGATTAGACTTGAAGAAAACTGAGAAAAACAGTTTTTATCAAAAAAAAAGGAGACACTGAAGTGCTGTAACTGCAGTGCCAAACTGATTTCTAACCACTCACAAGAGTATTGTCTCTGTTTTTCCAGTGATAAATTTAGTTTTTCCACTTGTCCCCACTGCACATTTTAGTGATAATCTTGGAGACTTTTCAATTTCCATTAAAGATTTTAAACAGTAAATAAAGTGACCTTGACAACCCATGGGAGAACTAATGCAGTAGATAGAAGATGTTTTAGATAGAAGGGGTTTATCTGTTTTCTCTCTGAAGCCATGCTGTGCCCAGGTGACGGCAAGCACTGCACAGCCTCAGGAGTATCTAGGAGTCCTTCACACGGGCCAGCAGATCAGGAGATATTTCATGTGCTTGTTTCCTTGATGTGCTGTTGCTGTGGTGCCCCTGTGCCTGTGTCCCCCCGGCTGAGATTCTTTGCCCTTTGTAAAGCAGGGGTTGTATGGCAGCCCCTGTACCATACAGTGACGAGCCTACAGTGTATTGCAGGGTCAGCAGACTCAGCACGTGCTGTAAAACCTGCCAGCCCAAGGCAGGACAGAGCTGCAGTGTTCATACACCAGGTGAGTGCTGAGAAGGCCCTTGGGTCTTCTGTAGGAGCCTGCTGTGGTAGAGGAGATGTGGCAGGAGGGAGACAAGGAGCAAGAGCAGGCTGGTGCTGCCTCGAGGGCTATTGCGTGGTCCCTTCGGGAGTGGGCTGAGTCAGACTGATGCAGACATTTCATTATGATGCCATTCAATTATCCCCAGAGCTGAATACCCTGCTGTGGAAAAAAGTATCTTGAGTTTCAGCTTTGAATGTTAGCATTATGATCATAATCCTTTGGGACCCATGGCTTGCCCTCCCTTGTAGCCAGGTCTTGCTCCCATTCACCATGAGAATACAGTGCTCTCCTCCTGGCCAGAGACTGTGTGAGGCAGCTAGCCATCATGGAAATGTGCAGAAAGTGCTTTATTATCCTAAAAACACCCCTTTATATAGGAAATATAGTAACACACCCAGCAACACTACTGAATTTTAGCTCTTTGCACCATTTTCTTCTAAATACTAGCCTTCAGACACTGGGATTTCTTTATATACTGAAATCTTGGGATGTTGCTACTCCTCTAAATGGATCAAGATGCATGTCAAACAATAATAAAGCAATAGTAAATTATAGATATTTTAGTTTAAAAATATTATCAAGACGGGATTGAAAGTTGGAGAAATTAAATTAAAAGGAAGAAAAACACCATAAAGAGGCACAAGCACTTGAAAACAGCTGTTAGACTTGAGAGATGCCCTTACTCTCGCTGCTCAGGGAATGGACTTATTTTTCCCACGAAGAACATTCACAATACCTTATTTAGTAATATTTCAAGAAGCTTTTTTAGCATCTGGCATTGAGTGCAGTTGTTGCAATGCTCTGGCAGCATGCTGTACTGTAAAGCTAACACATTAGCATATTACAGAGATGAAAATAAGTTGAAGACTCATGAAATCTTCAGTGCAAGGTGTAGCTCCTGTTATGTCCAGCTCCATGGAGGATTCATGCTGTAATGCTATTCTTCTGCTTTCTACTCCTATGACTGAGAGCACATATTCCCTTTTTTTTTTTCTTTTTAGGTGAAAGGGTCATTATCTTCAAGTACATTGCACATTTTGCAATGCATCACTAAGTGGGGGTAGTGATGTGAATCAAGTGATGTATGGGCACTGGTGTGGTTTATAGGATTATGCAAGCTCTAAGGACAGAAGCTGACTTGGATCAGATGTGCAGTATTTTATGAATCATCTTTAATGGCGTGAGTAGAATCGGATTGAGCCTAATAATAGACCTAGAACATTTTTCTACAAAATGTTAGAGTTTGCTACAAAAATTGCTGTGCAATTGATCTTTAAGTGAAACAGTTTTCCTTAACAGTTTTTAAATACCATCCTGGATGGTGTTAACAAGGTCAATGCAGAGATCCAATAATTATTATCAACATTTCTTTATAGCAGGCATATAAGATCCTTTTAATAAAGGAGATGGATAAAATGAATTTTGGTTCATGGCATAATTTCGTGGTGTTATAAATTCTTTTTCTTTCAAAACTCTACATGAAATGTTTCCAAATACAGTAATGCATTCTGGAGTTAAAAAAACATGACTCAGAAAGTCTAAGCTGACAGCAAAATACTATGACAAATAAAATGAGAAGTGTGGAATATGTCACAGATTTCACTAAAGACTTTGCAATTGCTGCCCATTTTTATGGCCAAGGTGCTCAACGAATACAGCAATAATCACAGAAGACCAAAATAGAGTGTATGGAAATAATGATGCAAGAAAATGCATTTTTAAATTATCCTCAGTAAATGCCATTGTTATTGAACTCTTGATCAGCATTCGGATAAGTCTGCATTTATTGTTCATGTCCATTGGGACATGATGTAAAATCAGCGGACTGAACTATGATCTCACTGGCACTGGTGTAAATCTAGAGGAAATCATCAGACTATATCATGGTCATTTCCAGTTTTTCAAGGAGTTACCACATAGAAATTGGTCCACGGTCCTTGATTCTCTCCTACTCCTTTGAATAGGAACTACTCTTAAATAAATCAACAAAAACATCATACCTGCTAGATCTTCTCTGCTTTTTAATAGGACAAAAAATAACACCACAATGTTTTTCCTCATATACCTTCTCAGTAGACCACATCTCAGTGTGAGAATTACAGAGTACTTCGAGCCTCAAAGTTTCTAGGAAAAGTTAAACTGTTGGGTCTGAGAGCAGAGGAAGCATAACTCTGAAATCTGAAAACATCTGCCCCCCAAAGGAATGCCTGGGAGTGTGGGAACTGACACAAAAGTATTTGATCATGGTCAGCTTGAAAGTAAGAAGTGTGATAGAGGAAAGATGTGAAAGGAGAAGAAACTTTCATTGGTGGCCTCCAAGGGCCAGGAACTGGGATAAGTAAAGATTTCAATGGCAGAAGCAGAAACTATTTTCAGAATTACAAAAACCAAGTCCTATCCTGGCCAAGCCCCTTTTGCCTACCTCCAACTTCTGCTGTCCAGCTTGCACCTTACTGCATTTTGGTGTGACAATGCATACAAAGAGAGCAGGCTGGGGATAGCTAAACTCTCCTCTCCCCACCTGTGAAACACACAGGAATCTGATGTAAAAGTGGCTAATTTATCTTATTTCACTCAGCCTTAACTGGGTATCTGTGGCGCCGAGTCACCATTGCCCTGCTGTGTGAGTGGACACGCAGTGGTGCCTAGGAGGAGTGTGGTGGGCAAGGGAGGAAAGCACAGTCCAGGTGTGAATTGGATCCTGCAGAAACAGCATGGCTGAGCAGCTGCAGGCACACATGGACCTTTTTGCCATGAATTTCATTGTTGTCGATCTGCTCCATTGTCAGGAGCAGTCTGGTAATGGCAAAGGGAAGCTGCTGTTGAAGCCCAGACCTAGTAGAAGAGCTTTGCATTCCCAAATTATTGAATCAAAAAGCAGAGCATAAGCCCCATAAGCAACAAGCCTGGCACAAGGTTTATTTTTCTGTGTGAATTCAAGCACTGGAATGTCCTGAATTAATTCCAGAAGAGTTAACACACTGGTGGCCAGGCACCCAGTGCTGTGGGTACAGGCTGTATCCTCATTTTCCTTATATTTCAGTTACTAAAACAGCCATGTCTTTCTAGCCTTTTTTAGCTCACCATTCCTTTGGAGCCTTCTTGAATTATTGTTCCCTCTTACTTCTCCTTCCCCTTCCTTGTCTATTCCTGTTCCTAGAAACTTTCCCTTCCCCACTGGGGCTGAGCCCCACTGCCACCCATCTCACGGCACTGACTGGGCCCCCAGCCTGCTGCAAGGGGGTCCATGTGAGCCCAGATGAACAATTTCCTCTTCCTGTGTTCACCATTTGGTTGTTCACTTGGGGAAGCATTTCCCTGCACTACTTTCAGAGACACAGACATTGTTTATGTTGCTCAGAGCAGAGCTAAGCAGCTGACAGACACATGAGAAGTCATTGTACTGACAGAAGGCAGCACTGCTGGCAGCTTCTGGCTTATAAGCTCCCTGAAAGAGTTCAGAGAAAGTGGGAAATGTTAGTAAAAACAGAATTTGTTTACTATAATCTGCTTTTAGCTTGTCTTCTAAAAAATGTGCTCTTTAACCAAGACTCACTTTAACCAAAATCCCACTGCTGAGCAACAACAGTCACCTCTTCTCATGCAGCTTTTAAAACGTTGGCAAGAAGGTAGGACAGACCACGTTGTATTTTGTGCTGGGTTTTCTTATGCTCCTTTCGATGAAAAAACTAAGAGGCCATTACTGGAAATCTCCTTAAGTGTTATGACTTTTCCAGAACCTGCTGTCACAGAGTTCATTTTTTTCCAGTTAACACCACTTTGGCAAGTGAACAGATCAAGACAAGTCCTGCTGCCCTTTAGACATCCACATTTCTTCTTTATCCCATGTTTTCTCCAAAATGTTCCAGTTCTTTTTCTAAAATTGATTTCACTTCTGCAGCCTAGTCAGGGACTTTTAACAACTTTTATTTGAAGAGACAAGATGGTTGAAGAAGGAAAGAAGTATTTGCTCAGGAACCAAGACAAAAAGTGAAATAGCTGACTCAAGAGCACAGAGGAGCTTCCCAACAATGCAAAGCTTGAAAACAGGTACTCACTCTGTAGCTGTACCATAAAAACATTTCCTTTGTTCAGAAAAGCACTAAAGCATCACAACTGTGTACTCATCATAACTTCTGTTTAAATTTTAAATGTATGTCTTTTAAAGGAAAAAAACCCACCACATAAACATCTTTAACCCCTCACTAACCATAGGCACAGTTTGCCTCTCATAGAGCAAAAATTGGCATTTCTGTAGTTCTACTAGAACCCATTACAAAGCAGCATAACCCCATCTCAGCCACCACCACAGATCTGTAGCAAGCAGGCAAATTTATTCATTAGATTTATCCTATGTTTATTAACAGCCCAGTTCAGAAAAAGAGTCAGTGACAAAAACCATCTGGAATAAACATAATGGAAAACAAACAATGTAATATATTCCGTCACTCCAGCCTAATTGCACTGTTTGGTGCAAATGCAAGTGACAATTTACAAGCCAAACTCTTATTAAAGGGAAAAATGAGCTGTGCAGGGAAGCACAAATCAAAGTAACTAATCAACACAGGCAACACATTCAGGGATTTAAGAGCCAAGGTGCGGCAGTCTTTTATTCCTCTTTGTTTTCAATTTGGGAGACCTGCTGTGATGTTGCAGTACATTATACGTTATATATCTACTTATGCAACACTAGGGAGAAGCATGCCTCTGACTGTTGTCTAATTTGTCACCAGCAACAGCCTGTGACTTTTGTGTACAGGAGTTCTATCCTATCACTTAAGCTGGCAGCAAGGCACTGTCCGAGGCATCAGTTTGCTTTTAAGGCAACTCTCCTCCTTTAGCATATAATAAAAACTTGGAATTAAGGATAAGGTTGGAAAAGGTTCAAGTTAGCTAAAAGCAATGCCAAATTGATATAAAACAAGTTCTTATTGAGTGAATTGGTCCAGCAAGAGAAAAAGGAAATTCCCTTCCATGCAAGTATTTGAACAACACATGGCTCCTGTCCATGACCCGTTTCAGCTTCGAAGCTGGAACTGACTCATTACATGCATCTGGTGTCCCCAGGGAAGCAAGAGAAAACCCTGGCAGCAATAAAGAAAAGATGGTAAAAGCCATCTGAAGCAGAAATCAGCCAAACATCCTATCTGCACTGCAGCATCATCTTCAAGAACGACATTAGGCACCTGCATCACAACAAAGACATAACATTGCTACAATATGTAACACACTGTCAGTTTAGGGAAAACAGTCCTGTGACCTGGAAAATACCAGCTCAGAGCAACGGGGAAAAAATTTAAGACCTCATTACAACAAGGGGCAACCATATAGCATTACAGTATGAAATCAGTATGAGTAAATATGCCCACAACCCTGACTACAGAAGTGTGGGTCATAACTTCAATAAATGTAGCAGGATATGATTTATAAAATTCTGCACTGAACAATTCTCTCAGTGATGAGGTGCTGAAGAAGGCTTTTCCAGTTTTTTGTGAGAGAAAAAAAAAGAAAGTGTGGAAGGGCTTCAGTGAGGGAAAAAGATGTCAAAATACCCATATGCTGCTTTATCTGCCACAAGGAAGGAGATCACAGTCATTGCCATCCCACGTACAGAGGTGCCTCTCTGGACTTTCACATCCTTCCTGTGTCTGCAAGAAGCCAGAATCCTTTCACATTTTGGAAATTTGAGCCCTGTAGCTCAAAGAGAGATTGTCTTGGAAACAACATTTATCAATGAGAAGGCATTTCATATTTCTCCCTGAACTGATATTTTTCTGGAATGGGGTCTAGTGCTCTGTTTCAGGGTCCAGTAGACCCTGAAATGTAGCTTTTTCTCAACCATAAGATAGCCTTATTCTAAATAAAAAGGCTGATAATGTGCAAATTTTTGTCATAGCTCATATCTATGAAAAATGTCCATATCTTCATTTCTACACCTGCTGTTTTCAGAAAGAAATGTGTGATGTCCCTTTCTCCTTGAAGAGGTGATATCATAGGTATGTCCACAGTGGAGTGTTTCTTTATTTAAGAGACAAGGTGCAAAGTGAGAGAAACACACCCCTGAGCATTCTAAAATTTCAGTACTTCAGAAAAGCCAAAAATTTTATTGCCAGCTAACTGTACATGCACCTCTCCAGAGAATCATTACGTCATCTTATTAGCATGCAAATCAAGATGACATAGCTGTTGCTGACTAATTTCAAATATGATATTTACAGCATAGATGCTCTGTTGGGATGGTCTTTGTCAACACTTTCCAGTCATCTCTTCATGTTGTTGACATGAAACTGTAATTTTTTTCAACTAGGAAGATAATCATGAGGATGACTCTTCCCCTCATGCACTGAGTTCATGTCCGTTCCTAAAAAATATTTTATCTGAGTTACCTGTCAAACCTCACAGGTATTGTGTTCATTTATCTCTCATCTTCTAACTACTATCCTTTAAGCAGAAATCCCCAAAAGTTGTAGTTGTTTTTTCTCTCATTTCCACCTGAGTTACTGGAATTCAACTAATGTTCAAAAGTGGGTATAAATAAAAGAAAAATGACTGCACATTTGTAGATTAAAGAACTCAAGGTGTATGTTGTGTCTGGCAATAATTATAATGATAAAATATTTTAGGTGTCACATAATATGAGATCTTACTCTCTTGTTTTATGACCACTGGTGGCCAGTCTGACCAGGGAACCTGAATATTTTCCTTTCTGAACAATGGTCATGAATACAGAGCATTTTCTGTAAGGGGAAGATCACAGCAGCCACGGTGTGGTCAACACAGCAGTTGTTCCCAAATCTTCACCTTTGTAAGTGGGGATTATTCTGCCCACCTGGGATGCTCAGACATTCATTTTGTTGCTCTCTTGTACCTGAATCCTCCAGGATTCCCTTTTTCCTCGGAGGGAGGCAACTCAGGGGATATGCTGATGACTGTGCCCATAGGTGGGAAGTTGTTCATGCACTGAGGCAGTGACCAGGTCATGCTGGAGTGCCCTTGTTGTTGCAACGATGTGAAATTGAATCTGGTTCCCAATTGTCACCAAAAAACCCCCAAACACTCCCAGTGCTTCCTCTTGACTCCCTGCACTGTCACCTTTACCCACATTCTCCATGACACACCTTCAGTGCTGTCAAGGATCTGAACTACCAGTAAGCTCCAAAATCAATTTGTGGTGAACGCTGAAATTTTTCTCAGTGTTTTAAAAGGACTTCACAGGGACAAGGTAGCTGAGATAGTGAGCTATCTCAAGGAACTGTCTGTCAACAACTGCTCAAGGCTACTTGCTAGAGCATCAGCTGATAAACAGAGATGACATTCAAAGAAAGAATTGGTTTACTTATCACTCGTTCTGCTTCAACATTGCTTTAGAAAAAGCTGGATGCAGGTCTTGCATGAATGTAATTACAGATTTCAGGAAATAACTTAAAAACCACAGAGGAAACCTTACAAATACAACAGAATTAATTCTTTCTGGAATATGAATGCTAGCAGATTTTCTTCCCCTTCCCCCTCTCTCCTTCAATTTTTTCCCTAGCTACATTTAAGATATCAATTTTGTAAATTACTTCACCGAAGTTCAGAAATGGGCAGTCACTCAAAAATCAGTTGCATGAACCAAGTTGAGGACAAAGGATAATGGTATTTGTTCCCAGAGATTTACAGCAGAAGTCCATTGCAACCCTCCATTGCAGCAGCTTCCAGACCTGCTTTCCATCTGCAGACTGGAATGTCACTGCACTGCTTCCTTCCCTGCCAAGAGCTGTTCCACTACGGGTGTCACAGTACTGGTAACTGCTCTCAGCTCTCCACACTGGGCATCCAGGGATATTTTCCCACTTACTGTCCTTTGTGGTCAGTTTTGCTGATTATCTTATACAACACAGATTGAGAACTAGCTTTCTAGCAGGTTTGGAGGATTTTTTTTACCTGTGAACCTACAGGAAAGCTGCAGGCACACAGCACCATGGAAAGGATTAAAAGCTGTTTTCTTTCCTACTTTAAAAAGAACCTGCTTATCTATGGGTGGCCATGGATGAACACATATTTCCAGAATTCAGGAAAACTACCTTCAGTTTATTGCATCTTCACAGACTTCTACTAAGATCTCAGTTCTTCAGTCACTGAGTCATGCCTCAGTCCTCAGGTCTGTAAGTCTGAGAGGTGGTATTTGGCAAAATAAATACATATGTGCTGAAGTGTTGTACCACAGCAGTAAGGGATAGTAGGGCTTCACAGAGAGAAAAGGGTCTTGAGATAGACACTAGAGAAGTCTAAGTCTATCACACATCAGATTGTAACCTCTTTATATTGCAAGGATTTATCTGGGAGACCCACTCTCTGAGTTATGCTGCTGTCAAGTAGCAAAATACTGCTTCTGGTTTTTCAAGTATTTGAACATTTGAAATCCTTAAATAATTAGAATTGTCAGAAAGAGAGACAGTCCATCAATCAGAAGCTTTCACAACTCCTTCTCATTTGTATGTAGATTCCTAAACCTGAAAATCTGATATTGTCAAATAATATACTAAAATAGAACACCTCAGTAATTTTCTTTCCCTTTTTAACTCTACAGTATTGGATAGAAAAGAGATCTTATAACTTTCAAAGTGGAACTGGAGGAAATGTTCTCTTTTGTCAAGCTACTGGATTTGTCAGTCTACTGTGTTTTGGGTAATGACTAGTCCCAGAAGATGTCTGGTGTGGAAACCACTAGGAAATACATAGCATTAGGCAGTAATTAAATGCAAGGCAGTAATTAAAGCATCCCTTAGCCTCAGTCATCAGATTTCAAGGGTGGTAAGCCTTCATACTTTGCTTACATGTGGGTGACTTCACTTGTACCTGCAGAGATGGGGATTAGGCACTGAAATCCAAACTCGTGGGCAGTTGGGTTCCCCAGCTGTGCTGGGGCATTCTGTCCCCATCAGGCCCCTTCTCCATCCCAAGCCTTCTGTGCTCCACAAAGGCTGAGCTGCAGCCATGGTACTGTGGAGTAAGGAGAGGCTCATTTGAGGAAAAGCTGTATTCTGGAAGAGCCTGGCATTGGGAGATTCTGTATCCTGAAGAAGTGAGAAAGGAAAAGGTTTCAAGAATTGGAGAAAGAGGGGAAAAAAGAGATGGAAAGAGCCTGCCCTGCATCACCATTGAGATCTTCCAGCACCTGGAACCCTTCAACAGCCCCATTCCTTCTCAAAGATGGAGGAAAAAGCTCCAAAGCTTGGTTGAAATGAGGCATTTCTCTTTTTTCAACTCAGGCTAGTGCACTAGGTATAAGCACTGCTAACTTCTTTTATGTCATTATAATTAATAATGTCTTTGACAATATGTGTAATAATCCATTCTTAAGATCAAGTAGGTAAAGTTTAAACAGTTTGCACATCACAGGTTGTCTCAGGTGATTTCTTTACAAAACAAACTCCTCAGGACTTAGAAAATCAGACAGAGAGGGAGAAAAGAACTTTTTAGAGCAGTAAATTATTATCCAATAGCGAACCATTTGGATGAAATCTGTTTGTATGATTTCTTTTCTTTGAAAGAAAATGAGTTTTCTTATTTCAGATCTCTTCTTTCCATTTGTACTCCCAGATTTATTCCTGATTTAAGATCTTATGTTTTCAGATTCTCCACTCATCAAATTTCATAGCTGTACCTCCTGAAAATGAAAGTTTAGAGTAAGAAAGATCAAAAGATTTTGTTCAGTTGTTTCCATAGACACTGCATTATTTCCTCTGGGAAGTTGTGCAAGAGGAAGATTTCAGCCTGCTCACAGTATACATCAGAGTGAAAATGCAATGCACAACTGGGGCAGCTCCTTTGGCTCTTTTTGTTGCTTGTTCTCTTTGAGCTCACAGCAGATTAGAGCACTTTGCAGTTTGTTTCAAGCTTGAAAACACAAGCTGAATAATTAGATGAAAATATCTCATAACAAATAATCCTGAAAAATATGTGGTTTATTGGTTTATGAGCTAAGAAGGGACATTGAGCATCCAGACATGGATACTTTCATTTAGTGCATCAGTTCTGCATAGTAAGACAGAGTGCATTCCTCATCATAAGATGTATGCAAAGTATTTAAAGATGTTCCAATTCAAAGCCAGAACCATCTGCTTATCGCTGACATCTGTTGCTTCAAAGCAAGGGACTATATGAAAAGGTTCAGAAAGCTTTAGAACTCAAAAGATGCATTTGCCAAGAGAACATATGAATATACATAAATTCAAAAACTATAATAAACTGCTGTTTTCTCCCTGGAGTGTGGTTGCACCAGTTAGGTGTAAGAGAATTTTTTATTGCAAAGAAAATAGCTCCTACCCATCTCTGTGCTTATAATTAAACTTTTTCTCATTCTCCAAACGGTCTTGAAATGCAACATTTTCTTCCACCATTGGAGAAGTTTGACTTTCACACCAGCCCCATTCACCTCTGACTTGCTCCTGCCAGTGCACCTCCAAGATGTGATCCTTATTGCCCTGAAAGCTTCTTTCTGCAGAGCCCTTCCCTGTCCTCGCTCAGGGAGTGACTCCCCAGCACCCCTGGAAGCAGCAAATGCCATCTCCCAGCCCTGCAGGTCCATTCATTTCCTTGCTATTTTGGCACCCAGGTCTGACTGCCCGACTGACAGCAAGGGGGGCCCTCCCATGGCCTTCAAAGAATCGTGGGCATCTCCCTTAATGGACATCCCCTCTCCCTGTGCAGATCCTCACTGCCATGGAAATGAAGGGCAGAGCAGGGCTGGCAGATGTGCTAAGGTATTTAGGGCAGCATCCGTGTTCCTCCGAGCACCTCATGCAAGAGGTAAATTGTGGTGGCATATCTGCAATAAATAAAGTTGGGATGGGCACCTGTGACAGGGCTGAAGGGTTGGAGGGTAGAGTTTGCACTGTGAGGGTTGGAGGGCAGGGTTTGCACCTTTCAGACTTGTGGGCCTGGAGGAAAGGGCCTATTAAAACTTATTGGGAACTGGGAATAAGTGTGAGCCAAATAGCGTGTGCAAAGTCATAGGGATCAGATGCTTTTTGGATAAGGAATGCAAGGGAACTAGAAACTTTCTGAGCAGGAAGACACTGAGAATTCTGAGTGCATGAAATTTCTGTCTCAGGATAGTTCCACATGTACCTAGTCAGTAAATCTAATATAGCTTCCATTTATTTATCACCATTCTACATTTTAGCAGCAATCAAAATGGCAGCAAGGACTTCACAGACAAGAAGAGAAATTGGGCATTTCAACAGCTCTCTGCCAGGCCTATTGATGACAAAAAGTATATGAACTACATAGAAAACAAGGAAATATTTCATGACTTTAAGTTACATTGTGAAGCTCAGAGAAGGGTGACCCACCCCCTGCCATGAGCTCCAGATAATCATAGAGAAAGTGACAAATTTAAATATGAGCATGAACATAAAATTACATTTTATAAAAAAATCAAAATATTTCTTCTGTTATTTAATGTTCCTCTTAGACACATAATCTGTGACTCCTTAAACCTCACTATAAAACACAGGAAATCTCACAAAACCACAAGTTCAACATGAGGGTTATACACCGCATTTGGGTTCACTGACAACGCTTGATAAACTACTTTTATGCTCTTCGTTTTCCTTTGCACAGCCTTTTCATTTCCCTGCCAGCTTCTCATTGTCCTTGAAATCAAAGAAATCAGAGAAATCAGAAAGGTCTCTGTGTTGATCATAACTAGAGAACAGAAATGGTCAGCGATTAGAAAAACAGACAGAGCCTGCCTGAAGTACTACAGATTCTGCTCTTTACAAGACTCATAAGCAAAACAAGGTAAGACACTTAATTATTGTGTTGACATACATGCATTATTATTCAAAGGGACAGAAGGATAATAATGTTACCAGTATTAAGAAATTAATCTAAAGTTTAGATTATCTCAGACTTTTTATGAGGCAAAAGAATATACAAAGTTTGCTTCAGCAAAATAAAGCCCTTTACTTACATGGGTTGCAAAAGTTTGCAGCAGCTGGAGCCTCTGGCTTGCACTTCGTGCAAATATTGTCCCTTGTTGAAAGCCTCCTAACTCTGACTCTGGAGATAGCACATAGCTCACCAGTGCTCGGGATTGATAAATCCTTTAAAAATGCTCTCAGATGTTTCTTTATCTGTGGTGTGCACTCACAGTAGGCTGCAAAGCCGAAACCCTGTGTGGTGCTATGAGGAAAGAGTTCCCTCTCTGCTGAATCCAAAGAAGAGGAGTCCTTGACCTCAACACTAGAATAAATCTACTGTATCTGCTGGCTCTTTTCTGAGTGCATACTTGAGCAGTAACATAAGAGTGAGCAACGGGAGTGCAGGAGCTGTGGCATGTGTGCTCTGCACCGAGAGGGCATGAGAGCAACGCTGCTAGCACAGGCACAGCAAAACCAAAACACAAGGCTTGTTTTTAGCTTATAGTTTGTTCACATATTTTAAAAATAAACCAAAGATGACAGGCTTCTCTATTTCAGCTTGTGACTCCCAAGTGGCAGCACTCTCAAGCTCTGTCCCCTGTACTGAGGTTCCTTGTGTTCCAGAGGAGGTTGCTGCTGGCTTTCTATTTCAAACCTCGATTTTCTGACAATCTCTCTGTATCCCAGCCAGGAAATGTAACCCACAATGAAGTTTAGCATTTTGGATATCGTAAATGCAATGAATTGCCTGAAAGCAAAATGAAAGGTTTTCAGATTTTTTTTCTCCTTCAAAAGAAAGATCTGTTTACTACTTTCTTTTCTCTCTTTCTTCCCTTTTGTCTACTTAAATTTATTAACCCTCATAAAAACAAGCACAGCATTTGCAACAAGTCCTTGGTAGAACAAATAGTGAGACAAAGAAAAAAAAAAGATATTGTAGCTGAAAATACGTAAATGTAAGGTTTCAAGAAAAAAAAATCCCTGTTCCATTTTAAAATTACATCTTCAAGACTAAAGACAATAGTTTAAACATGGTAATATAATTCTCATGCGATAAGGACAGAGGTTTTATGAAGGAGATGAAAAAAAGCTATATTAAAGGGGCAGCAAAGATAAGAAAGGAAATCAAAGTCCTCATTCAATCCACTGTATTCAGTTGCAAAAGAGGGAAAAAAAGAAATAAGCTTACAGTTCAGAATCAAACTTTAAAATATTGTAAATTCAATTTTTGTGGCTTTATGAAATGTAAAGATAAAAGAAATAAACAAAAAAGCCCTCAAAATTTTTAACAAGCATTTCTAGCTTAAGGAAATAATAGTTTTTAATGAAGAATGATCAAATTATCTCTTTTGTTATTATCCTATGTGAACAATAGACTTGAAAAAATTCCCTACATATTTTATATGTGTATTATCAATGTTTTTCTTGAACCTGAAGACTTGGGTTCAGCTTTTATTGTTGCTTTTTTTTTTTTGGCAGCTTTATTAAGACATGAAACACAAGTATAACTTCCAAGTTGTTTATTAGTGTGACTAGTAGCAGTGATATATTTTGTTGAATGAGAGAGACCTCAATTTCAATTTAGTTTCCATTTATATCCGTTTCCTTTGTCGAATACTGAAACAGTAAGTCCAAAATAAATTAATTTTGGCTCCTTTTAGCTCTTCCTGTTGTTTTCGCTTTTCCTTTCTCCACTAACAGTTTCAAAATATGAGGCACTATCAAACCATATGTCTTAAATTTCAAATTTTTTGCCCTTTTTTTTGTTTTGAATTTAATACATGCTTCAAATCTACTGCTTTATTGCTCAGCCATGCTGAGGTGAGTCTGTTGTGAGCTGCCGTGATGGACCTCTTCCCCTGCTGCTAAACCATCGGCAATGAGGCATTTTCTCACTCTCTCCCAGCTCATCTGTTCTATTTTTAGAAAATAGCTGGCATTTTTGACTTTCAGTCTTGTTTTATGATGTTGGAGACCTTGTGACCTGGTGTGTAGGAGCAAGGCTTGGCACAGAGACTGCTCGCACACACCCAGGTTGCAGCAGCAGTCCCGCGAGTGGGGCGTATCGGGATCCTGTCCAGCTTTCTATCCATAACTACAAGAGTCTAAACTTCAAAACTTGCCTGGGACCTATGACCTGCTGCTCTGTGAAGTGTTTTGAGACAAGTAGAACATATACCTAACTTCTGAGGGATGAACTGAGTTGAATTCAGTTAGGGCCATCTAAACCACAGTACTAATTTGTGCACCATTTAATTACTCCCAGTCATGACTTGGTTTCTGCCCCAGGGATTTGGCTTTTGACTAAGGAAGCAACAAACCATTGGACAGTGCACTTGCAGCCCCCAGGAGTGGATGATGTCATTTATCCCCAGCCCAATTCAGTCACACCACAACTGTGTAAGCACTGCAAGCCTCTGGGTTCCTCATCCTACTGTGGCCCTGTGCAATGTTGCCTCACAACTGGAGGCAGCTGGTCACTGCAAATGTCATTTGCCTTACTGGATATTATTATATATGCCTTCACAGATGTTCATGCAGAGTTAAGAAAACAGTTCCCAACGTAAGGGTCACATTACAACTGCAGTTGTGAATGTGAACGTGAAAGCCTGGCCAGGACCCCACGAGCTGTAATGAAGATAGAAAAGTACAAGACTTGTTGGGTGAAATCTGTATCATTAACCACATCAAAAATGTAAGAATATTTTTTCTTTCTTTTTTTTTCCCTCCAGAGGAAGTGTAGACCCTTAAGTATAAATTAATGTCTTATGCTTCTCATTTATCTTTCCACCCAATAGATTGGTTGGGCTGTGCTGTCTGCAGGCTGGGAGCAGTGCTGTGGCTGGGAGCTGGTGTGGCACTATGGTTATCTCTGAGACTCTGAGAAAATAGGTCCCCAGCTGTGATGTGACACAGTCTATTAAACTGCTTTGATCAGACTTTGGAAATCGTCTAATTTTACTCACTGCTTTAAAAAATTCCCAACAATGTGTATCCCAGTAGCTGTTATTTCCAGTGTCAGCGCACAGGGCTTTTACAAAGCCCACACTTTATTATTTCATGAGAGATACGACACAGAGAGTCCACAGGAACCACAAGGCTTAATTCTGCTATTTCATTTGAAGGCTGAGCAAGAAGGACTGAAACACTGATGCAGTGGTGATGTAAGATGAAATGACAGGTAAATGAGAGCATATTCCCCAACCTGGTAAACTTTCATTACCTTTAGGTGGTTAATCTGGAGAAGAACCTGCCATTGCTTGGCTGCATGGGGGTCCAGTTCCACCTGAAGCCACCTATACTGTTTCTAGGATGAGCCTGGGGCCACGAGTACCAAAGTGCTTTTGGTGAGGGATCATGCTGCCCCAAACTGGTTCAGTCCATGGCCTGATCAGTCCCTGGCAGAGGCAGGCTGTGTCCTGCTGCACTGCCTTGGCTGTGTGCACTCTGGGCACCAGTGGGCCAAGAGGATGTGTTTGCAAAGGTGCAGCATTAGAGCAGAGTCACGGGGTAATTTGGGATGGAAGGGACGTTTTGAGTTCATCTCATCCAACATCTGCTTAAAGCAGGTCTAGTGGGCTGGCAGCTACCTCGTCAGTGATCCCTCTTTTATCCAGAGGTTTCCATTCCACACAAAACCTGACCCCCATTACCTCCAAGAGCAAGATGACTCTGTGATTATGATCCAGAGGGATTTTGCATCTTTTATCCCAGGTAATTACAAACTTGTGGTTATTGCCATAGCTGATCACCCAGTCATTTGATTATACTTATTTGGCATGGAAGCCAAAATGTATCTCATTTTACAGATGTGGACCTAGAGCACAAGGATGATATTTGCCAGAGATTACAACCTGTGCAGAGTAAGAAACTGAGTGGTCGTCTCTCAGGGCTGCTATCCTATGTGCTGTCAGCTCTCTGTGCATTCCTGCTATTAGTTATTTATAGCCACCTTGCTATTACAGATCATTTTTTGAAGCAAGGGGCAAAGTAACACGGCACTTATGAGATTCCAGCTATGTAATGGGTTCCAGTGCTGAGGCTGAAAGTGGGGGAAAATGAAAAAGTGCTAACTGCTGCTGTACATGTGGTAGGCAGCTGTACTAGGGATCATCAAATGAATGATTCTCCTTATAAAGCTGCCCTTCTGACAGTCTAAAATGGGATCCAAATTAAAAAAGGCTGGTTCTGGAAATGAGGAAAGGTCTCCATGGTCTTTACTGCTGTCAGTGAGAATTCATATCATAATGATCAAAAACTGTATGAAGGTGAGTATTTCTGTAGCTTGTTTAAATTGAAGGCCTGGAAAAATATACTTAAGACACCTGCAATCAATTTTAATTTTGAAATTCAGTTCATACATAAGGAGGGCTTGGGAAGAATTGAAAGGCAAGATAGTCTTTTCTTGAAAGACAAGAATGTTTGTATTTAAACGAGTGGCTCATAAGCATGACCCTCACACTTTGATCTCACATGCTAGATTTTGGTGAGTAATGTTATTTTATAAATGGTCCCACCATGTTTATATCTATCTATATCTATATCTATATCATCTATATCTATATCTATATCTATATCTATATCTATATCTATATCTATATCTATATCTATATCTATATCTATATCTATATCTATATCTATATCTATATCTATCTATATCATCTATATCTATATCTATATCTATATGCCATGTAGCTGGGAAATGATGCATCACTTCTGTGAAAAACAAACAAACAAACAATATAATATGGGCTAGACTAGTTCTGCTAGACTAGTTCTGCTTCCTTAACTGGATCTGGAGGGATTCAGTTGAGCTCCTTTGCAACCCCTCTGTGGATGTCCCATATTGCCAGCCCCATTGTAGACACTCTGCTGCACACCTGCTCAGGCCTGCCAAGCCAGCCAAATTAGCAGCAATTTCTCACTTGAGGCAAGATGCTAATGACACTAACTCCTCTGGTCTCAGCTAGTGTAGGGACCAGGGAAAAATAGGCAATGACTCAGGATCTGCAAATTCCTGTTGATGCTTCAAACTGCACATTAAAAAGAGGAAGAATTCTGACTTTTTAGTTTGTAATTCATTTTAACATGTCATTAAAATGTAAAAGGCAGATCTCCTTTTTTAGCCTGTAATATTTAATATCTTGCCCGTGTAACTTCTGTCTTGAAATCTGAACAGCCAGTTCTTGAGTATACCAGTACTGCAAAGGCAGCACAATCAGTGTACAGCAGCAGGAGTTGAAGTTCTGGCTCAAAAGTCTGTGAATGCAGACTTCCCTTCCTGGTCACATTGGTGCCACTGGAAATGACTCAGGATCTGACAGGCATCATGGCTTTATATCCACATCAAAGCTTATCCTTAGGCCTTGTACCATGCCCCAGGGGGGCTGAACATTTGTTTTTGAATGCTTCACTGAGCTGTATAGTTTAGGAACATCAACAACATATAACATTAAAACCCATCAAAAGAAACTCTCACGCTCAGATATAAATGTCCTGAGCCTGCACTCATGTGATCCTCCATCTGAGGGTCAGAAAGGATTTTTTATTAAAATGCCTTTCCTCTCAGAGGTCAGACAACATGGATAAATCCTGGAGATTCTTTAAGGCAAGGACATTCACTCTCTTCCATTGTGGGATGTATCTTCAGCCAAAAGAAAAACCTATTTCAAGTACTGCCACTTCATCAGAGGCAGGGAGGCAAAATAAACTCCCCAGGAATTGCAGAGAAGGCTTTCTGTCAGTAACTTGTGTCACTTTCCCATCAAAAATCTGCTGCTCATGTACCTTGAACATGATTGCAAAACTTTATGTTTAATCTTCTGACAGTTTAAGAAAATGGTCCTTTATGCACAGATCAAGTCTCCCATAAGCTAAATCTATATCCCTTTCTTCTCTATAACCTTGGAAAAAACAAGCAGAAATAAAAGTTAGGGCCTCTGAATATCATACACAAGATATATCTGGAAATTTGAAGCAACTTTGCTCATTGAAATTCATCACTTTTCATCAGGTCTAGAGTGAGGTTGAGGTTATTTCAGACCAAGCTACAGAAAACATCAAAGTAAAATGTTCTTTTCTTGCAATGAGCTGCAATTAGTTTCCTTTCTGTAAGCACAAAGCTTTCAGACATGAGGATATATCTCTGACCATCCCTTGTGGGTACAGAATGAGGGAAGGCACCTCTTTAACTAGGTAGAGAAGAAGCCACTTACAGTGTGTATTATCATTTGAAGCACAGCCCAGTTCCCAAGAAGTAAAGAGATGTATCACTGGTAAAAGTGAATTGAATGGCATCTCTTCATTTGGGAAAAGGCTTCATGACTGAAAACCAGACTGCACCATTGCAGAATAAGTTATTTATGATGCTCCCATTGCATGTAGCTTGAAACTGTTAAAGTGATAAGGGCTTGTCTGCACTGAATTACAAAAAAAAGTGTTTTCTTTTGCTAGACATAAACTAGAGCTGCTTCAGCTCTTTTCAAGCTCGGTGTTGTTCCAGGTGTCTTCAGTTTTCTTCCCAAACCCATTTTTTTCTAGCTTGCTTTATACATTTTGTTTAAGGGAGGGATAGGAATGTAGTGGCTGCAGCAGAGCACTAAGGGCTCTGATTCCTGCTCCCACTGCTGCTGCTGCTACTGCTGCTTTCCTTCTGGCTTTCTTCTGTTCTCCTTTTCACTCACTCCTTTAGCCTACCTGATATTTGTACTTGAAGAGAAGTTCACTGAGATCCTGGTACATTATCTAATGCTACCATTTAATAGAAATAATGGAGGAGAAGCGCTTCCTGACTTCTCCAACCCCAGGAGATCCTGCTTACAGCCAAAGAGACTGCTAAGGAGAGGGACATGGGTCATTGCAACAGCATCCCACAGCCTTATCACCATTGCAGTGACCCCAGCAGAGAGCTTCATGTGAGGCTATTTTGTATTTTCTTACAACCCTCTCAGCTACGGCAATTAAACCTGAAAGCCCAAGTGCCCCAAAGCAGTGTGCTATGCCATGGCTGCAGCACAGGTGCCCATACCCCTGGGTTAAAGGGAATTATTCTTGTGTGTAACACCCTGGGGTCAGCCTGTGCCATTGGGTCCCTCTCTGCAGCAGAGGCAATGGCTTATGAGGAGTAAGGAGCACTGCAAGCTCCACCAGGCAAGGACACCTAGTGAAATCCTTATTTTCAGAGATGTAGCTGAACAAATCAGTACAGCTGTTCTTTCCCTATGTAACCAGGCTAGGTTTAGTGTGGCAATTTGGTCTCCTGCCTGGCACCCCAGGGTGGGGGTCTGTGGGCTGCCAAGGCCCTACACAAAGACCCCCTCCCATTCCTGCACCAGGTATTTTCTGTTTTGTGGGTGCCCAGCTGCTTCAACAATCCTGCTGCTGGTTGAGGTTGCCTTTCCCCCTCACCTTTCACAGGCATACAAGGTTGATGCTGTTCAGATCTTTTTAAAGCATTGCAGTTACTTCACAGCTGCTGTGCATGGCAGACAAGCTGTGGCTGAGTGCCAGCTGCTTGGAGAAGAGCCCTTTTTCATGAATGATGACACAAGCTACGAGCAGTAGGAACTGGTGGGCTGAAGTGGGTGTCAGCAGAAGCAGGACATGTGTATTGTAGGAACAGAGTGAGTGTATTGTTGGTAGCTGGATGGATCAATAGCTGAAATACAGATGATCTGAGGTTAGCCATGACCTCCAGGATTAATAAACCTAGGGAAACCCAGTAATTTTCTCAGTCTAATCTGAAATGGGCTTGGGCTCAGGACCCTTCACATCAGGGCTTTCTTCAGTGCAAGCCCTGAGCACAGTCCCCATTGCCAGAGGCTCCCAGCACAGGCTCCTCTGGTGCCAGGCTGCCCTCCAGCTGTCACTGCCAGGCAGCCAAGGGCAAATAACACTCCCAAAAGCAAGAAGGGGCATAATATGCTAGGGTTACTGCTGAGGCCTCTCTGGCACCCATACCACAGAGGGCTGTGACGTCTGTTACACCCAAATAATGTTTTGAAGGACTAAGTAGATAAATATTGGAGTTGTTGATGAAAGGGAACAGTTCCAGGTGCTTTTGGCCAGCAGAACAGGAATGCATCTCATTGCCTCAGGTTGAAAAGGCTTTGGATGTTTAGGACTTGCAAAAATTAGAGGGAGGAAGCATTAGTAACAATATCTGACACAGATTTGCCTCATTCATAGACAAATTAACCTTAATCATCCAATTTATAAATCAGCTTTAAGTGAAAGGGCCCCCCCTCACCCCCCACTGCTGCATATTTGGTGGATTAAGTTGTTTGGTTTTAGTGATAAATTAGAAACATCTGCTTCCTCTGACAGCTTGGAATGGAGGCGTGCACAGGAACATGGGCTGCTCTGGTGAGGGGATTCTGTGCCAGGGCAGGGTCCTGCCCAGCTCTGGCCATGGGGTGTGAAAGGAGCAGGCTGTGTCCCCCCTGGACACACCGGGACTCAACAGGGCAGGGGAGGCACACCAGGGGTGGCTCCTGGGGCGGTCGGAGCAGTGCTGAGCATCTCCAGCAGTCTGCTCTTGGCAGAGCCTGCCTTTTAAGGGTGTCTTGGCAGTTCTTCCATGCAAACAAAATTGTTTCTGCTACGGGATCATCAGCTCTTAATGACAAGGAATCCAAAGCTCATGCCAGAGTCAATGCAGAGGCTGCTCAAGCACAAGCACTGATGGCAGTGAGTGTCCCAGCCATCCCATCTGATGAAGAAAATGGTCCTAACTAAGGGGACGGAGAGGTTTTACAACCCTGCCTATCCTTGCAGAGGTGATACAACTTCCTGATTGCTGAGTCAGGTTGGAAATGGCCAAGAGACACGTTTCATCAAAGTACTTCATATGGGCGTTTACCTTGTTCAGGAGGTATGAGAGCAATCCTCCTGGCTACAAGCCCTTATCTGCAGGAGGGGAAATCTAGGGCTAAATCCTGCCAGATACAGCAATCTAAATATGGCCTGGGCATCCCTGGGGCTGCACCCGCAGCAGAGCTGATCTGTGCATGTCCTTGTGTCACACACACAAAAGGAACTGTGAGGACTCATTTGACATCAGTTGTGACCTGACTCTCACTACAGGGATTTAATACATGCCCTGGGCTGCAGAAACAGATGTTTTACACACACCATTCAGATATTTTTTCCCAGCCTTTGGCAATCAAAAGTCTCAGACATAAGCCCTGACTCTCAAGGACAGAGCATGTTTGCAGAGAGAATACAAGAAAATTGGTGGTTTCTAACAGCTTCTGTTCCCAAGATGCCCTTTTATTTTTTCCTGGATATTTTCTCCTGGTGAGTTCAAGTATTATCTGCATTTAATAAAAATTTTTGTGTGTTCTGTTAGATCTGTCAGGGGCAGACACTCCAGGCAGGTTCAGAGCAGGCTCTCAGACTGGCTGTACAGAACAGGCCCTACAATTTAGGCACCTCCTGATAGTGCAGGAGGCACTGTCCAGGTGTGGCACAGTGCAAAGTGATGTATTTCTGCCTGAGAAGTTCCATGAACAGGAATTTTGAATCAGGACTGAGGTGTGTGGCCTGTCAGCATGGAGACAGCCATCCTAGGCTGTTCTGCAGAGGAAATTCTCAATTCTCCTTAAAAAGCTGAAGGCAGTCTCCAATGCAGCTTCCAAAACCCTGGTTCATTGTGAAGCTGTGTAACCCATCTGTAAATCTTAAAATACTGAGAAATACAGCTCTTTCTCTAAAGAATCAAATGGCATTCACTGCACAGCCATGGAAGTCTATGAAGGCTATAAAACCTTCTGAGACCCCAGAAGCCAACCCTGGACAGGGAGCAGCTGCTCTCTCTGGGGGTGCAGGAAGGAGAGGGAATAGGACAACCTGATTCACACTTAGCCAGGACTATGCTCATCCTGCCTAAACTGTTTCCATCTGTCTGACTATTGATGTTACTTAAGCTTTGCATTCCCATGTGGGACTTTTGGACACGTGAAGAAATTAATGATGATGAAGTGGAGTCAGTAACGGGAACATTTTTTCCTTTTTTCCCTTTCCCCTCTTCCAGGAGAGGAGCAGGAGCTGTGATCCAGACACCAGGCCTTTATGCAAGCTGTTGTGCTGGAGTGTAGGCCATCCTATTCCCACTCCCAAAGCTGCTGCCCCTCCCTGGAATAGTTTCCTGTTGCCCCACATTAAAGCTGGTGCTCAGAGGTCACCTGCAGATATGTATCACCACTTTCTAGCAGGAATATCTGCAGTGAATGGCACAAACAATAACTCAAGAGAGGTTAAAGTAGCCTTCATCTTTCCACTGGGAAATCAGCTGTCCAGAAGCTGGAGAGTGCCTTCCCAGATCATTTCAGCAGGCTACAGGGTGGCCCATCAACCACTGTAATTTTGGGAGGAATGGTTGCACTCCTCGGGAGCCTCCTGTGAGGAAGCAGCAAAGTGGTTCACCCTGGGTAAACACATGGACACACCAGGAACATGGAAGGCCTGTGAGAAGGAGGGTAATTCACAGGAGGAGACAAGCAAAGATGAGTAGGACTGTGTGGGTTGCTAATGTAGGGCTATGATCTCAGGTTTAGGGGCCAAAAAGGGACAATCTCTGGAAGATAATTCTCGGAACACGTCTATGCAGAGCTGGAACTTGCAGAGACTCAAAGGAGCCAATTACTCTGTAAAATAAATACCAACATGGTGTCTAGAATAGGGTATGGATGCAAAAAGTTATCTGCATGCTTCTCTGCATTTCAGCTGCTTAGTGATAGAGAAAAATGTTTGGAAACAGCAGTCTGGGATGTGTTGGAGAAGTAGGTTCTATCCCCAGGTGCATTGAAAGGCAGCAGACTGGCGCTGTGCAGGAACATCACTGCAGGCCTAGCCAGGCTGGCATAACATCAAGTTTTTATAGACTCCTGAAAAGGAAAAAGACTTTTGGTCTTTGGTTGTAACTGCTAGTGAGAATAGCAGATGTATGTTCCAGCACCAGGAGAGTCCTCCTCCAAGAAAAGGGAGAGTTTTCCTGCACAAATCCAGAAAAAAATCCAATTTCTCTGTTTTTTTCCAAGGGCTAAAAACCCAAGGGAGGTCTCTCTCTCAGCAGCTCACAAATCACTTTCCCCTGTGCTGCAGTGGTGGGAGTCCTACGCTGGCCTGAATCCAGTCACGAGGCCCATCACACCAATGGGAAGAGGTGGGGTGAGCAGGCTGGACACTCATCTCTTCAGCTCTGCCCTTCCAGCTCTCCCTGGTTTTATAGCAGTCACTCCCTGTTTTTATTGCGCATTTTTAAACTACATTTCAAGTCCCACCTCAGCTATTAATGCTCTCCCCACTCTCATGTTTTCCTTAAAGAAAAATATCTTCATTGAAGAATGTAACAAAAAAAAAAAAAAAAAAAAAAAAAAAAAAAAAAAAAAGAAGAAGAAATAAACCAGAGTGCCTGAATTACAATACATCCAAAAACCCCATTCCCTTAATCAAACAGTTCCTTTCCTTAAACCTTCCTTATTCCTTCCCCTAACTTTAACCTTGGATTCCACCCAAGGAGATGTTCCTTTTTGTTGCAGGATGTCTAACTTGGGGGTTGAGCGTCTCTCCCTCAAAAGAGAAGGGGAGAATGTGAGTTGAAAATAGGATGGGTGGCCTGATGGTGTCCAAACATAATCAATTATCTCCATTAAATTTTTGAGATTTGGCCTCCACTTCTGTGGGCTGCACCCCGTTTGGGTCTGAGACTCACACGGATGAGGAAGACAAATACAGTAGATAGACTGAAGATGAGCCAACACATTTAAGCCAGCCCTACATATGGACTATCACATCTCTCAGTCTAGGAATGATTGCTCTCCACAGATTTCTGCTAGATTTGCCCAGAGTAAGTGAAAATTCCCAGCCAGTGAGACTTTTCCCTTCTTTCCCTCTGGATTATATTATAACTGTATATCTCTCACTGCCAGGATGTGTTTTCCCATTATTCATAGCCTATTCTTCCCCTTTAGAAGTGGTCCTCATTATACTCTGTGATAAGAATTAATTTTATACTAAACAGTTCTGTTCTTCCCAACACCTAAACCTCACAGAAATGTGTAGACTCTTTGGTCATATGTCCCTATCCCTGCTCTAAGATTTAGTGAAACTGTAAAGTATCTTTGGCCACTTGAACCATGTGCTTTGCTGTTCTGCTTTCATCACTTTGGGCTGTCCCATCTGCATCCAACATCAGGTGAGTCTTGAGGGTAGACAACCAAGAACAGTTTCACACTGCTTTTCCAAAAATGGAAACTGAATCCTCATTTATGAAGAACACGAACTGTTTATTTCAGCCTTGGGAAATCAGAGTAATCTAGATTCCTTCTTCAGCCCAACAGAGAACTGAAGACAGTGCAGCTTTTACTTTAGAGAGACTGGGAGCAGAAATAAATACTCTGTGCTGACAGTTGCAGCCTGATATCTATAACTAAAATATAAATCTGCCCAGTGGCTATCTCATTTGCAGCCTTTGTTTTCCAGGTAGGACCATGAAGTGAGCCTGAAAAGACTCTAGATTTCTCTGCCAAGGCAATCACATAATCACTTTGCTGTCCTTTTGACTAACAGAGAATCCACTTCAACAGTGAAAATGGAGTTTGACCTGTCTTGTGTCTGTGACATGCAATGTCTCTGAATCAGAAACACTTTTAAAATGACCATTATTTGTGTAAAAGGTTGAAGCCTTAGGATTTTTTGCTTCCCTGTGAGGTTAAGTTTTTCTGGTGAATCTAAATTTTAGTTTCATCATTTGCAATGTGATCCTTTGGTAACAGGGATGTTATTTGATCATGCACAGTAATGTAATTACATGGTAATAACCAGTATATGTAATGTTCATACAGCATCTGTTTAAGTACTCTGAAAATCAGGGTTACGAGTGCATGGGATAGACTTGTGAATGGTCATGGCACAGAAAATTAAGGATATATGTTAGCTGTGAGAATGGGATGAAGAACTTCTGCAGGCACTCAAACCGCCCCTCAGAAATATGGATTTCCATCTACCTTCTCTCCTTGTCACTGTGACTGAAGCACAGATAAGTGCAACAGTGAAGTGTGGAGAGGATGAAGGGGATGAAATAACAAAACACTGCCTGCTTTGTTTGCATCTTTCCCTGTCATTGCTGCTGAGCCAGAAGCAGTGTCTTTGTCTGAGATATTCCCTTTCAGAAACCCTCCTGTCTCCAGTATCAGTAAGCAACACGGAGCAGCCTTACTCCCACCTACTCATCATATTGGTGGGGTATTGTAGAGGAAAGAAATGGAATAGGCAAGCACTGAGAGAGTCAATGCACTTCCCAGTCCCTACACCATGTAGTCCTCACCCAGGAGACACCTGATGGAGATGTTCCTAGCTCCACCTTTCCAGATTTTAGCAAGGATGGTGATGGTGATGGTGATGGTGATGGTGATGGTGATGGTGATGGTGATGGTGATGGTGATGGTGATGGTGATGGTGATGGTGATGGTGATGGTGATGGTGATGGTGAGCTTCCCATTTGGCACAAACTTAACACAGGGGCTTCAAAGTCAGCAGGATTTTAGCATTTCTTCCATGACAGTGGCAGGCATATCAGCTCCTCCACTTCCAGTTTTGCTTTTCTGCACTCTTTTCCCTGCCCTCCCTGCTCTGTGTTTCTGTACTCTTAAATACATTTCTTACAGTGTGATCCATAGGAACACAGCATTAGAGGCATTGACAGCTCTCCATTCTCACCAGGGTAAATCTGCTCCAGCAGCAGAGCTGAAGTTGTCCCAAGTCAGGGAAAACAGGGGACAGGTACTACAGGAAGAAGGGATTTTCTGCTTCTTAAACACAGCATGCTATAGAATACAATAGCTGTGTGATTTCTGAAGCAGGTTCCCATTATTGAATTTCCATAGTTTGTACAGCTCCAGGGGCTGTGGCTAATGCTGTGCTCACACCCATATTTTACTAAAACTTCAGCCTGAAAAGCTTCATCATTTCCTTGAAAATGAGTGGTTAGAGGAATTGGCCCCCCTGTGACTATCAGGTTCTGGGCAGCAGGCACTGCTTGCCTCAGCCTCGCCTGGGTAATGGTAACCAGAGACCCAGACGAAAAAAGGGAGCTTGAAACTGCTAATCTAGTTATACTGTCACCTACCAGACCAAGGTTGTGATTAATCACTTACACTCAGCATTTCATTTGTGTTTAACAACACACAGTCTCTCGCCAGCCTACTCTCAGGCACAAAGCGCACTGCTGGTAGCAGTGAAAACACAAAAAGTAAAATGACCTGGAAAAAAACCCAACCAAGCAGAAGAAACACAGCAGCAAACTAACAAATGGATATATTTGCGAGAGTTTAATAAGTTAAATGCAGGAGCTTAACTTTGCAATAGTGCAAGCCTGAAGCAAAACGGTTTATTTGGTATTTATAGGTTTTTTGGGTAGGTTTGTTTTTTTTTTTTTGCAAAACAAGTTTCTTTGAAACCATAGCAACTAGAGTTAGAGTGAAGATTTGGAATGATGATGGAATCGTTCATGAGTGAAAAAATCCAAATAATCTCTGGTCTGGGTTGGTGGAATGTAAGATTAATGCTAGATAGAGAGAAATAATTTAAAAATGTTTTAGGTAATTTAATCACCCTGAACCCTGTGAAAGGTAGACATTTAATTTCTTTTTCCCCAGAATATTACATGCTTGATTTTTAAACAATTTCTCTGCTAACTTTCTGATGGGGATATTTTGTGCATAAATATCCAAGTTTATTACTCGTCTTTTACAAGAGACGATACATAAGCAGATTTCACCGAGACACCACAACAGTCTATTTCTAACAGAGCCACATGTATCTCAGAAAAAAATATGCATTTTTTCTGGAAGATCTTTCTATTGCATTCCTGTCCTCAAATGCATTTCAGAGAAGTCAGTTCAGGAAAGTAGAATCAGTTACAACTTACCTTCACGGATGAGTAGATGACATCTGATTTTTCAGGGAAAGCAATGTGCTCTGTTTGTGTAGTGTAAGAGTTGTAGATTCAAGCCAGGATGTAATTTTTGATGATTCAAAATCCCTTAAAACAAATTTAAATGTTGAGATGACAAAAAAAGGTATTTTGTGAAAACCTATCTGAGGCTTGATGCTCTTACAGAGTTTCCTAACTGTCTGTCTCAGCTGAACAAGCTCCCGCTCCTTTCCTTGGCCACCTGCCAACTTTTCTAATTTAAAGCAACTGTGAGCTTGCTGTAAAACTCTTGCTGGAAGGAACTTATTTTATGTTGTGGAGCAAGGAGCAAACCTGTGCTCCAGACCAATGTGGTATGACAGAGTCCTAGCAGAAATGGAGACATAGCCTCCCCGAGGTAATCTTATATCATCTTTGGGAATCATCATAGGCTAAGCTGTCTCCTTCTTGGTAAAAGCACAGGGAAGAGGGAAAAAAAAAACAAACAACCAAGCTGCTTTTGGCATGTGGTCCCCTCAGCATGGGATTTGGAGGAGCAGCATCTGCCTCAAAATGCAGGAAGAAGTGACAAATACATGAAGTGCTCAGAGCTCCCAAAGGAACCTTGTCCCCACATTGGCCACAAGTCACCAGTCCTTGGTTTTGGGGCTTTGGGCACAGGTCCAGGGGCTCTCTCCAGGGCTTCCCCCACAGTGTAAAGAAGGATGCCCCTGTCCCAGGGTGCCTGGGACACCCAAGCTGAGGGTCATGGCCAAGCACAACCACAAATTTTGTGGGTTTGAAGAGTTTCAAACTTTGCATAGTTTCAAAATACCCTCCTGGCAAAGAGCCTACCTGCTGAGACACTGTCAATAATAGAGGCAAACACTTGAGTGATAGAGACTTGAATTAGAAGCATGGTTTTCAAAGGCATCCACTTACTGGGCTTGGCTCTGCTTTGCTCAAATTAAGACAGTGAAGAATGTAAAGTGTTGTGCATATAGGAGAGCTGTCTATGCCCATGTCGAATTCTTCCTCTTTGTAAGGAATTTATTGCAACCAGTTATGGTTGACACACATGGTGTGCATTTATGAACTTACAGAAAAGACCCCTTTTGCAAGTAGGAGTTTTCTCTGCAGAGCAGCTAAAAGTAAGCAAACAAATAAACAAATGATAAAATATTGTGATTTGGGAAATTTCAGTCTCCGAGTTTCTCCATGGGTACCATAACAAACTTCTGTTTAAGAAATGAGGGTCCTGAAGAGCGTACTTTATGCTGTGCTCCAAATCTTCCAGCACCTTCGGAAATGCATCCAACTGAGCTGCTGATGCTATGGTGACACGAGGCTTATTGTGGTTATTAGTAAGGGAGTTTAGTTTTGTAAGCCATATTTTCTTGTAAAACTGATGAAAGTAAAGATGGAAACACTAGACTGAAATTTTCAAAGGTGTTTTATGCCACTAAAAGAGGAAATAAATCTTCAGTGAAAAATTAAGTCAATGTTGGAATGCCACATGTGGCATAGCTAAGAAAGACCTTCTTTGTTTGAATGTCCAATTTCCATGGCACAGAAAAGTATTTTTTATTTTAAATATACAATTAAAAAAACAGAGCCCTGTACATTCAAAAATGTAGATAAAATACTGCCCAGTTCTGAGATAAAGGGTTTAAGGAAAACCAACCCTTTTTTTTCCTTTCTTCTAAGGATTTTCATTCCAGTGCTAAATGGTAATAACCAGGATATAAAAAACTCTGTTACAAAATCATATGGTACTGTGAAAACTTCAACATATCATTTTACAAGTCTCACTTTTCCCCCAAAGTATTTTTATTTTGCTCTATGGATCTGCTGGTGAACTTAGTTACTGGTGAGCAATAGTGAAAGTAGAAATAATATCCTATTGTGTCACATCAATATCCCTGTTTTGTATCTTAATTTTCACTTAGTGATCATGCATTAAGCATGTCTTTTTAGGTACTGGCACCTGTGGAAACTTGGCCCAGCATCCTTGTGGGAAACAAACAGAAGTTTTAAAGATTACACAGAAGTTTTAAAAATTACCCAAAGATTATTGTCCTCATTCCCTCAACTGATCTCTTTCTGATTCTGTTTAGGGATGCATGAGATGGTTCTTAGTCTTCCTGATGAGTCTTTCTGGGGGAAGCAAAAGATGTTGCCCACCACATTAAAAAAAAACACCAAAAAACCCCCCATGTTTTCTAATGGTCTGAGGAGAATTCTGGTGGGAATTATGAACTTGAGCTTTGCCACTGATTCATACCTAGATCTGGGCTGGGAATCTTTGTCAATGACATTTATTTACTTGCCTCATAGGAATGTGACTAAAGCTGAATAGCCACTGGTGAAGTAGTAAATAAGATTACTCACACTGATTTTATAGCAGCAATAATTAAAATCAAACATTTATTTTAAGGTGTTAACATTTTATGCCCATTAAGACTACCTGAATAGTTTTCTGTGGTCCACAACACCAAGTTAAAGAACCAGCTGGAAGTTCCACTCTTAGGTTATAGGGAAGGAGGCTTAAGGGGGAAGATGCAGTTAAAGCTTTGTCAGAGGGGCAGGGATGTGAGCTCTAACATAGCAAAAGTCTTAAAAGGGAGAAGCTGAATCCATTTCACTTGCTTACCAGACTTTCCAGACTAGAAGAAGGAGACAATGATAAAAGTGAAGGAGAAATTGCTAAGTGCTCTGCAAGCCCTGAGGATTAAGTGTTCAACAGAAAACACAGGTTCAATTCTTTTGGAAGAAAGGTTTTATTTTTATAGGGTTGTTCACTGGTGGTTGTGATAGGCTCATTTTTAATCCCTCTAAATTTACAATTCTTGACAACTATTTCACATTTTAGCACTTCACCAGAACACTGATTTTCTTGCTTTTGGCTTTGTCTAGACACAGCTGAGGTAGGATTGAAGTTCCTGCTGCAGCAGCTGAACCAGGAACGATAACTTGGCATTTATGTCCTCACAGGTACAATGGAGTCACCAACAGAGAGGTTAGGAAAAAAGGAATCATTCATCTCAGGTAAACTTCAATGGGAAAGAAAAATCCTCTTGGCTCATCTGTGGGTGCAAGTCTTCATATGGTCCTGTGTGTGTGGACATTTGTTGCATAACAGATTGTTGCATCTTGAAGACAAAACACATGATGTTTGTAAGAGTTGCATGAGATTACATGTGCTCTAAGGAATATAGTTGTCACACCCTTGACAAATTGTGGTCCTTAATCCTCTCATGTGGCAAGCAGCTGATAATTTTTCCTGGTTACATCTTTAAGTCCCTTCTCTGAACAAAATGTTTTAAGATACAGCAGGTTTTAATATGTATAATGGATGTTTCCAACACAAGTATTTGAACCAACAATCAAACAAAATCCTTCATCTCTGAACCACTAAGAAGTTGTTTTGTTGGCAGGAAGGAGTTATGATTTTGTGGCATTAAAAAGAGAAATATCCTTCACTGCTGGGATTTGGGATTTTTCCTGTGCTATGCCTGCATGCATTCATGCCCATGCAGTGCTCAGTTTGACACGTGGGTAAAGGCTCAGGATTCATTTTGCCCCAGTGCTGAGACAATGAGCAAGTATAAATGGCACAGTGCACTCTAGGAGGTCACAGAGCTGCTAAAACCCAGAAGCCTAGTTGTCCCCTCGTACAGAAGACTGGCTTCATCCAGGGAAACAAAAATATGTCATTGTCCAGTGGCCCCAAATGAGATTGGTTGTCACATAGAAATAAGATGTCAAAACACTTCTGGAAGTTTTTGCTTTGTTTGATGGGTGATCATTGGGGTGTTTTTTAAAATTGTTTTTGTTTGTTCCTTTCAGTTTGGTTTGAGTTTTTTTTTGGTCACTAGCTCCCAGCTTTTACGGCTCCATGGAAGAGGAAGTGCAGGGAGAGCTTCTTTTAAGGGGTACTCCTTTCATGATGAATCCCGACCCATTTTAAGGTGTGCTGCTTTTGGATTAATGAGAAGCTCAGTATGGCCTGGCAATGTGCCTTTGCAGCCCAGAAATCAGCATGACCAGCAGGTCAAGGGCAGGGATTCTGTCCCTCTCTCTGCTCTGCTCTTGTGAAACCCCAGCTGGAGCTTTGCATCCAGCTCCAGGCCCACGACATACAAAGGAGGTGGACCTGCTGGAATCCAGAGGAGGCCACAGCTGATCAGAGGGACGGAGCATCTCTACTATGAAGGCAGGCTGAGTGAGTTGAGGTTGTTCAGTCTGTAGAAGAGTCCAGGGAAACCCTATAGCACCTTCCAGTGCCTAAAGAGGCCTACAAGAGAGCTGGAGAGGGACTTCCTACAAGATAGGTTGTGATAAGACAAGGGAGAATGGCTTTAAACTGACAGAGAGTAGGCTTAGATATGAAGTGAGAAATTCTTTACTGGAAGGGTGTTGGGGCACTGGCACAGGTTGCCCAGAGAAACTGGAGGTGTTTAAGGCCAGGCTGGATGGGGCTCTGAGCAATCTGGTCTAGTGGGTGCTATCCCTGCCCATGGCAGGGGACTTGAATTAGATGACCTTTAAAGTCCCTTCCAAACCAGACCGTTCTGTGAGTCTATGATTCCCAGTTGGTGCATCCGTCTGGAGATGCTTACCCAGTGAATAGCTGAAGGATGGGGACAGACCCATGGGAACAGCTCATGTCCAAATGACACGGGGTGCTGGGGCTGCACACTTCAGGGAGGCAGCTAAGTACTAATGGATTAACTACACATGTATTTTTTTACCTATGTGAGATGCAAAGTGCATTTCCAACAGGGCCCATAATTTTTCAAAAAAGTATAATTTATTCTAAGTCTATATTTGCTAGAAAACACAGTCCAAATCTCATTTACCCAGTGAGATTACCTACCTAAAGATACCCCTGCTCTGCACCTCCACTCAAACATTAGTCACCAACGTAAAGCCAGCATGCTGGGTTTAAATCTTATCTGCTTGGAACAGCTTGGAACAACTCTGGTATACTTACTGTTTTGAAATCAAATGTTGTTTGTGGGAAGCAGTACAGCATCATTAAATTTCCCACTCTCCAGTGAGTCAGATCATCCCAGTGTTAGGGCTTAGAGTCTTAATGGGGCAGAGCATTACAGCTCCATTGCCTCCACTACCCATTTGCAATTAAAATTGTAGTTGGAGTTTCACTTCACATGGCTACACCTCCACATGATGAGCATTTTTCCACCCCATCTCCCCTCCTCTTTGCCTTCAACCACTCTTTTCCAGCAGGAGCCTTAAATACCAGAGCCCAGACTTGCAAAGGTGTTTTGACACCTCAGTCCATCACTGAAACCCAGTGAGATTTATAGGGCTCCTGAAATGAGTGGGGGCTATTGTAAGCTGACCATACCTGCAAAAGCCAATGCTTTGTATAGATCTTCTCATTAATTTTCTGTCCCTCAGTTTGTTTTCCCAAACCAGAGAGAGTGGCTTTTGTATTGAATGCAGATCCAAGTGTTTCTTCTCCCACAGCTGGACATGTGTCTTTCTCAGAAAGTACCAGGATAATGTCATTGGGCACAGGTTCTTCCAGAAAGTTACAAGGTCTGCCTCCACATTACTTGAGTGGGAATTTTGGATCTCACATGGGCTGAGGTGAAGGTCCTTCACAAGATTAGAGATGTTTCATTAAATACCCAGGGTTATATTTCTCTCAAATCCCCACAAACTGTTCAAGATAGAAATAGAAATAAACTACACATCTGTCATTCATGTCCCATTCAGAACAGTATTATTGTCTTTATCTCATATGTCGTTGTACAGATGTACCCTCCAGAGCCACCACAGCTTCCTCTGCATGAGGTCTCCACTTATCATTCTCCTTTATTTTGGTAAATAAAGAGGGAATAAGCTGCCAGTTTATCTTCTACTCATGTTAGCTAGATGGAATGGAAACATGCTTGGTATTCAAGATAGTGCAGCAATAATGGCTTGTATTTATTTCTCTCTTGCCAAGTGCAGTAGAGCAGCAACTAAAGATAAGCCTGAAAGAAACCCATTAAAAATTAGCACACACAGTGATTTGGGAGGATTTGGCAAGCAAACACTTCCTCTGATCATTCTGAGCTTTCCCTTCCCCAGTGCACTGAGTTTGTCCAGGTGAGAAGGCAGGTTCAGCTGGCCCTGGGTTGCCATTACCAGGGTTCTCATCCGTGCTCTGCTGACACCAGTGGGGTTCCCACAGCCCTGCTGCTACTGGCATGCCATGGGCAGGAATCCCCCAGTACCACCCAGCAAAACATTTAATCTCAGGCTTTAATTCAGTTATTGCAGTGTAGAGCTGTTGGCATTGGAGACCACAGAGACAGACCATGGCAGCCCTCCTGTGCTCCTTTTGCTTAGCTGTGTCCATTGCCCAGAAACTCAGGGTACATACAGAGGTCATGTTTCTACAAGGTTCTCATTTAAAACCCTTACAGAGAAGAAAGCTGTAACCATACACAAAAGTTAACATCTCTCTGCTTGCACACATCAGTCTTAATTTACTTTAAATGTTGACACAAATCTATTCATCATTGCAAATGTAAACTTTTTAGTTTTGTTCTCTTCTACTTCAACAGGATAGATCATGAAAGAGTTTTATCCTGTTTTGTACTCCACAGTGCTATGCATGGTGGTCTTCAGGTCATAAAGAAAACATTACCATCTTGGACTACTTATGGTTACCTTATTTTGTTTGTTCTAGGAGAATCTTATCTGACTCACTGTGCTTGGGCTATCTGGAAGCAGTCTACAGTGTGCTTGCTGAGTGCTTTGACCTTTTCATATTCTGGAGCTGATTGGTTTGGCCATCCATCTTCTTCACTTGTTGAAACCCTCACTTAGCAAAGAAAGGCCAACAGCCAAGTCTGTGTGAAAAATATGGTGCAAAAGGAATCAATTAAGAACAGAGCATATTTCATTGTATTTCCCATAGACACTGACGATTATGTAAAATTTGAAAAGTTGGCAAAGGTGCCTGGGGTTCTCAATTGCTGACAAATTATGATGATATTACAATATTTTGATAAATATTTTTTGGGAAAATTATAATCTTATGTGATGCCATCACCCCTGTACAAAGCAGTTAATATTCCTGTTTCTCACAGTGATCTAACTTCTACTGTTGGTCTCTAAGTTTCTTTCTAACTATCTTGCCAATTCCTTTAATTTAACACAGCTAAAACCAAACTCCATATTTTCCTTGTCTCTAACCTATCATTTCCCCTCCTCTAACTTATCTTTTTTTCCAGGAATATGAATAGGGAAAAGAGATAGAAATAAACAAGCTGATACAGAGTTAGGAATTTAATAACAGCTGTCAGGAAAGGTTCTGCAGAGTATGCCCACTCTGCTGTGCCATGTACTTGTTCAGATTTCCATGTTTCCAGCTCCAAACTCCTAAACAAATGCAGGGGTCAGTCCTATGTTTATTTTAACACCAACATTGCTAGTGCTAGGTACCAAAGCAGCCCCAGAAGCACAAGTGGGAATGAAGATGCCTTTTCCCAACAAGGACCCTGAGCACAGGGCTAAAAAGCAAACAAAGCTTCCATTCACTCAGTGACCCTTGGATCCACAACTTCTCCACTGCAGCATGACACAGATGGGTAGAGAGTGTCCTTTGGGCATAGCCTGATGGTCAGGCTCCCTCCTGAGCAGTAAGGGGTGTAGATTTGAACTCCCTCATGCTCACCTGTATAGAAAAACTCCCCTGGACAATAAAAAAGGCATCAAGTCCATGCATGTGAAGGATGCATCGATTCTAATAATATTTTACAATGAGAGAGTCCTTCAGAAGTCAAGGACGTGCAGAGAATGTCAACCTCTCCAACCTCTCAAAAATGGGGTTTATGAAAGTGTTTCAAACTGTACTGGCCTTGAGCATATGTGAAAAAACTTACTGTAGAAGAAATTCAAACACCAAAAAAGTGAATTTTTAAGTGTATGTGCAAAACAATTTATGCTGAAATGTTGGCAAACATATCCAGATAGAAATACAGCTTTTAGATGAGTCTCAGCACAGTTACCCAGTCTCAAAACTCATGATTAAATTCTAGCACTTAGTCACTACAGAAAAAAAGAATTGGATAAGAAATGCATGCATACCTCCAAGAAGGTCAGGAATTGTACCAAATTAATGAACTGTGTAACCAGGAAGACAAAAGCATTTTAAAAAAATGCACATTTACTTTGTTTGCTGAGAGTGGTTTGTATGAATGGTAAAACTGAAAAAGTCTCCTACCTGAAGAGGGACAGCTTTTCTTCATAATTCAGAAAACATCCTGCCTTCCAAGCCCTCCACTGTGTCCCTTGATCCATGAACCTCCCAGGCAGAAAGGGCAGCTGCCAAATGCAGCTCAGGGCTCATGCCATGAGACAGACTTTAGAGCTATCTTCAGAACCCGGCAAATATCAGCCTTGCACACGAGGCACCATATGGCTCTCCCTGACTGCACATACAGCTGCCTTGGGTTTGGAGAAAGCATTATCTGACACCCTCCTGCAAATGATTCAAGGTTACTCCAGGATAAAATGGCAATTGCTCAGGAGAACTGAGCACTACATATGGATACACATGTATATTCATTTCTGCTGTTCCTTCTCTGGCTGGCTGATAGGCTATCCTTCTGGCTGCAAAACTGCTATCAGAGGGTGGCATTTCTTTTTTAAATGCTCTTTAATTTAATGGAAAGAGGATTCTTTTAATTTTTAATTGACATCTTCCCCCAAAGCTTAGAGAAAACTATTGCAGAAAGGTTGAGGGTTCATTAATTACAGGTGGCCCCATTGTGCAGCAGTGGAGCAGGATGCAGCCTGTGCTACCAGCAGACACTTAACTAAAAGGATTCAGCATTAAAAATCATTTATGCTCTGCCTCTTTGGAAAGTCTGGAAAGATCTGTGCCATTAAACTTCTGTTCATAAAACTTTATTGTCTACAGATACCTTTCCAAGTGAGTAGACTGCTGGCTCTACGCATTTCCTGACCTATACAAGTTCTCTGACACTAATGGTTACAAAATATAGCCAGTAACTTTCCATTATAAAACTTCCAAACAAACAAATCACTGCTGTCACAATTAGCATGGCTACTTAAAGCTGCTGAGGTAGCATAACAGCAGTGACCAGAATGAGCAATTTATCTTAAAAAACTGCAACATTTATTTTTGGTTAGCAGAAAAATCTGTCTGTCATGCTTCAGAGATGTATCAGAAAGATCAGAAATTTAAGTTTGCAACTTCAACAGGCACAGCTGAAGCTTTTAATGCTTATCTTACATTCTCAAGGTGTGCAGCCAAGGTGGAGACTTACTGCTACCTTCGTGCAACTGAGTATAATTATTAACAGAAGACTGGGAATCAGGTCATGATGGGCCATGCACATATGCAGATACACAGGCATTGGGGAACCAGCTGTCACTGGGTACAATCCAAAATTACAGACTGACCTTATCTGGCAGCTCTCTGCTGCCAAAACAGAGTGTCTTCCCCTGAGCACCCTGTCCTGCTCAGCTGTGTGCTCCTGCTGCTGGTCCTCCCACTTGCTGGACACCTCCTGGTGGGAGCCCATTACCCTGCCAGCCCAGCATGAAGTTAGATCTTTCACCTGCCTGATTAATAAGCTGAAAGGGTCCCTGGAAGACTAAGAGTACATCAAAGGTGGTGAAAAGGGCTGTGACAGAGCAGGGATGGAGTGACCCCCTTCAGCAGGATGCTCTAGGGACCCACTCACCCATGTCAGGCAGCAGGTTAGACCAGGGTGGCTGCATATGTTGCCACCCCGTGGCATCACCACCCTCTCCTCTGCAGGCTGCCCAGCCCAGAGCAAATGATAGTGGCCTATGCTGGGTTGTACAAGACACTGCAGTTCATGTTTCAGTCCAGTTCAGGTCCAGTTTTCAGGAATGTGGCTGGAGGCAGTGATACTGCAACCACTTGCTGACACAGGGAGTGCTCAGACTTGTCCAGGTAATGGGGTTTGATTTCGGTTTGAAGGATATATTTCATTAAATTAAAGAAACAGAGACTAGAATCTACTAGTCTCCATTCTAGGTTTTTACTGAAGTGCCTCAGGCAGAAGATACTTCAACCTTACAGCCACCTCCCATGATTCTGTGGCTCAGCATCCCTCTCTGTGGGAGAGACGGAGGCTGCCCAGCCTGGCTGCTGGAGCACTGAGCTGGGAGAAAGGTCTTGGGAACTCTGCTGCTTCCTACCCACTGCTCTCACAGCAAAGCTTGGTGCTTGGGGAAAGCAAGGCATGGTGCAGATGGGGAGAAGGTGCTGAAGCAGCCATGGGGAGCAGCCCAAAACTGGCTGGTGGAGTGATGTGGTTAAGCCAGGCCAAGGGAGCAACAGTCCATAGGTGTGGTCAAATGGTGTTTATGGAAAAAGGAGCAGGAAGGGGAGCAGAGGAGTGCTAATGCTTTCCTTGCTGCTGCCAGGAACAAGGGCCTCTGCAGCTTCACTGCCCAGGGATGGGACACTGCCAGAGGCTGAGTCCTCCCCCCTCTGTCCTTACCCAGCCCCTCAGCTGAGCCTTCACCGCTTGGAAAAGAAGGTACAAATGTAATATGAAGAGCAGCAAGCGATTTGGAAAATCAAGGAACACAGCAGAAGTTGGAGAGGTAACAAGTCCAGAAAGCTGCAAAGACCATCACAGCCATGCCCTGTTCCCATCTACAGCTGGGGATGTTTAACTACCTCACTGCAGCAAAGAGAAGAACATGCATCATTAGATTAAAACCTTGACCGTGTTTGGATATGCAAGTCTTATGTACCCTTATTTTTTTATCTTTGTGCATCTATTTTTCCTAACCCATTGCTAATTCAGACCATCTATAGTGAACAAACAGATCAGTATTCTGGAATGTGTTTTTTATTACCGTCTTGTTTCTTACTAATGATGAAAAATGAGGATATCCTTTTTGTGTCCCAAGTGACCTGTTTTCTACAGGGCTTCTATTTTAAAAGTTTCCAAATATTTTTTTCCTTGTTCCAAAATGTCCCTATTCTCCACCCCTTATATTTTCTGGACATGACTTTAACTCCACAGCAACTAATTTGGCTGTGAATATATTATCCTCACAGACATGAGAAACCTCTAATTTCCACAGTGTGGTTTTCCAAAGTTTCTTGAAGTTTCCTAAGTGACTCCAGCCAAACAACCCAAGAGTATTAGCGCTGCAAAGCAAAAGAATTACATCATTAGGAATTGCTAAGAAATCATGGACTTGATCTCTTTTTGCAGTAATGTGTCTTTGTGCCTCTTTGTGGCATTTAAAAGGGCTCATTAAGGGTTGCTCTGCTAGCGCAGAAGTACCTGAGTGGACTCACACATAACAGGCTCATCTTTGAAAGACACAATTACTTTGGCTCCCAAATGGCCCCGAATGCAGAGAGAACGACCGTGATTTTAATGGCCATTCTTTGACACCCTCTCTGCCACTAAAAGCCTGTCCTTCCAGAGAGAACGGAACACCTGAAAACTGGAACGACTTCTGCAGGGTATTTTTGCTATTTTTAGCAGATCTTTTAAACAGCAACCCCCACCTGGACAGGATGCTACCCTGCCCTTGTCTAGCTGCTGGTGAAGCCAGCAGGGAGAATCCCACCGGCATCAGGGACACTGAGCTGGGATGGAGGGAGGGAAGGAGGGAGAAGGGAGGAGGGAGGAGGAGGCAGGAGGGCATCCCACACAGGTGTGCCCCTCCCTGGGCTTGCTCGGCCATCCAGAGCTGGCACCACAGCATGTGGCACCAAAGCCAGAGGCCACCACGCTGAGGGACAGGCTACTCCCATCCCCAGGTGCCCTCCTGATGCCAGTGTTCCGTGCAAGGAGAATCAGTAACTTATAGATGGGTTGAGATGTCAAATGAGGTTGAACAGCACTTGAAAGGAAAAGGGGTTTTTCCCCCCATAAATTCTTGGTTAAAAGTAGTATTTTTCCCCTCCAACACAACACAAGGGCTCAGTGCACCAAGGAACTCTACACATATTCTGTAGAAAGGGAGCGTGGCTTGACCTTCCCACTTGTACACCAGCACATACACAAAGAGGTAATTCTCTTTCTGACCACTTCCCTCTATTTTCTACATAAGCTGAACTGTTCTTCCCATCTCTGTGCTAGAATTTATGTGTGTGTAGTTTTAACCCACGGACAAGGAATCTGCTATTTTCAAACATCCTTGCTTGACTCTTTTCAGTATGGGGTTAAAAAGTCTAGATAAATGGTTTTGCAGCTCATGGATTGTTTTGATTTAGCTGCCAATTGGGAGAAAATTTTGGCTAAGCTGCTTTCAAACACTCCATTTGTTTTTCTCTCTTTTTTCTTTTTTTAAGCAAAAGCATAATTAAAAATGGAGGAGAATGGAAGAGCTGCTTTGAGTTGTAGGGAAATATTAATTTTTGAATACTGATATTAAAAGGCAATTAAACAAAAAAATGTGACTGTCATGAAGTGTGGGAGACAATTCATTTCTCTGCCTCAGAAAATCTGAATGCATCCCTCCCTCCAGGAAAATATCCTGATGTTCAGCTGTGATAATATTCTTGGGTGGATCCTCTGAGTCTTGCTGACATAAATTCAGTTTTACAGACTAGGTAATGAGATTATTTTATCATTGAGAGGGTGAGGACACTCCCCAGTGGAGGGGAAGGCCTCCAGATCCCAATTTCCCCATGATTCAAAGAAAATCTCAGTATGAGTTCACAAATTCACATCTGCTGCTTCTAAATTATTTTATTTTAAGAGTAAGTTATTTGTTCCCTTCCCCCCTCCTCAAAGAAAAGGCATAGGAAATAAAATAGCCTACTTATTAGCTGTACTCCAGAAAATCCATCTTAGTGTATTCGCTACTTTTAAACTTCTAGGAAAAGAGAGGGAAAAAAAAAAAAAAGAAAAAAAAAAAGAAAGCAAGAAAGCAAGGAAAAAAAAAAAAAAAAAAAAAAAAAGCAAAAGCAACATTTGCTATTGATGCAATCCCAGTTGGATTCCATGGTGAGAAATGATGGAATCACTGCCCCCAAGTCACTCATTGGGGTGGGTAGGTGGGTGTCTGCTGCTGAGCCGTGGGGAAAAGCCCCTCTGCAGCAGATGTGCTGCATCAGGGAAGGTCTGGGCTGCTGTGCTCGGGCAGGGCAGTGCGGAGATGGGAATTTGTGGGGATGCAGGGATGTGAGGAGGTGATAGGCTCCTTCCTGACGTAGAAAATCCTCACAATTCCACAGTCCACAGATACACCTGCCCTGTGTGCCTGAGATTGAGTCTGGTTCCCCCTGCAGCCTCAGTCCCCACAACAGCCATCCAACCAGCTTTTCCTGGGAATGAACTAAACCCAATCCCAATAGGAAAAACAAAGAAACAAAGAAAGAAACAACCCCAGCAGAAACCTGGCTGTGCTCGTTGCGGGTGGTGTGTGCCCAGCCGGGCAGGGTTAGGAGCGTTCCCTGTCCTGGAGGCAGCGCAGTTTCCCGGGCGGGCTGCGGGCACAGCCGCGCTCCCTGCGCGCTCCGCTCGCTGCCCAGACCCACGGAGATGCCTGCCAAGGGTTAAATTGTAAAGTCCTGCCCCGTTCCCGTGCAGGGGGAGCAAGGCAAATCACAGGGAGCACTTTTCCCCTAAGACAAGTCCGAGGACCTTCCACGCCCGGAGGCGAGTTGCGCAGCCCCAGCGAGCCCCGGGCTCTCTCGTTTTCTGCCTCTGATTGCCCTCTGGTGGCACTTGTGAAAATGCCATCACGGCTGTCCCTGGGACCTCCGCTCAGCCCCCCTTGCTTCAGTTCTCGGGCTCTTCTTTCACAGTGTGCCGCCAAAGTGTTTCCCTGCCAGCTCAGACTGGTGATGCTAAAACATCATTGCTTGGTTACCGAGCTCTTCTAAAAGCTCCTCCTTCATCAGCAGGGATTTTGGTACTGAGGTTTCACCCTCCTGACCTGCTCAGGGTGGACACTCCTGCAAAGACACTGAATTGTGGCAGGTCAGAATGTGCCTTTCTTGGTTTAGCACACCCTAAAGGCACTCTTTGAGCAGCATGCTCACAGCCCCACAGTGGGCCGGCTTCAACATTCACCCCAATAGTCCAATTTCATATTCCTGCCCAAGAAAGGTTTACAGGTTTTTTGCTGAAGCCAAGACATCAGTGAATAGTTTTCTCCAGCACATCAGTGAAAATGGATGGTGCTGATCTGCCCTAAAACAAGTTTAGCATTACAGCTTCCTGGGGTAACTTTTGTGCATTTGGAAGGTCCAAGACTCAGAGTCAGCTCCACCAAAAAAAGAAGCAAGCATCTTTTATTGGGAGTATAACTTAAAGCTTGGAGATCTTTCATACAGAATAAAAGAATGAACCCTCCTCACCTACAAACCATCTAATTTTGGAAAACATCCACTTTTTCAGTAAACTTGACTGAGTATGGGGAATATCCCTCCAAAAGCAGACTGTCCACACAGGAGGCATGAGGGTTTGCTGCAGGAGGGAAGGATGCCCTGTCAGGATGGGGGTGCAGACCCACCGTGTGGGACAGCAGTGCCTGGCTGTGAGAGAGGATGCCCAGAGCCTCCCAGTGCCACAGCCTCCCTCCATGGCAAAAGGAGCATGAGCTCGTCGGTCTCCTCTTCCAAAAGGTTTCTTGGCTGTCAAATATTTACCTCACCAGTTGTCCCCATGTCTGGGCCAGCTGAACTCTGAGTGCAGTGTGGCCTTCCCTCCCTCTGTGCACTGCTTGCCCCTGCTGGAGAGGCTGCAAAGCCCACAGCAAGTCATTTTGATGAGACTTTGGTGCTACAGCAAAGGAAACTTTAGTGCTAACTGTGCTAAAGATCATGAAAAGCAGTGACCCAAGCAAACCAGTTGGCACGGGGTCCTTTCTTTTCTGCAGCTGGCAGCCAAACTACCTTGATGCACCAACACTATCTTCCCCTTTCATGGCTGAGTGGCAGACCTGGTCTGTAAATAAGACAAGAGAGCATAAAAAGGATGATTTACATCTGGATTGCCACTCTGAACCACTGAATCCAGCTGTTCCCAAAATCAGAGAAGCTCTTTCACAGAGGTTTAAAAAGAATTGTTGCAGGCTCTGAATGGGAATTCAGAACTAACAACAAACTGACACAAAAGGTAACAAACTCAAAAGAAAAGCTGAACTCAGATCTGAACCCTGCTTCATGCCAGGACAGAGCAAAGCCAAGCTGGCATTTCAGAGTCTCCTGCTGTTGGCAAAACCTTTTCCCCTTCAGGCCTTAAGGAGTGCCTCAGGTCAGAGTGAGAAAAGTACATTAATGTGCCGTTCTGATGGGAAACCTTCAGCCCCCGGAGCTGTGCAAAGGAGAAAGAAAGGACCAGGAGCTCACAAATGCCTGCAAGGATCAAGAGGGATCTGCTGGGCTGGGAGAAGGAAGCACGTCAGAATTGCAGAGGAAGGAAAAGAGACATCTTAAAAAGGATTTAATGTGCAGAGAAGGCAGCAGAGCTAAACGCAGGCACTGAATCCTCTGATGCGGTAAGAAACAGGAAAGTAAATCCATCCATGGTCCTTAACATTGCAAACTAGTCTGGTAAATTAATTCCTCATTATGGAAATGGATATGACAACAGAATGAGCTTTGACTAATAAAAAAAGATAAAGAACTGCTCTTAGCAACATCGCTGAAGTGGCTGAAGGATGGTTCTTAGCATGCCCTTGGATGCTCAGACACTGGCAGGCCATATCACTGTGCCTTGAATGCGGGTGAAGGGACAAGGCCTTTGTCTTTTGGGCATCTGCCTGGGGATTTGATTGTGGTTTGATCTGATGAACCACATGGCCAGATTTGAAGTGTGGAACTAAGAAATTTTACACAGCATCATGTAGAAGATGCCTTTTTGTAAAATAAAGTGAGGGTTTTTTTTGGTTTGTTTTGGGGTTTTGTGTGTGTGTTTTTGTTTGTTTGCTTGGTTTGCTTGGTTTGGTTTTCTGTTTTCTTTTTCTTTTTTTCCTTTTTTTTTTTTGTTTTTGTTTTTGGTTTTGTTTTGCTTTTGGGGGGGGCTGGGGTGTGTTTTCTTGTGTTTTTTGTTTTAGTTTTTTTTTCCAAAGCTCTTGCATTCAAAGGGATACATTCCTCTCTCACTTTGTTAAACTTTTTAAAACTAGGAACTAAGAGGCTAATCCTCCATGATATTTTCAATAGCAGCTGCATGACACACCTCTGTCCTGCTGCTAAAGGCTAAGATGTAATTTGGCTTGTTGTTTCACTCCAAGAATGGACTTACTGTTTCACATTTATTTTTAAATATTTCACTTTGAGCTTTTGAATGTTCCACTATTTATTTTTGGATCTACAGTTATATATACAGGGAATCCAGTACCTGTTCAATCACCTGCCAGCACCTGAAAAATCTGAGTGAGGTCAAATAGACGTTTTACTTCAGCAATATCAAGCTCCCAGAACTCTGTTACAGTTTCTTCTTACAAAAATTTGAATTATTAACATAATACAGAAAATCCAATCATCAACTTATTTTTGGAAGTGGAATTACATCTGATTACTGAAAAAAGCACAACAATTTGGCCTCAAGATACATAATTTAACAAATCAAATCTCCAAATGCAGAACAAGAATGTTATCTGCCTTCTGGGATGAAAGTAGTGAGATGGAAGAAGCAATATGGTTATCAGTTTACTGCCCACTTGCAATAACTGAAATGCCATTTTTAAACTAAAAAATGCTGGTGTTGTGAGGCAGCACTTTCCTCACACTGTAAATGGAGTGAATTAGGTGCTGCTGAGGTTATTTCCATAAAGACCTAGCTTGTGGGCAGGCTCAAGGAGTGGGGACACACAAAGGCTTGGGGAGGGAAGCTGGGATGGGGCTGCAGAGGAAGGAGACAGGAAACAGATGCAGAGGAGATGTGTTTCCACTGGTGTGCAGGAGAAAGCAGCCACACCAGGCTGATGTGCCCATCACAGCACCCAAACACTTAATGGCCATGAATTTATTTTTCTCAGGACATCTCCTGTGGGAGCACAGTGCTGCTATCCTGTACTCCATTATTTTACAAACGAGCAGCAGAGGGAAGAAGTTTCCCCTGCAGGGTCAGTCTGCTCCCCACTGCTCCCCCCATGGCCCCTTCAGTGCTGGGGAAAGGCTGGTGTGTGTCCTACCCCCCCTGGGAGGAGCACAGGCAAGTGAGGGGGCTGAGCACAAGACCTGATGGACATAGCAGTCCTCTAATTGCCTGGAGCATCCAGAAAACAGTATGGGATAGTAGAAAAATAATTCTTAGGTTTGAGCCACCCTGCACTGCTGGGAGATCTGTAGGATCACCAAGTGGATGACATGAGCCTCACAGCTCTCAGCCTGAACTGTGATTATGTTCAGATTTATACGAGTTTCTTCCTTTCTTTGTTTTGGTTTGTTGAAGATGTTTTCTGAAGCTCCACAATAGTGGAACTATTGTATGATATCTTTCTGAGACAATTATGAAAAATGTAACATTTGTGAGCATACAACTATTTCAGCATTTAGCTTAAAATAGTGATGGAACTAATTAGCACATATAAAAGCCATTCAGTTAAAATATATAAAGAAGTACACCCTGAACACAACCTCTATTGATTCTTGAAGGGTTTTTTAATAATATTGTGAGAGCACTGTTCCAATACTCTAATTTTTGCAACTGACAGGCTATTTTATGTTCCAAATAAATAAATCAAAACTAGAGAAGTGTTGCACAGAGGTGAAAGCTCAGGTTTTACAGCAACAGCCTGAGGTGTGTGGCATGATTGCAGACACCCTGCATCTGCAGAGCTAAACGCAGCTCAGAGCTGCAGAAAATTTAAGGATGTTGTTTTTATTTTGGGTAATCCTTTTGTTTAGCCTTTGAAGTGAATGTTACTCCAGAAAAAGGCAGGTATTTATCAAAAGAGGTGTCTGATTTTCAGCAGTAAATGTGCAGACCTGTGTTGTACATTTCATTTTTGTATTGAGGCTTTATAGTAGCTGCTTTGGTAGGACATGCCTGGAATATATGATCAAACCATTTGCAGACCCAATTTAAAAGTGTTTTGCGTCATTCTTTTGTCTCTCTCACTCATCTGGTCATTTGGAAAGCTTTCATTTGCACATTTACAAGTAGCATAAGGGGTTTTTTTTTCTTTTCTATGATCTCCCCAAACTAGATCTGATTATTGCTACTTACATTTGATTTAGGCTATGATTATAACAAGAGCACTTCCAACCATGCAAAATTCATGAATTCAGCTATTCCCAACTCCAAATGATAAAATGTTAAATACAATATATGTGAGTCTTCATTTCCTTCTAGCTTTTGAATCTTTCAGATGAAATCAGCCCATGCTCTCAAGCTTTTCTGTATAGCCAAAAGTGCTAAAGGCTTTCTATCCTCCAGCCCAATTTGTTCTCAGTTCTTCAAGCATAAATGCACACAGTAAAGAATAGGCCACTCAAAAAGTTGCCAAAAATCTTTGCGAACTGTCTGCAATCTCCAAATAGTGCAGGAAAATAACACTATAAAAACTGTTACTAAATAACAGCAGATTAGAAGCTGTGTAAAAATATTCACATCCCAAAGCCAAACACACTAAACTCACTGTTTGGGCAGAGAAATTTTTGGCGTCATTACTGAAAAGCACCAAAAAAGAAAGGGAGAAAAAGGAAACTAATTTCCCTATTGGATTCTTTCCTGCTTGTTGGAAAATTGTATGAGGATGTGCTTTGCAGGTGTAGCAGCTAAAGCTTTGGTAAATTAAACAAACTGTTGGCTTGAAGCAAATTCATTCTGCAAAAACAGGAACTGCAGTGGTTTCTGTTTCTGTCTCACAAACCCAAAATGGGAGCACAAAAATTTTGTCTCAGAAGCCCAAAATGGGAGTACAATGTGCTCTCACATGAAAGCTTGGAAATGCTGCATCCCTCTGAAAGATGTGAGTGTGTGTAAGGCTGGAGTATGGAACAAGGATAGGGACACATACACACATGAAATTCAATTTATTTTTTGCTGCTCCAAGCTGGCTTTTAATTCAAACATAATTTATGGGGACTGAGGATAAGCTTTAAAACTGACAGGCTGTTAAATCCTGAGACATTTCCACCCACACTGTTTCCACTGCATAAATCAAAGCCTGCCTTTGTTCAGCAGCAGTATTGTAGCAAAGTCTATGAGTTCAGAGCAGTGATTGAGTTATCTTTGAGGTAGCTGCCCTGAAAAAAAAATGAGTGAAATCCTCTGGAGTGGAAAGTTCATGTGCCATGTGCCTAGTTCAACAGGCACCATGCAGATCTGCAGGCATGGATGAAGTCTCTGTTAAACCAAAACAAAACTGGTCCATCTGCAGCTTGAGCTAGGGAAGGATCAGGCAACAAACAGCACACTCATCAGCATGCTCTGGTGGCTACACATAATCTGTAGATAAAAAAGTCTATGGTAAAAAGTGGGTATCTATGTACTGCACAGAACAGCACTAAAATGAGGGCTCTGAAAAATACGAAGTAAGATTCTTGGCTTGTAACTGGCTGGTTGGAGAGCTGGCACTTCTCAGGGAGCATCGCAGCAGCATCAAGGTTTTGTGGGCCAGGGAAAGGATCACCCATGTGGCTATGATGAGGGGGTCTTCCTCCTTTTCTTCCTGAACAGGAGAAGCTGCCTGGGGAAAATGAGCATGTTTGAGAGAGAAAAGAGGACAGCCAGCTATAAGGAAGGTCAGCATTGCTGGAGGGCCAAGGGTTGGTGCTGCAAGGGAGTCACTGCAGGGAGAGCAATGGAGAGCAAAGGATACAGTGGCTCTGCAGGGCCCTCCTGCCACTCTGGAGAGGCAGGTTTATCTGGGGATAAACCAGATTTCTGAGGGAGGGCAAGTAATCCAATAACTGTAAGATGAATTACATGATGAACTACGACAGTTATTATGTTTGTAGTATATGTACTTCCATTATAGCTAAATTAATTGAGCTGTATGATATGAGCAGGGGTCTCAGGAATTAACCTAATCATTCAGATGTGACCTCGCTCTTTAATGCTCAGAAATTAGCAATATATCATTTGTTCTTCTAAGATCTGTGGTATCTTAATCTCTGTCAATGCTTACAAAAGCAATTGTAATTGTGCAAAATAAGCAAAAGGAATGGATAACACTATTCAGATCAGAACTGTGGTGGAATCACTTGACTCTCAGCAGATTTTGATTTAAAGAGCTGAAAGGTTCTTTTCTTTTCCTCTTTTCTCCTCTCTATAACTCCTCAGCTTCTCAGACCTGCCAGCACAACTGCATGTGTGAGCTTGTTTTCAAAATGACTGCATTAGAAAACCTTGTGGTGTGATTCTTGTGGTGTCCTGCACAGGGCCAGTTGATTGGACTCAATCCTGATGGGTCCATTCCTACTCAGCACATCCTACGATCCCCTGATTCTAGTGCTAAAAGTCACCCAGTCCCATCCTCTTGCTGGGAGGTCTGAGGATGATCAGTCACCCTGCAGCTGGCCTTGGCTGCAGCCTGGCCCCATCCCTCTCCTTTGGGAGCAACAGGCACTGCCAGCTGCTCTGCAGAAATATTGAGGATCCTGAGGAATGCCACTGTCCTGTCAGGAATGGAGATGCACCCAACCTATGTCAGCATGATCAAAAGAAATCTGCTTTTCTATGCACTGGAATTTTCCTGAGCTAGAGATCTCTGTTTGGTTTTATAACCAGGCAGATATCAGTAACCTACATCTCACTAAAGAAAGGATTTATCTTCTCTTTTAAAAGGTTCTCTATATTTTTATCCAGGGGCTGAAGTAGGCAGAATGAAAACACTGAAAACAGCAAGAGAGAGAAAAGGCAATTCTGGAAAAGTGCTACAAGAGCTTTTCCTCAGTGCAAGCCTGCTTTTTTCCCCTGCCCTTTTGCTTCTGCACTCAGTTGCCTGACTCTGCCTCTCTTCAGTGTATTTCAGAAATAAAACCTGTCACAATATTTCCTCTCCAAGTGCCACTGTGTGTTAGGTTTCAGCTCCTGACAGGTGTATTTAATACCAGCTCCACCAGATGCATGCAAACATGGAAGCTTTAAAATGGGGCCACAGGCCCACTTCACCATGCTGTGTCACTGGGGACAGGTGTCTTTTCAAAGGTTTCCTTTTAAAAAGAGAGACTGATCCTGGTGGTGACATACTTAAAACTGCTGAGTGATCTTTTAGGAGCCAGGCAGGGAGTGCTGCCTGAAACCTGCATCTTCAGGGCAGGGGAAGGGGCTGAAACTCCTCCTGCAAAAAAAGGTCAAATCATAGGTGTCTTAGCTGAACTTTATTTTCAAATACTTTAATCCCTTTCTTGGAGGCAAAGGCAAATCCTCCCTCCATGGCTTTCATCTCAGCTGCTTTTCTGGAGTGTTGGCTGGGAAACAGAAGCAAAGATGGGGGAGATGCTGTCCCTGCAGAGGGGAGCTGGTGAAATCTGGGCTTTCTCCCAGTCATGTGCCCTGCAGCCCTGTAATGCATTCCTGCTTTCTGTATATCCACAAAATCTTTTTACTCTTGCATGAAAATTAATGTAAAAAGAATGATCCCTTTTGTATAGCACGAACCCACAGAATTTTGGCTGTTTTGATGGCAATGGTAGCATGTCAGTCTGCTGGAACCACAATTTATCCATCTTGGTCCATTTAATTTTCTGTTTTAACATTTTCTGTGGCTTTGATTGCACTTGAGGATTTTTCTAAACAACAAATTATATTTAAAGGCTGAAATGCTTACTGAAAGGTCTGTAATTCTACCTGATATATCATTCCTGTCACAGAGGACCTGCGAGAGAGGTATCATAAATATTGATGGCCAACATTGAGATGGACCCAGCTCCCACTACGGGCTGGAGGACTTTGGCCTTGGTTTCAGCAAACCCCATCTGGCCTGATGTTCTTCTGCTTTTACCATGCACCACACAAAATACCTCTAGGGTCTGTTCCTGACGCTGCCATTGTTCTACAGCGGCTGAAGATGCTGTAAGGCAAGGGCAGCCAGCGGGGCAGGGCAGGACGGGCTCTCTGTCCACCAGGAGATGGCAGTGCATATACTGATTTGGGGCTTTCCCCCTTTATTTCTCTTCTACAGTCTCTGAAAGAAAATGGGTCTTTTGAGGTCAACAGAGCTGTAACACTTTCATTTCTGTTCCGTTTTTTTATTTTTTTTTTTTTCACTGCTCGCATTTACATCCTTCCCACATCTCCCTCTGCAGAACAATGCCCCCCACACCTACTGCTCACATTCCCAGTCTCAGTGGCTGAGCCCCACAGACAGACACAAAGCAGTGTCACAGATGCTGAACACCAATCCTGGAGGAAGAAAGAAAAGGGGGTGGCCCGTTTTGAGGCTGGCAAGCAATGTGTGCACAGGCTTGATCTCCGTGGTTTTCTGCCCATGCTTTCTTAAAAAAAAATGCCCTTGTAGGGAAATTGAATTGACATTTAGCTTCTAAACTTCATCCTTGACATTCTCAGCTGGCCAGAGGATGGCAGGAGACACAGCTCCTCGCCTGTGTCAAGCCTGTGGGCCATATAACTCACAGCACTCAAGTCTCCTGCTCAGGGCTGTGACATTTTCTGCTGCAATGTCTTCCATCAGAGGGCTTCCAAAAAGGGTACATTAACATATGCAGTCTCATAGATTTTGGGAGGACAGATTGAGGCAATCACTCTGAAAGGGACAGTTTTCTACACCTGCCCTGCCAGCAGTGCTCATGGAGAAAAGTCCTTGTGTTCTCCCTTCCCTCACCATTTTGGAGTGGACCCTCAGGAGTTTTGTGCCTTCTGCACTTAGTGATGAGAGGTTGTTCAATGAATTGCAAGTAGATTCAAATGCCACAGCTGGAAAAGTGGCCTTTTTTTTTTTTTTGGAGGTGGTGCCATAAATAAAGAGACTCTGAGTCCCTGTTTCACATAATGCTCCAAGAACATTCTTCTGAACCTGAAATGCCCCAGTTTTTCATTTCTTCTATCAAAACATTTTTCTAAATAATTACAGAGTGTTAAAAATGGATTGCTGTACCCAGGGGAATTTGCTCTTTGTTTGCCAGGAGCAAATAGGCCAAGAGAATGTGCGTTCAGGATCACGAGTGGTGTTTGAAGGAAAGAGCAAAGTCAAAAGCCTGTAGACATCACCAGAGATGCTCTTTTTTCAAAGTGAATTTTCATTCCACATTGTCAGGGTTTCAGGAGACAGACTTGCACACTGTGCTCCTAAGGGCTGGGGGAAAAGGAGGAATCTCCTCATCTGAGAGCAGTGCAGATGCTGCTGTTGACACAGAGCAATTTCTATTAATCTTTCTGGAAGTGACCTCTTCAAAACTATTTTTTTTTTTTGCTTCTTATAATGCCACTTCCAAATGAGCACTGGGTTTTGATTACAACAGTCATGTTCACAACAGTTTGCACTTCAATGGCATTACTGTGCCTCCTCTGATAATCCCTGAGCCCTGAGCAAACACAAACCTGGAAATGTTCAAAGCATCCTGCTGTCATCAGTATCTCTACAAATTGTTTTTCAATTTTAGAGAATCCTTCTTGCATTATGTGTGCCTGAACAATCTGTTTCCTACTGTAATGTGATGCCAGGTGGTAGGAGGTAGAAAGATGGACTAAGCACACCTAGTTTCCCCTAGCAAAAAGGAAAAACTGGTCTAAACCCGCAGCCCCAAGGAGAAGTTCAAAACATGCTGATTTCCCTGTGGGTTTGCCAGGTTGAACCTCCTTACCCATAGACATGATAAGGGCTTGCTGGAGCCAGGAAGTGGTTGGGGGCTCCACAAGAAGTAAGGAGTTGTGGTAGTTGTTCAGCAAGACTTAAAAGAAATGTAAAATATGTAAACAATACACAAACAAACAGATCCCTTTGAGGTGAATTTTGCTGAATTTATTTGCTTCCCAGTTACATTGCAGTCATATCCCTGGCAGCAAAGAACATTTGGCTGCAAGACAACCCCCCTATATTTTACATCAAGGCCACTTTTCATAGACCTCTTATTCCTCCTGATTCCCAGGCCAAAGCTGTGAGGTCAAATATATGTATTACATACACTGAGAAACAAGAGAGATTTCAATCATACAATTATAGAATTGCTTAGGTTCGACAAGATCATTGATTCCAGTCAGGTGTGTGACTGCTGCCCATGGACTCCGAAGCTGCTCATGGTATGAGAAAAGCCAAACCAAACCCACCTTTGTACATTGTATCCTCAGCAAAGAGCGAGGCAGGTCTTTCCCATCCTCCAGCACTCCACCCTATGTGTGGATTTCTTTTATCAATTATTTCTGGATGCTTTATATTCAGGTTAAGGGGCGTCTGAGATATCTGTGCACGCATTAATCTGTATCTAGTATGTGTGTGTACACATTCAGGGACTCCGGGGAAAAGTGTTTTCTACCATTTCCATCAACCCTCTCCCTTGTAGTCTCTCTGGTTGTTTGTTACTTTCACTTGCTGTTCCTTGTCTTAAATTAAACTGTAAGCCTGTCCTCACAGGGATGTCTTTTATTGTGGGTTGTTGGAAGGGGTTTTGCAGAGAAACTGGAGCAGCAGATAGAGCTCTCCAGGCACTACTGAAATAATAATGAAGTAGTTTCACCAAGGTTGGACCAGAGAGCGTTGTCGGCTGCGTCTGAATTCTGCTTGTCCCTGAAAATTGCTTAGGTAATAAGATATCTGCTCTAAAATTGCTGGGGGTATCCCACAGGATTCTGCTTTGACTCTGATTTCCATTTGCAGCACATGTTCTGCCATTTGGCCAGCACCATCCACCCGTGTGAGCTAATTTAAGGTTGCTAAACAGATGACACAGAACATACATCTTTTATATTTGATCTCTGCACTGGTGAGTTATCTGACTGATGGTTAATCTCAGCTTGTAATAGGATTTGCCTACACTTCTTGAGAGTGAGATATTGGTCTTCTTTAAACAGCATCTTGGGGGAAGCCTGCCTGGGGGAAAGGTGGGAGTCCTAATTCGTGCTTTTTTGGCTTCTTGTTTTTGTAGATTGGATCTGCTGCTGTGTGCCTCTGTGAGGAACAACAGGGTCATCAACCCAAGGAGCTCACCTGTCAGAGGGGACAGCATCTGCCAGCTCCAGGGTCACCCCTGCACGCCAGCAGGGTGAGGAGCTGGCCACCTGCAGCTGGTGTGGGGCTGGTTGGGCTCAGTTCCTGTCGGGGTCACTGAGTGCTCTGCACCTGTGCTGAGCACAGCGCTGAGCTCAGGGCCTGGCCAGCCCCGTGCTTCACTTTTTGCTTTCCTTTGTACACGTAAGAGTGTTGACTTGGTGATTGTGCTCATTTTGGGGGCTTTTTTGTGCCTCTATCCACTTCATCAAGGACAGTGCTCAGACAGCCAGCTTTGGGTATTGCTACGTTCTGCTCCCAGGGCAAGCCCCCATTCCCAACACTGTGCCCTCTCTGTGCCCTAGGCTGCCAGCTCTTCTGCTGCATTTTCTCCCTTGAGTCCCTTCATGTCTGCCTAGCCTCTCCCAGAGGTACAGCAGGAGCAGCCCAGGGACCACACTGCAAGGAGCACACTCAGAGCATTCCACCTTTACCTGCTGTAGGGTAGGAAAAGGCATCTGCCAACCCCCAGAAGAAGAGAGACTTCCTGCACTGGCTGCAGCACAGCTTGATGGTGGCAGAGTGGGCAGAGGAGGGAGCTGGTAAGAGCTGGCTCCTCTTAGCATACCCAGGGGGGAGAAAATTGTACTGCAAGACCACGGAGACCATGAAAACTCAGTACTTCTGACTGCGTGACAATTGGTATTGACACTTCAGTTGCTATGGCCACATAGTCCTTGACTGACATCTGCAAGTGAAGGACAACAAAAAGAAGCCATGAACATGGATGTCCACAATAAAAAATCTTGCTCACACAAACAAAACCTTCTACACAGCCTGCACCAGCAGCAAAGCTCACAGACAGCACTGGATAGTGCCCTGGAATGATGCTGTGTGTTCTAGGTGAGGTGGGTTTGAGATAGGTGCTAACTGCAAGTTTAGAAAGTTTGTCCAAGTTTTCAACAGTGTAATACCGTGCCAGCATGAAAATCTGTTGTTTATTTCTGATGCAGGTCAGCGAGTAACTTCTGATGTGCTGGATAAGAGCCAGGCAGTGCCAGTAAGAGGCACGGTGAGGGCTGTGCCCCTCCCACCTCTCCTGAAGTGCTCCCCACCTTGGTCCAAAGCCAAGGTACCAGGCATGGTGGGGCTCTTGACCTGATTCCTTGTTGTGGCACCTCCCTGGGGCTGGATGCCTGTTGTATATTAACTAACCTGTACCATGGAGGAAAGGTCATGTGTGCAACCTGGAGAAAAAACAGGACACCGAAAAAACCACTGAGTCATCTGTGCTAAGTGTTTCAGGCCTCAGCTGACCCAGTTTTCTGTGGAATTATGTTTTACACAGGGCAGGGTCACCCCATGGGGTGAAATGCTGGTACAAACGATGCCGTTGTGCTACACACAAGAGATTTATTAGCAAGATCCATGTTACAAGGCCTTGATTTGTTTGTCACCCGATCCTTTCTGAATATGCTGTCGAGGCAGTTGATTTCAAAATGATCTCTGTATTGTTTGGGTCTGCTTTGGCATAGCATGACATTCAGGATTCCTTTACAGGCAACTGTGCAGAGCAGGAAAATCTATGTGAAATGCTTCCTACTGGAGTCACCATCTGGCCAATATTCATCTTGTTTAGTGAAATACCAAGATATCCATAGAACGCAGGTGTTAATGCAGATCATAAGGCACAAGTGACCGCAGTAATAAACCAACATGCAATGAAATGTAATTAATGCACCTGGTGCTTGGGTTTGAAAAGAATTTCAGTGCCTTTTTATTTTCCCTGCACACTGATGCGCATTTTAATGGCTGGAACTTCAATCATCACTTCTCAACTAACCTTTTAATCATATTAATTCTGTTAAAAAGTGAATTACAATGTTTTTTAGTAAATAAGATTTCATAATTCAGCCAGGAGGGGCAAAGTGCAAACACACATGAAACTATATGCTACTTACTAACATTTTTGTGGCATGAAAAAACTATTGTTCTGTTTCTGTCAGTCTGGTTTTACTGGTGGCAAATGTTTGTTTTCAGTCATGTAAGCCTTGTTGATATGTTCTGAATGTTTTTGAACCAGCTAGAACAAATGAAAAGATCCCAGGCAAGAAAATAAATGATTAAAATTTCTATCACTGGATTTCACAGTGTGTTATTTCACTTCTGTCCTGCATTAGTAACAAATGCATTTTTGTAGGGTTAAAACCCCCCAGAATGACATTTGTTCCAAGCAGACCAAAAAACTCAACCCCCTACTGGAAATGTAGATTATGTGAGTGTGTTTCTGAGTTCCAGAAAATCACATTATTTCCAAATGTCCTCTCAGAGCAGAGATCAGACCCAATCTCATCAGTCAGCTGGCAAATCCCAAGCAGACAGGGTATTTGTGGAGAAAGGGAGAGAGGTCAAAGAGTCAAAGAGAGGGGTCATGGGCAATTTTTATTTTTGCACGGATATTTCTCAGGGGTGGTCTGAGGGTTGTGAGGAACATAAATCTGTGGGTATGCTTGTACACGGTCAGAAAGGGATGGTCACACCAAGTGACTTCCCAATCTGCTGCTGTTTAATAGAGACTCAGAGTGGGCTGCCTCCCCAGAGAGATGCATGCTGCATTGCTCAGTTCCCTCCCCAGACCTGACACACGTGCAGATCACGCTGTGTTCTAACACCAATGGTCAGTGCTAAGCCACAGGGAATGAACTGCTGACAAACCAGGGCAATAGGCAAGGGTCAACCACCACTGGCCACTCATGAATGGGTTACTCCACCACCTTTATGGATGCTGGCTACACTTTCACCTTCAGCATTGGACCATCCTTGTAAAGCAGTCTTTGGCTTCCAGTCAGCAAGGATGGGCTGCTGAGAGACACTGCCAAGTGACAGAACACCCTGCTGTCACATAGCTGAGGGCACAACCAGAACCTCTGCAGTGTCCCCATCTTCCACAAGACAAAGGGAACTGCGAGAGGGATGGTCCATGTTGCTGCATGCTGCTGAATTTTATTGTGTTCAGAGACAAAGAAATTAAGGAAGGCCTGCTGACCCCAGCTTCTCTTACTGCCTCCCTGTAAAGTTGCTTTCTTGGCAAGCCCTGTGAGAAGAGCCCAGGCAGCAATGGGGTGAGAGCATGGTGAGTGACAATGAGTGTGAATGGTCACCCGGTGGGGCAGGGCTGCAGAGGGGCTGATGGGGATGTTTGTTCCCTCCTGTCCTCGCCTGTTGCAGCATCCTCCCTACAATCCCTGCAATGACCTGGGTCAGTTTTAGGAAACAGAATACTTAGGGCTGTCTTTGACACTTCCTGACCTTTTTCACAGCCACCAGAGCCTACTAACTGTTCTCCTGGGGCACCTGACTTCACACTTAAGTTAATAACCTCATAATGGAGTGCCAGCAGCAGACAAGAGACATGCAATGCCCAGAGCAAACCCTTGCTGACAGAACTGGGCACTGCAGGCAGTGCTAACCAGGCTGTCCTGAACCCCAGCACTCATAAGGACTTGGACAAAATCACCAATCTATTTTTTACTTCTTGACCTAAGTCAGCTTTTGAGCCCAGGACTGCAGAGGTGAAAGGTTAATGTATTAAGCTGTCTGCTCTTCAATTAATCCCTAAATCCTAGGCAGATTTACAAACTCTTGGAAGATTTTAAATCTTACCTGATTTATGAGATGCCTTTTTTAAGTTCAGATTGCCTTTACAGACGGTCACCATACAGGACAATAAGGATAATTGCTATACAGATTTATTATCAGGATGGAAATTTTAATTTCCAAAATAATGTACACCTGTCTCTCCTGACACTGTGGCAAAGCTGAGCATCTGAAATGTTAAACCCAGATGTCCTTTTATTTTCTTCATGCCTCACTGAAGAAACCAGTTGTGCTGAGGACAGGCTACAAGCCTGACAGACAGAGGAACAGAAATCCTTCTGCCATTACAGAAATGCAAATAACATGTTGAAAATAAAGCTATACACTGTTGCAGCATCAAGAATTTCTCTCAGATAATACTGTAAAAATATACCTTTTGGAGGAAGCTCATTGTCTTTTAAGGAAGACCTTGACACTGGCGAGTTATGAGAATGTGTGCCAGAAGCTAAGGGAGTAGGCAGGCTAGTCTATTTACATATGGACTTCCTGCATCAATTAAAAACCTGGAGCCTTGAATACACAGATTTTTAAATATGCATTCTAGTGCATTTTCTGGTGCCCTGAGAATCCCCCTGAAGCCAGGGAGAGCATAACTAATGTCCAGGCCCAGTAATCCAAGAACAGCCACAGCGCCATCACCACAAACACTGAAGAAAAGGCCAGGGAAGCTCTTCTCTTCCAAGGTAAGTAATCATAGAATCATAGACTTGTTTAGGTTGGAAAAGACCTTTAACATCAAGCCAAATCCTTATCCCAGTACAGAAAAGTCCATTACTAGACCATGTCCCTATGTGCCACATTTACAGATGTTTGAATACTTCCAGGGATGGTGACTCTATCATTTCCCTGGGCAGGCTGTTCCAGTGTTTGACAAGCATTCTGATATAGAAAATTTTCCTCATGACCAATTTAAACTCTCCCTGGCACGACTGGACTTGTGTTCTGATCAATCTGCTCAACTAAAAGAAAGGACTGGATTGTAGGCTGCAGGCTGACACCCTGATCAGTAAAGGGAATCCAAACACTCCATGTTATCCTGTGACTAAGAGCCAATAAAAAAGTCAGTTAAAAAGTGCCAATAAAAGGCTCTATCTCCAAGAGGGTTCACTGGTACAAAGCCAGTTACCTGGCTGTCCCACAAGGGACGCGAATCACACCCAGTGCTCATGATTCCTGGCTGCCCACTAGGCTGAGCCTTCTCAAGTATTTCCATATCCAACCAAGGCAGGAATTTTCAGTGGCTTCCCACTCAGGTGGGTTGAACCAATGGTGCAGAAAAAAAGAGCCTGCATGCACAGCCCTGGCCCCTGGCTCCTCAGAGCAGCTGCACACTGCGGCAAAGAAGACCTGTTCCAAAATATGTCAGACAAACTTTGCACATGCAGCCTTTGCAGACATCTATTGGCTCAGTTGTTATTATTGAATATGCTCTTTGTTTAAAAAGTGTAATGCCTGGGGAGGACTTCCATGCACAACAGCTTGAAGAACAAGGAATAGCTCATTCCTTTCTCTTCTGAGCTGACACAGTCCTCTGTGTAGAAATATTGTATTATAGGTATTTGGAAGAGAGAGAGTGAGGAGCAGGAAAGAGAAAATGCCAGGATCCCAGCACCATCAATTGTTGTCAGCTCTGCTCTGGGAATAGTGTGTAGCTGTTAATTGCTGCTGCAGATCCAGCAGATGGTGGGTAAGACATTGTATTTAATGGAGCCCCTCAAAAAAGAGTGGCATCTGTTTGTTTAATTTCTTGGCAACAGAACGGCAGATTTAAAAAACAAACAAACCAAATTGGACATTTAGCTATGAACATCCCCCTAACAGATTATAAATGTTTTAAGATAAATAGGTCAAATTAAGGAAAATATCACTTGACACATTTGAGAAGTAAGCCAAACTTTTAGATATTGTTTCTTTTAAAGATTAGATTTTCAACATATGGCAATGAGACTCCTTAAAGAGGCTTTTAAATTAAATGTTGATACTATCTTTTTTGACTATGAATTTGTCTAAGTGTTCATAGAACTGTTACAAGCATTAATTCAGAAACTAATCTATTCTGCCTGTGTCTCTGATACACACCCTGAGATCAAAATATGATTTCCAGATTTAGACACTTTAATCTTGTGCATCTCCTGCATTTATAAACAGCAACAGAAAAACAAGGCAGAAAGAATTCCTCTCTTTAACAGTTGGGACAAGCAGCTCTGAAGGAGCCATTGCTGTGGCTGTTGCTGCCACAGCTCCAGTATTAATGCAGCTCCTGTATTTCTGGAAATCCACTGCAACAGAAGTTGCCATAGCAGAGCGTGCCATGGATCCAACTGTGGTAGGGAATATTATGTTGTCTCTAACAATGGCCAAACCTGGATGCTTTGCACAAGAACATAAATGCCCTTGATTTTTACTGTCTATGCAGGGCTGCACCGTGTGAAATCCACCCTAGCCCCACTCACTGAGCACACAGCCTTCCAAAGCACAAGAGTGATGACTCTCCAAAGATCTCCTCCAGGTACTTTTTCTGGGAAGTGTTCTGCACCATTTATCAGATTTTAGGCACGTTTTGTGCTTTCCCTGTTTTAAAGCAGAGCTCGGATAGGATGCTCAAGCTGAGGAACAGCCCACGTGGCCTCTCGATTTCCAGCTGCTGATCCAAAAAATGCTGCTGCTCACTTTTTCCAACCAGCTACCTCCCATCCATGTCCATTGCTGCCGGCTAGGCAGAGTCTCCCCATGGGTGCCAGAAAGCCATTCCCTGGGAGTTTTCCTGGCTGGCAGCTGCTGCAAGGCTGTGCCACGCAGGCCGTGTGTGCCAGGGCCTGGCGTGGCAGGGGCGGCAGCAGAGCCCCAGCCCATGGCTGCCAGCGCTGCTGTGCTGCTCAAACGTGCCCACCCTGGCTGGTTTTGCTGTGGCTGCATGATGGCTGAAGCTGTGCTGTGTTTTGTCCAGGTTTCCTTCAGGCACTGGATGTGCACAGGCTGTCCCCCAGCACCAGGCCTGGGCACGGTGGGCACAGACCTGTGTGTCCCTCAGAATTGCTTTCTCAGGCAGGTGCCTCTAGACTGCTGGAAGTTTTCCAGGTAAAAAGGCCAGGGTAAAGATTCAGTTTAATTTGTGTGTGTCTGTACTGCCTGAGCAGGACAACCTTGGGCCACAGGGGGTAACTCCTCCCAAAATTTCCCTGGGTGGGGAGAGTCTCTTATACCCTCTTGCTGAGCCACTACCCTGGAATCTACCTGGACACAAAGCCCCCTCCTCAGCCCATCCCCAATTTTCTTCTCCCAGATGCTTTTTTGTCCTATTCCACATGCACATGAATGAGGAATAAATGGGGAACATCAACACCATAAACCAACTGTTAATATTTTCACCTAGTGATTGCATTCTTCAGGGAAACATATATCTAAATATAGTCATAGGCTGTAGTCAGCCAATATTTTTACAGCTCTTTATTAAGGACACCTCAGATATATCTTTCACTCTTTTTTTTTGATTGTTTTATCATTCAGGTCATAGATTTGTGAATATTCCAGCTGTTAAAATAAAGGAGGGCTGAGTTGTTCACATAGTGTATACACCTTGATAATGCCTGGTCAGTTGTGATGAAGTAAAACTTCTACCTCAGTTCCCCTGTCTGTGAACAGGGCATAATAACATGTAGATGATTATAACAGACAATTTTTTCTCACTCACAGAAATAAAAACAACAGCTATTCAGTCTTACTATTATGATTTCAGCATCTTATAATCTCACATCAACAGAAGCCTAAGACGGTTAAAAATACAATCTTGCTCTTTTTTCAAATGAGAGCTTTTTCTGATTAAAATTTTTATCAGGTGAATAGAAAATTAAATGTTTGTGTGATATGACATTTTCCCCCTTGGCTTACTCTTAACCTGTATTAAGCTTCTCTTGAAAAAAAAAGTTAGAAGCTGCACTGGGAAGACATTCCCTATACACTGAGTTGATACTTGATTTCACAAATGAGGTCAGTACCATCTTGATCAAACAGAGCCACTCCTCTGACAAGAAAAGCATCCTGTAGTGAATCAGGACATATGGAACAGACCCAATTCTATTGAAACTAAAATAAGCATGAAAAGGTCTCAAAAGAGATAATTTAAATGCCTCTCATGGCTCTTACCACATATCACATGCCTGGCCTATGAAAGGTTAGACTGGAAAAATGCACTACTCTACCTATCTTGCAAAAGGAAAAAAAAAACCAAAACCGACCCACCTCTGTAACATTCTTAATTAAAAGATAAGGAAATATTCCTCCTAAATACTCACACCTTGCACTTATCTATGACGTTCCTGCTAAGGAGCTGGAAAAAGCAGATGAGGACTGTTCTCTAGAGGGGCTCAGCCTGTGCCAGGATGAGGGACGGACCCCAGTTGTCCGTGCAAAGCGCTTCAGCACCCGAGGCACCAGCGTGGCGTGCCAGGACTGTTCCTGCAAACCCAGCTCCTGTGGCAGCTTCCCCTCTGCCTGCCAGGGCTGCTTGTCCTCCTGGCTGTTCTCATCAGTGCAAGGAAATGCTAAATACTGCAAGTTCTCCCATCACCCTTTGTTTTCCATAGCTCTTCTTCATAAGGAATACAGCCATTGGGAGCTGAATTTTAGAGCTGGCTTAGAAAATCCTGGCAGTGAATATTTAAAGAAAGACTTGGGCATATCTGTCCCTTCTTGTCCATTCTGCAGCAGTGCTTTCCAGCATGACTAATTAACCTTGAGATATAAATACAGGTTCTCACAGGCAAATACTCACTGGAGTGAGAATGACAAAATCTCAAGTACCAAATATAACCCGTGCATCTCCACGGAGATGGGAACAGGTAGGCAATTTTGCCTGACAAAGTGTCTAAGATCTGCATTTTCCTAGTCAGCCTCCCTTCTATTTTCTACCTCAGCTTCAGTTGACTCCTCTGCTAATTTTTCCCTGGTGATGCCCTCCACAGCATTTGCCTTCCCCATGCTGAAGCCATCCCTTTATAGGGGTCTCTGCTCTCATTCACAAAAGTCAACTGGGTAGAGGGGCCCCATTCCCTATCTTAAGGCACATTCCTTGTTTTAACACTTTTGGTGAAGATTGTACTTTTATCCAGAATGAGATATCATTGCTTTGTTGTTGTTGTTGTTGTTATTCTTTGTTGTCCAATTGTAAGGGAAAACCAGGCCCTAAGACTTTCTATTGTTCTTGATGATGTTTTTAATATGTGGTCATTTGTTGCCTTCTGCCAGGTAATTATTTCCTTTTATAGACAAAGTACTTTGGTATTTCATTTTTCTCGAGGGAATAAGACTAAATAAATAATATTACTGTGTTTTTATACATATTTTCTTAAAAGACATATTTTCTTAAAAGACAGTGGATTTTCTCCAAACTGACTTGAATTATTTTCAGTGCATGTTAAAATTAATGATTGCTCACTTCTTTTTGTTTTTGTATCACTCTGAGATAATTTTCTCCCATTTGGTCTTGCTTACTTACTTTTCTGCTTTTGAAGTTCTCCATACAGGAGAACCATGACATGATGCAGTGCAGGAGTAAAGAGCAGCACCATGCTTTTCCCCAGGGATGGCAAGGTCATGCCATAGTGGAGCAGCCTGCTGGGCTCCATGGCTGACCTCCTGCTCCAGCTACAGCATCACTTGGAGATGTTTTCAGGCAAGAGTGATCTGCTTCCTAAAACATGCAGCCTGACCTGCACCTTGGCAGCTGCAACTTTGGGGTCCATGCCTGCAGTGGGAAGGATGTAGCCAAGAAATTGCAGCCAGAGGAAAGGCTGTGAGTGTCACACATGGTGCCAGAGACTGGCATGTGATTAGCAACCAGATCTGTTTTAAAACCTATTAAAATGTTTTATAAAAGTGTCTGTATTGTGAGGCAGAACAAAAAAAACTCAGATAGGGGATCACAGCATGTGTTTGGTCATACACAGGAAAATAAAAGTAACTTCGAAGGGGATTAGTGTTTCTGTACATACAAAGTTTCAGACTCATTGAAATCAATATCCTCTAAGCTCTTTGCCATCTCTGAAGTGCAAGTCTTCAAATTAGTTTGACACTTTGTCAGAGAGCAAAAAACCCCAGCCAGCCAAAGAAACCCCAACCCCCTGAGCCCACTACTTGGACTAGCTTGTCAGCACTTCACACAAGCACTGCTGAAATGAGGTTCAGGAGTCTTGAGCTTTGCAATCTTTTTTAAAAAAATTTTTGCACTTGAAATAAAAAAGGAGTTGGTATATGAAAATCAAAGTACTGCACGCCTCAAAAGATAACAGAAGTTTATTACACTATAAAGGCTTTCAGCATATGTGAATGCTTATTTTATCTCAACACATTAGCATAGTTATTAGTCATTCTAAATGATTAAATTTTCCTCTCATCCACCTAATCTGAATTATAAATGAATATACTAAAAAGAAATGCACTTTGTTGATAAAGCACTGACTTGGCAGTCAGGAGATAGGGCTTGTTTCCGGGCCTGACTTTGACCTCTTGAGTTGGTCCAGGCTGGTCATTTTACCTTGAAATGCTTCAGCATCTCAGACTGACCTGTAATGTGAACCTATCTGAACAAAAGCATCACTGTCCAGCCAATATCCAATCCATTACCATCAATGTCCAATTAGTATTTTAAACTGTTTTACAGTGTGTCATTATTTATTATAAGAAACCTTATTAATGATGCTTAATGAACAGGGAGAAACTGTTAGGCTGTAGATTTTGATGAGCTTTGGTATTTGGTATTGAGGAGTGACAGAAAATCACAGCAGCTTAAAAGCTGCCACTCTGAAACTTGGGGTATGAACATGCCTTTTTTTTCCTTTCTTCTGAGTAAATAAGGACAGAGATCCTCCTTGCAGCAGTGGCAGCTCCTGTGACTTAGGGCACTGCATCCTCCCCCTGGCTGCCTGTTCATTTCTCTTCAGCAGCAATTGCTAGAAAGGAATTAACTCATGGTATGATTGAATGAAAACTAAATGAAACTTAGTTTTGAAGTTCAAAAGTCGATTTCATTGTGCTCTTGAACAAAGACCATGTTCTGCTCCTCAGTCCCCTCCTTCCCATCTTTTAAGCATCGTGTCCCCTTGCTGTGGCAATCTGTGGCAGCCTGGAGGTGAGTGTGGATGCCCAGAGATAATGGGATTTTCCTCCTCCCAGAAATGATGGGATGGTCTCTAGATCTGCCTGTCTCCTCAAGAAGTCGGTAAGCCTTGGTCATAAACCACATGTGAAGGAATAAAGAGTTGTCAAGAGCCCCACAGCTCCTCGTGCAGAGGAGCTTGTCCTGGGAGCTCTGCAAGCCCTTCCCAAGAGGGCAGGTAACATTGCCTGATAGTCACATGTGCCCACCAGGGAAAGCCTTCATTTTCCTTATGGTTTTACTGTGCCTCAAAATGTTTATTCTTGGTCGCTTTTGTGTGTTACTTACACTTCGGATCATACGTATCTCGTTTTTGTTACAGCCCAGCCAAACCTGTGCCAGTATGTTCAATAGCAAATCAAGTCCTTCCTTCCTGATAGGATGGGCTGAAAAAGGAGCGTGGCAGTTTGCTTAGGTAGGGTGGGGCTGGTACCAATAAATAGTTGAATTCCCCTGGAGATCAGTAGCATAGAAAATGAAAAAAAATCTCCCTGGATGATTGTGTAAGGATCACCCCTGATTTAGTCATATTTCCATGAAGCCTTGCTCCAGTGGAGTAATGCTCCAGGACTTCTTCAGGCATTGAACACAGATTTGTGTTTTACTGAGATAAAGCGGGATGTCATCTGTGAAAAGAGCAATTTATGTCCTTTGTCATGGATTGTGACGCCTGGAATCTCTGGAGACTTTCTGATAGCTATTGCTAGCGGTTCAGTGGACAGAGCAATCAGAGGAGGTGACAAAGGACACACTCGCCTTCTGCCTCTCTAAGGAAAAAGTCATTCAAATAAAGGAGTCTCCTAGAGTCATTCAAACAAATGAATGCACACCCTCTGGCTTTCTGCGGGCTTAATGAACCCTATTCAGCAGAAGCACAGCCTTGTTGACAAGCCTCTGTCTTTGGAGGCAGAAGGAGAATGCCGAAGGAAAGTCAGTCAGATCTGTTTTCTCTGAAGGAGTGGAAAGACACTTTCTGGTTTTGCCTAGGACTGTGGGAGCTGTACAGTCCTGGGCATGCAGCGACCTACTTGCTCTGCTGGCTCAGGCTTTGCTTTTCTTCCTGAGATTTTGCTCTGATTGCAAACAAACATTTGCTTCTCTGCAAGAAATGGGTTTCACACAGTCCTGAGGCAATCACAATTTTAGGAGTGCCTCTTTGCTTCTTCCTCTGCCTTGTATTTTATATGAGGGCAGCAATTTTGTGCATGAAATAATTTCAAGAGCTGGCAAGTTCCAGAAATATCTAGATTGTTATGTGCATATGAAGCCATATCACACGACTGTGTTTTGTTTTGCTTGTTTCGTTGGTTGTGTTTTTAAATTTTACATTCCAATCCCTAGAATAAAAGACAGGGAAGCAAAGCAGCTACTCAGCTTCTGGCACCAAGCTGCCCACAGTGCCTTTGATATACAGCCCCCTTGCCCATATGTGCAGTCATGTGCTCACATAACTCTTCCTAACTGTGGGAAATGAAAAGGAAAATGTTAAATTTGGTAATATTTATCACAATCATTTTTCAAGAGCAAGAGAGAAGCTACCAGTCTATTGAGAAATGTGGCCTTTTAATAGTCATTTAGGATTATCCATTTATGTGAATAATAAAAATCTCTTATGCAGATAGAGAAAGTAGGATAAAACTTTATAATGGGGTATATATTCTCTAGCACAGACAATGACTGAAGGCCTCGGAATTTGAAGAAATGTCAATTCATCAAGGTTGTGTCTTTTTTTCTTTTTCAAGCTCTCCATTTTGGAGATTTCATGGAAATAATTGAGTTTTCTACTATTGGACCAAGAGTCTTATGTATGCATGACTTAAAAGAAAGAGATTAATAAATATCTCACCATTTAATATCTAGATAATTTCATCCAATAAAATCCTGTGCAGCAAGTAATTTAAATTGGTACCCTATTTATGGCAGACAAAACTGCTCACTACCATCTGCTTCGTGGTTTTAATAGATGAAGTGTTAACTGCGTGTTGCATAAAATTCATTGCGACTAGGTTAATTAAATGGCTGTGCTTCACTTCCTGCACTCTGGTAATAAGATGACAACCTCATCTGAATTTATTAACCCTTGCCACTTTCAGTACTGTTATCACCCATTCAACCACCTTTGGTCAACAAAAATGAAATAAATCACAATAACAGGAGACATAACCATATTGGCTAACAAAATAGATATTGATTAGCATCTTCTAAAGCAAATATGTCAATCTAGTCTGATTTTATTTTCGCAAAGGTCATTGAAATCTGCTGGGGTATCAGTAGCATGAGTAAATGATGATGCAGTAGGTTATTGGAAAACTCTGCAAACCTAATCTTTGGTGCTAAACAGGCTAAATGACAGCTTCACTATGGGAAGCTGGAGAGGCCTTTAGAGTCTTCAGCTTTCTATTCAAGCAAGCAGACATTCAATAGCCTTCTGCAGCATAGGCCCTTACAGAGGGCACTAAGCCAGACCTCTGAGTGTCACTCCAGTCAGAGCCACTTCTGTCCCTCCAAAGCAGGAGCCTGAGGTAAAACTGCTTCATCTCCATCCATGCCCTGGCCACCCCTGCACTGGGTCAAACCTTAGTGACAGCAGATACAATGACACTTAGCTATGGCCAATGGAAACTATCTGCAGGTGGGACTGGTGCGTGGTGAGGAAGCACCTGACAGAGGCATCTCCAGGTAGCAGTTTTTGGAGCCAGCCTCCTCATCACTTACTCTCTTCAGATATTTAGAAAAGTTAATTTCAGGCAAGTACACAAAAACAGTCTTGCTTGCTCTACAGGAGAGGTCAACAGCATGCATCAAAGCCATAGTAATTTCTGCCCTTCAGATACAGGCACTGAAGAATTTTTGGAGGACTCCCAGTCTTTCCCACTGATCCCATCGTTGTACATGGCTGTAGGTTTCCCTCTCTGCCTCGCTCTCACCTGGCTACTGCTTCTGGGAACAGCTCCTGTGTCATGTTCAGCCCCCTGGTCTAAGCAGGCTGCAGACACTGTCTTTGAGGGTGTTTTTATGTGGCCTAGTGAGGAAAGTCATGTGGCTCCCCCTCCTTCTATGTGCCAAAGTGGTGGGATGAAATCCAGCTCTGGTTCACAAGTTCAGCTGCACCAAACTGGTTTAACCTGTCTTGTGTGTTACTGTGCCAGCACTGGGCTTTGCCTTCCAGGGACGTAGATAAGACTTGTATTTTAAACACAACAGGGAAGTTTTCATTTATGCTGAGGGTTGTAATTAAAAAGAAGTTCATAAGATAAATCTGGTGTATACACACCAGAACAAAATATCTTTCTCCACTTGTAGTCAAGAGGCTGCCAAACTTCCCTTACTCTGTCCCCACACCCAGCTCCCAAACCTTGTCCCTGCCCCAGCCATGAAGCAAAATAGAAGGATCAAAACAACTTGCCCCATACAGTCTTACCTGTGCTGGGGACCAGGAGACCATCAGATGAACTGATTTATTTCCCAGATGCTGGTCTGAGCCTGATGTCAGCAGGCAGTGCAAGCAGATTTACCAAGAAATCCCTGCCCCTGCCCAGACTGGGGTGCACTCAGTTCCCAGACTGGAAGAGAAGCTGAGGCAAAGTTCTAGTAGGCAGAGGACAGGATGGATGGCATATCTGGAATTTAATGAAACTGTACTGCAGCTATGAGCTGCCTAGGAATGGAGATGACATTGGTAACCACTGGATGCTCTCTCTGAATATTCAGTTTTCCAAACACTACTTTTTTGCCTGATTGTTATCAATAAATAAGTTATTAAAAAATAGTGAAGGAAAGCCTGTTTTTCAATCTTTTCCTTCTAATATTAATTTAGACTTCAATTTTTACCAGATTACTTTTAGAGACCTGAAGTTCCCTGACAGTATTTATTGTAATAAATGTTGTTTGATTTTGAATTCTGCTTAAAGAAACTCTTATCTTGTACAAGGAAGTAACATTTCAGGCAACTACTATTCATGTGCTTTGAAGAACTCAGTATAAAACTTCTGTAGTTCCCAGAAGCACTCTTCTCTTGGGTCTCCTTGTAGAGTCACTGTACACAGCATTTGAAATGTTGGCCAAGTGCACCATGTTCTCAAGCAAAATGGGTAACTTAGACAGATGGTGTCATGCTAAACCAAATTTAACCTTAAAGGCTGAAATTCAGTTCTCAGGGGAAGGTCCATGCATAAGCGGAAGCTGCTGCAAGTCCTATTCTGAAATCATAAGTAGGAAATGTCCTCTATAGGGTTTGTGGGATTCTCCTGCATGAGAGGTGGATGGTGCTCACTGTGGTTGTTTCCTCACAAATTGCGAGACACGGACAAAAATATGTTTGACTCGTTTATGGGTGCACTTTCTGAGTATGGCAGATGCTGTGCACCTTCCCCAGTTAAACGTTAAAATCTCTGCACATTTTCAAAGTATTGAAATATTTTCCATCCCAGAGGCAACCAGTTCAGTGGGGAACAGCTCACATCTTCTTTGGTGTGTGGGATAGAGGGCTTCTTTTGACAGTTTCACACACCACCACACTTAAATGATGTTGTTTTTCCCCTTCACACAAGACACAATATTCTAGATGATCTGTGTCTTGCATCACCCAACACTGCTGGTAGTTCAATACAGCAGGATGAAAGGTTTTAGTGGAAAGAAAGCAGGAAAAAAAGATGTTCTATCTGAAGCCAGGAGCTGGACTTAGAGTCTTCCTGCTCTAGAAACTACAGTTACGGGATTTGAACAGATCTAGGAGCACATGTGCACCCCAGTAATGTCTTGAACATTTCCATTCATGTCCTGGAGATAACGGGGCCTTTACTAAACTTTCCCTTTTGTAGCCTCGTGTCCACTGGAGGGCACCTGTTGGAATGCTGGAAACTGAGAATTTTAGGCACCCAGGGCAGAGAGATGAGATAATGGCCAAGACCTCTGGTCAGGTAAGTGAAGAGCAGCTTCTCCCTTTGCTGTGCTGCACGTTTGCCACAGAGTTAAATCAGTGAACCAAGCTGTCTTAATTCTGGTAGAAAGGAGTAAACTAAGGATCTTCTATTTCTGGAGCACAAGCAGTGGGTGATCAGTGCATTCATCACATCGTCAGTAATTCATCGTCAGGGACCAGTTCAAGTCCCTGGCCTGCACCAGGCATGCAGAAGATATACTTAGATAAAATTCCCATTAAGTGTTCATCTGTCCACAAGCTCTGGGTAAATTGCAACACCAGGGTGTCATGAACCTGAGGGTAAAGCAGATGGAAAGAAAATGAAACTGAGAGACATCTGAACCTGTTAAAATGAGAGACATAGAGAGAACATCCCACCAGTCCCCTCTTCCCTGCATTACCCACCCAGCCAGCCCCAGCCTCTGCCTTCTGCAGTGATGCAGCAGCACGCAGCTGTACAAAGCCCTTTAGTGTGGAGTGGTAAAATCTCAGGCAATGTACACACAGAGCTCCTGGAGCAAGATCAGTGATGACTGTGAGAGATCAGTGAGGCACTGCAGACGCAAGTTGTGGCCAGAATATTGACCTAGACCTCAGCTCTGTGATACTTTCTATTTAAAGAAAATAGAACAGCTTTACACACCACCCTCCCCTTGCCCACTGTGCTTGTAAGTGGATCACTCCTGCTTGCTCTTCAGGTCAGCTGGTGGCTCTCGTAGCTACAACAAACTCTGCCCTGTTCTCCTGTGCTACCTCAGAATCTCTTCTTGCCAGCGCTGGGGCGGCAGCTCCCTGCTGTCCACAGCCTTCTTTCCCACCAGGATGCTCAGTGGTTTGAAGGACAACTTGATCTTCTATTCATACTTAACACAAGATGGAGAAGAGTTTAGTACCTCTGTGGAGCAAAAAACAACACAGCCTTAACTCTGGAATGGCACAGCTTCTTCAAAAGGCAAACAACATAATAGTCCTTCACGTGGCAAGTAGACAGGTAATTTGGCAGCTGAGGCTCTGTGCCAACAATTAAGTGCTAATGAAAGTGATGGCATATAAAAACCCTACCACTGACAACAAAATTAAAACAAGCCAGAGCAATTACTGTCACTGCTGTGGAAAACAAACCTTTAACTCTTCCAACATCACCAAAAATAGAAAGCTAGGGAATTGCTATTCACACCTACCACATGTGGTACTGCTCTCCCTCTCCTCTTACAGCTGAGATGCTGTGACGGATTTAGAGCTCCCTGGGGAAAATTTAGGAACACTGCATAGAGGCATGGTTAATATGATGTTTAATGTCTCAATACATTGGACGTAATAGCAGATTTTCTGGATTAAAAAACAACAAACAAAAGGTACTAAGTGGTAATTTGGAAAACAGTGATGTAGTGACAGGACAAAGGGATGATGGCTTTAAACTGAAAGAGGACAGCTGGACAGCTTTAGATGAAGTATTAGAATGAAATTCTTTACTGTGAGGGCAGTCAGACCCTGGCAAAGGTTGTCCAGAGAAGCTGTGTCTGCCCCATCCCTGGCAGTGTTCAAGGCCAGGCTGGACCGGGCTTTGAGCAGCCTGGTCTAGTGGAAGGTGACCCTGCCTGTAGCAGGGGGTCGAACTGGACTTACAACCCAAATTGTTCTATCATGATTCTGTGATTTTAAGATGATCAGGCCAACACTGTCACAGCCCCTGGCCCCTACAGGAGCAGCCTGCTGTCCTACACAGCAGGAGGGTTACCCACAGCAAGAGCAGTGCATGCTCAGGGCGAGCTCAAGCTCCCTTTTGCTGGATCTCCCAGGGCTGCTGCCGAGTGCACATCGGCATTCAGCAACATCAGCAACATCTGGGTACCAGAGTTCTGCCCCACCCTGAAACACGGCTCAGGGCAAACCTGTGCCTGCCAAACCACCTCCAGACAGACACAAGCGAGAGCTGGGAGAACCTGCTCCTGCACACATCTGCCAAGGCTGAGCACTCCGGCACTGCTGCGGTCAGCGATCTGCAAGTGCCTCGTGTCCATAGGTGACCCCGTGCTGCCTTTCCCAGGAGAAGTTGTTCTTCCACGGGGCTCTAAAGCTGCATTGACCCACATAAGTGAAAGACTTCCAGTCAAGGGCCAGCATCGTTCTCAGGTAGCTCTCACAACTGGCAAGATGTATGGGCAGCCCTTGAAGGGAGA